>NC_138230.1:8715484-10015484 GCF_964197995.2 Scardinius erythrophthalmus | reverse complement strand
TGGTTATGACCCAAAAAGTGCATAAAACCATGAATATACACATGTAATAATTACTAGACATTTATAATGTGACAAAAGATTTCTATTTCACACACAGACACACACACACACACACACACACACATATATATACAGTATATACGGTCCATTTTTAAAATATCTTGTTTACATTTGTGCGAGAGTTTTTGTATTTTGTTGGGTCACTTGATGTAAAATCTGGATCCTGAAGCAAAACTGGTTTATGATTCCAACACAAAACTGGAGTCTGGATGAACAATGTGATGTAATATAAAAGCCAGACCACAGCAGGTAAGTGAATGTGACTGGAAGGCAGCATGAAGCATTTCTAGGGAACAAGTGTACGCCGGTTTTATGGTGCATGAGGCACGACACACACCCATACTTTCACTTCCGAGATTTGCCCAGATTATAATTTTTGCAATCTTGTGGTGGACATCTGGCATGACGCAGCAACACATGATGCAACTTGAGAGAGAATTGCAGGACGGGTTGCATGTGAGATAGCAAATAATTCACTCATGAATATAAAAAAGTCATTTATTACTCACCCACCCTTGTGTCATTCCAACAGTGCTCAAAAAGTAGCTTAATGTCGCTAAATGACGTAATGCTGCAACTGTCTTTACATCTGTTTTCTCTCAATCCCTGTATTTTAATACAATATATAGCCGAATTTTCAATAAAAGCTGTTCACATTTACATATTTTCTGTCAGAAATCAGAAAGAGTATTATTTAGTGACCGACTAGCAGTCCAAAAATCACTAAATTTGCTAGTTGAAAAGAAGTCACTAATCTAGTGACAAAGAAAACACTGCATTCCAAAGCAAAATATAGATTTTTGGCTGAAGAATGTGATGGGGTGAGGTGGCACCTCAGCATTGGTTAGAACATGAACCTCAGCCCCCCCGCCGCTGACAGAGACAGCTGTGTTCAGATGTGTTACACATCACTTTTTGTGATGATGTGAAGGAACAGCACAGGTGCAGAAGCACAGAGACTCACAGAAAACGCAGGGAGATTATGACTCGAGAGGAAAGTTAATGGTGTTTCCTGTTTTGGTCAGTGAAACAAGCCTATTTAGTCATTTCATTTCCTTCTGCTGTTTATGAAGGAGACAGAGTTCTGCCTACTTAGCAGTTGTTTGTGCCTTTGGGTAAACAGTGTGTTCTTATAAATGTTGGTTTTCAGTGTCACGTGATCCTTCAGAAATCATTCTAATATGCTGATTTGCTGCTCAAGAAACATTTCTGATTATTAACAGTGTTAAAGCAACAACATGGAACTTTTCCTCAGCGGTCGCCCTACAGGTTGGAAGCGGAATTGTCCATTACCGCTGTCGTAAAATGATTTACGGTTACTGTATATGAAGCATGTAGGCTTTTTTTTCATATGGGCAATGATAATATTATTAATCTTCCTCCTTTTATAATTTATACATATTTAGTAGACTAAACATTTTAACTCAAACATTTGCGATTTGCATGTCGATTACAATGCTCAAATCTGAACGAGAATAATAGCATCCTAACCATCTAAAACTAACGCATGTTAGTGTTTACTAGCTACCAGATTGATAATTCGCTCATCTAATAGCTGATTCATGAAGATAAATAAATGGAGGACCAGATAGTTTCCGTAACGTAGCCAGGCAGACAACAGATTAGAAAAACTAAAGATAGTATGCAAGCAATTTACAGTTACTTACTAGTTCAACAGCATGACGGCCAAGTCAGCATCGGTCTGGTAACACTCCTCCTCCATTAGCTCACGCCAGCGAAGAAACGCTCGACCCATATTGATCCTCGTCCTGCCTTTCAGTTTATCACTCTCCCTTTTCCTCTTCCGACTCTACTCCGACAAAACCTTGGACTTCTTACGTTTCGCTGCTGCTTCAGCCATGACGAAAACAGACGCACGAAAACAAACGCGCTGGTTGGCCACATTTGAGGAAGTGGTGGGCGAAGTGACGTATGCCGTAAAGCAGTCGAATTTTGTAGTTCTTTTTGAGCGCTGGTTACTACCCGCACCGCGAAGTTACATAGTGCCAGTAAAAGCGATACAGACCCCGTCGGGCTCTGGCAGACGTCTCATTCAACCTATTGTAAGTCGATGTACTATCACAAGGGTCTTGGAAATATATTATGAAGGTTGAAAAGTTCCATGTTGTTGCTTTAAAAAAACAGTTGGGCTGCTTAATATTTTTGTGCAAACCGTGACTTTTTTTCAGGATTCTTTGATGAGCATTAAAAAAAAAAATCTTTAATGTCTTGTTTAATTTAATGCTTCATCCTTGCCGAATTAAAGTATTCATAATTTATATATATTAAAAAAAACATGTTAATGCATATTCCAAGAATAAATATTTCTATAGAAAACTGGTTTCCTGTGGAAAAACTCGGTCACAACATTAGGGGTTGCGGGTGATTCTTTTTTAGCAAGTCTGTATTTTTATCGTCTGCCAGACACTGCTAATAATACGATCTCACTGTGATATCAAAACCAACATAGAAACATCCATTATACCCCCAATGAAGTTGTAATTATCTCAGTATGCAGCTATTGAGTTTCCTGTGTGGAAGTAGAAACTTAATGCTTTCATAAAAAGTTTAAACCCTGTTAGCAGCAGAGATGTGTGACAGCTTTGCTACTTCTTGTTTGGTGATCATTATCTCGTTTAGCATTTGGCTATGTTTATTGTGGTTCGCCACAGAGTTAGATAGCGCTAGCATGTTTGTTTATGTGTGCTCGCTTAATTGGAATAAGAATTTTGGCTGTGTGTACTGTGCTGATGTTAAAGAACATTGTCACTGACTATGATCATTGACAGCTTGACAAAAGAGGCTTTTTGTCACCTCGGAAACTGCTTTGTTGACACGACGAAAACCCAGGGTGTTCAAAGAGGCCTTTCACAAGCCAACGCTTTACATTGACCCATCCCTCTTGTTTTGTGACAAGATGACCTTCAAAATGTGTCCTGATGATCTCTGTTGTTGTATAAATTAGAGGAACCTACCATAACCTGTCACGCGTTTCTGTTCAGTGTTTACTTTTGTTTGGTTCTTCATAGTTTAATAGTGTTATATGCATTTGTAAGTAAAAAGAGTGTCTCTGTGGGTCAGTAGTACATTGAAGGAATACTTTCCATCAGTATCATTCAGTTTTGGCTGATCATGGATGATCTGAGGCTTTTCTGCCCAGTCTGGCCCAGCTTACTGATAACAGGGTGTGTGTGTGTGTGTGTGTGTGTGTGTGTGTGTGTGTGTTTACAGACCTCCAGCACAAAAGCCTTCTCTGTCTGGACTTTACGTCTCACTTAGCATGTGAGCGGCAGCTTATCGCTTAATCAATACATTGTGTTATGTGCATTTACACATAGATGATGCTTAGTCATGGCCTAATGGTTAGAGAGTCAGACTGGTAAACCTGAAGGTTGCGGGTTCGATTCTCAATACCGGGAGGAAATGACAGGACCTTGACCTTGAACAAGGCACCTAACCCCCAATCGCTCCCTGAGCGCCACTGCAAAAATGGCTGTCCACGGTTTGCTGTGTGTGTGTTCACTACTCACTACTCCTAATGTGTGTGCTCTTAACTTGGTTGGGTGAAATGCAGTATGGGTTACCATACTTGGCCTTCACATGTCACTCATTATCTAATGCACAGAGAATATACAGTGTATCAGCTACCACCTATTAGATGTATGTCAGCTTTAAATCAGACACAGAGATAAAGTAGTGCGGTAAGGTTACATTTATTTGATTAAATTATAACATTTATTTGAATGAATCAGCCTATCGCAAGAGATTCATTCAAATACATATTATAGAGAGAGAGAGTGTGTGTGTGAATTATGAATTACCTGCATCTTTGCAGTGTCTCTCTTCTAGAAATGAAGCTGTGAGTTTAATTACTTAAAAAAACTGTGGTTACAACATCCTTGCTGAGTAATATAATCTAGCGATTCAGTAGCGAAGTTAATCAATTAATATTTATAAAATAATGAAAGCAGCGCAATAATATAGAACGGTGATTAAACTGACCTGTGCATTAAACGGCTTTATTGCACACCCTCCAACCAATCAGAATCTTTAGACAGACCATACTGTGTGTGTGTGTGTGTCTGTGTGTGAAAAATCATTCTAATAAGCTGAGATATGCTAATATGCTCGAGAAACAATCTATATATGTCGAAAACATGTTTTACTGCTTCATATTTTTGTAGAATTCTTTGATGACTAGTTGAGTTCAAAAGAGAGTTCAAATTTACAAATTTACATTATAAAAAGTCTTTGCTGTCGCTTTTGATCAATTTAATGTCCTTGCTGAATAAAAGTATTATTTTCTTTCAAAAAACATACTCCAAAACTATTGACAGTAGTTGTGTCACAGTTTCCGCAAAGATATTAAGCAGCAAAAATGGTTTTCCTCATTTATAATAATCAGAAATGTTTCTTGAGAAGCAAATCAGCATATTAGAATGATTTGAAGGATCATGTGACACTGAAGGCTGGAGGAATGATGCTGAAAATTCATTTCTGTGTTGAATGAACACATGGTGTTAATGGCACAATGTCTCTTCATGCTTCAGGGTTCAAGCGCTCTGATCAGCACTATACAGCGTTTCATGTGCAACTATGCAGTTCGTTATTTGACGCGTTTGCTTTGACATGTTAAATTACAGTTGTCAGCGGTATTTCTGCCCGAGCGTGTTGGTTTCTCAAGCATTTTTCATTTATGTGGAGCTGCATTTCCCAGAGTTCATGACAACAGCAGATTGATCATCAGTTTTGTTGTTGAGCAAAGATGCCGGTCCATGTCATGGAATCTTCTGGAACGATCCAGAGCCGTCTGAATCTCTCTCAGTGGAGACAGACTGTCCATTTACTCTCCTCTGATCTGTGTGGACCAGGCACTTAAATAATAACAGTCTCCAAGCCAATGGAGGACTGAGAGACGTATACAGAGTGTTAAAGAGAGAGAGTATATGAAAGTGGACCAGACAGTTTATGAGAAAGCGAGGTTGGTGATAGTGGGAGAGTATTTATCGAGGTTCACTGTTGTAAGAACAGTTGTGTGTTCTGCTCGGTTAAGATGTGTTCTGACTGGAGACTCTCACAAGCATTTCTTCATCGATGAGCATCGTCTTGTGAACATTTATAAAAATGTTGTTTATTTAATTGACTTTGTTCCAAGTGTGCATATCCATACATCATAGTAGAATTCTGTCAGTTTTTCTTTTTTCCCCACTGATTTATTATTATTTATTCATTTTTTGCCAACAAATGTTGTGTGCACCACATCTGAAATTCTGTTTAATAATATTATGTGGTGGAAATCACATTTGAAACATTTTGGACTGACTCATTCATTTGTCTTCAATTCCAGCATTCCTAAACACAAACACACACACACACACACACACACACACACACACACACACACGCTTTTTTTGCATAATGTGACAAAATTACAGCTTGATTTGAAATGACAAAAAAATCACAGGTGATATTTTCTTTTTTACCTCATTACAATACCTTTTAAAAGTCTGGGGCCTGTAAAATTTTTTAATGGGTTCTTGTCTCTTCTGCTCACCAAGGCTGCATTTATTTGATAAAAAATACAGTCAAAACATTAATATTGTGAAATATTATTCCAATTTGAAATAACAGTTTTCTTTTCGAATATATTTTGAAATGTAATTTATTCCTGTGATTCCAGTCTTCAGTGTGACATGATCCTTCAGAAATCATTCTATGATGATTTGCTGCTCAAGAAAAAAATTGTATTATCAATGTTGAAATCAGTTGTGCTGCTTCCTATTTTGGTGGAAACCGTGATGCATTTTTTTCATGATTGTTTGATAAGAAAGTTTGAAAGAACAACATTTAATCTTTGTCTTCATCTCCAGCTCTTCTCCTTGGTAACCAAATACACTTATAGTCCTAAATTATATTAGTGGGAAAATTGCTGGTCGTGATGAAAATAACGTCAAAACTCAGTGACAGTCATAATTTGTGTATAATCAAATTTTCAAATTATGAGATTGAAAGTCGGTGTGGGATGAGGGTGAGACAATAAAGTCACACACAGTTTTTTCCAATTGCTAAACAACAGTGAGCACAACTGGAGCTAAATGTGCAAAACTCTAACTACAGTCTGCACTACCAACAGTCACCTGAGCTAAACAGTTCACATCACCTGCAAAACTCATTCCAAGCAACACAACTCTTAACACACGGCTCAAAACAGGCTCAGTGCAGCCAAACACTATCCACAACCCTCACTGAGATAACACACACTGTCACTCAGAACACACTGAGAGTAAAAACACTAGCATCAAACACCAATACAGAAAATACAAACTTTTCATCTTTACAGTTTGAACAATTTCAGTGACATCATACAAAGTAATATTTTCTTCAAAGAAAAGAGTGACAACATGATTTATTTACATTTTTAGAACATAACAATACTTTAAGGTAAATGAAAATTAGCAGTTTGCTTCAATAGTCTGTAGTAATTTACAGTTTTACAGTAATGAGAAAAAAAAGATAGAAACAAAGTGCATACTGTAATTCGAACAAATAATTGAGGGGCTAATCCTGCCTCGCCCTAGCATCAGGCCACAGGTTTTCATCAACATCAGTTCCCATCAAAACCCGTCTATCTATCTATCTATCTATATATGTGTGTGTGTGTGTGTGTGTGTGTGTGTGTGTGTGTTCACTAACAAGTCTAAAACAAGACACCTGCTTAGCCTTTCAGCTGAAATTGCAATCAGCAGTGTTTGAAAGGCACAAGGCTGAAATCTATTCTGTTTTGAATGTGTGGTTCACAGTTTTGACAGCAGTGTGTTAGCATTTGAACAAAGTGCTGTAAATCCACAGTGTTGTGCAGGTTGTGGTTAAAGTCATGGGATAAGTGTGTAGAGTTTTGAAAACTGTGTTCAAGCAATGAAAAACGAACTAGAGTTTGGTCCACATGAACTGCTGCTGTGCAGACTGTAGTTAGAGTTTTGCACATGTGACTCCAGTTGTGCCCACTGTCGTTTAGCAATCGAAAAAAACTGTAAAAGGTATTTTTAAAAGTAATTCAAATAAACGACAGATTAATGTGATATAACAAAAACTGTTGCAGTCTGTTAACTTTAATAAATAGACACAAAGTGTGAGAACTGTGTTAGTGTTTCTTTAACACATTGTAGTTCCTCTTTAGTAGAAAGCAGAACTTTTTAAAGAAAAAAACATGCACAAATAACTATTCTGCTAAACTACTTTTACACACCTACTTTTGTATTTTTTGACTCATTCTGGGATTAAACAGCCAAAAGTTAAACATTTTATATAAAATTGCATGGCCACGCATCTGACATGTGCTTCCTGAATGAAATGCAGAATTTTTTTAAACCAGCTAACTTTCTAACTAGTTTGTTCTCTCTCTTTGTGTGTGTGTGTTGTCTCTGCAGAAATGTGGTACTGGGTGTTCCTGTGGTGTCTATTCTCCTCTCTGTTGGTTCACAGTGCCGTGGGTCTGCTGATGTGTGTGACGCTGCAGCGTCATAAGAGAGGACGGCTCATCACACTGGTGCTCATCAGCGTGGGCTTCCTGGCCTCGCTCACCGGAGGGGTCATCACCAGTCAGTACTCGCACACTTCTGCTTTTCTTATCGGACAATATCAGCACATTAAGTCAAGTGTGCATGTTCTCGAACACAACATGAACTCAAAATTAATAAACGTGCATGGTCTTTTTGTGCATGATTCATTAACGCACAATTTTGCTGTTGTAATCAAGTCACTGTGAGACTGGGAAATGTTTCTGATCCAACAAAATTTTTACATTTTCTCCTTCATAGTTCACCACCATGATGCTAGTGTGTTCTGGGAGGTTGCTGGGGTGTTGCTGTGCAGTTGCTGAGGTGTTCTGTGTGGTTTTTAGAGAGTATCTGTGACTGATAAAATGATTAGAATGGAAAATGTTTTAGGGACATTGTCTAGTTGGGCAGGGTGTCAATGAACTATAGCTGTTAGCTGTTCTCCAGTCTAGCACAAATGTAGTTTGATTCAAAAATAACCCTATGCCGAAGTGCCCGTTCCCAGAGGTCTGCTTTAATATTAATATGGATCTGGCTGAGAGAGAGAGAGAAAGTTAGAGACAGAAACATTTAGTCAGTTAATGCGTGTGTGTGTGTGTGTGTGTGTGTGTAATTTATGACATTTTTTTAATAGAGCTACTCACACCACGATACACATTAATATTCATATAGATACTGTATACATTAAAGGATTAATTCACCCAAAAAATAAATAAATTGTCATTAATTACTAGCCCTCATGTCGTTCCAAACCCACAAGATGTTTGTTCATTTTCCAAACACAAATGAAGATCTTTTAATGAAATCTGTGAGTTTTCTGTCCCCCATTGACAGCACTTTGACGCTTCAAAAAGTTCATAAAGAGGTCGTAAAACTAATCAATATGAATCGCTTTATATGATGAAAAGATTGAATTTAGGCTTTTATTCACCTATAAACATTGATTAGCGAACATAAACATAAGCTCAAAGGAACCTGCTTGACACCCAAGAACAAACTCTTGCTGAAACTCAAGCGTGCTGCGTAACACGAGAATGAACCTCATTGGTTCTTGCTGAAGCTCAAACGTGCTGCGTAACACGAGAATTAACCTCATTGGTTCTTGCTGAAGCTCAAACGTGCTGCGTAACACGAGAATTAACCTCATTGGTTCTTGCTGAAGCTCAAACGTGCTGCGTAACTCGAGAATGAACCTCATTGGTTCTTGCTGAAGCTCAAACGTGCTGTGTAACGAGAATGAACCTCATTGGTTCTTGCTGAAGCTCAAACGTGCTGTGTAACGAGAATGAACCTCATTGGTTCTTGCTGAAGCTCAAACGTGCTGCGTAACACAAGAATGAACCTCATTGGTTCTTGCTGAAGCTCAAACGTGCTGCGTAACACTAGAATGAACCTCATTGGTTCTTGCTGAAGCTCAAACGTGCTGCGTAACACAAGAATGAACCTCATTGGTTCTTGCTGAAGCTCAAACGTGCTGCGTAACACGAGAATGAACCTCATTGGTTCTTGCTGAAGCTCAAACGTGCTGCGTAACACAAGAATGAACCTCATTGGTTCTTGCTGAAGCTCAAACGTGCTGCGTAACACAAGAATGAACCTCATTGGTTCTTGCTGAAGCTCAAACGTGCTGCGTAACACTAGAATGAACCTCATTGGTTCTTGCTGAAGCTCAAACGTGCTGAGTAACACGAGAATGAACCTCATTGGTTCTTGCTGAAGCTCAAACGTGCTGTGTAACGAGAATGAACCTCATTGGTTCTTGCTGAAGCTCAAACGTGCTGCGTAACACGAGAATGAACCTCATTGGTTCTTGCTGAAGCTCAAACGTGCTGCGTAACACGAGAATGAACCTCATTGGTTCTTGCAGAAGCTCAAACGTGCTGCGTAACACGAGAATGAACCTCATTGGTTCTTCCTGAAGCTCAAACGTGCTGCGTAACACAAGAATGAACCTCATTGGTTCTTGCTGAAGCTCAAACGTGCTGCGTAACACTAGAATGAACCTCATTGGTTCTTGCTGAAGCTCAAACGTGCTGCGTAACACGAGAATGAACCTCATTGGTTCTTGCTGAAGCTCAAACGTGCTGCGTAAAACGAGAATGAACCTCATTGGTTCTTGCTGAAGCTCAAACGTGCTGCGTAACACGAGAATGAACCTCACTGGTTCTTGCTGAAGCTCAAACGTGCTGCGTAACACGAGAATGAACCTCATTGGTTCTTGCTGAAGCTCAAACGTGCTGCGTAACTCGAGAATGAACCTCATTGGTTCTTGCTGAAGCTCAAACGTGCTGTGTAACGAGAATGAACCTCATTGGTTCTTGCTGAAGCTCAAACGTGCTGCGTAACACGAGAATGAACCTCATTGGTTCTTGCTGAAGCTCAAACGTGCTGCGTAACACGAGAATGAACCTCATTGGTTCTTGCTGAAGCTCAAACGTGCTGCGTAACACGAGAATGAACCTCATTGGTTCTTGCTGAAGCTCAAACGTGCTGCGTAACACGAGAATGAACCTCATTGGTTCTTGCTGAAGCTCAAACGTGCTGCGTAACACGAGAATGAACCTCATTGGTTCTTGCAGAAGCTCAAACGTGCTGTGTAACACGAGAATGAACCTCATTGGTTCTTGCTGAAGCTCAAACGTGCTGTGTAACGAGAATGAACCTCATTGGTTCTTGCTGAAGCTCAAACGTGCTGCGTAACACGAGAATGAACCTCATTGGTTCTTGCTGAAGCTCAAACGTGCTGCGTAACACGAGAATGAACCTCATTGGTTCTTGCTGAAGCTCAAACGTGCTGCGTAACACGAGAATGAACCTCATTGGTTCTTGCTGAAGCTCAAACGTGCTGCGTAACACGAGAATGAACCTCATTGGTTCTTGCTGAAGCTCAAACGTGCTGCGTAACACTAGAATGAACCTCATTGGTTCTTGCTGAAGCTCAAACGTGCTGCGTAACACGAGAATGAACCTCATTGGTTCTTGCTGAAGCTCAAACGTGCTGCGTAAAACGAGAATGAACCTCATTGGTTCTTGCTGAAGCTCAAACGTGCTGCGTAACACGAGAATGAACCTCATTGGTTCTTGCTGAAGCTCAAACGTGCTGCGTAACACGAGAATGAACCTCATTGGTTCTTGCGGAAGCTCAAACGTGCTGCGTAACACGAGAATGAACCTCATTGGTTCTTGCGGAAGCTCAAACGTGCTGCGTAACAGAATGAACCTCATTGGTTCTCGCATGTCAAGTGAACATGCTTGAGCTTCTGTTTATCATAATGTATGTGTTAGTTGATTAACAGAGAACATAAATTGCCGAGTCAGGCTAAAGTGACATCCAGTCTGGTGATTTTTGGTGGAAATCTTTTATTCATTAACACACGATGACCCACATTTATATATCAACTCATGTTTCCAGTTTTCAGCAAAATGGTGGGCATGTTGTGACACGTTTCATATCCGAGGATGGTATTCAATCATAAGAGACAGCATTTACATATAGAAGAACAACAGAAGCAAAAACAGCCTGTTTAATTTTAAGGGTCAGAGAGAAGGTAAAAAATTGTCATAGTCAAGCTAGATAATGACTGTTTTTGGTGCAAGAACCCTTGACTAACATTTTAAGTAGGATTTATATGTACAAACGTGTATGCTGCCCCTAATAGATGTATTATTTCGGCTTCAAATGTATCAACTTTGCAAACATCCACAGTCACGGTCATAAAAAAAAATATCTCTAGTTCAATTTCAGAGTGCGATTTCCCAGAGGAAGATTTTATCATTCAGATGTTGCTCTTTCGTGGCTCTGTAGACTTGGAGATCTCTTGGAGGTTATGTGTAATTTAATTATCAACTTTGTCTCGGATGTTTCTTCTGAATAGATAATTCTCTAAACACCTACAGTATAATTGAAAAATAATTTCACACCAAGTTTAATTTTAAGTTTAAACTGTATAAATTGCTAATTATATATGGTTTGCATAGCAACCATTAGGGATGGGAATTGATAAGAATTTAACGATTCCGATTCCATTATCGATATTGCTTATCGATCCGATTCCTTATCAATTCTCTTATCGATTCTTATTGGGTGAGGAACTAAAAACAAATTTGTTTGTATTAACTCGCTTTAATATCTGATCAAATTGATAATTTTCACATTAATTGGTCCGGACAAAAAAATAAATAAAACTGCCATTTATGTGCCATAAAAACTAAAAACACAGACTGAAAACAGTAAAGGAAAAGCTTGTGCCTTTTGGAATATTAACAGTGCTCATTTGGATTAGGCTATTGAGTTACTTAAACAATCTTTGTCAAATAATACACGGGTTTTCTTCACATTTTGAACGTTTTTGTTTCCATTTGTTTAATTTCAAGTTATGATGTGACTTATCCATTGTTGTTTTTACAGCTACAAAGCTGGGAGCAGTAAATGATATTCAGTCACATTATACACGCTTTTAACATTAAATAAAGCACATAAATAGTACCTGGTATTATCATTGACACTTTCGCGACGTCGCAGTAAAATAGGATCCGTTTCAAATAGAATCGTCGCGTATCGCGGCTGGTTAAACTTTGATTATGAAAAATGATACTTTTTATCGCGTGTCGCGCCGTCGCGTCGCATGTAGTTAGGACGCGGTCAGAGCGCTTCTGCTTCGATGCCATGTTTACTCATAGTGTTTGCTACATTCCGAACCAAAACAACGCAGCACGTGTGTGACGTCGTGTCACATTTCGACGAGCGGAACCGATAAGCGGAATCGTTAAGCAGGCACGCTAACGGTTCCAAGGAATCGATTCACTGGGCACCGGTTCTGAAGAAGAACCGGTTCTCGGTTCCCATCCCTAGCAACCATCCAGAAAACCCTAGCAACTGCGTCACAACACCCTGGCAACTAGAGATGTACCCGAAGCCTGAATCAGGATTCGGAAAGGCACGGAAAATGAAAAATGCATTCTATGGAGCCCCTAAAGGGACATTGTTAAGCTTACTGCTGTAGTTGTTTACATTAGTACATCAGCTTTCATTTATCATGTGAAGATAGTAAGGAGAGATGATTGACAGGGCGATGTTGGAGGATTTGGTGTGCAACATTCCTGAGCGTCATTGTCACGTATCTCCTCATAATTGTTTTTCCATCACCATGTTCCTTTTAGAATCCGTTGTTTCCTTTCCAAACATCCCAGCAAACACAGAACGTTCCCCTTATGTTAGTATTTGGTTCCCGTTTGGTTATTTTTTTGAGAACCAAATAATAACGTTCTTTTCAGGTTTTATGTTTTGCAACCATAAAATAATGTTCCCAGAACGTTGCAGGGAAATAACCTAAAAATAACTTACACAGAACATTTCCTAATGGTTATTTTTAGGTTATTATTTTGCAACTGGGGTAATGATATTGGAGTAAAAAGGTTAGAGGAACGTTAGAACAGCGTTAAAATAACGTTAAAGTAATGTTAGAACAACGTTCTTCAAACCTTCTATTTCCGTTGAGAACTTTTCTGGCTAACCACAAACAAACCTTAAAACAGAACGTTCTGGGAACCAAAAATTAACCAATAAGAGCTTGGATAATATTTGGCTTTGGCCACATCCCTACTAGCATGCACCCTTAACACTCAGCAACCGTCTAGTAGCCACCCAGAACACCTCACAAACTGCATAGAAACCACCTAGCAACCACAAGCTTTCAGAATAGAATTTCTCAAGCCGACACCAAAGTTTGTCTTCATGTATTATAATTGTCTTCTGTCCTGTGTCAGGTGCGGCAGTGGCGGCTGTGTACCGTGTGGCAGGGAAGGACATGGCTCCTCTTGAAGCTCTGGTGTTCGGGGTGGGCCAGACCGCTTTCACCGTCATCATTTCATTCTCACGGATCTTGGCCACTCTTTGAACGGACGGAAAGCATCATTGATTGACACACCCAACAGCCAATCAGCCGGCAGAAGAGCCGGGCTCGAGGTGAGTGTGGTTAAACCACAGAGGTTTGGCCTGTGGTGCAAAGAAATGAGCTTTAGGAGTCACTAATGGCCAATGGACCTCTATATGAAACCTTCTGAGAATTTAACGTTTCAAGAAGCAAAAACAGCATTGTAGGCCAATGACTGAAACTCACTCAACGTGCCAACTGCCTCGCTGGAGGATTGAGATGAATCTTGGGATGTCTATTCATCTTTGCGGAACATTTTTGCACATGGATTGCTTCAGCTTTATGTAAACTGAGTGGTGTTGGGTCATAAAGCCAGGATGGATGCATCAAAAGCATCCTCTAATAATTTGTCTGTCTCTGTATCCTCAATCAGCGTGGGAAAACACCACTAAACATTTTGTAATCCTGCTCAGCTGAACGGCCTGAAACATCCCTGTTTGTCTGATTATGGATCTTCACTCTGGTCCCACAGTATTTTCACATCCAGTTTTCTTCTCCATAAGAAATGGCTTCCACATAGCGCTTTCTACATTTTGAAAACTGTCTAAAAAGTGTAAGATCTGAAGGTTATGCAATATGGACCTTAATTTAAGGAGGTTAAGGAGTAATCTGGTCTCTTGTAACCTATTTAAATGTATCCATAATGGAAAAATGCCTTATTTATAATATGGGAACACAGTGGAACATCAGTGTGAATTTTTAACTAATGTATTTAATCAAATGCTAGTTTAAAAGCAAAGACGACAAGTATTGAAAAAGTCACTATGGTCTACAACTTTTTGTTCTGTTATGATCTAATCCATCACCTGCGATTATATCATGGATTCCCATTCCCTGCCAAATCTGAGCTTGTCCTTGTACAAATGTTATTTCATAGTAATCCCATTTCATCCAGCATTACTGTGGCAATACTCTCCCTACTCGAATATGGGGACTTAAACCTCAGGCCTTAAAAGACAAGACAGACACCTTCGTCCTGGACTCGTTCTACAAAGTTTGAGAGGTTGGCGTACGACTATGTGAGTAAATCAAGAAGTGATTTTCTCCTTTGCATTGGCATTACAGGTTTATTTTGAATATTGTTATTTTTAGGATACTTGGACAAATGTATTGTACTTGAAATCTGTCGTGTGGAAGGGCACACCGATGCCATATGAAAGCGGTCGCTTGTGGGTCTTTGCCAACGTACGTGTGAAATTGCACTGTTAATAATTTGCCTTCCATAAGTTTCCACCAAAACAGTATAAACTAGAGTTGTGTAAGGAACAGGAGCGAACATGTTAAATGGAGAGCGTTTCGCGTGCCGGTGTGGAATGTGACGAGAGCGGTGTGTTTTACGATACCTCACTGCTGCCACTGGCTTTATTATTGATAAAACATTGTATTTGTTTCCCTACGCGTTTCATTTTCATGAACACCATTCATTTTTGATGTTTTGATGCTATAATAACCATATAGTTGAAGACTATTCGATTTGTTTTGAATGTAAATGTTTGCATTTTAATTTTTTTGATATTTATTTACTAGCACTTTCTATGAAGCTTTATATGCAATGTATCATAAAGGCATTTATGAAGCCTTATAGTATACAGAGTAATCAGTTACCAAGGCAAGAATCACTATTATTTATTGCTCTTAATATTCATGGTTAGGGATTCGAACAAACTTGTATTAAAGGAGAACTCCGGTCAATTTTAACATTGAGCTCATTATTTTGTAAATTTGGAGTGCTGTTAGTCGATTGTCGAGTTCACGCGCGTGATAACCTATGCGCGTGAACTCGACAATCGACTACTGTGGACTTCGACCGAAAACAGGAAGTAAATACAGGTATGTGCGCTGGCCGAATTAACATTTACATTTATGCATTTGGCAGACGCTTTTATCCAAAGCAACTAACATTGCATTCAAGGTACACATTTTACATTTTGTCAGTTCTTGATTTCCCTGGGAATCGAACCCATGATCTTGGCGTTGCTAGCGCCAACGCTCTACTGTTTGAGATACAGGAAAGCCCGACATCACTTTTATTCATATATATCTGAAGGAATCACTCACATTAGCTGTGCACTTGTAATGACACATCAAGGATGTTAAGAGGCTAAAAGCAGGTTTAAAACTTGCCCCATTGAAGTCAACAGGGTGCAAATTTTAAAAAGAGGATAACACAGATTTTTGTCATTGTTCTCTGTACTGACAGCACTCCAAATTTACAAAAAATGAGAACGTTTTTTACCTGGTGTACAGATAATCGAGTTAAAAAAATCCATAGTGCTGAATTATTATAAAGCTTCATAATAAAGTGAGTTTATTTTAGTTTTATTTTAAAGCCGCCTAACAACCACCCACAACAAACAGTATAAAGAGTATAATGCATTAGAAACTGAATTTAATGTATTATATGAAATGTTATGCTGCTGTTAAAACTGTTAGGAAAGTATTATAATACATTATAATAGTTTTATATATATATGTAATGCATCTTAAAGGTATTTTAATGCATTATAATGCATTATAAAGTTTTTCATAATACCTTACAAATGCAACTATTATAGTGTATTATAATAAATATATATGTATGTATAATTTTTCAAACAAGAACAAACTCAACTGCATTCACTTTTAAAATGATTGAATTATTTTGAAGTATTATTTACGTTTCATTTCATGTAGAATCTCTCCAACGACTGATACCAAACTCCACCTGTTTATTTCTGTATTTAAGCATTACTAAACGAACAGTTCATTCCATGTGTGGCAGAGTGATGTCTAAAACAATGTATTGTATGAAACAAGTGACGCGGAAGTCACTGAAACACACAGGTTCATGGGAAATGATTCCTTTTGCTCTTTTCTTCTGTTGTCATTGACAATGTTTATTTAAGCCAAAGTATTCCTTATCTCTTCAGCTTTAGGACTTTTTAAATTGAATATGATTCTTTTTTTAAACAACCGTTTATTACTTTTTATATTGTGTGTTTTTGCTTGTCAGATTTCTCAGCACTGATTCATGAAGCTGTTTTAAGTTTGAACTACTCCTGAAAAAGCTTGTTGTTACTGTGAAAGGCTTTCAGATGATAATGGTATTGATGAGGGCGTTTGATGTAATGGCTATTTATTTTTTTCCAACTTTATGCAAATAATAGTTGACTTTCAGTAGCAGAGCCGCACTGCAGAGGGCGACAGTGTACTGGGAATGAGAGTGTTGAGACTGAGCCGATTGTAGCTCTGTCTGATGTGTTGATTATGAATTTATGAGGGATTCAGCGAGTCAGAAAGAGTCACGTTTCAGTACTACTATTCTATACAATTCGTTATTACTACTATTATAGTTTTTACGCTTTTTGAAATGGCGTAATCTACTCTATTGCTGCAGTACACTGCAAAAAATGATTTTCTATTTAGTGCTTTTGACTTGTTTTCCAGTACAAATATCTACAAATATTAAATCAAAATGACAAATATTAAATATCAAAATTAAGTGAGTTTAAGCTTTAAAAAGAATAAAAATATCTGCCAGTTGGGTAAGAAAAGTACATTTAATTCAAAAGGGAATCATTGGCAGATATATGTTCTAAGCATAAAACTTCTGATTAATTTCTTGTGTCATTTTGCTTAAGTTAATGTAACTTGATTAATAAACGTTTGAATAAATTTAGATATTACTGGAAAACAGGATGAAAAATGCTAAGAAAACAAGTTTTGCAGTGTTATGTATAGTGTGCATAGTATGAATGTTCTATATGCATGAAATACCCCACGATGATAACCACAAAATTGCATTAAAGATGCAAAATAACTATTTTTAAGAACTTTCTAAGGATGGAATTGAATTAAACTTACAACCTAATGAGGTCATGCGACTACAATGATTACATACTGCATACAATTTCACATGCTACTTTAAAAAAAGTACAGTGTACAGTCAGTGTGTACTACAGTAGACAGTATGCTAGTATTCCATTCTGAACACAGCCATATACTTTTTTTTTACATTGGTTGAGCGAAATATTTTACAATTGAATACATTTGAATTGTTTCCCCTTTACAGTCCAAGTTGCACCTCATCTGCAAACACACTTTTGTAGAGAAGGACAAAAAAATTGAAGGGGAAGAAATAAAGAGAATTGGCTAGAGTCATGGCATATGTGAACATGATGTTTTTGAAACACAAGCTTTAGGTGTCTGTGTTCATGAGTGAAGCAGTAGTTGTGTAGAAGTGCTGTTCGTGTTGTGTGTAGGTGTGTTTGAGTGTATTGAAACCGAGTATTTTCCCTTTGCAAGAAGGTTTGATTGATTGTGATGTTTTGATAAAGTTTGCCTGAGCAGAATGGTGCTGAAACACTTTTATAGCTGCCTTTAAGATTATGGGAACAATAAATCTGCATGTCTTTTGTTTTAGACAGAGAAAAAGCTTTGTTTTTTGTTGTTTTGCACAGTTTTGAGGGTTGTATTACCAGTTTAGCAGCTGGACTGGGGTGAGTTGCTATTCAGAAGTCACATGTGTGTGAAAAAAGGCTTATTTTGAATTAAAGATGTGCCATGAATGGACGATAAGATTTCAGGCCTTGAGATGGAGAATGTTGTAATACAGAGTGGGTCATGATACCGACACATCCGTGACAGACTTTCAACACGGTTTTTCCTAGGAACTCCTGTCACGTATGTCATGCAAAAATGCAATGACTTTAATGTGTGCAAATGGATTTCTGACAATCCTTCTTAAGCGCCGCTCAGCAGGAAGTGGCGTGTGTAGATAGTGTATGATATGTTCTTTTTTTAATTTTGTATGAGCAAACAGCTGTGCTTTCCAGCACCTTTATTTATGTACAAATGCTCCTCTGTCAAATACTCTGCGGTCAGTTGAAATAAAAATGTTTTGCATTAAAAGTCGCCTTGTGGTCATCATTTACTGAAATGAAAACTTTTTGTCAGTAATAAATGGTGTATGCAGAAATTCCAGTTGATCAGTTCTTAAATATTAAATCAATAAGCCATATGTGTATTTAGCAAACTGTGTGTGTGTGTGTGTGTGTGTGTGTGTGTGTGTGTGTGTGTGTGTGTGTGTGTGTGTGTGTGTGTGTGTGTGTGTGTTTTTCATTACACAAATATAGGCTACTGCAAAACTTTGGGGAAGTCTCTTCTGCTCACCAAGGCTGTATTTGATCAAAAATACAGTAAAAACAGTAATATTGTGAAATAATATTACAATTTAAAATACCGTAAAATGTAATTTATTCCTGTGATCAAACCTGAATTTTCAGCATCATTACTCCAGTCTTCAGTGTCACATGATCCTTCAGAAATCATTCTCATATGCTGATTTGCTGCTCAAGAAACATTTATGATTATTATCATTTTGATTGTCATCAAATCTTGACTCAGTGTCTGGACATAGTCTGTTTTTAATATAGTCTTGGCTGACATTTTATCTTTTTGGCTCCTTTTTGCTGAATTCATGATGAATAGTACAATGTCAATTGTATAACCACTAAGAAATCACAATAGAGGTCAGACTGACTTGTTTGCTTTTCATAAGTCATTGGTTGCAGAAATATAATGTGACAAGAAGCGAGTTCATGGCCTCATGGGTCATTTAGTCTATACAGAGGCTTTTCATCCCCTTTAGCCGTCTTTCTGCAGCGCACCCACACTGGCACACCGGTGTGGACGTGCAGACCCAGCGCACCCTTACCCCCCGCGGACGAGAGACGCCCTCCTGGAGACATTCAGAGGGCGCCAAGGTACTATTTTTAATCTGAGCACTAAATTTGGTAGAAATCCTTTAAAACGGGCACGAAGACGGATGTACAACGGCCGCCAGTGGATAAAGGACGTGAGGTTGTGCCACACGGCCTGACTCTGGATCTGTTCCAAAACCAACAAGATCCCTGTCCAAAAGCAGCCTTTGAATGCTCTACGTTTACATTTAGGCCTTTTATATGCATTTGCAAGAGGCTTTTATTCAAAGTGACTTTGCAACATTGATTGCAACAATGATGCAATATTAGGCTAAAGTAAATTAGATGAATATTAAATAGAATGGATATTAGTATATTTATTAACACTTCTCACACTTTTCCATTTTCTAAGGATGGTTTCACTGTGCTTGTAAAGCATTTTGAGATTTGTCTTGTTTGCTATAAGGAAACATGCAGAGTTGCTTTAAATAAATTTATTACATGGCTTGGTTGAATTCTAATGTAGAATGCGGTGTGTTATTTCTTGATAATAGACCTCTGCTAAGTATAACACACCGTTGCCATGAAAAACAGAGCGTTGCTATGGATGCAGGATTCTAACCATAGAGACGGAACGGACTATTTTCTTTAGCGGAAGCAATACAATCGTTTTTAAATCAATAAACTCCTTTTTAAATAATATTTTGTGTCAAATTATTGATTTATTTGGTAGGTAGCCATGTAATAAGCGGGATAATGTAGAGCGAGGCGGTTGTTATAGCGAATACAACCCCTTCAGGCTGATTCAAGCTTTGCGTCGCGTCGGGGTCCTGATCAGCCTGTCGGGTTGTATTCGCTATAACAACCGCCTCGCTATACATTATCCCTTACATAGATACACTCACCGGCCACTTTATTTATGGCAGAGATTCAACAAGGTGCTTTAAACATTCCTCAGAGATTTTGGCCCATCTTGTCATGATATCATCACACAGTTAATGCAGATTTGTTGTCTGCACATAATCATTGATGATGTGAATCTCCTGTTCCTCCACATCCTAAAGCCGCTCTACTGGATTGAGATCTGGTGACTGGAGGCTGTTTGAGTTTAGTGAACTTATAGTCATGTTCAAGAAACCAGTGTGAGAAGATTTGAGCTTTGTGACATGATGTGTTATCCTGCTGGAAGAAGCCATCAGAAGATGATACACTGCGGTCATAAAGGTAAGGACATGTTCAGCAACAATACTCAGACTGTGGCGTTAAAATGATGCTCACTTGGTAGTAAGAGACCCAAAGTGTGTCAAGAAAATATCAATCACACCATAACACCACCAGACCCAGCCTGAACCACTGATACAAGGCAGGATGATCCAGGCCTTCATGTTGTTTACATCAGATTCTGACCCGACCATCTGAATGTCGCAGCACAACGCTTCATCAGACCAGGCAACGCTTTTCCAATCTTCCATGTCTGATTTTGGTGAGTCCGTGTGAATTGTAGCCTCAGTTTGCTGTTCTGATCTGACAGGAGTGACACTGGTGTGTCTTCTGTTGCTGTAGCTCTTCTGTTTCAAGGTTTGACATGTTGAGTGTTCAGAGATGCTCTTCTGCAGACCTTATTACTGTTACCTTTCTATCAGCTGATCCAGTCTGGTCATTTTCCTCTGACCTCTGGCATCAACAAGGCATTTTCGCCCACAGAACTGAAGCTCACTAGATATTTATTTCTGATCTTCTCTTTTTCTGATTATTCTCTGTAAACCCTAGAGATGGTTGTGTGTGAAAAACCACGTTCAAAGTCACTTAAATCACATTTCTTCCTCATTCTGATGCACAGTTTGAACTTCAGTACATTATCTTCACCATGTCTACATGCCTAAATACATTGAGTTGCTTCCTTGTGATTGGCTGATTAGATAATTGCATTAATGAGCAGTTGAACAGATTCCTAATTAAGTGGCTGGTGAGTGTATACATATTATTATAGGCATATTAAATTAAATTTCTTTTGTCTTTCTTGCTTTTGATTTTTGTTTCTCTGTTGTAATGTGTATGTTAATAATAATTGGACTTATATTATAGGAACTATATTACCTAAAATTTAGGACTCATATTTTCAGATGTTAGCCTGCAATGTTCTGTTAAAGTTTGCAGTATACAAAACATAGCATAATAATGCTGCAAACATTTTGAAATAGCCGTGTGATGCCACATATGCCATAAAATATGGCCTACAGTAGTCAGCTCACTATGTCCTGGAACAGTGACAGTCACTGATCAATAATGCTAGCTGATGTTTCTGAACAATCATAAACATTCCCATTTCAAAATCACAAACATGGATCAAAGCGTCAGCTCAATGCCCAACCATTGCGTCGTTTGTCAGCCACGTCACTCCCTATTTAGGCTGTGCGACCACATCAAAGCCCCCAAAATGAGTACCCACTGGAAACGTCCCAGGGCAAAGTATCCTGTGTTGAGGCCTCAACCCCGTTTGGATGCTTAGACCTCTGTGGACCTTTCCGTGGACCTTTAAATGAGCACAATGCTCATTACTTTAACAGCACCGCTGCGGAAGTTCAACAAGATGGTACAATAGAGTCACAGCAGAGGAATTTAATCAGCTAGTCTGGGAGTCAAAGTTCCCTGCTGATTATCGCTCGGTTTTGTTATTGTGTTATTTTGTTATTTCATTCCAGGATATTGTGTGCATTGTGCTGTCCAGCTCTGCTGTGCTTCAGCCGGCCCGTGTAAAGAGTCTTTCAACACTTCTAGTGAAGTATGGAGGGAGTCGCTAGGGTTGAGTGTTTCTACTTTATGCAACGTGCCTGGATACCGATTCAGGAAGTGCTTCATAAGAGCCGTGCATGAAGCCGAATCATCTTTTATGCCCAGAGGAATATTTTATTGTTCTCTTTAAATGCATGAAACGGAAGTTGCGATTGTCTTTTCTGCCCTATATTAGTGAAACGGCTTCTCGAACAAGAGCTAATGTAGGGCGGGATTTGATTTAGTCAATTGGGAATAGATTGGATGTTTGAATGGTTGTGGTTTGCTATTGGTGGATCTCATGTGAGTGACAGGTTGCCCCGCCCTCTTCATCAGAGAAGAGAAGAGATGCTCGCTGCATGAAGGAGGGGAAGTTATTTTGTTTAAATATCACAAGGCATATACAATAATAATAAAAAAAATAGGCTAATAATAAATAGTGCAATATTTCATAAATGAAGAATTGTCGATTTTGATTTCATGGCGACTTTAATTGTGCATTACATTTAATTGAGTCTGAAGTGCATTCATCTGCATATCAACTTTGTCTCATACATTTCTCTTAAAGGGATAGTTCACCCAAACTCACTCTCGAGTTCCAAACCTGAATGGGTTTCTTTCTTCAGTTGAACAGAAAAGAAGATATTTTAAAGAATGTTGGCAACCAAACATTTGACTGAGGCCATTAACTTCTATATCAGGAAAAAAATCCTATGGAAGTCAATGTGGTCCATCATCGGGTTACCAACATTCTTCAAATAGAGGTTTGGAACAACTTGAGGGTCTGCAAATGATGGCATAATTTACATTTTTGGATGAACTATCCCTTTAAAATATTTAAAATAGACAAAAAGTGTTGACATACAGACCATATAAAGCTTTAATGTGCATAGCTCTGATTTATCCTTGAGAATCTGATGAAATAAGTCTGAGAACAGATGAGACACTGTTGAGATCCCTTCTGAAACTCTGAAGAAGACGTGAGATATTTCCCATATATTGATTTTTCTCAGAACAGTGTTGTTATTGTGAACTATATAAAACTATTAATTGAAATATACACTCACCTAAATGATTATTAGGAACACCTGTTCAATTTCTCATTAATGCAATTATCTAATCAAACAATCACATGGCAGTTGCTTCAATGCATTTAGGGGTGTGGTCCTGGTCAAGACAATCTCCTGAACACCAAACTGAATGTCAGAATGGGAAAGAAAGGTGATTTAAGCCATTTTGAGCGTGGCATGGTTGTTGGTGCCAGACGGGCCGGTCTGAGTATTTCACAATCTGCTCAGTTACTGGGATTTTCACGCACAACCATTTCTAGGGTTTACAAAGAATGGTGTGAAAAGGGAAAAACATCCAGTATGCAGCAGTCCTGTGGGCGAAAATGCCTTGTTGATGCTAGAGGTCAGAGGAGAATGGGCCGACTGATTCAAGCTGATAGAAGAGCAACTTTGACTGAAATAACCACTCGTTACAACCGAGGTATGCAGCAAAGCATTTGTGAAGCCACAACACGCACAACCTTGAGGCGGATGGGCTACAACAGCAGAAGACCCCACCGGGTACCACTCATCTCCACTACAAATAGGAAAAAGAGGCTACAATTTGCACAAGCTCACCAAAATTGGACAGTTGAAGACTGGAAAAATGTTGCCTGGTCTGATGAGTCTCGATTTCTGTTGAGACATTCAGATGGTAGAGTCAGATTTTTGCGTAAACAGAGTGAGAACATGGATCCATCATGTCTTGTTACCACTGTGCAGGCTGGTGGTGTTGGTGTAATAGTGTGGGGGATGTTGTCTTGGTACACTTTAGGCCCTTTAGTGCCAATTGGGCATCGTTTAAATGCCACGGTCTACCTGAGCATTGTTTCTGACCATGTCCATCCCTTTATGACCACCATTTACCCATCCTCTGATGGCTACTTCCAGCAGGATAATGCACCATGTCACAAAGCTCGAATCATTTCAAATTGGTTTCTTGAACATGACAATGAGTTCACTGTACTAAAATGGCCCCCACAGTCACCAGATCTCAACCCAATAGAGCATCTTTGGGATGAGGTGGAACGGGAGCTTCGTGCCCTGGATGTGCATCCCACAAATCTCCATCAACTGCAAGATGCTATCCTATCAATATGGGCCAACATTTCTAAAGAATACTTTCAGCACCTTGTTGAATCAATGCCACGTAGAATTAAGGCAGTTCTGAAGGCGAAAGGGGGTCAAACACAGTATTAGTATGGTGTTCCTAATAATCCTTTAGGTGAGTGTACTTAAATAACTTAAAATATGAGTACTATATATATATGAAAAAAATAGTTTATGTTAAAGAAGAACTAAAAATTACTAAAACTTAAATATAAATTGAAGCTAAATAGAAATATATGTAAAAAAAAAACTAATAAAAATGACAGGCACAAAGAAAAATGACTAAATCATAAACTAAAATTACAATGAAAACAAAGCTAATTAAAAATAAGAATAATGGTGTTTAAATCCTAAAATAACACTGTATCAGATCCATTTGATCTGCATTTAATCTCATTGTTGTCTACGGGAAACAACCGAGACTTCTTTTGTAATGTTTCTTCCTATGAATGTTTTTATGTGCTTTTATGTGTTTTTGAGGTCAAAAGAAGTGAATAGTAAGTTCATTTGAGTCACACATACTGTATTATCAATCAGTGGCATAGGAAAGCAGTTAGTCATCGATATCTTGTTTTGTTCCTGAAGTTTGTGGTCAAATTCCCATCTCCTCGGCCGAAACAGCGGAGCGGCCCGACTTTATTGTGAATGTGTTTGACCTGGAAATGTTGGGAACACAGCGGGAAACTGCTGTAACGTGATCCGCTCAAGAAAAGACGTTTCCTTCAGCCCTTCTGGAATTTAAAGAATTGAACGGTGGGTCAGAAAAACAGATTCATTATCGAGGAGCAACAGTACGGTGAATGATTTCATATCAAAACAAAAACAAGAAGTGGCTTTCAGTGCTAAACCAGTTTGTTCTGGTTCGGCACACATTCAGTGTGGGGATTTATGGGGCACTGAGGACATCTCACGCCATCTAGTTTCAACCAGTTCAGCTTTTTTTTCATTTATTAGTCTTAATAGCATTTAACTTTTAAAAGACAACATCTACATATTTGAGATAGGGAATAAACAAGTGATTTCTTGTCAATTATATTTTCATGATAAATGGATTACACACACACAAACACACACACACACACACACACACACACATATATATATATATATATATATATATATATATACACACATTCAATCCATTTACAAAACTTGAACGTAACACTAAGGTCCCTCTTGTTGACATTAGTAACCAATATTAATTAACAATAAGCAATGCATTGGTTACAGTATTTACTAATCTTTGTAAATGTTAGTTAATTAAATTACAACTGTTCATTTTTGCTCAGGTTCAAATAATATTAACAAAATACAACTTTTCATTTAATAATATATTAATAAATGTTGAAATTAACATGAATTAGGAGATTAATTAAATGCTTTAGAAGTACTTTTCCTTGTTAGTTCATGTTAACATGTAATTAACTAATGTTAACAAATAAAACCTGTAATTGAAAAAAGGGTTACCAATTAAATTGTTTATTTTACATATTTGGATTTATTTTAGTTTACAGAAATGATTTTAAATTAATATTAATGAATGTTTTTTTTTATTTATTCATTAATTTGACATATTTTTATTATTATTATTTTGAAGATATTTTTTGATTTAATGAAAAATAACTTGTTTAATTCAACAATGCTGTGTGAAGTTAAAAGCACCACTGAAATAAATCTGATAAAAAAAATTATTAGTTTTATTTAATTCTAAAGTCAGTTGCACAATATATTTAAGTAATTTAAATAAAACATAAATAATAATAAAAAAAACAAGTTGAATTGATGTGCTTTAGAAGGTTTCATATCTAAAGAGTCCAAACTATAAACTGTGCTTGATTGATTTAAAGCCACTTGAACTTCCAAATACGGTTGTTTAATACTGTAAATATGATTTATGAGCTCTCAAAAGGGCCTATTTCATGCGCAAGACCTGCTCTTGTGTCTAGAAGACATCAAGACTGCATTCTTGAACTTAAGGAAGAAAATGAGGAAACAATGTCTGCATGCAGGCCTGCCCCCTCGACCTAAAGCATTATGATGAATTCCTCGAGCTGTGTGTCCCGAGGCTCCAGGTCCTCTGAAGTGTCTAATTCTGCCCCACCAAAGCTCACAATGTCCTGGGGATTTATGATGTTCGGTGTATCACGCTATTTTTAGCAGGGCCTCTAAAATGGACTCGGTCCTCGGCTCCATTGTTTCATAACACGCTCTCGCCGCCCTTTGCAGCCAAACGCAGACAATGGAGCATCCTCGCCCCTCGCAGGCGCCGGACAAGGTGCCTCTCCTTTGTTCATCTCCTCGGGGAGTGTGCGCTCTGTCGGGACAGCAGCGGGCGGTCGCGTGCGATGACAGGTCAGCTGTCCGCTGCTGTCACCTACTGTCCCGACGCCAGACACAGACCACCGAGACACGTGTCACTGAGGATGCTAACAGAAAACATCACTCCCTTTGACTTTTACCTGCATATGTCAGTTGCATAATCAGAAAAAGCTGTAGGCCTTTATGTTTAGACATGGCTACATTTTGGCTTCCTAACAAATTTTTATTTTTTTGTTAAATATTTTCTGCCACTTGGTCTTACATTCTAATGCAATGACATTCAAACATTTTGACGAGTGTTAATTTAGTATAATTATGCAACTATTATAGTTTTTAATCATATTTAGAATTTTTATTTTTAGATTTTAAAGTTTTAGTCATTTCGCAGTTTTTGTCATTTCATCTTTTTTAAAATGTCTTATTTATGAGATGCAAGTCAAAATTGATTTAAAAAGTCATAATTTTGACTTTTTATACCATAATTTCTGCTTTTTATTTCATAATTGACTTAGTATGTCATTATTCAGACTTATTTTGTCATAATTTCATTTTTATCTCATAATTATGTTAATGTTATAAGTTTATATCATAATTTAGATTTTATGTCATAAATTCTTTTTACTCTTAATTATGACTTAGAATGTAATCATTATGATTATGTCATAATTTAAACTTTTTTGCCATTTAATCAAAAGTCATTTATGAGATGAAAAGTTGAAACTGACTTTTATAACTATTGAACTATTAACTATGACATAAAAAGACATCATCATTTTGACTTTTTATCCCATCATAATCTCATAATTGATAGTGTGTCATAATTCTGATGTAATTCGTCATAATTTCATATTTTTATCTCATTATCATGGGTTATTATGTTATCATTTCAACTTTATCTCATAAATTAGATTTTTGTCATACATTTTTGTAATAAGTTTTGATTTTTAACCTTAATTATGAACTACTATGTCATTATTGTGCATGACTTATGTCATAATTTCGATTTTTTTTGTCATAATTTCAACTTTTTAACCTTTTTTTCATTTGATCATTTTAAATATATAGATATACATCACGTCAAACTAAATGTTTAATTTTATTTTATTTAAGTTTATTTTATTTAAAGTAACAAATGTTTTTTATGGTTTGGTTTAGTTTAGTATTGTCATAAACCAGCACAAGGGGGCGCCTGTGTCTCTCGCTCTCTATGCAGGAACACACACACACACACACACACACACACAGCGAAGCATCCGCTTGTTTGCTGCCAAGATTAGTCGATCTAAAGCACTCAGGTCAAGTTGTTATATGTGGAAGGAAGACATCATTACCAGAGTCATTTTGTTTGGATCCCTCAGTACTGAGACGGCATTGTTTAATAAAAGGGAAAATGCTGGAGAAATATTTGCATACAAAGAGCCAAATTTCTGAGAATCTGAGAATCAAAAGTGACTGATTTTAAATGACTTCTGGGATTGCATTTAAGCATACATTTTTTCAATTTGTCTAAAACTCGGCAAAGCAGCATAAAAATACATGGAACTTGCAGAAATGCAGAATATTTACAATTCTAAATTATTTTCGTATAATTTAAATACTATTTCAGGTTTATATATATATAGGTCTATGTCTAGGTTTAATTTTCATTTAACTTTTAGTTATTTTAGTGCATCAAGCATTATTTTATTTGTTATGGTTGCCTTTCTAATTCCTGCCACATAATAAATCCTGCTTCTGTAAACATGAAAAGTATAAAAATTAAATTTTTAGAAATTAGAAAAATTACATATAAAGTATGAGATGAAAAGTTGAAATGATTACTTAAAGTCGCAATTATGACAAAAAGTAATAATTTTGACTTTTTATCATATAGCCTAATTTGAACTTTTTAATCTCATAATTGACTTTGTCATAATTCTGATTTAATTTGTCATAATTTCATCTTTTTATCCCATATAATCATGACTTAATATGTTTAGATTTTCTTTTGTCATAATGTCAACAATGTAATATAACCTCACAATTATGACCTTTGTCATATTTATGACTTAGTTTGCCATAATTATGCTTTTTATATCATAATTATTATTTTTCAAATCAGAATTTTGACTTTTGTCATCATTTTGACTTTTCATATCATTAAAATGACTTAGTGTGTCATAATCTCGACTTTTTATGTCATAAATATGATTTACCAAAGCATGTTTTTTTTTTTTTTTTTTTTTTTTTTAGCAGTAATGGGCTTCCATAAAAATCAGAGTAGTTGGATAATATGTTAATATATTACTGGCATTATTCTGGCAGGAGATTTCCCACCAGATCATTTTTGAGAGAAAAAAAAATCTCTTAAGAGTCTTTGTGAGCACATGATCCGTGCTTGAACTCCACGTCATCATCGGTTCAACAGCAACCATCTCTGACTTTTCCAAGATTCCCTCCCACAGTTATGGTCCTCCGTGAGCGTACTGTATGAAATGCCGAGCGTGCGTCGATCCTCAGCAAACCCTTCGTTCCCCAAACCTTCACAATGGCTCCAGCTCTATCAGACATCAGCGCATGGATCTCACCTTCCGGTCTGACCCGGCTCTGACATTCAGGCTGTTCTAATGAGCCGTCAGCAATGTTTCTCCGCAGGTTTGGCGTCTCCCTGCCACCCTTCGCTCGGTGCAGCGGAGATGCTGTTTTTATCCCAGACATTCCAAGCAGTTCCACTGACCTTTCCATCGTGAGCCCTCGAAAAGCCCTGATTTAGATTGTAGGGGTGTAAGGCTACACAGAAGTCACGGTTCGGTGCGTACCTCGGTCTTGGGGTCACGGTTCGATACGACTTCGGTATATTTACATGTCCGTCCATCCCCCCAGATTCCTGACTGCTTGAAAAACAAAATTAAGGAATTGTTGATTTGTTACTCCAATGCTGCGCTGTAAATTGCAACGGCTGTTTTCAAACGTATTGGTTTGATTAACATGATGATGTTGTGCGTAGGGAACGATGTCATTTTCTTTGCGCGCAAGAGTTCATTAACATGCGGTGACAATGGCGGATACACAAAGCTCAATATTATGCTTTTAGTAGGAGAAAATGTCCCATCTACTGTACTGTACATCTGAGTCTACTTCCTCTCCACGAGGAGACAGCGAGTGAAGCGGCACCTTTCCCTTTCCAGGACACGCATATTTCATCATTGGACTGTAGTGAGACTTCCATGACACAAATCGGCACAATGCCAAATTATTTTGTCTCATTATAACAGCGCAAACAGCTTAAAACACTCCATCATTTATGGTCACATAAAATGTCTATTTTTATCTGTGTACACTCACAATAAAAACAAAACGTGCTTTTGTAAAACAAATAAAACAAACAGGATGCCGCTTTCTGCCGTCCTGGTTTCCTTTCCGTGACGTTTGGGAGCGCGAGTGGAAACTCAGCATATAGGCTAATAGCAAGCTCTTGAATGCCATCTGAACTCTTGTTTTGGGTTGGTGCGTAGATGCTATTTTTCCTGTTGTGGCGGTTAGCAAACAGCGTTTTGTAATATGGATTGCCTGTGACTGACGGTATTCGTCGTCTGACTGTATTCGCTGAACCGTGACGGTTCGGGACTAATGCATTTACACTCATATTAGATAGGGTTTTCTTTTTTACATAAGGTTACATAAGGCAGATGGCTCAATCAATCTTGAACTAACTCGAGATATTCTTAAAGGTGCTCTAAGCGATCCTGGGAGTCGAAACTTCTTGTTGACATTCGAATTGTTGTCAAACAAAATGGAGGCTAGCTAGACCCTCCCTCCTCCTCATCCCGTCTCCTCCCTCCTCCCCTCCCTTCCGACATAAAGGAAAGTCAAAGTAGTCACAAACAAAGTTAAGTTTTACTGATACTTCATTCAATGTGTAATGTCGCCAAGTTAGATAAATGCTTTTATATATTGCAGAACAGAAAGCAGAAAAAGAGAAACATTAGGCTATCTTAAAATCATTTCGCCACCTGAGGTTATAACTATAGCTCCCATACAAGGACGCAATAATAACAAGATAACGTTAGCTTCGCGTTTCCCAGTGAGCATAAACAACGGCGGCGGCGTAAACAAATTTAGTCAAAGTTGTCAACAGCCTATAAATAAACATTCAAATTCATAACAAACAGTGGGTGAAAACAATCATTCACACAAATTGTCGCCCTACTGTGAATTTGCTTGATCATTTACAATAGAGATTGATCACTAGCTGCTAGAAACATACATGTTGTATTCACCAAAGTTAACGCTGACTGCGTAGTTCTAGCTAATTACATCCTTGTGTTGGTTTGGCAAACATGAACGTCAGTTTAGAAAGAAAGCAAAAACAGAGCAACTGAATGTCGGATCGGAAGCCCTTCTGCCGGCGGAGTTCTCGCCACCTTTCGAAGGTTTTTCCGATGTAAATTCGGTATTTGGCGCGTTCCTTATCCTTGTCCCTCTTCTTTGCAATTTGTTCATCGGAACCTCGTCTCTTTGGTCGTGTTTTGGCCATAATTTAAACTTCCCTCGTCATGCTTCTCTCTCCTCCACACGCTCCACACCCACTTCATGTGTACTTGCACTAACCCCCCCAAACCCCACCCTCAAATTTTTCTTGTCGGTGATTGGCTGGAACACTGTTTGTTGTGTTTCGTAGTGCGGGTGAGCCCAGTTTGTTTTTGTTGCCGTTTGTGGAGCCTGTGGTGTCTACAGAGACCGCGTTTTTTTACAGTGTGTTCAGGGGACAGGCCGCTAGTTAATAGTGAGGAGATGTTTGCTGTATGTGACAAAAAATGTTTTGGCCTAAAAAACGCGTGGCATCGCTTAGAGCACCTTTAAAATGCATGACAGTAGTTGATCTGTAAGAGAAAACGGAGCATAAAGAAGACAGTTTTGCGCGTACACTCAACATAGCGCCCCTTGAGGCAATATTGAGAATGTAATTCAAATTGCGTACACTGTGAAATAAGCTCAGACACATTTTAAGATGCAAAAAAAAAAAAAAACCCTATGGAAGCTTGTTCCCGCCACAGAATACTTTTTATCTCACAATTGCGTGAAATAAACTTGCAATTTGTGAGTTATAAAGTCAGAATTGTGAGATGTAAACGCAATTCTGAGAAAAAAAAAAGTTTTCCCTCCGAATTGGACTTTAACTCACAATTTTGACTTTATATCTCACAATTCTGACTTTTTCCTGCAATTGCGAGTTTATATCTCGTAATTCAGACTTTATAACTTTTTTCTGTAAATGTAAATGTAAATGACTAGTACACTGTAAAAAAAGATTATTGGTGTACATTTAACAAGAAAATACTATTTCAGTCTTTCTACGTAGGCTACTTCAACATTTTTTCTTTAATTCAATGTATTGTTTACTGTCTCTTTGTAATCATTGATTTAAATTTACTGGCAATTTCTGAGTGAAAATAGTTTCCAAGTAAATCCTACAACAATTTTTTGCAAACACCCCTAATTATCTCCAGAACTTTTGCTTTTGTAGCAGCCGGAGTAGCAAAGAAGTGATTTAAATAACATCATAAGCAAGTTAGATATAAAGGAACACAATGAAAACTTCTTCTTGACTAAAAATAGATTCGCTACAAGGAGATGCCTAAACTAACATTTCTTCCAGGCAGTATCAAGGGGGGTAAAAGCAAAGTGAAAGGGTGTGAGTCATCAGCGCATACCCTCCCTAGTCTGGGTAAAAATACACACACATACACACACTCTCAGGAGCATATGTCTCCACGCGCCACTGGTATTACCTAACTCCAAGAGTGGGCGGCAGCCAGCGCCATGTTTAATTCATCAACGCGGAATTAAATCAAGCGCAAAACTTAGAAAAGCATATTACAATCTCTTCTCTTCACCTTCATCTCATTTCTTTGCCCGGTTTGGTCTGCTATTCAGGTTTCTAAAGCAAGAATCAATCATACGTCTCATTAGTTAAGAACAAAAGAGAATAAAGTTCACTGACTGTGCAAGCAAAGTTTTCTGTTCTGAATTACCAGTTGATTTATTCCAGCTACAATATTGCATAATTGCATGCCATTAAATCAGTGGTTGTCGACTGATTTAGCTTCACAATGTACATTTTACATTGGACATCAAGTGGTGAAAAATAAATTAATTTCAATGGTAATAATAATTTATTGCCGAATTCCAAATTTGCAATTCATTTGTGATGAATTTGTGATGAAGTTGGATTGGATACACAGTCTGAGATGACCCCGTTTGCAATGTATAACCATATTTATTTAGCTGTTCTCAATGTGCACAATTTTATTGCATTTCATTATTTGCATTGTATATTTAGAATTAGAACAGACCCCATTTTGAAGTGGCAACCCACCAGCTGACAATCACTGCATTGTAAAATAAGTTAAAAAGGGGGGCTGTAAGAATTGTCATGTATTAAACGCTTTTTACTGCCAATGTATGATCAGCTTGTAACGGACATTCAAAAACAAGACCTTCCCCGACTTCCTAGGTATGAAAGCCAGACTGATTTTTATGTGAGGGACTCGGGACGTTTTTGCCGGGAAAATCAAAAGGATGTGACGTTTATGCACGCCTCTCTTGAGTGACATACAGTGTTAAGGAAAATGGCAAAAGAGCCATTCTGTTCAGTAATATCAATGTGCCATGCAAAGAAAAGTGATTATTTCAAACTCGAGTCGCACATAGATCTATAGTCTATAGTTTCAGATATAGACTAGGCCTACTTTATAATCCATCATAACTGTACAGGCTACTTTTAATTACCTCATCTGTCGACATGACGCCAGTGACTGAGAGCTGGTGCACACATATCCACATCACCATGATCAGATGCTTTCGGAACTTCTGCTTTCTCAAGCTGTTATTTAGTCTCTGGACTAGTGTGTTACTTGTGCACGGGTGCGAGCATGAGCAATAAGTTGCTGTCTGCAGTTCACTTAACGTCCACCGGTGTCGCTAATATCAAGGGCTTCTGAATTCAATAGCCTCTTTAATACTAGTCATTTAAAACAGTTGCATAAAAATATAAAAAAAAAACATTTAAATTAAAAAGCAATAAAAAATTGAAGTATAAAACAGTATGCAAAGCCTGTTTGCATAATTATTGGATTGTGGAAGAGAATGAGCAAATATGCCTACTTGTATGTACTTGTGTTTTGGATGAAATGGAAGAATAGCTTAAGCTATTCACCAGATATTGTGTTGTTTTGCTTTAAAACAGACCGTCGAGACCAATAATGTACATGATGTAAGCATCTAAAACAGGGCTGTAATCTCATGTGACTCATTATACAAGAAGACCCTTCAGGTTCCTGGAATAAACACAAGCGTGTTCAGCCTACAGCCCACAGGAGGCGCTAGAGCACAGACTGGAGACGAGGGAAACGGACGTGGACAAACTTGAGTTGACCTAAAAAAAAAAAAAACATTCTATTATAATTTAATCACCCCCATGTTGTTTCAATGCTGTTTCATTTATTTATTTATGTATTAACACAAGCAGTCTTCACACAGCTCGTCTGTACAACAATAGTTTTACTGTGAATGAGATATCAGAGAAACGTGGGAAAATAAGTGAACAACGACTTAAATATGGGTCTAAAACTAGCATAACTTCAGAAGACTTGTAATATTGCACACAACATTGTTCTTTAGGATGTTATTTGTTCTTTTTGGAGGGTCGGGGCACTATACATTGATGTAAGTAGAAGAGATTCATAGAGATTATTTTGTTTTGAGTCCCACAGAAAAATAACAATATGGATGAACAGTTCGTCAGATCAAAACTTAACCACATTATCATTTCATGTTTATGACAGTCTGAGGTGGTTTCGGTTTTCATAGTTTAAAATTTATGGCTGTCTGGTGACATTGGTTTCTATTTCTTATAAAGATAAGGTGAAAGTGTTATCAAGACGTAATGTTCTTTTACAGAATTATAGGCTATAACATGAATATAAATCAAAACTTATAAACTCAAGTTTTATGTTTTACACAAACATATAAATATATTTTACACAAAATTGACTCAAAAAATTCACTAAAGTATTTGTATTTATGAGCAAAGCCTTTGAAGGTTTGGAACTAAAGGAGCCAGTGCTTTAAATCTCAAAATATCTTTCCTTTTATAATGATCCCTTTATTTTATAATTCTGATTTTATTGTTGTAGCAAAACGTTTCCTTGCTTGGCCTGTTTCTGTTAAAAAGTAATAAATTAAACCTGGAAGGCTCTGTGAAGATTTCTGGATGAGGGCATGTAAGGGACAAATGGTAGAGGCATGAATCGCATATTTTCTTGTGTCACATGCACTTCTGAAATCCCCCTTCTTCTCTCTCTATTAGCATTTTAGTCTCCAGAAGTTTCTTGCTCAGCGGTAAAGCACCTTCATCGATCGGCACTGTGCTTCCAGTGGGGGCGTTTCACAGACAGTTACCCAGAGATGATGCCCTTTCTGCAGGTATGTGGCAGTGCTCCGGTCCCTTGAGCTGCAGAGCTAGAGGAGGATTATTAGACGTGGTGTGTGGACCATAAATCAGATGATGTATGATCCAGTAGAAGTCTCCCCCGAGCAACGGGATTCACCCACTAAAGCCAGGATGGGTAATAATGATCTTTTTCTTCTTGCTGGCAGGGTTTCGGCTCGATTCCAGATCCATTCTGATGATTTAAGAGAATAAAATTAGTAATAGCTAAACCGATTGCTTCATGGGTTCCTTGAACTGAATCAACATTAAGGAAGTTTTGCTTGAGAGACTTGGATTAAGTTTAAAGGCATGCTTTGGGGTTTTTTCAACAGCTTCTAAGGCATGTTGCCAGAGACAATTTAGTTTGTAAAAACAAACAACAATCACATTTACAGTAATGCAGTTACAGTGGAAGTCTCATTTCCCTAAAAATAATTTGAGCAAATATATGAGTTTAATTAAAGGTGCACTGTGTAATTTTTAGCGCCATCTAGTTGTGATGTTGCGAATCGCAACCAACAGAAGTTACGGTGGCCGAGAGGAGATGTCGTCGTCTGAGAGTAGCCAGTTAAGCAATGATGTGTCTTTACAAAGATAAATTAAGAAAATAGGTTTACTTAATTATTCAGTTAAACGATATGTTATTGCAAATATTATTGTTACTTGTTCATCATTGTGTCAGTGTTTCATTCGCTGACTTTAGCTCTTTGCACGAAGAACAACATAGTGACGAAACGCATTTGTCCATATAGAGCTACTGTAGAAACATGTCAGCGTATTTCAATGTAAGGTGACCCCACGGTGTATGTAAGAAATGGCTCATTCTCAGATAATAAAAACATAACAGTTCATATACATAGTTATGTATATGATATTGCATTTCTAAATATTACACAATGCACCTTTAAACTCTTCAGAATGCATTAGTCCATGACTTTTTAAAAGTGCATTGTAAACATGGTTTTACAAGCGGAGGGACGAATCAATAGCAGGCCTATCATGCATGGTGTTTATAGAGTTCTACTTGTTTTGGAACAATTCATTTGATTGTGGCTGGAATTTTGCAAACCACAAACCGGAATCAAACTGAAATGTGGAGTGATTTGATTTATATTCATTTTGGGAGTCAGTGGAAAAGCTCCGGCTGATATTTTCCTCACTCTCTACATTTATCTGAAATGGTCTTTATTTGGCATGTTCCGTTGAGACGTCACCCCTACCGACAATCTGCCTGCTGGTTCTCCTGGAAATTTTGACTCTGTTCTGCATTTGGTAAAGACTGGATTCCCTGAAATGTTGCCTCACCGTTGTTTAAATGTTGTATCTGACTTGTCTTAAAAATGGAAATATTAAAAAAGTCATGGCAGTGATTTGAAGCCATAAAGAAGCACTTTAATTCCCAATTCTCGGTGCTTTCCTGCTTTAAGTTTTCTTCTAATGACATTCCAGTCACTTACAGATGGAAAAGAAGGACATTTTTCTTTCTCCTCAAACTGGTTTGGTGAGTTTTTCCCCCCTAAAAAAAATCCCCTTCTTTTTTCTTTTTCTTTTTTTTTTTTTGTCAAGACATCTAGGCTAAAGATTTTTCAGTCTGTCATGCTGGATGGGACATTTCCATTGGTAGCCATAGAGGAATGCAGATGCTAAGTGTTTTTACAGTGATGCGTTTAGTCCATTTTAATTTTGTGTTTCATCTTTAAAACAACCATTATTCTTTTTCACACAAATTATGATTACAGTAGCAGATTATCAATTAATAAAGACTCGCTGTGTCCCTTGACCGTAGTGCATTTTAAGCACTTACATTTTAATTTTGGCATCACATGAACAGCTCCATATTAATGGATTTTCTGATGCTCTAAACTTGCTCAGTTGCTCAGTATGTGCTTGTGATTCCAGGAACTCTGGTACTAGGAGTGTGAAACACGACACTTGACAGACAAGCTCAACGCGTTGTAGAAACAAGCTGAAATGACGTGGTTGCTTTTTTTTATCTCACATTTGCTTTTGCTCACACTATTGGTTTAGTATAGTTTTGTTACATGTAAACTGAAAATTCACAGTTGCTTGTCATGGAAGAGCAATAGGAAGATATGTGAGAATGTGTGGTGGAATTACGGGAAGACATAATAGTGTGTGTAAAAATGAATGAATTTTCAGTTACATGTAACATACATTTCTGCAAAAATAAATGTACTGTATAAGTAAAAATGTTCAGTTTCTTTTTGTGTACTACAGTATTGACTTTTCACAGTAAATATTTACCTATTAAAATCAGTATCTGAAAAGCTCATTCAGCTAGACAAAACAAAGACATTCTATAGACAAAGACATTCTTGTATATTGTAGAAAGCAGTCAATGTCATCAAAAAAGTTGAAAAAACATACAATTTGTATAACAAATACTTCCATGGCGGAAAAAAACCCCATCTAAACATATTGACCTCACACAATGACAAAAACACTTTCTATTTTGATGCAATCTACTGACACAATAAGTTTTGAAGCATGAGTCCAATGTTTTTGGCTACATTTTGCATTTCTGATGTTCCAACAAACAGTTGTGACAATTGCACTTAGAGTTTAGAGAATTTAAAGACTATATCGAAAAATGTGCCAAAATAACTGGACTAACCAGCGGACTAATCACATCTCAGAGTAACTTAAATGTTGGTTTGGTCATTCTGAAATGCCTGAGTCAAAGTCTGTCATCAAAATTATTTGGTTTAATTCCCTCCGAGAAGCGTCTCACATGATTGCGTTCCCAAAAACCAGCATCCGAACGCAGCTACTTCCATTTTTATTACCGATATTTTACACCAATTTCCCAGGAAGTGATGATTTTGTTCTCTTGAGTAAATGTTGGGATGATATTTCCATTCAGAGGTGCATCATGTTTTGGTCAAGATCTTGTATTGTCAATGCAAGAGTCCAGCTCTCTGTAAAGTCTCCTCCAGCACATCCCAAAGACTTTCAATGAATTTAAGGACTCATGTGTGAAAATGATTCTTCAAGCTCCTCCCAACCATTCTTTCACAGTTTGAGCCTGATAAATCTTGACTTTGTCCTCCTGGAAGATGGCCATAATGTGTCTTCCTACATGGTTGTTTAAGAAATGAAAAGCTACACACTCCATCAATTAGGCTTAGAAGAACTGTTGCCAAACATATAACATGCTAGAAACATAATAATCACTGCAGTAATGATCCAATTATAGACTCTTAAGCATTTGCCTATTTAAATCCAATCATAATTTGGGGGCCGGGCAGTGGTTTTTCATGGGATTGGGCTAGTTTTTAAATCATTTTAAAACTATTTGTTTGGAGACTCCCTCATCTAGACAGACATATTGGAAATGGCTTATATATGCACCAGATCCAAACTGAACAGTTATGAATCGCAAACATCTCTCACCAGCGGGCCATGCGTCATTGTCTAAATCATATCAGCCACCTGTGGGCTCTGCAAACACACTATAAAACAAGTCTGCTCAAAAGACGTCAAAACTTCGGAACGTGAGGAATAGGTGAAGACGAGACCATTCTAAAACAAAAAAGTAAAGAAATAAATCAAGAAAGGCAGATTAAATGGAACTTAATTGATTGAGTCCATACGGAAAGCAGCATGCATTAGGAACACCTGCACTGCCGTCCGGAGTGAAATCACACGTAATGCAAGAGTCTAGCAGATGGCTGGAAACAGAGGTCAAATGCCAGATGAATGAAGTACAGAGGAGATTCTGCTGTCTGAAAAAGCACTTAGCACTGTTGCTTTAGGTCAGATCCCAGAGTGAAGACAGATGAGGAAGGACCCCAGAGAGGAGAAGACAGAAACCGGACGGTAAATGACCTTGGCGCAGTAATAAAACGAGGATCACACAGCCACGAGCTCGTAAAAAGATTCACAGTGTTGCTATTGATATCACACTTGTGTATACAGACAGCGGCCTTCCTTTTCTCATTAGGGCTGTTTGGGATATTCCAAGGCTTTCCAAAATACAGTGTCGTTTGTTGATCCCACAGGCATGTTTTCATGAATAAATTTCATGCCACTGAAATGTAAGCAGATTTTAACAGCAGGGATATAATGGCAGTATTGTGGTCTTGGTTGCCAATATTAGAGGCCTTTCTTTTTTATAACATTAGAAACGACAAAAAGAAGATAGTTTGTGATTTGTTACTGAATACGGTACTTATTTACATTGCTTACTAATAAAGTACCACTGTATAGTTTTTTTTTTGACAATGGTACCATGTTTTTTTTTTTACAGTACCAAAATACAGTAGTAATCCTGAAATCAAAGATTTATTTGTCAGATGTGCAACTGTTACCAGTCCTACTCGAATTGGGGTCTCCGGCGTGGGAGGTGGGTGTTCTAACAAGGACGCTAAATACTACAGCCCCTAGTGTTAGTCGCTAACGTGCCTTTTGAAGCCAGGGAGTGAGGTTTACATGCACAGCTCTTACTCTCACGTTACACTCACCCCCCTTCACCTCACTCTCATCCGGGTCACGGCACCAAATGGATTTGAACCAGAGACCTGGGTCTCTGGCATAGGAGGCGGGGCTGCTAACAAGGACGCTAAAAACAAGGGGTGAGGTTCACACTTTTTGACATGAAATGTATTAAAAAAGAAGAAAACAACATTAAAGCTACACTGTGTAATATTTTAAGTTGATTTTTAGCAAAAAACACTTTGTTCTTTCAAAATTATACATTCTCATTAATGAGTAATCACTTCAACCAACTAATCAAGTATTCTCGTAAGTGTATAATCTGTAATTTAGAATACATACGAGCGAGTCGCTTGAATGGCGGAAGCCATGTTGCGCATCCATCTTGAATACATTAGACAAAGAGGGACAAGAAATTCAAGCTTCGCCTTTCGCGTTTTTACACTCAGTGGCACCGTGACGAATGGGTGGGGGAGATTACTCGCGACTGCCGGCAGATTTGAAATAATACGGCCACCGTAGGACTTAAAACGCCCTCGGAATGGGAGGGGCTAGAAAGTAATATTTAGTTGGTAGTCATATACAATTTCACCGCTAGATGGGAGAAAATCCTACACAGTGTAGCTTTAATAAAAATAATCAATCAATAAATATTGGAAATACCATGGTTTTTCTTTGAAGTATCTTGGAATACCATGGTAGCATCTGATAATCTTAAAGTACCATTGTGTGCATGAGCATCTGACCCAATAACTGTACTGTGTAAGAAAAACACATTCCAGAACTATGTATGACCAATATCCAGAGCTTTAAATTGGCCAAACTCCCTAGATGCGGGGCAACTGAGTGTCAGCCCTTTTGTTTGAACGTGGTGTGGGGTGGAGGGACGAAGAAGGAGGGGCGGGGCGTGGGAGTCAGGCAGTTGCCGTGGCAACAGCCTCGGTTATATAACATCATATGGTGGTGTGTAAACAAAGAAGTCAGTGCAGTGATGAGAGGATGGGCTTCCCCCGCCCTCCACCACTTAAAAACATTACAGCGCATAACATCATATCCACATTACATAAAGCCGCTCTGCAGAGCCCATCAGACAGTAAAACACTTGACTGCAGATTGAGTTATCTGGGCTGACTGACCATCACGGTTTTAAAAATAGTTTGCATATGAAAACAGACTTGGGTTCAGTGCTGATAACAGAATGATAAATGATGTCGATAGTCAAACTGAGTTTCGGCATGATCCTGATTTGATCGGGATAAACCACACATTGTTTTTCTGCCTGTTTTTTTTTTTTTTTTTTTTTTGCTTGAGGATCCTTTGCAGCTATTTCTTGCTACTTTCTAAATAGATTGTTTTTGCCAATTTAAGAAGGAAAGAATGTGAGAAAAGCAGGAGTGAAAGAAAAAATGTGAGAGTGATTGTGTGCAAGAAAGAATAAAAATTGAAAAACGTTTAAAAAGAATGTGAAAAGAGCAAAAGGAAAGAAAGAAAGATAACAAAAGGGAGATTAGATAGATAGATAGATAGATAGATAGATAGATAGATAGATAGATAGATAGATAGATAGATAGATAGATAGACAGACAGTATAGCAAAGGTAGATAGATAGAGAGAGAGAGAGAGAGAGAGAGAGAGCGACATGATAGCATAGATAGATAGGCCTTCCTGTAGATAGATTGATAGACAGTATAGCAAAGATAGATAGATAGATAGATAGATAGATAGATAGATAGATAGATAGATAGATAGATAGATAGATAGATAGATAGATAGATAGATAGATAGATAGATAGATAGATAGATAGATAGAAAACACAAGTGCATCCATGTGATTTGAGGGAGAAGGACTCAGGTCTTGCGGTCTACAAGCGGCTCATTGTTCGTAACAGTGAGACAGGCACATGTCGTCCTGCTCTGAACTCCCTCCAAGTTATTAATAGCTCCAATCTCCCTTTGCTTCTAGTGTGGAAGCACCAGTGGCTGGAGCTGAGACGAGATCTGCTTCTATTTACTGGTATTGTGTGAGAACTATTAGGCCTATATTAAACAAGCCCACCCAAAAATAAAAATTCTGTCATAATTTACTCTCCCTCATTCCAAACCTGTTTGCATTTCTTTATTCTGCAGAAGATATTATGAAGAAGGTTGGTATCCAAACAGTTTTGGTTCCCATTGACTTCCGTTGTATGGACAAAATATATAATGTCAAAAAAGTCAGTGGGAACTGAAACTGTTTGGTTATCAACATTCTTTAAAATATCTTCTTTGTTTCCTGTTTAACATGGTACAAGATAACCCCAGAAACAGAGCCACAGTGGTTTCCTCGATTGCAGCAACATCCATCTTTATGACAGATATTTTGCGTCAATTTCCCTGGAGAGACGATTTGTGTTTTCTTGAGCACATGGAAACGCTGCTTTATTTCCAAATCTATGTGATATAAAAATTTTGTGCACAAGTTAAATTTGCAACTTTGGATGGAAACATGCTTTGTTGTGTGGAGCTTATGCTTAAGTGAGTGGCTACATGATATCTAAAGTACGTAAATAGCATAGATAGATAGATAGATAGATAGATAGATAGATAGATAGATAGATAGATAGATAGATAGATAGATAGATAGATAGATAGATAGATAGATAGATAGATAGATAGATAGATAGATAGATAGATAGATAGATAGATAGACAGACAGACAGACAGACAGACAGACAGCTAATAAGTGCTCCATTTCAGAGTTAGGTTTCTTTCCAGAGTACAAGAACTTCAAATTAATTTGTTTAATGTAAAAAAGGCAGTACAATGAAGTCTTACACGCGTGTTGTAATATATTTGTTTATATATTTATATTTTAGTGATTTGTGAATTGAAAATGTAAATAGCCTTTCCCTTCTCCATGTAGTTTTAACATGGACTACACATTGGATGCACAGCAGTGTTAAATGTAGCCCTGCTAGCTTCCATATGCTAACGGCTAATTTGTTTATCTTTAAATAGCCTCTAATCAGAGATAGTGAATGTAGCCTACAGGAGATCCAAAGCTGACACACTATTATTATGTTCGGTGAGCATTGGAAGGCTTCAGCGGCGTGTACGATGACACTGATTTCTATCCGCGCTGGATGAAGTGCTAGCTAGGGTATATGCAGATAGCTTATTATTTTTGATGTGGTGCGGCTGAAACACGATTGCTCCCAGAGGACGTCTGTACAGACTCCAGAATGCACTTAGGATCAGACTGCATGTCACGAAACCAGCGGCGCACACGTCTCTCGCACCGCTCAGGGGATGATGCTACACGCCTCATTCAGTGAATGTTGACAAACTCCAGCTAGAATTACAGGCAATTACAGATATGTTGATATGACAAGCTGTTGTGTATTACAGTGATTTTACCATAATTAATGTGACACACAGCGTTTTAGCGTGTTTTTATGAAATGGCAACAGCAACAATGTTCAAAATAACCATTTTTAATACAGAATCATTCAGTAGGCTATATTCAGATTTATGTTTAGATCATTTCTGAAAACAAGATACCCAACAAGAACGAAGATAGAAAAGCAGTGATTAAATAGAAAATTTGCTATATAGACTAATAGTTTAGTGTGGCCTGTAAGTGATGCAAGTCTTTAAAGACAAAATAGGTTTTCTCTGGAGGAATGTGCACTAAATGAATCATTCTCAATAAAATCAGGAGTGTGTATTAAAAATTTAAATAAAAAAAGGGAGCAAATAGGGTCTAATTTGACTTTAGGGATTCATGCAGAAGATAAAAAAACTCAAAAGCAAATTCTAATTAACTCTCAAACTATTTAAAGTCGGCATTAAAAGGAAATAGTTGAAATAGTTTTTTTGTGATGTATATCCGAGTGAAGCGGCTTCACAAACTAGAAGGAATTTGGGGAGGGGCTTGATTTTGTCTAGTGGGATTTGATTGGATGGTTGAATGGTTGTGGTTTGCTATTGGTGGATCTCATGTGAGTGACAGGTCACCCCGCCCTCATCATCAGAGAAGAGAAGAGATATCACTGCAAGAGAGAGGGGAAGTGATTTTGATAACAGATAAATCATTTATGATAAATAATATTCTCAGTTGTCAATTTTGATTTCATGGTGACTTTAACAAAAGTTTGTAAACATTTTCAAGCTAACTTATTTGGGAGAAACAGCAGAGGCATCAAATGTAGGATGCCATTTTTGTAATTCATGGTGGTTCAAAGCGAGTGAGTCATAGACATATAATATGTTTATAGATATCTCCAATGTAGGCCATCATCCTTTTCTGGAAAGCTGCGTTGAAGCGATCTGTTTTGGAAAAAGAGCTATAAAAATAAATGTGAATTGAAAGGAATCAGTATTTTTATGCATCAGTATCATAATAATATGCAATAAGCACTGATGAATCATTCACAAAAAGTACGTAAATAGGTCCTAATTTGATTTTAAGTTTTCTTTAGAGATTCATGCAAAGCTGTAGACCAAAAAACAACAACTCAAAAACAAATTCTAACCAGCTTCGTGAACTAATATCGCTCAAGCAATTTAACAAAAGTTTGTGAACATTTTCAAGCAAACTTATTTGAGAGGAGCAGCAGAGGCATGAAATGCAGTGTGCCATTTTGTAGCGTGTGGCGTTTGAAGGCGAGTGAGTCAGAATGTGGAGCGTGTGCGGGCGGCTGGCTGTCACAGAGGCTTCTCTGAATGGAACATCATCACCCCCTCAAACCCATCGGGTGCTCAGCACAGGGACCACCAGTGTGACGTGCATGTGCTCTGCGACAGCAGTCTGCGGGGGGGTTGTTCTATGTACCAACTGAAATTAAACACGTGCAGTTGGATCCAAAAGTCTGACATCAGAAAGTGCAACTTATTTTCCTAATGTGTCCGGGGCCCCGGTGCCGGTTGTTGTTGTGGGCCCCGAGAATCGTCACAGCTTTCTCTCCTCTATAGCGACAGCCCTGCATGAACTATTTTACTTAATGTTAAATTCAACATTTACTAATACATTATTAAAATTAAACGTTGTGTTTGTTAATATTATTTAATGGACTTGAGTAAAATCAATATGAAATCAAAATTGACCATTCTTTTTTTAATGGAATATGCAGTATTTATTATAAATGATCCGTGCACATTATTATTTGTGTAAATTCATGTGCCCTTGTAATATTTAATTAAAATCACTTCCCCTTCCTCTTGCAGCTCTTCTCTTCTCTGATGACGAGGGCGGGGCAACCTGTCACTCACATGAGATCCACCAATAGCAAACCACAACCATCCAATCAATTCCCCATGGACGAAATCAAGCCCCGCCCTACATTTGTTCTTGTTCAAGAAGCTGTTTCACTCGAATACGTCACAAAAGGACTATTGCAACTAGAGTTCTCAACGGGTCGGGTCAGCCCGACAAACCCGACGGGACCCGCGGGTTCGGGCCGGGTTCGGGTCGAAAATATAATCAAATGACTCGGGTCGGGTCGGACCTCGGGCTTAATCTTTTCCGCTCAGTAAAAAAAAAAACAAACAAAAAAAAAACATGTATTAATCATTGCTGCTGGTCACCGTAAAGAAAGTCTGGCTGCTGCGTGTAACGTGCATCATGGAGAGGGGCGGGGGCAGACCTGACACCGCTGCGTGCACGCCTTTAGCCTGGAGAAGAAGATGGAGTTGGTGAGAAGTAAACTTGCCGCAGGTGAATTCACCGTCGCTACTACAGCCTAATTATATATTTAAAGTGTATTGTTTCAGTTGTTTGTATTGTTTGTATTGTTAAAAGGCGTGAACATTAAAGGTTGATTTGAATTCCCGTCTGCTGGTCATCATAATATGTGTATGAGAGAAAAAAAAAAACTGACGCGGCGTCGGGCCGCGGGTCGGGTTCGGGCAGATAATTCATGTTTATGTGTCGGGTTACATCGGGTCCGGGCTTTAAAAGCCACGGGCCGGGTCGGGTCGGGTTGTAATTTTCAGGCCCGTTGAGAACTCTAATTGCAACGTCTGTTTCATGCTGACTTTAACATGAACTAACAATGAACTGCACACTGTAAAAAGTGAATAGTTGGATCAACTTAAAAAAATTACTTCAATTGGTAACACCTAAATAAATTAAGTTTTCTCAACTTAAATTATCGTGAAAAACGTGATAATTTAAGTTGAGAAAACTTAATTTATTTAGGTGTTACCAATTGAAGTAATTTTTTTAAGTTGATCCAACTATTCACTTATGGCATAAAAATAAATTTGTATTGCTCATTGTTAGTTGATGCATTAGCTGACGTTAACCACAAAACCTGGTGATCATGATCTCCAGCATGATTTGAGATGTTCCAAGAGCATCTTGTGCTTCAGTGAAAGCTGGAAAATCTGGAGCCATGAACAGTGTTACTAATTTGATTAGTGATAGTCTTTTTCTTTAAATTTTGGAAACTCCCAAAACTTTCTGTTTATCCAAAGATGACAGAAATCCCAGATTTCCAGTGTGCCAATGATCCCACTGTTTGTGTGTGCTTGTTTTGGTATTTAAATATAGAATATAGAGTGTGAGATAGGGAGAAAGAGAGAGGCAGAGAGGGGGAGAACGCATATATATATATATATATATCCAGCGTGATGCTGTTCGCCCCCTATTCTTCGTCACCAGCACACATATGTATGCGTCCCTGTGGGCTTGTTGCTGGAGGAAGGACAGAACAGATAGTCACCTCTTCCACCTTCATTAAAAGTGCTATTTATATTCTCAGGGCTGACCTTTCTCATTAAGTGATGTGTCATTTGTGAACACAAACACCCGTGGACATATTGCGAGACGCTTTGAATGTGGGTTAAAAATAGCCGAGCAGAATTATTTGTGTTATCTGGTGGTGATGTCTCAGGGAGGCTTGGCACGGTTTTGGCGGATACGTGGTGTCCTGTGGTCCTGCACACACATCTGAAGCTTGAGGTCAACATTCAGTGCATCGCTTTTTGCAACCAAGGCAATCGCTTATATAGGGTATTTAAAGAAAATAATGCCATCAATTATTGTGAGAACAACCAAAACATCAATTAATAGATTAGTTTTAGTTTTTTAGCGCAATTCCTGCAATAAAGGCTGGTTTTAATGAGATTCTTATTGCTATTTTGGAAAGGTATTGATTAGCTGGTTTGACATGTGACAGATTGAACTGCAAATATAGATGACTAAGCATTTATTTATTCTTTCTTTTGGGTCTATCTTCTGAAATACAATTTTTCATAGAAATGCCATTCTTATATCTCCACTATATATATATATATATATATATATATATATATATATATATATATATATATATATATATATATAAAACAGCTTAAAAAAAAACCTTAAACCTTAAACTTTCTAAAAAAATATTTTCATCACCTTGGACATTCTAATTTATTATTGGTGGTTGTATTTTTTTGTATTCACTACACTGTAATAAATTGTGTAAAAAAAAAAAACAACAACAAAAAAAAAACAATTAACAATCTAGTAGTGCACTAAAACTGCTTTTATTCACTTGCACTGATTCTGTTTCAACACAAAATGAACTCGATTTCCTCCTAAGCTCCTCCTTCCTCCTTCGACTGTAGGCTACTGCAACAAAACGCAACGATCTGTTAAAGGAATAATGGAATACCTATAGAAGCGTGGATATCTCCAATATTACTCATTTTAAATGCAATATCAAACAACTTAACGCTGACAGTGACATCAGTGCACGTTTTCCCCTTAGAAACATCAGTACTAAAACGAGCATATTCGGTGCTTTCAGTTTTGCATGACTGTGAAACACACATTACATTTCAAGCGTTTACATTTCAGATCTGATTTTGCGTATCATCATTACATCGCAAACACACTCTGTGCGGCATTCTCCATTGTTTGTCTGGATATGTGCGGGAAAGCCCAGCGCTGGTTGAGGGGCACAACGTGACCTAACAAACAAGGAACCTCCGGGAACACCGTCAGTCCTGAACTATGCGCACAAGGGCCCGGTCCGAGGGGTTCCGCGAGAAGCGACACTTCGGAAATGACGCTCAAAATGTGTTTTTTTGCAAGTGCTGCTCGGTAAAGGCGCATTCATTTCGTGTAAACGTGAACTTTATAAGGACGGTTGACAATAGTAGTCACTCGGATAGAGCTTGGCACGTTTTATTCAACTGGTCCATCGGCCGTCGGGACACTCCCTGAGCGCGTTTGCTTGGCTTGGGAGGCGGAGACGGGACCCCCGTTGACGTCAGTGGGCCTGTCGGTTTCCTGCAATAGAAAGTGAGAGAAGATAGAACGAGAGACAGGAAAAAAACAGACCTCTGACCGTTGAAACCCTTGACAACAGTTCAGACTGCACCTGTAAGTACCAAAAGTTAAGAAATACACGCGTCTTAATAAGCGTTTGGACGCATGGTCCAGTGCGCTGCAAACGCATGCGGTGCGTAAACGCATCTCCAAGTGCTGTTGTTTTGGGACACAGTGTTTCCAAAAGATTTGATGGGTTGTTTAAACTTGTGAGCATGTTTGTGTGAGTTTTATGCTGATTTTGACTGGTGTCGGTCGCTCTGTACTGAGCCGGCCCGTGTTTTGTATCTCGCCGAGAGCGCACGTCTCCAGAATCCTAATACACGGGGTGTAAATGTTTATCAAGCCCGCAACGCTGTTGGAGAGAGTCGCCGAAGCACCGACCGCGACGGCAGGTAAGCGCCAAAACACCTTTCCTCGACCATGGGATGCAAACGACCGCCTTTCGGATGCGCTTTTCACGTCTTCGGCTGGTTTAAAGGGCATTTTGTTTTCGAATTAGGGAAGTGTTTCTCGTTCATGTCCTGTTGCAGAGGGGTTTTCCCCGGCTCCGCCCTCTTCATGTGTTTCTCAAAGGCAGTAATGCGCCATTCATCCTGTACGCACCTGGATTTGGCGCTGAACTGTGGCATGTTCGCGCAGTGGCTTTTTCTTGGAGAAGGTCATGGGTTTTGTATCCGTTAGGTTTGGACACATGGTGACTCATCGCATGCGGGTCTTATAGGCTGTAAGCATGTCAGATTGGCACTGGCATGGTCTGTCTTACAGGAGCAACCCCTGTTTAGTGCCATTTCCTTTTTTTTTTGCCAGTGCATGCATGCCAAGTAGGCTACACAGTATGTCCCATCATCACCCATCAACAGTTTCTGCTGATTTCAGGGTGTTTCCTAATGGCTTGATTGACAGATTCTTTTAACATTTTGCATTTATGTATTTGACAGATGCATGGCAAGGCATGCATTTTATTAGTATGTGTGTTCCATGGAAATCAAACCCCTGACCTTGGCATTGCCTGTCCTATTTATTATGAGTTGAACCAAGAAAACAAACAAAGAAAGAAAAAGAAAGAAAAAACGGCACCTCAGGATTGTGGTGCACTGTAACATTCAAGTTCTGCAATTACGTTGTATTCAAATTCGGCAGTATCATTCTGCAGTAACATTGTAACATTCAAGTTATTCAAATTCTGCAGCAACATTATTTCAGAATGTCAATGTAACAATGTCATTTTTAGATGATACAGTAGCATTCTAATTCTGAAACAATGTAACATTCTAATTCTGAAATAATGTAACATTCAAATTCTGCAGTAACATTCAAATTCTGAAATAATGTAATATTCAAATTCTGCAGTAACCTTGTAACATTCAAATTCTGAATTAATGTAATATTCAAATTCTGCAGTAACATTAAAATTCTGAAATAATGTAATATTCAAATTCTGCAGTAACATTGTAACATTCAAATTCTGAAATAACATAATTCAATTCTGCACTAATAACAATATATCATTCCAGTTCTGCTATTGTCTAGTTGAGATAAAAAAAAAAAACGGTCATGACTGCAGTGTAATATACATATATAGGATTTTGCTGATTATTTTACTCTTCTTATAATTGAGAAATATATCATCATATGTACATTAACACATATATATATATATATATTAAAACCATTATGTGTTAGTTTAAAAAATATATAGACACACATTATTTATCAACATTTTCAGATCATAGGACAGTCCTTGAACAAAGCTGTTCCTCTAATCAAGTGCACCTCGCTATTAGAGGCGTCATGTCTTGAAATGGATGCGTCAAATAATCCAAAATGTGCCATGCAGGAGGGCTTACTGGACCACGAGTGAAAAACACTATTCTAGGAGTGTGTGTGTGTGTGTGAAACCTGGTGCATGCGCTTTGTGTGTAAGTGTGAATGCTTAAATCCTCGGGGAGGTGATGTCATTGCCGTCGAGCTGCACTCGGTGGGAAATCATACACACTCGTAGTAAGCGTTATGTAATGTGTTGAGACGGAACATTCGTGTGGAATCTGGCACTCGCTGTGACTGGATGCTGGCGGGATGCAAGGGCGAGGCATGTCAGATGGAGCTGAGAAACATATAGAAACAAAAACCTCCTAAACGTTGAAACAAAGAGCGTCTTGTGTTGAATGTGGGGAGGGAATGCATCTAGTCCTGCAGAGCCAAGAAATGCATTTGCCATTTTGAGAGCTGCAGTTTTAAAATGTTTTGAAGTCTGGTGATTTTTATCTTGGACAACAAGTCAACCTTAGTGCGAGAGGATATACATCAACCTGCCTGATTGATTGGCTATTTATCTGCATGGATAGAGTATAAACTATGAATTTTAAATGTATTTTTTTTTGTCAAATATTTGCTATCATCATCAGCCTAAATTATATTGTATATTAGCATTATATATGCCAACTTAAGCTTTAGATTTCAGCAAAGATGTGCCATTAAAAATGTATCAGTTAACACAAGTCAATCTCTTCTGTTCTACTTTCATTGCATTTATGATTTGTATTAGAGCCGTTCACCCCGACGCCATAAAGAAAGCATTAGAGGGTTTGTTTTGAATTTGCATTGCTCCATTATTTTCATTTATGTTGAATTAACCTTCAGGGTTGTGCATTATTCAGAATTAAATGTATGCCTTTTAAATCCATTGTGTTTTTTAATGTTTAGGAAGTATTTGGTTTCTATATAAATGTATAAAATAATTTTTTAGATGCCATATTGTATCTAACACACTATGAAGTCATTAAAAAAAAAATGGTGGTTGTGGTGCTGTATGGCTAAAGTGACAGAATTGAACTTGGTAAATATTTAGAAATATGTATAATTTTGAGATGATTCAGAATTTTGAGCCCAACCTCACTTTTGAAATTCCCTGCAGTCTTTGCAAGATGTCAGAGATGACAGTGTGATTTCTCAGTTTGATGTCGGAGGTCTGTGTAGAAGCGCATCGACGGCAACAGATCGTTTAGATCAGAAATCTGATTCCTGCACCAGATCACCATATGATCTGTGTCAGTCCATCTAAAAAATCACACTAGTGATCTCTGTCACAGCAGAGACGGGGGACGCCACGGTTGAGTCGTTTCCAGAAGCAAGAATGTGTGTTTGTGGCCTGTTTTGCATTTGCTTGAGTTTATTTGTCTCTCATCCGTCCCAGATGTGCAGAGGGTGTCTTTCCTGTGCGGAATAGGAGATTGTCTTTCCTCCCTGTGATCGCCCGCATTCCATCCAGCATCTTTCCATGCGATGTTTCACTGAGCCTGCGGAAAACCACCCACAATGCCACGTACGAAGCAGAACAACCCCAAAAACCTGAAAGGTAAGTGTTGGCTTCCGCTTGACCAGACTTCTGTTTGTTTATTGGGTCGCCCCTTTCACAGGTTTCCATGCGGTCGCAAAGTGTCTCTTAAAACGTCTGTGAAGTTCATAAAGGGGAATGTTTGCATAGTTAATGCAAAAGCGTAGGGTTCCCAGTCAAACTAGTACATTAATTTACGTGGCTTGGACAATTGTTTTTTGTCAACTGTAAAATGAAAGCATTAACACATTTATTTTCCACAAATTAGTCAGCCTTCAAAAGTGTAAAGTGGTGGTTTCAATTCGACGTGTCTTTCAAAAGTTTTTCTAGTAATTCTAATTTGACGACACTGTAAAATCAGTTCAGAAGCACACGTTCCTTATTCCACGTTGATGAACTTCCTGTTGTGGATAGTTGGTGGTATTACAGGGTGCATTCTCTTATTCTATAAATAATTTGCGTGGAATCAATATTTATCGATATTTTTTTGGTCTGTTTTCCTGGAAGAGGAAAGCATTGAATTTGCTAAATTGATGTTTAAGAGTACACTAGAAAGTAGACGTGTCTGTTTAATTACAGCTAGCGGTATTTTATGTTATAATTCATCTCTGTGTTTCAGTTCAAGTTATTTTCATAGAATTAAAAGTACTCGCCATAGTTGAGCATGTAGCAACCCAGATTTTGAAGTGTTTGGATACTCATTGCTTTGAGCTTGGCCAAACATTATGAATAATTTAGTTTGATTACAGAACAGCATCCTCTAGAGACGACTGTGACTTTTCCCAATATTGGTATTATTAAGTGAAGAGAGGAACAAAAAAAAAAAAAAAAAATCCTATTTTTGCAAAGAAATGGCCATAATGATTATTTCTTGATTGAAAACAAGTTTAGGGGTTTAGTTTTAGAAGTATACACTGTAAAAAACTAGTGTAATTTTAAACGTAAAATATTGAGAGAAAACTTGTTAATAGGTTAACGGTTTCCATACTACAGGGAAAAACTGTAAAAGATCTAATCGGACATTTCATATAATTTTTCAGTAAAATACTGTTTTTAGAAGTAAAAATGTAATATAAATTACTGTGGAAAACTGTTAACTGACATTCCCAGAATTCTCTGTGTCACTTCACATATGAAAGAATTTTGTTTAAATAATTGTTTCTTAATAGTTTGTTTTATCAGTTATGCACATTTGGGTTTTATGTTACATCTGTGTTGTTTAATGAATGTTTATTGCATTATTTAAGTGTCATTTGTGTAACCAGGATGGTGTTTTGTGTTTGTGTGAATGACTATACAATTATACAATTTGTATTACGGTGGTTTTCAGTATATGTTAAAGACACAGAAGCAGTGTGTGTTGTTGGATTTACCGGTTTACATTTATTTGTTTGACATTTTTACTGTATTTTTTTAGAGAATTATTATGGCAACCGCAGCTTGCCAGGGCTATTATTATTATTTTACTATGGTTTTAATTACATCGCAACATTAAAGCTCTACATTATATTAATAACACTTTGGTCTTTTAAAAATACACAAAGACAAAATCATCGGGATAATGCACATGAAACTAATGCAATAAACATTAACTAAATAACAGAACATGTGACGTAAAACACTGTAATTACTGATAACAAAAATGAGAAGACACTCAATTATTTTTATTAAATATAATAATTTCAGATGTGTCATGCACATCTGCACATCTGGGACTTCTGGGAATGTCATTTTACTGTTTTTTTTTTATACTGTATCTCATAATTTTTACTTGCAAAAAACAAAGTTATTTTTGTGAGTTAAAGCAATGTAATTGAAAACATAATTGCATGAAAACATATGTTGTCGTTGTCATGACTTATTGATCATATAATTTGTTATAGGGTGTAGTGTTTTTTTTAGTTGTTTTCTAAAAGTAAAAAACTTTTTTTTACTGTGTGTTAGGTACTAAGCAGTTCTGGAGACAATCAAGAACTTTATTAACTTGAAGTCTTTGATCTTCTCCAGAACAAATTTGTTTTATTCACTTATTTTTCAAATCCAAAGTCGCTTTAAATATTTGTGTGATCGCGCCAAGGAAACGAAGCAAGCATGTCGGTACACGCCAGAATTGCGCTTCCATGCATGGCGTTTCTGTGGAATCCAAGACATTTCCTTTTTACCATTAACCAAGGATGCCCCCACCTTTAAATCCACCCACTCAAACAATTCATGCCGTTTCATGTTTTAATACAAGGTTCCTTGTCATTTAAGATGTCGAAACATTTGATTTTTACAGAATCAAAGTTTAATTAGAATCTTGAGATGCAATAAAAATGTAATAAAATGAAAGTCTCGCATAGTGTGGCATTTGGCTGTGCGAATGAAAATGGCTGTACGGCAATGTTTTGAAAGAACAAAAAGTATGAAAGAAAAAAAGAAAAGTACCAGAACATGGAACTAGAGGATTCCCTCCTTTGTGTTGGGTGGCTGTGTTGTTGATGTCATGGATACTGAGGTGACCTCTGTCTATCAGAACACACCCTTTCAAAGCAAGTCATAATGGAGTCAGATGGTCAAAGATTCAAATCATAAAGCTTTCATTGTTCTTGAGGTCGCCGTGTTATTCTAGCATGTTGAAATCATTGCTAGGTGCAGACTCAGCCTACATGTTGCTTTGTGCGTGTGTGTCTCATGACTTTAGAGCGGAGCAGGAATGCTTCAGTGACGCAGTTTGTGGGTAAACGGGCAGGAAGTAAGGAACCTCTTCCACCTCTCGCTCTCAGTGTTTACTCTTCTGAAACAGCTGGTCTCCAAACACACACACACACACGCTGGTCACATTACGTCGTGCTCACCTGCTTTTCACTGTTTATCAAATGATAAACCATTCGGGAACAGGAGGTCCTAAGTTATGATGTTCAAACTAGATACTAATCACAAGCACAACAGTCACAAATGGATTACGTTGCTATTTTGAATTTGAACCTTTGGACATTGCACTGCTTTAATATCTACTAGTTAAAGGAATAATTAACCAATTTGTTGACTCACCCTCACACTTGTTTCAAACCCATATGCCTTTCATTCTGCAGTGGAACAAAACTTCACACAGGTCTTTTTAAATGACCAAGATTTTAGCTACTAAACAGGCTTTCAAGTCCAACTTTTGACTCACTATTAGTGTATAATAACTTAACTTGATCTGTTACTCATAGAAAGCTATCTTGTAAATGCTTTTATGGTGAGTTTTGCATTTTATTTGAAGATTATCGTATGTAGTCGCTATGATGAACTGTTGTTGTATAGTGAAAAGCTATGTGAAGATACTTCAAAATTTGTGATCCTCAAGGACAAAATAACAAACAACATAGAGGTTTGAAATGAAAGTAAACGATGACAGAATTTTTATTTTGGGGTGAGTGATTTCTTTAAAACCTATAAAAAGGTTAAAGGCAGCCTTTTTGAGTTGTAGCATTTTTTACGAGAGTTTTCATAAATATAGTGGAAGAAAATCCGTACATTAGTGAGTTTTCCGCTAGTAAATGCACTGTGAATAGAGCATGAGGTGTTGGGCTGGGGAAAGGATTTGTGGTGGAAAGTCTTAAAGTCGTGAAATTTCAAAGTCAGAGTATTGTAAATTTAGCTGTAGAGGAGTGCATGACTTCACATACATTTGCTGTTCAAAAAAGAATTTGGAGAGAAAAATACAGTAAAAATTGTGAAATAGCATTACAATTGAAAACAACTTAATACATTTTAAAACGTAATTTATTCCTGTGATCAAAGATGAATTTTCAGCATCATTCCTCCAGTCTTCAGTGTCACATGATCCTTCAGAAACCAGCCTGATTTGCTGCTCAAGAAACATTTCTGATTATCATTGTTGAAACCAGTTAAAAACAAATATTTTTAATTTTTTATTTTTGCTCTATTTGGTAACTTTAATATAAGGTGGCATAGTTACACTACATGTACTTACTATAGTAATAACAGTAAATTATACATAATTACAAGTAACTAACCATAAACCAAACCCATAACCGTAGCTCTATAGGGAGTACTCGTAGGTACTTCTCTGTAATGCCACCTTAAAATAACGTGTAACCTAATATTGTTGTGGAAACAGTCACATAACAGGACATGACTAATTTGCATTGTTTTTGTAACCACAGTTTTGTTTTTTCCCTAGGCAATCCCAACAAAATGATTTGCACACACACAAAGAGGACTTATTATAATTATTTAAAAATAAAAGTCCTATTTGTATGTGTGCAAATGATTTTGTTGGGATTCCTAATAAATGTAAACGAGTAATTTATTACTCATAATTAATCATGAGTAATTCATAATCTGTTATGAGAAATTATGTTGAATGTCGGACCGCGTTGCACCTAAGTGTCCCAGTAACATCATTTCATAATGGTGACCGTCATTTCATTCACAGTGACCGTAGGCGGTGAAATTGCGGCGTGTCAATGCAGGAAGTTTCTCCTGTGGGTCTTCCTCTACTTCTCATTTCTTAAACGCCATTAAAACACGTTCTCTGTCTGAGACATTGAATTAACCTGCTCTGGGGCAAACACACTTCGCCCACACACAGGTGGTGCGGCTTGCAGACTGCTGCAGCTCGTGTTCGTGGGAGATGACCGCAGAACACTGAAATGGAAAAGCCCTATTTAGCGCAGCACCCGCACAGTAATCATGCGAGAGGCGCTGGCGGCGTAATCTGGAACGTCCCTTTTGAAGCTGCAGAGGTAAATGTTTTACCCAGAATGCCCATTTTGACTGCATGACCTGGCAAACCTGTTAATGATCGACTCGCGGGTTTGTTCGCTGACCTCCCGAGGGCCCGAACGTGTGGGGGGTGTGATTGTGTAACCCGGGCCGCTGCTGATAATCTCAGGTGTCAAGCGCGTTGGGCTTCTCACTGCAGTGATGGATGGGTCCATAGATTCAGAGTTGTCACTTTAAATTGTTTTTTTTGTGGCAGATGCCACCGTTTCTGTCTCTATTCAGTCCGTTGGCGCAGGAAGAGACTAACCTCCTTTGGGAATAACGCGGAGGAGAGACACTCATAGTAGCGGTGTCGGTTTATGAGACGGAGGAGTTTGATTCAATGTCCTCTTGTATGGTTGAGCCAAGTTTGACGTCAACCGAACACTGTAGGAGTATATATCTGTAGACATGCAGTATACGGTTTTGGGTTTGACATTTCAGATGGGCTCTTGCATGAGCAAAAGCATTTATCCCTCCTATGCTGTTTTTGTTGACGCATTTACATGTGAAACGATTAACGGTGCTTATACACTCGTGTACGATTTCCTGGTTTACTACCAGGTTCATTATAACTGTATGGTTGGCAACATGACATTGTGATAATAATTTATTATTTATGTATTATTTGTTGGATAATGCAAATAAAGTAGCATTTCCATTCCATTCAATCTTTGTGCGAAATAGAAACAGAAATGGACATTTGTAGCCACTGTGGGATTTTCACATTGTTTTTTTCGCTGAGGTAAATTTAGTCATGTGACTTTTTTTTTAACACACATTTAGAAATGTATTCAGTAAATGTGATTAAGTCGGGGTTTATGCATGTCGTCTTAATAAATTAAAAATTGTATTCATGTCAAGCGTTCAGATGTTTTTTTTTTTTATGTGAATTTTTGGAGATTTTAATCACATTTTTATGCAATATCCCAAAATACACTACTGTTTTTTTGAAAACCAAAAAAACACTAAAAACAGTAATATTGTGAAAAATGATTTCAACTTAAAATAGCTGTTTTCTATGTTAATATATTTTAAAATGTAATTTATTCCTGTGATGCAAACCTGAATTTTCAGCATCATAACTCCAGTCTTCAGTGTCACATTATCCTTGAGAAATCATTGTAATATGATGATGATTTGCTGCTCAAGAAACATTTATGATTATTATCAGTATTGAAAACAGTCGTGCGGTGCTGCTCCATATCAGCTATGCCGCATCAACTATAATACATTTTTTTCAGGATTCTCTGAATAACAGAACGTTCAAAAGAACAGTATTTATTAGGGCTGTCAAAAGATTAATCGCGATTAATCGCATCCAAAATAAAAGTTTGTGTTTACATAATATATGTGTGTGTACTGTGTATAATTATTTTGTATATATAAATACACACACTTGCATGTATATATTTAAGAAATATTTGCATACATATACTGTATATATTTATACATAATTTATATTATATATAAATATATTTTTTTATATATAAATTACACATTTTTCTTAAATATATACAAGCATGTGTGTGTATTTATATATACATTACAAATTTAATTATACACAGTACACACACATATATTATTTAAACACAAACTTTTATTTTGGATGCGATTAATCGCGATTAATCTTTTGACAGCCCTAGTATTTATATGAAATGTATAATATAAAATTTGAATATAAATGTTTTGTAACTTGATAAATGTCCTTGATGTCACTTGTGAACAGTTTAGTGCATCTTTGCTGAATAAAATAATCAATTTCCTTAAATAAAGAAATCCCCTGCCGAAACTTTTGAACGGTAGTGAATGTAAACCCAGTGTCTGTGGTCAGAAATTTGAGGATGTTTTGAATGTTTGTGAACTTTTGAGTTCTGAAAGTTACTGAATGTTTTCACAGTACAATGAACTGTTTTATTTCAAAAGGGCAAAACATTATTTCTCATCATGTGACCTATTGAAGGAGCCACAGTACGATGAATTTTTATCCTGTAATTCACAGTGGTTTTACGCTTCTGTTCAGCCGAGGAGATGACGAGATGGAGAGGCTGTCTGAATGCCATTTGTTGTTTTTCCCCAAAGGGCACACACTGGCTTCAGTTCTGACATCAGAGGTCAAGAGGTCAGGCTTGGGGTTAAGAAGGGGTCTTGAACTCAATGTAAGGCCTGAATTATAGTCTGTCTGATCTCAGAGACAGACCCCATGAATATTCCTGAGTTGTTTCAGTCTAAAGTTAAATGGTTCTGGCATCTCTGTTCTTTTTATAGCATTTCAAACGTAAAGCTGCAGTGGCAGCTGATGTAAAATCAGCATAGTTAGGCTGTCCATTCATACTAATATACACGTCAATCGGTTATTTCATGAGAGCACGGCTCAAGTTTTTCAGGTCTGATCACAAAGAAAGTGAATATTTTCATGTGAACAAAACGTGAGATGGAAATCAAAGCAATGCATTCCTATGTATTCATGCTGTCATTTGTCAGATGACAGAACAAGGTTTTTTTCCCTTATCTAACTTCTGCTTCCTCCTTTATTCTAGTTGTTTCACTAACCTTTTGGTAGCTAAGCTATTTTGCTTATCCTGCGTCTTTTCGTGTGTTTGGTTTTCCTGTTCTTCGTGGTTTGCGCAATGACTTTGCATTGTGACACCAATAATAATGAAGTGAATTTGCTTTTCATTGTTTTTAAATAATATTTTCGCTCTTGGTGTAAACAGGACTTTTTAAAAAATGGTTGTTATTATTAACAATAACCGTATTCAAAAAGTTTCTGTTTATAATATTCTGAACGAAAAATGAAAAACCATTATGAATCTGTTTCTGAATATCTTTTTTTTAAAGTGCCTAAATTGTAAAAAATCCATTGTATGTATACACTGTAAGTATACTGTACATGTTATGAATTTAATTTATGCTTATTTAAATGTAATGGATGATTCTATTATTGTATTACATTCAATTTAGGGTGAAATATGAGCTTATGAACTAAACATTTTACACTATAGATTCATATAAATTGAGTTTTGTGAAGATGTGGATTAAATGAAGTTCAGACCCTGACGATATAGATAAACGCTGCATCTGAAATCAAATGCAAACAGAGTAGTACGTCCGAATTCATAGTATTTGAAAAACAGTAGGCGAAAAGTCCCCAGATTACCTAATACTTCCCCCAAGATTCTGAAGTGTGCATTTGATGGACACTTTATTTTCCCATGAGGCCACGGGAGAGGATTTATGAATAAAAAAGTGAAGCGATGCAACTGATGCTGGTAGGTCACATGATAGTAACAACATGGCAGAGGAACCACGTTCGGATTTATACCCATATTCATACTATATAGAGCATGATTTTTTAACAGTCGCGCTTTCAGTATGCAGTCGCGTTTTAACAGTCGTGCTTTCGAGACAGTATGCGCTTTCAGACGCACTGAAACGCTAACAGTTTTAGATCTCTCAAAGGAGACGCTGTGATGGAGTTTTATTGTGGCGTCAGATTTTTACCTGTTGTGTCATGCTTATTAAAGCAAACCAGTATTTCCACACTTTACTGTACAGTTTGAATATGTGAAACCCATGCTGTCCTCGCTCTCTCTCACTCGCACTCCTTGTTCCCTGCGGCTGGGATCACCCTCCGTTTTAGCAACAGTAACTAAAACAGATGCGCAGTAACAGGTTTGGCCATGTCTGTTTGGCTCCCTGCAAACCTTAGAGAAATTTAAGAGTGTGTGAGTATGTGTGTGTGTGTGACAGAGAGTGAACAAAAAACTGAATGTGAGAGAGTGTTTTTTTTATAGTGATGTATGGAGCAACTGTGCATGTGTGTATTATCAAAACCTCTGTTCTTCTGTGGTCAGTGAAGATCTTTAAAACGTATAATGAAGGGAAAGGTATAATTCTGCTTTTTATTTCTTTAAGCAATAATTCTTTTTTCCCCCACCCATGGAAACACTGACTCTTTCCAGTCATTAAGCTATAAATTTAACAGCTTTGCTTTTTTTTTTTGTGTATTTTTTTAAGTGTGTGTGATCCAGCACATGTTGGTTGGCAGTCGTACAGCATGTTTCTTTGTTTGCCCACAGTGGAGAACTGAGGCGGCCACCTTAGACTCCGAATCATTGCTGGAGTTTCAGTTGTCTACTCTAGTGAGCGGTGCCAAACTAAGGCCATGTCCACACTAATACGTTTTTCGTTTGAAAACGCATCTTTTTCTCTCCGTTTTGGCCTTCCGTCCACATTGAGACAAGCTGTTTGAAAACACTCTCCCAAGTGGATAAATTTAAAAATGTCATTTTCGCGTTGTTGTGTGGACTATGAAAACGGAGGTATTTGAAAATGATGATTCATGTTTAGTCATGTGACGCATATTGTACCCATAGATATCTAGGGATGCACGATATATCGGCCGATATATGTTGATTTGTAATGTTATCGTTATCGGCCCTATAAGAAAATTTGGAAAATAAATAATGGATTTTTTCCTTCAGCTGAGACACTTCAGATGTGCACTGTTTATCATGATGGTTTTGAATTGCTTGAAATATGATTGGAATCACTTCAAAAAAGGAAAATAGTTAAGTGCAACATGTGCAGTGCAAGTCTGACATATCGGCTTCATAAAATTATAATGAGAATATTATAATTGTGTGCTTGGGACATGGCTTTTAATGGTGAGACTTTTGTTTTAGTAATCAGGCTATAAAAATTTGGATTCCGATTTATCGGCCATTATATCGGTTATCGGCTTTCAAATAAAAATTATCGGTATCGGCAAAACTTTTCGTATCGGTGTATCCCTATAGATCTCTATGGTTTCCTGCAAATTCTTGCAAAAAATCCTGCAAAAATTTTAATTTACTCGCAATTGCTGTCCTGTGGCAAAACATTACAGCTGCGTTTTAGACCATGTGGTTTTGAGTGCAAACTGGACGAGTAGTACTGGGATATTTTGCTAAATACAATTCTCACGCTTTTCTTCTGGCACGATTATTTTATATGTCTGCTCTCTCTGTATCATCTGGTATGTTCTACGCATGCACTGTAAGGTGATACTTACTGTAAGTATTTTCAGATGTTTCAATGTGGATGTGGACGCTAGTGCGGACAGGAAGCGTTTTGGACTGTTTTCAAATGTAGACGTAGCCTAAATTGTTCCCACTCTAATTAATGAGACGTTACACTTTAACAGTGTAGAAGCTTTTTTAATTATAATTGAAGCAAAGTAGTTTTGTTGTAAAAATGTGGCCCACTTATGGAATAGAAAGTCTTGTTTCTCAATTGCAAACTCTTGCACTTTCCATTAAATGTACATATTTCACCGCTGATGGAGGAAATCATATGTTGCCATTTTGTTTTTATCACACTAGGGGTCAAACAGTATTTTCTGGTTCAAGTCTGTTACAAAAGCAAGGTTTTATATTTCATTTTCCTACAGCCATAGTTGCTTTTGTTTAACAAGCTAAATCTGTTGCCATGGTCACGACTAAATGTATTTAACATTTTTCTTTGAATTGTTCCTGTTATACAAGAAACCCTTAGTTTTATCTAAAAGGTAGAACAAAAAAGACTGTGCTACTTGATATCAGCCTCCGTTGTCTTGGCTCTTGGCTTTTACAGTAGCAACAGTAACTGTAGTAATCAGTGTTTTGGTTGAAACTATGGTTACCATAGTAAAAAATTACCCTCACTCTTGAGCGTCTGTCCTCTTCTGTAACACTTTTAGCTGTCCTGCAAACCCTCAAACTGCTCACTCTCGTAAGGTTTATAATACAGCCGGTGTAAAATTTCATCTCACTACTTCCCTCTTACTGCACACAAGATTTTTCTTGGCTATTGTTCGTTCTTGCATTACCCCCCCCCCCCCCCCCCCGTTCGTTCCACCCCCTCGCCGTGCCTGAACACCATTCAGACTTTCGTTTTGAATGTCTGTCAAGCTCTGACTGTGTGTCGGACCAAAGTGACTAATGCTGGACCGACGCCACCCACCTGCTATAGGCTGAAAAGGTTGTGCGAGTGTGTGTGTCTCACACTTCAGGCCTGCACATTGCCTTATTTTCTCTTCAGAGGTATTTCTGTGTGAGCACTGCATGTCGGTCCAGCGTTTAGAAGAGATTGTATGTTTACATGCACATTTTCAGGGCATACGCCCACATACGCCTATACGCAGGAGTTTAGGCCTTCCAGTTTTGTGGTCAAAACAACGATTCGACTCTGTTTGGCATGACAGATTAAGATAGCGACAGAACAGCGTGTTTCTCTCTCTCTCTCTCTCTCTCTTTCTCTGTGTTTTCACGTAGTCAGTGCACCACATGCTCATTGCCGCGGTGTCTGTCAGCACGTAATGCTCTTTTTGTGTTTCTGTTTAAACGCATTGCAGTTCAAACACTACGTCACACTAATGGACAGAATATTCCAGTTTTGTTTCTTGTGGTTGCAGCTTGTGAATGAAAAACACCACACTTGTTGAATTTTACAATGTTTGTAGAACTGCACAGATTAATTAAATCCCACAAGTAAATCCCAGAAATATCCCAGGTCTTAAATGTGTAACCCTGCGGCGTTTTGTTCTTTCTAAGTCAATCTGAGGTTTTAGGCGCATTTGATTCTTGCGAGCTCATAAAACTGCATTTGAGACCCATTTCGCTTCCGTAATGTGATGTATTTCAACAATACTCAAGAAAAAAATGAGGGCAGAATTGATCAGTCAAAGTGTGTTTAATAATAGAATGAAGTCAGATCTAAATGTGAGTTTGCAATGCACTGTGGGGGATATACTCCCCATTGTTGTTTTTGTATCATTTATATGCTAACATAGTATTTTCATATTTTCAGTTTTCATTTTAGTATTTTTTTTATCATGTGCTTTTGTCATTTTTAATAGTTTATTTTTATTTTTATTTAATTTCTTTTTAGCTTTATTTTTATTTCAGTTTTAGTAAATTTACAACTTATTTCGGTTTATATCCCAAGGCAATATTTTGTGTAACAACATTTTTGTTTAAGTTTTCCATCTTAAATTTGCACTTTGTTTTATTTTAGCTTTATTTCATTTAACAAAAATTATGTTTAGTAGATTTAACAACACTGCTGTTCCCCAAATCTGTCGTTATTTGTTTTTTTTGCTGCAACCTTTACTACATAAATGTTAACCGGCATTCAATTACTGTTATCTATTTCAGAAAGGCTGCATTACCTACAAAAGTAGTCTAAAACAATGACTATTTGACTATGGATTATTATTAATCAGTAGTTTTCATGTCCTAGGTGGCATCAGCTTTTTAGGCTTGATAAAATATTACAAATTAGTGCTGTCAAAGCGATTAATCGTGATATGTTAGATGCGATTACTCACGATTAATCGATTTTGAAAGGACTGATTTTGTAATATTTTAGTTGAAAAAGCCTTTCCATTTTGGCTGATGTCACGTGTTTGTGTACAGTATTTATGTATGTATATCTATATACATATATATATAGTAGGGCTGTTAAAATTTTAAATCAAATTAATTACTCGATGTGGTGATAATTTTTTCTATAATCGCAAATTAATCGCATATCATATTGGGCTAAGAAATTGCCCCCAGAGGATAATTTAATAAGTCATTATAAAATCATTTGAAAATCAATGAAATGCGTTAATAATTTTAACAAGTTATTTTTTCCAAGAACTAGTTAATTTAGGCTAATTAACGTGTAAAACGTGTAAAATATTTGCAGACTTTTATGTTAGATGCGATTAATCGAGATTAATCTGTTTGACAGCACTATTAGGCTTCACATACAAGCTTTTTTTAAGTAACATGCATTAATGGATTGTGCACAATATGGAACTTGCATTAAAAAAAGTAAACTCTAAAGCTAAGGATAAAGTGATGCTCTATTTTTGTGAATGTGTCTTTGTTTGAAAGCAGAATTGCTCTAAAGATATCAAACCCTGACTGCGGACTACCGGCAATCCTTATAAGGGTGTTGTGTGGGGCATGCCTGTGTGTGTGTGTGTGTGAGAGAGACTACACTGGCAAAGCCTAACGGTTTACACAAGTGAAGCTGGATCTAGCTGTTGCTAGGGCAACAGGAGCAGCATGAGTGTGTGTGTGTGCAGGTGCCGTTCCTGTGTGAGACTGCGGGAGGAAGCAGGGAGAGAAAGAGGGTTTTTTCTAATTTTAGGAAGGAGGAATGACTCTGTGAACGATTGATTATCTGTGGGAGAGACCCCAACGGGAACGAGAGGATGACGATAGAGCAGAAGAAAGGATTGAGAGAGAATTAAGGGTAGTTTGATAGAGAGGCAGCTCTGAACGGGAGCCCAAGGACCCAGCGGGAGTGCGGTAACCCAAGTGACTTTCATACAGAGAGGAAAAAAAGACATAATACAGTAAAAGGGTGCAGTGATAGAACGTATTCAGACATAACGACTCCTAGAGATGCTGTCAAGCTCCAACAATGATTCAAAAGCACATGAAAATAGTCCGTTTGAGTCATATGCTATATTCAAAGCCAGACACTTTTGGGAGATTTTTATATTTGGGGTGAGCTATTCCTTTAAGGACTTATTTATGTGTTCATGTGTACTCTGATCTCACAGCCAGAAAAATCTGCTGCCTGCGCTGCTCTCTCTCTCTCTCTCTCTCTTTCTTGTGTGTGTGTGTGTTTTCAGAGGCGCACAAAAGCAGATTCCCCCTGCCAGCACAATGCCAGATTCACCCGGTCCGTTCTGGAAATTCCTCCAGTTCTGACGGGGAATCTGGGCTTTGCCAACCGCTTTCCTGCTTCATCCAGACCCAGTCTCCAGTCCCTCGTTTCTTTCCTGAGGTCACAATCATAACAGACATCGAGAAGATTTTTTAGAGGTTTTTAGCAAAGCTGATATATGATGCAGATTAAATGTGAATTTAATTATAGCAAATGAGATAATTTAAATAAGCAAATAAGTCATTTTAGCAGTTTTGTGGACATTTATTTAAATTTTTTATTTAAATAAACTCTACTGTTCAAAAGTTTGGGGCCAGTATAAAGTAAAAAAAAAAAAGGAAAAAGAATGAATTGCATTTAGAATGTTGTTCTTTTGAAGAGCTTTAATGTATTTTTAATCAAATACATGCGTCCTTGATGAGTGGAAGAAACCCAAACTTTTGAACCATAGTTTATTAAAATGTTATTTCACATGAAAAATAATTGAAATTTGAGATGTATCAGTATAATCTCTCTCCATTATAAAACCACTCATTAACCTGCAGGGTTAAAAAATAACCCAACCTTAACCCCACTGCTGGGTCACTACTGGGCAGAACACGCGCTGGGTTGATTTGAGTGCTGGGTTTTACCATTTAACCCAGATTTCTGGGTCATTTATTTGACCCAACCAGTGGGTGAAATTAACCCTCTTGCTGGGTTAACTCTGACTCATGTGCAGGGGTATTTCCGGTCTCATTGCCTTAACAATAATAATTATTGTCTCTGTAATACAATAAATCAAAGGGGCCACTGTAAAAAAAAAAAAAAAAAAAAAAAAAAAAAATATATATATATATATATATATATATATATAATGTTTTTTTTTACATTTTTAATGAAAAATCAAAACAAGTTATTCATTTTAACTCTAAAATGAGCGTGCTGCTACCACAACGTAATGTATGAAATGAATATATTAAATATATTAAATATTTCATATTAAAGTGGCGTGCTCCTCGAGTCAGACATGAAGAATCCAGAAAGTTCTGCAAAGAAGGAAAAACTAATAGACTAGTTGCTGGTTCAAAATAACCCAACCAGCTGTTTATTTGTGAATGACCCCCTAACAGCTCATTTGACCCAGCATGAGCAACCCAACAAGTTGTTTACAGAAACAACCCAGCATTTTTGGGAGTGTGGTTGATATAAATGATAAAATGTAATATAAGGCTGATAATCTAATAATTTGAAACTTTTGGCTGATCAAGATTTTCAGGCTTTGGTTTGTCTGAAAAACGTTCAGCTGAAGTGAACTCTAACACAGATTCGCAGAGGTGACCAGCGTTTGAAAATCCAACACTTTCAAAATGAGTATTGTTCATTCCCTTCTCTCAAATGCTTTGTAAAAAGATGGTCAGGACTAGATTCAGATGTTTCCTTCTGTGTTGCCATCACACACTTTCTCTTGCCCTTTTGACCTCAAGTTGCAAAGTAAATGTTTGTGTGCAAGTGTAAATGTGTAAAATGTGACTGTTTCCCTTTAAAACAGATTCACACCCCTAGTGGACGAGTGCCAGAGCGAGTCTTTGATTCTCGATACAATCTGTCCAGCAGCAGGACACCTCCTCTTTCTCTCTCTCTCTCTCTCTCTCTCTCTCTCTCTCTCTCTCTCTCTCTCTCTCTCTCTCTCTCTCTCTCTCTCTCTCTCTCTCTCTCTCTCTCTCTCTCTCTCTCTCTCTCTCTCTCTTTCTCTCTCTCTCTCTTCTCTCTCTCTCTTCAGCCTTGGCTTTGTCCTTGTCCTTCAAAAACGTTATTTTCAGCTCTGAGTGTCTTAGCGAGGTCATATAATATAACATACAAATAACTGATGCAGAAACATCCAGTTGTATTATATTAAAATATATGGTAAAAATATTTAAAAAAAAAAGTATTTTTCACATTCACATTTCTTTCTTTCTCTCTCTCTCTCTCTCTCTCTCTCTCTCTCTCTCTCTCTCTCTCTCTCTCTCTCTCTCTCTCTCTCTCTCTCTCTCTCTCTCTCTCTCTCTCTCTCTCTCTCTCTCTCTCTCTCGTACACACACACACACACACACACACACACACACACACACACGCTATAGAGCTGTATTTTCATAAATGCTACACCCTTACATAATAATAACATTTTTATTGTTACAACAAGTACGCATTACTAAAACGATATGTGTATTACTTCATATAGTATAGTTTAGTTTGTTAAACTAAATATTTCTCACTTATTGACCTGATGGTTTAGGCATCCTGCAGGAGAAATAGAGTTAGAGCGAACAGAAAGGCAAATGACCGTAGGAACAAGCGTCTGAATGAACCTCTGCATCTGTGAAGTGCTTTTCAGACAAGTGAAGTGTTTTACATGTAAATGAGATTCAGCACATTATTATGACAGTGAAGCACCTTGTGTATGATGTGAGACTGCCGGCGAGTTCCTGTCCAATCAGACGCGTCAGCAGAGACAACAAGGAACTAACGGCTGTGTGTTTGAAGTGTCGCTGGCCGTGCTGTTCACTGCAGGGTCAAACGTTTATGGCTGATGTTAGTATTGATTGTGTAAGCCGACACACACTGTAGACTGCACGTTCACGACACCTCTGATCATGAAACTGGGAAACCATGTAGGGCGGAGCTTCATTTTGTACTTTGTAATTTGATTGGATCTGATGGGTTCCTATGGATGCTGGTTTCCGCCACGGAATAAAACAATTTAAAAGCTAATTATTTGTAACTAACTTTTTATCCTTTTATCCCACAATTCTGACTTTTTCTCTCGCAATTGCGAGTTTACATCTCGCAAATCTTCATGATTTAAACTCACAATTCTGAGAAAAATGTCAGTCTTTTCCCCCCTCAGAATTGGACTTTTTAACTCGCAATTGCAAATTCATCTCACAATTCTGAGAAAAGAAATCATAATAGCGAGAAAAAAAGCCAGAGAAGTGAGAAAAAGTTAGAATTACGAGTTTTACGAGAATTCTGACTTTATAACTTGCAATTGTGAGATAAAAAGTCACAATTAGCCGGAAAAAAGCTTCAATATGTTCTGATGGTATTGATTAAAATAAATTGTCCTCATCCAACCCAGCTATGGTTTTATGTCTCCAGAAAATAAATATTACTGTTGTTGTTGTTGTTATTATTATTATTATTATTAGTAGTAGTAGTAGTAGTAGTAGTATCAAGACAGTAAACCGAGTCAATCTTTTAAAGCACAGTTATTTAAGTATTATTTACATACACTCATTTTTTTTTCAATTAGCTTTACATTTAAATTATTAGCTTTTATTTGAATTTAATTTTTATTTATTTTATTATGTGCTTTTTTATTATGAGCTTATTTCAGTTCAAATGTTTTAGTTTAGGTTTTTCATCTAATATTTAAGTATCTTCATGTCATTATAGTCACATTTTATTTTATTTCAGCTTTATTTTTATTTTTAGTATTAGTTTGTAGATAATAATCCTGCGTGGAAGTCAATGTAAATTGCCATTCCTAACTAATTTGAGTTATTCTGGAAATTCCATGAAACCATTAGAGTAGATCGGGACTTTATCCAGGAAATGAACAGTGTAGGAACTCTGATATTCCTTTTAACCCAGCAACAGAGAAAATACCTATTGAAAGTCTGAAGATGAGATTGTGTGATGGCATCATAATTATATTTCTGGTTTATTATGATGAAAAGGGTGTGAACTAAATGATTTGAGAGGCGTGTATGATTTAAATCGGAGAGCTTGTGAAATATAATAATGCTGAGTATTGATTTCTGCAGAGAAAATGACCGGGGTGTGCTTGGGAATAACTCGCGCTCGTAAAAGAGCAGAGATTGATTTCTGAATGAGTGCTAAAGAGGCACGTGAAGGTGTGAACGTAGAAACGAGAGATTATGAGCAGGAAAGGGTTAAACCGTTAAACCGGGAGTGAGCTGGGATGAATGGGTGTTTGAAAAAGAGAAAAAAGCGGAAAGACAGACGTTGATTGGCAGAGAGGGATGAATGGGAAGAGGTGGAGATGTGTTTGCGGTTCATGCGAGTTCTCATTTGCCCTCAAGCTTCATCCTCTTGTGTTCCTTCAGCAGCTGTTGCCATGGGAATTTCCTCTGAGTCTTCCCTCCTCTTTTCCTTTCATACATCCAAAAATTAGAAACAAATTAGTTAGAAACCATGCATTTCCTGTCTGGAGAACACAAGGGCGGCACCCTGACAGACAACGACTCTGCAATGGAATGGAATGCTAGTGCACTGCACACTATAGATTGCACACTACATCCTGCTTTTTTTTTTTTCTACCGTTTATAATTTTGGAAAGAAATGAATACTGTTATTCAGCAGGGATGCATTAAATTAATTAAAAGTGACAGTAAAGACATTTACAAAAGATGAAATACTCTATTCATCAAAGAAAATGTCACACGGTTTCCACAAAAATATGAAGCAGCGCAACTGTTTTCAATACTGATACTAATAAATGTTTTTGAGCAGCAAATCATCATATTAGAATGATTTCTGAAGGACCATGTGACACTGAAGCCTGAAAGTTTTGATTATATTTTAAAATATATTGCAATAGCAAATTGTTATTTTAAATTGCAATAATATTTAATAAAAAAATATCAAATAAATGCAGCCTTGTTGAGCAGAGATAAGTTAATAACATTAAGAAAAAAATCGTACCGACCCCAAACTTTTGAATGGTAGTGTATAAAGCAGTCTGCAAAGGTAAACATTAGTATGCGACACTGATGTCACATGACCTCATCATTTAGCATTTTTAATTCAGTCGCCCATTTGTCCTCTCAGAAATAGCATTAAAATGATTCTAAAATTATTATTTTGCAATTTAGATCCATTTTGTGTAAAAATGTCAGTCTAACAAGAAAAAAACGTTTAATATTATTTTTGTTTCATTGGTGCACCAGGAAATTGAATAGTCCATTGCATTGTGGGTGTCCAGCACGGTTTGTTCTATTGTACACTAGTGCATATGCAGTAGGTGCTCCATGCATACCGAAAATGTGCACAATACTACTCAAAAATCAGTAGTTAACTTTTAAAAATGAAGGTTCCGAAAAGGGGGTTTCCCAGCGACACTACAGAAGAACCATTTTTGGTTCCCCAAAGAACCTTTCAATGAAAAGGTCTTAACAGACCTTTTTTTTCTTAGTTTGAAGAACATTTAAAAAATCCAAAGTATCTTTTTCCAATATAAAGAACCTTTTTTTTTAATGGAAAGGTTCCATGGATGTCAAAGGTTCTTAATGGAATATGTCAATAAGGAACCTTTATTTTTGAGTTTATGGTGGGATACTGTTCCAAACATATTGCTTTGTTTTGGTTTGGTTTATTTCTAGGTTTTAGTCAGTAGGTTTTAAGTTTTTTTAGTGTATATGGGTCTGTTTGTGAATGTGTGTGAGGGCTTGTTTATAGGAATAAGGTTGTGAAAGTGTGTGTGTGTGTGTTTGTGTGCTCTGAGCGTGAGAACCGCTGGGCTCTGACTAAACTGTGCCTGAGGTCTATATGTGTGTGTAAGTCTAGGTGTATGATGACTAACTCCATATTCATGTGTGTGTCTGTTCGAGTGTGAGAACAGAACTCATCCACCCATAACACGAAGCTCTAGCAGGTGTTAACCAGAGAGTCACAGACAGCTGTGTATAGGTAAGCGTGTGTTTGTGTTTGTGTGTGTGTGTGTGTGTGTGTGTTTGTGTGTGTTTGCATGCCTTCCGGTGTGTTAGCATCTAATGTGTGTGTGTGGTCACAGTTTACCACAGCAGATGAGAGGAGCATGTCATGATCGTGACTGGTCATGTTTTTTCCCGTTACTTTTAGTTGTTTTTCACCTTTAGAGGCATTTGTGTGTGTGTGTTCTTGTGTGTTGTGTTGCCCAAGAGTTACAAAAAAAACGTAACATTTTGCGAAGATGAATGTTGTTTGGCCAGTAATTCATTTAAAGCTTATGTTGATCATTAAAAATGGCATTATGTTAATCTGAATGTACAAATCAATGTTTTGTGGTTATATCAGCTGAATGATAGATATGTTGGTAGTCTTAAAATATTGTTTGATTAATCGGTTAACATCCTGTGACATTTCACTATCGTAAACTCAATATCGTAATGTAGTGTAAATCTTCATATACATCTCAGAATATCTGATGATTCGGTTATTGGCTGATGTTGATGATCTAAAAACGTTACGTAAAAATGAACACTATTCAGCCAATTATTTCGTTAAACAGCCTGTGTTGATCATTTCAAATGTCATCATGTACATCTGAATGTATATCTCAATGTTTTGTGGTTACTGATATCGGGTAAATGACAAATAATTGGCGATAATATGGTGATCTCGATATCGTAATGTAGTCTAAATCATTATAAATCTCACAATATCATCTGATTATTTGGTTATCAGCCGATGTTATTCATCGATAATAACACAATGTTGGACGTCTCAATGTTGTGATTACTGACATCACATGACAACTGAATAATCAGTTGTATCTGCTGATTTATCTTTTATTTACCAATGTTGGTAGTGTCAAAATATTATATAATTTATCCATTAGCAGCATGTGGCATTTCAATATCACAATATATTGTAAATCTTGATCTAAATCTTATTTCGTCATCAGCCGATAATCTAAAAGTGCTGTAGCCTACTAATTGTTAATATACATTTCAAAATGTTAGCCAATTGTTTGTTGAGTAACATCAAAATGCTGGATATCTCAATGTTGTGAATCAGATGATAACAGAATAATCAGCCTCAAAATGAAATCCAAATGTTGTAATGTAAATTCTGAAGTATCTGCCGATTCATCTGTTGTTTACCAATATCATAATCTCAAAATGCCATAGTGAAAATCTGAGTGTAAATCAGAAAACATGGGCTAATTACTGGCCTGGCAGATCTGAGTGTTGTGTGTGTGTGTGTGTGTGTGTGTGTGTGTGAGCATCTGTGCAGGGCTCTGTGTTGTCTGTGTACATTTCTGAGCGTTTTGCGTGGGCGACTGTGCCGTGTGGAGTGTGTGGGCCCGACTCATGTATTAATAGGAGTGTGTGGCGGTACCGTGGGCGGCGACTCTCCACAAGTGGGTTAGAAGCTAATCTGATGCTGACAAACTCTCGGCTTCCATCGCTGTGTGTGTGTGTGTGTGTGTGGCTCGAAGCGTTCAGCCAAAGGAATTAGGCAGCCAGCTTTTTATAGCCCTTCCCTCCTGCTTTGTGTCTCTCTCTCTCTCTCTTTATTCACGGAGAGAGGAAGTCATCGTAGCGGTAGTCAGGGCTTTCCCAGTAATTTAGCGCAGGGATTAAAAAAGTAGTTGGGGAAAAAAAGAGCAGAGGAGGAGGAGACACCGAGATACAGGGAAGGAGGGAGGGTTGGTAAACGGTAGCTTTCACATGACCGAGTGAGTGAGTTAGTGAGTGAGTGAGCTATCAACACCCAGCTGGCTTTTCAGTCGAAAGCGAAAGAAAGCGAAAGGGAGAGTTTCTAGGCGAGGTCTGTCCGCTGTCTGTTGTGGTCGGAGGTGGTTATGCGGTCGGAGTGTGTTTGAGAGAGAGAGGACACACTCTTAGGGGAGGTCCAGGTGTTCCCCAGCGATTCAGGGAAATCCGGCTTGTCCTGATACAGACACACTTTCACTGGAAGACAAACTGAAGCAGCTCTGCCGCTCAGGTACTCATTGTGAAGGTGTACGATCATAACATGTTTACCTCCTTTCGCATGTTGACTTCTTTTCTAGTCTAGACTTGACTTAACTAGACTTGTTTTGAATGATTGGCTGTTCATCTGTCTTGCATGATTGGCCAGATTTACATTTGTATTGTTGTTGACCGTATTGCATTTATTTATTTATACAGTGTTACAGGATTGGCCAGCTTAATGTTTGTGTTTTTTGGAGTGTTGCATGATTGGTCAGCTTTATATTTGGATTTTATGAGAGCAATGCCCAATTGGTCAGTCTTGCATTTATTTGTTTGTTTGTGTACAATTATGGCTTGATAGGTCAGCTTAATGTTTTTGATTTTTTAGATTTTTTGCCCAATTGGCCAATATTACAATTGCAGTTTTTAAAAATGGTTTCATAACTAGGCCCTTAATTAAAAAAAATTTGTGTTCTATTTTTCGAAATAAAATAAAAAATAAATTATTTTCCACTTTATATTTGCATTTTATAAAGTTGTGGCACAATTGTTAAGCTTTGAATTTGTATGTCATTTATTTTAAAATATTGCTTGATAGGTTAGCTTCATGTTTATTCTTTGATTGTTGCCTGATTGGCCAGCTTTTTTATTTATTTATGCATGATCCATTGCATACATTTGCCTTTTTGAAATTGTTGCATGATTTGACCAGTTTGACATTTATTTATTTTTATTTCTAACTGTTACATAATTGGCCAGCATTGATAGTGCTGTACATTTGTTTAGCTTTACGTGTCTCTTTGAAGTATTTAAGTGTTTGATTTATCTGATCTTATGTTTGTATTTATATTTTATTTTTCACTTGTGTAATTCTTGTTTGTCAGTCGTCATGTCAGGATTACTGTAGGTTAGCTTACGGTCGATTAGTGCTGCAAGGTCATGAGTCTCTCCTGTCTGCTCTAATGGTTAATAGTCTTAATAGGACGGCCAACTTTAATACTGACCAGTGCCAGAACAACACTCTAGTCTACATGCTCTTTTTTGTTATTAAAGACTCATGCTAACTTTTAGGCATCATGATTGAGGTTTTGCATGGGTCACGGGGGGATATCCTCCACCCACCCCCACCGAGGGCTGAATAACTGGACTGGGTGGAGAGGATCAGCCCAGAATGGATGAACGGTTATGCAACCGAGTCAGAGATGGACGTAATGCTGAAAACACTCAGTACAGGCCTGGCTCGAGAGTTCTGGTTTACATGAACACCAGAAAGACAAATGACCCCCATTAGCTGGCAAAAAGTATTGTTCACAGGCATTTCATGCAACCATGTGTGTTTGTTTGAGTAAGAGAGTTTGTTTTGAAGTTGGCATTTGATGGGTCGCAGCTGAAGCTGTGAGATCTTCATCATATGGATGAATGGACAGAGAAAATGACAGGGAGCTCTGAGCATGAATCAAGTTCGTGAAGTAATATTTGTTTTATCCAGGACTCGACAGTAAGAATGACCACATGTCCAAACAAATGGAAATGAAATGTCCCTGTCGGCTAGTGTTGTGTCACTACATCTCACTGAGACTGATTGATATTTTCTTTATTGCAGTTTTTCAAACACTCTTGACCCTATAGAATGGGGTACATTTACAATTATTTACTTTTATCCAAAGCGACTTACAAATGAGAACAATAGGACAATATGCAAGTGCCATGACCCTTCCCAGTTTAATCTTACGCAGTACGTGTACTTTTTTTAATTTTAAGTTTTTATAAAGAGAATAGATATGAAATAGAATTGTTAGTATTAATGGATCAAGTGTTGCCGAAAAGTGTAAGCTGTGTCAGAGCTCAACTAATAGTAAGCTTTGCATCTAATACAGTATTTTGAAGGAGAAAGTATAGAAAGAAAAGGTGAGAGAGAGAGAGAGAGAGAGAGAGAGAGAGAGAGAGAGAGAGAGAGAGAGAGAGAGAGAGAGAGAGAGAGAGAGAGAGAGAGAGAGAGAGAGAGAGAGAGAGAGAGAGAGAGAGAGAGAGAGAGAGAGAGAGAGAGAGAGAGAGAGAGAGAGAGAGAGAGAGAGAGAGAGAGAGAGAGAGAAGTGTGTAGGTATAGAAAAAAAGAAAAAATATGTGCAGATTGTTGTCTCTATAGCGTCTCTGAATTGGCTCCCGGTCCATTTTAGAATTAGATATAAAATATTATCGTTTGTGTGTAAATCGTTAAATAACCAGGCCCCACTGTATCTTTTAACCCCATATAACCCTTCCAGAACATTATGCTCAGATAATCAAAAACTACTTATAGACCTGCAGTAATAGGCCTGCAGTAATAGGGCCGAGACAGTGGAATGAGCCGCCGCCTACATCAGGTCTGCTGTCAATGTTTAAGAATTTGTTGAAAGCGCACCTACTGTTGGTAGCGTATAATGGTTAGATGTGGTGTTTTATATGTTGTCTATTTATTGGTTTATATGTGTCCTCCTTATTTTGTTTTTATTTTTTATTAAAAATTTTATGTACAAAAACAAGAACAAGGTGCATTGCGGAAGAGGTGAAGATGAAGGGAGAGATGGATAATTGTTATTTATAGATTCTCCGTTTCGCTCGTCTCACCGGGTGTGTTTTGCCGTGTTAGATTACATAATGCTGCCTCCAGCCAGGCTCTAATCGGAGCGGGAAAACACAGAAAACAACACACACACACACACACACACACACACACACACACACACACACACACGCACACACACGCTGCCATTCCGACGGTCTGTAAGTCATCATGGTGCTTTGGCTGACACTCTGAAGCGCCAGGCAGCCTGACATACACACACACTCACACACATGCTGCTGTATGGCGAATTAGAGCCAACGGAACTCAAATGATATTCTCACAATATTTTCCTGGAATCTACTGCCACAGATTTTGTGTTCCGGCTGCATCCTAATTCAAATAGATCCTACGCTCTTAAGACTAGGATTAGCGCAATGTTTTCAGTGGATTTAAAAAAATATGCATTGGTGCATGATGTTTGGGCTGATATTACCCACAACCCCTTGTGCTGTGAGGGAGGAGGAGTTTCTGACCGTTCTCTATAACAAGGGTCTAAAATTAAAGGTGCTCTAAGCAGTGTCATGCGTTTTTTAGGCCAAAACATTTTTTGTCACATACAGCAAACATCTCCTCACTATCCTCTAGCTGCCTGTCCCCTGAACACACTGTGAAAAAAAACTAGGTCTCTGTAGACAGCCCAGGCTCCACAAACGGCAAGAAAAACAAACTGGCCCAGCCTGGACCACAAAACATAACAAACTGTGTTCCAGCCAATAACTGACAAGAATGGTTTGGGGTTGGGGGGTTAGTGCGCGTGCACATGAAGGGGGTGTGGGGAGTGGAGGAGAGAGAAGCACGAAGAGGGACGTTAGCTAGAGGAGAGATGTCCTAGGCAACGACTAACTTTAGAATTATATTCTCTTGAATTTTGATATGGCCGACACACGACCAAAGAGACGACGTTCCGATGAACAAATAGCAAAGAAGAGGGAAAAGGAAAAGGAACGCGCAAATTTACATCGGAAAAGCCTGCGACTCTTTCATGACTGTTTCAGGAAGCACGGAAGGGAGGGGAAGGGGACGGGATGAGGAGGGAGGGTCAAGCTAGCCTCTGTTTTGTTTTACAATACTTCGAACGTCAACAAGAAGTGACGTCACCCAACATCGCTTAGAGCACCTTAAACACTTGCTAAGTGCCATATACGAGTGTATACATTTTAATGAGTGTATAAAATGTTAATTTGCTGGTAACAAGGTGATCTAATTTTACTGCTGAAGTTAAAAATTAAATAAAAAAAATTATGAATTAAAAAATGTTCCTCAAAAATTTGGAACATGTCGAATCTTCCTCTATTCAATTAAGAAGAACAAAATCGCTATGTCATGTGGTTTTACAATATAGTCCAGCCATGTTCATACTTTAAATGAACAGCTGTTGGAGTGTTTTTATCTAGGTGAGAGTTACGGGAAGTAGTTCCCAGGTCTGCAGGTGTTGCTGGCATGAGGATGTGATAGTGTGTACGTATGAAGACAGGAAGTACAGTATAAACTTCAGATGAACCAGCCAGAGGGACTCTGTTATTCACAAACAGACAGGAAGAGGCAGAGAAACACCTGTCACCTGTCTCCTGAGACACACATACACACACACACACACCCACGCAGGAAGTCAAATGATTAGTGTACTGTGCAATTGACACCATAACATGACTAGTACTATTACTCATACTTGGGTTTAATAAACTTTGCTATGAAGCCCTGTTTTTTTTTAGGAAATGTGAGCTGTTACTGTACTAAGCAAATTAGTCATTTGTATGTTTTTCACCTGGCAGATGATAAAATGAAAAACATCCCAATAGACTTGCATTGTAAAGTCAAATTTAGAGAGCACAATATCACAGAATATCACTGGTTTTAGCTGGTTGTCAGCTAGTCTCCCAGTCTGACCAGTTAAAGTAGTGATTAAAACTCTTCTACAACCAGCCTGCTAAACCAGCTATGACCAGGTTGGAAGACTAACTAAGATCAGCCAATCCGCTACACACTATTCCTTATCTGAGCTCATATTTCCTTTTGGAAATGTGAACCTAGAAGCCTACAATTTAACACCAATCAGATTGCTTGCCTATACTTACCTACAGCGACACTTTGATATATCATGACATGTATAATCAAGGTTACCCTGCAGAACTAAGGCAGCGAGAGAATTCCATGAATGAACTCCATGATCAGCCCCCGGTCTAATGAGCTCGGAGGGATTAGCATGTTCTCTGTAAACATGACCCATGCCGAATCCCCTCGGCTGCCCCGTAACAACACGGTGTTCCCTGCCTTTTTAGTGCCCTCGGACTGCCTCGTCATAATTCCACCGCTATTGACTTGGCTAAATCCATTTAGCGGGGGGAAGTCACAAATTCTCTTTCACATTAGCGGTGTCTAGTTGTCGACGGGCGTTGTGTGGAGGATTTAATGGGTTTCGAGAGGGAGCTGGGTGGGGAGTTACATGAGAGTTTCTGCTAATTTAATGCGTTTGCATAAGACCAGAGAGAAATCCTGCCCTCGATCCTTTTAAAGAAAATCTGACGTGTGATTTGCCAAAAGCCCTCATTAAACGTTGTCATGGGACAACAGTGTTCTAAAAAAAATAGCGTGCAGTTTGCTTATATTCTATTCAAACATAGCATGTATACTTGCAGCTCATGACCAAAAGTACTATGGGCGATGTCAGTAAAATTTATAGCTGGTCGTAGAATCTGTATTTCTGTTCTGTTGAATTTATTTGAATATACACTATGGTTTAAAAGTTTGAGGTTGGTTTTTAAAATGTTATTGAAAGAAATGCTCACCAGGACTGCATTTATTTGATTAAAAATCCTGGAAAAACAGTAATATCCTGTTAAATATTGTTGCAATTTAAAAGAACCGTTTTGTAATTTCTTCCTGTGATCAAAGCTGAATTTCCAGCATCATTACTCCAGTCTTCAGTGTCACATGATCCTTCAGAAATCATTCTAATATGATGATTTGCTGAGTTTTGACTAAGCGGTTAGCTGAAATATTCCAGATCTGTGGTGATTAAGTGGGAAACACGGGTTCGATTCCAGCCTGTGACGGACGCGTCTTCTTCCCATCTTGACGTTTCTGCCAATACAAAATAGCAAAATCCCAGAAAATAAATAAAAAGAATCTGAAAAGGATTCTCCAGTGAAAGCCAGTTAAACAGTTGGTCTACGAGACGTCGTGTAATTACCGTAAATGGCACGCCGGCTTTCAAAAGAAAGCATTGCCCTTTTCTCCTTTTCATACGGTAATATTAATTTTTGATGAGAGCTGGATTCCTTTGCTTCGCTGGAAGTATATGGATGAATAAAGCTCAGCGGCATAAAGGACGGGAATGAATGTGCTTTTGTGCTGGTGCGATACAGTCGCGATGACAGCTGCATTCGACACGAACTCCACCGTTCTCTCACTGAGCGCCTCTGAAAGGGAACGCTGATGGAAGAGAGTTTCTGTCTCCAGCGTGAGGCCTTTTCTTTTTCTTATTATTCAAACTGTCCTTTTGTCACATTCAGATCGGTTTCAGATTCAAATGCAAAGAGACTCTTCTAGCAAAGCTGGATTGAGTCTGAGGGAGTGAGCGAGAGAGAGAGAGAGAGAGAGATTCTCTTTTAAAACTGAGTGTAAAACAGGTATGTTAATCCACAGGTATTTTCATTTCAAACCTGCAGACCTGGCTAGTTTGCTATTAAGCAATTGGATGTATGATTTTCAATAGATGTTATCTTCAAACTGGCAAAAAATCCCTTACAGTGCACTTTCATTTTGACAATAGGATCTGAGCCCTATCTAGAGAGCAGAATATCAGAAATACAGCAGAAACATGACTTTAATATGTTACGGTCTGTCCTCAGCAAAGGTTTGCTTTGGTGACATTTTGGGTGTTGGTTTACACCATGTGAAACAGTCGCCCCTGTGATCGTTTAACAGGTTTTTTTTTTAACTAACCAATGAGGGGCTTTGGATAAGCTGCCAAAATTCCCCCGATATAAAAACATTAGCAGCTTATAAAAGTAGAACACTGGGGATTTCCTAACTATGTTTGTTGTTTTTCGCACTTATGTTCACATTTATTTAAATGTAGCCTAAATAAGAACCATCTTGTGTATTTATGTGTTAGTTGAGGTTTGAGAGTGCCCTCGTAAAAATAACAGGTTTGGCTGCTAGATGGTTTGGAGATCAAAAAAAGGTTTTGCTTTATAGGTTCTTCAGATCAGTGTTTGGTGTCTGGGTTCTTTAAATCAGCCGAACACTGATGTTTTTTTGTTTTTTTTGAACTAGAGAATAAAAAGTTCTCTGTGGAACTTGTGGAAAGTTCTTCTTCTATGACATCAGGCTGTTTTTTGTTCTAAGTGGAAACTTTATTTTTTAGGATGTTCACACGCAAAAATGTTTCCAGAACAATCAGGGCAAATGACAAACTGCAATCTTGTTATCCTGGCTATTTAGATCTCGGATTAGCCCGTGTCCGTTTCCAAACCGAGCTCTGATTGGAAGTGACACAGATTTCCTTTGTCAAGCGTCGTGGAGTTTGTGCAGTGAGAAAAACCAGTCAGGAAAGACTGTGAAGAGGAGAGGCTCTTTCTGTCTACCAAAGTGCTTTTCTGTTTTTCTTTCTTGTCTTTGAATCAAAACATTCATGAGTGAATGTCATGAAACCTGTCTGAGCCAAATCAAAAACAGAAGTGATATTACTTCAAGAAAATGAAGCCTATTTAACATTATTATTTATAACAATTAAGCACATTTTGTCACCAAATCTCTTTACTGAAATGCATATATATATAGCATACATCAGCATACATTTCAAAAAAAAAAAAAAAATAATAATATATATATATATATATATATATATATATATTTATTATTTTTTATTTTTTTTTTAATGTATATATATATATATATATATATATATATATATATATTTATTATTTTTTATTTTTTATTTTTTTTAAATGTATGCTGATTGAATATATAAATCATTGTATTACTATATAAAAGATATTCTATTGCGAATAACCATAATGGCAATTACAAAAACTGAAATGTAAAATAAATAGTTGGATGCTTTAAAGTAATGAGTTTTTTTTACAATGAGTTTTCATTTGTTAACATTAGATAACTAGTTTGAAAACACTTCAAAAGTTGTATCTGTTAATATTATTTAATGGACCTAACATGAATAAACACTTCTGAACAAAGATTCATAAATACTGTAACAAATGTATTGCTCATTGTTATAATGTTAGTTATAATACATTAACTAACCTTAACAAATGCCTTATTGAAAAGTGTTACACAATTTTTTGCTCAATTGTCATGAAAATATAAATACAAATATACAAAAAAATATTTTGCATATGCTTAATTATAAAAATAATGACTATTATATTGTCACAATGAAAAAAAAAATCGTAATTTGTTGCTTAATTTTTTATGCAAACAATATTTATTTATTTCTATTTTGATTGAAATGGGACCTGGACTTGTTTTTGTGGGATTTGTGCTTAAAGTTTATCCTGTAGAGTCGTGTTTATTGAAATCCCCCCAGTCGGAGCAGCCCAGGGCTTAGAGGGTTAAACCTGCCCGAGAGAGAAAGAGAAAGCAAAACAGGAGAAGTCCGAGAGCGACGCTCATAAAGGAGGGATTGTGTGGGATTGTGTGAGGCAGGATAGAACAGGATCGCCCACGCCGAGCTCCAGCACTGATGATGACATCATCTGTTTGTTTGGTCAGGAACGGCTCGGCCTGCCCTGACAGGGATTCCCCGTCCACTCCGCATGGACACCATGTGACTCCTCTTTCTCTCTGTGTGTGTCTGTGTGTGTGTGTGTGTGTGTGTGTGTGAAAATCAAGTCCCCATAAAACCTGGAAACCCAACAAGTGTGTGTGCGTGTGGTATGTGTTTTATGTGTTTTGTGTGTTTTGTGTGTCTGTGTGTGTGAGTGAATAAATGCCTGTGGCGCACGGTCACATTTACACAAGTGCCTCCTCTATATTTTGTGGAGTAGAGGGTGTGGTTGCTTTAACTGGGCAAGCAGGACTCTTCTCAGAGGAAGAAGAAATGCACACTTTTGTTTTATGCTTTCTCAGGTTAGTTAGGTGAATTTCAGAAAATCTGTCGAGAACACTTCTAGGCCATATTTCACCTCAAGAAAAAAAGAAATAAGAAATTATGTGTTGTATAAAGAAAATAAAGCCAATTTTTTTTTGGACCATTACATTTTTAGAAAGAGCTTTTCTTTCCCAAATTCTCTTCACTGAAATGTGAAAATTAGTATACAGTAGTCAACATTTGAAGTGGATCAAAAAAGTTCATCAAAGTTATCATCTATGACAAGAACGGGTATTGTTTAACATAACTTTGATAAAAGGTTTTGATTACTGTATATTACAATTACAGCATTTTCAGTATTTGCATCATATTTTTTCTTACTTATTAAAAAATAAATATCTAAAGAGAATCACTGTTGAAATTATCATGTATGATTATGCTAGTTAAAAAAACATTCAAAACTCAAGTCATATTACAGTAATGATAAGTGGTTAAAAATATGTAATGCTTTATTTTCTTCATGCAAAATAGAATTACTTAATTAGTTTAATACTGTGATAGTTTTGTCAGAAAATAGATTCTTAATTTACATCAAAAAATGACAAACACAAGTCAGGAGAAATAGAAAGTCTTTGCTGAATGGTGATGTGTGTATGTCTGTCTGTGTGTGTTTGCGTGGATTGTCCACTGTTAAGTGCACTAAGAGAATCTGATGTTATGGGAGGCGACAGGGAACAGCTATTCTGCTTTCAGTCAGACAGACGGCTGTAAACACACACACACACACACACACACACACACACACACACACACACACACACACACACACACACACACACACACACACACACACACACAGCTGCACGCTGTTCCAGATCACTCTGGATGCAATATATTATCCTGACACAATGAGGAAATGAAAACTCACTTCAGAGAAGTGTCACAGATTCAAACATGTCAGCTGTGCCTGAAGAAAACAGGTTAGCCTATCTTTTATTTTTTATTGTGAAAATATATTCACTCTCTTTTCAGGGTTTTGTTTCATTTGGTATGTTGTTATATTTTTAGCCATTTTAGTTTCTGTTTTTATGTATCTCTTATCTCTGATGAATACTGTTAAAATGGGAAATGCTATTCATTTCAAAATACTGAACTTATGTTGGGTTTACTTTTGGTGTGTTTCGGTGAATATCATATTTTCAAGGCTGATTATCAGATCTGTTTTCAATTTGAGGAATGTAATGAAGAAAAAAGTTGTAATATTTGATTGAAATAAGGCCTAATTAAAATATAAACACTAGGATTTTAAAATATTCAAAAAGGATCATAATATCTATCAAGCTAAGATATGACTGTTAACGTTTTAACCTGTTGCATTTTCATTTGTTATGCAGATATATGGTTAAAATGTTGAAATAATGGCTTGATGGTAAATGGCCTAATTTTAGAGTCAGGGAAGCTTCATGTCATTGTCAGTTCACACTCGTGTTTCCCTGTTTTAAGCAGATTCTGGTAGTCTTGAGCTTTAACTTCTGCATCTGAAATGTGAGAAAAAAAATGTCACACTCTTTGGGCAAATGTTTGTAATCATAACAATCTTTTTTATAGTAAATTGGTATATGTCTTTTTCAATTCTCAAAACATTCTGACACTCAGCAGTTGATCACTGTAATGGATGTCAGTTTGTTAACTTTGAGATCGTACATGCTCCTGTTTTGTGTCCTGGTGTATCTAAATTCAATATGAAATGTCTTTCTCAACCCATTTTACTTCTGTTAATGTGACATTTTTCTGAATGAAACATTTTATTCTTCATTTGATTAATTAAAAAAAAAAAAAACTATATATAAAAAGTATATATCTAAATGACCCAAACTTGTTTGTTTGTTTGGCTGAATTTCAGGTGAATATTCCTAATGCAGATGTCCAAGTTGTTAATGTTTGGGTGCAGTAAATGGTTTGGAAATATGGCCAATATTGTGTGTGTGATCGTATTTTTTTATTCACTTTAATTCTTGAAGTTCAGTGTTGTCCCTCTACTCTTTATTTAAATACAGTGCTCTGTTTTGGGAGCTGTGGTGTCAGGTTTGTGATGCACTTGGTTTGTTTCAATTCCTGTTTATGGGAGGTAAAAAAAAATAGGAGCATGCTATTTTGCGCAAGGGCATAATAGTCGGTCTCCGAACCTTCCTATTTTCAGTGGCGTGATTTCTTTTGCAAGAACAGCTATTAACATTGCGGCATCAATATGAGACATGCAGCTCAATTTGGTTTGTCTTCAATCTCTCTTGAGCGAATCCACAGCAAAACAGAGCGAGTTTAAAGATCGGCCTGTGTGTGTAAAAAGATGTGCACTGCGTAAAAGTGACTCCAACCTCCGAGTGCAGGTGACCTGCAACGGGAAACGCTTCTTCCATGTGGATTCTCTCAAGTCCCTTTGTTAGTCTGTTTAGCATTAGTTCTCATTAATTATTGAATACAACAAGTGTTAGTCCCAGGTAGATCAGCGGTTGATGAATAATTAAGCCTGTGAATAAGGTGTGTGTGAGAGAGAGACTGTGCGGATGAATCACCTCACCCAGCTGGATCCAGCGGGAACATTCATTGAGAGAACACAGGGTCTTTAATGAAGCGAGTGAGTGTGAAAGATCCCAGCATGAACTGCAGGAGTAACTCAACTTTGATCCATTATTTTCCAAATTTGAATTTTTTTTTAGCTCCAGATGTAAAAAAAAAAGGTGCGTTTTGAGACAAAAAAAAAGTCATTGCAAACGAATAACAAAATTGCTGATTGCACAGAAGCACACTGAATTCAGTCCCGATTAAAAAAAAAGGTCTAGCAATATTAATTGTGTAAACTGTATGGTGCAATTAGCAATTTAATCCAGCTGATTATCCCTAATTGGTGATCTACAAAGTAAAGGTTGAGTGTTTGTTGTAATGGGCTGAAACTTATTGCTTTTAATTCATGTGCACTTTGCACTTTTTTAGTCCATGCAGTTTATTTATTTAAATTAAATTAAAAAAATGTATTAGTCTGCACTGAATTTATTAGTCTGCACTGAATTCAGTTTGCAAATGCATTATTAGCCACCCAGAAAACTCCAGCAACTGCATAGGAACACCCTGACAACCATCCAGAACACTTTTGTAACCAGCATAGCAACGCCCTGACAACCATTTAGAAACCATAGCAACACCATGACAACCATCTAGAACACCCAGCAACCATATATCAATACTATGACAACCACTCAGAACACCCTATGGACCACATAGCAGCGCCCTGACAACCATCCAGAACACCCTAAAATCCATGTAGCTGTACCCTGACAACTATTCAGAACACCCCAGCAACCACATTGCAATGCCGACAACCACCCAGAAAACTTTAAAAACCACATAGCAACACCCTGACAGCCATCTAGTGCATCCTAACAACCACACAGTAACTCCAAGACAGTCACCCAGAACACCCTCAAAACCACCTAGCAACGCCCTGACAACCATCCAGAAAACCCTAGCAACCACATAGCAACGTCATGACAACCACCTAGAACGCCATAAAAACCAAGTAGCAGCACCCTGACAACTGTTCAGATCACCCTAGCAACCGCAATGCCCTGCAAAACATCTAGAACACCCGGCAACTGTTTAGCAATGCTGACAACCACCCAGAACACTTAAAAAAAACAACAACTAAGCAACACCCTGATAAGCATCTAGAGCATCTAGCGTCTAGGTTTGGTGCCTTGCTCAAGGGCGCCTCAGTAATTTCCTGCCAGTATTGAGACTCGAACCCACAACCTTCGGGTTACCAGTAGCAGCCACATACACAACACCCTGACAACCATCTAGAGTATCCTAGCGACCACACAGCAACGCCACCCAGAACACCCTATCAACCACATAGCACTACCATGATAATCACCCAGAACAACCTAAAAACCACATAGCAACACCCTGACAAACATTCGCAAAACCGTAGCAATGTGGCCGTGAGATTGCACCGGCAAACACCATTCATATTTTCTTCAGAATGTTAAAAGGTACAATGTGCTAAATGTCTGATGGTCTCTCTCAGTGTGTTTGCGGTATGGGAATATAAATATAACTGTTGTCTAGGAGGTGTATGTTTGTCCTAAAGATGCTCTGGATCAATGTTTCACCAGCGTGCCCACGCAGACTTCACTATCAGCTCCGTCTACTGCTGCATCCACCCACCACTTCCTGCGGGGGCAGTCTCGCGGCACACGTGTGTGTGTGTGTGTGTGTGTGTGTGTGAGAGAGAGAGGAGTTGACAACAAATGGTTCTGATTTGAAAGCATTCTTTGCGGATAAGAAGTGTGAATTGATGCACACGAGTGTGTGCATTGCTGTGTGCACAGGATATCAGTAACAGATGCGAGTGGTGTGTGTGGGTGGGACACAGAGGTCATGATCCAGAAGTGTGGTGTGAAATCTCTGGAGAGTAGATTCATCTTATTTTGCATCCGTAAAAGTGCCGCCACTATACATTTGTGCAGTAGTGCATATGATTTTAAACTCGTCTCGATTTTTATTGACGATTAATTTTCTCAACTTCTATTCATCCTTTTCAAACTCCATCATTTGTGAATATTCGTTGATTTATAAGGTTAAAAAAAATGTAGGGTAACACTTTATTTTAAGGTGACGTAGTTACACGTTGCTACTTATTATAGTAATAACAGGATAATATGCATAATTACTAACCCTAAACCAAACCCTATCCGTAACTCTATAGTAAGTACATGTAGTTAAATAATATTACTCAGTACTTATTTGAGTAAGTACATTAATTGCATCACCTTAAAATAAAGTGTAACAAAATGTAGGAAGCTCATGTACATCTCAGCATTTGAAACCGTTTCTCTTCACGTCGCTCTCATTCTTTGTGATTCCAGCCGTCTCTTTATTTTCACGCATTATTAAGAGTGGCCTCGGGCTCGCAGTAGTGCGCCTTATCAGTAATGCTCTGTTCTCTGCCACTGACTCCAGAAACATCTAACAAAAACTCTCCAGACATTCCTAAAAAGGGAGTTTTTGGAGCCTCCTCAGAACTCTTCCAGTTTTCAGGAGATGTTTGCGTGTGCTGTTTGAGCGTTTTGTGGAGATGAGCTCTGCAGAACTCATGTCTCGCTCTCAGTCCCGTTGGTTTCTTCTTGACTGGGGAGTCAGGAAACTCATTTCGGGGGAAAGAAAAGAGGAAGTTTGATGATGCAGCTTATGAAGATAGAGTGTTGTGTAATGCAGTCTGAGATGTGTTTATATGTGTTTGTGTCAGTGGGTGTGTGGGCTCTGACAGTAATGAGGAGGGGAAGGTTACCGACTCTGCTTCTGGTAAGCGGCTCCCTTGTTTGTCTCATGCGTGCTGATTGGTGGCTTCAGGCTCATCAGAGTTTCCTGTAAGGAAACCTTGGGAACCCTGTGAACTGCTGTGATGGTCTTTTCTCTAGAAGAGGATTGTCTATACACTGGATAAACAGTGTTGTGTAGTGTTCCTCGGGGTTCCTTGTGTTCTCTGGTCACTCTGCTGCTTCTAATTGTTGCTTTGTTTCACTTTCAAGTTGTTATTTAAAGTGGTCATATCATAAGGAATTAAGTTTTCCCTGGCAAATTCTTTATACATATCAGGTTTTGTGTACTTTGAAAACTTTCAGAACTCAAAAGTTCCTTTCCATTCCAAAAAGCATTACCATCCAGTCACTGTAAGGTAGTACGGGAAGAGTACATAATAAAAATTGGTTATAATCTTAGATTAATGTTTTAGTCTCTTCTGCTCACAAAGGCTGCATTTATTGGATCAAAAAATACAGCAAAAACAGTAATACTGTGAAATAGTATTGCAGTTTTCGGTATCATTACTCCAGGCTTCAGTGTCACGTGATCCTTCAGAAATCATTCTAATATGCTGATTTGCTGCTCAAGAAACATTCGTATTGTTATCAGTGTTGTAAACAGTTGTGCTGCTAAATATTATATGGTGGAAACCCTGATACATTTTTCAGGATTCTTTGATGAAAAGAAAGTTCAAATGAACAGTATGTTTTATAACATGATAAATGTCATTTTTAAACAATTTAATGTATCTTTGCTGAATAAAAGTTTTAATTTCCCCTTTCTGAGTGGAAAAAAAAACATTTAAAAATGTGATATGACCCTTGTAAATGCTGAAAGGTCAGAGAGCAAAAGGTTACTGTACATGCAATCAAAAGGCTTTTCCGAGTGCAATTTCTTAACAAGTAAATTTGACGTGACAAATTACTAACAAATGTTCTAGGCGGATGTTATTTCAGTCCTGTGGCAAAATATTAGGGTGCAAATCGTAAAGCTGATCCAGTGCGGTTTGTGGAAATCCTTGAGCAATCAACTGAGGATTTTGGCTCCATCTCTCCCAGTGGAACAGTGTGGGATTGGGAACAGCAGTGCTGGATTCGGGAGAATCCTGGAGTAAATTCCATGGAAGTGTGTCCGTCGAGTCCTTGCGTGCTCGGATATTAGTTTCTAAAGTATGTGTGCGCAAAGGGGCCAGATAAACCGCATGCAAAGGAAGTGCTATAGTTCTCTTGATTCTTGCAGGTATTTCCTCCTGAATGGCATGTTTCTTTTGTTCTTTCTGTGGCAGTGTGTTACTTCATGCATGGCAGGACACAAAAGGTTGCATAATATGCTTTCGTCATGTGAATCCCACAGATTGACAGGCAGCAGTGATGTTGTCTGATTTGATCACATCTGGGACAGACGTGCAAATGCTCAGTTAAGTGTGTGGACAAGTCATTCTGATTTAGTGATCCACTCTTAATAGATGCAGGCATTGTATGCAGGGCTTTTTTTCTTTAGTGTGTGTTTGTGTGTGTGAGCCAGGCTGGTTTGCGGGCACTCAACCTCTGTATGCCATAACAAGTCCAATGCTATCAGGCAAATGACTTTAACCTTTTGACACCTACTCTGTTATTTGTCAAAACACGTGGTGTGGAAAACTAACAGCGGTGTTACACAGCCAGCCTCTGATGATGCACATGCTACACACTGCAGAGTTGGATGCTGCAAGCAATTCTGTCTGTTTTGTCATTGTAGATTAGATCAAATTAGGTACATTTATTATCGATTTCACTCCATATAGCCTACAGAACTTAGCAGCAGAGATTTTATTTTTCTGTCCCAGATTTTTACTTACTTTATATAAATACACACACACACATTAATGTTTAATACATGTGTAATAACTGAGTACGTATAGCCATATCTCTTGCATATGTGCAAGAAATAATTCCAAAATGAAAGCTACCCAGTCAGATTGGAACTAGCTGATTTTGCCTGTTCTTGCCATGTGCAATATGCATCAAACTGCTTTCGGACACTCTGTGGCTGACTATTTTTCTAATGACCCTGCTCTTTACGACAGGTACACTCAGTCCAGCTCTCATTTAAAATCTGTTTGTGAATAAGCACCACCCACTCATGTGATATTTATACCCACATGCTGCTCTTACTGCCACGGCCATTAAAAACAGATCTCTGATCACATTAAATTTCCATTAGCCTCTATGTCGTTAGCGCACATGCGCTAGCATCTAATGAAGTCTCATGGACCAGTCGAGATGACCAGTGCATGTTCCTTTATTGAAGAAAGCCACTTCAGAATCTCTGGTTGTCATGGCAGCATTAAACAGGGGAAATTTCAGCGTGTATTATTGTCCTCATTTGCCACCTTTGTGCAGCAACTCTGTTTTCCAAATCACCTTGCTAAGTGTTCCACTGAATCTGAGGTTTAGGTTTGGTGTGGTTGCTGTTTTGGAAGGAAAATCTTGTGTTTTGGGGGAAAGAATGTATGTGGGAGAGATAAATATCTGGAAAGATGTCCAACTGCTGCCCATCTACTGTGGTTTGTCCCATATGTCAACTGCAATGAATAGCAGTTGATCCTCATGCCATTTAATAGCAATAGCAATTGGTCTACAGTTCAAGGAGTTCCTCTCGAAACATTACAGTAGATCCACCATATCTACAGACTCATGATTTGAAAATGCCATCATAGAGCAAAAGAGGAAGAGAAATCTCTAGAGGAGATTCTTTGCATTGTGTTCATGACTAGCAACTTTCTGAAGTGTTTCTGTTCTTCTTTCACTCTTAATTTTGTCATGAGGTTCCTTCCCTGTCAGGTCATTAGACTGTGTATTTGTGATGTAGGTGAAAACATGACTTTTGAAACTAGAAACGCAAATATAGAGCCCTACACCTGAAACATTTTCTAGCCGTTTCAGAACAAAATGTGCAAAAACAGCTCGGTAATCGTGATTTCGCCAAGTAAGACATGTTCCTGGATCAACTGTTTGAAATTTTAGTTCTAATCCTAGCCCTACCCATAAGCTATCCTTAAAATCAGAGGGAAATGATAGGTGAATAAATCTGATGTTGAAGCACCTAACCCTGGTTGTAAGTCTAAACTTGACATAAACTGTAAACTTGTCCCTCAGATCTGATTGGATGATTGGAATAGTGTTCCAGGATCAACAAAGACGTTGATCCAGGAACATGTTGTACTTGTTGAAATCAGGTCAACAGGTCCCCAACAGCTCATCACTGGGGTAGTACCCTTATCTTTGTACCACCAAAAGGTAAATGATAGAATAAAAGCCTAAAATAAATCGGATCATCATATAAAGCAATTGTGTCTCTCCACAAGACTTGGATTAAACGGCTCAATTCATGGATTTTTTCTCGTGGGCTTTTTTATAACCTTTTTGGATCTTTTAAATTTTGTTCACCTGGACTTTCAATGGACGGATCGAAACCTCTCATGTTTCAGTAAAATATCTTAATTTGTGTTTTGAAGATTAACCAAAAGTCTTATGCACAGTTCAGACTACACGATTTTTGGCACGATCTGTTTGATGTGTCATGGGGATTCGTAAACAACAAGGGGCGTCGGAACGCAAGAAACGATCGTTTTATCTCATCTAGTGTGTTAAAGTTGATGACAACCAACTGAGTCTGTGATGCTTCATGACGTCACGACAGAAAGACTGGCATGTTTGATTTTTTTCTTTCTTTTTTGGGGTTTTCTGACAAAAAGACATCCAGTGCAAAACACTGGATAGCCATTGGCCACTGGATAGTACTTCGGTAGCCATTGTTTGTTTATGCTCGATAGTTCTGCATGTCAGTCGATAGTTCTCATGTCATTAAAGATGGCAAGCGATAATTTGTCGGGAAGCAACGTGTAGTCTGACTTGTTTTTTGTCAACGACACGACAAGAATTTAGGAGTCAAAACTGCATAATCTTAACTCCGTGACTATCTAAGTATTGTGTAGCCTGAACCCAGCATTATGAGTTTGAAATGACATTTTGTCCCTTTAAGGGTAAATATTACTACTCTAAGGTTCTAATAAGTCTCTTCTAAGGGCTAGATAAGGTACAATGTTGTCCGTTTAAGGCTATTGCCTCAGTGACAAGGTACATTTTTTGCTAATTTTTTTGTGTCTAACCAGGCATGAAGTGATAAGCTTCTCTTTCACTGAATCTGTTTTGTCCTAGGCATCTGTGACCGCTATACGTGACAAGTAACATGACAATTTATCAGTTGCTTGATTTCAATACTTGTGTGATGTTGTTTTGCACAGTGAAATCTCCAATTCATGCAGTTGTGTCATGCTGCATTTACTTTTTCAGCGTGGGCAGACAAGTTACTTGTGACTGGAAACTTTTCCTGGTTTGGACACGGTGTTAATCTCATGTAGCAGTTGAAACCAAGCATAATTATCTCTGGTAATGATTTTCCTAAAGTATGCAAAGAAGTCACTCGGCTCAACAGTGCTCTTGTGTTTGAGGCCGCTTTGCATTCGCTCAGTCCACAGTTGAGGAAGCAGCACCTGCAACCACTCTCTTTTGCTTCAACCAAAATATTCTGATTTTGATTTCTTGTTCACAGGCTTTGAGTTCTTCCATCCTTGGTGGAGTTCTCGATCACCATCTAACCCGAGGAATTCGGGGACAGGGTTGGGTGGAGGGGGGTCCTATTTGCGGTTCATTAAGTAACAGTTGTTATCTGATCCCTCAAGTACTGATGTCCATATGCTCCATTTATTGCTCCAAACGGATGAGGGTAGGATAAATCTGAATGTGTGGTTAGACCAAGCGGTTCAACCTATAAATGTCTGTGGTGACTCAGCATCCAGAAATCCCCTAGATGAAGGTGCAGAATGGGATGGTGTTATAATTGGTGATGACTGTGATGCAGTGATGCTTGAGGTGGTTAAGTGTTACGAGAACGAGTGAAGTGATGCAATGGAAGACACTAGAGTTTCCATTCTTAGGGTTTAGATGAGCCCTCCAGAGATATGGAGCAAGTTTAGGCTCTCACGGACACACCGATCATGCTGACCTTGGTGATACTGAGTGTTTTTTGTTTAACCATCTGGTGCTCTTTGGTCACTTTTGACCACGAAGAAATGTAGAGCAGAGGGTTAAAGTGTTGCTGTTTAAGATTCTCTCTCTTTTTCTGAGTTTTTTTCCCCAAAAAAACATTTAGAGACCTCCAGTGGAGGATTTTGCAGTGTAATACTGCTGGGCATTTTGAGCTCTGTAACTTTTAATAAATGAATATGCTTGTGTTGTAATATAAGAAAGCATTTCTAGAAAACAAGTTGTGTTGTAAGAAAAGAAAGAAAACTTTTCGATTAGGGAAAGAAAAAATTAAGAATATTTCTTTATAGTAGGCTAATTTAACTCATAATAGTTCTTAATGAAGTGATTTAAAATTCATAAGTGTTACTGTGATACAAGAAACTAAATGATATGATTTCCATCTTGAAACATTTTAATAATTTATGTTAGTATTTAATAATATTTTATACAATATTTTCAGACATCTGTAATGGGGACATGGAAATGTACTGCATAACGGGAATGACTCATTGTTTGTAGATTCATCAAAAGTTTCTCAAGTTGTGTAACTTTTGTATTGCACAGGTTCCGATTTTAAAGCTATTTGTTGAGATTAAAGTCTTTTGTTGTCAACCCGGGCTCAGAGACATGCTTTTCCCCTGAATATACTTGCATGCTCAATGTTAGCATGCACACTTACATACAGTAACAGTTAACTCAAAAATCTATTTTTTTGGTTTTGTGTGGTAAGTGATGCTGGATGTGGGTTGAAGGGAAAGATTTGCGAAGATTGGGTTATATATAAATATATATTGGGTTATATAACAGATTGAGCATAGAGAGAAAGAGAGGGGTGGGGGAGTTAATCAAGGGTGTGCCTTCAGCCCACTCATCATGACATAACATGCTGAAACCTTGGTCAGTGGGCACCCCCTCGCAACTCCACCCTGTTCCTCATGCAGAGAAGAGTGTCATTCCCATTACAGTGATCCAAAGCAGCGTCTGGGAGTCTCTTAGTGGCCAGGGCATTTTCCAAACATCAAGCAAGGATTCTTTCCGAAACCGCTCCGGTTCTTGCTTCACAGCGAGGCATTGTTTTCAAAGCAAACCAGTGTTTGCTCATGCTTTGTAATGGGGTTATGTGGTTGAAACACACCACACCAATCTGTTCTGCTTTTAAATGCTTTTTTTGTATTTGTGTATGTCATTGCTATGTGACTTAAGGTAGTGAAAGGAGATGACTGCTTCTCATTCCCCTTATAGCACATGTACATGCATACATACAAACAAACACACACACACACTCAGTACACACTGTCCTGTCTTGTCTTATATAATAATCAGTAATTGCATTCTAAAATTGGGTATATTTTCAGTGTGCATATCCCTCCCACACACAGAGCAGATGATATGAAATATTAAATGTCTGCTGTACCTGTAAGATGTGAGAAGGAAAGATAGGTTTTTTTTTTTGCAGACCAAATTATTATATTATATTATATTATATTATATTATATTATATTATATTATATTATATTATATTATATTATATTATATATTTACACAACATATTTAATATGACATTTATACTATTATTATTGTATTCCATAATATTATTGATTTAGGGATACATAAATATCCACCTCTAACTACTGTAATACTGTTGTATAATTAAGCCTTGGTATTATTTTTTTAGTGTTGATCAAAAATTCAAATATTGGTTGATATTGTCACCACTGTCTCTAGTATTGATAATATTTGGATTAAAAAATTACTTATTGTACATTTGACTTTGACGTTCTTTGTTTTTTAAAGCTGTATTTTGAAATGCTACTTCACTTTGTCCTGAAATGTACCATAATTTATGTTTATTACTATTATCCAATATCGGATTGCAATGTGGCTAAAATGGAAATCTCCTTTTCTGTTTCAGATAAAATAGAGGAAGCACAGAAGGAGCTCAAAGACCCTAAAGTTGGACACAAAGGTATGATTCATCATATAAAATAACATTTCTGTGACTGTTCCTTTCAAATAACGTCCACAGGAAGCTTTTCTCTCCGCCCCCTCCTCAATACCAGAACATCCAGTACCTAAGCTATTTCATTCTCTCAGAGAGGCACGAGCACGTCTGTTGCTTTAAAGAGGAATTGCAGGGTCTTTGTGCCGCAGTTGAATCGCTCTGCTCATTAAGTTTTCAAGGTAGATGCTTGTCACAGGAGAGAAACACAAGATCCAGTTGCGAATGAAAAGGCAGTTTATTAAGTAAACAGAGAAAAGATCAAGGCAGGATGGACTGATGCAGAAGTGCAGGTCGGAGTTCACGTCTTGGCAGCGAGGAGACTGCAATGGGCTGAAGTCCGATGATCCCTGTAGAAATCAACCAATTGTGAACAGAGCAGATAGTCCAAAACTAGAGCAGGCAGGTAACACAGGAACAGGTAACACAGGAACAGGTAACACAGGAACAGGTAACACTGGAACAGGTAACACAGGAATAAGTAACACAGGAACTGGTGACAGAGAACCACTGACAGGACTAGGAGACAAAACGTGAACCTCAAGAACGATCTGGCGATGAACACGACAACCACAGGACTACTTATTGGACACATAAACGAGCTGCACCTGCAGTTGATCTGATAGCTCGTCAGCGCAGTTGGTAACTAAGCGACGCTGATAGGCAATCAGTACACACAAACATGAACAGGCAAACCTGCGAACCGTGACAATGCTTTTCTGTGTGGAATCCAGGGCAAATTTCTGAATATTTTTTCATACTCTGCATATTCTGCTTCTCAACATTTAAATGTTCTGCCACACCCTTTGCTTGTACCGGACTGTATCTGTACTGAGGTTATCTGGTCTGCCAGCATGTTGCTTTCAATGGTGCATTGGATGTTCTGGGGGTTTCCTGAAGTTCCAGCATCTCTGCTGGCTTTCACCTACGGCCACCACATTTAGCTCTGCTGTGCATGCACTCTATGAATGTACCTGTCACACTTTACACACCATGGCAGTTAACATGTCTTTGGTTTAACCAGAAAATACGTGGAGCAGCCATTTCAAAGCTGTGTTTCACTAGCATACATAGAAAAAGAGCTGATGCATAATAGGCTGGAATGGGAAAAATGTATATATTATGTAAAAGCAAAAAGTAAAATAAAAAAAGTGTATGAGCTGTTGAAGTCTTAGTTTATATGAGAACATGGCACCATTATGGAATTTTTTTGAAGAACATTGTACAATGTAAATAAAATTTAATCCTTTGTTATCATGTAACAATAATATGACCATATTCATTTACCATCGTAGCATGAAGGATTCATTTTAAATATGAGGTTATTAATAATTAGGTTTATCCTGGCCTTATTTTTCATGTTGGGATGGGTTACGTCAGAATGCAACTGGTTCAATAATACATAAATCCCTTCTCAAAATACAACAGGCAGTCATCTCCGTGTTAATCCCGAATCTGTTAAAAGCGGTTAATTAGCTCAGAGCTCAGAGATGTCCTCATATCCTCTTTCTACGTTCTCTAGAAACATGTAAGGAAGTTGTCTTATTTAGGTATAAACAAGAAAAAAGTTAGATTGAAGTCTTGGTGAAATCCTAACAGGCTATTTGAATTTCTGGGGAATTTCTAAGGCATCCAGGAATTGATGACTTTGTAGTTCTAATGCTAACCACTTCTCTCCACCAACCATGCCAAGCAAAGTAAAGAAGGGAAACCCTAATAAGTGCAGGGTTGCCACAGATGTTCAGGCATGGTTATGTGTTTTGTAACTACTTGGTGCCAGGCACACAAAGAGCCTTCAGTATATCTTTAAAACCACAGGGAATCCAAACACAGCAAATGCGGTAAACTCTGCCCATCAGTGCGTAATTGTGAACAAGTTTTAGTTGTGTATGCTCTACGGCAGGTTTCCTTTTCCAAATTAATAGTGATTTGTTTTCTGCAAGATGTTGACTTAGGTGCTCAGGTCTCAATGCTCAGTCTCTGGACCACGTTCAATCTTGGGACAGATTTCACGAATTCACACAAGCTTATTCATCCACATAAACACCTGCATGCAACTTATGTCTTATTGTCTTTCTCTGCCAACTGACTGAGAGCTTGTAGAAGAATAGAACAAGGTAAGGCTCATCCTAACACAATTGCAATGTTGAATGAGATGTTGGAGAGCAAGTTAGGGAGGGTTTGGAAAGAGAGAGCGAGAGAGGGATGGTGACAGAGGGTTGAGAAACGGAGAGTGGGTTTTGTACATAATGATGCGTGGGCCTCAGTAGCAGCTCCGGAGATCTTCTAGATTCCAAAACAGTCTCGTCTATGTGCTAGCTGTCAGAGGTACCTATGCAGCTTATAGTGTACTGGGTTTGCTAAGAAGAGGATTGTATTTTTTTTTTCATTGTGAATTGAAGTTCTCTGCCTACACTACAATTCATCAACACTCGTTGCTTAGGTATGTTTTGGTTGGTCTGATATAGCAAGATTTTTGCTGTTGTTGATTTGTCTGAATTCCGAGTAATTTGTGCTGTTAAACGTAGAGTTTATGTTGATGTTTAGGTGTTGTGGAAAGTGCAGTCTATGGTTGATTTTGTTTTTCTTACGAACTTTGCATGATGAAAGGTATTCTGCCAAAGGGGGAGGAAATGAAAGCAGAAAATAACACATGGGTGTTTGTTTTGAAGACTGACAGGAAAATGCCTGTGTAATTTGTGTGTTGATAGATTACATAAACGTTGGCTAAATTTTATGAAGAATCTTATGTAGTGCACACTAATAGAGATTCATTTGATTTTTTGATATGAAGGCTTTTTCTGCGCCTTTTTCTGTCTGATTTGAGGTGTAGGCTACATGTTGTTGTGCTCTACACTGTACTGCATAGTCAAAATTGTCAACAATAAAAATATAATTACAGTAATATGTCAATAATTCAACTCAGAAGCCAGTTGTTGCAAGTTGTTATAATAATCCTGTTATAATATAAATTGTAATGTAATCAAGGATCCTACATTTTGGAAACTCAAAAACTGTCTCTAATTTAATAATGATAAAACAATTAACCTTTACAAATCATTTCGAGTTATTGTGTAACCGGAATGTTTTTGTTTTTTCTTTGTTTTTTCCTCAGCCTTGTGGATGGTCATAAAGATTTGTCTATTTAAATAAGGAATATTTCATATATTATTTTTCCAATTATCTGAAAAAAATCTCAAAAAGTATTGGACAGAGTACGGTTGAATTTTGTTTGGGTTGTTCATTATTTTATTTATTTTTTCCCCTACAGACACAAATGAAAGTACTGGCAGAAACTCTGAGGTCATTAAAGGACTGAAGAGGAAAAAAGTTGTGGTACAAAACCAGCTAAAGAAAATACCAAAATCTCCTGTCAAAAAGCAATCGCAAACCAAGAAGTCAATTTCTCCGAACATCTCTTCGTCCAAGGAAGCCACACCCTCTTCTTCTTTTTCTAGTGGTTCATCACATGGATTGCCTGACCCTCAAGATGCTGAAGATGCACCGCAGGAGGCATCTGAATCTAGAGCAGTAAAAGTGGAGCACGAGGAGTCATCAACCTCAGAGCCACAGGCTCTCAGCCACAAAAGTTCTGAAGAAGAACCTTGTGCTGGAGGGCCAGTGCGGACAAAAAGCTGGTGTTGCAACAGCAGCAACAAAAACGCATCTCCCTCTCACACAAGCGCTCCCCTTGAGGTATTGCTCAAGGCTATGGAGCCAGATTTCAATACACTGACAGAAAGGAAGAACAGCAGTCCAATAGGACATCTTGGAAAATCAGTTTCCATTCCTGTCACATTTTCAGACCATGCTGTGGCTATGCCTGCTGTTAATTTCAATGTCCATTCACAACCCTCATTTATGCCACAATTCAACACAGCCAAACACTTCTACAGCAGTGTGGCATCTACAGGGCAACACACAACACAGCAGTATGTGAACATGTCAGGAAATCGTCAGCAGGACAAACCAGGGTTCCAGAAAAGCTACAGTGTGGGTCCTTCACTTAACTTGACGCATGCACCTGTTCCATCTGGATCAGGTGGTTTCCCTCAAAGCCAGCCCCCTGTTGTTCAAACATGCCAGTCTCTGTCAGCCACAGTACCCAACTCAATTCAAGTCCCAGTCACACCTGGTTTCAACCCTGTTCAGATGACAACTGTGGTCAACTTTGGTGCAAATCAAGTATCTGATATCTCTGCAAAAGATCAAAAACCAAAAAAGCAAGGGAAGTATGTCTGCGAATACTGTAAAAGAGCTTGTGCCAAGCCAAGTGTGCTTCTTAAACACATACGGTCCCACACAGGAGAGAGACCTTACCCGTGTGTGACTTGTGGTTTTTCATTTAAGACAAAGAGCAACTTATACAAGCATAAAAAGTCTCATGCTCATGCCATTAAACTGGGTTTGGTTAAAGACTCCGGAAGTGGATCCCTCTCCCAAGAATCAGACAAAGGTCTGCCAACACATTCTGATGTGGAGGAAAGTGGGGACAGTGATGAAGAAGGTAGTACAGCTGACTTAGACCCGGATTCTTCACAGAGCAGTCTAACAGCATTATCTGAGAGCAGTTTGCAGAGTGCAGGCATGGTACCAGGAAGCCAAGGTGAATCAGAGCATTTGTTGGTGTTTGAAACTCTGAAAACATTGGCTACACAGAGAGGATGTGAGCCAAAGGTCACTGCTGCTCTCCCTAAAGTGGTTGTCCACCCTGTAAATGTTTCGCCTTTGCGTGCAGACAGCCCAAGAGTTACAGATTCAGCACCTGAACATGCCACAGCCCAGAGGCAAAGGGATTTCCAGCCAGCAAACCTTCGGTCCAATGTAATGGTTCTGTCCTCACTGAAAGAAGTGGATTGCACAAGTCCTCTACAAGATTCAGTTAGTGAGGATGAAGATCAGCATTGTAAATCACCACTGGGAGGCAGCCATGCTCAGCTACAAAGGCAACAAGCAACTGATTACTCTCAACAGCCACAAGGCAAGTGCCTGCTAAGTCCTCGGAGTCTTGGAAGCACTGACTCAGGCTACTTTTCACGTTCTGAGAGTGCAGATCAAGCTATGAGTCCCCCAAGTCCTTTTGTTAAGATTACTCCACCAGCAGAAACCGACATTACAAAAACCCCACAAGTTCCTCCTTCCCCGGTTGTGGCAACTGTCATGCATGTAGCATCTATTGAGAAGCCTCGAGTTCCTTCTGTACAAATGCGTCCTCCATTGGAAACTAAAGCTCTATCTCTTGAGGAGCGTATCTCAAAGTTGATCTCAGACAACGAGGCTGTTGTGGATGACAAGCAACTAGACAGTGTCAAACCCAGACGGACTTCTCTTTCCCGAAGGGGTAGCATTGATTCCCCTAAATCCTACATATTTAAAGACTCTTTTCAGTTTGATCTAAAACCACCAGTAAGAAGATCTAGTTCCAACTCGGACATACCAAAATCTCCTTTCACTCCTACAGACAAATCAAAGCCAGTATTTCTTCTTTCTGTACCACCTCAGTATCCAGCTATGGATTGTTTACCAATTACAAGAAGTAATTCAATGCCAACCACACCTGGTCAGTCAGCTCTCTTCCCCAATCTAACCCCTCAACCTCACCCACTAAGGATCTGTCATTCATTTGATGACAAGATTAGCTCACTAAATGATGATGTATTCTCTTCAGCTCCCTCTACTCCAAATTCTGCTGTACATCCTCGTACCTTAGTGAGGCAGATAGCAGTTGAGGATTTGTCCACAAATGATGGTCACGTTCTTATCTCAGTTCATTCCATGGATGAAAGCCATCATGGACCAAGTATTACACATGAGCTGAGAAGTAAGTCCTTTGAGCATGCAACAGAAAGAAACCGAAAACCCCAGCAAAACAAAGGGACAATGTACGAATGTGAGACTTGTCGTAACCGTTACAGAAAACTAGAAAATTTTGAAAATCACAAGAAGTTTTATTGTTCTGAACTGCATGGTCCAAAAAACAAGCCTATGCATGCCAGAGAGATTGAGCCAGAAGTGTTTGGACGTGGAATTCAGCAGCCTCTTTTGAACAGAAATGCAGTAATTACTGGCATTGTAGAGCAACCACTCATGGTAAGAAAAAGAAGGAAAATTAAAAGTGTTGGAGATGATGATGACCAATCTCCAACTGAAACCACGCCTCCATGTTCAAGAAGTTTTGACTCCTGCCAGGCCTCTACAGATTCGATAGGGCGACCTTATTCTCACCATACCCAATCTTTAAGTAACTCTGCTATTTTAGGACAAATACAAATCATTGGTAGAGCTGCTGAATCCCAAGAGTCAAGATTATCTCCAATAAGAGAGGCTCAGATCAGCACACCAAATAAAGAAAGAGGTGACCTCCAGAGACAAGGAAGTGGAACTTCAGTCATTCGACACACCAACTCCCTCAGCAGACCAAATTCTTTTGAAACATCTGAGTCCATTGACAGGTCATCTCCAGTTGATCCTGGGGAAAAGGAAGTAAAGAGCTCTGTAAAAGGCCATACAGAGGCTGTAGTGAACTCTTTCTCACAAAGTTACCATGACAGAATGTCTACACCTAAATGTGCCAGCCAAGGGATGGAACCTCATGGTAAGCAAACCTTTACCATTGCTAGTGATGGCACACCTGTACAGCAATCACGGCTTGTGCGCCAGAACAACATTCAAGTCCCTGAAATCTTAGTAACAGAGGAACCAGACAGAGGTCATGAAACTCATGAAAAAGTTGTAGAATCAACAGAGAAACCTGCCGATACATTTAACTGGCCTCAGAGGAGTGAGAGCTTGTCCAAACTGCCTACGGAAAAACTCCCCCCAAAGAAAAAGCGCATCAGACTTGCTCAAATGGAACACTCTTCTGGTGAATCCAGCTTTGAGTCAAGTCTCTCTCGTAGCCTCAGTAGAGATAGTAGCTTGTCAAGGTGCTCTAGTATTTCAGCCTCTTTTGACAGAGATGATCCACCAAGATCTGACAGCCCATCAAGGGCTGATAGTGTTGGGAAGCCACCAGAAGCTCAAGCGATCCCAGTAGCAAACAACACTCTTGGAGTGCCAGGCATGATGAGACGCGCTACCTCAGAACAGATCAGCTGCACTCAGTCATCATTGGAAATTTCTTGTGACTACCGTAGCAAATCCTTTGACTGCAGCAGCATGTCACCCAGCAGGCCTTTGCCACCAATACAGACTGCCCTGCCAAAAAATGCACAATGTCCTCCAACTACCCAGGTGCCTCTCATTGAAAGAAGAAGAGGGCCTCTAGTACGTCAAATGTCCTTGAAGATTGCACCAGACCCTCAATTGGCAGTGAAACAGACTCCCCCCATCCAAAGAGTCCCCTTCACCAATGAATGCTCTGGGTCCCAACCTAGACCAGTAAATCTGAACACATCTGCAATTGTTCAGTCCTTTGTCCTACATTCTGGAGAGGCCCCGCTAACGAAAAATGAGCAAATGGTTCAAAGCATCAACCTTGGAAGCCAAACCCAACAACCCCAAGTTCACGGCCTTCCACATCCATGGCATCAGACCTCAAGGGTTGTGGCATGCCACATGCAACCTCTGGTCAATAAGGGGGCTGGTCAGAGAGACATTCAGAAGAGCTCTGATGAAAAAAATCAGAAGTGCTTTGAACCTAAATACCAAATGAATTGCCCCGTACTAAAAACAGGCCAGACATATTCTTTAGCAGGTGTGCAAGGCACGCAGATCACATTGCCAGTCATAACAATACCAATTGCTAAGGAAATTAAAGTGTCACAGTCAAATGATGGAATGCAAAATGTCTATGTAGCACAACAAGCTTATCAGGCTGTAATCAATAAGCCTCCAATTGTACTGCCTGCTGGTGCACTTGCTGATACAACATCTCACATAACACCAGTATCTACACCTGTACCACAGATTCTAATCACAGATGAGCACGCCCTTGCACCTGCATCTGCGGTTTCTAAGGTCAACTTCCCTACGGTACATGTTGTGAACAGTAATTCAAAGATTGGACCAGAAATCCAAGCACACAGGCAACATGGGTCTGTTGCTATACAGATGAAAAACAACATGAAAACCACTGACCAAAACCAAACCACTGATAAAAGCATCCTCTCCCTTGGTTCACTGCATTGTACACAAAAACTGGCTTCTGCAAATTTATGCCCCCAAGAATCCACTGCCTCAAGCAAACGTATGCTCTCCCCTGCCAACAGCCTGGACATTGCTATGGAAAAGACACAGAAACGGGCTAAAGATGAGCATGGAGCTGCATGTCTCACTGATGGTAGATCTCTAAACTATTTGAACTCAAAGATGTCAGAAATTACCAGGCAGAGGAAGTTAATGCTGGTTAGACAGGTCTGTACCACAGAGCCAGTGGATAGCCCAATTGAGACTGATGCCCCAGAACAATTACCAGAGATTTCTGAAGCTGTAAAGAACACCCAGGCACCAGTATCTCAGATAACAACAACTGAGGTCAGTGAACAGGAGATGGAGAGGAGAACACCTACCACAACACCTGCTACACATTCTTCACCTGGAGTTCGAAGCTATGCCATGCCAGAGAATTCCACTCTGAAGCCACAAGAAAAACCTGAAGAGCAGCGCTGGTCTCCATCGAAATCACCTCTGAGGCCTTCGACATTTCAAGGACAAGTGAAGTTAGCTTCTTCTGTGTCCGTTGTCAACACCAGAGACAGCCATCGCCTGTCTTTCCCCAGTCTGAAAACAGCTACAACCTTCACCTGGTGTTTTCTCATGAAAAGGAAATCCCTCCATATTCAGCAGACAGACCAGAGGATCTCTGCCTACTCTGCATGGGTAGTAAACCCAAACAATCCCAATCCATTGGGACTTCCCACCAAAGTGGTTATGTCCTTGTTCGACTCCAAACAGACATCCAAGAAAATACACTACACCCAAGCAAAAACAACAACGTTGAAATCTGACATTTTGACCTACTCTGGGAAGCTGAAGGACATCTTACCAAAAGTAAGAGCATTTTCACTCGACTGATGCTGCTTTAACAGATAGCTTTTATATTGTTTGCTATTTTTTTTTTTTTATTTTTTTTTTTTTTTGCATTTGTTATGGTGCATGCATGATTAACAAATTATTGTATTTTGTATTGTTTCAGGTTTTGATTCAGCAAAGATCTGTGCCAATTGAGAATAGTGGAAAAATAAAACCAGAGACTCAACCAATTAATCAGACCGAGTCAGACAGAGAGTCCTCCAAATCTGAACCCCAACGAGTGAAGATCTTTGACGGAGGGTTTGTAAATCTTGACATTTATCTTACCCCACTTTCTAAATATTTAACAGGAAATTGTGTTTTGATGTGCTATTTGTGGTATATTTTCAGTTACAAATCGAATGAGGAGTATGTGTATGTTAGGGGACGTGGAAGAGGAAAATACATCTGTGAGGAATGTGGAATTCGCTGCAAGAAACCTAGCATGCTGCGGAAACACATCCGAACTCATTCGGACATTCGTCCATTTCACTGCACGCACTGCAACTTCTCTTTCAAGACTAAAGGTGGGTTCAGTCTGAAACACTGATTTTAAAGCGGTAATGGGTAAATTTAGTTTTCTTCCTCAATTGGCAATTATTGTAACCATTAATGAACAGGAAAAAGAAGATACTAAAAACCAACTTCATTCACAAATCTAAACAGGTTTTTAACTTTAAGTTTTAATGAAATGTGTTCGAATTTGAGAACATTTAGGTAATTTAGATCATTCTTAGGGATGGCTGGAAATGGCTTTTTTTTTTCTTACCTGCTTTTTTTTTTTTTTTTAAGATTCTGCCTGTTCTCTTTAAAAAAGCCAGTATGATTCATCACTGTTGAACTTCCCACGCTGCACTGCAGAACAGCACACAGTGTCAGACCAGCCCACGTTCCTTTAAGAACTTCTTTATCAGTTACTCACCCATTACATAGAGCTAGTGCTTGGGAACATGTCATGCTTATGTAAACCACTCCCATGCCCTGCATCCGCCTCCCACCTGAGTGACCTCTCTGTTCCCTTTATCCACACAGGGAACCTTACCAAGCACATGAAGTCCAAAGCCCACAGCAAGAAGTGCATTGAAATGGGAGTTTCTGTGGGTATTATTGAAGACCAGGACACAGAAGACTCAGGTAGAAGTCTCTCATGCGTTTTTGGGAATATAAGTCTTAAACATATTGAATATAAGTCTTAAACATATTGAACAAGGGGGTTCATTTCATGAGGATCCACACTTTTACCAGCTTAGAACAGCTTAGTTTTGATTGCACCATTACTTAGTTATTTTTCATTACATAATCAACCTGACCATTAATAGGTTTACTAATAATAGAACCATCTGTTAAATGTGGATTGTGTCTAGCTATGTTCTATTGCAGTGATGATCAATGGCAATGCCACGGTCTAATTAGAGATTCTAAACGCAGTCTTTTTCCTTGTTAACTCTTGGTGCATGTGGGCGGCATACACAGCGTTTACTGTGAGGAAATTGCAGCATCTAATTTTAGCAAGAAAGAGAGAGAGAGAGAGAAGCTGTGAGCTTTCTCTGGTCTCAGTTACGGAGAGCATATTTGTTTTCCTCTCACACAGTTCTACACAAGCTGTCAAGCACAGGCTGCATTTGTGGTCTGAGGTGTTAATGTCTTCCCTATATTATGAGAGGGGTGTTTCTAGACCTATTATTCCTTTTTTGCTATGCAGAAGGACCAAACATTATTTAAAGATGGTCATACTAGATCATACTATCCCAGTGGTGAAATAATTTTTTTGCATCATTTTGAAAAAATAAAGTGCCTAGGAGAATTTTCCAAGTAAAACCTAGCTCTTTTATAGCTATGTGTTTGGATTAGCTATTTTATATTGTAGAATTCCTCCTGTTCTTTTTGGTCATTACCTTGTTTTTTTCCCCAAAGGTGATCGAGGAAGAGCAGGAAGTGCTGACAGACAGGACTCAGATGGTGATGACTCTGATGGCCCAGATGATGAAGATAACGATGGAGAAGAGGAAGACGAGGAGGACAGTCAGGCAGAATCTGGCCTCTCTGCAACACCTTCTGTTTCTGCAAGCCCACAGCATTTTCCTGCTAACCAAGCCGACACAGCTCCTAGCTCTCTGCTGGCTCAGATGTCCATCAGCCCGAATCCAACCCCAGCTCCTCAGCCTCCTCCAGCTTCAGACTCCCAGACCTCAGACACAGAGTCTGTGGCTATGATGAGCCCAGTTTCATTGGTCAGACAGATGTCAATTTCTGCATCCTGCTCCAGCCCCGGCCCTAGTCCCACCTCTTTCACATCCCACCCCGCCCCTGCCTCAGAATCCCAGACCCAGAACTCTGATACTGACTCCGTACACATGATGAGCCCAGTGTCACCTTGCAGGCAGATGTCCATCGACTACCCTGAATTTGACGTTCCCCCTAGTCCCCCAGTGCCAGGCAAGGGCGCCAAGCTCGGCCAGGTGAGACCCGTGTCCTCGCAATCATTGTCTTTCTCGTCGTACATCCCTCCCTCTCTACATGTACACCTCACCCCATACCAGTACCCGACCCCATATGCATTCAAATGTCTTGAGTCTCGCATGCCTGGCACGTCAGCAAAACTGCTTTGAATGCATGAAAAGGTGAATAGAATTTTAACTGGTAGTCAGCGACTGCAATTTTGTGTTGCTTGGCAGTGTTGATAAAAGTATTCATAACATTGTTTTTTTAACAGGATGGAGTGTCGAGCACCATTTCTCAGCCTGCAAGTGAGTGCAATGCCAATGTCGACCGTGGTACTCAGACCTCTTCTGACCCTCTTCAGGGACCACTGCACTTTCCAAATGCAGGTCCGATCCACGAGTCCAGAATAGGAGCCACTACTCATCTCTTCAGCCACCTGCCTTTGCACTCCCAACAGCCCCCTCGTTCCCCATACAGCATGGTACCTGTGGGTGGAATCCAGCTTGTTCCTGCTGGCTTGGCTGCTTACTCCACATTTGTACCCATTCAGGCTGGGCCAGTCCAGCTAACCATCCCAGCACTCAGCGTTATTCACCGGCAGACTGGCAGCCCTCTCCCAGCCCCTAATACCTCGCCCCGGCCAGATGGTTCTCCGACCCAGCCACTGGTAGTCCAGGAGCCAGTCAGTAGTGTACTGCCTTGTTTCCCTCTGGGCCAAGTGGCAGGGCTTCAGACACTTGGTGCTCCCCAGACTGCCCTGCAGCCTATGGGTTTGGAGACCTTGAGTGTTGTGGGTTTAGCCAACTCCACCCAGCTGGTGCCTCAACAGAGTCTGCCATTAAATGCCACCCTAGGCGTGCAGGTGTTGGCAGCTAGCCCCACCCCTCAGTGCAGCACTGCTTCCCCAGCACAAATCCCTGGCCTGCAGTTTCTCAATATTGCCCTGCCCGCCCTTATACCATCCCTAAGCCCTCTCTCAGCTCTCAGCCCACTCCCTGCAGCCCAGGACAAGCCACGTAGCCCTGGGGGTGTAGCGTCTGCACCTCCACCAGCACAGGTTGCAGAATCACTACCAGCAACTATTCCCTCAGCCAGTCATCCAACAGCCAATCCAGGAGATGATCCTACAAAAGCAAAGCCATCCATAGAGGTGAAGCAGGTCTCTCAAAACAGCACTAGCGCTGGATCTAAGGATACAGGGCGCACAGAGAAGACTACAGCCATGGTGGAAAAACCAAAAACACCACCACAACCATCTTCGTTCTCCTCCCCCTCATCCTCTAATGAGAGAGGCTGTGATCTTGCACACAAGGCAACAGCAGGTGGGGCTAGTGAAGTGAAACCACGTCAACCTGTCTCTAGACAACCAGTGACTGATGACTACAATGAAGCCTCCAGCGATGATGAGGACAGACTTGTCATAGCTACCTGAGAGTCCCAATAAAAGCTCTTTCTTTTCTGCCTATGAATTTCTCTCTTTCTCTTTCCACCTCTTTCTCCCTCTTTTTTGTAAAACTGTGTCACTTTGTAAAACTGAAACACTTCAGGAGGTTTGCAGCTCTGCAAGCCTTCTCTAAAAGCACATTTTCTGACAGTCATATTGTATGTGCAATCATAAATGATGACCAATTATTTTATTTTGTACTCTTTTGTCAGCACCAGACAGTTATTTTCTTTTTGTACATGTTGTATAGACAATTGTGCCTTTTGGAGTTTCACGTTTAGAAACCTGTATATAATATCTTATAAATCTAGTAGTTGCCTATTAAGTTGATATGGAAATTAAAGAAGAATAGATGAAATTTGTTTTATTTTTAAATGTTTTCATTTTGAAAAGTTTTATGTCTATCGTAAATTGATGGGGAAATTAATGTTGTACTGATATATAAACATTTCTATGGCTTTTGGGGGTCAGTGTTCCTGTGCACAGATGTTGTGGTCAAGTATTTATTATATTACACCTGGTGCCCATTTTGAACTCCATAAGTCCATAGGTATGAGTAAAATGGTGGCTTTACATTTGCTGTATCTATAATATCGACAGTATCAGTAAAACCTTGTTTACAAGTGCAGAAACGCCTCTGAAGTCTCCTTTTTTCTTTTTTAACCGGTGTAATTAGCTATCTGATTTGCTGTCTTTTTCTTCTTTAATCAACCCGTAGAAAGGGTTGTTCCTGGGGCTCTTCAAGGCACTACAATTATTCAGCAGTTCAAATCACTAATGAAGAGCTTGGAGAGGCCAGCAAATGACGTCACCAATCAGCTCCTTTACGAGGATTATTGACTGTGACATTGTCCTTGCCTCAAGAGGCTTGTAGCAAAAGCTCTCATTACAGCCCTGGAATGACTCATTCAATTGACAGTATTTGCTGTCTGCCGCCGCAGTCTGCCAAGACTGTGAATCAATAGCGTAACCTGCTGGACGGGTCGTGTCACTGCAGGCAAAGCAGAGGAGTACAGGGTGCATCATGCAGGAAGGTGGGGTGGGGGAATATGTTGCTTAGTTACCCAGCCCACAGAAGAACATAAGTGTGGGTGAGACTCTCTGGAAACAGCTCTGAACATTCAGTCCATCCAAACCTAGTGAATTTAGTAAAAGTGAGAGTAGAACATTAAAATCCCTTGTGTATACTAAACTATTCTGCATCCAATAGAAATGTCATTCCATGATTTGACTATAATCTAAATCAAACATTCCCACTTCATTCTGACCAGAAATGTTTTCTTTCATTGGTAATTTTGCTGACTTCAATGCATTTACAATAAAGCAATGCATGTTTACATCAGTGCTGTTTATATATATATATATATATATATATATATATATATATATATATATATATATATATATATATATATATATATAAAAGAACAAGTATCATCATTATGACCTGTATGTACAGGTGAGGCTTAACAGAATATTTGGAAAACTATTACTGTATTCATACCACCCTTGCCTGAGGAGAGCTCAGAGCAACATTGAAAAACAGAACTGCATATTTCCATAATTGTCCTTAATGCAGCATCCATATGCATCTGATCTTAATAGATTGCTTTTATTGTTGTCTTAATTCTCTGTCTTAGATGGAACAAGCATGAACAAGCTACACGTATGGAGTCTTCGTGCTGTAATATTTAAAGGGACAGTTCAGCCAAAAATGAAAATTCTGTCATTGATTACTCACCCTCATGTCGTTCTAAACCTGTAAGACTTTCGTTCATCTTTCGGAACACAAATGAAAAACTTTTTGATGAACTCTCCAGTGACAGCTTCGCAACTACCACTTTGATGCTTCAAAAAGTTCATAAAGAGATCATAAAACTAGGCCTAAATGAATTATCATCTAAATGAATTCCCTAAGAGGTTTAGTCCTGAAGAGACATGATCGCTTTATATGATGAACATTGAATTTAGGCTTTTATTCACATGAAAACATTGATTAGCGAACATAAACAGAAGCTCAACCGAACTTGCTTGATGCGTGAGAGCAAACCTCTTGCTGAACTCAAACGAGCTGCATAGAGAATGAAACTCATTGGTTCTCGCATATCAAGTGAACATGCCTGAGCTTCCGTTTATCATAACAGATGTGCAAGTTGATGAATGTGTATGAATAAAAGCCTAAATTCAATGTTTATCTTATAGAGCGATTGTGTCTCTTCAGAAAATTTGGACAAAACTGCTAAATTCATATGGATTCGTTTTACGATCTCTTAATGAAGTTTTTGAAGCGTCAAAGTGGTAGTTGCGTAGCTGTCAATAATGACAGAAATCTCTCAGATTTCATCAAACAGATCTTCATTTGTGTTCCGGAAAAAAAAAAAAAATCTTACTGGTTTGGAACGACATGAGGGTAAGTAATTATTGACAGAATTTTCATTTTTGGGTGAACTATCCCTTTAATACATTTTTGGAGCGGGTGGATGAGGGTTGGGTGATTGTGAGCGCAAACTGGCATGAGTTTCTATTAACAGGGTTTTCCATTGGGCAGGGACAGAGCTGGAGGCTAAAGTTTCTGAACTGCTGCTGCTAGTATCATTCACCTTTTAAACCAAAAGGGATTCAGGGAAACCCAAATTATTCTAAATGACTCTTGTAAATCTGCTGTGAAGATAATTTTTTTATCACATTGATATATTCATAGGCTAAATTACAATTACAACGAACAAATATTTGAATGTAAATGTAATGAAATTACTATACTGGTGAATCTCGGCCAGTTTTGTGAGTTGTTATGTGTTTTATAATTTGTTTACTAGTTAAATTGTGCTGAAAAGTCTATTTTACTAGTTAAATTGTGCTGAAAAGCCTATAATAGCAGGTTCAACTTACCCCATATAGAGTGCTCCAGTAGCTCCAAAACATATTTAAGGAACTATTTTTTTTCTGGGCAATATCGACGAAAATGTTTTTTTTTTTTTTTGACTTGACATTTCGCTTCTATACACAACTAACATTTCGATACACTAAGAAACATTCTGTAAAACGTAACTGAAATAACCTAAATGAATATATACAAGGAATTTGAAGAATTATATTACTTACATTTATTAGTCAGAATAGTCACATTATTCCTCCTGACTTTTTGTGTGGGAAACGTCTTTTGACGTCTCAGTATTTGTGTGCGTAGTCTGTACTCGCGCGCCCTCTACTGCCCTGTATGAAAACTACTCGTTTAAGTCATCTTTCTTACCATAAAAACTTGGCACCGAACGACCGCCCGGCGTCTCCATCCCGCTGGAATCCCAGGAATACAAAGTTCTTATCTCGCTCCACACGTTGCTTGTCTGTGACTATTAACAAACAGCATTGTGTTCGCGTGAGTGAGCGGGCGGGAGGCGGAGAGCGCGAGTATATAAGCGCTCCTGTACTAGAGTGAGCTCGAGACTCCAGAATGATGCGTTGAGAAGACCGCAGCTTAAATCTTAAGATTTGTTACTGTTTGCGAATTGATTGGACTATCACCGCTTGTGCTACATCAGGGACTTGCATAAGATTAAATAAAATGGATTTGAGGATTATTTTTCCAGTGTTGTCTATGCTGTCATCTGGAATGTTTGACTTTGGTATGTACTTATTTTAAGTGTATTTATACCCAATATTTGTGGTAAATATGATTTGACTACTTTTTAAATAGTTTACTCTGTTACTGTAAAAGTTTTTTTTAACTATCAAACAAGCTAGAATGTGTAGTAGGCTATACAGAAAAGTGCAGGTATTCAAATACAATAAAGTATTAGTACTACATGACGTTGCTTAAACAACATAAACACATTCAAGATAAAGTTTTAATATTCTTGTAGGCAGCATATGTTGAGCATCAATGCCATTTTAATTGAGCGTGACAAATTCCAGATTTTCCAGTCCATCAAGCATCTAGGTTGTGCAACTTAAGAGTGTAAAATCGCAGTGCATGTTTGTAGGTGGGAATCTTTATAAAGTAAAAGCTTATGAATTCAACATCATTTTATGGTTTTAGCTGCTCCAGCATCTTTGGGTCATGGCACAGAACCAGGCACGTCAATCTCTGCGCACCACTCCAGGACTAAGAGGTGCTCCTGTGCAAGTTTTATGGATAAAGAGTGCGTCTACTTTTGCCACCTGGACATAATATGGGTCAACACACCAGAGTAAGTCATAAAGTGCATATACTATCAAATCTAAATATATATCTTATAAATATAGAAAATATGAATCTATGACTTTATAATCATAACTCTAGAAATCATTATTTAATGATGCATACCTCATGCTCATTGCATGGCTAAATTTGTTTTCTAATCATTTTTTTGTTTCCCCCTAGGCGAACAGTGTCATACGGACTTGGAAACGCTCCACGGAAGAAGCGCTCAGTCACGGAACCTGTTGTGCCCAAGACTCGCTGCAAATGTGCAGATAGCAAAGACAAAACATGCTCTTCATTCTGTCAACCGAACAATGCGATACGGTAAGTACGCACTGAATGCAAATAAGGTGAACATGGTCATAGTTCAAAGCCAGATATTTGAAATCTTAAGAGCAATTTCAAGGACACCAGACTTACTGGTTAAGAAATATTTTGGGACACGCTTGTTTTCTCAAGCATAAGCTGTGCATGGCATTACCGTGCAGGCATAAAATCTGTCACTACATGACTTGACAAACTTGCAGAAACAGGTTTCATTTCTATTTGTGGACTTTTATCAAACTTGTTCAGGAATTGACTGCTGAACTTTCTTTCTTAGGTTTAAAGACAAGGCAATCCATGCCTCCCAGGGCCACGATTGTGCCGAGAAGCAATGCAAACACAAGCTGGCAGTCAAACAGACAAAGATTAGACGGTAAGACAAACCTCATAAACTGAAAAAAAAAAAAAAAAATGCATTAAAGCAGCACATTCTCATTCTCCCATGCATTTGAGAAATAATTGGGTGCTTTAATTACAGCCTCTGTAAGATTGATGTCTCTTGTGGCTGCCATTTTCATGACAGATATAAGCACATTAACTTTGAAAGTAAATACCTTTTCAAAGACTCCATTTAGTGAATTATACCTTTAGTATGTTCAGATTGTGGTTTTATTGTATTACTAGAGATTATTTCATGAAATCTTACATTTCAGTCAAATTTTAAAACTGAATTCTCAAAGCACCTGATTTCAGTTGTACAACTAATGCTTGCCTGGAAAATCTGTGTTTGCTGTGATATTGACCTCATTGCTTTGCTTTTCTATAGGGTAAAAAACACAGAAGAGATTGGAGATGTCCTCTCCAGGGTGAGGGCCGTCAAGAACATCCATCTTCTCCTGGAGAAATGGCGAGTGAGGCAGCGCCACAGGCCACGAGCGAGGATGACTGAAAACGCTTCCTCGTAGAGCTCAACCTCAGCTTTTGAGCTTCGCTGATCCACTACAGGATTTTCCTGAATAAGAAGCTCCTCTCTGCTCATTCATTGCACATGTCATGCAGTCGTCAGGTGTGTTGGAATACCTGCAGATGCAACCGTCTTGGATTGCGGTTTTTGTCACGTGGTCTCCACCCTCGGGGAGAGTCAGCATCAGCGTGGAGCTCAACGGGAAGAGGAATCAAACCTCTGATGGAGATGTTGACTGAAACAAACCGAACCTCAAATTATCAAGACTAACCTCTACCAACCTTTCTGAACTAGAACTTTTGGTGCATGGGATAATTAGTCGGAGAAGCCAATGCGTCCTCCAGATTAAACTGATCGCAAATAAAGACTTTGCATTGAAGACACTTGTTGCACAGGAGGAATATGCTAAATGAAACTGTGGACTCCAGAAACCCAAAGCAGTGTGTGTGTGTGTGTGTGTGTGATGCCCATCCAGCCACTACAAGCCAAAGACTCTGGTGGAAGAACGGTTCTGGTTCTTGTTACTGGACTTTATACACTGTAAAACAATGAAGCTCTGCAATTGTGTTTATGCATCAATGGAAATGTTATTTTTCACATTTATGTTAAATATCTTTAATTTAGCCATATTGGCTAATAAGATTTTTCTTAATGTTATTATTTCTATGAAATGATAATATTTAATTGCCATTTTTGTGGTAACCATTTTTAATTAATAATAAATATGTGGCATTATTTAAACAACTTTTTTGTTTGTGAATTTTTCCGTTAACTTTGTTTGAATCCCACTGAAATGCATCATTTAATTTGTGCCAATGATAAGTTAATAAAATGTCATCATGTGCTCCAACTAACGAAAATGTACTAAAAAGTACCATAATATATATCCATTTCAATTTCTCAATACCACAGTGTACAGTATATACTGTAAAAGTGCCATGTACCATGTTACCATGCTGTACCATGGTGCTGCCATGTTTTTGAGAGCAGACTTTGTGCCAAGTTTGCCTTTTAAAATGATACGTTTATGAGCAAAAGTGTTAAAGATTTCCGTTATGAGACAATAAAACAACTTTGTGCATCAAAAGCACTCCTTTCCTGGTAAAATGTTTTTTTTTTTTTTTTTTTACTTGAATCAACAAATATGCAATTGCTGTCAAACACGTCATTCTAACATGTAATTTATTTAAGCCACAAAATAAACTTCATTCAGTAAAATAAGTATAACGAACTAAGCAAAAAGCATTTCGAACATCTCCAGCACATTTTATAATCACCCAAAAACCAAACATATTTAACACCTTAAACACATTATCACGTCCGTCAAAAACTATAGGCTGGCTGTTGTTTGGAATATTAGCACTAAAAACAACAGCCACACTCATGGGAATCAATCACGTCACTGAATACTTGATTATGTTTTATTAACAAAGTTCGGGAGGAGCACGTTCAGATAATTAACACGAGTGGAGAGCACTCAGCAATCAACGGTAAGAGGTATACATTCAGCAGTCTCACCTCAATCCATTGACAGTTTAGCAGCATCCCTCCACCACCCCTTCTCCACACTTCTAGTCCTAACCACTTACATACGGGGGGGGAGTACTCTGGGTTCGGGCCGAGCACCGAGGTCGGACGCCAGCACGCCAAATACGCATTAAACTTTACTCCCTCTAATTGTATGTAAGTGTGAACTCGTGAACTTGCTAAGAAATAAATAATTATTACCTGAGATCCATCTGTTTTCAAATCCACATAATTTAAATATCATTACATTGTTGTCTGTCAAAAACTAACGTGCACAATACATGGTATAGTATTTATTTGGATGCAGTCTAGGGAGAATGTACGCATTCCCTGGGAAACCCACACTACCGGATGTTTTGACTATGTCATTGCTCTCCAGGAAGAGGGAGAACATGGCGGAGTGAGCGGCATCAACATGCTGTCTGTCAGAGACGATAACGTGCAAAATACATAACGCGCGTAAGTATAAATCTGTTCTTCACTTGCTGAAATTGAATAGGAATGATCAGGGAACTGAGTGAAATATGTCACACTGCATGCAAAAGAGAATAAACGCTAATCCAATTGAAAAACTTTGCCAGGTTAGTGAACATCGTTCAACATGTGTAGGTTCCTGAAGGAAACAGGAAGTTGTACGTTATATTTTGACACCGATTTTTTATGCACAAACTGCACATTCTGATTCTGACATTCATAATTTTGTCAAAAGATGAACTGTTAAATGAGCGATCTTGAGACGAGTCCCTGTAGTCGTCCAATTTGACTATGCCAATGTAATATACTGTATCCTTTAAACTTGACTTTTGACGTGATTTTTATAAAATGTAGCAGAATACAATGTTCTAAGTTGTTTAAAAGATTAAGGCAATTTTCAAAGTTTAATAAAATGTTGAAAGATGATACATTTTTACATGATTTGTTACTTTTAATTACCACATAGCAGATTATATATAATATAATTGTAAGGCCCTACTGATACTACAACAAAAACAACTTATTTAGAGTGGTCTATGCTTATATGCACTGTTTATTAAATTAATTTGGCTTTATTTACACCAACAAAAATTCAAAACGGTTTATTATACATAGTTCCCACATGACGTCACAACATACGGGCATTTGCCGACCCGGCGCCATTTTTGAGGGCAGAACACAACATTCTTACAATGCAGAACATGAGAAGAAGAAGCTGAAACGGAAATTTTGTGATTAAAAAGTGAAAATGGTCATCTCCTGCTGAGTCAATGTATGTTCCAATCGTGCCGGAGGTTCAGTTAAATTGAGTTTTTTAGCATTTCCCGACCCGGCGCCATTTCTGTGGGCAGAACAATAGTAGAAGAAGCTGAAGCGAGTTAATTTCGTGAAAAAAAGTGAAAATGGTGATCTCCTGCTGGGTCAATGGATGTTTAAATCGTGTTGGAGGTTCAGTTAAATTTGGATTTTACAGTATACCCGTCATTAGACTTCATGAATGTGAGAAGACTAAGCTTTTGTCAGAACAACGAAGGAGGTTATGGCTGGCGAGGATAAACCGGAAAGAAACTCCCTCAAAACACGCAAGAATTTGTTGTTTTTTATTGCGAGTGTACACAAATAGAAGATAACACTTTGCAGTTTGAATTTTGTCCTGTATAAACAAAATGACGAGATATTAAAAACATACAAAAACAACATTGTTTCCACTGTTCGATCACGCCCGCGACTCTCTCACTCTCTCTCACACACACTCACACGCACACATTCCAGCACGGCAATCTCAGATTATGTCCCTAAAGAACCCGCGTATAAAGTAGTTCCGCATTACATTAATTAATTTGCACGCGAGTTTTATTTATTTTCATACCGTGTATATTCGTATTCATGCACATATTTCCAGGCTCGGAATTGCTCACATATATTAAAACTCTTAGCCAATACCAGATAATGGCACACATGATAATACTGTATCTGAGGCAAAGCTGCATAATCAGTGCTCAGTGCTTCCTTTGTTAGCGCATACGTATCCACACCATTTATGACTGAAATTTTCGCATTGCACCTCTCTTTGTCTTGTGTTAATAGAGTCTCTTTATAATCTCTGTCACTTTGTCTCTTCATGATTTTCGTAACATTATAAATGGAAAGAAATATTCGAAATTTGCTTGTAAAACTCATAGACAGTATGGTAAAACATTGTAAACACAGCAGCTTTTGCCCTCAAAGATGGCGTCTCCGGGGAGGTCACGTGACATTAATTGGCCTGTGGGAACTATGTATATTGTTAATAAGACTCCATCCCCATTGCATTCCTGCGTTACAGGAGCCTCAGAAAATACATTTTTAAAAGTAACCATTTTTAATTAAAGGAGAACTCCGGTCAATTTTAACATTGAGCTCATTTTTTTGTACATTTGGAGTGCTGTCAATACAGAGAACAACGACAAATATCGGTGTTACCTGTTTTCGGGTGAAGTCCAAAGTAGTCGATTGCCGAGTTCACGCGCGTGATCATAGGTACTAAACCTATGCGCGTGAACTCGGCAATCGACTACTTTGGACTTCACCCGAAAACAGGATGTAAACAGGTATTTGCGCTGGCTTAAATAACATAATTTTTATACATTTCTTTCACATCTACTGCAGTCAGATCCACTCGTGTTCACTCAGAAGGAATCACTCACATTTTCTGTGCACTTGTAATGACACATCAAGGATGTTAAGAGGCTAAAAGCAGGTTTAGTACTTGCCCTATTGAAGTCAACAGGGTGCAAATTTTAAAAATAGAATAACTCGGTGTAGGCAACACCGATTTTTGTCGTTGTTCTCTGTATTGACAGCACTCCAAATGTACAAAAAAAATGAGCTCAATGTTAAAATTGACCGGAGTTCTCCTTTAATAATAAATATGTGGCATTATTTAAACAACTTTTTTGTTTGTGAATTTTTCCGTCAACTTTGTTTAAATCCCACTGAAATGCATCATTTATTTTGCGCCAATGATAAGTTAATAAAATGTCATCATGTGCTCCAACTAATAAAAATGTACTAAAAAAGTGCCATGGTATAATACATAACCATTTCAATTTCTGCCTCAGAAAATACACCCTGCAGGGAATTTCCGATAGATCCTTTTGATTTGCCTGTCTTTGTCCATACGTGTAGAAGAGAGCAAGAGAAAGAGATATTCTAGGATCCTCTAAAGTCGAGCACAAAGGCTGCCTCTCCTCCTGAGCTGTGCACTTTTCGCACGCGGGTCTCCAGGGGCCGGGGAAACTGGCGTAGGTCATTAGAGCTTGAATAGAGCTTGAGCACAAATAATAGCCCATTATGGCACAAGGAATCTCCTCGAACCGACAGGCATTCAGCGTGTATGGAGCGAACAATGGAAGATACTCTGGGAGGGGCAGACACTCCTCGGACTTCTGACGTCTCCGCGTGCTGCCGGGGTCACCGCCCTGAGCTACCTTCACACACACATGCAAACAATGCATCTACCTTACACACACACACACTGCCATTTAATAGCATAAAACATTGACGCAAACATGGACCAAATTCCAGCGATGTCCCGGGACTGTGATTTTGTGTTGTTCCAGCTCAGTCTCATCACTCATCATCTCAGAGCTAGACGGTCATATGAGAGTTGAGTGATGGGATCACTGCTTGTTGAATGAGTGCTGATCAGATGATCTAGGCTGTCTTTTACACTCATAAAAGTTCTAATTATGCTTTATATGGCTCATGGAGAGCAAATTACACTCATACAGGTGAGTTGACTCATTAATCCTTCTCCGCCAGGTGTAGTAGAGATGACGGCAGATGTGCTGCATGACACATTGGGTCTGTTGCAAAACCAAAGCAGGGAGCATTTCATGGCAACATACGCACGCTAATGACATGAGGGATATGAGAATAGATACCTACCTTGTCCCAGAATCAAGTCAAGACATTTATCCAAGCCCAGAATGCAGTGAGCACATTTATCCAAGATGGCAACTATTCAGTATTTAAATGAATGATTTATTAAACTAAACCGCTAAACGGCTCAATTCCTATGGATAGTTTTACAAAGTGGTAGTTGCATAGCTGTCAATGGAGGGGCAGAAAGGTCTCAGATTTCATCAAAAAGATCTTCATTTGTGTTTCAAAGATGAGCGTAAGTCTTACGGGTTTGGAAAGACATGAGGGTGAGAAATTAATGACATAATTTACATTTTTAAATTAATTACCCATTAACCCATACTAACTTCAAACTCTATTGCGAGTCAATATTATATTTGTGGCATGCAGAGACTTTTACATCAGTCACTTATGAGGTTACATTAAGTTTTTGAAAGAAGTGTCTTCTGCTCACCAAGGCTGCATTGATCAAAAATGATACAGTAAAAACTGTATTTTGAACTATTATCACAATTTGAAATGACTGTTTTACTTGAATCTGTTGAAGTTTCACTATTTAGTAAGTGAACACTATTTTGACAAGTAACACATTATTACTCCAGTCTTCAGTGTCACACGATCCTTCAGAAATCATTATGCTGATTTGCTGCTCAAGAAACATTTTACTGATACCAAGCTTTTGAACGTGGTGTGGCTTGTAGGCTTTGAAACAGCTTTCATTTCACAAGGCCAGGAATCAACATAGACTTCATTCAGTCTTTTCATCCTAATCCAGCTTTCTCTGTGGTAAACACACATTTCAGACACACACACACACACACACACACACACACACACACACACACACACACACACACACACACACACACACACACACACACACCTCTAAGCCTCCAGTCATCTCCGTCAGTGACAAAACAACATCAGAAAGCTATTATGGAAGATCCCCAAAACATTCTCAGAATTCTTTTTTGACAGACAGCAATTTGCAAATGTCTAATGAGCTCAGATGTACGTAACTCGTGCTTGTCTTTATGAAAATTTGACACACATTTCATGCCATGAGGGCTTTAATAGTCTCACAAGCTAGAATTTTGACTATTTACATAATGGTTTTTTTTTTCTCATCCAGATTTTAGAAAAGTACTGATCCCATGATGTGCTTGAGCAGTTTGCAGTCTTTTGACACGAATTGCCCTTTCTTCTTACATATCTCCAGTAAAACTCAACATCACACAATATACATGACTTTTTAAAGACTTTATTGATTACCCACTGGCTTATTCACTTAACTAGTAAGTATTACAGAGACTTAAAAAATATGATATAGTGCCAAGGAGACTTGATGTAACATGCATGAAAATACTGTGATTTTCAGATCAGATCTGTTTGTTGACACTGCCAGGAAAGCATCACTCAAATTCAGAAAGTGAAACTTACACTGTCTATTTTACCAGAATAAAATGGTGTAAGTTTCATATTTCACTTGAAAATGGTGGAAAAACAGAAGAAAAATAAAATCACAGAAATATGTCATTTTCACACAATGTATAAACCTTAAGCTTTTCAGTTCACCAAAAAATGACACTGACCTGAAGAGTTAATATTTCAAAAACACCTCAGATAAGCAACGAATACGTCGCAGGTGTGTTTCGAGTAATATTCTGAAATAGAAAAAAGGGTGCGTGCGAATGGGCCGTGGTCATGAACTCATCTCTTTCACATAATATTCGCTTGCACTTGACATTTAACCACCCAAAAGCTAAAAAACATATATAGGTGCTGCAGGCAAAACCTGCATGCTAACTACATACTGAAAATAGAAAAGTGCTCAGAGTGCATTCCAGCATGCCGCATCATCAAAGCATCCTGGCACGAAACACAAAGGCCTCTGGGAACTCCAGGGTCCCCTGCCGCAAACAAATCAGACAACGCCTTTTACCTTTGCCAGGTGAGTAGAAATGTCTCCTTTGGCTGAACCAGATGGTGTCTGGTTATTGGAAGGAACGCCTACGCAAAACCTTCTATTGTTTTTTTTTTTATTATTATTATTATTATTACAAGGATCCAGCTCCATTCCTGTTGAAATGCAGAGAGGAAAATATGTCAATTTCATGCCACCAAAAATGTGAAAGTTGTTAAAACATCTGCTGCAATATAATGAAATATTTGCAATTGATGTGTAATAAAACAGATGCTTTTTGCCCACGTCATCTACCAACTGGTCCATACTAACCAGTCAAACCTCCCATTGTCCATAACACCATGCAAAAGTTTTGGGTCAGTACGTTTTTTTTAGGAACAAATTAAATGTAAAACTTTTTAACTGTATATGCACATTATTTTTGGCCTTCCATCATTGTCTGATATGTGCTTTTATTCATGTTTTAGTAAGCCTGGTGTGTAACGAGTGCAACTTTGATGGTCGTCATCTCATTTCTTATTTGAAACACAACTAGACAGCACTTGGCACGTAAATGCTCAAAATCGTCCAGACAAAGGTCGGTTGGAAAATAAATTAAAAATTTTCCCCACCTGGAATACCACAGTTATTTCTGCGATGCCACAAAACAAGACATTGTTTTAAAGTTGGAGGCTCTTGACAGACCTAATGAGGTTCTGCTAAGCCAAGGACACACATTCTTCCATGCACTTTTTTTTCTTCCCCAAAGCAGCATTTTTTTCCACACTCCTGTCACTCTCATATACTGTAACTGAAGACTACTTGACATTGCATACCACACTAATAGACTGAACAAAAACAAATAAGATGGGAAACACTATCCTAGGGGAGGAGTTCCTCCTCAATGCTGAAATTCACTGACCTCGGTTTCAGCTAAATTGTAGTGAATACTCTGTTTCAGGTAATTAGACTCATCTTATTTCATTGTTTTGGTGAGGCACTTTGAAGAAAAATATCAAAAGAAAATTTCCCTCAAGGTGTCTTGGAGTACTTGCGTCTGAGTACTCATGTAAAGTAGCTGTTATCTAACACAAAGTGATTTACTCAAGTAGGACATCAACATCCATCCTGGGACATTCCTACAGAATTAACCTATAACCATTAATATCAGAGGAAAAACAGGAAAAAACGTTGAATGTGGTTCATTATAGAACCTTGGGGTTCTTGACTTGATTTTGAAGTACTATTTGTGCCAAAAAAAAAGGGTTCTATATAAGAAGGAATGTCTTAAAGACCCCCTGTGGTGAAAATCAGGTTTTTAAAATTGTTTATGTCTATGTGTGTTAAGACAAACCATGTGCAAATTCATCAGTCAACACCATTGCTGAGCATTTCTTCTTAAGACTGAAGTTTACTAAAGAAAGGCTGTGTCCCGAAATCGCATACAGTATACTCTCTTGAGTAGGTACTTATTTTGAATATGTATAGTAGGCTATATATAATCCGCACGTACTACATCCGCCATGTTGTGCACGTCGCTTCACTGACATTCACAAATCCTCTCCCGTGGCATCATGGGATAGTAAAGTGTCCATCAAATGCACACTTCAGAAGTAGTAGGTCATCCAGGTACTTTTTGCCTTCTCTTATGAGTACTGTGAATTCGGACCTACTTCTTTTGTCACATACTGTTTTTCGCCTTATACAGTATATAGTAGGGAAGTATGCAGCCAAAGTCTCGAAAAAACGCAGTTTGAAACCGCCCCTGTTTCCTAGCATCATAAACATGCAACCAATCCAGTCGATGAGTGGGGCGGGGCTTTTCCACTGTGAGCACAAGAACACCTTTAAGAAGGGAAAGGAAAAATCGGGTACGTATAGGAATATAGCGGGTAAATTATTTATATGATGTATATTACAATGTTATGATGTTTCGCTCTTCCTCTTCTGAATTAGTTTCTGCTTCAACGTATATGGCTGAATTAAACCAATATTTCCACTTGCCCTTATAGTGTTTACTACAGCTGAGTGAGTGGATCAGGTAGTCCGAGCTGTGTGAGTGAGTGGAAGCGGGGCTAATTTGCATATTCATGCTTATACTAAATGAAACAAGGGTGTACACTCAAAAAATGAATTGCTGGCTCTTGTTCAATTTAATTAATCAAAATAAACTAAACAAGATTTTTTTTAACATTTTGTTACAACTTCATTTATTTGTGTTCAATCAACCTAATATATTTACTTAATTCACTTGTGTGAAAACTACATGAATAATTTAAGTTGACAGCTAACTACAGTGGATCTAGTTCCCAGCATGCTTTGCAAGGGACTGCATTAGGAGGGTAAATTTAGGGATTTAATTGTTAATTTCTTTTTTTCAGTAAATGGAAAGATGTTGTTAGTTAATTGTAGTGTTTAATGTTCAGTTATGTTAGAAACTTAGAGGACTTTCTGTAATGTTTTTACAAAAGTACAAAGTTTTTAAAAAGTTTGATTTTTGTGGTTACCATTATGCATAAGAGTGGTCACTGTGTTTTGGCTGTGGGCACTCAGTATACACTATATATGCATCAAACCTCATACTTAGACCTAGATAACTAATATTTATTGTTACTATGTAATAAAACAAGTATTTCATTTTTATTGTAAGTAACTGTAGGGTCAAGTTAGCTAAAATTATAATGATGGCAATTTTATTGTCATGACAAAAATTAAGCGTAGGAAATCTGACAAAATTTTCTCTCTTAGGCATTGCAAAACTTTATCTAGTTGGACTGACACAATTTTTTAGTAGTCTTGACTAAATGATTTTAAGTTCATACAACAAGATCATAAATAAAACAAATCATATAAAAACAAATCATAAAACAAATCATAAAAAAAAAAAAAAAGATTTTGTTGGAAAAATTTAATTAAATTTTGTGGAAAAGTTTCTGTAAGGGTGGAATTCCTGCAGTGGTTCAAGCTGCAAGAACTGCCGAATGACTAAAGAAACGTTATTGGCAAGATGGTAGAAAACTGCACATTTCTTGTCTATAACCACCCACTGCCACTTATACCAACGACGGAAATAAGTGCAGTTACAATAGCTTAATATTTGTGGGAGAGCGTTGCTATAGATAGTGATGATATTGTATTGCAATATGTAGCACTTCAAAGTCAAATCCAAATCAAAACTAGTTAGCACATTAGTTGCAATTGAAAAGGTTTAATGACAAATTATGGTTATGGTTACACCTAAAATAGTTACAAAATATATGTATGAGATGATGATAACTTATATTATTAATTGTACCCAGCATATATGAAAAATGTTACCAGAGAGATAGATAGAGAGAGAGAGAGAGAGAGAGAGAGAGAGAGAGAGAGAGAGAGAGAGAGAGAGAGAAGAAGATAGCCAGAGCATCAAAGAGGCAGAGCAACAGTTACAATCTTCTTTTATCCTTTCCTTGACCATGTGACTAAAACCCAACTGTGAGACATTCAAACTGACCAATCAGATAATTACACTCCCACCACTGTACTAAAGGTGTGACAATTCATCGACCCCCCAAAGTACAAACATTTGGCCTGCATGCCTAGATCACTATCAGCCCCTCTGTGCCTTAGGAACTCCAAATGGTCATTGTCTCTGAAAGAGGGGGTAGAAAATATATTTTCAATCCTACAAATTCCCCCCTTGGCACCGTTGGCCACACACATGGAGTCCAAAGGTGACACAATCCATAAAGACACGCTTTTTGTTGCGTTTAGTTGTATCTTCAGACTTTTCGTCCAAGCTTGTTGCAATCTCGGTTGGTTAATGTTCAGTCTTTGTTCTCCTTCAGCCTTGCATGAGGAGGCTCCATTAAATGGTGTTGCACCGTTCATAGATGCAAATCATCCATCGAACACTTCACACCTCCACAAGAACAGGCACTGAATCTGTGAGCAAACACTGGTTCCTCTTTCTGAGGCAGGACACAGAATGTGAACTTTGGTTGCAGGGATCCTGTGGTCTTAAAAGAGCATAACAACAAACAGCAAAAGCAGACACATGGCATTTGTCATTGGTCAGAGGTTTGATATGGTCAGATTAAAATTAGTCTCAGAGCAAAAAGCCCTTAAATTGATGTACTTAAAAAGATGGTCAAGGGAGAATAAAAGAAGATCTCACAAGCTCTTACACTCATTCTGGAAACATTTAAATAAATTGCATTATAACAAAACAACAAATGCTGGTTTAAAACCCCATTTCATGAAGAGTCTCAGCAAAATATTCAGTGTAACCAAACACAGAGATTCAATTGAATTAATGTCCATAAACATTGTTGCAAGTAAAATGGACAAAATACAAATAAGCAGAAATCGTTTCAAATGCATTAATGAGAATACAAATATTTGTACTTGGGTAAAAATGAGAAGTACTGACATACAATTTAAAATTTAACTTGGTGAGACAAATGATTACTTAAGTGATAAAGTAAATCCAAAGAAAAACAAAACAAACAATTACTGGATGCAATTCAGTTATAATTCAGTCTAGATGTAAAGACTTAAATAACATTGTATGCATTCATTTTGTGAGGCAGAATCAGATAGATGCAGATTTGTCTTTGTGTGAAGATCAAATGGTGGCTGCATTTAGCTGTGGCTATGTGTAAATTCATCATGCCCCAAAACAAAGGTGAGGAGGTTTTACAATTGTGATGCAAATTTGGTCCTGTTGTTGTAACAGGGAGCCAGCATGAGAATGTGAGTATGAGGTGTGATCTGGCTCAAAATGTTCCCACACCATTGTTTCAGTTAAAGGAGCATGAGAAAAGTGCAAAGTACAGAGTTACTGAATCCTGTTGTGAGGGAAGCATTTTCATGGTTAATGCAAATCGTGATTAACATTGTGGCCACATGGCAATTCTATGCTCCTTTACGTGGTTTTACTACAGCTATATGGAAAAATAGCAGAGTTTTCCACTAAGGAGACAAACAAATTCAACATAGTCACACATGCAACTTGAAATTGCTATGCAATTCCAGTAAACAGTTATTCCAGTTTACACAAGATACATGGTCTAGAATTCTTAGCATCTACAACCTTTTAACCTAAGTGTTTCATACAACACTTACAGTAAAGCAATCATGTGTTTTAAAGAATTAACTTAATTAGCCTATGTGCACATGTAGCACAAACATGTAGCACAAACAACTATAATGTGTGTTCTATGAGCACGATGTGTTACGCACAATTACAAATTTGAACATACAAACAGGATCATTGCAATTTGGATATTAAACTTCTTGCTATTGGGCTACTAACCCACTAGCAAGTGAAGTTAATAGCTGAAGGCCTTGCATGAACAAAGCAGTTAACTCACTAAGAGTTTTACCTGTACGTGCAGATCGCTGATTTTTGCTCTTAGAAAGTGGTTTACTATTTTTCTGAAAATAAGGAGGAGGTCTGCCCCTTCCCAGTGACCAGCATTTTCCCTCTTTATGGCCTATTTTCTGACAGGAACTGCAAAACCTGCTTTCTTTACCATAGGGATGTTTGCTATGTTCTCCTGGAGTTTGAGGGTTTTCACGACTCTCTAATGCTTGTACACCATGCGTTCTGGTACATGACTCTGCGCTATTATGGTGTTGCATCACCTTAAGAACTGAAATAGGCACACTTTCTTGGTCAGTTGCACATGCATTTTCTGAACTAAACGTTTCAGATTCATTAGAGCTAGTCACCTCCTCTAAGAAGCGAACGTGCTTTTTAGTCCCATCGCTGTTAAGCATTTTGGGCAATGTAGCATTTAGCTTAGCCTTGAGATCTGCAATGGTCTCTTTGTGATTTTTACACTTTTCAGTCAGGGCTAACTGCTCAGCTAGTAATTTATCTAGCTGTGTTTGAAGATCTTGAATCTTTGCCTCAGACTTTAGTGCCTCTGCATTTTTAGATTGCACTTTACATTTAGCATCTATACTTGAAGATAGACATGTTGTTAACTCACGTAGCCGTTTAAAGCGCATGTAGTTTAAAGCTTCAATTATTTCACCATGTTTTGATTTCTTATCATGTCTACCAAGTATTTGCCAATATGTGAGAATTTCATCATCTGAATTGAGATTTTTTGGTACATATTTGCTGTTCAAGATAGGCTCAACTTTTTTGCTCCATAAAGCAAACAATACATCACTATTATCAGATTTGTTCCCTTCCATCCCCGAGGAGATCTGAATATTCACGATATGTGCAAATTATACAGTAATGGGACTGTTAAAGCTATTCAAAACCTTCTAAATTCTGTTTCATTCAATTCATGCAAATGGAGACATTTCCTATCATACCATTAAACAATGAAAACAGACTTACCCATCCCATGGTCAGAAGGTCAGCTTTAATCCATTCACAAAATCAACTGTGAAAAATGTCCTCATTCTGATCAAAGTGAATTTCAGAAAACACACTGCAAGGGATCCCGGGTTTCGGCACCATCTGTAAGGGTGGAATTCCTGCAGTGGTTCAAGCTGCAAGAACTGCCGAATGACTAAAGAAACGTTATTGGCAAGATGGTAGAAAACTGCACATTTCTTGTCTATAACCACCCACTGCCACTTATACCAACGACGGAAATAAGTGCAGTTACAATAGCTTAATATTTGTGGGAGAGCGTTGCTATAGATAGTGATGATATTGTATTGCAATATGTAGCACTTCAAAGTCAAATCCAAATCAAAACTAGTTAGCACATTAGTTGCAATTGAAAAGGTTTAATGACAAATTATGGTTATGGTTACACCTAAAATAGTTACAAAATATATGTATGAGATGATGATAACTTATATTATTAATTGTACCCAGCATATATGAAAAATGTTACCTGAGAGAGAGATAGAGAGATAGATAGAGAGAGAGAGAGAGAGAGAGAGAGAGAGAGAGAGAGAGAGAGAGAGAGAGAGAGAGAGAGAGAAGAAGATAGCCAGAGCATCAAAGAGGCAGAGCAACAGTTACAATCTTCTTTTATCCTTTCCTTGACCATGTGACTAAAACCCAACTGTGAGACATTCAAACTGACCAATCAGATAATTACACTCCCACCACTGTACTAAAGGTGTGACAATTCATCGACCCCCCAAAGTACAAACATTTGGCCTGCATGCCTAGATCACTATCAGCCCCTCTGTGCCTTAGGAACTCCAAATGGTCATTGTCTCTGAAAGAGGGGGTAGAAAATATATTTTCAATCCTACATTTCCATAATTTAATTAAGTTCATTCAACAGCTTGTTTTTTTTTTGAGTGTAGAGTTACATTCAAGCTATTTTAATGCATGAAGAAAACATTTAAATATGTAATTTTGATGATCAAAGATGAGTTTTAAGGAATACAATTATTGACTCTAGGGTTATTTAATTTAGTAATAAAGTAAGTTTACAAGCTGTTTAATTCATAAAATCTTATTAAAATGAAAATAAATCCATAAAATGTGATTGGTTGCTGTTCAAGCAACAACCAAAGACAACAAAGCATATTGATCCAAGCACATGTCCTTCTTCTGTAAATCACATTAAGAATGTGTTGTTTGTGTTGACAATAATCAGAAATGTTTCTTGATCATCATATTAGAATGATTTCTGAAGGATCATGTGACACTGAAGACTGGAGTAATGATGCTGAAAATTCAGCTTTGGAATAAGGTGGTACAGAGGTGCTAGTTTTTTGTGAATGGGGTTTCGGTGTCAGCCTAACCCATCAACATGTCATTTCAGACACAATACGAACAGACGGCGCTCTGGCTCATCTTCTGTTGCGCTCAACTTTCCTACCCAAGAGGACAGACTGAAAGAACTGAGCTATTATCTTACTGCTATTATCTTATGATACCAAAACATAAGCATCATCACACCACAGAATGTTCTGGCAGAAATAACAGAATAAAACACAAATAAATGCATGATGTTACCGGAAATGATTTTGTCAGAAAGGAACTGGTGACCGTATTCTGGTGATCATTAATCCGTTGACATTTCAAATAAGATTCACTGGGAAACACCTGCTCTTTTAGTAACATTAAGGCCCAATGGCCTGACCTCTTCTCCTACGGCTTCTCGTACACTCAACCTGATTTATGTCAAGACACTAAACACAAGCTTTTATTGGGGCAATTTAAGGGGTTTTCAAGCTATTCAGAGCAAAAGAAGGAACATTTGAAGCCACTTCTATATGAAACCCTGCAACTGCCACTGAGAAATACAATCAGAAGTTAAAGGGATAGTTCACCCAAAAATTAAAATGTTTACTCGCCCTCATGTCGTTCCAAATCTGTATGAGTTTCTTTCTTCTGTTGAACACAAAAGAAGATATTTTGAAGAATGTTGGTAACCAGATGGTTGATGGCACCCACTGACTACCATAGTAGGAAAACAAATAGGAAGTCTGAAAATGTTTGGTTACCAACATTCTTCAAAATCTCTTCTTTTGTGTTCAACAGAAGAAAGAAACTCATACAGGTTTGGAACAACTTCTAGTTACCCATCTAATGAAATCACCAGGTTTCTCTATAAAAAAAATGAATGAATTATTTATACTTAATTATGCAGGTATGAATAAGACAAACAAGGTATAAAGAAAATATAGTGAAATAAGAAATACAATATCGAAAAAGAAACGTGACTTTCTTCAGTCACTGGGACATTATGGAATACCTCAAGAAGGCTGCATGACCAAAACATATTTCTGTGCCAGTAAATATTAGGTATCAAGCAAGCTAGAGTAGGATATTTTATTTGTAATGCACACCTGCAAGCATTCAATTGTGCGAGGAGTGTATATTTACTAAACAGTTTTATAAGAATTTATCATTTGGTTAAATAATTACATTTAATTACCGGTAATAATTAAGTTAAATAATTCTAATGCCAACAGCACCAAAATACTCAAATAAAATCCAATGAAATCAGGAAGTTTCGCTATAAAAAATAAATTGTTTAGATCCCTGACTTCAGTTGTCCATGTTAAATTAAACAATATTTCTTAAATGTTTAAAGTTTATTTCTAATAATAATTTCTGGCTTTGTTGTTTTCTGCCTTCAAACATTCCTGGGAAGTTACCATTAAGGATATAACGGGTTAACAGAACATAGGCTTACTATAAATCCATTTGTGTTTGGAAAGCAGCAATAGTGTTTCTTCATATTTTAATTTGCGAGACTAAACATTTGATTGGAAAATAGATGTAATGAAACATTGATGACAGCACTCATTACCCTGGCAAACATCAGCTCCATGACCTCAAGCGCTAGAATAAGGTTATAAATGACTGTAGGCCAAACACAGCAGCTTGTTCCATAATATTTAAAATGCAACAATGGCATTTGCCCAAACGATGACGAGGGAGAGTGACATAAGATCATTGCTACAAAGATATGTGCTTAAAATGTCAGTGTAACTGCCACAAGACATTAAGAAACGTAATAGAAAATGTAGAGATCAGTGAGTTAAGAGATCATGTGTGAACAAGTCAAAAATATCGGTAAATTCACTCTGGCAATTTCCCTTAATAGACTTAATAGGTATGAGAAGTTTTAACATTACCAGTCAATTACCGATATTATGTTGTGTGTGAACAGAGAATGAAGATAATCGGTGTGAGCACGTGTGTGATGTAAGAAGTCTGTTTTGGGCCAATCATTAAACTTTCTATGGTTCACGCCATGTCGTAATTACGCGCTTGTAGAACTTGTAATAACAAGCTGAACCACCCCAGACAGCAGACGACTCCGAGCCGGATAAGCCGGCAAATCCGCGTTACAGTCACGTCCGTTTTACTGCTGTAATACGGATCCAGCCCGGGCCCTAGTTTTAGTGTGCGGGAACAACAGACGGGAAAAACATCGCGGGAACAACATCGCGAAACAGATTCGGGCCACATCCGTGATACGAGCGCGCGATTTTTCTGCAGAAAGAAAAATCGCGCGAAGAGCGAAGAAGGCAGCCAGATCGGTAACTCGGTCGGTATCTCCAAAACTTCACCAAGGTAAGTCCCATAGTTTGCTCAAACTGCTATTAATGAATTAATTTCTTGATTATGTTGTGTATTCGTTAACTTAAAATGTTTTTTTTTGCTCCTTTGATTGGTTTTGAATAGTATTAAGTTAGCTGACTCTAATGTTATCAAAGGGAAAGCATGCTAACACGAAGATGGTCCAGAAGACTGTAATTAACGAATATATAATTGACGAATTTAACTGCTTCTATTTATTATTATGAACTATTATAAATTTATATTTTTTTAAATGTGCTGCGTGGTTATGTCAGTGATAGCTTGCATTACGTTATGTCAACCCTTAAGCTAACTTAGCTAAGGTCTCCCGACCACTGCAGATTTAAAGGGATAGTTTACCCAAAAAGCGATGAGCTCAAAAGGTTTTGCGAGCGTACGCAACGTTTCTCGGGGGAATGCAAAACATTGGCGAGAGAACTCAAATGCATTGACATTATTTTCCCTCCCAGCTAATTTTTTTTTTCCACCACCATTTACATTTCTGATGATTGGCGTAATATGCATACCTGTCAACACTCCCGTTTTCCTCGGGTGTCTCCCGTATTTCACACCCATCTCCCGCCCCCCTCCCGTTTTGTTATTTCTCCCGTGAAACTCCCGTTATTTGTATGGCCCAAACGTCGTTATATGAATAATCACATCAATATATTAGGCCTATTCCAAGGTTGTCCAGTTGCCAGATCTTGTATGAAACCCATCCTACTCGCTCAATCAACACAAATTTCAACCCATTTGTGAGCTCAACCTGGCAACCTACAACCCAGTTGTGCTGTCGATATCTGCGCAGGTAGACGCGGGAAGTTGAATAAGCGTTTCTGGTAGAAATGGGAAAAGACTCCGTGTTAAAGGTATAGCGGAGGATTTTCTTTTTCCGGGTGGGTAGTGTAAACTATTGGTCCACCTAAGTGTCAATCATTCTGGTGATATGTTTACGTAAGGCCGTCGTACGTGCTCGTCCCTTAGTTTTCGCTTTCTGCGCATGCGCACTTTCAGGTGTTTATGTGTGGTAAGGGTGGTGAGCTAGAGCTAAGCCATTCATTGAAGCTCGCCGTTTCACCAGGTCCTTTGAAAATGTCTGAGGGTCGCAAGAGAAAAAGTTTGTACGAACTGTATGAGAAGAAGAGAAAGGCTTCAGAAGAGAGAAACAAGATCAGAGTGTTTTTGTGAGATTGTTTCACACGATGGCGTGCGCTGATAACACAGGTTGGGCTTCCCACTGATGCCTCAGTCGCGAAGTTTCTACTCGACAGGTAAAGTTTGGCATGCTATTTGGAGAAAAAGTGCAAATCTTCTTTTGGAAAGTAATCTTGTATGAGCGATGCCGACAGCAACTTGTAAACAGAGCGTGCACGAGGAGAACCTCGCATATGTTTAATAGGCGTTCCCTCTCGGGAGCAGGTAGAGTGTTGCGCATGTGCATTTTTTCAAAAAGTGGAGAGGGCGGTTCTTATCTAAAATTCGGAAAGATCCTCCGCTATACCTTTAAGTAAATATTTAATGAAATTAACGCAGCATCCGTTTTTTTCTGTCATCCTTTGGCTGCATGGCGTTACATTGTCTGATGGGCTTTTATTCTTGCTAATGCTTTTAAACCATTTAAGCCATATAGGCTACTTATTTTATAAAACTTTAAAAGCGGAAAGCGCATCACTCATTCCTGGGATTTCATTTGACATCGCAGCCTGACCTTGACAGAAATAAATATCCTACGCTAAAAGTAGGCTACCAGAGAAAATTTTACAGATTTGTAAACTGTACAGTTGCTTTGGTTTTTCAATCCATACCCGTTTCGCTCCGTGGCTCAAATGGGACACAACAAAAACAGGGACGCCCGAGAAAGCCAAAATAGAATGCAAAATTTATTAACAAAATAGAACTATACAGAAAAAAAATAAATAAAAAATACTTAGAACGTAGCTGAACAAATTCATAATCCGTGCACGCTTTCGCAATCGTTGTTTTGTAAATCGTTCTTTCGCAATATGTTGTTGTTTGTAATATTCAGTTCCTGTGAAAAATTGTGAAATACTGTTACAATAGGTGAAGTTACACAACAATAGGCTGATTGATTAGGCTACATAACAATATTTGGATGTAATATTCAGTTCCAGTGAAAATCTGTTCCAGTTAATGGAGTAGGCTATACAGGTGATGTGTAATATTCAGTACCAGTAAACTCCACCCGCTGGAACAGTTTCTCACAGAAACTGAATATTACACAACATCACCTGTTCAGTTTTGAAAACTGTAGCCTAACAGTTTTTCTGTATATTGATTTGTTGTGTATTGTTAAGATTAATACAACTGTCTTAACTGAATTTTTATATGATTTGGCGATAGGGTGTGTAATGTATAGATGACATGAAACCGCATGTGGTTGAACTGAAACCTGTTCAGTTGAGTTTAGTAACTATTACTACTTTAGTAACTAGTAGAATCTTAGTACAATTTGTGAAATAGAGAAATAAATACAAAAAAAAAAAAATAGATTTGCAGCTACTTGCACAATTTGACAAATTTCACTTTTATTTTCTTAGGAATAAACATGTTAAAGAACAAACAGGTGTAGCTAAAGTTTACAAATGGTTCTTTGTAGTGTGACTGATAGTGTGCAGGCTGTCTGGACTCACACTGAGATGTTTTCATACAGATACTGATGTCACGTCCTGAATCACTCTCTCCGTCAGACGTGTGTCTCGGGAATGAAACAGGTCAAAGCAGGGGCCAAGAGGAGGGAAAACATACAACATACCTGTCTGTCAGTTATGCCACACACTTTTACAGAGAGAGAAATAGCTGTTATTGAGGTTAATGCCTAAATTACAGTGCAATGTAAAACCTAATGAGTAAAAAAGAAATGCCTCGTAAAAATGATGGGATTACCCTGCCTATAAACCTAATCTTAGCAATACACTACCATTGGTAAAATTAGGATATGTTATTATCAGTTGGCAGTTGTGCTGCTTCATATTTTTGTGAAGATTTTTCAGGATTCTTTTGTAACATAAATGTCTTTACTGTCACTTCTGATCAATTTATTTGCATCCTTGCTGAATAAAAGCATTAATGTCTTTAAAAAAAATCTTATTGAACACAAACTTTTAAACTGTAAAGTGTTTGTTATGTATTTAAAATACAGTATTGTTGTTAAGTAGTGTTTATTCAAGGTCAAAATACGAAATAACATTTTGAATATCAACAATAAGTGTTGCAGATAGTAAAGCAAAATCTAAACATAGTGTTTCATAATGACACATAAACACTGATTCACTATTCAAATACTTACTATTGTGAGAACAACTGCAAGATTATGTGCTTTGTCCAGCTGTCTTTGAACCAAAGAACAGCCCTAAATTCTGCTGAAAATAAATATCAGCTTTACATTACATACCTAGATTTGATGCGGGAGCTGTGAAGTTGTGTTTTCAAACACACCTTTTCCATCTGTCCATGCAGCCTTTCTGATAGGTTGTCTTTGTCTCCTCAAAGCTGTAGGTGTCTTTGTCTCCTCACACAAACAGTCAGCAGTGGGAATTCCCTGCGTCCGGATACGAGGCAGACCTCCGAGGCCTGTGATGCCCATGCACTGCATGGAAATGTGGGTGGCTGGGACACAGAGGTCACCACACAGCAATGCTTTGCTCCACAGACCTTGACCACATCGTGCATTCAAGGTTTGAATAAGACAAACAAGCTATAAAATACAGCACACTGTTGCAACTTGCAAGAAATCCAACACTGAAAAAGAAACGTGACATTCTTCATTTCCTAGGACAATAATACCTCAAGACTAAAATATATCTTGCCATGCCAATACATAGCCTAATAGATTTCTAGCAAGCGATGGCAATGTTAAGGATTTTCAATATATCCAAAACACCTGCAAACATTCAGGTGTTTATTTACTAGACATTTTAGTGGACTCTTTTATCAGCCAAAAATGATAATTTTATTAATTGAATTTAAAATATAAATGACTAACTTAAGGGTAAAATGCCAACAGTGTCTAAATAAATAAATAAATAAATAAATAAAGTTTTTTAAAAATAAAGTTTATTAGCATTTTTTAAGCATTTAAAATTATAATTTAATTTAATTAAATAATTGAGTTCAATTCATATTTTAATTAAATAAAATGGCAACAGTATAATAAAAAAAAAAAAAAAATACAAATTCGGACTACCCCGTTTTTCTCCCCTAGCTGTGATTTTTGTCAGTCAGTGTCCGTGTGTCTTCATGTATTATTGTTCAGATGCCGTGAGGAAACCTGCTGGCAGGGTGTGCACTAACATCCTGTCGTCTGCTGTCCACAACTGTCTGCGTCTGTGCCACAATTGTTGAGGGCCTTTTCCAATTCCATCACATCATCATGTTCGTCAAAGGAATTTTTACAATGCAGTACAGTAGTTTATAGGAGGGGTGACTGTACATGGAATCTTACACTACTGGAATTCCCGGCCACAAATTAATAGCCTTGACGTTTTTGCATTTTGTTGAATGCCAGGAATCTATGATGCCATTTAAAGGGGTGGTAAATTGCCCCTTTTTACAGTATGTAAAATAGGTATCTGATGTCCCCAGAGTGTGTATGTGAAGTTATAGCTCAAAATACCCCCCAGATAATTTTTTACAGCATGTTAAAATTGTCCCTTTTTGAGGGTCAGTAAAACGCGTTGTTTCGTGTTTGTCCCTTTAAATGCAAATGAGCTGCTGCTCCCGGACAGAGGGCGGAGCTTCAAGAGCTTGTGTGTGTTGGCAGCAGCTCGATCGCCTCATGCAGACAAGCTCTAATATGTCAGAAACTGTTCTGCCTTTTTTGTTTAAACTGGAGTCGGACAATGACAAGAGACTCAAGAAGCAGTGACAACGTGTAAAACTCAACAGGACATTTCTGAATGGTTAGTTGACGAATTTATGTTGCTGATGTGGAGTTAACTATCTTCAATTAGCATATTCTGTCTATGAAAACGCTCGTGTGGGAACTGTTGTAAGATGCCTACAGAGCAGGCCCGGATTGGGTAATCGGGAGAATCGGGAGAATTCCCGGTGGGCCACTTCACTTTTGGGCCGGTCGAGGAATTTTTTTTTTTGTTTGTTTTTTGTTTTTTTGTTTCACATTTCAATGTCACGTTAGTAACATTACACGTTCCGCCTTCTGACACTGCAGCGCGCAGCCTCTGCATGGGTTGTACCATGTGAGGGAGTTCTCCCCTCCCCTACTATAGAGTTGGTTGGGTCCATAGCCAGTCTTTTCCAAAACGTTTTAGGTAGGCTACTGCGGCCGCGGGCCCGCGGCATCGCCGGCGCCTACCGCGCCTGGTCGGCCCTACCGTAACGGTACGCGTCAGGGAGGATGGATGGGAGGAAGAGGCCAGGAGGTATGGAAGCTTGTTTGCGTCACAGAATAAAACGTTTTAAAAGATAATTGCGACTTTTTATCTCACACTTGCGAGTTTACATTTCGGAATACATCAGAATTGCGTGAAATAAAGTCTCAATTGCGTGTTATAAAGTCAGAATTGCGAGATGGTCAGAATTGCGTGATATTAAGTCTCAATTGCGTTTTATAAAGTCAGAATTGCGAGATATAACTGTCAGAATTGCCTGAAATAAAGTTGCAATTGCGTGTTATAAAGTCAGCATTGCGAGATGGTCAAAATTGTGAGATATAAAGTCGCAATTGCGTGTTATAAAGTCATCATTGTGTGAATTAAAGTCGATTGCTTCTTATAGTCAGAAATTGCAAGATATAAAGTCAGAACTGCGTGAAATAAAGTTGCAATTGCTTCTTTTTAAAGTCAGAAATACAGAATTGCGAGATATAGTCTGAATTGTGTGATATAAAATCGCAATTGCTTCTTATAAAGTCTAAGTGAATTATTATTTAACCTTTACATTATTTGTTGAACTATGGTATTAATACCAACACACAATAGTAACAACTGAACTGTTGCTTCATTTATCCAAATTGGAAAAAGTGCTAATTTGGAATTCCACCGTGGAAAAAGTGGGCCGGTCTTGGGCATGAACTCCAGGGCTGAAAAGTGGCCCCACTCCGGCCCTGCTACAGAGTGACATGCTATTGCATTTGTGTTACGTAGTACTATATTGCATGTGAAATGCTTGAGCAGACTCACTATGTGCTTGACTAGAACAACTCTTCCTTTTTCCCGGGCGGGTAAATGTACATTTATATGTAAATTTTATGGTTAGTGGTGTTACTAACCCGGGAGGAATGTCACGTAAGTTAGTCCCTACCAGCCGTTTGTTGTACGTTAATCCTTAAAAAACGATTTCTTTAAAAGAAAATATTTCCCTTTGCTTTGAATTTCGAGCGATGTAACTGCAACATTACACACTAAATAAAGTTAGAAAAGTGAAACCATAATCAACCATCCCTTTAAAGCCACAAATTCATAACTTATAGCCTAGTTTCTACCTATGAAAAACACATTACACACATTAGGCCTAATAGCACATTAAAGACATTAGCAGATAATAATTAATATGTGCAGTATATATTTTTAAACAAAAACTGCATAATTATTTGATGTTTTACCATGTGATTCTTCAAAATGAAAAAAATTCTATTTTAATTTGTTTTCATTGACATATAAAAGATAACATTCACATAAAGGACACGTATGACTACTTCCACTTTCTGCTGAGGAGCAGATTTGCACTCTATTCACTTAAATAATTATGCAAATTAGGTTGGCCAATTGTGAATACCATTGGTGAATACCATGCACACAAAATAAATGCTGATTGCAATTTGCATAATGCATAATCTTGTAGGTTGGTCCTGAGTGCTAGTTTAAAAAAAAAAACTACTATCTGTCATACTTGATCAAAACGCACTGTAAGAATTGCAATCAATTATTAAAAGGTTGATGACATCAAAAATCATTCAGTTGCGCAATAATAAACAGAACAGAACAAAACAAAACAGTGCTATTTTCAGCAAGGTGGTTTTAAATTATAATTTAGTCAAATCACTTTAATGAATATTTAAATTAAATAATCTAATTTAAGTGTATAAGCCAATAATAATAATAATTAAAAAATAAATAAATTAAAGCTCCCCTACGAAAGCACTCTTTTTTAATTTTTTTTTATATCATCCCTGTTCCATATATTTTCCTCCTAAAAGCACTTCACAGATTAAACTGGAATGCAGTGCTAAACTAACAGGGCCAAAGGGCCCCGTCTGGACGCAGGGGACACGGCAGCGCAAACGCGTTTATCGCACCGTCCACTGCTGTTTGCTCAAGTGACAACTGCATCCTGTCTGAAAAGTGTCACTCTCATTTTCAGACCTCTGCATCCGAACCAGACTGCAGGCTGTCCCGTATCACACGCTTATCACCCGCCTCAAACAGGCCAAAACGCTGGCTGAAACTCAGACATCTGCACGCTACAGGACGGTGCAGAGGAAGAGAACAGAGGATACGGTAAGGTATATCAGAGTTTGGAACGAGACTTTGAGATAACTTCTGCATTCCCTAACAGACTGTTTATGCACTTAAAGGGATAGTACACCATTCTGCCATTATATTCTCCATGAAATTTTTTTTCTTAAAATTTAGCTTTTGCATTTCAAAGAAAAAAAAGTCGTTTTTGAAAAACACGAGGGTAAGTATTTTACATGTTCAGGTAAACTAGTCCTTCAACCCCTCTTTTTATCTATCTTAAGATAAAGATGGATTGAAACGAATGAGGGATGAAAAGATTCGCTGCCCTCACCCTCTCAGTTTATCTTGGCGCTTTGTTTGTTATTTTAGCCTCGATGTTTCATGTCAGAATTCTTGTGTCCTTTTGTCAAGAAGAGGGATTCTGCAAGAATCAAAACAAACAGCTTTCAGAGGCTCTTTCAGGGGCAGGGATGAGCGCGCGTGAGCGATGGATGCTGGGACTCTCATTAGGTGACTAGAAGGGAAGCTGCTGGTGTTAGTTCAGGGTCAGCTCACCTATTCACGCAAGCTTCTGTGCACACAAACATGTCCAGAGCTTTCACACATCAAGATCCTCTAAAAAAACATGCCAACTGCTTTATAAAACATTGCAGCAAAAGAAAAAGTTACATTTAGATAAAATCTAAACAGCCTCATTCAGAGCTGATTAAAAGATTGTAATCTTTTTGGATGTTTTTGAAGTATTAAATAATAATAAAAAAAATACACTAAAAACAGTAATATTGTGAAATATTTTTACAGTTTAAAATAACTGTTTTCTTTTGTAATATATTTTAAAGTGTAATTTATTCTTGTGATCAAAGCTGAATTTTCAGCATCATTACTCCAGTCTTCAGTGTCACATGATCCTTCAGAAATCATTCTAATATGAAACATTTCTGATTATTATCAATGTTGAAAACAGTTGTTCCGCTTAATATTTGAGCGGAAACTAAATTATGACTGTTTTTGGTGCACGAACTGTACATTTAGGTGTGGTCACTTTAGCGAAATGGACTTCAGAGGAAAATAAAAATGCTAAATATTTTAAAGTTTAACTGATCGGTATGTATAGAGAGACAAATAAGAGACAGGGGAAAAAAACATGAAAATAACTTAAACAAAATAAAATAATAAAAGAAAACTCATTTTGTATTGTATTGTATTTGTATTGTTAGGAAGGCGGATAATCAATATGTAACAAAAATTAAAACCTCTTAATTTATCTGTATTGGTGGTTTAGGAAGGCGGGTAAGAAAAAAAAATCTGAGCAAAAATAAAATACTGCTACAATGATAAAACTGAAGACAAATAATAGACAGATAGTTGTCCTCAACTCATTAATTAGTGACAAGTGCTATTTAGGTTAATGATTATCTGCTAAAGGAATTAATATAAATGTATCTAGACGTTTTCTTAATAGTTTCATATATTTTCAGCAGCATTGCTTTAATGCAGTGACACATTTCTCTGAGACGGTCTGTCAGCACACGACTACTCCGCTAATCACCGCTAAAGCCATCAAAGCACAGCTTTCTGACAAATCCACCGCCTTCAGTAATATATTTCAACATAATTACTGTCATCAGCCGGGATTTGAAGTTCAACAGAAGCTGCTGAAAAATCCTTCAGCAGCTTTGATTGAGTTTATGATGAGGCCAAAGGTCAGCAGGGTGACAAAGAAAAATAACCTCAGCGAACAAAGCCTTCCATCGGCCTTCGCCCATGTCTGTGCCCGAGCCCCGTTTTCACCCCTGCTTCCCTGAAAAGCAATGAACCGGAAAAATGCATGTTACTCTTAGAGGAAAAGAAAGACTAGACAACAAAGACGAAAGGCTGCAGAGAGAGAGAGGGGTCTTTCAGTGAGAGGCTAAAGGTGATAAGTGTCTCTCAGGAGGCGCCGTGGTTTGAAGAGGATCCGCTGGTGGGCCTGGACTCACTGCATGTGCTGAATGGACTACAGGACACCATTATGCTCCAGTCAAAACCTCGGGATTGAGTTACGGCTGTGCTTCAAAGGGGACGAGTGCATTCAGCTCTATACCTGCCGTTCCACTTCACCTGCCCCGTCTTCTTAACTTCCGCTCTCTTCTCTCTCTCTCTCTCTCCCTTTCATTAAGCATTAACAGCATGTTTCCGTTAGAAATGAGTGCAAGTGCTTTTGTGCAACAGCAGGGCCGGGAAAATGCCAGAATTGGCTCCCTTTCAATTTATGAGTGTGAATGTGAAGTTGATTTAGAATTACATTGGAGAGCTGCCATCAATACTTGTTGTCAATATGTCAAAACAATGAACACTTTTAACAATTAAGGTTTTTATTTTTGACAAACGGCACCATTACCGTTTCAAAGTTTGTGGCTGTTTAAATGTTTTTTTAAATAATTCTCTTCAGCTCTCAAGGCTGCATTGATTTGATCAAAAATACAGTAAAAACTAATATTTTGAAATATGATCACAATTTAAATGAACTGTTTTCTATTTGAATATATTTTAAAATGTAATTTTTTGAGGGTGAATGAGGGAACTAAACAGGCACAGGTGGAGGAAGATTCAACTAATTAGGACTAACAAGAACATGTGCAGACAGAAAGAATGTAATCGTTACACTTAAACACTGACATCTAATAATCCTAAACCTAACCCATAATTTGTATGATACAGTAACAAATCATTGGTAAATAATAAATTAAATAAATATGCATTATTAAAAACGACACAAATTTTATCCTTAAATTCAAATCTGAATTCTTGAAATGGAATTTAAAGAGCATTCTCAAACCTGAATAAAGTACAATCCTGGCACAAGATAAGAATCTACTTATCTTATTTATTATTGTTTTGATATGGACACAGTCATAGCGCATGAATTGAAACCACAGTGGCTCACATTCAACATTTCCAAAGCACTGACTCACTTGTTTTGCCACTGAAGTGTTTTGCCATTTGCAATTTCAATTTCTGCACAAAGTTTCCTCACAGACATTAATTCAGCTTGTATAAGCATTGCTTGTATAATCGCCTCCAAAAAGTAAATATTTTCAGGCATGTATCTACTGTACAATGAATATATCAGTCTCACATATTCAGTTTCTTTCTTTTCACAAAGGTGTGGCTTTATTCAAGTCACCTGCCGTTTCACAGCATCTGTGGGCATGCGTTGCCAACCGCTGTGTTGACACCCTTTGTTTGTAGATACCATAGAAAACTTTCGCTGCTGGCTGCAATAATCGCATACTTGATGAATCACCATGCGTATTATCACAGGAGAGCTTACTGTAAGCGACCCAGATTACGATCTTATTCAGAAGTGTTTACTACTAAACCTTCATACATTCTTTGGGCCCAAGTATAGCAATTGTTTAATCTGAGGAATCATGCGGAAAAACTCTGCATAACATGGCAATCTTGTGCATTGACGCTCATTGGCTGTATGATAAGGATGAATGTCCTCATGTAAAAAGATCGTAAACAACCTTATCTACATTTTCCAAGTGAATCTTATGTTGGTGTATCTCTCTCTGTGATGCTAGTGTGCAGTGCATTTTATTTCTAAACCCAGGATAACAGCTACACACGGCCAACCGGAAACCCATTGCATGGAGGAACTCCTTTCCAAGGAACAAATACATGCTTGAGTAAATATGAAGTCATTTGCCTCATACCTGGGATGGAGTAATATTTTGACTATAGTAAAAAAAACAAAAAACTTTAAGCAACAAAGAATCCTACACAATTAGATAACTTGGATTAAAGTTACTTTTAATTTCGTATTGACCTTAAAGGCTGAAGCTAAAATATTTTCTCTGTGTAAATGTTTAATGAGTCAACTATGAAAGCTTGTTTCCCTATCAGTCAGTCACGTTCGACGTTCGAAAAGACTGACGTTGTCCGATATCATTTGGTAGCCCAATCACCTTCAAGTGGTAACAACCCAGACAGCAACATAGTGTCCGCCCAGATCCGGCCCACATCTGGTACACATGGATTCCACACGTACCAGATGTCGGCTGGATCTGGGCAGACACTATGTTGCTGTCTGGGAAAACAACCCAACAGACATTTAAGTGCAGTGATCACGCCCCTGGGTGCTTCAACAAATACAAGAGCAATTTCCCTCAGTCTTTTTCAAGATGGCATTCCACCTGTGTATTTCTGGATGTGGTCCTTTCCTGGCCCCGTCTGACAGCCACGATACCGTGTCTGAGCCGTAAGCACGCTGAGGCAGCATTCATTGATGTACCATGCTCTCACTTCGGGAACATGACCATCGCGATATTAAAGGTTGTATCAGCGATTTCAGGCCCAAAAAGGCCCAAACATAAATGATCACATTCATCTAATCTTTCCTAACGATCCGTTAGCTGCCCGCCCCATAAGCAGGCCGTCAAAAAACGCGTCTCTGTAGGCAGCCTAGGCTCTGAGATCTGCACACAAAAACAATTGGTTTCACCAACCACTCAAAACCAATCACCGACAGGGGTGAGGTTTTGCGCTCGTGCACGGCTGCACACGAAGTCAGAGAACACAAGCGCAAAACCTCACAACACCCACCCCCTGTCGGTGATTGGTTGGAACACTATTTGTTTTGGTTTTGAGTGGTTGGTGAACCCAATTGTTTTTGTGTGCAGATCTCAGAGCCTAGGCTGCCTACAGAGACGTGTTTTTTTGACGGCTTGCTTATGGGGCGGGCAGCTAGCGGATCGTTAGGAAAGATTACACGAATGTGATAATTTATGTTTGGGCCTGAAATCGCTGATACAACCTTTAAGGACGAGACTCCAGTACCTTGAAAAAGGTGGAGACCCCTCTGCTTTTCCCCGTTCAGTGAATACACAGGGTGATCTGAGGATTATATTACACTACTCTCGATGGTGGGGCAGCCAAGGGTTATGCGGTGATTCCTCAGGTGGAGCGTGCAATTGTTGTGCATTAATGCCTGCAAAGTGCTGCCACCTTGCAGAATCACCTGCACCACCCATTCAAGGGCTAAGTTCTCGGTTAAACTCGCAACCAAGGCTTAAAGTGCCACTGGACAGGCTGTCTCTATCTTACACGCTATGGCCGTCCTGCAAGTACATCTGGCCAAAGCACTCAAAGAGAATAGTTCTGAGCCGGGGTTGATGCAGGAACTGTGTACGACGATGGACCTCAGCCAGAAGATGTTCACCTTGGTGTTCCAGGAATGCCATATCTGGAAAAACCTGGCTTAGATGAAGGAAACGGAAAAAATCTGCTTTTTCGACGCCACCATCTCCCAGGCCAGCCTCTTCGGCGACACTGTTGAGGACTTTGCCCAGCAGTTCTTGGCAGTAAAGAAGCAGACAGAGGCAATCAAGCACATCTTGACCTGGAGGGATGCTGCTGCCACTAGACCCCCGCTGAAGACAGCACAACTACTTTCAAAATTGATAATAATAGATATTTCTTGAGCAGAAAATCATGTGGCACTGATGACAGCATTAATGTATTTTTGATCAAATAAATGCAGTCTTGATCTTACAGACCCCAAACCTTTGCACTTTTTTTGTGGGTTAAAATGTATTTAAAGTGGTGGTATAATGCTCTTTTCACAAGATGTAAAATAAGTCTCTGATGTCCCCAGAGTGTGTATGTGAAGTTTTAGCTCAAAATACCCCACAGATAGTGAGCAAAAATGCACCGTTTTTGTGTCTGTCCTTTAAATGCAAATGAGCAGCTGCTCCCAGCACGGCGGGCAAAGCTACAACAGCTTGTGTCCTGAAAATTTCAAAAACTTTTTGGTTTGTTTAAATTTATGTTGCTGATGTGGAGTTAACTACTGTATCTTCTAATCACTGATTAGCATATTCTGTCATGATAATCTCTAAATTGTGTTCCCGGGGGCGGGGTTTATGTAAATTTTAGGGTAAGAATGTTGTGTAGTCCTTACCAGCCGTTTGTTGTAGTCCTTAAAAAGCAATTTCTTTAAAAGAAAATCTCTCCCTTTGCTTTGAACGTCGCAACTTTGCAGATTGTTTATGCTCAAGCAGCAACATTACACACTTATTAAATTTAAAAAAGTGAAATCATAATCAACCACCCCTTTAAACATTTCTCTCTGTCCAGAAAATAAAAGAGCCAAGTGTTTAGTATCAAACACAATCTCAGATGTCGTGACAGTGTTGCATTCCAGTGCACGGCATATTATGTCACACTCCAAACCCCAGAAGGCTCATGTGCTGTAACTGCCAATATACTGCTCTTTTTGCTGGTATGAACCAGCGTTCGTTCTGAACAGGGGCCTCAAGCTTCATCTCACGCAAAGAAGCCTCCCGTGACACTGAGAGCGCGCTAACACGGATCAGGGAGGAACCCCAAACACGCTTAACTGCTCACACACACACACACACACGCTGACAGGCGGCTCTTTTAGCCGGTTAATCCGCAGACTGATGGGAGAGACACGGCAGGCGTCTGGGACCTCCGGACTGGAGGGGTGTGAGCTGAAGTCACTCTGCTTGACCGACCCCCACTAACTCCTAATAAACACATCCATTAGCACTGCAAGGACAGGACACATGCTGGGCCACAGCTAGCTCTATACACAAACTCAGATTTGAAACTGGTGTTTTTTTTTTTTTTTTTTTTTTTTTTTACAAACGAGTTATCTGTGAACATAATTGATGTGTGTGATGGAAGTACAAAGTGAACTTTCAGTTGTTGGAGATAGTATGAGTAGTTCTTGCTGGTGTAAAGAAACATTTACAAGATTGTCAGTCAAATCATTTAGAAAAGTAGCAGCACACCTCTTCTGAACAAGACACATTAAATAATAGTTAAATAGTTAGTCAGGCCATGAGAGACTTGACTAAAACAGCTGATTCCAATCAAGTCTAGTGTTAAAATATCATTAACATCATTCAAAAGTTTGGGATTAGTAAGATTTTGTAATGTTTTTTGAAAGAAGTCTCTTATGTTAACCATTTATTTAATGATAAATACAGTAAAAACACTAATATTTTGAGATTTTATTACAATTTAAAGTAACTGCTTTCTATTTGAATTTGAATGCAATTTATTCCTGCGATCAAAGCTTATTTTTATCATCATTATTCCAGTCTTCAGTGTCACATGATCCTTCAGGAATCATTTTACTGATTTGATGCTCCAGAAACTTTCGATGCTGAAAACAGTTGCTTCATATTTTTATGGAAACTATACTTTTTTTTCAGGATATTTTTATGAATAGAAAGTTCAAAAGAAGCATTTATTTGAAACAGAAATATTTTGTAACATTATAAATGCCCGTCGTCCGCCATATTTGTTTACTCTAAAGTCACGTTTGACCGCAAGAGATTTTGCGAGATTTCCCTTGTTCACAGGTTGTTTTGTGAATGGAATCTGTTAGTGTGTGGTGTGCTGTTGGTCGCATCACAACACTCCACACACTATTGCAACAAAACTATGAAATCTTTGATCACTGTTAAATCTTTCTCTCACATCTAATAAGATTTAAAAAAATATTTTAGTCTGGGCCAGCCTGTAGATGAATCTGTGCTATCAGTAATTAAGACTCAAGTGCTTGAAAAATCTCTTGGTGATTGACGTCAATGCACATATATTTTTAACACATTTTTACTCTGTTCAGCGTGCGGTAGAGCAAGACCTCAAGACAGGATGACGAATGACTCTCTTTAAATTAGGAATGTAAAGTTCAGAGTTGGAATGTAAAGTTCTGAGTATGGAATCTATGTACAGTGGGAATGGTAGCCATCAAACACACTCTACATGTGTGGAAAATATTGAGAGATGGAGCAATAGAGACACATCCAGCAATGAGTAATGAGAGGTGATGTTAGAACAGACAACCAGGGCTTGACATTAACACCTGCCAACCCCCTAAATTCGGGTGGATTTCAGCAGTGGCATATAACGCATTCACTCCTTCTAGCCACTTTGGCGGGTTGAATTTTATGTATAATATATGCATTTTTCTATTTTTCAAAAGGCATCTGAAATAATAAACTATGTGCAATGTAGCGTTGTCAAAAATATAGATTTTGAGATACATAGATACTGAAATATCTGGAACACTTGCAATTCTCCGCAGAATAGGTACCACAATACCAGCTGCGCTTTCTCTCTCTCTCAACTCTGACAACGAGTGACACACAAACCCTCCTCCACTCACTCACTCACTCACTCATTTCATTTGCTCCGGATGAATATTGTTGGTGTTACAGGGCTTGAATTTTGGCATGGGATTGCACATATTGTGCATAATTTTACTCATTCCCTCAGATTTTGTGCTCACACCCAAAGTGCGGCGCATAAAGCCGCCTCTCAGTACTAAATTGAGTTATTTTTCACTGATTATTGCGCTTAACAGTCAAATACACACAAAATAATGTCAAAATGTTGTATTTAAAAAGTATTCACTTAAACACAATCAGTTATGTTTTAAGTGAACATAAACAATTGAGAAAGAAAACGCATGTGTAACAGTATAATGGATCCACATGTCAGGTCTTAAAGTGACAGTAGCCTAATATACCTGTTTCCAAATTATGAGATAATATTAAAAATATCTATATGGCAGTTTTTCCTCATGCTATGGATGTCAAAATTGTGGCCAGTGAAAATGCTGAGTGGCTAGTAACTTTGGAAAACCACTAGCCACAGTGGCTGGTAAGCAAGCCCTGGACACAACACTCTAACTGTAAATATATATCCTCATTGGTTCTACCAGAAAGACTCAGGAGGCAAGAGAAAGTATGAATAAGATTTATTTAACGTTAAAGTTCTTTGGCGTAGAACCCGTCCGTAATCAAAATCCGTTGGGTAGAAGACACTTGCAGTTCCTGCCTGAAGATGAAGGCAGGGGTGGAGCCTACCCCCGATGGATGGACAGAGACCGACCTGGTGGTGGTGGGGAGGATGGGAGTGAATGCCGGCGTCTGCGAAGGTAGTAATGGGTGTTAACCAGGCTTAAATACTCTATGTCGAGTAGTGATTGGCTAGAACTGTGGTTAATGAATGATGTGATATTAGAGTATTCCCGGCAGAACTTGCGCTAGAGCAGTAGCTTCATTATTCATTGGTGTAGTTTGGGCGTAATGTGAAATAAACCAGAGCGAAATCAGAGCGACATCTCACATTCCCTTTAAGAGCAGGCACGCTTGTTCCATGGCAGATTGTTATTATAATGGCGGATTTGCCAGGCGCACCCCAGGAGCAGTTCACAGCCAAGGAGACCGACGTTCTCGTCAGGGCCGTAAAACACAGAGAAGTGACGTTGTATGGGGATGGGAGAAACCCACCCAAATTAGCTTCGGTTAAACAGGCGTATAAAAATTTGTGTAAATGTGTAAACTAGATTTATGCCTATTTTTTCACATCTTCATGGACACAACAATGATTTCCCTCGTGTGTTAATATCGTTTCTTGTAATAATCCAAGAACTGAGAAGAGTCCAATCAAGCAGCGAGTTCATCTGTCAAATCTTCATTAAACGACAGCAGCTTTTATATCTGGGTGGAGAGAGGATTATTTGAGTCATGTGTAGAACACAAAACCTCTAAAACCTTCAGAATCAGATGACACACAGGTAATATCTCTGTCGCTGTAAACTACCAAAAGTGAAACCACAAATGAATACCCGCAACAACATGGTAGACACGCATTTGTGCAGCGCAGAGCGGCTCTCTCGCACTGTATGATGTGACAGACAACTAGTTATCCAGTCTGGTTGCGTTCACACAGCGCAGGTTTTCCCAGAATGCGGTTGTGAGGCCTTAAAATTTGTGAGTTCGGTTATAGAACGCGCTTTTCACTCCCGTAAATAACTGTGAGTGAACATTACAGTACTAAGAACTCAAACACAGCGCTGACAACTGTATTCTGTTGCTGTGTGAATGTAGCCATAGAACGAGAGAATAAAAAGTTGTTTTTGGAACTAAAAAAGTTTTCTCCAATGACATCAGACTGCAAAGGCTCCTTCTAATTGGAGTGTGTCTGTACTGAGGGAAGAATGCATGTTTCAAACGCACCCTAATTTCAAATTGTGTGGAAACTGAGACACTGCAGTCCCCGCAGGGAGCGTTACAAGTACAGTCTGGGTGCCGAGGGGCACCTGCAAAGAATTTTCAGGCGAGAAACCTTCCATTCATGCACGGTGACCTCACAGTTCACACAAGAGCATTCCAGGGGCGCTGAGGTGGAGAATCAGCCCAGAGAATGAGAACACATTCCACTAACACATGTGAAGCTTCTGATATCATACTGTTGCAAGGCAATCTCAGAAAGTTCAAACGTACTGTACTGTGTGTAAAAGTGCATGTATCTATTTATGGCTGACGGAGTGTATGTGTTGTGAAAATATTGGCACAAGATAATTCTACATCTCAAGATCTCAACATCTGGATCTCAATTTACACATGAAATGCTAGTGGGCTTGAAAATTCAAAACGTGCATTATAGCAGCAATTTTGCATTGTCAAACAACACTCAAAACCGAGAGTCTATAGGATTTTTTTTATCACACACATGATGACGGCACCAAGAACGATCCTCTCATTACACATCTTGTTTTGTTCTGGAGTAACAGATAGCATGCATCACTCATGTCTGGTGTTTGTGTATACTTCTTTGAGGAATCTGGGACATATGAAGGATCAGAGAGAATATTTGGGTGGGGAGCGTAATGTGATATTTATAGATTGAGATGTGTTGGCTGACCGCAGGGGGTCTCAATGCCCTGACAGGAAGAGCCACTCTGGAGAGCCGCCACCTGGAAGTACTTCTCAGAGGTCAGAGGTCAGATCTATTGAACATGAGTGACAACATCTACACATAAACATACCGACATGAGTCCGCGGATTAGAGAGACACTGGGATTTAGCCTCGAGGCTTTTGTTTAGATTGTGCTGCTGCCAAAACCAACTCAAAGTTGCTCATTAAAGGGATAAAATAAAAGTCATTCTTTACTTCCACATTGCACTTTTCCGTATTACAAAAGTAAAATAGAAAATGACATAAAGCACCTTAATAATATCCTAAAATACTCCATACTACTGTACATCGTCCATAGAAAAAAGAAGGGTGGGTCAATTATATGATTGCTTGATTAATATCACACATATGTGATGTGAAATTTATGTGATGTGATATATATGCCATATGCACTGCATGTTTCAAAGTAAAGTGTAGCTCTGTGTTCATTTACACATGTGCAGATAATGATCGTGTTTTCCGCAGCTCGGTTCACACTAAGGGGCCGACACTGTTTTGAATGTCTTTTTGGCAGTTCATTTACACGACAATGCCGTTTTGGGGGCCTGAAAATGCAAACTTTTGAAAACGTTTTTGAAAATTATACTTTTATTGTCTCTGTGTAAACTACAAGAACGCAAATTTGTGAAAAATGTGGCATCATGCACATGCATATTACTTGTTCAGTCTATAGGCGATTAGTGTTTCTTTACAAAGTGACATCGCCAACTACTGGCCTGGCATGAATAATACTGCGTTTTTAGCCGTTTTCGTGGATCCCTGTGAACGGGGATTGTTTTGACAACACAGACGTCTGTAAGCGAAAAACACAAAGAAAAAAAACATTCGTTTTTTTGTACATCGTTGTTGTGTAAACGCATCCTTAATGCAAAAGTACTTTGGACCACTTAAACATGCACCTGGAAAAGCAACAACTGCCAATCAACTTAATAAATTTGCATAGAGACGTGCTTGTTAACTGGCTGTCAATAAAAGAAAAGCTTTAATGGCTCCTTGATAAATAAAAGAAATTAAGATAGTCAAATATTATTATTGTAATATTGCAGTTATACTGTAAAATAAAATTGTTATTACTATATAGTCATACTGATATATAATCACAAATTGTGCAGCCAAACAAACAAGAACAGTAAACCTGGATACATAAAATAAAAATAAATAAAATAAAAAACTAAATCACAATCACATTATTATTATTTTTTTTAATTCTATTTAAATGTCACAAAACATGCAACACATGCTGAAGAAAATTGAGTTGATCAAGATCTCCCCAATCATTCGTTAATGACAAACTCAAATGAGCCACATTTCCTTCTGGTGTCCTTGAAACTCCTGCAGTTGCTTCAACAAATGGAGTTGCTCACACAATGATAGGAAACATTAAAATGCGTTAATATCGTGCCGTGCATCTCCTGCAACAATGAGACTTGATAAGGAGCCAAAAATAAGAAAGGGCCAGTTAAATGTCAGTGCCTGAGGTTTAATTATAGGGGCTGTATTCACATGAACGGCCAGACAAGATTTGTTATGAAATTGCAGGTTTAAATTTAGAGCCTGTCAACTGGTTCTGTTTAATTTGTTATTTCATAAAAGTGAACTAAAATGTATTATAATATAATATAATATAATCAGCATTCTAAACATGGGGACAGGGAACTAGAAATGTTGCTAAAATCAATTATAGAAATCTATTAAAAATAATTATAAATAATAAAATAAAAATAAATATAAAAATCCTGGCAGTTAAAAATTCTTTCTAAACATGCGGGCCGGAAAAGGGAGCGATAAAATTTGTCATACCAAGTAAAGAAAAACATTTCACAAGTTTCAACAAATGTGAGCATATCACTAGTTTGTGCGTGTCGCAGACGATAAGAAGCATCCTTGTCTGAAGAATGCACTCCGTTTTTAAGTCAACAAGCAAACGTCCTGATCCATAACCACGCTGATAACCATTTGTTCAGATTAACTTAATCAGAAATGTGGGAAAGAAACCGGCTTTACCGCGTTGACCTGAAACCCGACCCAGTAATGTGGGTGACATTAGCAAAGGCTGCTGGCTCGACCGAGGGACCCATATTTAGTCTGTTCAGCCCTGTGACAGAAACAACACCACTGGGATAGTGTTCATCATGTCTCGACCGATGAAGGAATGCCAATACTGTGCTCTGCGAGCGCAGCCTGACCTGAGCGTAGTCACACCATAACATGGATTCACAGAAGAAAAATACTGAACACTTGTGACCCCTTAACTAAAACAAGGGGGGCAACTTCCTGTTTTGCTCCTCTGCCTTCTTACCATTAACCCTTGTTTTGATCCACTGAATCATATGAAGGATGGAGAGTCAAAAAAGATCTTTAAAACAATGTAAATGATGTTTTAGCTTCCTTTAAACCAGTATTTGGTCATTTTCCTTGTTAAGTCATTCACCAGCACTTATGTAATTGATTTCACAAAGCTTAAGATGGAGAACGAATAAATATTATCTGGAGCAAATGTAATTATAAATGGATGCATCACACAAAAATATGCCCAGGTCACGCACCAAAATGAAAAAACAAAAATATATTTCAACCATGACAAGTCTCGGAATAGTTTCAGCATGTTATTGAATATGACAATGTTAATGTATTATTTATGCATTGTTTTTTTATACATTTGATTACTTTATTAGCCTGGGAAAACCCAGACAACTTCCAGCAAATTTAGATTTGCTCTGCAAGTAGTCTAGCAAAGATCAGACTTTCAATCAGAAATGTTGGGGCGGGCTTTACACGATGACGATCGCTCTGATTGGTTTTAGGTCTATCCAATTGCACCCAGAGGCATTTGAGTGACGTCGTATGTCGTATGTCCCAAAGCTTGCCTACTTTTTTGCTACACATTCAAAAGTAAATACCTTTTCTTCACAAAAAGACTGCATACCTTTATGGCGTAGTGTAACTTAGGCGAATTGGGACCAGTGGTCAGTGGTGTAGTCTAGGTTTTGAGTATACTGTAATATACTATTATATAAATTTGTGTGATATTCCCTTAAAATAACGTTTTTAATAGATTTTATTATTATTATTATTATTTTAAAATACATTTTACTGTGCAATTTCTTTCTAATTTCTTTGAGTTAGACCGAACTTTTATTTTGGTGGGTTGTAGACATTTGAGTTTCTGTGTGTTTTAATAAACTATTACTATTATTATTATTAGGCCTACTTGAAGTATACTATATTGTGCAATAGTAATATATTTCTGTTATAATTTCTTCAAGTTAGACTGAACTTTTATTTTGACAGGTTGTCGTAAAGACATAATTTCTTTGTGTATATGAAACGAATGAATGACGATAGTTTTATCAAATGAAATGGTGTAATTCTCGTGAAGTGACTCTCATAGCAGCTCTGCGATGAAGTGCACATGTGTAGCCTACATGTCTCAATACAGTGAAACGCTGAAAACACCACGAGCGTGAGTCACGCGTGCTTCAGTGTGTGTGTGTGTGTGTGTGTGTGTGTGTGTATGTATGTAGTGGAGCACACATTGAGCGCTCATTCCCAGAGACGCGTAGAGCAATTGCAGTCTCTTTTAACTCTAATATTCATAGACACTAGTCCATATCGAGATTTGATTCTTTGTACAGCCCTACTTTTGATTTATTCATTCAAAAATAGCAAAATTCCGTGACGTTCTGCATTTGCAAGCTCCATTTGTGACTGGATTCCGCGATTCGATCGTGTCGCCTCGCAAACCCAGACGGGGTGAATATGACTTTACACAATGACGATCGCTCTGATTGGTTTTAGGTCTATCCAATTGCGCCCAGAGGCATTTGAGCGACGTCTGTTGGTGACGCCCCTTTGGAAATGAGTAATTAATTAAGCTTTGCCAGACCATAACTCAGTTACTACTAAGAATAGTCTGGTTTTAACCAGGCTATTACTTTATAGTAGTACATCTCATTTCTAATGCTTGAAGTTTTTCAGGTAGCCTAGGTCTATTTTTTGTGTCTTTGTTTATTGTAGTTTGCTCTGTTTGCTCTTTCTTTATCACTGTTTACTTGTCTTCAGTAAGCTTGAGAGTTTTGTAGGCTAGTATTAGTTTTTTAAATTATATTGAAAATGGTGATAAGAATTATGAAATTTGAATAGCATAAAAAATATGTAATAAAAAGCTTAAGGCAAAAACAACTAAAATTTGTGGACTATATCGTTTTTGTGAAATAAAATTACTCATATCGTGACATAATATTTTGGTCATATCACCCACCCCTAGCTGTGGGCATGTAAGATATGCTGCTGCTGCTTAATTAGACATACATAAATCCCGTAGCAAATCTAGGTAGGTGGAGCTGGGGGAGGTGGAGGGTTTCAGAGGAACTCTGATAGCATGCTGCATGACTAGATTACAGCAAACAATGAACCAGACTATTTAAATGTTGAGCAAGCAACCTCATTGGCTCATTGGATCAGAAGAGGCCAATCAGCTTGTGCTATGTGGTAATAATGTGATTGCTTGCAGATTGTATGTAAAGGACCTATCAGCCCTGCGCACTCTAGAGTTTCATGACTAAACTAGATATTTTTGCAAAATGAAAAATACAGCCTATTTATTTGTCGACATACGACTGGAACTGCAAAATTGTCATCTTAATGGTTCCAAATTGTATTATTTTTCATAACACAATTTGAATTATATTTCTTTCGGGATAAAATATAACTGGGACACGTTTCGGTAAATTCACACAATTCTTTCCACAAAATGTCATGTGCTTTGTTTTGAAATTTTGATGATAAAAAAACAAAATCCCTCGAACATAACAGGCATGGCATCGGAAACAACCCATTTAAAAACAATTAACATGCTTTGTCACATATTCTTCTAAAACATACAGATTAGTTTCTAATTGAACCCTCGACTATTAATATGAACAGCATATGGGCCTGCCTCTCAACACAATATAAACTCTCCAGCAACAGGAAAAACACACTGGACCCTGTTCAAGTTTTCCAGCAATCCGGGAAGACCAGCGCAGTGCGGAGAGGACAGGGTCTCCTTTTATTGCAAATGCAATTGTTCTTGAAAGTCAAAACAACGCACGCTGGGCCTACCATGGGCTGGCATTGTAATAACAAACAATCTAAATTCTTTGCCGCGGTGCTTTGTACACAATCTGAATTGTTCGACGGTGAAAAAGTTGGTGGATCGTTGCACAGCCAGGCGGGTGCACGGATCGGCCCCCGTGACATGAAACCGCAATAACAGGAACCACTAACCGGTCTCTGCAGCGGTGCAGATAAGAGCCGCGCTGAATGAAGCCCAGAACACACCGTTACTGTAATAATAACAACAGAATGGTGACTGGAATGCCAAAGATGCAGGTAATAAAACAAACATGGTCCGACTTCAAATAAAAGGTGGAGAACTTATGGAAAGTGATACAAACAAGCCGATAACAGCCCTCAGGCATCCCAGCACACGTTAAACTGACACTGGAATGCCATTAACCATAAGGATGTGTCACATGAAATGTGTTTCTTTTGACAAGCTGAGCAACCGCACAAAAGCATGGGCGAGTGCTGGTAGTTTCCAGTGTAATGGAAAACTCATTTGAGAAACACTCCATAGTTTACTCAGACTGTTATGTCTGTTCAACCATGTGAGAACTCATAATTCCTATAAAAACAACTTGAGATGTATCAGATAGCATGAACATTGTCAATACAGCCTGGAATGCTGATTTATAGTCTGGCTCGTTACACTAATTGATGGAATTTAAGTGATTTTTAAAACAGTGTGAAGTCGCGACTTGATTATGTTATCGTGCAGCACAAACCACGTCAGTTATATAGAGTGCACCAGTCATGTTCCGGAAGTAAACACTCATTCACTTTCTCCATAGGGAAATCGATTTTTAACAATAACTTATAAACCTTTGAAATACAGACCTAATGTGAGCTCTGAGGTTAATCAATGATATATACTTTTGTTGAACCTCCTGCTTGCATTAATTCAACTTATTTTTAAATTAATTGGTCAACAGAATTTGTGCCAAAAAACTACATTACCCATGATGCTGTAAATTCCACCAATCAGAGAGTCACAAAAACACCAAAAAGATTCTGCAGGGAACGCCACAAATGACTCAATCAAGTCGATTTCCCTGTGCTCTCAACTTGCTTAAATATTTGTATATATAGTTTGCAATAAACTTAAAATAAATTATAGACCTATGTACAGTATATACTATATATATATATATAAAATCAACAACTTGAAGTAGTTTTATACTGTATTTCTTCCTCGTTTTTAATTTGAATATGCTGTTCTCAATGCTTCATGGTATTGTAGTTCTTTTCCTCACTAAAGCCGTTAAGTACACAGTCTTGCTTTTCTGTCTAATTTTCAAATAATTTTTAGCTTCAAATCAAAGTTTGCAATGTTGTGATTCACCTTGTAGCTGGTTGGCTTGGTTCCTGCTTATAACACTTTAACAAAGATTTTGTTAAAATCCCTATGGGAAAAAATGAATGGAAAACATACGACTGGAACCAATGCCATTGAAAAAGTGGATGGTCAATAACACACTCTATTACAATCTTGAGCAACAGAGAAAACCATTAAAGGGATAGCAGATACACCCAAAAATGAACAATTTAAGCAGGTCTGCTGCTTCAAGGCCATTTACACAATAATGTGCGAATTAATGCAAAATCCAATATTTTTTTCTTGTTTTCCTAGAAGCACGCACTGATTTGATTTGCTAGTTGGCCAAGATGACATGTTATGGAAATCATAGCAAATATTTGGAAAGCCAAAATAATAGTTATCAGTTATGATGATCTGAATGGGAAAAGAGAGCAAAGGGTCATGCCTTCCGGTCATGCCTTACATAATCCTCTCATCGTGACCAGGCTGAACTTCGGCCACACTTTGTCTCATAAAAACGCAAAGATGTTGAGAGTGAAAACCGACTTCAGCGAAGCTAATGGAGCATCTGTAATGCGCCTGGTATAAACAAAACAGAAATATCGCCCAGACCTGCCTTCCAGAGTGCACGGCCTTGCCTTCATCACAAATATAGATTAATCATTACAAATACAGACACACAAGTAATCATCCTGTCTTTAGGCGTTGGACGCGTGCCAGTACAGAAGCCAGGTATTAAGGTCAATGCCTGTATAGGGGCGTGGCGGGGCTTGTTTGTGTGAGTTTGGACAGTTCTGGCCCACCTCTTTATCTGCGTTCCCTGTACGCCCTCCTTTTTCACACGTTAGGCATGTTAGCAAACACATTCTAAAAAGAACAACATTAAGGAGTGGTTAAAATGACAGTTGTGCTGGAACAAGATTTTAGACTGGGTGGACTGCACAATAAAATGCACAAAACTATAAATGATGATCTATCTATCTATCTATCTATCTATCTATCTATCTATCTATCTATCTATCTATCTATCTATCTATCTATCTATCTATCTATCTATCTATCTATCTATCTATCTATCTATCTATCTATTAATTACAAGAACAAACTCAAATACAAAACAGAATCTCAGGAACAAGGATGACAAACAGAACAACCAACGTAACATAATGTAGAACTGACAATGAACTGAAAGACACACAGGAGCTGTTTCTTAATTCCAAGAATGCAAAAAACAGACTTGCATTCTCGTTGAGACCAGTCTTGCTAGGTGACCTTGAAAGAAACTCGAGAGGACGCGAGGACACAGAACGCATCTTTGTGAGAATTGAGATGTGCTGCGATCTTGCTGCTTAACTGACCATCTCAGCAAATAACGATTAACGACCAAAGCACAATAAATACAACATAACATCACAAACAAATGTCACAACCTATTAAACATTTCTTTCATATTATTATAGACATTGTGGTCATATACGTTTATATATTTTATTTTATTTTACCGTGTGTAGGCCATTTATGAGTAGCCTATGTTTTACCTATGTTTTGTCAATGTTAAGATTATTTCAAAAATGCCAATAAAAATCCTGCCGCTTTCTTAAGGTCTTCATCACTTTATTAAAATTAAGCAAAAGAGATGGACAAATTGTTTACTTTCACAGGCTGTCACGTATTTCAAGCTTGCAGTGGGAATCTCTTAAGTGAGAACGAGAAGTTTAAGCTTACAGGCTTCCGTACGTCAACCGCCCAAAGCGCCTTCTGGGACTTTTAAAGGGTTACTTCAGGATTTAGCATTAAGCTTTGTATTAGTAGAAAACCTTTAGTATTTTCGAATTACCATGCTTTCCCCCCTCATATCCCCCTGAGACGAGAGATTTATGTATTTTTTGTCTGGAAAAAATCCTCCGATGACGCAAAAATCGTCATTTTGCGTCATCGGAGGATTTTCTGTCCAGAGGCTAAAGACTACAGCCAGTAGATGGCGTTGTTCCGCATGTTTTCAGCCCGCCCATAGAGGGTGGGATCTCACTCACAGAATGTACACAGTATCAGCCGTCTTTCTTTGGAAGCTAAGCTAGCAGGCTCTTGTTCTGTGGAGAATGCTGAATAATAGGAGAAAGCTGAGTAAGTAGGGGTTACCATCTTCCTTTTCCCGGACTTGTCTGGCGGCCGAGACTGTTAAAAATGTCTGGGATTCGGCTTTTGCTTTCTGCGGTCGCCATTCATTGTTTACATGCACACCTTTCGTTTCAATCTAACTGAATTAATTCCGATCGGTGAATCTGAATGTAGTGTTTACATGAACGCTAAACAAGTGATCGGTTGTTGTGCGTTTTACCCTTGCTAAGAAAATTTCCGCTCCTCCGTGAGAGATACGAGACCCGGCGCGTCTCAGTAATGAAGCCACCGGCCTCGCGCTGTTCTCCCGCGGCCGTCAGCCTCGTCCTGCTCGCCACAGTAAACATGATGAATGAATGGCGACTGTAGAATGCAAAAGCCGAATCCTGGACATTTTGGGCGATCTCTAAATCCTTGGCAAACTCATCACTTACTTAGGCTAGCCTTGTTGTTTTCAACTGTGCTCTCTAACCGGTAGGCGTGGCCTCCTAAGGCAGCGAAGCAAGTGCATTCTGGGAGTTGTTGTCTTTCATCCACATAAGCCAAAAATACATTTTCTGGCTTTTCTCAGTCTAGAAAGCTCCAAATTCAAAAATTTCTCCACATTTCTTCTACATAAATGACCTATTTTAAATACACATTCATCTTCCCAGAGGTGAAGTATCCCTTTAATGGTTCGGTTCTCTCAAGTCTGCATTCAATGCATCCTTGATATCAGGAACGCATCCATGCACTTTCATGCGTCCTCTGTGCTTGCGTTCTTGAGTATTGGCATTGAACTTAGATGGTTGATGATGACAAGGACACAAGATTACTGAAGAATAGTGAGAAACAGCCAAGGTTTAAATACAGTACACAGCAAACAGAGGAACTAACAAGACTAATTAACTAGATGCATCTGAACTCAAACTTTAATCAATATGTAACTGGTGACAAACAGGCAGGGGAAACTGAGGATGGCAGAACCAAATAACACACTGACAGCAAGACAGAAGACTAGACATACAGACGTGAATCAAAACACACACAACACGTGACATATATCAAATAAACTATGCAATTTGTAAATATATATTTATTTAACTAATTTCCAATCTATCTATAAATCTGTGTCAACACAATAAATCTGTGTTACCTTTTATGTAAGTGTCACAGCCATGAAACCGCTTCCAAAACTGCTGGAGCACAACATGAGAAATAACAGGAAATCACCCTTCAAATCAGTGGCCTTTCAGAATTTATGCCTTCTGTAAATGCGGGAAAACCAGAGGGTCTGACCAAACTAACACTGTGTTCTCCTCTGACAGAATAACAATACCCCTGCCTGACGCCCATGTTCGCCGCTCTGTTCTTAGCTGTTTGTGTGATCCATATTTGCCCAGGAAAGAAACTCACTCCATCTTTGATGCTTGTGACAGCTCATGCCGGCTTCATCTGGTGTGTATTTTTGGCATGTTATGTTGTTGAAAATAGTTTTTCCTGAAATAAGAGAAAGAACAGACTATGATTGTGATGTTCTATTCATGTTAAGAATATTTTCAAAAAAGCTGAAACAAGTTTAAAGGATCAGCTGTCTACTCGACTGACCCCAGACAAACCACAGCTCATTTATGACAGCTAGAGCTTGACCCATGTCTGACATCTGCATATATATTGCGACCTAATAGATTCTTGAGATTTCTGCCATTTTTGTTTGAATTGTTTAAAAAAAAATTGAGGACATCGTCATCCTCATTATAGATATTTGGCCAATTAAAACAAGCATATCAACACTTAAAGTCTTCAAGATCTTCGAGAATGCCAAATTAAAGAAATGAATTTTCTTTAAATGCATTTTGCTGTGAGCATGTTGTGCATTAGTGTGCCATTGTTGCCAGATTGTTAAATAAGTTAAAAATCCTTTCACCATACGTGCTACAGCAATTGAAACACCACCTTAAATGAAAGTCTTTATGCAGAATTATACTGAGCTTCGATAAGATGGACTATTCGTTTTTACCAACTGGTAAATTATTAAAATGTGTAAATATTAAATGTAGATAATGTCAGAGAGATCTTGTTTCTCCTAGACTGATTCTTTTGAAGGCATGTAGAGGCAATGGTGTCTATGAAAACAAGCCTGGTATGCCGAACACGTGCCAGTCAGAAGATCGACAGCTAGACAGAACAGAGCCAAGTGCTAAAAACTCATCATGTAAATCTGAATGATCTATAACAGCACATCCATGTGAATAACGTGCCCTCGTTTTCATGTCACAATGACGCAAACGGCTTTGACTGGAAATGGGTGGCGATGTGGTTTTGAAAGCGAGCCCAGATTCCTAGAATCATCTTCAGACCTTACACCCTCCTGTGACACCGTAGACGAACACGTCACTTCGCGTTTTTGGCAGAAACTGAGGCAAAGGTTACATTTTGCATCTCAGACCCTGAGGTGTGTAAATATTTGCTGAGCCCATGTCTGGTTGCATAGGGGATTAGGGAAGCCAATCTCTTTGCACGCTTCATTCCTGGACTCACGCCATTAAGACGGGATGGTGAGCTGCAGTCTTCACAGTTATTGCACAGAGCAATACAGACGGTATGCGGGACGACTCTTACAAAGTGTGAAGTCACGAACACCCACATGGGATTACCGTACGAGAGCTGCCAATCAATTCACACTGGACTGGGCAAATGGGTCAATCAGGGTCCGCATGTGCTCATCGAAAATACCAGCATGCAATACAGCGCATATTCACTAACCTGCTTACAGGGTTCACACAGGATGGAGACAAGAAATGCAAAAGTGCAAATTTTGACAATTTAAACATGATTTCACTAAGTAGAACATGTTCCTATATCAACATCATTGTTGATCATGGAACAACATTCCAATCAACCAATCAGATTTGAGGGACAAGTTTGTAGTTTATGTCAAGTCAATGCCTGCTATACAGACGGTTTCAGCAATCCTATAAGATCATTACAGATCCCACTGTACAACATAGATCTAATAAACTTGGGTACGACATGTACATGTAGACTGTACGATGATGACACTTATTGAATCTTGGATGGGACACATGTTAGTATAGAAGAATAAAACATCATCAGTATGCGCTAGTGGTAAACAAATACAGCAAGATAAATCGCACTTTGGCAATTGTGTTTTTTATGTGCGCTGAAAAAAAGAGGAAGTGAATTAAGAGAATATGGACGCGGTCATAGCTAGGGAAAAGTAGCCAACTTGGCTTGGGAGCTTAAAGGAGAACTCCGGTCAATTTTAACATTGAGCTCATTTTTTGTACATTTGGAGTGCTGTCAATACAGAGAACAACGACAAAAATCGGTGTTGCCTACACCGTGTTATCCTCTTTTTAAAATGTGCACCCTGTTGACTTCAATGGGGCAAGTACTAAACCTGCTTTTAGCCTCTTAACATCCTTTAAGTGTCATTACAAGTGCAGAGAAAATGTGAGTGATTCCTTCATTGTCGAGTTCACGCGCGTGATCATAGGTAACTAAACCTATGCGTGTGAACTCGACAATCGATTACAATGGACTTCGACCGAAAACAGGATGTAAATACAGGTATGTGCGCTGGCTGAATAAACATCATTTTTATTCATATCTTTCACATCTACTGCAGTCAGATTCACCCGTGATTACTCTGAAGGAATCACTCACATGACCTGTGCACTTGTAATGACACATCAAGGATGTTAAGAGGCTAAAAGCAGGTTTAGTACTTGCCCCCTTGAAGTCAACAGGGTGCACATTTTAAAAAGAGGATAACACGGTGTAGGCAACACCGATTTTTGTTGTTGTTCTCTGAATTGACAGCACTCCAAATTTACAAAAAAAGGAGCTCAATGTTAAAATTGACCGGAGTTCTCCTTTAAGGGAAGTAGTTTAAGCGCCATGTCGCGTTGATCAATACGCCATTTCATGTTGCATTTTTATTGGCTAATCAGTAGGCATAGGTCGTAGCAGCAAACACACTGTGAGATGATCATGCAAAATTTCTACAGCCCAAATCATTTCCCTCTGGTTTTAGGGATAAGTTAGGTTTAGAGGTAGACTTAGGACAAAATTTTCAGACATGTTGTTCCAGGATCAACAAAATATGTTGACCGAACATGTCTTACTTGGAAAAATCACAGTTACCCATAGAATACACAACTCATGCATAATAATTATAAATATATTAATTAATAAATTATACTTTAACATCCACAAAAGGTCTTTAGAATTTTAAACTCTAAGCTTTAAACTGTTCACACTAAATAAAAAGGTTATTTTAACAACTGAAAGAAAGAAAGAAAGAAAGAAAGAAAGAAAGAAAGAAAGAAAGAAAGAAAGAAAGAAAGAAAGAAAGAAAGAAAGAAAGAGAAAAAGAAAGAAAGAAAGATTATTTGATTGTGCAAAACAGAAGTTCTTGAGATGTCAGGGCATAAACCAAGTGTGAATAGATAAACAAACAGGTGTAATCTTTATATGGCAGATCAGATTTCTACCAGTTTGTTTACTGCATGGCTGTAGAAACATGTCCCTCATGGCTCACCATACACTGTGTTAGCTAATACAAGGAGAGGATGTTTTCCAAACCATTATCATCTGCTGAAACCAAGCTCCACCACGGCTGTCTGGGGACTTTTTCATCTCTTATTTTCATGAGGGCTTGAAACATTTCACCTCTGCTTACTAAACTTCAGCGCCGCTCTCAGAACTTGCTGTCCTGCATCCACACTGACATCAGTTTAACAGATGTATCACATACCATAACTGTTAATATGTTCGTCAGACCAGCTAAGACCAATAAATAATCTCAGGATGGTTAAAGCCGTTTTTTTAGCAGGCTCTTTGCCCACATCACCTGCCACTTCAGCAATATATTTTGCACCAACAAGTGCCACAAACATGAATTACCCGTAGCAGATCTAGACAGGTGAAGTTGGGGAAGTATTTGAAGGTTGAGCAGCAAGCTTATTGGCTACTGATTCAGCAGCAACCAATCAGCTGTGCTCTATAGAGAATGCTAGAGTTTCATGACAGAACTTTGTATTGTGCTGCTTAAGATTTTTGTCTGATTCAAATGTGTTTTCAGGACATTGACGATTGTCTTTAATTGTATAGTTTGCTTTCCCGGAAAAAAAAAACTGTGATGTGACACAGAAAGCACCTCAAATGAGTGACATTCTCCATGTGGCACAGTGTTATCTTGTGGGCCATCAGCATGGTTTGGAGTGATGGCTTTAGTCCAGCGGAAGGAGGATCTCCAAAATCCTGGCGCGAGTTCAGCTCCAACATTGCATAATATCTGCAGGAATGTGCAAGAAGATTAGCAAGATCTGTAGAAACGATTCATAGTTACATGAAATATTATCTTGTGTTTGGAGGCTTGAATGGATTCTATACTCTAATGAAGTAGTGTTGAGGAACCAGAGAGATGAGCAGTTCAGTTCCAAAATGCAAATCACTGAACATGTTTTAGCACAGTTTGACGTATGCTGTAAGAACTTTGGCTGGAACGCAAAATCAGCTAGTGTGCATGTCCATACTGTGTGCAATCCACACACACACACACACACACACACACACACACACACGCACGCACGCACGCACGCACGCACGCACACACACACACACACACACAATGCATATACATGTGGCTTTTGCAAGCACTAGCAAACCACATATAAATGCACATCAAACGAACACATTATAATCATTCCTGTGAATTTCTCTGCCGTACAGGATCTACAGAGAATGAAGCCCAAGGCAAACTTCACAGTGATTTGTTAACAGTCTGATGTGCGCCAGTGCTATCAATCACTGTGTGTGTGTGTGTGTGTGTTGGGTTTAAAATGATCCTGAATCTTGAACTTTCTTTTTATCAAATAATCATGAAGAATTGTATCACAGTTTCCACATAAATCCTGTATAAATCAGCACAACAGATTTCAACATTGATAATAATCAGAAATGTTTCTTGAGCAGCAAATCAGCATATTAGAATGATTTCTGAAGGATCATGTGACACTGAAGACTGGAGTAATGATGCTGAAAATTCTACATAGTTAAATAACATTTTATCTTTAAAATAGAAAATTGCAATAATTTTTTACTGTTTTTATTGTATTTTTAATCCAATAAATGCAGGCTTTGTGAGCAGAAAATTTGACTGACATGTAAATCTGGAGTATGTCACCCTAATTGAAATCAAATACAATGTTCTCTTTATTCTGGAATGTCTTCTTCTAGAAAACGTCCACTAACACTGGCATCCTGTTTAATGTAATCTGGGGCAACATGTCATGCACTGGATGTTTGCTTCAAGCCCGAACCCTGAAGCCACTGGAGGTGTTTGCTCTTTACCATAGTAACAGAACCTGATCGAGCAGGAAGTGCTTCAGCAGGACAACAGGAAGTGCCCTGGCTCCGTCGGCCAGGCTTCGAAGAATTCCAGGAAGTTATTGTACTCTGTGGAATGAGCAGTGGAATGCAGCATGTCTGCGGAGCTGCGAAGTCCCGGGCCGTGTTGTGAGTCACCAGGCGACGGCTTTTGAAGATAACGGCTCTTTTTTCATGCATATGTGGCATAACGCTGGCAGAGGCCCGGGCCTGTCTGGGTCCTCGCTCACCCCGACTGCATTTCTCCTTCACACGACACAGGACAGGCTGAGACAGGGTCATTAGCATTGACTAAAACATATTTGTCTTAATATGTTTTGTGGGTGTGTCCTGGTAAACTTTACATTATGTGGACAAAATATCCCCACAAAGATAGTAATAGCAGTAAATTTTGGCCTTGTGGAGACATTTTTTGGAAAACAGCTTATAAATCATCCTAAGGCCTTGTGTCCACCAAAGCGCCAGCACTCTTCTGAAAACGCCTCGAGAGAGCTTTGGCGAATCAGCATAATTTTCAGTTGAGATGCTATATTTGCTGACACAGAAAATCCACGGGACTGTCACTAGTATCTGATATAAAAATGTAGTCACAATGTAACATACTTGCTCTGCCACTAGTTTTGAATGATGAGATGTGCTTGTTGTCTGAAATTGCTTGGCTTTATTACTCTAGAGGAATCATGAGTGTCTTAGGAAGCTCAAATTCTTCTTAATTTATATATAGAAAAAAGAAGTGAGAGTATAAATGCAATGTTGGATGGGTGTGAAAAACAGTATGGACTTGAATGTATCTGCAATTTTTCCTCTAACATCAGCATTAATAGGAACGGAAGGGCGTTTCAGTGTCTTTCCACTGATCTGCAGCACTTATTTACTATATGCACATTTAGGCTGATTGGTGAATAAAATCCATAAAAAGTACTAAGTTGAATTTATAAAAAACCTGTTGAAACTGATTGCCTCAAATTGATTATGCAAATTAGCTAATCATTTATGAGTTGATAAAACTTACTACAACTTTGTATAGGTAACTTGTGTATTTGTAAAGGTTATGCTAGAAAACTTATGTGTTGGTAACTCAGTTTGAAAAGTTCAGCTAACTTAAGAGATTTAAGTTTAGTTTAGTGCTCAGAACTCAAACAAAACAGTTCTCTTAACAAGTCTGCTTGTTCACATTACTAGAAAAATGTGTGGAAACAGATTTCCTTAAATTTCTCAAGTACATTGTACTCAAAACTTTAAGTTGTTAATACAAAGACAGACAACTGATTGTTGGCACAACAATAGGACGTTTATTTGTTCCATAAAACAATGTTACTTCAAGTCATTATTTTAAGGCATGCTATCAAATCAACATTTTAACACAGTAAGACAAATTGCACATACTGCAGTAACTCCGTAAATAAAAAAAATAAATCAAATAAATCAATGTCCGTTTTTTGACACAGTGAGTAATTACAATTGTCAGTGTTGAAATACAGAAACAGAGAACTCACAACACTCTATAAACAAGTTTCTTAGTAGAGACCTGGGCTGCGTTCAGCCCCGACAAAACGTTGCACAACGTTTTTTAATCAGAAACGGTGATGCGTTGAACACACTGTTCTGATGACGCAAGAGTTGCAACTATGGCAGCTGAGAAGGCCATTCTTTGTGTTCTTTGTGGAGAATTTTCTGAGCCTGATGAAGTCGGTATAAATATGTTTTTAATACTACAAAATATGCCTGATGTTACAGTTACTGCACTTGCCGCCCAGAACAAAAGAGAACATCCCAATCGAGTGAAGGGATTGCTGAAACTGAAATGGAAGCACACATCTTACCTAATTCAGACTAAAACACATCTCTGTAGCCTCACATGCTGACTTTATTTGTAGTTCATACTGTTTTAATACCCTGTATTTTCTTTCTCATTTTTAGGAAAAGCACTTAATTACCATTGTTTATTTCTATACCATGTCATACACTTGCAATGAAGCTAAAAATATAAACAACTACATCATTATGTTGATATCCTATATTTTTAAAATAAAACTTACGACAAACATGTCTTCTAATATCCTCAGTTGTTGCGTATACCGAGCTGCATCGAACACATTTGTAAATTACTTTCCTTGAACCCATTGTGCGAGTTCACTTTAATACCGCGTGCTTTATATACATGTTGCTGCTGATTGGACTGCAGTTCTGACACACCCACCAAACAAGAGAAAACGTATCTCAAACCCCGTTGCACACCGGTGCACACCGTTTCCAGGAAACATGACGTTCAACCCGGAAACCGTAGCAAAATGTTGCGCACTGTTTTGAACTTGAACATGCCCCAGGTTTCCTAGTTCTCTTAAAAATGACAGTTCTCTTTAAAAAAAATTGTCTTAGAGTCTAAACCACTTAAAGGGAAAGTTCACCCAAACATATATATTCTGTCATCATTTACTCACCCTCACGTTGTTCCAAACACAGACTTTTGTACTCAAACTTTTTAAACCTGAGAGATCGGCTGTACCGTCCACTAACAAGTCTCATGCGTCCTTCGAAGGATGCAGCCCTTGAACTGGGACGCAGCTATTGACTTCGGTACCATGGAACCGGACGTGCTGAAATGCTAACTCGCTTCTGCGTTTTGGCTTACAAAGTGATGCCATAACCTGCACCACTCTAGTCAAGTCAAGTCAAGTCAAGTCAAGTCAAGTCAAGTCACCTTTATTTACAATACAGATTGTTTCAAAGCAGCTTTACAGTGATAACAGGAAAATAATGAAACAAAGTTTGTTTAGAAGAAAGTAGCATCACAGTCCAGCTTAAGTAAGTTCAGTGATGGTTCATTTTAGTTGTGACAAATATACTATACAGCCGCTCTGGAGAAATCCATGATGTCATCGTCCAGCTCAGTTCAGTTCTCGGTTCAGTTCTTCTCTATAGAAGAGATAAATAATGGGATAGGGGAAATAAAAAAATAATTAAAAAATAATAAAAACGGTCATATCCAAACACTTGTATATGTTCACATTGCGCATACGCAGAAGAAAACCGCATGAAGAAAAACAACTCTATTCAGTACTGTAAAAAAATAAATAAATAAAAAACATTTAAAATTCGCTCTAAAATTGTATTCACAGTTTTTTGTGACGATTCTTTGCACCAGATAATTGCAACAGTTTGAGCAGGCTTTTAGTCCAACATTCAGTACTACTGAAGTTATTTAGTTGAACTAATACATCCAGCTGAAAGTTCACATAACACAGTCTAATTAAGTAAAATCAACAAATTTGTCATAATCAGTTAAGTTTGCATGCTTTTCTTAAGTAGATTCAGTGATTCTTATTTTACAGTGAACCTTTGATGTGCAACTCAACCTGAGTCATGTCTAGAGACTAGAATACCATACAAACTGTCTAGCAATGTAATAAACCCCACTCAGAACACTTCAGCAACCTTAACCCACAACACCTTAACCTAGTGATGGTGAGTATGTTTGCGCTTCACTATAAATCTAGTTAGGGTCTTCTCTTTTCCTTCAGGCTAATCCGATTTTATTCCATCCCTCAGTTTTCCCTTCATTTGATCCTCCTCTAGTTCCACCGGCTCAACTGGCAACACTTCTAGCCAATCCGAGCGAGGATCTGGAGTGTTCCGGAAGGTTCCGCCTGACAGTCGATCTTCCTAACGCGTGGATGGAGGTGCGCAGGCTGGAGGGCAGGGGTGAAAGGTCAAAGGTCAGCCCTGGTGGATAAGCTTTAGCAAAAAACACGGCTTTGACAGTCTGAGCGACACACTTTCTTCTCGCTGACATGGAAAGCCTCAAAGCTCATCAAAACAAGCCGTTCCTCTGCAGGCTTTTACTGGATTAACATAAGAGTTCTGGAAGAGTATAATAGTAAATTAATTAAACACATCCTTTCCAGATAACTTTCTAAATTATATCGTCTTCTATGCAAAATAAATGCTATTATGAAATGACTTCAATTTTTAACTAAAGCACCTCAACAGAAGACTGTCATTATTCAGCTCAATTCAGTTCGATTTTGATTCAATTTAGTGTAACAAGTGTCAGTTTTGCATATTCATCAATTAAGACGACAAGTCTAGGAGAAAAATTTAGATTGCATTTTTTTTTCTCGCTCGAGAAAAAAGCAAATAACGAGAAATCCAAATGTAAACCAACAGCACATCATATTTCACAGGCTTTTCTGATAAAATAGAAAGTGAAAAGTAAAACAGAAGTGAAACACTTCATTGGGCAATATCAGACTCAAACTATAATGTGAATGTAATGCTGTGATGTATCCTTTTTAGTACATGACAAAGGGTTTTAGAAGCTGAACGAAAGCAGATGAAATAAACTAATATGTTTGTCTAAAATATTACAGAGAAAACTTCTGAAAGATGATTAAATTCAGACTAACAAACAGTGCGGATATAATATCCAGACAGAATGAAGCAGCATGTATGTGTGTGTGTGTGTGTGTGTGTGTGTGTGTGTGTGTGTGTATGTGTGTGTGTGTGCAGTGTTGACAGAGTGTTTTGGTACGTGATCCTCTGGTGTCTTTGGTGTAGGGAATGCCGTGTTGGCTCACACTCCTGGTGTGTGTTTCAGCAGTCAGGTTAATGACTTTGACCTCTGTGATGAATCCCTCCTGTTTAGTGAAACTCAGGAGATAAAGATCAGGATCTGTGTACCTGTGTCCAAAATGACACACACTTTGATGCTAAACATGAGGACAGCAAAAACAAGTGACAAATTGTGTTGAACATGGTGAAAGTGATGTAATCTCACCGACGGTCAACGACACCTTTGATAGACTATTTTAAAATGTGTATCTGGCAAGCAAAATAAGATAAGACTTTACAATAAAGAACTCATTTGTTAAGATAGGTTAATGCATTAGCTATAGCATTTTTTATCTTTTTATTCATTGTTGGTTAGTTAATAAAAATGCAATTTTTCATTGTTTGTTTATGTCAGTTCACAGTGCATTTTATCATGTTAAAATGTTAAAACAACAATTGTTGTTTTTCATGAAATATTGCAGTATTTATTATGATTTATCATAATGCACATCATTATTATTTTTTTATTCATATGCCCTCTTAATCTTTAATCGAAATCACGGGGCGGGGCAACCTGTCACTCACATAAGATCCACCAATAGCAAACCACAACCATCCAATCAATTCCCCACGAACAAAATCAAGCCCCTCCCTACATTTGTTCTTGTTTTCGAGAAGCTGTTTCACTCGGATATATGTCACAATAGGACAAAATTACATTGCCAATAAATGATAGAAGTACTGCTCATTTTAAATTCACATTAACTTATGTAGTTAACAAATGTTAACAATTGAAACCTTTTTTGTAAGTACTCAAAATCATTACAGTGGCATATGAAAAAAGTCTTGATCTTAATATTTACAATGTTGAAAACATACACTATAATCCAATACAGATCATAATGAATCAAAACATCTAAAATAAATCAATAACAGTCTGGACAAAAATAAACACATTCTAATGTAAATATGTGTTGAACAATGTATCTTTATTATTTATTCACTCATCAGGAGGCTTTTATTCAAAGTGTTTTACAAGTTTGAACCATTTATTCTACTTTATTTTTTAGCTCATCCTTTCAAAATGAGCACAATACACTATCTATTGTCTTTCAAAGTTTATTTATTACCTTGGCATGTGGACACATTTCTCTGGGTTTACACTCACATTTTGCAAGTGTTTGGCGCCCTCGAGTGTTCATGGAACAGCATTACCAGGTTAAGGTGTTTCTAAAGTGTAGCCTGCTTCTGAAAGGATGTCAATGAAGAAAGACACATTTAGCCTTTTACCAGCAGAAGCTAACTGACTTCATGCTATCCAAACACTTTTGATGTTGTATTAATTTATTCCTGTGATCAAAGCTGAATTTTCAGCATCATTACTCCAGTCAGTGTCACATGATCATTCAGAAATCATTTAATATGTTAATTAATATTACTATTATATTAAAGCTGCAGTCCGTAGCTTTTTTGGGTTAAAAATTATCCAAAATCAATTTGTGATCAAGTACATAACCAGCCAGTGTTCAACACTCTCTGCTTGCCTTAGCTCGATTCAAAACTGTAAGCTTGTAATAATGTTTTTAACTCCAGTGGTACTGGTGGATTTCCGCGGGAAATTCGAGCATGTCTTTGCGTCATTACGTCACATCTGTACACATAAAGAAGAGTCTCGGCTAGTAGGCTATATTGAGTGTGAGGATGCTGGAGGTGGAGATTTATAGCCTTTTCTCACAGCACTTGATATGATTAAACTTATCAATTTGATGGCGGATCCAGAAAGGTTCAAACGACAATCACCAGTGACAACTGGAGATTCACCCGCTGTAAAACGCAAAAGACTTCGGACTTCTGAGAAAAAAAAGAGACTGCAACCGGCCCGTGCGAAAACAAGGACAAATATCGGAAGGGCATTAAATGTAGTCACGCAATGCTGATGTTGTTAACATTAACTATTTGAGAACAAAGTATAATTTCACAGTTATATGTGTGTGATATGATATGATAAGCGATCGTTGGATGTAATCAGTGTGATTTACTGCACTGCTTTTTTCCTTTAGTTGGTCAGAACAAAAGTGGATGTTACTTACTTGTTCAGATGACATTTTCTGGTGAAAATTCTTATGTTGGTCATACTTCCAAAAAGTAGAATCTGTGATTGTGAATGCCAGTATCAACACCATCAGTGCGGTGACTGACAGCCGCACATTCTCCTCAAAACATCGGATTCATCCGCGCTGTGCCATGCCGAGCAACGCACGTATAGTTGATAATTCCACGAATAACTGCAATTGCAGATTTTGAACAGAGATGGCGACAAAGAGGAAAAAATGCAGACTGCAGCTTTAATATTACTATTCTAATATTACCCTCTTTGCTGCTTAATTATTATCAATTATTGGTGCTCAGTTATTTATAATAATTCTTATTATTGTCAATGTTGAAAACAGTTTTTATTGCTTAATATGTATGTGGAAACCATGATCCAGTTTTTTTTTCTTTTCAGGATTCTTTGACAAACAAAGTTTAATAAACAACAGTTAGTTGGAATAGAAATCATTTGTAACATAAATGTCTTTGCTGTTTTGATCATGTCATGTTTTGGTTTTGTTCATGTCATGTTTCTGTGTCTTGTCATGTGATTCCCTGTTAGTCATGTGATCCTGCTATGTGTTCCCTTGTCTGTGTCATGCTGTCATTGGTTTATTGTTTCATTGTTCACAGGTGTCCCTTGTCTTGTCATTAGTCTTGTGTGTATTTAAGCCCTCATGTTTGCCATGTGTCTTGGTCAAGTATTGTTTCCTGTGACCACTGTTGTGTGAGTCCATGTTCTCAGTTTTTCATCTGTGTTTGTTATGTTTTGTTTAAATAAACTGCACTTGGGTTCTCATCTACACTTGCCTCCAGTGGATCCCTTACAGATCAATTTAATACATCCTTGCTGGATAAGATTACTCTTTTTTTTAAATGCTTTTGAATAATGTTTTTCACAAATAAAATATAATCTGATAATAATAATAAATGTTTCTTGAGCAGCAAATCATCATATTAGAATGATTTCTGAAGGATCATGTGACACTGAAGACTGGAAAAATGATGCTGAAAATTCAGCTTTGATCACAGGAATAAATTACATTTTAAAATATATGAACATATAAAACAGTTGTTTTAAAGTGTGCTATTTCACAATATTGCTATTTTTACTGAATGTTTTATCAAATAAATGCAGCCTTAGTGAGCAGAAGAGACTTCTTTCAAAATCTTGAAAGAAAAATTTACTTAATTATTTCAAAATGTTGACGGGTAGTGTTTGTATATGTTGTATATTAATAAAATATTTATTAAAATTGTAAAATCTATAATTATATTTATTAATAATATATTTGTGGACATTAGACTATTTTAACCTCTTTTGTGTGACTGTAATGTCTCGAGCAGCACCACGGACAGCTCCACACACCACACACTGTCCAAAATGACTGTCCATAATGATATATATATATATATGTGTGTGTGTGTGTGTGTGTGTGTGTGTGTGTGTGTGTATGTATATATATATGATGCAGGGCTTTATCATGTAGGAGTAGATCATGTGTAAAAATAAAACTCACACTTCAGCTCTATTTTTAAAGCCTGTGAGTTCACAATAGATGTGTGAACATGAGTACGACAGATCATTATCTTTGCTGCTAAACTATTTAAGTGTGCGAGAACAGAGACTGTTTGACTTGCTGTGGAACTGAAGTCTATAGGCCTTCTTAATTTTCTATAATCAGTTCTCCTTTAATTTTGGGTTTGTGATTAAGTTCTGCATGGATATGCGTCTGTTTATCGTGAGTGTCCTCACTGTGCTGCTGGCGTTGAGCATCCCATTTGCCAAGAGAAGAGAAGAGAAAAGAAAATATTAAATGTAAATAAAAAATGGTGACCAATTATAGAACCTATACAATTTCTCTTAAACACAGTTGTGAAAGTAAACTTAACACTCAAGTTATGTTTGACTCAGCTTCTCAGAACATGTGCGCAACTTGAGTTCGCAGAATTAGGTGTGTGTGTGTGTGTAGATTCAGAGTAAACAAGTTACGTGTCTTAGAGGAAGGGCGTTTAAGTAAAGATTGTGTTGCGGGACTTGAGTGCATTTTTCTTTCTACAGCCACCTCAGCTTTACTTTCGCAATTCAGTTCTGCTTAAAGGGCACCTATTATGCCCCTTTTTACAAGATGTAATATTGGTCTTGGGTGTCCCCAGAATGTATTTGTGAAGTTTCAGCACAAAATACCCCACAGTTAATTTATTATAACCATTTGAAAATGTCATTTTTGGGGCCCGTTTTAAAAAGAGCTGTTTTGGTGTGTACCACCTTAAATGTAAATGAGCTGCATATCCCCGCCCTGCTGGACCCAGATGATGAAGAGAGTCCGGCACAGAATAAACACGAATGAGAATGGACCAGGACGTCTCGGAATGGTTATTTGATACATTTATGTACTTATCAGTGATGCGCGGGTTGATCCGAAATGAGCGGGTGCCTGCGGTCACCCGCGGTTACCTGCGGTTACGAGTCATCCAAAAATATTTTTAATGATATTCGGGTCGCGGTCGGTCGGGTCGTTTGAAATAAAGATGCCAATTAAACCTTTGTAATTTATATAGTACTAGAGAGCATGAGCGGAGTGGAGCGGTGAGAATCTCCGCTCATCATCGCTCACGGAAATGTTCGCTCCCCCGCTCAAAGCTACATTAGGCTGCTCCGCTCATCATCGCTCAGCGCTCAACGCAGTTTGCTCCGCGCTCCACTCAAATAAAGGAAAAAAAAAATCTACATGTATATCACTTTTAGCTTAGACCACAGCCTTACCTCCTAAAGAACTAATGAGCAACAACAACAACATTTTTCAAATAGAAATGTTTTATTTCAAATTACAAATTAGACCTAGGCTATGTAAGAAGGAATATAGCCTACTTACACAAAGTCCTGTAAAATTAAACGACTAAATGGGCCTAATAATATAAATAACAATTATATAAACAAAAATATAGCCTTTTAGCCTATAGCCTAATTTTAAAACTAAAATTATATTAGGCCAGAATTTTGATAAGTGAACTTTTGCGCAACGCGCACGATTAAAATTTAAATGGGCGTATATCCATTGTACACACAAACTGCTGTAAAATAAAACGAATAAATGGGCCTAATAATATAAATAAAATTTATATAAACAAAAATATGAAAAAATATACATTAACGTTTTAAAAGTAGGCTAAATTAGCCTAACTATTAGGCCAACATTCTTATAACTGAACTTTTGCGCAGCGCGCAGGATTAAAATTTAAATGCACTTGTATATCAATTGTTTGAATATTACGCTATATTTAATTTACACTTTGTTACAGGTTACCGTATTCAATTTGCTAACCTTTTGCTTTCTTCCCAGCGTGTTCACATCACACTGCATGTTTACGAGAGATGTGTCTTTTTAGATTCCAAAATGAATCTTTACTGACTGGAATGATGTCTCCACATTCGTTTTCTTCTACCACATTATAGTTAGTTTTATATTATAGTAGCCTACACCTGTGACTTCTTATTTTCCTTTTTGAAGTAACTCCATTATTGAGCCGAGTTTTGACTGAAAATAGAATCCATCTTGCAGTCATCAACAGTAGACGAGTCAGGCTTGACTGAGCATGCTTCAGAATCGTGGTGTGCGCGGAGCGAAATTGGAGCAGGAAATAGGGCGACGCTCCGTCTTTTTAAAAATGCCGCTCTGCGCTCTGTCCAAAAATGCGGGTCAGGAAGCGGGTCGGGTACAATATTTTCTACTTTTTTTTTTTGCGGTCCGAGTTGCGGGCGGGTTAGTTGAAACCGTCGGTCGGGTGCGGGTTGTTTATACATTGACCCGCGCATCACTGGTACTTATAGAGTTTTAATCGCGTCCCCTTTGCAATTATGGATGTGCAACACACACACACACGAATTGTGATAACGTTCGCGCATTTTTTTGAAACTATACACACACACAAATACTGTGATAACGTTTGCTAAGTAGCCTACAAACGAATTTTTTTTTTTCTTTTTTCTTAAGTACAAACGAAATTATATTTATGCCAGGGGTGCTGTTGCGTCATGTTGACATTACTTGTCATACAGGTGCTTATGTGGCAAATGTGAGAAGATGGCTACAGAACCAAAAAACATAGACGTTTTAGACGAGATAGACGTTTATATACTGTCCATGGAGAAAGAGGTATTGATTTATTTACATTTGTAATTGCTGCAAAAAATAATATGTGACATAAAACTGTCTGATGTTGTTTGTTGAGACAGCCTATGACACCTTATGTCGACGACAATAGCTTTAGACGCATTTGTTGTTGAACTGGCTGACATCGATTGAAATGACTATTTGCTCAAAAATCATAAAATACACTTACTTCTTCTGGAGGTGACGTTGGATCGCGAACAGTAGGCAACGATCCACACTTGAGGATTAACTTTGACCCTCGTTCACTAAACAGTCAGTCAGAAAATGATTCGCGCAAACATAAACGTATTTAGGAAGTTTAAGTGGCGCCTTTTCTTCATAAATAAAATCCATCCGCTGCGTTTTCAGTGGCTCTGGTGTCAGTGAAGACTACTATGTCCATTCTTACATCCCACAACAGAACACCTACACTTTTTAGGAGACATTACCGGCTGTCGTTGAAACAATGGCGATGGTGTACAGATCACCGAGGGCGGGGTAACCACAGAGTCAATCAAATCACGTCGGTGGGGCTTAGCGCAATTCTACGTCACAGTGAGAGCAATCTTAGAACAGGGCGTTCTGAGACAGTGCTTGTGATTTATTGAGATAGTAAAAAAACTACTGGGTGGATTTTTATCATTCTAGGTTGGTTTTGCTCACACACTGCCAACACACATTTATGTTCAAACACCATGTAAAAGTGAATTTTGCATAATAGGTGCCCTTTAACACGGGTGAAGATGCGTCTGTTCATCGTGAGCGTCTCTGTACTGGTGCTGTTTTTGTCATGCACCACGTCTAAAGTTGTTGACAAATTCAGTCAATGCGATTACTTTTTTAAAAGAATTCCCTTAAGAGAGCAGCCAGAAAAATAGAGCGCAACTAGAGAGCGCGATTGCGTAAGATTGATAATATCAGGGAGAAAATTATAACTATGCAACCGTCTACTACAGTATCGCATCAGGGAGAGCATTGTAGTGTCCCTGAGGAAAAATTTGATTCATTCATAGGAGAGGAAGAATTTACTAAACTCGTTAAATCATCTAAATCGACAACATGTATGTTAGACCCTGCAGTTTGTAGTAGTAAATGAAGAGATGTCTTATTCTGTTCTGTTATATAACAAAATAAAAGTAGTGAAGGCAAAAATATGTGATTAAAAATGCCAGCAAATCTGATTGGACCTAATTGGATTCCCTTATACACATTTTAACAATTTTAAATAAAAATCTTGATGCTGAATTAAAATAGTTTATGCACATTAAAAATGACAACTACTAAAATGACAACTACATTTATTCCCAAACAGTTGAATGGTGATTACGCCTCAGGAGGCGTTTTATTATTATTATTATTATTATTATTATTATTATTAAGCAAAAATAAATAAAATAAAATATAAAATGTCTATAGCATGGTGACCAGGAAGGGACATGTTAGTTTCACTTAGTTTTGTCACGGCCACGAGTCACGACATATTAACTTGTGGGGTAACACTTTAGAACACTGTTCCGTCATTAATGGATAACTACACAGTAGCAAATGAGTAACACACTATTAATATTCTATTAACTACTAATAACAAACAAGAAACTCTGTAAATAAATTAGCAAGTAATAGCACTTAATCGAATGTGGCAGTTTGTTAATTTTCATAAAGCTAACAGAACATAAATGAACTTCAGTCATAGACATTTATATATGATGCTCTATTGATGCAAGGATTGATTGAGGGTCCAAACTGGTTTTGCAGTGACACTTACATTATTCCTAGTCTTCTATAGATTAATAGTCAAACTAGCGATACAAATGAATGTACCCTAACTGTAGGCCTAAATAAAGGTTCATTAACATAACAAAAAATAAACATTGTGTGAAGTGTACATCTATACACCCCACTTAATTATTTTGGAAATGGTCCTCATGTCTAGACTGCATGGGTAAACCCAGCCCGATCTGTGATTTGATTTCGTCCTGCAGCTCAGGCTGGACACCTGTACATTCTTCTATCCTGCTTCTGTTACACATTTGCGGGGACCAATCACAAACTGGCTTATCCACCTGGCGCGCTATTGGCAGGTTTAATCCAATCCAATCCCTTTTAACCTCTCGATGAAGCTCAATGGCTTCTTCAGTTTAGCGAACAAATCACTCGAGTGGGTGTAAATACCACTCACTTTCATGTTTTTTTTTTTTGCACAACCTGCAAAAATCTCTCGATTCCATTGCTGCTTCTGCAAACCGCTGATCAACCTGTTTGGTTACACATTTCCTGCCTGGAGTTTGGTTTTGTCAACGTATTGTCAAACGTATTGTCACAAATTGGTTGTTCAACCACGTTGGTTAAGGTGGCAAATCTACTGCAGCAAAATCTAAATGCCAACAATATGAGATTGTATGCTTAATGTTGTGGATGTACTGGTAAAGCATAGTAGACAGCCTCATTCTTCTCTCTTGGAGAATACATACATATAATTTTACATATTTTTATAGAGGCTATGACATATTTAAACATTCAAACATGGGACAGTTGTGGCCTGATGGTTAGAGTATCAGACTGGTAACACGAAGGTTTTGTGTGTGTGTGTGTGTGTGTGTGTGTGTGTGTGTGTGTATCACTCACTTCTCCTAATGTGTGTGTATCACTCACTTCTCCTAATCTTAAATGGTATTAAATACAGAGGACAAGTTCTGAGTATGGGTTGCCATGCTTGGCCTTTAGGTGTCACTTTTTTTTGTTTTTATAAATTCATTATTTCCTGTCTGTCTGTCTATATAAGAGTGACATTTTATGTGACTTCCTTATTCTCAACAAACTCAAGCAGCACAAAAGACACTGTGGACAGGTCTTCTATCAGGCTCATGAAATGGATTCAATCTATGAAAATTCTAGTATGATACTTTCACCAGTTGCTTCAGGTAAAAAACGATTTCAATACAAAGGTAAGGCAGAGGATGTGTTATCAGTATTTATTAAAATTTATATTTCTACTGCAGTAACTTATGTTTTTCTTATGTTTTCTTACTTTCTTGTGTGTTCTTTCAACAATTACACAGCCATTTGACAGCCGTTTTGTCCAGTGTGACATAGGCTACATTGCATTCAGACGCGTCATGCCCATTCAACCCAAGGGGGGCATGTGCGCCTTCAGATTTTTGAGCCAAATGCAGCTTCCAAAAGACAAAAGATTATATATTTTGCATTTGATAATTAACCATTTAAAGCGTATACAATCAATAATCGTGTGATTAGAACTCTCAGTGTGTCACGTTATCAACTACTGAATTCAAATCTACGTTGACGCTTTGGCGCTGAGCCACAGTCTTGAACTGTTCAGTGCTTTCAACTAATGTTTATTTTATGTTTCTGACATTTACATACTGATAAGAACTAGCAAAACATGTATAGTTAAATATACAGTAGCCTACTATGGAAGTGTCAATAATCAATTCAAATATAATATGACAACGTGTTTTAGTGATATCCGATAGTCTACATATTGTGTAACTACACTCACCTAAAGGATTATTAGGCACACCATACTAATACTGTGTTTGACCCCCTTTCGCCTTCAGAACTAGTGATGGGCGATACTTCAAATTTCGGTATCGATCCGATACCAAGTAAATACAGGGCCAGTATCGCCGATATCGATACCGATACCAATACTTTTTCATTTTAAAAGCATGTACTTGAACTTGTATGCACTTTCCTGTGCTAGAGCAGTGTGTCATGATTTATGAGGTGAATGCATCATTAATATGCTAAATCTGAATACGTTTTCATGACTACTAAATATTTTGTGATTTGTGATCTCAACTCGCCTGTAATTAGTCAGTGACTTTTACAAAACTACCCTAATTATAGTACTAGCCTACTACTAGCCTACTAGTTCTAGCCTACTGTTCAAAAGTTTGGGGTCTGTAAGATTTTTAATTCTCTTCTGCATTTATTTGATCAAAAATGCAGTAAAAACTGTAATATTACAATTTAACATAGGCTATTGTTTTCTATGCCATAGTAAAATGTAATTTATTCATGTGATCAAAGCTGAATTTTTCAGCATCATTACTCCAGTCATGATGATATTTCATTTTAATATGCTTGCTACTCAGGAAACATTTCTTATTATTATCAATGTTGAAAACAGTTTCATATTTTTGTGGAAACCATGATACATTTTATGCAGAATTATTTGATGAACAAAGTTGAAAGAACAGCATTTATATGAAGTAGGCTAGATTTTTTTTTTAACAGTGTAAAACCCTTGACTGTCACTTTTGATCAAATTAATGCATCGATCCTTGTTGAATAAAAATATAAATTTCATTAAAAAAATCTTACTGACGTCAACATTTTGAACCGTTATGTACACTTTTGGTTTGATTATTGCGAAATAACTCCAGATTGTTTCTCTGTCATCTAATCAAAGCTTCTTTTCCCAAACGCACTGGGCCTGTGAGCTCAGCGAAGCACCAGCATCGAATGCTCTCTGTGATTGATTGGTTTCGTCTTGTATCCAGATGATTAGGAGAAAAATTCTATCCTACACAATTATCCACTAACATTCGTTTATTTTTCTCCTTACAAGCTTATTTTACGCACTGAACTGAGTGCTAAATTAATAAAAAAAATTACTGGTAAAAAAACACACATTTGGATCGATATTTTTATGTGAGGATCGATCCTTTTCGATACCACGTCAGTATCGAAGTAACGATACTTCAGGATCGATCCACCCATCACTATTCAGAACTGCCTTAATTCTACGTGGCATTGATTCAACAAGGTGCTGAAAGCATTCTTTAGAAATGTTGGCCCATATTGATAGGATAGCATCTTGCAGTTGATGGAGATTTGTGGGATGCACATTCAGGGCACGAAGCTCCCGTTCCACCACATCCCAAAGATGCTCTATTGGGTTGAGATCTGGTGACTGTGGGGGCCATTTTACAGTGAACATTGTCATTGTCATGTTCAAGAAACCAATTTGAAATGATTCGAGCTTTGTGACATGGTGCATTATCCTGCTGGAAGTAGCCATCAGAGGATGGGTATGGTGGTCATAAAGGGATGGACATGGTCAGAAACAATGCTCAGGTAGGCCGTGGCATTTAAACGATGCCCAATTGGCACTAAGGGGCCTAAAGTGTGCCAAGAAAACATCCCCCACACCATTACACCACCACCACCAGCCTGCACAGTGGTAACAAGGCATGATGGATCCATGTTCTCATTCTGTTTACGCCAAATTCTGACTCTATCATCTGAATGTCTCAACAGAAATCAAGACTCATCAGACCAGGCAACATTTTTCCAGTCTTCAACTGTCCAATTTTGGTGAGCTCGTGCAAATTGTAGCCTCTTTTTCCTATTTGTAGTGGAGATGAGTGGTACCCGGTGGGGTCTTCTGCTGTTGTAGCCCATATGCCTCAAGGTTGTGCGTGTTGTGGCTTCACAAATGCTTTGCTGCATACCTCGGTTGTAACGAGTGGTTATTTCAGTCAAAGTTGCTCTTCTATCAGCTTGAATCAGTCGGCCCATTCTCCTCTGACCTCTAGCATCAACAAGGCATTTTCGCCCACAGGACTGCCGCATACTGGATGTTTTTCCCTTTTCACACCATTCTTTGTAAACCCTAGAAATGGTTGTGCGTGAAAATCCCAGTAACTGAGCAGATTGTGAAATACTCAGACCGGCCCGTCTGGCACCAACAACCATGCCACGCTCAAAATTGCTTAAATCACCTTTCTTTCCCATTCTGACATTCAGTTTGGAGTTCAGGAGATTGTCTTGACCAGGACCACACCCCTAAATGCATTGAAGCAACTGCCATGTGATTGGTTGATTAGATAATTGCATTAATGTGAAATTGAACAGGTGTTCCTAATAATCCTTTAGGTGAGTGTATAAAGTTTACTCTAATCTTAGAATATTGTAGGTAGCCTACAAAATGAATAGTGCACCAAAGTTGTCGTCTTTTGGTGAATTTATTAGTTTTTATGCTAAAATGTCACACATCTGTCTAGGCGGCTTGAGCAGAGCCATAGACTTTTCGTTTGTGGACTGCGGGTGGTTGGGGAATCCAGTCACATTTAGTTATAAATTACATGAATCAAATGTATGATAGCATATTTTAAATTCAAAACGGTGAAATATAATAAGTTGAGTAGCTTGTATCTCTGGATATTACTGTTGGTTATCTTAATTAAGGTTTAAATCAAATATCCAGTTGCTCTTGTTTTATTTTAAACATCCAGTTTGAAACTCTTAAGATCTTAAGATGTGAATTCTATTCTTCAAGCTAAACTTTCGGTACATATATTTTGTATATTTGAGTAACAATCAGTCACTCCGAGTTATGTCAGTAACTGACGGATGGGGGTTTCACTTAGAAGCCTATCACCTTCGAGTTCTTACAAAATGAGCCAATGGCAAAACAATGCCATGGGTCTGCGACTTAAACTGTTGGGCAAAGTCCTCGACCGTACCGCCGAATAGGCCAGCCTAGGATATGGGGGAGTTGAGGAAAGGGATTCGCTCACCCTCCTGAATATCACACCAGGACGCTCCGCCTCCCACGTCTGGGCCGGTCAATCTGCCTCGCTGCCCCATCGTTGGTACGTCTGTGGTTCACATGAACCCACTGGTTCAGTTTTTGGGAGCCTGGTTAGAAATTCCCAATCTGTCCTGCTGGCCATCAGGCTCGGCTATGAGATTAAATATGCACGGTCCCTTCCCCGCTTTTGGGGAGTCCGCTATACCATGCTGGTCCCGCGGCCAGCTGTGCGCTAGTGCATCCGAGCCGAGGGTTCCCTTGGTCAGGATATAAAACCAGCGGCAGTGGGAAGAGTCTGGGGAGGCAAACAGATCGACGACTTTCGTGAAGACGCGAGGAGACAGGGCTAGCCCGAATGTAAATACTGTGTACTGGTATGCCTGCCCCTCGAAAGCAAACCGTATGGTCTGTGTCGAGGAAGAATGGAGACATGAAAGTATGCGTCCTTCAGGTCGATCGCTGGAAACGAATCCATCGGACGGACACATTCGAAAATGCGTTTGGGTGTCAACATCTTGAATGGAAGCCTGTGAAGGGTTCGGTTCAAGATGCGCAGGTCCAGGATTGGCCGTAACCCACTGCTCTTCTTAGTTACAATGAAGTAGGGGCTGTAGAAGCCGGACTTCTTTTCGGCTGGAACGAAGGTCTCGATCGCATCCTTCGCCAGTGCATATGCATCCCACACTCGGGTCATATGTGTATTCTAAGTCCTCCCTACGGGTAGGCGCTGTGTTACATATTCCACCTGGGATATGCCACCCAGTGTACCTTGGTATTCTTGCGTTAAGCCTAGCCTTTTGTCCGCGCTAATCTCACAACAGGGAGCTCAAACTTGCCCAGGGCACTGGACAGCCGCTGTGGCGTGATTGAATTGGGACCCCCATTCGTCTGTCACTGACGTAACTCGGAGTGACTGAACGAAAGGGAACGTCTCGGTTACGTATGTAACCCTCGTTCCCCTGCCACAACCGCTGTACTGCTGGAACAGCTGGGAGTTCAGTCTCTACTCCTCAGCATAACATAATGCCTCTCTGCTCCTTTTATACCCACGCGGTGGGGCGGAGTTGCGCTATGCAAATTCTGCAGACACATGGCATTGTTTTGCCATTGGCTCGTTTTGTAAGAACTCGAAGGTGATAAGCTTCTAAGCAAAACCCCCAATTGTCAGTCACTGACGTAACGTCTCCGTTCCCTCCTCAGGGAACGAGGGTTACATACGTAACCGAGACGTTCTCAGGACAACAGGACAAAGTTCATAAAATGTCTGGTTGGGGCAACTTGTCACACATGTTGAAAATGCATTTTGCATAATATATATTGCAGAAATGTTATAAATATAAATTCAGGAATAGTTACTGGCAGAATTTTTGTGTTGATTCAAGGATTCAGATTTGAGAAATAACATCTCATCAAACTTCTGACCCCAGGAAACTCCACTGAAGAGCAAGAACGAGAGAGGGAAGTTCATCTCCCTAAGTGGACTAAAGTTCTTCTGATTGTCTTTATTGTTTTTGCTCTTGGAAGTCTCTGTATTCTAGGGATTCTGTGTGAGTAGTGCCATTTAATTAATTACACATTTTACTGTAATTAATTGTGATTAATTAACATTAAAGTTTTTAATATATTTTTATATTATAATATTTTCACATTGAATCTCCAAAATAATGTAGAAAAAACAAAAATGGTTTATTTTATATAACGTCACACCATTTATTTTATATCAAGAGATGAATCCAGAGTCCAGCACTCTGTAAAGTCTCCTCCAGCACATCCCAAAGACATTCAATGAATTTAAGGTCTGGACTCAGAGGAGCCGATTAATGTGTGAAAATGATTCTTCATACTCCTCAAAACCATTCTTTCACATTTTGAGCCTGATGAATCTTGACATTGTCATGCTGGGAAATGGCCATGATTTGTCTTCCATGGTTGTTTAAGAAATGAAATGCTACACACTCCATCAATTAGGGTTAGAAGAACTATTGCCAAACATATAACATGCTAGAAACATACCCGTATTGTTCCGAATATAAGAGTGTTTTTGCTTGGAATTAGGCTACATCTGAAAAAAAATCTTATATTCAGGGTCTAGATTTTTACGTCAATAATAAAACCTGCAACAATAAGAAGAGCCAAATATGTGTAAAACGAGTGTTTCCCCCAGGACTGAAGCGACCCGCTCTGGACTGCATGTTAAAATTCAGGAATATTTGCTGACAGAAATTCTGTGCTGATTCAAGGGTTCAGATTTCAGAAATAATGTCTCATCAAATTTCTGACCCCAGGAAACTCCTTTGAAGAGCAAGAAAGAGAGAGGGAAGTTTACAGTGCCATGTGACTTCATGATGGCGAATGACCGCCCAGAACAGAGAGGTTAAAAGTCAGGCAAGTGAACCAGCAACTGAGGAGAGGTTATGATACAAACATTAAGCTCATGTGATAAATGCAGAGGAGTCAAACAACTCATTAAGCAGATGAAAAATACGGAGTGTCAGAGTATAAGATTAGAAGATGGCGAACCCCAAAAATGCTAACGGTCAAAGAAAAGCTTACTGCAGTCCTAAAAGCGTCATCTTTGAAGAAATTGACAGGCAAGCGTGTCAGTACGTATCCAGAGCAGTCACCCAGCTAAAGGCACTGGATATCACCAAAGAGCTGAACATACCAGCAGCGAAGCCCATCATTTCTTATTTTGGCTAGGTACTGACAAACTTGCCTGTCAATATCCTTGCTTAAGTATGATGTGGCGTAATGGATTAGCATTATGCTGCAGAAAAGTCTTGCCCAGCACCTGCCCTCCGTCTTCAGGGAGAAACTGCTGTTTTTTAGGGAAAAAAATTCATACCCTCTGGATTAGATAGGTAATGCGGATCACCAATTGTTTTGTCATGCCAACATCTGTCACTGTACACACACACACACACACACACACACACACACACACAAAAAGGTGAGGAATCAGTTATTGTGAGATTTACTGGAAATGAGAACTACAGGTTATTTTTATGGTATGCCATAAATACCATCGTCTTATATTCGGAACAATATAGTAATGATCACTAGCCTGGCTAACGTCAGACCTCTTTCTCTTTGAGACGTGGTCTGGATACTACATGTTCATTTTCTCGTATTTGAGGCGTGGTTTACGAATGCCCAGAGCCGTTTATTGGGCGCTACAAATGTCTATCAAATGCGCCTGTACGTAGCTCATAGCCAATCGTTTCAAATTATACCAGATGACGGATGTAGAGCGACAGATATTCAACGAAGAAGACGACGATGGGTCAGAGATTTATGTGTACACCAGAGAGTCCTGCACGGGTCCGATTTTGTAAATCCGCACCCGACCCGTTTTCCAACAGCAGCACTAATAAAAATCTGCACCGACCCGCTTAAAATAGAACCGACACCCGACCCGCACCCGAAATAAAATCAGTTTAGACTATCACATTATAGACACACTTACAAAAATGTTTATTGCCAGGTCATACAGAAGTTATTACACGACAATTAACACAAGGACAACTTCAGTCGAAGCTGTCAAAAGGCCGATACATGAAGAACATGGCTAACGTTACCACACAAATCGAACAGACGCGGCTACACCACTATGCCACGCAATTTCGTCTAGCCTACATCTGACAATTTTGGGTTCAAACCATAGACTGTAAAAAAATACGCCCTGCACACCACACATACTAACAGTGTTAAATATGAAAAATAACGTTCGATAGAACGGCTTTGTTACCAGTTATCTGCGTGCTTCCTCAGGGATGAAGTTCCACATTTGCGGCTATCCAACACGAAAATGTTTGCAGCAAAGCTTTTTACAATATTTTCTTCAGATAACTCCAAATTTCTCCCACACACTGGACTAGATTTTTGATGACGTATTGTTGACAACTTTACAATCTCCACTAGGCACTAGCTATTCTTTTCTTCAACTCCTCAGCATCTATCTCGACGACTGCAAGCAGAACGCGCGCACGCGGTTATGATGAATTTTTAAAAGTGGAAGTAGCCTAGCCCTAGGTAACATTATAGATCCTGGGAGGGCGTGGCGCGTCGGCACAAATAAACTGATGTGGATTTTAAATTATTTTATCAACTTGAAATACAGGCATATTTTTGTAGATGTGTTTGCTTGCTAAACTAAATATGCATATATTTTTACGTCTGTCATGTTGGATCCATAGATAAACAAACTGCTTCGGTGTGTCGCATATACTTCGTCATCGTCTTGCTGCTCCCTCCCCGTTCTGTGATTGGTTCCCTATTTCAGGGGAAAAATTAGCCCATGGTAGCCAGACTACCTTGCAGCGTGAATAAAATCGCGCTGCTCAAGGCAGTATGGGGAAACCCAGGCTAAATGATCACTGGAATAATGATCCAATCATAGACTTAAGCATTTGCCTATTTAAATCCAAACAGTGTGTGTGTATGTGTGTGTTTGTGTGTGTGGTATCACTGCTACTTCTTTTAATCTTCAAGTCAAGTCATGTGCATTTTTGTGCATGTCTTCAATCAGATATCAGTGATTCAGTGAAACAGTCTGCCCAACAAACGAATAGCACAAGTGAGTAAAATATATTTAATCCAGTACAGCAACATTAACTGTGCACAAAGATACATGAATATGAGAGTGACTTTGTCTGTTTTCTTTTCTCCACCATTCTCTTCATAACGGTTTCTGTACCAGCCATGGCGAGAGAGCTTGAGGAAGTTACAGCCAACTACACCAGTAAGTTAAGTTCAGATTCATACATATCAAAATATATCACAGTTCTTTTTGTTCTATAAATACAAGTCAGTCATTTGAAAACATTTCTCCAACCATTTGTTTTCTTCCTTTTTCATATTTTCACTGTTTCTGTACCAGTCATGGCTCACAGACAACTACGCCAGACTGCAATTCTCTTTCACACCCATGACACAGGCTTAGACAAAGTGTTTGACAAACTTTTTGTACATTGAACCAAACTTTGATTAACTTCAAGAGTATTGTGTTCTGAAGAATGGCTCATTTTCATCCTGATTGTGTTTGTTTTTGGCCTTTTCATGCAGATTACAGAGAAAAGTTTGATGCGCTCCACAACCAGCACGAGGAAGCACTTAGAAAGCTGAACAGATTAAATCGTATGTCTTCAGATTTGAGCCTTGTGCAAAGTTAAAAGACATTCATTACACACATACTGTACTATAAATAAGTACAATTACTAAAAATGAGTGAAATAATGAACTAATAACTGAATTGTCTCTCTTTCTCAAAAGCCAGCACAGGTTGTGCACTTTGTGCCGTAAACTGGATTTATTCTGGGGGAAAGTGCTACTACTTCTCTACGGTCAAGATGAACTGGACACAGAGTCGAGATCACTGTGTGAGTCGAGGAGGACATCTAGTGATCATAAACAGCCAAGCAGAGCAGGTGTGTTCTGCACTTCAACACTTCATTTACAGTATATTAATCCCTTTTACTTCTGTAACATGATGTATTTCTGACTTAAACAAAAAATGTATGCATTGATGATCATGATTTAAAGAAGTCTCTGATGGTTTCAGAAGATTTGGTGAAGAAACAACCATGCACGGCTTGTTCACCGATCAAACATGTCAAAAGCCTTACATTTGATGCATGATATCTAAAAAATAAAGTAGTTTCAGCAAAGAAGCACATTATTACATTTGAATCAATTTGTTGCCTAAAGATTAAAAAAAAATTATATATATACACAGTATATATGTGTGTGTGTGTGTGTGTATATATACTGTATATATATGTGTGTATATATATATATTCATATATATATATTCATTTAGAATAACATGCCCTGATTAATCTTTCTCAATAAATCCAATTAGTCAATTTTGATTTCCCACTGACATTAAATATTAGGCTACACATTTCTCTGCTCCAAACCTTATGTGCATTATAATATATCACAAGACAAAAACATTTTTTTTTCTCCATCAGGATTTTCTGACCTCTAAAGTTAAAGTGACGCACTGGATTGGTCTTAATGATTTGGACACTGAGGGACACTGGGTCTGGGTGAACAACCAGCCACTAAATGATTCAGCAGAGTAAGAGCTTCATTAATCTTGACAATACAACCTCTGCATTAAAACTAACAATACTTCAAGATAATTCGCAGGTTGCTGCCAAACAGAACCAATTTTTTTTGTTTTCATCCTGTAGATTCTGGATAAAGCGAGAGAATGGAGTCAGAGAGCCTGATAACTGGACTAAAGACTATCCTGCCGGTGAAGACTGTGCTAGTCTGGGACATCCAGCGGGAGAGACGGATTTCTGGACGGACGCTTTCTGTTTCCAAGAGAAAAGATTTGTGTGTGAAGCTGCTGCTGCAGTTTAATTCATCCCTCCTGAATAGTTCACTCAAAAGTTGGCACTCTGTCATTTACTCAAACCAACTGTTGTGAAACAAAAGACATGCATGTAAATTAATGGCACCCCTGTCTGGATGCAAAGTACACACACACTGCGTACCCTGACATCACCAGCATTTCAATATGTCTTGTTTAACATCGTTTCTAAATCATGTATGTCAGTAATCATGTATGGCAATTAAAAACAGGGGCTGACTTTTCCTTTGCCATGGATGTTTCCTGCGATTCAATGAGAATGTAATATAGTTTTGTGACAGTATGTCATTTAGTCAAGTCAAGTCAAGTCATCTTCATTCATATAGCGCTTTTAATAATGTAGATTGTTTCAAAGCAGCTTTACAGTAACAAACGGATCATTTAAGGTAACAGAGATTGTTTTGGCTTTATAGGAGTTCTTGAATAAAGATATTTTCCAGCTAAAGTCAGTTTTGATTGATTAGTTATTAAATTAGAGGCCGCTAAGACGACATTGTTCTCTCTACACAGACTTTAAAGGCGAACCAGTGATAAACGCTGATGGCGCTCACGTGCGCATCAAGAATTAATTCTATAGTTTTGCGCATTTGAATATATGTGCGCAGGTTTGTATTTCCCTACAAACCAAGCCTTAAACTACTTGTCTGGCCTTAAAATTTTGATACAGAATTTTATCACTTAGGGGTAGATACGCAAAACCGAAATTATCCCGACAATGCTTTATCTGTAGAGTGGGAAAGGGATCCTCCATAGGGAGAGACTAGTTGGCACTTCAGCACTGCGTTGTCATCGGGTCCAGGCGCAGGTCCTTCGTCAGATCTGGATACGGCCTGGATCCGGCAGGCTGCAGGAAAACCTCGGGATAAACAAAGACACTAAAATTAGCTTAGACGCCATTCTTCTTATGATGTAACGAGTACATCAGGATTTATGGGAAGTGTTCCCGGTTCCAGCTGAACTAATCTATGCAGCCTAACACTGAATTATAGAAGTCTATAATGTATTATGTGAATGCTAGGTCAAAGAGATGTGTCTTTAATCTGGCTTTGAACTGACAGTGTGTCTGCTTCCCGGACAATGTTAGGAAGACTGTTCCAAAGTTTTGGTGCTAAATAGGAAAAGGATCTACCGCCAGCAGTCGATTTTGATATTCTAGGTATTATTAACTGGCCGGAATTTTGAGATCGCAATAGATGTGAAGGACTATAATGCGTTAAGAGCTCGCTCAAGTACTGCGGAGCTAAACCATTTAGTGCTTTGTAAGTAATCAGCAATATTTTTAAATTTATACAATGTTTAATAGGGAGCCAATGCAGTGTTGACAGAACGGGGCTAATATGGTCATATTTCCTGGTTCTGGTAAGAACTCGAGCTGCTGCGTTTTGAACTAGCTGTAGTTTGTTTATTAAGCGTGCAGGGCAACCACCCAGTAGAGCATTACAATAATCTAGCCTTGATGGCATGAATGCATGAACTAATTGTTCCGCATTTGTCAATGAGAGCATATGGCGTAATTTAGATATATTTTTAAGATGGAAAAATGCGGTTTTACAGATACTAGACACGTGACTTTCAAATGAAAGATTGGTATCAAAGAGCACACCCAGGTTCCTAACCGACGACGAAGACTTAACATTAATTATTTTGTATGATCAAGTTGCGTTTTTTTAACAAGCGGTTTAATCATAGCCTGTTTAAAGGTTTTTGGTACGTATCCTAGAGACAAAGACGAATTAATGATAGTAAGAAGAGGATCTATGACCTCTGGAAGCATCTCTTTCAGTAGCTTAGTCGGTATAGGGTCTAACATACATGTTGTAGATTTAGATGAATTAACGAGTTTGCAAAATTCTTCCTCTCCTATAGCAATAAATGAATAGAATTTTTCCTCAGGGACACTACAATGCACTCCCTGAAGCGATACTGTAGTAGACGGTTGCATAGTTATAATTTTGTCCCTGATATTATCAATCTTATAAGTGAAGAAGTTCATAAAGTCATTACAGCTGTGTTGCTTGGAAACTTCGGTGCTTGAAGCTTTCTTTTTCGTTAGTTTAGCCACTGTTTCAAATAAATACCTAGGGTTATGTTTATTTTCTTCTAATAGGTTTGAAAAATAAGCAGATCTAGCAGCTTTTAAGGCCTCTCTGTAAGCAATCGAGCTCTCCTTCCATGAAATGCGAAATACCTCTAGCTTTGTTTTCTTCCAGTTGCGCTCCATTTTTCTGGCTGCTCTCTTAAGGGCCCGAGTGTGCTCGTTGTACCACGGCGTTGGACTGTTTTCTTTAATCTTTAAGCGCAACGGAGCAACTGAGTCTAAAGTGCTGGAAAAGAGAGAGTTAAAAGTTTCTGTTGCAATATCGAGTTCTTCTAAGCTATCTGGGATGCTGAGATGATGAAACTGATTAGGAAGATTATTGATAAAGCAATCTTTAGTGGCAGAAGTGATAGGTCTAACATATTTGTAACACGGAGTCGGCTTTGCAGCCTTGGCTAAATGAAGTTTACACGAGACTAGATAATGATCTGAGATGTCATCGCTCTGCTGCAGAATTTCAACGGCATCAACATCTATTCCATGTGATAATATTATATCTAGACTATGATTAAGACAATTAGTAGGTCCTGACACATGTTGTCTAACTCCAATTGAGTTACAGTAACAATGTCTTTAAATGCCAATCCCAATGCATCTTTTTCGTTATCTACATGTATATTAAAATCACCAACAATTAGTACTTTATCTGCAGCCAATATTAATTCTGATAGAAAGTCCGCAAATTCTTTGATAAAGTCTGTATGGTGCCCTGGTGGCCTGTATACAGAAGCCAGCACAAATCTCAGACGTGATTTATCGTTTACACTATATATTTTTACATTAAGCACCAACACTTCAAAATAATTATATTTAAAACTTGATTTCTTAGTGGTTTTGAAAATATTACTATAAATTACAGCAACACCTCCTCCTTTGCGTTTCAGACGAGGCTCATGTTTATAACAGTAATCTTGTGGGGTGGACTCATTTAAAGTAATGTAATCATTTGGTTTTAGCCAGGTTTCTGTCAAACACAGCACATAATCTAAAATCATATCGTTAACAATGAGTGCTTTTGGAGTAAGCGATTGAATATTCAGCAACCCAAGCTTTTTGCTCATCTGTATTATAGCTGTTTTTTATTTGTTGAACATCAATTAAATTTTTAACCTTACATGGGTTTAGACGTTTTTTGGATTTCCAAATTCGGGGAACAGACACAGTCTCTATATGATGATAGCTAGGTGAAAGAGGCTCTATGTGATGGGATTTATCTGACCTTGGTGACGTGAGACAGCTAGCAGACGGTCGGTTAAGCCAGTCTGTCTGCTTCCTGACCTGGGCCCCAATTTGTCATGTTTTATAAGAGAGTACAATATAGTAGAATGAAAAACATACAGGGTATTGAGACACATTTATAAAAGTTTAACTTTTTTGATATACTTAAAAAAAAAAAAAAATTGCGTCAGAAAAACATGTCGTAAAAGACGAGTCAAGCACAGGGTGCCAAACTCGAGTTTAGTTTCAACACTTCTCCAAAACACATACCTGTAGTTTTCAAATATCCCTGAAGGACTTGACTAATATAATAATAATAATAATAATAATAATAATAATAATAATAATAATAATAATTTGTTACATTTATATGCCGCTTTTCTGGGTACTCAAGCACTTTACATAAGGAAAGGGGAATCTCCTTAAATTTTATGTGCAGATTCCTCATTCCTCATTTTAAAGGGGTGGTTGAGTATGATTCCACTTTTCTAACTTTAGTTAGTGTGTAATGTTGCTTTTTGAGCATAAACAACATTTGCAAAGTTACAACGCTCAAAGTTCAAAGCAAAGGGAGATATTTGCTTTTAAAGAAATCGTTTTTTAAGGACTACAACAAACGGCTGGTTGGGACTACACGACATTCCTCTCGGGTTAGTGACATCACCAACCCTAAAATTTACATAAACCCCGCCCCCGGGAACACGCAGTCCATGTCAAGAAGAGGAAGAGTTGTTGTAGTCCAGCACATTTGTGAGTCAGCTCAAAATGTAGCATCCATCTTTTCACATGCAATCGAAAGTCACTCTGTGTGCATCTCACAACATTTCCTATACGAGCGATTTATAGACTATCATAACAGAATATGCTAATTGAAGATAGTTAACTCTACATCAGCAACATAAATTCATCAACTAACCATTCAGAGACGTCCTGTTGCATTCTACGTGTTGTCACTTCTTCTTGAGTCTCTCCATCTTTGTCTGACTCTGTTTAAACATAAAAGAAAGAACAGTTTCTGTCATTTTAGTATGTGTCTGCCTGAGGTAATTAGAGCTGTTAAAACACGAGCTCTTGAAACCCCGCCCTCTGTGTCGGAGCAGCAGCTTATTTGCATTTAAAGGGCCAGACACAAAACGGTGCGTTTTTGCTCACCCTCAAAAAGTGACAACTTTAACATGCTATATAAAAATATCTGTGGGGTATTTTGAGCTAAAACTTCACACACAAACTCTGGGGACATCAGAGATTTATTTTACATTTTGTGAAAAGGGCATTACACCACCCCTTTAAATATCACTGACATTTAAATAAATAAATTTATTTTACCTCACTGTTTGGAAAACCACAGATGTAGCATGAAAAATCTGGGTCAAGTTTGCCACTGGCCATAATTCTAACCTTAAAAAATATCCTGGTTGGGAACAAGTTGGTATGATATAGAGTAAATGTTAGTTCACAAAACTGGCTGATGGCACCACAAGAACACAGACCGTGTTAAACCCTTTAGTCATTATCCTGAGCTGTGACTCAAGGTCAGAATACTATTTCACACTTTTAAGAGCCTCCGAAACAAATTGTTATCAGTTAGTGTACATATGGCCATTCGTCCTCTTAGCAGCAGAAAAAAAAAATTATATATATATATAATATATATATATATATATATATATATATATATATATATATAAAATGATGAATAGATTATACTGTAGAGTAAGTGAGCATTGAGCGCTCCCTTTATAATGACTGAAGCTGTCAATCACGATTTGCTAAAATGCTCAACGCTGCAAACTGTGTTGTTAATAGAAACCTTTGATGGTCTTCAGACTAAAGAAGATGAGCACAAATAAACACAGGACTGTTCGAAAGCAGCTGCATATATCAGTGGGTACTGAACTGAGTATGAATAGTCTTGGCTATCGGACCCGCAGTCCGCCTGTGCCTATCGATTCCAGACCCGCACCCACACTGCAAATGACACATTTATTCCACCCATTGCATCAAATATTAGCAGTTCACCCGTCCACATGCAGGGTTCTGTGTCAAACATCTACTATACTATGATACATTTTTGCTATTAATATAACATATGCAAAATAAAATAAAAAGTCAGAATGCACAACTATAAATGCTGTCAAATGAGAATATTGTTCTGATAATAGTGCAGTTCCAGCATCTACCAGTAGGGGATCACTGGACATATAAACCCTATACACTTCCTCTTCATATAAGTGCAGTATTGTCCTGCCCATATGTGACATATGGTGAATTTTTATTTTATTTTTTAAGGTGGCAAATCTACTGCAGCAAAATCTAAATGCCAACAATATGAGATTGTATGCTTAATGTTGTGGATGTACTAGTAAAGCAATAGTAGACAGCCTCATTCTTCTCTCTTGGAGAATACAAACATATAATTTTACATATTTTTATAGACACTATGACATATTTAAACATTCAAACATGGGGCAGTCGTGGCCTATTGTTTAGAGTATCAGACTGGTAACCCGAAGGTTGCAGGTTTGAGTCTCAATACTGGCAGGAAATTACCTTCACCCAACTATGCCACAGAAAAAAGTGTGTCTGTGTGTCGTGGTTTTGGTACGTGATCCTCTGGTGTCTTTGGTGTAGGGAATGCCGTGTTGGCTCACACTCCTGGTGTGTGTTTCAGCACCTCTGTGATGAATCCCTAGCCTGACTACGTCAGACTTCCTACTTCCGCTAATTTCTTTTCGCTCCTGTAGTCAGTCTGAGATAGCAGCGTATCTTTCAGTTTTCCACCGGCCTGAAAACAGCCGGGCCAATCAACGAACAGAGGGCGGGCTGAGAGCCGTGACGTAGACGCTGATTGTACCGTGGTGGATGTACTTCACATAATCTGCAAAAGTCGTTCACAGCCATGTTCACTCCGGTATTTCGCTCGATGGTTTAGTTTTTGCATCATACATGTGTTTACAGTGGAAGTTAGATGCGGCTGAGCATGCGCATAACACACGCCATTACCAAACGTTATGTGATTGGCTTATGGGTAACCAATGATTTTAAACATCAGACAAGCCCCCCCCACCCCCACCCCCCCCCCCCCCCCGCGAGAGAGAAAACACTTCTCTATTATGCTATTCCAGACTCTGTCTACGAAGCAAAGTGAAGTAGCAGAGTCTGGTATTACCAGGCTAATGAATCCCTCCTGTTTAGTGAAACTCAGGAGATAAAGATCAGGATCTGTGTACCTGTGTCCAAAATGACACACACTTTGATGCTAAACATGAGGACAGCAAAAACAAGTCACAAATTGTGTTGAACATGGTGAAAGCGATGTAATCTCACCGATGGTCAACGACACCTTTGATAGACTATTTTAAAATGTGTATCTGGCAAGCAAAATAAGGTAAGACTTCACAATAAAGAACTCATTTGTTAACATAAGTTAATGCATTAGCTATTACAATTTTTTTTATTTTTTTTTATTCATTGTTGGTTATTTAATAAAAATGCAATTGTTCATTGTTTGTTTATGTTAGTTCACAGTGCATTTTATCATGTTAAAGTCACCATGAAACGGCAATTTTTGTTTTTCATGCATATTGCAGTAGCCTATTTTTTATGATTTATCTGTGCACATTTTTAATTCATGTGCCCTCTTAATCAAAATCACGGGGCGGGGCAACCTGTCACTCACATAAGATCCACCAATAGCAAACCACAACCATCCAATCAATTCCCCGAACAAAATCAAGCCCTGTTCTACATTTTTCAGTTTTCGAGAAGCTGTTTCACTCGGATATATGTCACAATAGGATAAAAAGACTATCGCAACTTCCGTTTCATGCCGACATTTTATTTTTAAAATACGTTTGTAAATGTTAAAATTTACATTACCAATAAATGATAGAAGTACTGCTCATTTTAAATTCACATTAACTAATGAAGTTAACAAATGTTAACAATTGAAACCTTTTTTGTAAGTGCAACCCAAAATCATTACAGTGGCATATGAAAAAAAAAAAGCCTTCATCTTAATATTTACGATGTTGAAAACATACACTATAATCCAATACAGATCCTAATAAATCAAAACATCTAAAATAAATCAATAACAGTCTGGACAAAAATAAACACATTCTAATGTAAATATGTGTTGAACAATGTATCTTTACTTATTTATATTTATTCACTCATCAGGATGCTTTTATTCAAAGTGTTTTACAAGTGTGAACCATTTATTCTACTTTATTTTTAGCTCATCCTTTCAAAATGAGCACAATACACTATATCTATTGCCTTTCAAAGTTTATTTATTACCTTGGACACATTTCTCTGGGTTTACACTCACATTTTGCAAGTGTTTGGCGCCCTCGAGTGTTCATGGAACAGCATTACCAGGTTAAGGTGTTTCTAAAGTGTAGACTGCTTCTGAAAGGATGTCAGTGAAGAAAGACACATTTAGCCTTTTACCAGCAGAAGCTAACTGACCACATGCTAACCAAACACTTTTGATGTTGTATTCATTTATTCTTCAGGGTCACATGATCCTTCAGAAATCATTCTAATATGCTATTTAATATTACTATTATATTAATGCTGCAGTCCGTATCTTTTTTGGGTTAAAAATTATCCAAAATAAATTTGTGATCAAGTACATAACCAGCCAGTGTTCAAAACTCTCTGCTTGCCTTAGCTCGATTCAAAACGGTAAGCCTGTAATAATGTTTTTAACTCCAGTGGTACTGGTGGATTTCCGCGGGAAATTCGAGCATGTCTTTGCGTCATTACGTCACATCTGTACACATAAAGAAGAGTCTCGGCTAGTAGGCTATATTGAGTGTGAGGATGCTGGAGGTGGAGATTTATAGCCTTTTCTCACAGCACTTGATATGATTAAACTTATCAATTTGATGGCGGACACAGAAAGGTTCAAACAACAATCACCAGTGACAACTGGAGATTCACCCGCTGTAAAACGTGAAAGACTTCGGACTTCGGAGGAAAAAAGAGACTGAAACCGGCCCGTGCGAAAACAAGGATAAATATCGGAAGGGCATTAAATGTAGTCACGCAATGCTGATGTTGTTAACATTAACAATTTGAGAACAAAGTATAATTTGCACGGTTTGAGTGATATGATAAGCGATCGTTAGATTTAATCAGTGTGATTTACTGCACTGCTTTTTTCCTTTAGTTGGTCAGAACAAAAGTGGATGTTACTTACTTGTTCAGACGACATTTTCTGTTGAAAATTCTTATGTTGGTCATACTTCCAAAAAGTAGAATCTGTGATTGTGAATGCCAGTATCAACACCATCAGTGCGATGATTGACAGCCGCACATTCTCCTCAAAACATCGGATTCATCTGCGCTGTGCCATGCCGAGCAACGCACGTATAGTTGATAATTCCAGGAATAACTGCAATTGCAGATTTCGAACAGAGATGGCGACAAAGAGGAAAAACTGCAGACTGCAGCTTTAATATTACTGTTCTACCCTCTTTGCTGCTTAATTATTATCCATTATTGGTGCTCAGTTATTTATAATGATTCTTATTATTGTCAATGTTGAAAACAGTTTTTACTGCTTAATATGTATGTGGAAACCTTGATCCAGTTTTTTTTTTTGTTTTTTTTTTTTTAGGATTTTTTGACAAACAAAGTTTAATAAACAACAGTTAGTTGGAATAGAATCATTTGTAAAATTATAAATGTCTTTGCTGTTTTGATCATGTCACGTTTTGGTTTTGTTTATGTCATGTTTCTGTGTCTTGTCGTGTGATTCCCTGTTAGTCATGTGATCCTGCCATGTGTTCCCTTGTCTGTGTCATGCTGTCATTGGTTGATTGTTTCATTGTTCACAGGTGTCCGTTGATAGGACCATGGAGGCCGCGCCGCCATGGTCCCCTGAACTGTCTGTTCCACCCTGGAGGCTTCATAGCCTGCCAGGTCCGCCCACGCCATGTCACGACCCGTTCACGCCATGTCACGACCCAGGCCCGTCCACACCATGCCACATCATGTCCTGTCCCCCTGCACGGGCCTGGCACACCACCCCTCCCCCAAGACCACCTCCGCTCCACCACCCTCCTGGAATTATGTTTTGTTTTGGTTTTGCTGGGCGTCGGGAGCCGTCCAGGGGGGGATCTGTTACGTTTTGGCTTTGTTCTTGTCATGTGATTCCCTGTTAGTCATGTGATCCTGCTATGTGTTCCCTTGTCTGTGTCATGCTGTCATTGGTTTATTGTTTCATTGTTCACAGGTGTCCCTTGTCTTGTCATTAGTCTTGTGTGTATTTAAGCCCTCATGTTTGCCATGTGTCTTGGTCAAGTATTGTTTCCTGTGACCACTGTTGTGTGAGTCCATGTTCTCAGTTTTTCATCTGTGTTTGTTATGTTATGTTTAAATAAACTGCACTTGGGTTCTCATCTACACTTGCCTCCAGTGGATCCCTTACAGATCAATTTAATACATCCTTGCTGGATAAGATTACTCTTTTTTTTAAATGCTTTTGAATAATGTTTTTCACAAATAAAAAACAACACTGATAATAATAAGAAATGTTTCTCGAGCAGCAAATCATCATATTAGAATGATTTCTGAAGGGTGACACTGAAGACTGGAGTAATATTCCATGAAGAGAGTTGTTTTACTGAATGTTTTATCAAATAAATGCAGCCTTTGTGAGCAGAAGAGACTTCTTTCAAAATCACAAAAACTTCGTAATTATTTCAAAATGTTGACGGGTAGTGTTTGTATAAGTTGTATATTAATAAAATATTTATTAAAATTGTAAAATCTATAATTATATTTATTAATATATTTGTGGACATTAGACTATTTTAACCTCTTTTGTGTGACTGTAATGTCTCGAGCAGCACCACGGACAGCTCCACACACCACACACTGTCCAAAATGGCCCGAAGGAAACCAGCCAGAACTCAACTGTTCTCAACTGAACATATTTCTACAATATTTAATATACAGGGAATTTAAGTCCATTCAGGTAGGCTTTGTCTAACCCAGTGGTTCCCAAACCTGTCCTGAAGGACCCCCAACACTGCACGTTTTCTTTGTCTCCCTTATCAAACACACCTGATTCAACTCATCAGCTCATTGTCACATGGGTTAAAGTTCTGTTAAATAGCTTCAAAATCAGATCTGAACGATTTTGGTTCTCATAGGCCCTTTCAGTTAAAACCTCACTGAACCAAGAAACGTCTCTTTCGATCGCAATGATCGACCTTAACGGTGAACGTGATTTCACCATGTACCACATGTTAATGATTGGAACTTGTATCCTGGAACAACTTTCCAATCAGCCAATCAGATTTGAGGGACAAGTTTACAGTTTATGTCAAGTTTAGGCTTAGAACCAGGGTGAGGTGCTTCAACATCAGTGTTATTTTATTCACCTATCATTTCCCTCTGATTTTAGGGAAAAGTTATGGGTAGTGTTAGGTTTAGGGGTAGGGAGAGGGTTAGGACTAAATTTTGGGACAGGAATGTTATTCCAGGATCAACCAAATATGTTGATCCAGGAACATGTCTTACTTGGCAAAATCACGGTTAACAGCTCATCAGAATTTGAACTGCTTCATTACATAAAACATTCACAGCATTATGTGCATAGTGCAAAAACATTATATTGAACACTTATCGAATCACACCACTTGTTTAATGAAGAAGAAGTGACACATTAGAATCAAGAGAGAAGCCATGTTCAAAAGCTGGTAAGTTCTGTTCTCATTTCTGTCACTGTAAAAAACAAAAGTGAAACTATTTTGTAGTTTTGCCACTTTTCCTTCACCTGTAGCATTGTGGCTTTAAAAAGGCAACAGTAAACCGGCACTGTTTAAATTCAGGCGTGAGATTAAGGCAAATGAAGGGGTTATCAGTGATTAAACGTTCAGTATGTATTTTTTATCATTGTTGAACTATATAACATTGATTAGTTTTATGTAAATGTGCTCACCTGTTTAATAAAGTACATGTAGAAGCGGTCGAAGTCTCGGACGTGGAGCTCTCGTTTATATACTGTCTATGGGAGCTCTAGGCATTTCGAAAACACCGCGCTGATATTGATTCTCGTTTTAGTTCTCCTTTTTTATCCAAAGTCTGCTTGCCATGGTCCGTAATGTTTGAACGAAACAACAGCAGCGTGCAGATAGACATTGCGAACTACACAGTTGTCTGTGTCTGTCGCTTTGTTTACTATCAGAGGGCTCTGCTCATAGCTCTGGTTACCATGGCAGTACGAGCGGAAACCAGGGACAACGCGGATATGACGCCATTGACTGCGACAAAACGGAAATAAAGAAACGTGCCGTGTCTTCGAATTAAATTAAAATTTCTCCTGGTTTGAAAGTTGTTGGAAACAGTCGGGATAATGTAAGTACACAACTAAAAAATATACTGTATATAACATAGATATAGATATAGATATTTGCTATTTTTAAAGCAAAAAAATTACATAGTGTGGCTTTAATTGAAAGTGCTGTTGAGTTAAAATACCTGTGTAATCTATTGATATACTGTATAACTAATGAGATTTAAATGTTCGTCCCACTTGTCGCTGAATTTATTTTATAATTTCCTAGACAAGTAATTGGGTCGGGAGTTTTGGGAATGCTACACATTTAAGTGCTGTAGTTTTAAACCTCATAACATGTTTTTGTTCTAACTTTAAAGGTTTATTTCTTACAGTTATTTTAAGATGCAAACTCAAAACAGATCTTGTCAATATGTATATTTTATTTATAGTCTACTTATAGCTACACATACAGTAGGAACGTCTCACGTTCAGATGACATTGTCATCTGCTGACCACAGCACAGTTTTACACAGAATATTAGAAAAACATCTCATCCTTATAATGCTGTTACGCAGAAGCGTCATGGCCATTTGAACACATTTTTAGAAAAGAGGACTTATTATTTCTAGCTTAGAAAATTTCTTGAAAAGTTGTTTTAAGTAAAAAGGTCGTTTGTCTAAAATGTGACAGAAATCATATGCTTCACTCCTGCTCTTACAAGCATAATAATGACTACAAGATGGGATACAAGTGCACTCAATATAAAAAGCTGCTTGTGCATTTACATTTATGCATTTGGCAAACACTTTTATCCAAAGCAACATACATTGCATTCAAGGTAATACATTTTTTTATCAGTTCATGCATTTGCTGGGAATCAAACTGATGACCTTTGTGTTGACCTTTGTGTTGGCACTTTGTGTTGACCTTTGTGTTGGCAATCAAACTGATGACCTAGTCTCTTCCAGGAGCTCTAATTTGAGGGACAAGCTTGTCCATGCTGACACCCACATCTCATCTCCAACTACTCTTGTCGATGCCCAGGGGAATTTTCCATGTCACAATTGCTCTTCCTGTACTAAGTATGTCAAATGTAAATCATTCACACATCCTCGTACACTAAAAACGTATAAGATTAGACAACTGATTACTTGTAAGAGTACATATGTTGTTTACATTATCATTTGTCCATGTCCACAACTATATGTTGGCAAAACTACACGTGCATTACGCACAAGAATGATTGAACACACAAGTGCCATTAGGAGACAGGATGATACATCTTCAATTTCTCGTCATTTTAAGTCTGCTAACCACTCTTTGTCTGACATGAAGTTCCTGGGCATCGAGAGGATTCTACCCCACAGGAGAGGTGGAGATAGAGATAGAAAATTATTGCAAAGGGAGGTTTTTTGGATCTTTGAACTTAAAACTTTATTTCCTGAAGGTATGAATGAAGAACTTGAATTTTCTTGTTTTTTGTAAAACACATTCTTCCTTTCTGTATGTCTATAATGCTGTATTATCATTGGAAGCTGCTCATTTGAAACTTATATTTGTTTGTAATTCTACTTGAGACAATTGAGATTGAGATAATTGCATTCAGCTGTTTGTCCTTAATTGCTGACTTGCTTTAAAAGGGTGAATGTTGTTAGCTAAATGAGCACTGAAGATAGCAGTGTGCTGAAACGTTTGCTGGTGTCTAGTCTGTTTTTAATCCACATGCACTTTGCACTTTTTTTGCACAATGCAATTTGAAAAATAAAATATGCTTTTGTAGACTTCTAGTCTTGAGTTGATCAGTGTGCGGCTAGCTACTCCTCTTGTTCATTCTTTGTGTTGCTAGCGCCATGCTTTACTGTTTGAGCTACAGCAATGCAGTTTTCTTGACAGTTTAGAGATTTTAGGTTTTGCATACATGTTATACATTTTACAGCATTTTAACTGAATAAGCAAACATATCCAAAAGAAGACATGATGTTTTTTTCTTTTCTCTACATGTGCTTGAAACTAGACCTCTTTTATGACATATCACTGACAGAGGACTTTATTTTCACAGATAAACTTAGAATACATAGAATTGCAAGAAACATCAAACCAACTGTAGTTGTGAGAACTTTTTACAATAGCACAGTTCTCTCCATTGGGATCTTCTACTCTCCAGTTATCAGGTTCACTTTTCTGATACTCCCTCTGGAACCAAAACCTTCAATAGCAGAAACAGGTGGTCAGGGTTAAAAACATATTCTTCCTTTTGATAATATTTTAAGGAAAACCTAGTTTATGTAAAACAGGGGCTCTCAAACTTTTTGGGGCCAGGGACCCTTTAGGGTAGAAAATGTACAAGGACCCCCCTCAGTTAAAAAGTAATGAACACAATATTATGCTTGTTTTATTGGTCCAAAGGTCCCCATAATTTGTAATATGCACTTTTCAGTAACAGCATTTTCTGGAAAATCAGTTGCACCCAAGTAGTCGCACTATAGGTCAAGCGCAAGTTGATGAGAGAGAAAAAAAGAAGCATAAATCGGATCGGTGTATCAGTTGCATTTTATTATTACGTTAAAAAAATAAATGTTAAATAAAACGAAATGTTTACAAACATTATAATCATGTATTTTATTTCCCCTCACTCCACAACAAATCCAAATGTTTCCATATTCGCATGTATTTGGATGCTAAACTATTAGTTAGCTTTGTACTTCACTCGTGTCCCAATATCCACGTAAAATATCCCAATATCCAGCATCCTTCACATGCTCAAAAATTGTATTGAACGGTGCGTTAATAGCGCGGTGGTCACAGTAAGGCAAAGCCTACATATTGTACAACAGACTATTTAACTTGAGCCAAATAAGTTTTTCTATGTTTGGATGACCTCATTTTAGTTTGAGGATGGATGAATGGCCTGTGATATACAGCTAGAAATGTAGTTTGATATTGTTTGTGCATCTGTTTAGATAGATATCCATACATCCATCCCTCATCCAATCATTCTTATTATGGATCAATATCATGGAAAGAGATATAGAAAAGGGCTGCAGAGTTTTGGAATAAATAAATAAATAAAATAAATAAATAAATAAATAAATAAATAAATAAATAAATAAATAAATAAATAAATAAATAAATAAATAAATAAAATCATCAAATAATGTAATTGCAATTGAATTATATTTGTGTCATTGTGTGTGGCAGCTGCAAGCAAAATTATTATTATTAATAATAATAACAGTAATAAAACACATTTTAAAGGGTTTATTGCATGAAACAGGCTATATTCTTAATAAATAAACAAGTGATCAATGCATAAACAAATGTGGAAAAAAAAATTAAATTCCAACATTGTTTGTGAAAGTCCAACAAAGTTAAATGTGTCAAAAGAAATATATAAATAAATACTCAAACCTGAAAAGTTGTGTAGCTCTCTGTTTTCATTTCATTATCGTTGTACACTTGGCAGCTTAGTTGTAACACTGTGCTACAACTAACCCCGCTGTGTAAAAAAATAATTTAAGCAGCTAACAGTGGCTAGGAGTTGCTGACATGTTTCAAAATGGTGCTATGTTTTAGCCAACAAGACAGTGATTAAGGCAATATAAAGTTAGATTTGGTGACATACACACCCAACTTAGAAACCGGAAAAAAAAAACGTATGATGAAAAATTTACTTGCATGGTGCCAAAACACTCTTTGTTCAGTATCTTCACTTATCGTTTGTTTGATATACTTGTATTTTAAATTGATAAAAATAACAGCATTGGCGCACGCGCACTCTCGGCTGGAATGCACACTAGCGGATTCTTTGTGAGGGATTGCGACGCGTCACGTGACAGACATAATGCCTGATATCATCAGAGACTGTAATTACAATGCGCTCAATGTTGGTTGTTAAAAGAGTTGAGTAACATTTGCTTCTCAAGGCGTTTGTGTCCTATATCATTCTGAGATTGAAGAAGCAGTAACGAGCCTTCATAAAGATGTTGTGGATGTCAAGTTGGCTAATGACGATGAGATTAAACAACTGAAAGACAAAATTGATGAGCTGGGAGATCACGTGACCCTCTGACAGAGATGGCTGCTTGAGTCTTGAGCTCCCCAACTCGGCGTCTATTAATCATCCGTTTAAGTTCAAACTTCTGAACTATCGCAGCATATAGTTTGTTACCAGTGGCGATGGCTAAACATCAACTTTCACCAGCCTCTCCGGAGAAAAAACGGCTGAAGGATCCTGATAACGACGCAATGCGTGTCATGGTGGCTGACGAGCTGAAACTACAGCTTGGTGTCGTGCGAGAAATATTTAAGGAAACCTTAACCTTAATTCTAACCTTAATTCAACCTGTTAAACTTTTAACCTGACTTCTCCTTTGGGTGTAACATTATGACAAACACTTACCTAACTTCCTCATCTAGGTCTAACAAAAATAACAAACTAAATTTTACTTCTTTTAGAACAGGTCTTACTAACCTTTTGTTTTTAGCCTGCATTATGTCATGATATATATTGAGTAATCAACTGACTGTTAACCCTTTACAATGTTTTTTGATGATTTTGCTTATGCCAGTAACAGAGGGTAAAGAAGGGAGGGGCGTGCTTTACATATTGAACCAATCATATTGATAGAAGGTGACGTTATGTTAGTGATTTTAGTCACGCTGAGTTTATTTTGATGTGTCTGTATTGACCTATAAAACCTGATGTATTCTTTTACTTGAGAGAGATTCTCTGAGAATTGCTCGAGTACTCTCCCGGCCGAAATAAAGAACTCAAAGGACATTTGCTGAAGTCTGTCTGTCATTTTCTGCTGCACAGCAGGTGAGTTAGATTAAAGAGGTAGACTATGTTAGGGAATGTCGATTGGAGACAACCCAGATAGACGTATAGGATAGAAAGGGAATGTCGATTGGAGACAACCCAGACAGTTAGGTTTAGGAAAAAATCTACGACAGTTCCCTGGAGAAAGAGATGAGAATGATTAGCAACAACTTTGATAATATTCAGACGGCAGTTCGGAAAGTTAAGCAAGATTCAGTTGCAGTTAATTTGGCCATAGATGTGCTTCAAGACAAGATGGCTAGGCTGGAAGACAAGAGTCGTCAATGCAATATCCGCCCTATTTTTAATAAATCCAGTCTGATCTATATGGATAAAGTTTGGTAAGACTACCCTTCCCCTATAAGAAGGGGAAGAGGGCAGCAACGCTGTGGGCTTCATGCAGACTCAATTATCCCTGTGGATTCCCTCTCTTAAAGATAGACCGATAGAGATAGAAAGGGCACATCGCATTTATGCCGGGGACAGCAACAGAAAGGGCCCGCGAACATTGATCTTCAAATTGCTATGCTTTCAGGACAGAAACGCGATCCTTAAAGGAGCCCGATCTGTGGGTCAAATTCTCCACAGGAGTAGCACGCTTCTTTTCTTCCCCGATTACAGTAACCAAACCGCCATGAAAAGACGCGAGATGAACCAATCTAGGAAAAAACTCACGCAACTTGGGATCACATCCTTCATGATTTATCCCTCTACGATCAAAGTGATGCATCGCGGATCAACCTCTCTTCTCGAAACGCCGGCTGAAGTGGAATCGTATGCTGCCCAGCAACAGGCATTCGCTACGTCTCTTAACTTATCTGATGACACACCTGCGGGAATGTTAATGGACACCGACAGCCCGTAATCTCTAGGAACGGATTTAAAGGTTCTACTTACGCCGCGATCGTGCCTGAACTGTGATGCCGAGTCGGCCTTTGGACACGAGTGATCGACTGTTATGTTGGCCACGTATCCAGACGAGGTTTCTGTTTTGGCAGGCAGGAGAGTTCGTTCTAACTCTCTGCTTTCTGCCCTCTCATTCGGTTCCTGTTGTTGTTCCTTTAGAGTTTCAGATGCCATGATTTTTCCATGTAAGTCCACAATTGTTTGTTTTATTTTCAAAGGGAGGTACTTTATTATTAATGATTTATGGCCCTTAAAGTAGTATCTTGGAATGTTAATGGTTTAAATGGCGCCATTAAGAGAACTAAATGCTTGGATTATTTACGAACTAAGCAAGCATCGGTTGTATTAATACAGGAGTCTAATTTGAAAGCTTGTGACGTACATCGTTTTCAGAATATACACTATAAATTAGTTTCTTTTTCTTCGTCTACTAAGAAAACTAAGGGGGTTTTGATATTGGTAGCTCGGCGCCTTCCCTTTTCCATACATTGTTCAAAGAAGGTCGTATTACTTGTATACTCGGTACATGGTCCAATATTAAATGCGCTTTTGTTTCAATTTATGCCCCTAATGAACATGATAGTGAGTTTTATCAACAGCTTGTTCGTATGATACTAAGTTTTAGTGACTATTATCTTGTGATAGGTGGTGACTTCAATGCTGTGCATAATCCCTTACTTGATAGGTCCCAAACATCTCACTCTGATCTAACCTCCTCAAAGTTGTTTAATGATTTTATAAAACAGGTCAATGTGTGTGACATATGGCGACTAAAGAATGATAACGCTAAGGACTATACATTCTTTTCAGCTCGCCACAAATCATACTTACGCATTGATTATCTGCTCGTATCTCCTGTCTATATTCCATTTATTGAAAACGCTGATATATTACCCCTTCTTCTTTCGGTGTCATGATCATGCCGTCTAGTCCTTGATGTTTAATTCTTGAGGCAGGATAATGACAGACCCATGTTTTATGTGTAAGCACATGGCCATTAGTTTGGGCTGTGTGCTTGCGTTGTCTTGTCACCTTACCCCGCCCCCTTGTTATCTCTTCTTGTTATCATTATTGTATCATCGCCGTCACCTGTTTCCCTCATTAGTTTCTCCCTATTTAATCCCCTTGTGTTTGCTGTCTTGTGCCGGTTCATTGTGTGATTCTCAGTGTGTGTTAACCAACCCGTGAGTACCTTGTGAAGAACTCTGTCTTGTTAAGTCCTGATCTTGTTGCTGCTGTTAGTTATTTGTCTAGTTATCTGTCAAGTCTTAGTCTAGTGTAGTTGATCTTTGTTTTTGCCCTCCAGCCTTGTTTTACCCCATCGTGGGTTTTATTTTCCCTGTTTTGTCTGAATAAATCTGTGTTTATTGCATTCTGTCTGCGATTGGGTTCATCTCTCTCCAACCACATAACATTCGGATCATTCCCCGGTAACTTTATGTCTTCTCCCATTTTCCGCTCCCTCTGGATGTAAACGTTGGAGATTTAACACATCCTTACTCCATGACCAAAAATTTATATCACAATTGCGTACCTCCTTAGTTGAGTTTATTGATTTGAACAGTGGTTCTTCAAACAACCCACAATCCTTATGGGAGGTGATAAAATGCTTTATTAGAGGGAAATGCATTTCTTTCTCTTCTTTTCGTCAAAGATCTAGAAATAGCCGCATAAATGAGTTGGAGAAACAAATTCAGACGTTGGAACTGGACCTTAAAAACAAGTATTGTCAACGGAAGGAGGACGAACTTTGTGCAATTAAATATGAGAAAAAAGGATAAAAAGGATTACTTTTGCACAGAGCTGAATTCATTATGCATCGAACAAGGCATTCTTATTATTTCAATGGTGAGAGACCAAGTAAATTATTAGCATTACGAATCAAGCAGATGTAATCTAGAGCAGGGGTTCCCAAACTTTTTCATTCTAGGACCCACCTAGACAAGTATAATCAATCTCAAGACCCACTTGCACTGGTGCTACCAACTTTCTCAGTTGGTCGCACCAGCATGATTTGGTTGCACCTTTTTTTTTGTTTTTTTTTTTGCTACATGCTATGGGATTAATCAATGCATGCTGATGGTCTTAATCTGCATACCCTAGTTTTGCACTGATGTAAAAAGACTGACAGTGACAAGCCTTCATGTTAGCAAAATATTTTAAACTTTTAACTCTTAAATTAAAACAAAAAACAAAAAAAACATGTATGTTCTTTAATTTTTGATTATAATTTTACCGTCTTCACATAGGGATGGGAAATGATAAGATTTTATCAATAATAATAATGCCACTGACGATTCTGCTTATCGATCCGAATCTTTAACGATTCTCTTATCGATTATTGATAGCACTGTGTGTGGAAAAATGTGGTCATATGCTTTTCAAAAAAAACAAAAAAACAAGGGTTTTTATTTTATTTTAAAGCTTAAGCTTAAACTGTACTTTTATGTAATTTATGTAATAAATAGAACCTTATTGTAAAGTGTTACTGATTAGTTATACACCGATTCAGACGTCTCCTGAGTTCACTGTTGGAAAGATCAGTTGTTTTAACCATTCATTAAAATGAATCGTTCAAAGGAGTCATTAGTTCGCGAATTGGACGTGTGCGCGTTGTGTGATTATCCCAGCAGTTAGGACATGGACATCCAAGATTTGTGTCAACACAGAAAACATTTCATCACTGGATCATTTTTTTCTTTAATTAAAGTGTTGTTTTATGTCAGCTGAATGTCTGAGACGCTTTTCAGAGAAGATAAGGCAACAACTTATTTAGCACAATTCACACCCAACGGTAATTAAGAAGAAAACAATCTCCGAATGCTCCACATGAAACTTTGGTCTTCCGACCTTTTACCACCGTGTCGATTTATTTTGATTAATATGTGCGAGGGAGAGAGAGCAAGACAGCGCCTAGTTTGGAGACGGTGAAGTCTTGTTGCGCGACCTCTCTCTCTCTCTGCTCGTTCTTTCAGTTAAACATGCACTGCGACTCTACTGTCACATATGCGCAGCAGTTCATCTATTAGGCTACTCACCGATCAAATAAGACTTTGGCGGGACAAAAATTCACTTTGGCGGGCGCTAAAACTCACTTAAAAGTCGTTTGGTCATTAATCGGACTGGTTTTGTTTCACTCATCGTAACGTAAATTTAGCTGCAGGTAAGTGCCTTTGCGCGACCCACATTTTCTCACTGCGTGACCCACAAGTGGGTCGTGACCCACAGTTTGAAAACCACTGATCTAGAGCAATCATACACGCTATAAACAATGAAGACACTTTATGCACCCAACCCGAAGATATAAATCAGACTTTTAAATCTTACTATGAACAACTATACACTTCGAATTCTTCAAGTTACCAGCAACATACATCTTTTCTTCAACAGCTTCATCTTCCTAAAATTGATAAACATCATCAGGAGAGATTAAACTGTCCCTTGTCGCTTGAAGAATTGAAGTTGGCCTTGGACTCGATGCCAAAGAAAAAATCTCCAGGAATTGACGGAATTCCCCCTGAATTAGGCCTAATCTCTGCTATTTGGGATATAGTATCACCACTTATTTTAAACTCATTTAATTTTGCAGTTGAAAACGGAGCCCTACATAGGGACCAAAACACAGCTCTGATAACCCTTTTACTTAAAAAAGGAAAAGATTCTTTAGAATGTGCTAGCTACCGTCCTATTAGTTTAATCACCACCGATGCTAAACTTTTCGCCAAAGCTCTAGCTCTAAGACTGAATAAATGTATAGACAGTATCGTTCACTTTGATCAGTCCGGTTTTCTCAAAAGCCGATTGGCGTCCGATAATATCAGGCGACTATTACATATCATTCATAGATCCAATTCTTATCCAGCCTCCTCCGCAGTTATCTCACTGGATGCGGAGAAGGCCTTTGATAGAATTGAATGGAGCTTTCTCTGGGCGGTCCTTGAATATGTAGGGGTCGGACAAGGATTTATTAAAACGGTTAAAACACTCTACAATAGCTGCTCAGCTCGTGTTCTTACGGGATCCTTAATGTCTTTACCCTTTTCTCTTGGCCAGGGTACTCGCCAAGGCTGTCCATTATCGCCTTTGCTTTTTACTCTATCAGTGGAGCCCTTGGCTCAAGCAGTACGTCAGTCATCAACTATACAACCCATTATCTGTGTAGATACCTCGCACAAAATCTCTCTTTATGCAGACGATATCTTGCTCTATGTTTCCAATATTTCTGAGTCTGTTCCTGAATGTTTAAATCTCTTTAATTTATTTGGTACTTAATTTATTTGGTACTTTAATTCATTTGGTACTACACTAGGGTTACAAAATTAATTGAACTAAATCAGCATTAACCCTCTGGGGTCTGAGGTGTTTTTGGGGTCCTTGAGATGTTCTGACATGCGCTGGCATTTTTGCTTTTTTCAGTTGCTTATAAACATATTAATGACAAAGGTGTAAATTCACTCTATTTAGCACAAACAGGGCTACCATATTATGTGAGCACCATGCATGTACATGTTTGTATTTTTGAGAGAATAATGTTTATGCATGGTTATTGAAAAAACTAAAAACTAAAGTTTCTGAAATAAGGCCACAAAACACATAGTAAATATGTGTCAATAAGACTTTTGACTAATGGATGTCGTTGCCATGTGTTTTTTCTTCAAAAGTATGTGAAAATTATCCTGCCTAATCATTCACATTACACAATACATTGATTTACATTTTACAAAACACTTTCTGTCTGGAAAGTCAATATGCGGAGTGGGCGTCAACGATCATGCATATTTAGTGGTTCGCACCTGGAGACAATGGGGCCGCATACTTAATGAGGCATTCATTCAGGTGTGTCACAAGAAAGAATGCAAGAGCAACAGTTGGAAGCATCTAGTATTGGCCTATAATATGAAAAGGAAAACATGTCTAGTAATTGTGCAGTTAATTCTCATACTGTATTTTAAGTTTTGGAATATTTATCCTCTCCCCAAATTTGTCACTAATAAAACACAATAAAATATTATTTTAAAGAAAAGGCTTATATTTACCTTTTATTAGTTTGTTTACATCTACCTTGTATTTTTTTATTAAAAAGGTTACAATTACAACAACAATTCAAGTGTAATATTTCTTTGTAAAAACTAAAGTATACATTTATCATACATATTTCAAAGTTAAGGATTCATTACTTGAATATAGCCTATATAGGCTACATTGGAATAAACACAGTGGGCCCTATCTTGCACCCAGCGCAATTGACTTTGTACACCGACGCATGTATCATTCCTATTTTGCACCCGCGCAAAGCGCGTTTTTTCCTCCACAGAAGCACGTCGCTAAACTAGGGAATGAACTTGCGCTCCCTGGGCGGTTCAGCGCAAAAAAGGAGGCGTGTTCCAGCGCAAACGTTCCTTCATGCTATTTTGCAGGTTTAGAAAACAGTTGCGCCACTAACCAGGAAAAAATGGTTTAAAGTCAGTGGCGCGTTGCGCATGTTATTCATATGCTATTTTAAGGGCGCATGCTTGGCCATAATCAATGTAGCGTGTGCACAACGCGCATACACTTTGATTCTCTCATCTACACAGAAGCAGTAGTTTTCATTTTTGCAAATCATACATTATTACGATAGATAGATAGATAGATAGATAGATAGATAGATAGATAGATAGATAGATAGATAGATAGATAGATAGATAATTTATTATAAAAGCATACATCTAGCTTACACATTTACCCAAATTATCATACGCCTTTTTAACCGAAGTTAATTTGGGTGGGTTTCTCCATCCCCAACGTCCCTGACGAGAGCGTTGCTCTCCTCGGCTGTGAACCGCTCCTCGCGTGCGTCTGGCAAACCCGCCGTTATAATAGGAATCCGCTTTAGAACAAGCGCGCCTGCTCTTAAAGGGAATGTGAGATGACGCTCTGATTGGTTTATTTCACGTTACGCCCAAACCACACCTATGAATAATGAAGCTCTTCAGACCAACCCATTTTAGATTTGCGCCTGGCGCAAGAGTCATTTATCCCGCCGGGAAAATAGCAACAGCGCCAAGACCCGCCCACAAAGTTACTTGCGCTTTGCGCGTTGACACTTGCGTTTCAGATCGTTAAAATAGGGCCCTATAACATATTATTTGATTACTTTATTTTTGACAAAACATACTATATTTAACATATGAGCAAAAATTGGCAAACAAAAGCTTATTTGAGGTGGCAGATATTTTACAGTGAAAATGTATAATCTATTCAAAACTAATCAATGAAATGTTGTCTTTCATATGTCTGTAACATAGTAACTTTCGTTTTTATAATAAGAAATATAAATGTTAATTTGCAGTTTAATACGTTGCTTATACAAATGCATTTTATTTCAACATATTTCACTCGATTTTTACTCAGTAGCCTATAGCAATACAGTTTGCTAAAAGCAAAACATTCACAGACAGAAACGATTCAAATTTAAACCGTCTTTTGCCAGTTGTGGTAAACAGCGCGCATCTCTGCCGTTCATTCATTCATTCATGCACAGAAACGCGACGCACTTGAGAATGAAAAAAAAAACTTACTACATTATTCCATAGCCTCGGATCTGTTGCTCCTCGTACTTCTGAGGTAAATTTTCCATTATAGTATTATTCCTCACAGCGCTGCGAGACTGTGTAAACAAGTACAATGATCTGATGTGTTTTCTTGAGCTGATGTGGGCGTTCACAGTTTGCAGGATTGCCTCATTCATTTGCGTTTGAATAGCGCTCGCTCTCCGGGGCGGGGTCACATTACTTTTGAATGAGCTCTAATTAGCTCGACTGGACTCGCTCTCTTTTAATACAGATTTCACAAGCTGAGAATATTTGTTTTTTTATATATATTACTTCATTTAAAAGAAGAGAATTCAAGCTTCATGCCTGTCTGTCTGTATGCCTGTTTGACTGAGTATTCGCTGAGTTATGGTTCATTTTCGGACGCGTTTCAGAATGGACTACACTGACAGAGAGGAGGCAGAACTCGCATCATGTTTATTTTTCTTTATTTGGCTAAAAGCACAACACTTTGTTTTTATTGTGAGTATACACAAAAATAATACACACTAAACAGGATCGATTGATGTATAACACAAGCATATAAGATAATTTTTTTTTTTTTTTTTTTTTTTTGCACTCATACGGAAAAAAACGAGCCTATCGCGCCGGCGCGATAGCCGACCTCAGGGGGTTAATGCCCCTTAATGACGCAGCGAATCAGGAATCCAGTAATTTACCTCCTTTGATCCCCATAGTTAAACAGTTTACATATTTGGTCATCATTATATCCCCTTCAATTCATATTATCCCTAAATCTAACTATCAAACTCTCCTGAATAAGATCAAGGAAGATTTAGATAGGTGGTCCCCCTTATGTTTAGCTCTTCATGGAAGAATATCTACAATTAAAATGAATGTACTTCCAAGGGTAAATTTTTTGTTCTCTATGTTACCGCTAGCACCACCTGAATTCTTGTTCAAAGAACTCAACACGGCTATTTCTAGATTTATCTGGATTAAGAAAAAACCCAGAATCCGACTTAAGACGATGCAGTGTAAGAAACTTGATGGAGGTCTTTCATTCCCTGATTTCAAGATTTATAATCTAACCTTCCAAACAAGAACAATCCAAACCTGGGTTAATCCTGATTCCTGGGTTCCATGGCGAGATTTAGAAGGGAATTTCACCCATCCAGTTCGCCTACAAGATTTACCCTTTGCAGGTGTTTCTAAATGTTCTAAGAAAAATCATGGACCAATCATTGAATACTCCCTTGAGGTTTGGAAAAAGGTTGAGAAAAGTATGGGAGGCCCCTTCTTGTACACCAAAATAACACCATTGTGGCACAATACTTGTCTGTGTACTGGTAACAAACCTTTTGTCTTTAAAGCTTGGTCTGATGCTGGTATTTACACCTTGAAGGACATTTTCTGTAAAAAGGCATCAAATCGTTTCAGGAATTAAGCTCAGAATTTTCTTTACCTGGATTTTCTTTTGTTTTATATTTGAGACTGAGGTCAGCCCTGAAAGCATATGGCATTCCTTGGACCACTAACATTTTACCACATCCATTATGGAAATGGCTGGACCCTAATACTTCCTCTAGTGCCCTAGTTTCTAAGATCTATAATTCAATTCTTTATTGCAATACTCATATATTCCAGCTGTCCACTCCTGGGAAACTTTGATATGTTTCTGGTATGATAATCTAAAATAAAATATTGATCACAAAAAAAAAAAAATGATGAGCTGGAAAATAATTCCTGCCACCAGAATTTACGTCTTGTCGGATTTCCAGAGGGAGTGGAATGTAGAAACCCAGTGGAGTTTCTAAAGGAATGGCTGCCTAAAATTCTAGGGAAGGATGGTGATGTCTATGAAATTGAAAGAGCTCATTGTACCCTGCAGTGGTGACCGGCAGAAAATGGCAAACCGCAGGCTATCTGAGTTCGTCTACTCTGGTATCGACACACAGTCAAAATCTTCAACGCGACTAAAGAAAAGAGCAAGCTCACCTATGGTAAATCCACCATAATGATATTCCGTGACATGTCATCAACTTTGTTCAGAAAACGGCAAGAATTCAGTGCACTCAAAAGACAACTTAGCAATAACAATATCATGTGGGTTATGTTTTTAATCCTGTGACACTGAAGATCCAGCTACCAGAGAGACCTTTCTAGAGATCTTTTAGTTCCAAAACTCAGCAGAGACTTATCTTCGACAGCATCATCCTCATCTGGTTGTTTTAAGATACAAGCAGATGACATAACCAAAGATGACTTATAATGGACTCTATTAGGGTGATCACCCAAAGGCAGCACAATAGAGTAATATGGGTGAGTTTCTGGTTGAGCACTAATGATACAATTTTGTTTCCTTTCAGTCGGTCACATAATACGCATATTATCACATTAATCTCGCTAAATTGGCGTGAGAGATTTTCATCTTGTGCTCCACCCCACAGTGCGGGTATAAATAAGGAAGCGGATGCAATGCACATTTGCTTTTTGCTGAGGAGCCGAGCCAGTGACTTGGCCGCCCAGCGGGTACAGCAATAGTGGCGGCGGGATGTTACGTCTCCATTCCCTCCTAAAGTCTTACCAAACTTTATCCATATAGATCAGACTGGAGTTATTAAAAATAGGTCATCTTTTGACAACATAAAGAGGCTTATGAATATCATATTCTTTGCAAAACAAGTAGACTCCCCGGCGATTGTACTTTCTCTGGATGCAGAAAAAGCAATGATGGCTTTACTTGTTGGCAGTTCTGCGAAAATTAATTTTGGTCCAAAATTTCTTGACATGATTCATATGTTATATAAAAATCCATCTGCATCTCTCCAAACTAATTCTGATTTGTCTTCATAATTTACTTTATCAAGAGGGACCAGGCAGGGGTGTCCTTGGCCTCCGCTACTTTTTGCATCGGCAGTGAAACCTGGACATTTCAATTAGGACACGAGTAAATTGTCGGTCTAAAAATAGGAGGCTAAGAACGTATATCATTATATGCAAATGATGTACAGTAATATATCTTATTAATCCTGAATTAGAAAAGGTTGTTAGAAAAGATTAACTTTTATAGTGAACCACTTCTGTACACTGTATCTGGAAAAACAATAAATACATTGATCAAATATATATACAAATATATATACAGTATATAATACGGAAACTACGGTTTAGCAAATTATTTTGCGGACCCCCTGGCTATTGGTCACAGACCTCACTTTGAGAACCGCTGTTGTAAAATATACCATTATTGAAAATATTTTAATGTTCTTTCCTGTAGTAGAACAGTGTGTTACATTGATTAACAAACAATTGCAGACAGAGTTCTTACTGTACTCCAGTTTCAGTGAGAGTTTGGTTATTCACCCAAACCCAGCGTCCTTCAGTTTGGAGATCATTGAGACCAATCCAGTAATGGTCTTTAATTTCAGAGTTCAGAAACATCTAATAGAGAAAATTTACATAATTCACAATTATATAAAACTAAAAATTACGTGGTGAGATGTGATTTTGTAATAAAACATTTTTATATATTGTACCTGTTTATTTGGTGCAAAATCACATTGTGCAGTATAGTTGTCGTACCTGTTCTGATTGGCTGGTTATGGTCACCAGATCGGCTCCTTTTGAAACACAGAAAGCACGACTGCTTGACCAGGTGAGTTTTTCAGAGCTGAAGAAATACAACTTTCCACCCCAATCTCTCAACTTCATGACACTGTTTAAAGACTGAGCTGTGAATGCTGAAATAATAATAAAAACAAAAACATATGAAAATTATACATTCTTCAGATCATAAAAATGTTGAATTTAATCAAAGTTTGGTTTAATGTGCAGAAATATTCCAACACTTTGTCTAAGCCTGTGTCATGTGTCTAGAAGAGAAATAGCTCACCTTTGTAAAAGAACAGTTGCCCTCTAACTCTGGTGTAGTTGTCTGTGAGCTCTCTCACCATGACTGATACAGAAAATTATGAATAACATAAAATAAAAATAATTTAAAAAACTGACAAAATCTTTAAGCAGTAATTTCTCTTTACAAACAGTTAATGAAATGTTGTAGGCCTACTGAGCTGTGAATGCTGAAATAATAATAAAAACAAACATATATGAAAATTATACATTCTTCGGATCATACAAATCTTGAATTTAATCAAAGTTTGGTTTAGTGTGCAGAAATATTCCAACACTTTGTCAAAGACTGTGTCTAGAAGAGAAATAGCTCACCTTTGTAAAAGAACAGTTGCTCTCTAACTCTGGTGTAGTTGTCTGTGAGCTCTCTCACCATGACTGATACAGAAAGTTATGAATAACATTAAAAAAAAAAAGAATAAAAAAAGAGACAAAATCATGTAATTTTTCTTTACAAACGGTTAATGAAGTGTTGTAGGCCTGGGTGCATTGAATATACTTTACTCACTTGTGCTGTTGGTCTTCTGGGCAGACGGTTGCATTAAAACATTGACATCTGTTTAGAGAAAAACAATTGCAGATGTATTTAGAATTCAGAAACCCCTGTTTTTAGCAAAACTGTAGGCTGTTAAGTGAACTGCAGCCAGCAACTGCACGATTTCCTCTCAATAATCAGTGGTGAGAAGCAGCAGTTAAGAAAGCATTGTGGATATGATTATAGCAATGTGGATATGTTTGCAATAAAAAAAGGGTAACGTTTTAGATTACAGCCCGGAAAGTACTGTGTAATTAAAGCGATTTTACAGTGTAACTTTCGGTAATTATAGTGTACCTATAAAGTACTTGCATGTAAGTATAAGGGAACAATATGTCAAGTTTGGGGAATAAAGGGGTAACAACCAGGAGAATAAAACAAATATTTATACTGTAAGTATTATAGAACTAAGGGCTACTTATTCTACTATTATGATACAATAATCTTACATTTGGGAGCAATTTAGCAAGAACATACACTGCATACCTTTTTGTAATAATTGTGTACCAATTGTTGTAAAGTTTTCTTTCATCGAAGCAGAGACCAGGAGACAGTTGGGATCGCGTTCAACGGAAGTTATTCTTTATTGAGAACTCCGCTGTACGTCGCTGTAGTACTTCCAACATGATCTAACTAACGTAACTTTACATGGTTTCTTTATAGGCATTTCAGTGGGCTGTCCTTAAAAGTGCTGAACTTACACACAGCCTTTAGGGATGACAATAGAGGCAATTACCCCCAACTGAGATAATGGTACCCCCCCCCCCCCCCCCACACACACACACACACCTAGTTCAACTCTTAGTTGGAAGATCAAAGACTAACAAAACCCCTGACTATTACAATGTTTAGACAGCTGACTTACAGCTGACTTCTAATCAGTAAATTGATGCCATCATGTTCACCTTGAATGCCCAATACAGTGTAGTTCACCTTAGTGATATTGCAAGATATTGCAAAATATTGCAAGAATTAGATGCTTTGTTTCCAGACAAGACTTAGAGAAACTTGTTCATGCTTTCATCACCAGCAGGGTGGATTATTGTAATGGACTCCTCACTGGCCTTCCCAAAAAGACCATAAGACAGTTGCAGCTCATACAGAACGCTGCCGCCAGGATTCTGAGCAGAACCAGAAAATATGAACACATCACACCAGTCCTCAGGTCTTTACACTGGCTCCCAGTTAAATTTAGGATTGATTTTAAAGTATTATTACTGGTATATAAATCATTCAATGGCCTAGGACCTCAATACATTGCAGATATGCTCACTGAATATAAACCCAACAGATCACTCAGATCACTAGGATCATATCAGCTAGAAATACCAAGGGTTCACTCAAAGCATGGTGAATCTGCTTTTAGCTATTATGCCAGCCGCAGCTGGAACTAGCTTCCAGAGGAGATCAGATGTGCTCCTACAGTAGTCACATTCAAATCCAGACTCAAAACACTTCTGTTTAGCTGTGCATTTACTGAATGAGCACTGTGCCAATGTTCGTCCGACTGTTTGTACTGTATTTTATTTTATTTTTCTAAACTGTTTTAATTATTCTTATTTCTTTTATTATTTTAATTTATTCTATGTAAAGCACTTTGAATTGCCATTGTGTATGAAATGTGCTATATAAATAAACTTGCCTTGCCTTGCCTTAGTGTTTCATGTGATATTATAAAGCAAGTAGGATCAGCAGATCTTAAACATATTCTTAAATTTGTAATCCCACACAATACATACTGTATAGGCTTTTTAAAAATTACAGTGTACATATCTATGCATTTATACAGTTATAGAGTTTATACAATTTTTTTTTTAAATACTGGGAAATATACACTTGTTCCATGTAGTTACAGGGTATGTGGTTCTTGTTACCCTCTTGTTCCATGTAGTTAAAGGGTAAGTATGATATTGCGGGCTGTAAATTAAAGTGGTGCTTGTTACCCTCTTGTTCCATTAAGTTACAGGGTTAGTACAATAAAAAAAACATACACACAATCTAATATCACTGACTCGGAAACCTTTATTTGAAAAACAACTTATTACAGCTGGTCTGATGCGATAGTCTACAGTTTAAAAAGTTTAAAATATTGTAATTCGTGCTACTTTCTGTCAAGACTTAAGCATTTGAAATGAATTGTTGATTTAAAAAAGCAGTTTTTAAATGAAATAGAAGTGTTGTAAATCTGTTTTGAATTAAGTTGTTTTTCGGATAAAGGTTTCCGAGTCAGTGATATAAGATTGTGTATGTATTTTTCTTGTACTTACCTTGTAACTACATGGAACAAGAGGGTAACAAGCATCACTACATGAAACAAGAGTATCTTTCCCCAATATTTAAGCAAAAGTTGCAATAGTTTTAGTTTTCAGTGCACTTTTGTTAAAAAAGATTACTGTATAAATGCATTGATATGTACCCTGTAATTTAAAAAAAGCCTATATAGTATTGGTACACCATTATTACAAAAAGGTACGCAGTGTATGTCCTTGCTAAATTGCTCCCAAATGTAAGATTGTTGTATCATAATAGTAGAATAGTACCCCTTAGTTCTATAATACTTACAGTATAAATATTTTTTTATTCTCCTGGTTGTTACCCCTTTACTCCCCAAACTTTACATAATGTTCCATTATACTTACATGTAAGTACTTTATAGGTACACTTTAATTACCGAAAGTTACACTGTAAAATCGCTTTAATTATGCATTACTTTTTTTTTAATACATGAAAACTCTTACATATAGCCCCTTTAAGACTATAAACAAGAGGCAGTAAGATCTTCAGTGACAAAAATATGACTGACAGCAAAATAGCAAAAACGTCCTTCTTGCAAAGGAACGATTCAAGCGCCATCTTCTGTTCCTCTTTTAGATAAAAAGCCAAGTCTGACTCGTTCATTGTAGCAGCCAAAGCTGTTTCAAACAACATCTTGCAATGTTTACTAATGACTTCGACGTCACAGCGCTGTCGTCTTCTGTTTAGGTCGCCTCTGGCCCGCCTATATCAGATAACCCGATGTGATTGGTGCAGCTCGGCTACAAGGGCATATTTAAAGAGCTCCATTACTCAGTGCCAGAGTAACTCGCTGAGCAAATTCAAATTGTGAGAACTCTGGATTTCCAGGGTAGGTTGAAGCCGGTTGAAGCTCTTAATTTTGGGCTTTCAAAGTGCATGGGTGAAATCTCGCCTAGGGTGCCAAAAAGACTAGAAACGGCCCTGAGTATACAAATAGGATCTGTAGAGCTTATCATAGATGAGACCAGACAATGAAGTGAAGGGAATGACGGTTTATATATGGTGTATTGATGAGGGCATTCAGGTGATCAGGACTCGGGTGATTGAGACTTGTTTCATCACAAGTCTTCACCTGCTCAGAACTCAGGTGAGTGGGCAGAGTGTGGTAATCTGGTGCTAATGGCTGGAGTGATGTGCTGCGTCTCAATTCGCTTACTTGTACTACGCCCTAAAAGTATGTAGGCTGCTCTTTTTGTGAAGAAAAAGTAGATACTTTTAAGTGTGTAGTAGAATAGTAGACAAGCTTTGGGACATACTATCATGTCATACAAATGCGTCTTTAACGGTTGCTCTCTGTCATGCAAACTGTGACGCAAACTGACCTGTCAATCATCTTGTCAAAGATAAAATCCTCCACATTTCATTTCCTACCAGTAGCACGTTGATCTGCAGTCGCGGGTCTTTCATGCAGATACTCTCCTCATATTACAGTTTTTCTCAATTGCTTAAACACATTTCTTGAAACTAGGCCTCATATTCTCAAAACTGTAAACACAAATCCATAACATCTCACCCAATTCCCCAAACATCCTATTTTCAGGTCAAAATGAAGCTCTACACTCAAAACCATTCACTCTTGCTGAAAAACCAAACTTTGCCCTTAGACAGGACACACAAGCCCTCAAAATCACACACACTACAACTGTTACGAACCGCTCTGAGACACTAGGGTAGGGGATCCAAATGCAGCTTTTATTAAAGGGGTTATCCAGAATCGTAATCCAACAAGCAGAGGGTCAAGCACAGGAAGACAGTCCAAACAAACAAACAAACAAACAAAAACAGGCAGGGGTCAGAGGCACAAGAGTAATCCACAGGACAGGCACGAAATCCAAAAAACCAAGAGACAAGAAAACCAGGGAAAACGCTCACTAGTGCAGTGCAACAACATACAAAACTTCGCAGTGAGTGAAGGGGTGAATCAGGCTTATATGGGGTGAACTAAACAAGAAGATGAGATACAGGTGAATGTGATAATGAATGCTGATGAGTCCAGGCAGAGAATGATGGGAGATGTAGTCTGTGAGTAAACGTGAGAGTCTGGTGTGGAGTGCCCTCTGGTGGCATCAGGGTGGATCAGTCTGTGCAGGCGACCAGGGCGGAGCAGGCAGTGCAGGCGACCAGGGAGGAGCAGGCTGTGCAGGCGACCAGGGAGGATCAGGCTGTGCAGGCGACCAGGGAGGAGCAGGCAGTGTAGGCGACCAGGGAGGAGCAGACGGTTCAGGAGGCCAGGGAGGAGACGACCCTTCAGGCGGCCATGGCACAGGAACAGACACCGGCTCAGGAACAGGAACAGACACCGGCTCAGGAACAGACACCGGCTCAGGAACAGGAACAGGAACAGACAGCGGCTCAGGAACAGGAACAGACACCGGCTCAGGAACAGAAGTGACGTGAACAGTCTCTGGATCGGCAGAAGATCTCGGTGTGGCAAAGTTTTCTGTTACAAACCGCTCTGAGACACGAGGGTAGAGGATCCAAATGCAGCTTTTATTAAAGGGGTTATCCAGAATTGTAATCCAACAAGCAGAGGGTCAAGCACAGGAAGACAGTGCAAACAAACAAACAAACAAAACAAAAACAGGCAGGGGTCAGAGGCACAAGAGTAATCCATGGGACAGGCACGAAATCCAAAAAACCAAGAGACAAGAAAACCAGGGGAAACGCTCAGAAGTGCAGTGCAACAACATACAAAACTTCGCCGTGATTGAAGGGGTGAACCAGGCTTATATGGGGTGAACTCTGGTGGCTGTCAAGGGCACTCCAGCTAGTGACAATAAATTCAAAACAACATTTCCAAAACTGGTAAGTTATGTTGCTTGTGATTCCCCCCCTCACAAACCTTTTCACATGATGAACACAAAAGACACAACCAATGGATACATTGGCACATTTTTATTCATTCATGTACTACACAGTACAACACACACACACACACAAATGTATTTTTTTTTTTACTCTCTCCCCTAATTTTTTTTAATTTACTTACAGTAAGATATGTGTGACCATCATATGACAGTAAAAGAGCACACACAAACCTTATTCTAATATGGAATTGTATTGGAATGGTAAAGAGTGTTGGGACGTGACAGGAGGGCCTCCAAGGAGACAATATGACGGACACGTCTAAGAATGTTTCACGTATGGTTGAAATACCATAATTTGCCTAGAAAGATAACATTCTGGGAGTCAAGACTATAAAAGAGGAAGGGTGCCCTCCCTTCACTGTCACACTCTGCAGCCGCTCTGTGTGACTGTACGACTGCTGGCCTTTTCTTGCAAGAAAATAAACCTCATCAAAGACTATTGGAAATGTTTGTCTTTTATTCAGTTTTTTTTTTTTTTTTTTTTTTTTTTTTGGCCCGCCACCACCCCCCCCTCTTCGGAGGACAACTTTATTGTTTAATAAAGCAAATTATATACACAATATATTACAATACTGACGACAGATTTATATACAGTGCATAACCATTCAACCAGTTTAGTAAGACCCTGGGTACATGAGGGGAGGGGGGATTATAACACCACGAACAGAGTGTAACACGTAACACATAAGACATGACAAGGTGATAGACAGACAACAGAGGGACAAGACAGTTGACAAACACAAAAACGTATTATTATTGATTAAGTAGTATGATCTTAAGCAAATTTTATTTGTTAATCTAAGATTTATATTAGTTGGTCATGGCTAGGGTGTTTGAGGGGAAAAAGGGTTTGGAAACATGTTATGCATAAGTGTATGCCTATGTGTATGTATGAAGTGATGGCTGCAAGAACAAAAGCTGGTAATGTACACGGCTTGTAGTTATGTTTGTGTGGTATTAAAGGGTCATTTCACCCATTTGAACATTGTTTTTTATTTAAAGTGGGTCATATATGTAGTCGAAATGTAAAATAATTTTTGAATTTGGTGCCTTCGTGACCGAGAAAAGACAAAAAATAACTTCAGGACGCATTTGTATGAAAGACAACAACTCCCACAATGCACCACATTGCACAGCTCCGCAAGCCACTCCCACTAATCCAGAAAGCGCATATCTGCCTATAAGAGAAATCACTCTTCCGTCTACAAGGCTAGCTACTACCAGAGCTTGAAATTCATTTTACATTCACACAAAATGTCTAGTTAGTTGGCGAACTCATATAGTGCATTACTCCTCGTTTGTATTTCTTTCGAAAAGGTGAATTATTGCATGGTATCTGGATGTTCAGTCAGAACATATGCGGTGCGAAACTAGGATAGTTCTCAACACAAACGTCCGTGTCCTCATCTGATTCAGAGATTTCGTCCAGGAGAAATTGTCATCGTTGAAATTCTTTGCCGCAGACGGACTCTATCTCTGTGTTCGTAGCGGTTCGTAGCTGCATTGTGAGATCACCGGCGCCACCAGTCCGCCCTAACTCGAGCCAGTCCGGGCTCCTCGTCCGCGGCTGGCAGGTCTTCTGCCTCGGCTGCTCTTCGCTATAATGCGGCTTGTAAAGGTAGCCACAAACACCTGATTCAAGCATCAGACTTCCGAAATCCTCTTCTTCTATATCATATTGAGCACTCTCCTCCGCTATTGTCATAACTGTACATCTGTCTCCACAGCGCCTGTTAGCTTAGCTTCAAACAAGATGGAGGATATTGCTTTCAGTTTCAGAGAGTAAAGTCCCACCCACTGATCTGTAATAGGTCTGTAGCGTGAGTGGGTCCCGCCCCCTGGGAAAGATGAGGAACGAGTGTCTGTAGTCTTAACAGAAATCCCCCCCTCTTACACTTCCTCCTACAATGACGCAAAATGACGATTTTTGCGTCATTGTAGGAGGAAGTGTAAGAGGTAAATAACGGATTTCTCCGGTCTCAGGGGAAAATGAGAGAGTGTTGCACGACCATTCAATAGTATGACTGGGTTTCTAACAATGCAAAGCTTAATGCAAATGGGTGAAGTGTCCCTTTAAAGGAGAAGTTCACTTTTAAAATGAAAATTCTGTCATCATATACTGTATATGTATGAATTTCTTTCTTCTGCTGAACAGAAAAGAAGATATTTAGAAGATTATCAGTAACCATACAGTTTTTGGGTCCCATTGACTTCCATAGTATATTTTTTTCCTACTATGGAAGTCAATGGGACCCAAAAACTGTCTGGTTACTGATAATCTTCTAAATATCTTCTTTTCTGTTCAGCAGAAGAAAGAAATTCATACAGGTTTGAAACAACATGAGGGTGAGTATATGATGACAGAATTTTCATTTTAAAAGTGAACTTCTCCTTTAAGAAATGTCAAAAATGGGGACCAGGTGTCTTCAAAGGCTGATGTTTGCTTCCTTCTGTGTGCATTGTGTTTTTCCATTGAAATGTATTCTGAGATTAAATTTGTCCAGTGTTTGATGTGGCAAGATTTTTTTGATTTCCAGTTTTGGAGAAATGAAAGCTTTAGCATAAGTTCTGCCGGGAAGACTCAATTACTACGTCACCTATTGCCTTCACTTCTATCCAATCATATTTGTAGGCTCATTGTTTAAAAGCTCGGTACTTACACATGTTTGAGTTCGCAGATACTGAAGTGACGATTACCCCCATCCTCCCCACCACCACCAGGATGGTCCTGTCCATACCTCCCGGGGGGGTCGGCTGCGCCCCTGCCTTCATCTTTAGGCAGGATTTGCAGATCCGATACTCTCGGATTATGCACTATGGACGGGGCCTACGCCAAATGACTTTGTAGATTATCAGCTTGCTGAGCTGTCAATAAATGTATGGTTTATTGAAATAATTCTCCCGAGTCTTTCTGGTAGAACTACTTTCTTAGCGACAGCTAGAGAGATGAGCAACAGATTCCTGTATTTTTGCGGGATATGGATTTCGGAAGAGTCGCCTATGAGACAAAGTGTTGGTGATAATGGGATTCTCTGGCTCAGAATAGTGGATAGTGGACAGTGTCTCAGTGACTGTAATCCAAAAAGAGTGAACTGGTTGGCAATGCCACATGGCGTGCAAATAGTCGCCTGTGCTACCCAAAGTGCATTGTGAACAGATATCGGTGTTGTGTAGGCCCATTTTGAACATTTTACTTTGGGTGATGTGAGTTCTATGAATGACTTTATATTGTATAAGCTGCAGGTTTGTGTTATCGGTCATGGAAAATGTATTCCTACAGATTTGTTCCCAGTACTCAGGGTTGAAAGAGACGGCCAGGTCGGTTTCCCACTTGGTTGTTGGGAGTGTTATTGTTGTGTTTTGGTTGGAAATCAATGTATATAATTGGGAGGTTAATTTTTTGAAGTTATTAATTTTCAAAATTTCTTCTATAAGCTGGGAAGGTTGTAATGTATTGTTGGTAAGTGTGGTTTTATCTTTAATTTGAAGTCTAAGTTGTTGATATTGAAGGAATTGTTCTCTCCCAACCCCATATTTCTGTGTGAGTGTGTTAAATGACATGAAATGTTGGTTCTCAAATAAGTGGTGAAGATGTGTGATTCCTTTTTGTGCCCATGTGGGGAAATAAAGAGGTTTGTTCTGTATCATGAATTCTGGGTTGTGCCAGAGTGGGGTGTACCTGTTTAATTCTAGTGATGATTTTGTGATTTGGTTCGTTTTCCACCAGGCTGTCAGAGTTGAATGGATGGTAATGTGTTGGCAGAGTTTGGATTTCTTGATTGATTGTGAGAGGAAGGGGAGGTCTGCAACTGAGATATTTGTGCATTGGTTTTGTTCCAGTTCTAGCCAAGGGTAATTATGCTTGTGTATATTGATCAATTTAGCTAGGTACTGTAATTGATTAGCCAGGAAGTAGTGATGAAAGTTTGGTGCCTCAAGCCCCCCATGTGATTTTTTATTTTGTAGTGTTGAGAGTGATATCCTGGGTTTTTTGTTTTTCCAATAAAATTGTGTTGTTAATGAATTAAGAGTTTTGAACCATTTATCTGTAGGAGTGATAGGGATCATAGAAAAAAGGTAGTTTATTTGGGGTAGGGTTTTCATTTTGACAGCAGCTATTCTTCCAATGAGTGTGAGTGGGTGTTTAGACCAGCGTTTATATTCATCTTCAATTTTCTTTAGGAGTGGAGTATAGTTGAGGGTGAAAAGCTCTGACAGCCTGGGGGAAATCTGAATCCCTAGGTACTTGATGTTGCCTGTGTGAAGGTGGAGGGATGTGTCCTGAGCTCCAGAATCCCATGCATCATCTGAAAGTGGTAGTAAAATTGACTTGTTCCAGTTGATAGTGTAATGTGAGACAAGGGAGAATCTGCTGATAATGTTGAACGTTTCTTGAAGTGATACTCGTGGGTTCTGTAAATAAAGTAAAAGATCATCTGCATATAAACTGATTTTGTGTTGTGCGTTGTCTACCTGAATTCCTTTGATTATGGTGTTTTGTCGTATTGCTGCTGCGAGTGGTTCAATGAAAATTGCGAAGAGAGAAGGCGAGAGTTGGCATCCCTGTCTGATGCCCTGATGCAGTGTGAAACTCTGTGAAGTGATTCCGTTAGTGGTGATGGTGGCCCTGGGTGATGTGTACAGTATTTTAATCCAGTGGATGAACGACTCTCCAAAACCGAACTTGTGAAGTGTATTGAATAAAAAAGACCAGTTTACCTTATCAAAAGCTTTTTCTGCATCAAGTGAAATGATAATGGTTTTCTGTTGTCTTTCTTGTGATATATTAAATAGATTAAAAAGTCTGCGGACATTGTCTGTGGCGTATCTAATTTTTATGAAGCCTGTCTGATCTGGATGAATGAGTGTGGGGGTGACTGTTTCTATTCTGGTTGCTAGTGCTTTGGTAATAATTTTCAAGTCAGTATTCAATAGTGAGAGAGGTCGGTAACTAGAAGGGTGAGATGGATCTTTGTTGGGTTTTAGCAGTAATGTCATGGCTGCTGTATTCATGTGTCTGGGTATGGTAGATGACGTTTTAATTTCTATAATTACTCTGTTGAATAGTGGTGATAATATGTCCCAGAAGTGTCTGTAAAATTCAGCTGGTAATCCATCTGGCCCGGGAGATTTATTGCTAGGAATTTTATTGAGTGCTTTAGTAAGTTCATTAAGGCTAAGGGGTGTGTCTAAGATGTTGGTTTGTTCTGCAGATAATTTTGGCAATGTCAGACTGTTCAAGATGGTGTCGATTTCTGATTGAGTAGGTTGGTGAGTGGGGGAATAGAGGTTGCTGTAGAAATTCCGAAATATGTTATTTATATCCTGTGGGTTTTGATTAATGTTTCCTGCAGCGTCTAGGATAGCTGGGATGATTGATTTCTCTTTCTTGTATTGGAGTAGATTTGCTAAATATTTATTGTTTGCTTTATTACTATATTGAAGACCATTAAATTTCAGTTGCTGAATTTGAAATTGTGGGTTTTTTTGTATGATGTCATCAATTTGTGTTTTAAGTTCCTTTAATTCTTTCTGTTTTGGTTCACTGGGGTGGTGAGATATTTCATTTGTGAGGAATTTGATTTTTTGTTCTAATATATTTTCCAATTCTTGTTGCTGTTTTTTCCTATATGAAGAGTATGATATAATTTTTCCTCTGATTACGGCCTTCCCAGTTTCCCATAGCAGTGAAGGTGAGGTGTCTGGAGAGTCGTTCATCTCCAAAAAGAATGCCCACTCTTGCCTTATAAGGGTTGTAAAGTTGGAGTCTTCTAATAGTGAGGTATTGAAGCGCCATATAGTTGAAGTTTTAGCATATGTTTGAGTATTTATAGACAGAGATAGGGGCATGATCACTGATTACAATTGGGTGAATTGTGTTATCTGATATATTGGTTATTAGTGAGTTGCTGAAAAATATGAATATTCTCTTAAAAAAGGGTTCCTCATTCTCCAACTGTCGCTAAGGCCATAGTCCTCCATATATTGCTTTATTATGTCAGTGGAGTGCCAGTTTCTTAAGTTGCCAGAGGTGCTCGAGCGGTCAATTGTAGGATTGATGACTGTATTGAAATCTGCTATGATGAGATTGTTTGAATTTGATAGTATGGAGAAGAGATTGTGGAAGAAAGATGGATCATCATTGTTAGGGCCATAAATGTTTGCCAATGTAAATGTTGTATGATTTAGAGTTGCATTAATGATGATGAATCTACCGTCTGGGTCCATGATAGATTGATTTAGTGAGAAATGAATGTCTTTATTTATTAAAATAGAGACACCTCTTTGTTTGCTGTTATATGTTGAAGAATAAATTTAGTCAAATTGTTTAAAGTTGAGATGTTGCAATTCTGTGTCTGTTAAGTGTGTTTCTTGAATGAAGCAAACATCAGCCCCCAATTTTATTAGATGATTAATTACTTTGAGACTTTTGGTTTGGTTACGGAAGCCGCGTACATTCCATGTTATCAATTTAAGTGGTTGCATGTGTGTATGTCAGGTATATCAGAGTTGTGGGCTAGCACGTATATATGCACTCTAAAAACTGCTGGGTTAAAAAATAACCCAACCTTAACCACACCGCTGGGTCACTATTGGACAGAACACGCGCTGGGTTGGTTTGACCCAAGTGCTGGGTTTTACCATTTAACCCATATTTCTGGGTCATTCATTTGACCCAACCAGTGGGTGAAATTAACCCTCTTGCTGGGTTAAGTCTTACTCATGTGCTGGGTTATTTATTGTCTCATTGCCTTAATAAAAATAGAAACAAATATTTGTTATATTATGAATGTAAAATAATTATTATTTCTGTAATACAATAAACCAGAGAGGCCACTGTATGATTTCAATCTCATTTTTTTTATTTTATACACTTCTTTAATACTTTTCTTTATCGAATACAAATGTTACTCAATGTCAAAGGTCTGACATGTCCCCCTCATTTCATCCCTGAGGCACAGAATGTGCAGCAATTCACCAGTCATCTCATTTTGTAAATATTCAACCATGTTGGTCCTCACCTGTTGATTACACAAGTCAAGTCAAGTCATTTTTATTTATATAGCGCTTTTTAAAATACAGACTGTATCAAAGCAGCTTCACAGTGATACTGTAACGTGAATATAATACAACAAAGTTTGTTTCTAGAAGAAAATTGCGTCATCGTCCACCTTAAGGCAAATCAATAATATTGTTTAATATTAAATGTCCCCAACTAAGCAAGCCAAAAGCCAAGGCAACAGTGTCAAGGAACCAAAACTCCATCAGTGACAGAATGGAGAAAAAAACCTTGGGAGAACCCAGTCTCAGTCGCTCAGTTCTCCTCTGGCCAACGAGCGAACAGTGTATGATTATGATCCAGGCAGCATTACAGGTCAGAGGTCAGATTGAATAAGAACATTCAGAATATTTATCCAGTTCCATCTGGTTGGAAGTCGGAGTCATCACACCGGTATGGAGACGAGTTTGTTGAGGATCAGTCGTGTCAATGAGGCCTTCACAGGGCTGATGAGGCTGGCCCTTCAGGGATGCGTCATGGATGGGTCCAGGCGCAGGTCCACCTTTTGATCTGGATACGGCCTGGATCTGGCTGACTTCAGTAAACTTTAGAATGAACAGAAAGACAAACATTAGCATACATGCCATTCTTCTTATTAAATAATGAGTACATCAGGTGTTATAGGAAAGTGTCCCTGGTTCCGGCTGACCTATGCAGCCTAATAATCATTTAACTGATTTGAATAATAGAAATGTATAATGTTCTATATGAATGCCAGGTAAAAGAGATGCGTTTTAGTCTAGATTTAAACTGACAGAGTGTGTCTGCTTCCCGGACAATCACTTAGAGTGTTGCAATAAAACTGACATGCAAGTTAAGCTTTTTTTGTGGAAGTATCAATTTATTATTGAATATGCATTTAAAATTATTGCAAACATTACCAAATGACCAAATGTGAAAAACAAACAAAATGTGTATTCAGAATTTGCAAACTGAATTATAGTAATAGTAATTAAAGAGTAATTTGGACAAATATTATCAACATTAAGGCATTAAAATAAAACATTATTTTATTAAAAGTAAAATATTACTGTAATGTTGATAGTGTCTTTAACATTAAAACTCACAACCCCACAAAGCTGCTCGTTAATCTCCTGACTGGCAGCGCTGATGATCGCCTCGTTTAGATGTTAACTTACACACAATAAAATGAAAGATGACATGCATGGTGGTAGGGTAGGCTATCATGTAAGTTTACATTTTTTAAGTTTTAAATATTGACGATCATTCGTTCAACTAAACGGGTATACTTTTCTTCTCAAAACTGGCGCCTGTCCATTTATTTCTCCTGTCCTCAGTCGCTGTTTATAAAGATTGCAAGTCATACATTTACTAAAAAAAACTAGGCTATATCAAGCTCTTGAAAACCTTTTTTTTTTTGGCAGAAACGATGGTTCGAGACAGTACAGAAGACACACGCAGACTGTGCTGGAACTTACCTCAGTCACTTCTTCTGACGAGTATTTCTAAAACTATGCCAGCAGACTTTTCACTCACAACTCACTAGCTAGCCTACATTAGAGAGTTATTTCCCGCTGATTTTACGTACGAGCCCTGTGAGGGAAACTGCGCGTATGGATTTCATACAAAACGCTTTTCTCACTTTTAAATATGCAACGTCCACAATGATTAGGCCTACGATAATTACATGACGAATTTAGAATTTAAACTGCATATTTCAAAAAGGCTGCTGATATAGCTGGTTTAATTTCAACTAGGATTTAACGATGCAGCATTTGATTTTGTCAAAAATTCTAACTGGCTAGCTGTGGCTAATTAATGTTTCACAGAATAAATACGTTACCCCTCACACTTCCATATCAAAGACTGTATGTTGAACAGTGAAATTAGCTTGCTGCTACCACCACAACTTATTAAAAATATAGGTAAACATTCATATTAACTTACCATAAAACAGCTGCCTGCTCCGAGTGGCGTGCTCCTCGAGTCAGAAGTGAAGAATCCAGAAAGTTCCGCATAGAATGAAAAAAGTAACTAGTTGCTGGGTCAAAATAACCCAACCAGCGGTTTATTTGTGAATGACCCCCTTACAATCATTTGACCCAGCATGAGCAACCCAATAATGTGTTTACAGTACCCCAAACAACCCAACTTTTTGACCCAGCACAATCAACCCAGCAATTTGTTTACAGAAACAACCCAGCATTTTTTTGAGTGTGGGTTAAGAAGAGACATATGAAGTGATAAAGAGAAAGAAAGAGTGTTGTCTTTTATTCAGTGATAGAATTTTGTTTGCCACCACCACACCTCCATGAAGGTTCTCGAGGCGACGTTAAAGCGACTAAAATTTGGCCTTACTCGTAGCCCAGCCTCCCTCATAGTCATACCATTGATAAAGACATGGGCAACTAGAGTGGCTTGAAATTCATCTGAGACTGCTTGTCTTCTTGCCCTTGTCCTTCCTCCTCCTTCTTATCCCTTTTCGATCTCTTCCTTCATGTCTTTCTGGATCCATTGTTCCAAAACTCAATAAACTTATTTGGGCCTATTGAAGGATCTGATTGATGTGTGTAAAATTTTGACTCCTAGTGTTTTCACTTCTGTAATTGTGTGCTAACTGAGCTGAAGCTGTGCTGACTTGACTTGAGTGAACAATATTGAATGCTAGTGCTTTATACATGACAACATGGTCTAGGCAATGAGAAATGAAGGGATTTGTGTGTAGATTTTTGCAGTGACAGTTCAACAAATCTGACTCATGTGTCAAAACAGGGAATAGTGTTTATAGTTTAGGGAAATGGGTGTGCTTTTTGATAAATGGCATTATGGTTTTGAAATTTTAGTTCAAAAGCCTGGTTATAGTGTTTAAGCAATCGAGAAAAACTGTAATGCATAACAGATCTTTATAAAAGTCAACATTGTTATTGCAGATGAAATATAACCCTGATAACATTAAATATATATATATATATATTTAGCAGGTTAAACAGTCACTCAAACCTTTATCTAAACCTCTCACAGTTGGTCACACACATCAGCCACGTTTTGTAGTTTTTTGTAACACTTTTTACTTGTGTTTGTAGTTCCTCCTCCAAAGCGCAATTGGGTTGAGGGCAATAGCCTTTAGAATAGTAGACCATCCGGGGACTTCTGGCATACTCTTTTCAACATGCTATGCTTTGGGACACACTTATTTTAATCTCACCTACTGTTTAGGATGGATAGTATGGACATTGAGACGCAGGGATGGTGTTGTTGAATCCGTGCCATGAATTAGCCTATAACAAATGCCTGCAGAGGCCAGATGCCAGCGGCCTGGTGATTGTTGTTACACTTTACAGCAAGATCAAATACGTTTCTTATTGGCCAAACAATATTTAATTCAAGTTCATCTATATGATTGTGACAGTCCCAGTTTTTAACTCTCTGGTACTTGTCTAAGAGCTCTCTCTCAGAGTCTGATGCAGAAGACACTAATAAACAAATGAGAGGTTGTTTTAGTGTAGTCTATAAAAGCCCGCTGGTGCCTCTTTTTTTAGCAGCTTTATATCTGTCAAGTGTTAGCAATTGCAACCCACAGGAAATCAATCAATAAGCTGTACCATAACTCTTGTATAAGTGTATAACTGCCTTAAATGTGGCTGTTATCATCAGAGCAAAGATCAAATAGAGCAAGAATTATACTCACACATGAACCCCAGAACACTCAGACCTCCAAGAGCCAAAACAAGAGAGACACAGAGGACGATCAGAAGAACTTTAGTCCGCTTTGAGGAAGTAACTTGATTCCCTGTGAATAGAAATCAAATGTGATGACTGAATTCCAGCATGATTCAATAGTACAAAGTTGATTATTTTATTAAATATTTAATTGGCAGAATAGTTTGGCTTGAAAACATTCACAGATCCTTTTAACATTAAAACAAACATTGTTATTTTTCTGTATTTAAAAAAGGCTGAATAAGCAATCTTTATTAGGCCTGGGGGGCACCTAAAACAAATTATTATAATTGTGATCATTTTTATTTTATTATTATTATTTTTTTCATCTACTTTCATTTTATGTCATTTGATGGGCTCCGTCCAAATTGTTGAAATAATTAAAAAGATGTATGCATTATACCAATAGAGCATAAATATATCTAAAACAAATATATGCAAAAAAAAAAAAAAAAAAAACATATAGTTGCTTTATACTGAGAATGAGAAAGCAGTGTGTGATAGGAACTAAACACAAACAGAAATATGCAGTTACAAAAACCTCAGACTTAGTGATCTCAATGTATTAATGTCTTTTGAATGTTCAACTTGATGGGGACACATCTTAACGTTAGATTGTGTTGTACTGTGGCTACGGTGAATGCACTGTCTGCGCGCCTTTTGTTTTTGTTTATTGTTTTGAGTTTTCACAATAAAACGTACGAGTCTCAGTCAAGCCGACCCTGTCTTCTCCCTTCAAAACACGGAACCTCATCACATATGTCCTGCATTTGTGGATGATTTCATTTGCTAAATTTGATAAAAGTTATCTGTAGCAGTCACACCTGTGTGTGTGTGTGTGTGTGTGTGTGTCTGTGTGCATGCAGTTTCTCACCCCTTCACCTGTGTTCTGCATTGTGTGTGTGTGTGTGTGTGTGTGTGTGTGTGTGTGTGTGTGTGTGTGTGTGTGTGTGTGTGTGTGTGTGTGTGTGTGTGTGATCATGACTGTTCTACATTGCATTTGTGGTCTAGTACCAGGCCTTCATTTCAGTAGTTATTATGCTATGGCAAGTGTCAAAATGATTGATGGCTTCCGGTTGACCTTGACCTTTCCGGTCGCCCTTCCGGCCTCTATTGTTATGGTTTGCCCTATTGACCTTGCTAGTCTTTGATCATGTGGTTTTGACAGAAGCTTTTGCCCTATTTGAACCTTTTTATCCCTAGATCATGTTATTTTGACGGGTATTTGTATGACAGAAAGTTTGAAGGCGCTGTTATATAGAACATGTGTCAGCATTTCCTCCGCATTCCAGAGCTTTGTGGGCCCCTTTGGAAAAGTGAGAAGAAAAAGACTGTTTTTCCTGAATGCCTCACCAGCCAGAGTAGTGTGTGTGTGTGTGTGTGTGTGTGTGTGTGTGTGTGTGTGTGTGCACTCAAAAAAATGATTCAAGCCCTTCTTAGAGGTGACACATTTAAATATAATTTTCTTTATTTAAATATATATATTTAAGATCATATGTATATATATTTAAGTGGTTTAACTAAAAATGTATCAATAGCTCCACCTATGAGATTGATTTACGTTGGATCGCCAAAAAAAAGTGTCATACGGGACCGCTCTTTGCGCATGTGCGGGACAGCGCGCTCTTTTCGCACATCTCTCCATCTCGGGTGCAACGCCAAGGCAACGTTTGGTGGACGAGACTACATAAAAGGCGAATATCCACTACTTGGTAAGTATTCATTTGTTGTAGTTGATTAGAAAGTATCTTACTGTCAAATATCGTTAATACAGTAATATTGACCGAAATGTGTGCAACAGTTAAGCGAGCCTAATTCACTCTTCAAAGTTGAAGGGAGTTGGTTGGCTAACGTTAACATATGGTGGTCAGCTAGTGCTACTTTTGTACTTTAAACGTTAGTCACGTTGACTGCTTTGGTTAACTTATTGCTTATTGCTCTTCGTCGCCGCAATTTTGGACCGGGCAAAACTGGCCTGTAGACAAATAAAAGTAAAAGAAGAGATGCCGAATTTCTGTTGTGCGTGTGTCCAAAATGGCGGCGACAAGCGTTAGCAGCCAAGGACCGAAGCGGTCAATACCACAACGTTAACGTTAGTTTAAATATCTATGGCTCGTTCGGTATTTATGCATTTAGGCTGTAGGTGGACTAGGTATGACGGCCTGCCGAGACCGGGCTACACACTGGGTAGCTAACGTTAGCTGCGTTGTTTCTGCCATGTGTCATTAATGGCGGCCAGTGTTATTTGTCATTATTTTCGTCAACGACATTTTTTCACAGATGAAAACGAGACAATAACTAAATAAAACCTAGTTTTGAATGACAAAAACTATGACGAAAATCTATTGACATTTTCGTCAACTAATAAAAACTAGACGAAAATGTTAAACAGTGACTATTTGGGAAGCGATCCAGTCAGAACTGATGTCCTGCGTTTTTTGCTAGATGCACACATTTGTACTGTAATGTGCTGATCTACCCAGCGGTCTCATAAAACTTGAAAAAGTGTAAACGTCTGGGAGAATGAGTAAACTGTCTGGGAAAATACGTAAACTATGTTGGTTATGTCTTAAACGGTTGTGAGTGTATCGGATGTGCATGATGCATCAGTGCAATTGACCCTTCGCAGGGAGCTTGATTGACAGGTGATCTGACCAATCATACTTCGCCATCCGCCATTTTGTCCGACAAAGCAGTCAGGAGAGATTAATGCTGCGTTCCAGGCAGGTTTTTTAGCACGTAAATCACGACTTCAAACCACGACTCACGAATTTGTAGCGTTCCAGGCCAGTCACGCCAAACTACCTGTCAAGTTGTTAACATTTCCATGCGGCAATACACTTTCACGACATACTTATTGTTTCAGACACATAACATTGTAATACATAATCGTGTGTGTATTATTATCATTATTATTATATTATTATTAATTTGACTGCAACGTTATATTGTCCTAAAGTGTATCTCATCGTGTACCGCATGCAGAAACACTGCATCCATAGGGGCTGCCATTGTTGTTTTATATGGTTTCGCGGGCTATGTGACGTCAGAGCTCGTAACTGGGAGTACATCGATCTAGTACGAGTTCACGGGTGGGAAGTCACAGGTTTGACTGCCGTTCCAGTGCACTTTCACAGGTATAAGGTTGGAAAAACACGGGTTACAGGTTGCCTGGAACGCAGCATAACATGGGAGGATTTGAACTTGAAAAACGGAGTGTACTGACGTCTTTCCGTGGTTAAAACAACATTCCTTCTTATGTTTGTTCATGTTTATTTGAGGCTATAAATTAACTAGAAGGAAGAGATGATCAGTTCACGAGCAGCTTTAACTGATGCTCTACAGCGATCTGTCACGACACATTAAAGAGCCACAAAACGATATTTATTGTTTAAATTTCTTTTAAAAAATGACCAAATTTGAAAGGTGAGACTTTGTTTAATATGTTTAATATCAAACGTAACCGAAAAGTAACCTGGTCTGTCCTGTCTGTCAGCGTGTTGTCAGTCTCCTCTCTGCTCCGCAATGTATTTTTCACTGCGTGAGAACATGGTGTGGCATGAGAACTGCGTAGCTTGTCGGACATAGCGACAGTAACTAAGGGGCACGGGTCTTTGCGAACGGTCATTTGACCTTTCGCCGGCCCCTCCCCCAAAACGGCCATTGTCCAATCACACATCATAGCAACCGTTACTATGTGAGCAGGTCCGACAAGCATTGACTCCAAGCAAGATGGTGAAGCGGTGCGCCCACGTTGTTTGTAAATCGGACACTAGAGATTGTCTGGAGGAGTTGTTCTTGAGTGGTGCCTACAATGGATAAGACAGTGTGGACGGCCCCACTCCCAGTTAAATTTGTCGTCGAACATTACGAAGCATAAATACGTCTGCTGGCTGTGGTATCGATGGCTGCTTAAAGGTTGTTTTTTTTTTTTTCTGATCTGAAAAACTATCCTATCTGTAACTCAAAAAACATAATATTGTCTGAACCGCGAGTTTTATGATCCGTTGCCCCACTAATAAATATTATGGTCTGAACCGCGATTTTTGTGATCCGTTGCCCCCCTAATAAATATTATGGTAAGTGCATTATGAAAGACAATCAATGAAAGTTATTTAGATGCAAATTAAGGCTATGTCTGGTTAAACAGTTATTGTGTGATTTCGTTTATTGTGCTTTGTCAACTTGATAATGAAAATGAAACATTAAGTTGTGGTGATGCTGCAGAATTGTTCCAGCCAAATTTTATTGCCTAAATTCAATAAGATCATTCAGCTGTGTGTTCTGAAGGAGAAGTTGTGTTTTCTAGTGAAAGATGTATGTGCTTGGTATAGGGAGCATTATGGGGGTTTTGAGCTGTCTGCCTCACCCACTAGAGAGGTTGCCCTAATTGAACTTGATGAGTTGGTGGACCCTTATCCCCTTGTGGAATATGTAGTTCTGGGTTTGCGTATGGTAATGTTGAAAAGATTCATCATCGTTAAAGGTTAGTGTCATTGTTAAACAAAAATAGTATGAGCTCTTGATGCCAGACTTATAATCTCAAACTGTGTTTTTTTTTGTAATCCTATCTTGTCACCTGTGGAGCCCTGCATCACTTTGTACACAATAGACTCTTTTGGTGAGACCTCTGCTACCACTTGCTCAGAGCCTGAAACCCCTGTTTTGTCAATAGCCTCATCCTGCAATGACGATACGCTGTACACTTCAATACCGCATTCATCCCCAGAAACTCGGCCCTCACAATTGGCCTCCTGGCCAAAGGTTTTTCTAGTCCCTAAATTCACCTATGAAGCTGAATTTGAACTACAGCAGAAAAGCACAGAGTTTGAGACCAATGGAACATACTTCAACCCTGGCCCAAAGCTAAAAGGGGTCATCCTTGATGGCCTTGCGCAAGAAATGATGAAATATACAAAGTATCCAAAAGACTACCAATGTGAAGAGGTAGCAGCAGCTTTGACAAGGGCCCATCCATGTCTGGGGCAGCTGGGATCCAAGACAGGATTTTGGGGATGGAAACAGTCGCTTAAGTATAAAATGCAAAACTTTCGTACGAAACTTGGCCGACTTGGACATCCTGAAATCCGTGTGAACTCTTTGAAACACAAACGAGAGGGCCAAGGCAAAGCTGCAGCCAACATCAAAAAGCCTAGAAAGGCTGAAGTTAACTATATTCCTCTGCACCCAAAAGGCGAGACCACAGAAAGCTTAGAGAATGAGAGAATTGCTTTATTGTCAGAGCTGAAAAAGCAAGACAATGACGTGGTGATAAAAGAAAAAATGGGAAAAACCTTCTCCCACAGACGACTAGAGATTGTGGAGCAGAGGCCCCTGATAGAAGATTTCGTAAACAGATGGCCTGCCTCATTCCAGGAGAGTGAAGTAAGTAAATGTGTACATGTATGTATGAGTTGACATTATAACTTTCTGCACAATTGTATTTACTAGTGCTAAAGGTTTACATAGTCGAATCAGAATTGTCAAATCTGGCCTATACTCGATTGATCATCGAATCGTGTGTGTGTATAATCTTGAGAAGCTGCAGAGCTGCAGTCTCTATTCACTTGTCACTGTACACTGTACATTTACAGTTGAACTGAGGATTATTGTTAACCCTTTTCTCTCTGCTCACCTGCCATTCACCAGTCTTGTGCTGAGTTGTGCATGTCTGCTGACAATTACATGCATGTCACGGTTCCTCGCGGGTCTGTTCTAACTAGGCTTCTGTTTAAAAATTAATGGTGATAAATGATTGGAACATCCTGCAAGGTGCACACAGCCATGCACAACTCGGCACAACACCGGCGCTGCTGGTGCTCGTTTTGTTTTTTTCTTCTACCACACCCACACATGTAGACTGTACTATGTAAAATCAAACATTAAGCTCCCCATAGAGCCACAATGGTGGTAATTAACAAATTTTAATGGCTGCATTTTGTTTATTTTTCAGGTAAATGCAGAGTTTATGAGGATCACCACCAATCCACTGCAGTCAAAGTTCATGTCACAGCTGGACCATTTCTCAAACAAGCTGATGCAGATCTTAAAGAGCAAAGGAGGAGTGAAGGGGCAGAGGATTAAGGAAGTCCTGTCTATCACAGATTCGGTTAGTCGAAATGCATCTAACATCCCTTTGCGTGTATTGAGGTGGTTATTGTAAGGTTTTATTGTCCATAGTTGCTTATTTAAACACTTTATAAATGGCCTACTAGTATAGTGCTTTTATCCAAATATTATGTTTTTTTTAATTTGGTTCATCCACTCACACAACAATGTAAAACATGCAAGAAAACTACCAACTTGCTTGTTGGGGGCATTTAGGGGTTAGGCATCCTGTTTAGACTGAAATTACCCTCTGATCTTAATTAGACAACCTGCTCCTTCCCTGTGTCACCATAACAACCACATTTGGCTAAATTGTGTCTAATTTTTTCACCCCTGCTTCAGCGTGATAACATCAACACCAGGAGGGAGTGTATCCTGAGATGCCTCATCATCTACCTCAATGAAGATCCAGACACCTTCTTCAAAGAATATCTGGTAAATTCATCACAATATGTTTGTCATGTAGTGTTGAACTGTTACTCCCTCTTACTTCTCCCATGACACACTATTTATATTGATAGAGCCCTACAGAGGTGTTCTTATGTACTGGTGTAGACAAGTGATCGTACATGTTTTTGCGTTTAGGGGGGAGTGTGAGTGTGTGCGCTTGGAGTGGGGAGGTTGTTTAGAGCAGTGGTTCTCAATTCCAGTCCTCGGGACCCACTGCTCTGCACATTTTGTATGTCTCCCTTATTTAACACACCTGAATCAGATCATCAGCTCGTCAGGAGAGACTCCATGAACTGATTTGAGTGTGTCAGATAAGAGAGACATACAAAATGTGCAGAGCAGCGGGTCCCGAGGACTGGAGTTGAGAACCACTGGTTTAGAGTTCTGTTGGCCTGGGTGATGAAGTTGTGCTGTTGATAATGGACATGCTTTTCTAGATGTATTTTTGTGTCTGTCGCCATCACCTGTGGAGCCCTGCATCACTTTATGTCCCCTTATTTCTCTGTCCATCTTTATTAAACACTTGCTGTGTTTTCTGTGTTTGTGGTGTTAAGGCACCGGCGACCGAGGATGCAGAAAGGGACCTAGCAACCACAGTCATGGGGATTCATGTGATCCGAAGTGATGGGGATCAGGAGCCTGAGGATGTTGGCATTGTGATTGAAGGCATCAAAGTCCTGAGCAACTTGGGCAGTGTCATCATGGGTTTCGTAATGCTTTTTGGGCTCATTTATGCCCTTGATCTGAGTTTTCCAGACAACCTCACATACACCTTCGAGTTTTTCCAGAAGGTCATAATGAATTTGGATGGGCACAAGCTGAATGCAAAGATACAACAGTTGAAAATCAAGCTGTTTGCATAAGAGGACAAAACCATTGATGGAGGGTTTAAGACTGAGATTACTTGGGCTTGGACAAGTGTTTAAACCCAGAAAATTTGCCCATTTTTACTCTCCATCATAATTTCTTGACTCTACCTCCTCCGTACCATTCCTCTCTACTTATTTGACTTCATGACTGTTGAGAGGTATTAAAATTGATCTAAAAACAGCTCAATGCGCTGTATTTTTCTTGGATTGTTGGTCAAATTACAACAGCTGAAAATCAAGCTGTTTGCATAAGAGGACAAAACCATGTGACGATCTCCTTTGATGGAGGGTTTAAGACTGAGATTACTTGGGATTGGACAAGTGTTTACACCCAGAAAGTTTGCCCATTTCACCTCTCCATCATAACTTCTTGACTCTACCTCAGTGCCACTTATACGTATTTGACTTCATGACTCGAGATGGATTGAAATTGATCTAAAAACAGCTCAACACGCTGTATTTATATATATATATATATATATTTTTATGTTGCAAGTGACATTTACGTTAAGTTATATTAAAATGTCTTCCTTGCTGTTTATAATCGCTCAGAATGTTTTGCGATTATTTTTTATTTATTTTGCTAGTCTTAACTGTGGTCCACAATACTTGTTTTTGTTACCACTTTCAACAACACACCAACGACCAAGGCTAGTTTTACTGTAAATGTACAGTAGTGTGGAATTTGCCATAGCCTATTGGTTTTTTCTTTCCCTTTATGTAAATGATAGTTCAAGGCAAGCAACTACATATAGAGTTTTTGCAGTGCATTCTATCCAGCTATAGTGTCTTTATTGTTGATGTTTGGGATAGCTGGGCATTCATTGTTTACCAGTATACTGTTCATTCAAGTTAATATACTTGTGTTTTATCTAGTAAAAAAAGTTAATGTCTTGATATTTTTATTGAAATATGCTCTCCAGACATGTATTAGGATGCATGCAAATCTGCTTGGAACAATATTTTCTCACTTATGTTTTTTTTTTTTTTTTTTTTTTTTTTGCAGAAAATATACTTTTCACATGTAAATCCTTAAAAGGGGAATGTATTCCTACCTCATTAGAATTTCCAGAATTTATGAATATGAACACTTCTAAAGTTTCCTGCTGGACACAAGATGTCTCCTACTGCACCCCCATGTTCAGTGTATGTGCACTTTACAGCTTCAAGTTTCTACATCACATTAATATAAATTGAATATTGGATCAGACTTGAATTCCAAATTAGTTGTGATATCACAAATCATGCAAGTAGGCATGCCCGTTAAAACTGGATTTTCACTGAGTTTGGAGAAAATTCCCACTTTCAGTTGATGTGTGAAAACAGCATTTCATGTCTCCAACTGTGCACATACATGTTTGATTTTCACTGTGTAGAATAATGTATAATATATGGCACTTCAGTGATCCCCATGGGGGAAGTTCACACATTATCGCAGCTCTGTTTCATTCTATTTTACATCATTCAGCACGAAACTCAAACATCCAACAGGAAGAAAAAATTTTTTGAGTGGAGGGGCTCTAAGTAAATGAAGTTTAAATGTAAATGTATTTCAATAAAATAAAAATAACATGCACCAGGATTGTCTCTCGTGTATGTTAATGGATCAAATGAAAAATGATTTATATATTTATTTGATGATAATAATTCCCTTTCCAATAATTATGTAAGTTTGAGTTGGACAAATGTAAATCAATTTCATTTATTTAATGTAGTTATTTTATTTCAGCTGTATTTTGTAAAAGTTAGTTAGGCTAACTCAATTACATACTGTTGTAAGTATTTGATAAAAAATAAGTTGGCCTCCCTCGTTTATATTCTTTTGCATCTATTTGATACAAATGAGTTAGGTTAACTGATTTACATTCTGTTGAATGGATGTACTCAGTTTGAGTTGGGACTACATATGGAAATCCTGCCCACAACTTAATTGAGTTCATCCAATGAATCATTTTTTTGAGTGTGTGTGTGTGTGTGTGTGTGTGTGTGTGTGTGTGTGTGTGTGTGTGTGTGTGCGTGTGTGTGTGTTTGTTTGTTTGTGTTTGTGCGCGCGTCCTCTGACATGATCCCCTCCACATTCCTGAGGTAACAGTGAAAGTGAGAAAAAGAGAGTTGCCCTAATCAGTGTTTTATATTTCACACAAATAATATACAATAATATCTTACTAAAAATCTGCTTAAACCATTTAATTCAGTTTTAGACAAAAGAATAAAAAATCACGTTACATAAACATTCTGTTCTTTAGGCCTATAAGTGTATAAAATAAAATAGTTATCTTGCTAATTTAACTAAAGTTGAAAACCATTCAGTTCTTTATAAAAGTATATAATGAAATGCTTATAAAATAAATATCTTATTGATCCAATTGTTTTAGATAAACAAAAGAATAAAAATCATATTACATAACACATTCCGTTCTTTATAATTGTATAAATTGTGTGTACGTGTGTGTCTGTACGTGTGTGTGTGTGACAGGTTCCGGTAAATTAGCGTGCCGCCATCTTTCTGAATTTATTTCAAAGCATAATCGTAAAAGTTTAAATATGATCTTTTAAAATTAAAAGACTGTTTAAATCTTTAAAGTTTGAATACATACACATCTTCTATTTATCTTTTAGAAGATTACTGTAATGATTTTGTTTAACGGTGACCTAAATTATAATTGTCATTAAACAATGTCTGTTCAAAAACTTTAGATGGTTGAAAAACTGTACTTAGTTGTCTTAAATCTCATTTATATGAAAAGATTCAATCGGCATTTTTTGTCCATGCGGGGTTTCAATTTTTATGGTGGGGCTTTCCATAGCTATAATGAATTTTGTACCGTACACCTAAACACAGAAAACGTCTCGAGTTACTTATGTAACCCTCGTTCCCTGAGTAGGGAACGAGACGCTGCATCGATACTCGATACTTTGGGGAATGCCTTCGGCATGAAGCGTCTGAAGTCTACTATACAACTATTCCAATCTGGATTGGTGCAACGTCATTACGTCACCCGTGACGTCGCATGTGACGGTGATCCGGAAGCTATAAAACGGTCACAGGAACCAGGAAATGTTAGCTTCTAATTGGTCAAAGCAAGTCGTTCTCAGGGGCGCGAAAAGTGTGGCCGAGGGATGCAGCGTCTCGTTCCCTACTCAGGGAACGAGGGTTACATAAGTAACCCGAGACGTTCCCTTTCGTAAAGGGAACTCCCGCTGCATCGATACTCGATACTTTGGGGAACGAATACCCACGCCGCCACACTGAGAGAAAAACGCCCTGGTACAAAGCATCTGGTACACTCAAGGACGATAGGATGAGTAGAGGGCAGATCCAAACTAGCTTGTTATAAGATTTGGTGTAAGAAGGGGAGGTGAGGAGCCAGAAGCTCAACTGACCTCATGGAAAGGGAAACCCCAGACAGTAGAAATTATTAAATAAGAGGTGAAGGCAAAAGCGCACCTTGTACTTCAAATATGAGTGGTTTCTGCAGATAACCAACTGTCTACTTGATAAAGGGGAATAGCTCCTAACCCTTGATACATTACTAGATGGATTGAATCCGCCCAGCCCGAGGCCTAGCATAGGAACCTCCAAGGCTAAACCTTGACCATCCGACACATGCGATGGAGGATGGAATACCTGAAGAATCATGATATTGCCTACCGGCACCTCGGTACCGGGGCAACAATAATATAGAGTGGCTCCCACGCTAGTAAGTGAGAGGGGGCAGCACCACCTCTCTTCCAGGGAGTAAGACGAGCAAGAAGCAGACTCAATAGATTCTTCTATATATTCATATATACTTGTATATAGTCATATATGTCATCCACAGGACATGATGGGTGCCAGGGATCACCCATCAGCCTGATGCCAATAGGCTGGATGAAAAGGATTCATCCTCCAGTCTACAGGAACATGGAGTTTCAGTGGGAACGTCCTTTCGAGAACACCCTTAGAGGCTTGCGGAGGGCACTGAGGCCGCCACAGAGGCCCTAAGCATGAACAGGAGATCCCGTTAGAGAGCGGGATGGAACACCAGTACTGAGGCCAGTGGGCAGTAATAAACTGGGTTCAATGCCCCCCCCCCTAACTTAATTGTTTAGTTCCTAGTAGAGTGGGGTTCTAGTATGGATGTCCTGACCACCTCGGTGGAAAAGGGAACCTAATTATGGGTGGGACCCCCTCAGGGGCCAGACCCATAGTCTCCATAACTCTGGACGGGGATGAAATAATGTACCATCAGCCTGAGACAGAAGATCTCTCCTAATAGGGATTTTCCATGGAGGACTCTCCAAGAGACTAACAAGGTCCGAAAACCAAATTCGGGCCGGCCAGTACGGAGCTACAAGGAGTAGTCTCACTCCGTACCTCCTGACCCTTTCTAGAACCCCAGGGAGCAGAGCGATCGGGGGAAAAGCGTACAGACGTGACCTCGGCCACATATGTACCATGGCATCCAAGCCCAAAGGAGCTGGATGTGAGAGAGAGAACCAAAGCGGGCAATGAGAGTTCTCATGAGAAGCGAACAGGTCAACCTCCGCCCGGCCAAACTCTCTCCATATAAGCTCAACCACTTCAGGGTGGAGCCGCCATTCCCCGGGCCTCAGCCCCTGCCTCGACAGGATGTCTGCTCCCATATTTTCAACCCCAGGAATATAAATAGATCTGACAGAGAGAAATTTGTCCTGGGACCAAAGAAGAATTTGATGAGCCAATCTACAAAGAGGGCGAGATCTCAAACCTCCTTGGCGGTTGATATAAGAGACCACCGACATATTGTCTGTCCTAACAAGAACATGATGGCCTCTGAGGTCCACAAGGAAGTGCCTCAGGGCAAAAAATACGGCCAACATCTCCAAGCGATTGATATGCCATGAGAGATGATGGTCCTTCCAAGTACCTCGGGTGTAACGGCCCTCCATAACCGCACCCCAGCCCGTGAGGGACGCATCCGTAGTCAAAGTCTTTCTCTGACATGGTGCTCCCAACACCGGGCCCTGAGACAGGAACCATGGTTTCTAGGTGATAAGGCTAGGCCGAAAGGAAGAACTCTGTATTGATAAGCTTTTCCCCCAAAAGCAAATCTAAGAAACTTCCTATGATGTGGGATGATGGAAATATGAAAATATGCATCCTTAAGATCTATCGTTACAAACCAGTCCTCGGATCTGATTTGTTGAATGATCATAGGTATAGTCAACATTTTGAACTTAAATCTCCTCAAAGATTTATTCAATACCCTGAGATCTATAATGGGACGCAGCCCACCATCCTTCTTTGGAACTATGAAGTACCGGCTGTAGAACCCGGAATCCCTCTGCTCTAAGGGCACATATTCTATGGCCTCCTTAGCTAGGAGAGTCTGAACTTCATCTTCCATCACCTGAGCCTGATCAGGAGATACCAGCGTATGAATAACACCACTAAATTTGGGTGGTCTAAACTGGAACTGGATTCTATATCCTTTCTCAACTGTACTCAGGACCCATTGAGATATATTTTGAAGACCCTTCCAGGTGTCTAAATAATCTACCAAGGGAATCAGTCTCTCAGGACTAACCTCAGGTGTTCTATTCACATCTCTAGTTTCATCTTTATTTACATTTTCGGTGACCTGAAGCACTCTTCTGGCAGGAACTAACCGAATCATTTTTTCTACAGGCCTCGTGAGAGGTAGCGAACATTTCAGAGCAATAGATTTCATAGGAACACTCTGTGAGATACATTTGCTAGAATTCGATGCGTCCCGAAGCGCACTTGACGGCGGGAAGCAACATCGATTTCCTGAGGGCTCCGCGGAGCTAAGTTTTAAAAAGCCCACGCGGAGGGGGATGCCCTCAGAGGCCTGGATGTCCCATCATGGCCTCTTAGTCGAAGCCTTCCTCGCCTGAATAACAGTCCTCAGATCTGTTTTCGGTTTGGAAGGCTTCGACTGAGGGTGTTGCCTCTGCCTCCAGGCCCCTTGGGGGGGGAGCACGAGAGGCCACACTCTCCTTCTGCCTCAGCAGGTGTGAGGAGCTGGCGGCGGCCTCGTGGGACTGCCCCCTGGCAGCAGACCCATGAGACCTGGAACGACGGCGGGGGATAAGCTCTTTAAATGCGGCTGACTGTCGTTTCGCCTCCTGAAACCTTTCGACGACATTGCTGACACCGTCGCCGAAAAGGCCAGAAGGCGAAACCGGGGCATCGAGGAGACAAGCCCTGTCCTTGTCCCCGATGCCCGACAGATTCAGCCACAAATGTCTCTCCGTGGCTACCAATGCTGCCATGGAGCGGCCGATGGCACGGGTCGTCTCCTTGGTAGCACGGAGAGACAAGTCGACCACACGACGCATCTCGCGGATGTCGTCGTAGGCGACCTCTCCACCATCGTCCACCTCTTTGAGGAGGTCGGCCTGGTATGCCTGCAACAGCCCCATCGTATGCAGACAACTACCAGCCCGACCTGCCACCATATATGCCTTCCCAACCAAGGCCGATGTTGTACGGCAGGGCTTAGTGGGAAGCGCCGGAGCCCGCAGGGATGACGCAACGTCAGGGGAGAGGTGCGACGCAAACGACTCTTCAACCCTGGGCATCATCCCATAGCCCTCCTCCCTAGCACCCATTATATTTGAATATAGATGGACATTGGGGCTAGATATTCTTGAGGAGAAGGGCTTGTTCCACGATCTCGACACCTCGGTGTGGAGATCGGGAAAAAATGGCAGGCTCCGGCGTAGAGGTTGTGACCGGGACTGCAGGAAGCGCTCATCAAGTTTACTTTTTACAGTCGCTTCCTGCATCTCAGATGGCCAGTCGATATTTAATTTTTTAACTGCTCTGGTCACAACCTCTAGCAGCTCCTCAAAGGCAGGGGAATGGGGTGGCGAACTTTCACATTCCCCTGCCTCGATGCCCAAAATATCTAGCTCCTCGGAACCAGATAATTCGAGCATCGGTTCCACTGCTGGGGCGGAAGAAGCCGCAGCGCGGGCTTCCGCACCCTGAGCGGAACTATGGGAACTAGCTTCAGAATGCTGAGAAAGGGCCGAAGCCGTCTCAACATCATCCACTAGATCCCGCTGCGATCCCCATGAATGCAGACGCCGCGCTGCCTCGACAGACGCGGGACCTGATCCACGGGGATCGCGGGGCTGGCCACTCTCAGTGAACATAGCTCGCCGGGAGCGGAGCGTTCTCAGGGGCATGATTTCACAGTTAGCACAGACAGCACCCTCGAGCGCTGCCTGTGCATGCTCCACTCCCAAACAAACTACACACAGTGAGTGTGTGTCACCCTCAGTGAGATAACGCGGGCAAGGGGTCGCACACTGCCTGAACTGTTTCTCGGCCATCATAAAAATATATATATGTATATAGATATATAAACTCTTTGCACGGGACAAACAACACCAAATAAGACAGACAAGTTGTACATAGAGCGCTTGCTGAAGACCAGAAGCTAACATTTCCTGGTTCCTGTGACCGTTTTATAGCTTCCGGATCACCGTCACATGCGACGTCACGGGTGACGTAATGACGTTGCACCAATCCAGATTGGAATAGTTGTATAGTAGACTTCAGACACTTCATGCCGAAGGCATTCCCCAAAGTATCGAGTATCGATGCAGCGGGAGTTCCCTTTACGAAAGGGAACTACATTTGTACATTTTCAAAATGAAATAAATAAATAAATCATTTAATATCATTTTGTGCACACACACGGTTCTAAAAAATGAACTAATCTCTATTTTAAATTAAATTATTATTAATAACATATATATGTTACTAAAATGTAAACAAAGTTTTAGCTAAATAAATATATAAATAAAAACACCTTACAGCCCCAGATCCTTCAGAGATAAACCACAGTGTGAAATGTAAGCTTAGCGTTAAGTTCTGCCAGGAAGACTCAATCAGCGCGTCATGAATTAGCTCTCTTCTAACCAATCACGTGTTAACACTCTCAGTATAAAAGAATAGTAATTACATCCGTCTGAGTTCGCAGATACTGACGGCGCCAATTACGCTCCCCATTCGGTTCGCAGAAACCGACACCGGAGTTCGCTCTCTCGCGTTTTTGATTCCAACCATAACAACACAAGTCATATCGTTGATTAGATCTCAGCAACTTTCGCGGTGCGCGAGTGCGACACACTTGTGTAGGAAACAAGCGCGTGGCAGCTTGAAATCCCATGAGAGACGATTTCCACACAGGGTTTTTTCAAGTTCAAGTTCCACTTTCAAAGTTTTACGTTGAGCTTCAGCGGCCACTGTTTACATGTCCCCATTATTTACTATGATTTACTATGATAAAACTTCATTCAGGTAAGTATATAACTTGCTACTCTACTGTTCCCTTCATCAGCGATCAAGTTTAAATGGCGACTGCTGATGTGGTAGTTTTCATAAAAAAAAAAAAAAATAAAAAAAAAAATCTACTTACTACACTACACTACACTACTTACTAGGGCCGGATAGCTCGCTGGTTGTAGCAAGTGTATGCAAAGACTTGCGTAACTGATATCCCACAGCTCAATGGTAATCTATTTTCAGCATCGTTGATCCCACGCACTCATGGGCAGTTGCAAAATACTAACAACTGGGTTGCTGAATAAAATTTAAAACAAGCTTTAGAGCAACTAAGATATTAATCGGCTTTATATGCATAATTATTATGCTTACAGCTCGCGCTCCTCATCCGCTCACTCACATCGTGAGAGTGCACTCCGTCTTAAGGAGCAGTAGCATAGCCTACCTATCCAACTTGTTTTACGCCTTTTCTGAATTCGGTATTGCTTCGGCATTTATGGACTGGGAGATGTTTTTGTCAATCACTATAAGTCGAAGATCTCGACTTATACCTGGATGATTGCAGACTTAAACCAATCAATAGGGGGAATATATATAGATTTATTTTTTTATTTTTTTATGTATATCTCAGCTCGTTTTCAAACATAAAACAACAGCAATTAATGCTGTTAAACTATAACTTATTTTAACTTTTATTTATAAAAAAAAAAATAAAAAAACATTTGAAAATGATACATGGAAATATGACTATATCATAAAGAAGAAGCTGAACCTAAAGGAAGCAAGTTGTCATTGGTCGTTATGCATTAGTAGTCATGGTTATGAAGGATGTTGGGCTTATATGGGTAGGCCTATGTTGCAGGAGTATATAATACAAAGGAAATAAATGATCCATTTACAGTGCTGGTACATTTTTCTTCATATCATCAAGATCTTTTAATACTTGCATTTAAGTTCTTCAGTAACAGAAATATTGTACAATCGCTGTAACGCAACTGTTCTCGGCAACTACGTTAATCCACCAATATGTGTCATAGAAATATTTACGTAATAGGTATTTGATATTAAATGTACAAAGGCAGACTAGGATGCTCAGGTCAAAGGTCACGGACTTTGCCAATGTGATTAACACAGTAGACCTAATAGTTATGTTTACATTATATCATTCAAACCAATCACCAGAAATCACAGTCAAGAAGACATTATATTTACTCATCTGTATGATTTAATTGTTCAGAGATTTTTCTATTCAAGGGACTCACTTGGTTGCCATGGCCAGCGATCTCTCGGCCGTGAATAAAACTTCACTTGTACAAAGGAACTCGAGAGTAATGTCAGGTGTACACTGCACAGCTGAGAAATAGATTCTGCGCTCAAAAGTCAACAACAGAATATCAAGTGTGATTGAGGTTGTATCTTATCGGTATGCCGTCACCTTACTTCAGGTAAGTATTGTAATAGGATTAATAAGATTAAGATTTAGTGGTTATTAAATAAATAAATAAATAAATAATAATTATTGAGTCTGCTCAGGCTTCGTTCATTCACGCTTTACAGAAATTATCGTATAGTGGCTGCTAACATCCTTTTGGGTCCGAAGTGGTGGCAAAAATTACATTGTATGTGCTAACAAAGATCGGTTACATCAAGGCAGATCTTCTCATTAGACAAACATGCTATTCCTGAGATGTTTATCTGGCAATCAGTAGTCTCCAATATCATGATTAAGGTTGCTTGAGCACATTCCTGACCACTGCAATGCTATAGCTACACACTTTAGTCTTCAGGTGGCTCTGCCCTTCAGCAACTGTTGTCCATCACCCTGTCTCCTCTAACAGTGATCATGTAAATTAGTCGCTCTGCTCAATCCAGCTAGTCCATATATCACTGGAGGCGTGGCTCCCTACATCTTAAAAGCTTATATTTCTGCAGTATTTGTTTATAATGTTTCGGTTTTCTTTTCAGATTCCTTTATTTCCCATCCTCATCACGGCCGGCTGTTCCTTCCTAGTCTACAATTACGAAATCAATGTCTGGTGGGCCTCCAGTGTCCCCAGGGTGTGTGTGAGGGGTTTGACTTGGAATGCTCCAAAGATATTTTCTTCTACTATGCTGGAATTGTCATTGAGTGTGAGTAAAGTGCATTGTTTTTGTCTGTCCCTTTGGATGCAGTCAGGCTGCTGCTCCCTGGCACAGGGGGTGGAGTTTCAACAGCTCGTTTTGCAGCCCCGATTACTCGCAGACATTTTCAAAACTTTTAGCTTCGTTCAAACCTACTCCGAGATGGAGAGACTCAGAAGCGTCAACATGTAGACACCATTTCCGGATGGTTAGTCAATGAATTATGTAGCTTATGCGTAGTAATCTTCTAGTCATTCACTATCTTATCCTGTCTAGATATGCTATAAATCATATTCTGGGAGCTGGATTTATGTAATTTGAGGGTTTGCAATGCCACTTATCCAGAAGGAATGCCGCTCAGTCCCTCTCAGCGTGGCTGTAGTCCTTGCAAAGCAATCTCTTTAAATTAAGTCCTCCATGCTTGACTTTGTGCATTGTAACTTTGCAATTGTTGAAATGCTTTAACAGCAACATTACAGAAAGTTGAATCCATTTAACCCCCCTTTTAATTACCTTCTATTCGAAATGGTCTTCTCTTTCTATTTTCATATTCGATTGTAGCCATGTTTTAAAAGCATTCATGACTCATGCTCCCAGGGGAATTTACTTCAGATCTAAACACTTTGATCTTGCCATGGTCTTTCTTTTTCTGATTCACGTTCTCACTTAATTTCTTTACTCTTTCTTAAGCACTCCAAATGACTAAAGTTCTGGTATAACATTAACCAATTCTAAAATTAGCAATAAATTTGGTCCCTTCTATCTATGAGTAAATTGCAAAATCCTCCCTAGATTCTCAGATCACTCCCTCTATTTTCCTACTTAACGAAGCATCTCTCTCTTAAGTCTGGTTCAGGACTCATCTAGTTTCTGTCCTCAAAAGCTACAGCTGTCTCCCTTTCAGCATACCGGTCATTCCTGCAGGATCGGGGCAGCCACTACAGCAGCCAAATGCGGCATTTCTACTTCAGCTATCAAGATGCTGGGCAGATGGTTTTCCTCTGCATTCAAGTCTTATTTAAGAAATGATTCTAAAATCATTCTGGAAGCTCAGCAAGCTCTTCAGTAACGATTCAGGTAAATCCTCATGCAAATACTGGTGGTGGTGTCATGTTTCAATTAATCTGCGCTGGAACTCTAGCTTGCATCACCCGATAAGCAGATAATGTGGTCTGTCTCCATGTGGCTATTGCAGCCTCGTTTCATGTGGCCTGTCTGGTCTTGTCTCTCGTCTATGTGTGGTCCATCACGGCCTTGTGGCCATTTGTGGACATGTCCTGAGTAGCTATCATAGCCGTGTTCTGTGTGGTCGATTATGGCCGTGTAGCCTATCGTGGCCTTGTCCTTATGGCCCATCGTGGTCTTGTGGTCCATCGTGGCCTTGGTTTTGTGTGGCCTAGCGGCCTTGTCTTGTGAAACTTGTCTTTTGTGTGGCATTAGCGGCCGTTGTGGCTCCTAAGCGGTCTCGTCTCTGTGGTCTCCCATGGCCGTGTGGCCTATCGTGGCCTTGTCCTGCAAGGCCCATCGAGGTCTAGTGACCTCTAGAGGTCGTGGTTTCATGTGTCTTTATGGCCGTGTTTATGTTTAGCCTGTTTATGTGTGGCCTTTAGTGGCTTATTGCGGCCTTGTCCTATGTGTGGCCATTCGTGGTCTGTGGTCCATCGCGGCCTTCATTTTGTGTGGTCTATCGTGGCCGTGTGGCCTATCGTGGCCTTGTCCTGTGTGTGGCCCATCGGGGTCTGTGGTCCATCGAGGCCTCGGTTTTGTGTGGCTTAGTTGCCTTGTCTTATAGGCTTGTCTCTGTGTGGCATTAGCGGCCGTTGTGGCTCCTAAGCGGTCTCGTCTATGTGGTCTCCCATGGCCGTGTGGCCTACCGTGGCCTTGTCCTATATGTGGCTATTATGGCCTCGTGGCTCATCGAGGCCTTGGTTTTATGTGGTCCAATGGCCGTCCGGTCTATCGTGACCTGTCTTTTTTGTGGTCTTTTGTGTCTAATGGCCATCATGGCCAGCTATATGTGGTCTATCATGGCCGTGTAGCCTGCATGGCTTGTCTGCATATGCCCATTGAGGTATGTTGGTCCATCGCGGCCTTGTTATGTGTGGTCGAGCCGGCCTTGTGGTCAAGCATGACCTTGTGTTTATGTGCGGTCCATCGTGGCCTTGTGGTCAAGCATGACCTTGTGTTTATGTGCGGTCCATCGTGGCCTTGTGGTCAAGCATGACCTTGTGTTTATGTGCGGTCCATCGTGGCCTTGTGGTCAAGCATGACCTTGTTTATGTGGTCTATCACGACCTGGCGCCTCAATGGCTTTTATGTGCAGCCTATCAGGGTCAAGTGGTCCTTCGCTGCTTCGTCTCTATGTGGTCATCACGACCTCGTGCTTTATAGCTATTATGTGTGGTCTTTGGACCTTGTATTTATGTTGTCTATAACATCATGTCTATGCACAGCAAATATGGTATTATGGTCCATTGAGGCCTTGTCTATGTGGTCGTCATAAAGCAATATTATGGTTTTCATGTATGGTCTATTGTGACCTTGTCTTTTAAGCAGTTCATTTTTAATATATTATAAAAAAAAAAAAAAAATAAAAAAATAAAATTCAAGTTATTCTTAACTTTTCTTTCTCATTCCAGGAACTGCAGGATGCACGACTGGTGGGTACTCTTACTTACAGTTCTTCGGGGGTGGGCTCCGTCCCGGCGGAGGTATTCCTCCACCTATCTTTGGGGGTGTTCCTCCTTCCCGGCGGGGGTGTTCCTCCGTCCCGGTGGAGGTGTTCCTCCACCTATCTTTGGGGGTCGGCTGCGCCCCCGCCTTCATCTTCAGGCGGGATTTGCAGATTGCGTTACCCTCGCATTGCTTGCTAAGGACGGGGCCGACGCCAAAGACTATGCTTGCTGAGCTTTTAATAAATTTACTCTTGTTATATCATTTTATCTCCCGAGTCTTTCTGGTAGAAATGTAAGCTTAGCGTTAAGTTCTGCCAGGAAGACTCAATCAGCGCGTCATGAATTAGCTCTCTTCTAACCAATCACGTGTTAACACTCTCAGTATAAAAGAATAGTAATTACATCCGTCTGAGTTCGCAGATACTGACGGCGCCAATTACCTCCATCCTCCCCAACCACCTCCAAGATGGTCCTTTCCCTTCCTCCATCCTCCCCACCACCACCAGGATGGTCCCTTCCTTTACCTCCGGGGGTCGGCTGCGCCCCCGCCTTCATCTTCAGGCGGGATTTGCAGATTGCGTTACCCTCGCATTGCTTGCTAAGGACGGGGCCGACGCCAAAGACTATGCTTGCTGAGCTTTTAATAAATTTACTCTTGTTATATCATTTTATCTCCCGAGTCTTTCTGGTAGAACTGAAGCTTCAGGAAACAGGGTATCAGACCAGATGAGTCTCGGGGGACAATGTCACAGTAAATCTAGTCTGCTAACGCCTTTTCAGAGTACATCCAGAGTTTATACTAAATTAATTTAAAAGCATAACCTTAAAAGTTTCAAATCTTTAAATTTTTATTAAAATCATATCTTCTATTTATCTTCTAAGAAGACTTATGTATTATTTTTACTAAACATTGTCTGTTCAAAAACTTTAGATTAAAAAAAATAATAATAAAAATAAAGCAAAAAGTATGCTTGTGCGTCTTAGATCTTTTGTCCATACAACATGTTGTCAATGTTTTGTTGTTGTGTTGTTTTAAGAAATCCGAGGACTCCACATTGCTCTTATTTAGACTAAGTTGTATCATTTGGAAAATCACCACACAATTTCAGATAAGTAAAGTTTGTCTTGAGCGAATATTTAATTTTACTCGTCTTAATTCAAAGTATAAGTATAAGATCGTATAAGATCATTTTTACTTGTATCTCCCGAACTATCCTTAATCAGTGCGGAAACATTTCTGAGAATATACTATAGGTTATCTACTCAAAATATATGTAGAGGTTTAAATCCAGTGTTTAAAATCTGTCTGGTGACCGCATGAACAGTCTTTGGGTAGAGCTATAGCAGGAAGGATGCCCTTTGACCTCCTCGATTTTGTAGGTGGAAACTTGGTGGAAAATGGCGGCGCGCACGGTCGCAGCGGCCTCTACAGCTCCGATAGAGGGTGTAAATGTTTGTGTTAATGTATGTCGTAGTGACCGTTTTAAGTATAGCCGTAAAGCCCTTATGATTTTGAGCTCAAATAGCAACTCAAATAGCAACTACGGAACACCAATTTCGAAACTGTTAACAGTGAAGCTACAGGAGCTAGGACTACTACGCAGTCAAAGGCCCACCACGGCGTTGCCTGACTCAGCTGTCCGGGAGGTGAGGCACCGGAAGCGGTGTGAGAGGACCCGGAAGCGAGGCAAGCGGTCGGGTGTTTGCTGGAGGCTAAAAGCTAACCCCAGCCGCCCAGCTCTCCCGTCAGTGCTACTGGCTAATGTACGCTCTCTGGACAATAAATTGGATTACCTCAGACAGCGACTGACTACTCAGTCTGAAACAAGGAACTGCAGCGTGTTTATCTTCACAGAAACGTGGCTGCATAACAACGTTTCCGACACAGCTATCCAGTTACAGGGGCGAACATCGTTCCGTGCAGACAGGAACACTGGGACCTCCGGTAAGACCCGCGGTGGCGGGCTCTGTGTTTATATTAATAACGACTGGTGTGTAAATGCCTCTGTAGTCGCTACCCACTGCTCACCACAGCTTGAGTTTTTAGTGGTGAAATGCCGGCCGTTTTATTTGCCCAGGGAATTCACTGCTATTATGGTAGTGGCGGTGTATATCCCACCCAGTGCGAATGTTAACGAGGCGCTGCGTGAGCTAAATGACACCATCAGTGGGCAACAAACGGCCCACCCCGACGGTTTTTTTATCGTTGCTGGGGATTTCAATCATGCTAACTTGAAAACTGTAGCCCCAAAGTTTTATCAACATGTGAACTTTGCCACGAGAGGTAAAAACATGCTGGATTTATGTTACACTAACATCCGAGACTCATACAAAGCCAGCCCTCGACCCCATCTAGGATATTCAGACCACCTCTGTGTACTGCTCGTTCCAGCGTACAGGCCAGTGCTGAAACGCTCCAGGCCAGAACAAAAGGCCATCAGAGTCTGGCCAGAAGGAGCTGTTGCAGCCCTGCAGGACTGCTTCGAGTGCACAGATTGGGACGTGTTTAAGGATGCAGCCACCAACGATCAGCAAACATGCTTGGACGAATACACAGACTCTGTGACTGGGTACATTGAGAAGTGTATTGAGGATGTCACTGTTGAAAAGACTGTAACTACACGCGCCAATCAGAAGCCGTGGCTGACAGCAGAGACCCGTGCCCTACTTAGTTCAAGAGATGCTGCCTTCAGGTCAGGAGATGGAAGGCTCCTCCGATCAGCAAGGGCTCAGCTCTCCAAGGCCATCAGGAAAGCAAAACGTATGTATGCGCAGAAGATACACAACCACTTCTGTGACGCTAAGGACTCTAGACGTATGTGGCAGGGTATCCAGGCCCTAACAGACTACAAAGTCACACAACACAGGTCAACAATAACGACGCCCACCTTCCAGATAAGTTAAACAACTTCTATGCACGATTTGAAGCCATGAACAGCATGCAGGCATACAAGTCCATACCCACCCCTGAAGAGCAGGCGCTGCATCTGGACCCAGCTGACGTGAGGACACTATCCAGAGTCGACCCACGCAAAGCCGCAGGTCCGGATAACATACCAGGGAGAGTGCTCAGGGACTGTGCTGACCAGCTAACAGGTGTTCTTACAGACATCTATAACATCTCCCTGAGCCAGGCTGTGGTCCCTGCGAGCTTCAAAAAGACCATCATCATTCCGGTGCCGAAGAAGTCAGCAGCGACATGTCTCAATGACTACCGCCCTGTAGCGCTGACTCCCATTACGATGAAGTGCTTTGAGCGTCTGGTCAAGAGACATATTCAATCTTTACTCCCCACGTCACTGGACCCCCTGCAGTTTGCATACCGTCCCAACCGCACTACTGATGATGCCATCTCCTACACACTGCACTCAGCTTTATCACGTCTGGACACTAAGGATGCATATATCAGAATGCTGTTCATCGATTTCAGTTCGGCATTTAATACCATCATCCCCCAGCAGCTAGTAAGGAAACTCTCACTACTGGGCCTCAGCACCCCCACCTGCAACTGGATTCTGGACTTTCTGACAGAGAGAGCACAGTCCGTGCGCATCGGCAGCAGAACATCAGGTTCCATCACGCTGAGCACAGGTGCCCCTCAAGGTTGCGTACTCAGCCCACTGCTGTTCACGCTACTCACCCATGACTGCACCACCAAGATTGAATCCAACCTTATTATTAAGTTTGCCGACGACACAACGGTAGTTGGCCTCATCAGCAGCGACAACGAAGCACGATACAGAGAGGAGGTGGAATTACTGTTAGGTTGGTGCCACAACAACAACTTATCTCTTAACGTGGATAAAACACAGGAGATGGTTGTTGACTTCCGCAGAAGGCAAGCTGACCATCTTCCCCTGTTCATTAGTGGCTCAGAGGTGGAGAGAGTCAGAAGCACCAAATTTCTTGGTCTGCATATTTCTGATGACCTCACCTGGTCTATCAACACCAGCACTGTAATGAAGAAGGCACAACAACGCTTGCACTTTCTGCGGAGACTGAAGAGAGCCAGGCTCCCACCATCCATCCTCACCATCTTTTACAGAGGAACTGTGGAGAACATCCTGTTGGTTATATGGCGTGCACGATTTCCGCATTTCAAGATCGCAGAGCTTGATGTAATTGTAATAAGATAAATACAGACGTTACAGATCTCTCATGAAAAGGCAACCGTAGGTTAGCGTTAGCTACATGATAATAACTGTAAACCATCCGAATAAAGTACCGTATCCAGACATAATATTTTAAACTAACCATTCGGAAACGTCCTGCTGGAGCCGCTGAGTTGCAACTTCTTCATCCGTTGCTTCATCCGGATCAGATTCTGGGTCAAACTGAAATGCTTGAAAGACTGCGTGTCTTCGTGCCATTGCTATATCCAACGTAAACATGCACGCCACGGTACCGTAGCGCAAGATGGTCAAGGCCACACCCACCCTCCACCTTGCGCCGCCTTTCTCCGCCTTTCTCCTCCTTATTAGTATTTAAAGCTACAGACACCGAAACGGCCTGTCTGAAGGAAGCTCATTCTGGGACTGGCTTGTAGTGGCTATAATTCTGCACCGAGGCTGAATTTTTGGAAAGAGATTTCAGATACAGTACTAGGGACCACTAAGGCCTATATTAAAGCCTACAAAAAGTAGCATGTCATGGGACCTTTAAGGTCATAAAACAGCAAAGTGGGGGGGAAGGCAATTGCCAGAGAGTTCTTAAACTAAACACTTTTGATTCAAGATTACACATTAGAAAACTACACCTCTATTATAAAGCAAAAACTAATCACACATGCATAATGCAATTTTACATATATTAAAGGATATTCTATCCTAATTTAAACACAAAGGGATGTTTGTGTGTGTGTGGGGGTGTGATGTCACGTAGCAGGAGAAAGTTTCGTTATCTCTTTGGTGCAGAGAGGAATGTTAGTTTCAGGTTCTGGAGTGTCTCTGAGATGCAGTGAGTGTCGTAAACACCCCAGAAGGGTGGTCTAGTCACAGACCAGGCGGCTCCAGTTAGTGACTTATATCTACCAGGTTAAAAGCTAAAAGCTTTCCCCAAAATTTATAATGACATGGTTTATGGAGTTTTTGTGTGCAGGGAAAACAGAATCATGATTCTTGCACATTCGTTACAGTTGACTTAATAAAAATTTTTAAAAAAATAGGAAACATGTTGCCTTAAAATTATTAAGTAAATAAACTTCATGCTAAATAAAAGAAAAATAAAAAAATTAAGTAATGTGGAATTGTCAAGTTCACAATTAACTTTCAATTAAGCATTACGTTTATTTACTTAATTTTAATGCAATTGGTTTTCACTAAATATTTTTAAGTAAGTGAACTGAACACTTTTTACACTGTTCAGAGGAACAGAGCCAAGTTCCTCTTTTCATAGTATATCGCAGCGAAGCAGCCCCACAAGACATAGATACATATGAAACATATATAGCTTTTATGGTTTCGCACCCTTGGGTGTGAGTACAAACACATATTGTACAGTACCACCATCTGTGTCAGAAAGTCGTTAATCTCAATACAAAATGAAACTGCTATACAACATGTCCTTTCTGCAAGATGTTTAGCCAAGATAACATATTTTATCAATCTAACACACATGCAAGCTACTCAAGCTATTTCATAACTACAATTAGACCTGGAACTTTTGAACTTTCTTATTTATTTGTCTTTATTCTCTTGAATCCCTTTAAATTCTTTAATTATTCAAAGCATTCAGATGATAATAATGATAAACACATCAAACTATATGATTTCTTAAATTATGATTGATTACATTTGATCAAATTATATTTTAGATATAATAGAAATGATGGAAATGATAAAACATAAATGAGATATATATGTATATATCAACTTGTAACAAACAAATGTAGAAATTTTGTAGGTTAAATAAGATATTTATTGTACAATCAGCTTAATCGATTAGCAGAACTTTGTGAGATTGCGATGATTTAAGAAAAGTGACAGCTTAGTGATTATAAAGGGAGCGCTTGTATGCACGCCTCCTGTGTATGTTTTTGCTGCATTAGGTAAGGCTATGGTTATTATTCGAACTGCCTGCCATGCAAAATCATGCATATACTTGCCTGTTCAAATTATAGTGGTTTGTGAACATAACCACTTTAATAACAAGAGTGTTTATTCTGGGATGTGGAGATTGTTGATGGGCAACACGTAACTATTTCATAATATTCTATTTAAATGGGTTTTTAATCTAGATTTGGTTCACCCTCTGCATATGGCCAGTGGTCAAATCAAGGACCACACGCATGTCTTGATTTTTTTCTGGCTGTCCACCTTGAGGCTTTTGGGTGTAAACCTGCATGTTCTATGCGTAGCTTGTCCTGGCGTCACATGCCGCCCAGATTTTGATTCCATATTTAGCCAGCTAACTGGGCATGTACTGTTTGAATCCACATCCACCTCTAAATGGCACCAGGCCCTCACCAGGGTTGAACATTAGTGGGAGATGGTTAACCCATTGATTCCAGACATCACAAATTGCTGCCAGCTTGTCAGTTTCACACCGTGCACGTCTTGTGTTCCTGTCATCAAATCGGATGACTCTTGACAACATTGAATCTTTGTAGCGATATAACAGCCTGAAAAATTGCACGTTCAATTTCATCTTCCCACAAACTGGACAGGGCCTCGTTGTTTGACAGATAAACTCCCGCAAGAATGTGCACACCAATAAATGCTTCAATGTCTGTCCAGTCCACAGCTCTCCAGTCATCACCATGCGTCATCTCAACTTTATATCCTATGCACGAAAACATGCTTACCTTGTTGGTCCAGGGGTTAGTTTTATCACTCTTGCAGCCGAAGCTCTTCCCGGCCCCTGAGGTGGTGGATGAGTAGTCCAGGTTATCTTTCCATTCTTTTACTGGAATATTTGGTCTGTATGGCCCTCTTCCTCATATAGTACTCCTCATCAGATTCCTCTTCCAACTCTGTATTATCTAACTCTGTATTATCTTCTGTGTAGTCCTCTGGCTCAGAGTTCTCTGGTTCAGTGTCTTCCAGGCCCCCTTCATTTTCACTGGAATCAAGCAGATAATCCAGGGTCTCCTGAAGAGTGTACCTTTCTGCCATAGTGCTGGCACAGAATGAACTTTTGTTCATTTTATACCTTAAAACATTTTATACCTTAAAAAACTTTTGTTAATTTGCTTTTATACCTTTATTGTGGGAAAAATTATTTGTTTTCAAAACACAGTTGCAGCTCTTACATCTCAGCGTAAACTTTCTCGAAGTTCAGTCTTCATCTTTAATCTCTCTCTCTCTGCACATGTGTGTGTATGTGCATGCATTAGGTCTCACTCCTTCATACCCATTTCTGCATTTGTGGCTGATTTAATTTGCTATATTTGCTAGAAGTTCTCTGCTGCAGTCAAACCTGTGTGTCTGTGTCTGTGTGTGTTTGTGCATCTGTGTCTGTGTGTGAGTGAGTGAGCATGTCTGCTCTACACTGTAAAAACTAAAGGAGCCTCAAATATCCTGTCGGATACTCAAGGAACTTAAAAATGTAATTTAAGTGCCTCAAAGCTCTTTCTCCTATAGTAGGGTTACTGGAGGAGCATTGACAATATTTGAGGTTCTTGCTGGAACTTATGGGATCCTTTAAGCACTGTATTTAGTTCAGAGCTTCTGGAGTCACCTTTTCATTACTATGAGACCTCGAAGTGCCTTGGGGGGAAAATAGAGGAACTTGAATGTGATAAAAGGGTTATTGGAAGATCTTTTAACATTTAAGTGGTTCCTGGAGGATCTCTTATGTTTAAGCCAGCATCTGGAGGAACCCAATGGTTCAGTGAGGCCAGAATGATATTATTATTATCCTATTATTACTTAAGTTTGATTCAGTATACCCAGGTGAAAAATACGTAGGCTACTATTAAAAATGTACTTGAGTGTTTTTTTAGTAGGCCTTCAATACAAATATAACCAGAGCCGGACAGTAACGGAGTACATTTACTTGAGTACAGTACTTAAGTACAATTTTGAGGGATCTGTACTTTACTCGAGTATCATTTTTGGGGAGTACTCATGACTTTACTCAAGTACATTTGAGAGGCAAATATTGTACTCTTTACTCCGCTACATTTCTATCCATAACCGTGAGTACCCGTTACTTCTTCTAAAAAAATAATAAATAAAAAAAAAGGAAAAAAGAAAAAGCGAGCGACAGTGCGCGACTCGAGAGAGACCGAGTGTGTCTGCGCGCGCGACCGGCTCTCTCTCTCTCTCTGCTCGTTCATTCAGTTAAACATGCGCCCTGTCACAAGCGGCAGTTCATCTACTTTACTCACCGATCAAATAAGACTTTGGCGGGACAAAAATTCACTTTGGCGGGCGCTAAAACAAGTTCAATGCAGGAAAATTCATGCGTGAATTTAACTGAGTAGTACATGACCATGCACTCGCACAAATGGCACCACATATTTTGAACTCGCACATTCTCAATAAAATGGTCGCATATTTGGTCGCAGTCTGGAACCCTGTGATTTGATTGATGAAAAAAAGAGAAACTCACATGTACACACAATTGTTAGCTGAATTTTCTTTTCTGATATTACACATTAATGTAAGCTGAGCATTTGCGTTGATGTTCTTGAGTATGCGGTGTGTTTAACACAGTCGGGTTCAAATGGGTGCAAAAAATCCATTAAAACTCTAGCAGAGGTTTGTCAGAGCGTTGCCATTGTGTGTTACCTTGTGGGCAAGTGAAAATGTTAAATAAAGCAGCATGGTAAAAAGATGAAAATGACTTGATTTTACTTTCAATTTCTTTACATTCTCCAAGGTATTAAAGGAGAACTCGGCAACTCTAGCGAACTCTAGTCACTTCTTCGCTGATTTTCCCTTTTGTTGTCGCATGTTTTCCCCACGAGCTCCCCCTACAGATGTGGGGGGGCGTATATGTCACAACACGGTCGTAAAAAACTCACTTGCGGCGGCCTCCTCCCCCTCTCTACCGCTGCTCATGTGCGTTTGTTTTGATCGGAGCAAGCCAACTGTATCGTGTGGAGCTATGTCTACCGAGGTGGGTAATCTGGTAATACATCATACATGCGTGTGTGTTTATGTCGAATTGCCGTAAAGCGATTCGTGTTTCGCGCTCGTTCTCGTTCTCGTTCTCGCTTCTCACGAGACTTCCAATTTCTATCTTGCCGGGACGGTAGTCCCCAAGTTGCAAGGTTGGTTTTCCGCCTGGGAACGCTGGGGGGAGCGGGGAAAGTCACCAATATCACCAGAACAGGTTGTTTAACCATCCAAATGATTTCTAGACAGTTTTATTAAGTTAAAAAAGTTACCAAGTTCTCCTTTAACTAGGGGTGGAACGGTACATGTATTCGTATTGAACCGAATCGGTACGGGCGTCACGGTTCGGTAGGCTACATGAATTTACACGGAGAATACGGTATAAAAATAAATAAAACTCGCGTGCAAATTAATTAATGTAATGCGGAACTACTGTTAGATACGCGGGTTCTTTAGGGACACCTAATCTGTAGCCCCGCCTTAAGCTAGGTTTGTTTATACCTTCTTATACTGTCTATGGTTTATACTTTCGCCTGCCTCCGCAGCGCGAGCCTCCGCTGACCGTGCGCGCGCCTCCCCAAATGGACGAGGCATTTATACTTAGCGCTCGCCGGTGTATATTCTTTGAAACGACAGGGTGCGACAGGGTGTAATTGTCCTCTAAACCATCAGGAATCAGTGGTTTGAAGTAAGGTAGGCTACACTCGTGAATGTTTATTTTAGTAAAACAGCACTTTAGTACACCAAAACCACACAGCAAAATAATCGCGTAAAGCAGTAAACCAGATTATTCCTTGTGACATTAGAAAAAAAAATGGATATGAGAACGTAACCTACAACTAAATTAACGTTATCTTACATAATTTCTAAACATTTTTATTTAGTTTTGTGAACCTTTTTATAAAACATGGCCATTTATTTTTATTTAAAGGGCTGATGTCTGCTATTGTAGGCTCATTTTGTTAATGTAACCAACTAATTTAGACGCAAGAACTGGGTGCCGGTGCTGTGAGATGTACATGCTCGGCCAGATTCGGCTCGAAGTCGTGCGTCTTCGGATGCGGAGCCGTGCGCTAAAATCCGTGCACTGCACACCGCCAAGCAAAATGTGGCCTTGCACACCCAACGCGCATGACCGCACACACCACAATGACGACATTTTTGCTGCGCGCACCCTCGCGCTCGTGCGTCCACACATAAATAAGAGATGCTTTATTTTTAGTTTTATAGCTGATTGTCTTATTTTGTTTACATCTTACTTTACACACTTCAGGGCAGGCTGTTGCTGCTAGCTCAGGGGAGAGACTGTATGACAAGGTGGTACAGCCTGAGACATGCACAATAAAAAAAAAATTGCCTGCATTTTTGTTTTGCTTTTCCCTCCATTGTACCGAACTCGTACCGAACCGTGATGTCTGAACTGAGGTATGAACCGAACCGTGACTTCTGTGTACCGTTCCTCCCCTAGTATTAACATTAACATTTTTCATAACTCCATGTAGGACGTTTCTGTACATAAATGTAAGCACTATGGCAGTAGTAATGCAATATTTAGAAAATGTACTCTTGTACTCTTGGTACTCAAGTACTTTTAAAAACAAGTACTTTAGTACTTTTACTTGAGTAGACATCTGACTGTAGTACTTTTACTTGTACTTGAGTAAAATTTAGCAAGGGGTATCTGTACTTTTACTCAAGTAATAAAGCTGTGTACTCTGTCCGCCTCTGAATATAACCTACTTTAATGCATTTTAATATATTTAACAGCAGCCTATGTCTTTTTCACCAGGGTAGCTTACATTTATTTAGTATAGGCCTATTTTATTGATTAATTTAAACCTTAAACAACAACACTAAATAATAATAATATTAATAATAAAAATTCATTAATTATTATTGAATAAATAATAGTAATAAAATAATATTTTTTACTTCTTCATAAATTATTATTTGAAGAAGAAGAACCAGGAAGATAAAGGTTTTATTCAGTCACGAAACTGCTGCTATTGATACTTTGCAAGTGACGTCACAAGTACTGGCTGGCGGGCAAGAACGTCGTTCTCCAGCAACGAAACCCAGTAAACTAATCAAGGGTCGCCAGTTTTACTATACAAAAGTTGGTGTTTTGAGGTGTAAAGGACATGCCAGATAGTTGTTGTGCAATTGGATGCACTAACCGCAGATGAGATAAGCAACCTTCACAGTATCTGTGCATATTACCATCAAAGGTAATTTCAACATTTGTTTGAATACAATGGGTGTATGATCATGTAATTAATCGTGTCTTTAAGTTACTGTAGTTTTGTCAATCAACACCACCAGTATTCACCAGCTGGTTCGGCGAGTCAGCTGTTTATGTTATGAGTCTAAGCTAGACTAACTGTACGTTCACAATGCCACCGGCGAGAGCGGCAAAATTCATTGAAAATGAATGATTTCCGGGCACTTTGACGCTCTCGCAGGTGGCGGTGTGAACGCACAGTAACAGCTGTCGTCTTAGAAGTATGTGAATAGGTTGTTTTGAGGTTTGCGATATCTATGATTTTCAACGAGAACCAGAGATGACCCAACAGTAGAGCTAGATTATTTACGGATGAATTATTACTGCTCGATTATCTTAAAAAACTTGTCTGCTTTACACAATTTAGCTACCTTGAAGTTAATCCTAGTCCATAGTTATGCAGCTAGCTCGCTAACAGACTTGATAGCTACTAGAAAGTCCTGGAACTACAGGACTCAACGTTGAAAATACCCGTTTGTTGCCCGCCAGGTATCCGTGGTAGTCACGTGACTGCAAAGTATCAATTCCTCTGCTGTCGTCGCTTCAGTGGTGCTCGTGCTGCTCGCGTGCAACAAAGCTCAGCTGATCGACGTCATCGAGTTTGAAAGTAACGGCTCTCCTCATCAAAGCCTGCCGCATCTTCCGCCGTTTGTTCGGCTCTCCGTTACAAGGTTTGTAAACTCGCCAAAGAAATAAATACTCACTATATATTCAAACACACATATATATATAAACTAAATTTATTATACATTACTATGTTTTTACAGTGTTTACCACTCGTTTATTGTCCAGTATCTGGTATGAAGGTTTTAGCCGCGATGCTAACTACGTTGATCTAATGAACAAATGGAAATTATTGACTTATTGTCTTAGATTGATTAAAGTTCAATTCAACATATTCTGTACAACCGTGTCTTCAAATTGCTGATATAACTTACAGCCTAACTAATTTAGCTGATTCCTGCTGTCGTCATTGGCGTTTGTTATGAATAACAAAAGCAGGTTAATATAGTTTGGTCTGTTTTTGTTTAGCCTAACTTTACTTACTACATGTGCCCTCATTCTCTCAAATACCATTTTGAATCCATTTAGTGGTCAATAAATATTATGTTGTGAATAATCAGCTTTGTTATTTTGTTTCCTCAGAACAACCAGTACAATGTTTATGTGGCAACATTGAATTACAGTAAGTACCTGCACCACATGCAAGTACTTTATTACTATGAACTTTCTCTGTGTGCAATTGTATTGTTTGACTGTGTACTTGTGTTTTTTAATCAGTTATTCTCTGAAAATCTTCTTCCCTCATGCTCTCAAATCTCATAAATGTTACATTCATGCAATATCACAGGTTTGGAGCCAATAATGCTATGCATTTTTTATAGGCTATACCTTAATCATATGCACTTGAATATAAGACATTTGAACCCTGAATTATAAACTTCAAGTTTGGTCTTTTTCGACAAAAAAAGAAAAAAGCTATTAAATGGCTTCATAAGACTTACAACACAAACCATAACACATGAGTTGTGAATTCATTGATTATTTTTAGGATCTTTTCTGGGACATTTTTGGAGCTTAACAATTTTTACATAAATTGTTGCATTGAATTGAACTAGACAAGTGTACATAAGAATGGTTTCATGAATGATTTACACCATTTTTTTCTGCTTGTGTTTCATGCAGTGAAATTGAATGGTGACAGGGGTTGCATTATGCCTGAGATCTGCTTTTGGGTTCCACAGACAGAAAGTCAAACAGGTTTGGAACGCCACAAGGCTGAGGAGATTTAAATTTCACAACTATCACTTTAATAACCTTACTAACAGTAAATTTTGTACTTTGCAGGGATCTCGGTAAGCTGAAATACAAGTTTGAAGAAGAATAAAAATCCTCCTGTAGACCTGAAAATCACTGAAGTGCCTGGACCATCCACCAGAAAAGAGGAAAAACAAACGGAAAATGAAGCTGATGCACCTTTTCACTTTTCTAACTCGTTAAGTACCTCACATGTCCCTTGTGAAGATTTTATAATTGATTGCATTTTATGTTGCAGTGAGTAAAGGTGCGTCACATTTGTGAATTTCGTGAAATTACACAGCCAAAAAGGTCCATTGACCATTGTCAGCAGTGTAGCAATGTAATGTATGAAGCACCACACAAAATTGCTGATCGTGTGGATTCTTATTGAAATGACTGAATTCACCAGTGAACATTCACAGAACAACAGATAATTTTACTGCACCTTAACTCTGTTCAAATGGAAAATGTTTTCTGCTTGTTGTGACATAAGGAATACTGTTTCCGGGTCGAAGCCTCTACTTCTACTTCCTTTATCTTGTTTCTAGATATTGAGAATACTCAACAACCATTTATGGGAACTGTTGATTCAAGTCACATATTTAAGCTTTTCAAAAGCCATAGTGTACATTACAGTCTCCAGTCTCACGGCATCCCAGACTTCAACATTTTATGATTCAAAATAGCTGAATAACTAAACCATCTGAGATTTCGGAATAGAGATAAAGGTTAGGATCATAATTTTCAGGAATATTACAGAACAATGAGAGCATATTAGCACTGTTTGTTGTTTGTTTTTGGCATCTGAGAGAGCTTTTGGACTTGGAAACAGTAGCGTCAGACTTAAGCTGTCATGATTCTGCCTTCGTGTACCAGTTCTTCTCTTGTCTTGAGGCAGGATCATGACAGACCCATGTTTTGTGTGTAAGCACATGGCCATTTGTTTGGCTGTGTGCTTGCGTTGTCTCGTCATGTAACCCCGCCCCCTTGTTATCTCATCTTGTTATCATTATTGTATCATCGCCGTCACCTGTTTCCCTCATTAGTTTCTCCCTATTTAATCCCCTTGTGTTTGCTGTCTTGTGCCAGTTCATTGTGATTCTCAGTGTGTGTAAACCTTCCTGTGAGTACCCTGTTAAGAACTCTGTCTTGTAAAGTCCTGATCTTGTAGCTGTTGTTAGTTTATTGTCTAGTTATCAGTTTAATCTTAGTCTAGTGTAGTTTGTCTTTGTTTTTGCCCACCAGCCTTGTTTTGCCCCATCGTGGGTTTTGTTTTTCCTGTTTTGTCTTAATAAATCTGTGTGTATTGCATACCGTCTGCGATTGGGTTCATCTCTCTGCAATCCCATAACAGAATGAACCGGCCAAGAAGGAACCCAGCAGACGGTATGTCCTCCCAGCGACAATCGGAGTTCCGTGAAAAATGCTGGTTGTCAGCTCCCACCGACAGAAAGGTCAACCTTCCATTCTCGTCCCAGGGTGAGTGGATCTTGAAGAATTATGCCCAGCTCTGGGATCGTTTCTCTCGGGAGGAGCTGCAGGCTTCTTCCTCGAGGTCTCCACCTTCTGCCATGCTTCCTGTGATCCCTGAGGGTCGTCTGTTAGCCGTTGCTACACATGGAGACCAACCCAGTCCCGCCGCGACTCCTAAGACACCTTCCACGTCCATCAATCTTCATGGTAAGCGTGGAAGGCACCCGTCGTGGGAGTCAGCATCGGAGTCTTCCTGCCCGGAGTCGTCCTCGCCTGCGCTGAGCTCCCCAGTTCCTGTAACGTTTCCTGCTTCACCTCCCTCTCCTGTCACCAGTCTGGCTACCGTCTCTGCTCCGCGACCCAGGAGGAAGAGGAGGAGGAGGGGAGCTTCTGGTCCTCCGTCTCTGTCTCCCCCTGAGTCCGCGATGGCTCTCCAACCCGCCGCTGAAGTCAAGAGCGCTGTCCCAGAGCTCGCAGCTGCAAGCGCCGTCCCAGCCGCTGTCCTAGAGCCCGCTACTGCAAGCGCTGTCCCAGGCACTGTCCAAGGCGCCGTTCCAGAGCCCGCTACTGCGAGCGCCGTTCCAGAGCCCGCTACTGCGAGCGCCGTTCCAGAGCCCGCGACTGCGAGCGCCGTTCCAGAGCCCGCGACTGCGAGCGCCGTTCCAGAGCCCGCGACTGCGAGCGCCGTTCCAGAGCCCGCGACTGCGAGCGCCGTTCCAGAGCCCGCGACTGCGAGCGCCGTTCCAGAGCCCGCGACTGCGAGCGCCGTTCCAGAGCCCGCGACTGCGAGCGCCGTTCCAGAGCCCGCGACTGCGAGCGCCGTTCCAGAGCCCGCGACTGCGAGCGCCGTTCCAGAGCCCGCGACTGCGAGCGCCGTTCCAGAGCCCGCGACTGCGAGCGCCGTTCCAGAGCCCGCGACTGCGAGCGCCGTTCCAGAGCCCGCGACTGCGAGCGCCGTCCCAGAGCCCGCAACTACAAGCGTTGTCCCAGAGTCCGCTGCTGAAGGCGCTATCCCCGGATCTGCTGAGAGAGTTGTGGCCGATCTAGCCGCAAAAGAGGTTCTGCAAGCAGTTTCTGCCCAAAAGGAGATGCCTGTCGTCTTAGCTGCTCGAGCCGTGTCTGACTATCTTACTGCTCTTGCCAAGATCCTTGAAATGCCACCCAGACCCAGGTTACTTTCAAGTCACAAACCCTCGACATCAGACAGCGCTTCTTCCGAGTCAGATGTATCAAGTATGGATGATTCTGATGAATCGAGTACTGTCCCGTGTCCTGTCCCGAGTCAAGCGCAGCCTGGAGTCATCGGCCCAGAGGGATCAGTCCGGTCCGTCTGTCCTCTCAAACAGGATCCTGTCCCACAGTCACCCGCTTCATCCCCTGCTTTGTCTCCCTTGTTGTCGCACCCTGTTGTCCCCATCAAGTATCCTGCCAAGTTGCCATGTGTTTCCCCTGTCACCCCTGTCGCTGTCCAGCCCCGGACTGTTTTCACCAAGACTGTACCTCGTGTTTCTTCGTCAATGCCTGCCCATAACCCCTGTCCTAAGCCCTCGCCCCGTAAACCCAAGACCACCAGTCCTCCTATTCACCCTGGACAATCCCCCATGAACTCTGTGTTGTCTCCGCCTCCTCTTCCTTGTTTATTATTTTTATTATGTCACCCTAATCCTGTCATTGTGTATTCGTGTCTGCCTTTGATAGTTTTTGTCATGTATTGTTGGTTTGTGTCTTTGTCACAGTCGGTCTTGTCGTGTTTAATGTTCCCTTAGGGAGCGTCTGGAAGCCGCTCCTTAAGGGAGGGGTTCTGTCATGATTCTGCCTTCGTGTACCAGTTCTTCTCTTGTCTTGAGGCAGGATCATGACAGACCCATGTTTTGTGTGTAAGCACATGGCCATTTGTTTGGCTGTGTGCTTGCGTTGTCTCGTCATGTAACCCCGCCCCCTTATTTCATCTTGTTATTATTGTATCATCGCCGTCACCTGTTTCCCTCATTAGTTTCTCCCTATTTAATCCCCTTGTGTTTGCTGTCTTGTACCGGTTCATTGTGATTCTCAGTGTGTGTAAACCTTCCTGTGAGTACCCTGTGAAGAACTCTGTCTTGTAAAGTCCTGATCTTGTAGCTGTTGTTAGTTTATTGTCTAGTTATCAGTTTAATCTTAGTCTAGTGTAGTTTGTCTTTGTTTTTGCCCACCAGCCTTGTTTTGCCCCATCGTGGGTTTTGTTTTTCCTGTTTTGTCTTAATAAATCTGTATTGCATACCATCTGCGATTGGGTTCATCTCTCTGCAATCCCATAACATAAGCGAACTGAAACACGTTTTAAAATTAAGTGAAGATGGACATTTAATTAGTCAATTTAAATTTTTTACATTGAGTTATTACATGGAACATGTATTTTCTATGCATTTTGTTGATGTCTTTTCTTGTATAGCCTATTGTATACACATGGTTGATTATTCATGTTACTTATGTATTATAAAAAAAAAATTCTGTGTATTCATTGATATTAATCTATTACTAGCTTTTTTCCCCAAGTGCATTGAAGTGTATGTATTAAAATGGATCTAAAATATGTAATAAACAATTCTTATTTTGTATTTGGTTCAGTTTGTTTATTATAGAAGTTAATGGTAACCGTAGTAACAACATGAAATTAATTTAATCCAAATAAAAAAAAATTTGGTTCCACTCTTGGCTCAATCTTTTACAGCCAGGAATATGGGGGGAGTACTCTGGGTTCGGGCCGAATACCGAGCCCGGAGCCCTCTCCTCGGACAGCACGCCAAATACCAGCCTGATCTCACACACGAAACGTACATATTTAGACGTAAATAAAAACGATCCAATTCGTATATATATTTACGTATTATAGTGACTTTTACGTATCATATGGACGTTATTTCAGGTTCGATACGTATCTATATGTACGTATTACAACTTAAAATACGTATAGATTCAACGTATATAAATGCATGACAGCCTTGGTCTCATTGTTAATACGTAGTATTTAATACGTAATTTTCAAAGATAGAAAACGTACATTTTATAGATAAATGGAAGATCCCTTAACCCCACTCCCAAACCTAAACATTACCCATTTAAAAAGGACAAAATGTAGAGATGTGTGGGAAATGGCAATTTTATTAACAATATAGCATTAAAAGATTTTTTAGCAGCTAATCCTACTCTTACCCCTAAACCTACCCATAACAATTTCTTAAAAACTACATAGGCTACAATTATGAAGAAAAATTACAACATACGTGTAATCACAATAATTTATTTATTGCGAACATGTCAAAACCGGTACCAAAAGTCGTTCACATGACGATGTGTTGCAGTCACAGTCCTCTCTTTCAGTATAATAGTTTTGAATGAGGTAGAATTTAAGTTATTAATCCAAGAAAATGTTAATCCGGCTTCGCTCGGCAAGCGCGCGCGTTTCTCCATTTCAAATGTATAGTTTACCGACTGAAATACGGCATGTCGCAATCTGTGGCGAGAGCCAATGAGCGTTTGATATCACTGCCGTAAAACATGTCGTAAGGCTTCTTGAGGGCGCAATTTTTGAATTTGAATTCATCACGAACGCGGAATTTGACGGTTACGGAGTGGACTGCGCTGCTGCCTGTGAAATGGAGATGAAATCACTCACTGGATAAAGGGCTGAATTTGGATCTCTTTCTTGCAAACGTATGGATTCTAAAGATTTGGATTATCAAGCTAATAAAACTGATGTCTTTTGTGAATTTATGTTGGGTTTTGGTGTATTATTGTTCTATTGGAGAAAACGCATTTTGTGTCTCACTGTAAATAAACTATATTACAAAATGGTTAAACGATTAAATAAGGTATTTTTAAGGTTTTAAAGTGTATTCTTGTGTAACTGCATGTAGGCTAATCCTCCGAAAGGACTTTGCAGCAGAAGGCACGAACAGAGCGAATGGTTATTAGCCTATTTCTTGAGTAAACTGCATTTAATAATAATAAATGCGACTGAAAACGTAATTGATAAGACATTTGAATGCAAAAGAGTCAAAACATTAATGCCACGATTTTAATATGCATAAATAAGAATACGTACAAATATGTACGTCGGTAGAGTTGTTCATACGTAAATAATTGACGTTTTTTTGCTGTTTATACGTAAATATTTTACGTTTTAGAGCTGTAAATACGTCAGTATTATACGTTTCTGTGTGTATAAAACGTAAGTAAATGTACGTATGGTAGAATTACACTTTACGTAAAAATACACACGTATTCTCATGAGATCACGTTGCAAATACGCATTTATTCTATCTGACTTATTTGTAAGTGTGAACTAGTGAACTGAGGAATAGTTGATTGGGATCATATTGACTCCACACACAATATGAGGGTTATATGACAGTGTTGCCAGTGTTTGATTCCCAGGGAACACATGAATGGATCAAATTTATACCTTGAATACATTTTAAGTCGCTTTGGCCAAAAGCATCTGCCGAATGTGTAATTGTTGAATGAATATATAAAACCTTACACGGTAACTGCAGTGCTAAATATTATGAATAAAAATTCTAATGCATATACTGAAAACATCCCACCCTTACCTTCATGTCGAGAGCAGTTTTCATCTGAAGCAACTGTTGAAAGTTTGAAATCAGTATTTTCATAGACTGAATCCATTTCATGAGCCTGACAGAAGACGTGTCCGCTGAGACTTCAGTGCTGCTCGAGTTTGTTCAGAATAAGGAAGTCACATGCAATGTCATTCACATTTATACAGACAGAAAATAATGAAGTAATGAGTCTGAAGAACACATAGCAACTAATATTTAGACAGCTGAAACGTTTGTATTATTTTTATCTCCTGCTTTAACTTATTATTTTTTTTTTTTTCAAAGAGCACAACCTGTGTTGTCTTTTGGGAAAGAAGTAGAGACAAATCAATTATTTGTTATTTTATACTCATCTCTTTATTTTAGTAATTGTGCTTATTTACAGTATGTGTAGTGAATGTCTTTTAACTTTGAACAAGGCTCAAATCTTAAGATGTACAATTTAATCTGTTCAGCTTTCTAAGTGTTTCCTCAAGCTGGCTGTGAAGTGCATCAAACTGGTCTTTGTAATTTGCATCCATAACAATGAAGCACAATGAAGATCAGGGGCCCGTTCTTTGTACGTCACTAAGGGTGTACTCACACTAGCCAGTTTGAACCGTGCCCGAGTGCGTTTGACCACCAAAGCGCAGTTCGTTTGACTAGCGTGAGTGCTCCGAACCGTGCCCGGGCGCGGCTCGATTAGCCGGCCCTGGCCCGCTTGGAAGAGGTGGGCCAGAGCACGGTTCAGTTGGACTCGGGCGCGGTTCGCATGCAGTGTGAGCGCTAACCGTGCTAGAGCACGGAACAAGGACGCGCGACGTCACGGTTTTGCGACGCTCCAAAACCAACATTGGCGGGGAAAGGGTCGCTTTGGTCTACGGCAGAGGTGCAATGCGAAACCTCCTCATACGAGCAGCACGATTACGTGAAAATGTTCGTGCCACAAAGGCGATAGATCTGTTTAACAACAGGCTGTGAGAGGGCTGTGGACCACCGTGGACCAAACGACTCAAAATTATCCACAAAGTAAACAGAGCGATGGACTCCATTGTGTTCAGTGAGAGCGCCGCTCTTTCTGTTTATCCCGAAACCGTTGCACCATAATGACGTAAGCGTGCTCCGGCGAATGCTGAAACCCTATGTGAGTGCAGGCCAGAGGGGGAGTGGGGAGGGGGGACAATCGTACTCGGGCCCGGTTCATGGCAACCGTGCCTAGTGTGAGTACACCCTAACTCACTTAGCTGGATTTGATTGTTGGCGATTTGGCATGATCTTGGATTGTTTGATTCTTCGACGCTCATACTGGACTTGCTGTCATAGCAACAGGTGCGCAATCTTAAACCTGCTCGGGAGCAGGCTTATTTCATGGTAACAGGATTAGACTGTGCATGGCTTTATAAGCGGAGCTGATACGGGAAGTCCAGCGCAGCGCGATAGTGCACTTTCTGAGATATATATTTTTTCTTGTGACTCGTGAGATTGTCGTTTACATTATTAATTTGTAGGAAACGCACACTTATTTTCGACTTGTCGGAGTCGGGCTTTAACTACAGCACAACTGCCCTAAGATTATTTGTGAGTGGCTCTTTCCTTTACACTATTGGAGATGCGGAGAACTTGATGGAAAGTTCTGTTTACCTGGCGCTTTTAGGTTTAAAAAACAGTTTTAGGTTGTTGTTGTTGTTTTTTGTGGCATTTCCAAGCCACTTAAGACCCAATGTTGTAAAGCAGTTTTTTTTAAAGCAGTTTTTTTTTTTTTTTTTTTTTTTTTGGCTATCATAATTTTTTATGAAGATCATGCAATCATGACCATGCCGATTACAGTATGTGTCACTCAGGCTTCACTAACGTGATTGGTACCATAGACTATAGACTATATACTGCCATCAAGGCCTCAATGAAGGGGATTATGTGAACAGAAAGGGGGTTCACAATGTAAATGTGCAGCGCAGATACTATTGTGATTCTTAATATTCCAGATTAGTAATATTATATCAAATAAAAAAAAAAAGGCAGTTGAAAAAGGCACATATCACAAATCGTGAGCTTAGAATTATAAGGTTCTATCTCCGTTTAGGGTAGTTCCGAGATATTGAGCATCAAAGTTTTTACATCCCAGCTGGCACAACTGAGATGGAACCTTTTTATTTTATTAATAACTACTAACAAAATATTTTTTTACAAAAATAACACCACACAGGCATTAATAAACACCTAATGGATCAGATTATGTCAAAAACTCAATTTCGACCAAAAGTGGAGATAATTATAATTATATAAAGAACCTTATAATTCTAAGCTCACGAAATGTGAAAGCAAAATGGCCAGGATCTGTGCATGACTAAAGCATTTTCAGAGATTCACATTTATGCATATTATTTGAAAGTGGTAAGGAAAGTTCCACAATTAAATATCAAGCTCACTATATTACATACACTCATGCTGATCCTAACAGAACTGCATTTTTTCGTAGGTGATTATGGCATGTTCCTGCCTGCAGACAGGTGTTTTATGACCCCATTCCCTGACCCAGACCAGTTACAATGCAGCTCTAGCCAGGACAAGGGCACACAATTAAATGAACTTTGGCTAAAGGGAAGATTTCAGTGTCTGAAAAGTCTGAGGGGTTGCACACCTGACAGGGCCTGTGACCAGGCTTGTGCACAATTCAGAATTGAATTGAGAATGACTCCTTAATTCCAATTCAATTCTTGAATTTGAATTGAATTTGAATTGATGTCAAAAACGGGATCAAGAATTACAATTCGAATTTGAATTAAAGGAGGCAGAATTGCAATTCAATAAAAATTCAAAGAAATTCTATATTTTAAGTGAAGTGTTTAACAATTAAGCTTTACAGTATATGTCAGATATGATTGCATTATAAATGATATTAGTTTGAACTACTTGTACAGATTACATTAAAAGGATATGTTTTCCCCCAGCAATGAATTTTAAAAGCTCTAGTCACAGAACAAATAATTAAGTTTGATTTATTGTAATTGTAATTTTGTGGAACATGATGGAACATAACTCCATTTCCCAGAATGCTTTACTTTAACCAAGTATTTAACCCTTTAACCCTTGTGTTATGTTGGATGTCACGGTTGTGAATTCATTGTTTCCTCTGTGTCTCGTGTCATTGTTGTTTACATGTCTGTGAGTTTGCGGGAGTGGGCGTTGTCCCGCTCACGTGTTTGTTCAGTGCTCCAGCTGTTCGCAATCATCTCATTCCCCACCTCAGCTGATTCACATTACCGTTCCCTATTTATACTCACTCATCTCTCCATTCCAGTGTCCATCCGTTGTTTGCTGTTCCTGTGTGAATGTTCGTGTCGTCTTCCGGGTTGTCGTGTCTTCAGTGGATCCCTGTTGTTTCACCGCACCCGAGCACAGATCACCGAGCACCAACACTCAGCACCGAGCACTTGACCATCGAAGTCCCTGTGTGTCCGAGTCTGAGCGTTTCCCCCTGTGTGGACCGTCCGGAGCTTATCCCTGCACGCGAGATCGCGACCGCACCCTGAGAGGAACTTTCATTCCTGAATTGTCTTATTCTGTGTTTGAGTTCCAATAAATATTGTTCACCTGCAATTGTTTCCAGTCTTCTGTCATGACAGAACGGATGGACCAAACGATGGGAGCAGCGGGTGATTCATCTGCTTCACTGGAGGATTTCATTCGAGTATGCATCGGCCGGATGGATGCACAGGAGCGCAGCCAGGGGGAGACAGGACGCGCTATCCAGACTCTGGTCACACAGGTGTCCGAGCTCACCCAGCGTTTTCATCAGCTACAACCCCCCACTGCGCCAGCACCTCCAGCAGCACTTGCAGTTCCCCCCACACCACCTATGCCTCTCTCCCAGTCGGAACCCAGACTGCCCACGCCTGAATTATACTCTGGTGAGCCGAATTTCTGCCGTCCATTTATGACACGTTGCAGTATGCATTTCTCATTACAGCCCAGAACTTTTGAAAAGGAGGAGGCGAAAGTAGCCTTCGTTCTGACGCTACTGACTGGGAGAGCGGCGCTTTGGGGAACTGCAGTGTGGGAGAATCAAGACCAGTGCTGCTCCTCGTTCCAAGCCCTCTCGGCGGAGATGAGACGTGTCTTCGACCGAGCCGTCGAGGGGAAGGAGGCTGCCAGGGTCTTGACTGACCTACGCCAAGGAGACCGATCGGTATCTGACTACTCCATCGAGTTTAAGACCCTGGCGGCCGGGTGTCGCTGGAACGAGGAGGCGCAGTGGGACCATTTCCTGCATGGGCTGGCCGAACGTGTCCAGAGGGAGATCTACGCCCTGGACCTTCCCTCAACGCTTAATGGACTCATAGACCTGGCCCTGAGAGTGGACGCCCGTCTGTCCAGGATTGGGCAGAGAACACTCACCAACCCAGTTCAGAGTCGGAGTGAGAACCAGCGGTCCAGCGGCCTGGACACGTTCGGCTCCCACGATCCCGAGCCCATGCAGGTGGGGCGAGCTCGGCTTTCCCGGGAGGAGAAAGAAAGGCGGAGATCCCAGGGCCTCTGTCTCTATTGTGGTGGCAACGGACATTATGCCTACAGTTGTCCAGTAAAAGGCCCAGCCCGATAGTAAGTTTGAGGCTACTATCGGGTGGGATCTCCGCAGGTAAGACCTCATCCACTTCCACCATCCTCCCGGTAAGACTGAGATGGTCTACTCTGGATCACCACTGCACTGCACTCATTGACTCTGGGGCAGAAGGTAACTTTTTGGATCATCAGTTTGCACTACAATTACAGATTCCTCTTCTAACACTTTCCCAGAAGATCACAGTCAACGCATTGAATGGACAGACTTTACCCACCATCTCCTTGGTCACCGAGAAACTTACACTCATCACTTCTGGAAATCATGCTGAAACTATATCATTTTACATTACGGACTCTCAACTCACACCCATAGTTTTAGGACACCCCTGGCTCAGTTTACACAACCCACGTATCGACTGGAAAAGACGGACCATCTCAGCTTGGAGCACTGAGTGTCACAATTCGTGTCTTGTGTCTGCTTGTTCTGTTGTTTCTGTCCCTGTGTTACAGGAGGAAGTAGTGGATTTATCAAACGTGCCCGAGGAGTACCGTGACCTGAGTGAAGTGTTCAGTAAGTCCAGAGCTGCTTCTCTCCCTCCGCATCGTCCCTATGACTGTGCTATAGATTTATTGTCAGGTAAGTCTCCGCCTAAGGGCAAGATTTATTCACTTTCAGTTCCTGAGAGAGAGGTTATGGAGAAATATATTTCTGATTCTCTAGCAACCGGGTTCATCCGCCCTTCCTCTTCTCCAGCGGGGGCGGGGTTCTTTTTTGTGGGGAAGAAGGACGGCTCTCTGCGACCTTGCATTGATTACCGAGGACTGAATAACATCACGGTAAAGAATACTTATCCTTTGCCGTTGATGTCTTCAGCCTTCGAGAGGTTGCAGGGAGCGTCTCTCTTCACTAAATTGGACTTGCGTAATGCTTATCATTTGGTCCGCATCAGGGAGGGGGATGAATGGAAGACTGCTTTTAACACCCCTAGGGGGCATTTTGAATATTTGGTTATGCCTTTTGGGCTTTCCAATAGTCCCGCAGTCTTCCAGGCACTAGTCAATGATGTGTTGCGAGACATGATCGATCAATTCATATATGTTTACCTGGATGACATATTGATTTTTTCTTCGTCTCTCCAGGAACATGTGCAACACGTACGACTAGTGCTTCAAAGGTTACTAGAGAATGGGCTTTTTGTCAAGGCGGAGAAATGCGTTTTCCATGCACAGTCAGTTCCTTTCCTGGGACACATCGTGTCGTCTGAAGGTATGCTTATGGACCCTGACAAAGTTAAGGCTGTGGTAGAGTGGCCAATCCCAGATTCCCGCAAGGCCCTGCAGCGGTTTCTGGGATTCGCCAACTTCTATCGGCGTTTTATTCGCAATTTCAGCCAACTAGCCGCACCTCTGACTGCCTTGACCTCTCCCAAAACTGCGTTCAGGTGGTCAGACGCAGCTGAGGCTGCGTTTGCCAAACTCAAGAGCCGCTTTGTTTCAGCTCCTATTCTCATAGCCCCTGATGCTTCACGTCAGTTTGTGGTAGAGGTCGATGCGTCGGAGGTGGGGGTAGGTGCAGTGCTTTCACAACGTTCACCTTCAGACGACAGAATGCATCCCTGCGCGTTTTTGTCACATCGATTATCTCCTGCCGAACGTAATTATGACATTGGTAACCGGGAGTTGTTGGCAGTCAAGTTAGCTTTGGAGGAATGGCGTCACTGGTTAGAGGGTTCAGGGGTACCCTTTACAGTCTGGACTGATCACAAGAATTTGGAGTACATTAGAACCGCTAAGAGATTGAACTCCAGGCAGGCTCGGTGGGCACTTTTTTTCGGTCGTTTCGATTTTACACTTTCCTATCGTCCGGGTTCCAAAAACGTCAAACCCGATTCTTTGTCGCGTATTTTTGATCGTCCCGAACACGAAGCTACTCCTGAGCGCATTTTTCCTGAGACCCTGATTATCTCTTCGCTCACATGGGAGGTCGAATCGAAGGTCAAGAGGGCCTTAGAAGGGGTAACGCCTCCGATCCGGTGCCCACCTAACCGCTTATTTGTGCCGGAGGAATTACGATCAGACGTCGTCCAGTGGGGTCATAGTTCCAGTCTAGCTTGCCATCCAGGGGTGAGTCGTACCATATTTCTAGTTAAGCAGCGATTCTGGTGGCCCCTGATGGCTCGTGATGTTCACAATTTTGTTTTGGCTTGCTCTAGTTGTGCCACTGGTAAGTCGTCCAATCGACCCCCAGCTGGGTTACTTCAACCGCTGTCGGTGCCTTCGAGACCTTGGTCCCACATCGCTCTAGATTTTATCACCGCCCTCCCACCCTCCCAGGGTAACACGGTAGTTTTGACCGTGGTGGACCGATTCTCGAAGGCAGCCCACTTTATTCCCTTGCCCAAATTACCTTCAGCCAAGGAGACAGCGGTGGCAGTCGTTGATCACGTCTTTCGGTTACATGGCCTCCCGACAGACGTGGTTTCTGACAGGGGACCCCAGTTTGTGTCCAGATTTTGGCGAGAGTTTTGTAAATTACTGGGGGCGACGGTCAGTCTGTCCTCTGGGTTTCATCCCCAGAGCAATGGCCAAACTGAGAGAGCCAACCAAGATTTGGAAAGATCATTACGATGTTTGGTCTCCAAGAATCCCTCCTCCTGGAGCCAACATCTTTCCATGGTGGAGTACGCCCACAATACGTTACCAGTGTCATCCACGGGCCTATCTCCGTTTAAGTGTAGTGTAGGGTACCAACCACCTGTTTTTCCTAGTACGGAGTCCGAAGTCGCGGTCTCCTCCGCCCACGCCTTCATCCAGAGGTGTCACCGTACTTGGACGAGGGCCCGAGAGACACTCCTCCAAGTGCGGGAACGCACCAAGGCCAAGGCCGATCGCCACCGGTCAAGGCCTCCCGTATACGTCGTCGGTTCCAAAGTGTGGCTTTCTACTAAGGACATTCCGCTCCGCTCCGTTTCCAATAAACTGGCACCCAAATTCATTGGCCCGTTTTCTGTCACTAAGATCATTAGTCCAGTGACAGTCCGCCTCAATCTTCCTCCAGTGTACAGGAGGATTCATCCCGTTTTCCATGTGTCTAAAATTAAGCCCGTCTTTTTTGCACGCATTAATCCGCCAGCCCCGGTTCCCCCCCCGCCGCGACTCGTAGATGGGGAACCATCCTATTCGGTTCGTCGTATCCTGGATTCCAGGCGGAGGGGACGCGGATTTCAGTACTTGGTGGATTGGGAAGGTTACGGTCCGGAGGAGAGAAGTTGGGTTCCTGCTCGTGACATCCTGGATCACTCCCTTATCGATGATTACAATCGACAGGTAAGGAGTTCTGGGAATGCCGTGAGGCATTCCTAGGAGAGGGGGTACTGTCACGGTTGTGAATTCATTGTTTCCTCTGTGTCTCGTGTCATTGTTGTTTACATGTCTGTGAGTTTGCGGGAGTGGGCGTTGTCCCGCTCACGTGTTTGTTCAGTGCTCCAGCTGTTCGCAATCATCTCATTCCCCACCTCAGCTGATTCACATTACCGTTCCCTATTTATACTCACTCATCTCTCCATTCCAGTGTCCATCCGTTGTTTGCTGTTCCTGTGTGAATGTTCGTGTCGTCTTCCGGGTTGTCGTGTCTTCAGTGGATCCCTGTTGTTTCACCGCACCCGAGCACAGATCACCGAGCACCAACACTCAGCACCGAGCACTTGACCATCGAAGTCCCTGTGTGTCCGAGTCTGAGCGTTTCCCCTTGTGTGGACCGTCCGGAGCTTATCCCTGCACGCGAGATCGCGACCGCACCCTGAGAGGAACTTTCATTCCTGAATTGTCTTATTCTGTGTTTGAGTTCCAATAAATATTGTTCACCTGCAATTGTTTCCAGTCTTCTGTCATGACAGTTGGAATTCTGTGCACTCCCCTTATGGTTCGGGTCAAATTGAATTGGATTCAATACAATTCCTCAAAAATCACACTATGAAAAACAACATAGATTCAGGTACAAACTGTAAACTTTTAATATCAACATTTGTCAAATATTCCAAAAAATAATATATCTGAAGATATGATTTAAAGGGCACCTATTATGCCCCTTTTTAGAAGATGTAATATTGGTCTTGGGTGTCCCCAGAATGCATTTGTGAAGTTTCAGCACAAAATACGCCACAGTTAATTTATTATAACCATTTGAAAATGTCATTTTTGGGGCCTGTTTTAAAAAGAGCTGTTTTGGCGTCTACCACTTTAAATGTAAATGAGCTGCATATCCCCGCCCTGCTGCTGGACCTAGATGATGAAGAGACTCCGGCACCGGCACAGAATAAACACGAATGAGAATGGACTAAACGTCTCGAAATGGTTATTTTTATACATTTATGTACTTACAAAGTTTTAATCGCGTCCCTTTTGCCATTATGGATGTGCAACACACACACACACACACACACACACACGAACTGTGATAACGTTCGCGCAATTTTTTGAAACTACACACACACACACTCTACTGTGATAACGTTTGCTAAGTACAAACGATTTTTTTTTTCTTAAGGGGAGGGAGATATGGAGATAGAGCAGACCTTAATTTATTTACATTTGTAAATGCTGCAAAAAAATGCCTACGTGACATAAAACTGTCTGACGTTGTTTGTTGAGACATCCTATGACGACGACAATAAATATCTTTAGACGCATTTGTTGTTGAACTGGCTGACATCGATTGAAATGACTATTTGCTCAAAAATAATAAAATACACTTACTACTTCTGGAGGTGACGTTGGATCGCGAACAGTAGGAAACGATCCACACTCTAGGATTAACTTTGACCCTCGTTCACTAAACAGTCAGTCAGAAATGATTCTCGTATTTAGGACGTTTAAGTGGCGCCTTTTCTTCATAAATAAAATCCATCCGCTGCGTTTCCAGTGGCTCTGATGTCAGTGAAGACTAGAATGTCCATTCTTACAACCCACAACAGAACACCTACACTTCTTAGGAGACATTACCGGCTGTCGTTGAAACAATGGAGGATGCAGATCACCGAGGGCGGGGTCTATGCCAAAACCAGATGTCAATCAAATCACGTCGGTGGGGCTTAGCTCATTTCTACGTCACAATGAGGAAAATCTAGAACAGGGTGTTCTGAGACAGTGCTTATGATTTATTGAGATAGTAAAAAAACTACTGGGTGGGTTTTTATCATTCTAGGGTGGTTTTGCTCACACACTGCCAACACACATTTATGTTCAAACACCATGTAAAAGTGAATTTTGCATAATAGGTGCCCTTTAATGAAAATGTTTTTTAACCATTTTTTAAAACTGTTTTGTTTTGACAAAATTTGAATATACATTATATTTTTATATATTTGAATATACATTTTTTTAAATTATTTTATTTAATTTATTTTTTGCTTAGAACATCATAACTGTACAATTAATCTGAGCTAATTTTTCCTGCTGTCTATGTCAAAGTTTCAAGATATTTCATATATCTTGAATATATAAATGAGAGCTTATTTTACTATCTGTGTCTGTCAAAGATTTTCATTTGTAATTTGCAATTAATTCTGAACACCATGATTTAGCTTTTTCAAGTGTGTTTGGTTTGGGTTTGAGCACTTTTAGATACACTTACACTTTAGAACTGGAGTTGATGCCCTGACATACATAAAGAAAATGTTTTTATTTTGCGTCTGTACAGTTGCTTTTGAATAGCTGCCTATGATGAGATTTAGGTAGTAAAAAAATAAAATAAAGTATAACCAAGAAATGTTATTATTTTGGGTCCGTACAGTTGCCTTAGAGCGTTAAAATATGCAGGTCAAATTGACCCGCAAACATCATGAAAGTAACAGTAATTTTGTTTGTAAATGTCAAAAAACACCAGCATGTTGAAACTTTGCATGCATGTTCGTGATGATAAATGAGAAAAAGTCACAAAATATCAAGAAAAAAAACATAGGTTAACCAGTATTTCCAGCAACTATAAAATCTAAACGGGTCAAATTGACCCACAACATAACACAAGGGTTGCTAAACAATTTGAGGTGGACATTTGTTTGAAAGCACAATTTGATGGGCAACACTGGACTTTTTAAGTTTCAGAAGTCCCTTACAACTTCACTCTGCACCTGTTGAGTGAATCTTTAGTGTTGCAGGAAAGATATTCAGACCAGAACGGTGAAGACTCAATGAAAAAACATTTGAGGAGCTATTGAGAATTAGATGCAACAGTGTTGCTCAGTAATTTTTTGGATTGGAATAAATGATAACTGCATTTACAACAACTTTGTGTTTGTGTGATTACTTTGAAATGAAAATGACATTGGAACAAAACTAATTAAACAACACTGAGGGGGTAATTTATTTCAAGAATTTGATCTATATCTATTTTAGAACAAAATGTATGCAGGGTTGAGGAGTAAGTAGTTACGTCAAATGAAATATCTGTTATTAAATTACAAAATTAATGTAATTGTATTTAGTTGTATTACTGAGGTAAAATGTTTAATTCAATTAGTTACTAATCAACTTAAAACGAAATTGCTTTGCATTGATAAAGTTATCCAAATAAAGTAATCCAAACCACATCTATAATGGGTAACTAAAAACAGTAAGCAATAACATTTCCAAAGTAACCTTCCTAACACTGAATGGATTCGAGACTCAACCCAATCTTTCTGTTGTGTGACTGTGTGGAATTGCTTTGAATTGCCGTGAATTTAATTCCACTTCCTGTCATTCCAATTCAGATTCAATTCAACGTCCAGTGGGGCGGAGTAAATTCAATTCAAATTCCAATTCATGAATTGAATGGAGGCCAATTCTGAAATTCTGAATTTTGCACAAGCCTGCCTGTGACATTGTTGCATGTGCCATATTACACAACATTGCCACAAAAAAAAAAAAAAAAAAATCACTTTTGATTAAATGTTTAATAAAAGACAAATATTCAATTCAATTCAATTCAAATTTATTTGTATAGCGCTTTTCACAATACATATTGTTTCAAAGCAGCTTTACAGAAAGTGCATTTCGGAAATGTACATAGAGAAATACAGTTAGTTAATCATGTATTGATTTAGGGCATAAACATATCGCCAGCGTCGAGTCGTCTCTTCACAGGCGCCGAGTCGTCTCTGCACGGGTGTTGGAGAATCTGTAGTTTCCATGAGAGGCTGGATACAAACTGGAGCTGACGATCTGTATTTACCTCGGGACTAGCGTCCCGAGATAACAACAGAAAAGCATATGGGAAATAATTAGCGTAGCTGCTGTTCGCAATATTAATGCATTCAATCTGATTCAACTGTAGTATAAAAGGTAAGTATTATGTGAATGCTTGGCTAAAGAGATGTGTCTTTAATCTAGTTTTAAACTGGGACAGCGAGTCTGAGCCTCGAACAATATCAGGAAGGCCATTCCAGAGTTTAGGAGCTAAATGTGAAAACGCCCTCCCTCCTTTAGTGGACTTAGATATCCTAGGAATGACCAGAATCCTCGAATTTAGTGATCTTAAAGAGTGCGATGGATTGTAGGGCGATATAAGTTCCGTTAAATACACGGGAGCTAAACCATTTAGGGCTTTATAGGTCAGTAGTAATACTTTGTAATTGATACTGAACTTTATAGGTAAACAATGTAGAGACGACAGAATTGGTGTTATATGATCATATTTTCTTGATCTAGTGAGAACTCTAGCGGCTGCATTTTGGACTAACTGTAGCTTGTTTATTGAGGATGCAGGACAACCAGCTAATAAAGCATTACAGTAATCTAGTCTCGAGGTCATGAATGCATGAACTAACTTTTCTGCATCAGAAACAGATAGCATATTACGTAGCTTAGCAATGTTTCTAAGGTGGAAAAAGGCTGTTCTTGTAACATATGAAATATGATTTTCAAAAGACAAGTTGCGGTCTAATATAACACCCAGGTCTTTTACTGTAGAGGATAAAGTAACAGGACACCCTTCTAAATTAAAGTTGTATTTTAAGAGGTTTTGTGGGCAGTTTTTTGGACTAATAAGTAATACCTCCGTTTTATCTGAATTTAATAGCAGAAAATGACGTCATCCAGTATTTTATATCTTTAACACACTCTGTTAATTTAGATAATTTATTGTTTTCATCTGGTCGTGATGAAATATATAATTGAGTGTCATCAGCATAACAGTGGAAATTAATTCCATGTTTTCTTATAATATTACCAAGTGGTAGCATATATATTGAGAATAGCAGAGGGCCTAACACAGATCCTTGCGGTACACCGTAGTTTACTGACGTGCTTATGATAAATATGCTTAGTTCCTTGAGTTTTATTTCAATTGTTCTTTGTAAAGAAAAGCCAGTGGTCAAGTGTCTGCAACAAGAGATATTAGACACATGCCTCATGCAACAAATAAAAAGGAAAAGTTGGCTATACACTGCCCACCTGTAGGCCTATGTCTCCTCTGTCTGTGCAGGCTCTTCTGTAGGCCTTTATAAGTATAAATTAAGTAAAGTTATTTATGCACTTGCAGGTAGGCTAGTTCCTCCATATGACAGTTATCTGAGAGGGTTTATTCACTGTCCAGTGCAATGGAAACAAATGGACATTACAAAGTCTTGTACTTTCTTTCCTTTGGAAAGTTAGAAAATGTCCACTTACTGCACATATTTCAGCCACAACTTTCTTGGGAACAGATACAAGTGTTGGTGTATTATGTAAAAGTGCACAAAAGAGGAAAAAACAATGTCATTACAATGAACTACACTCGGGAAAACTGTGATCAATAACTCATGGCAAAATATTTTTACATTAACATAAGTTTATCAGTTTTTACTTTCACAAGTCAAAGCAATTCATCATTACTCAAGATTTAACAGTTGAAATGACTATACGGCCTTAATTTAATGGAGCAAAAATTATTTTACAGTGTGCTACTAAGATCTTTTCTTTTCTTTTTTTCTCAGCCTTTTTCTTGGTTGCTTTTATAAACATACAACCATTTATTTAACAGTGCCTTTTATAAAAGAGACTATAATATAACAAAAAATTACCATTATGTAGAATATTTTTGTACTTCACTTTAATTTGTTCCCATGTTCTAGTGTGGTGAATCTGACATTACAATGAACAAAGTAATTATGCAATGAAGCATTAAAATACAAAAATATAGGCTAATAAGTGATAAAAACATCTAACATGGCCACTTCGGATTTAAATTGTCTGCTACTTTTTGCCAGCCCTCTCTCCTGGCTTTTGCAGGTGTTCCCTGGCGTTTTGATTAAACATTAAAATTCCGAATAAACTTCGACTATTAGTTCTTGCTCTGCTGAGGAGAAAAACCAAGCCCGCTCTTTGGCCACGCTGAGCAGCCAATAGCAGCATTGCTGATCAGCAGTGTTGGGGTAGTTACTCAAAAAAAGTAATTAGTTACTAGTTACTAGTTACTTCTGTAAATTGTAATGAGATTACTTTATTAGTTACTGCATTTGAAAAGTAACTTCACTACTTATTACTTTACTTTCCCATTTCTTAATTTACCCTGTAGATACGGACAAACATCATAGCCCTATCATCACTTAGCCTGTCCGCATAGTGTTTATAAATGTAGTAGCCTATACAAAATGGCATGTAAAACCATATGAAAGAACAATATCTATGTCTGCACAAAGAAATATGCCTCACTGTAAAATCCACAAACAACAGGATAAAGGACAAATGTCCACGGTGGTAGACACATAATCAGGGCTGGACTGGGACAAAAAAAATCGGCCCTGGCATTTTGGCCATAATAATAATAGCACACTAATAGACATATATTGTAAAGCAAATGCACTGAAAAATAAAGGAAACTTTCATAATTAGTTTTGTACTAATTTCTATACTTGAAAGAAATATAAGCACATGATCTTTTATTTTGACGGAAAACATGGTTTACAAACGCGTCTCATTAAATTTATTGTAAATTACGGTAATCGTCAACTACATGCAGATGTGGAAATAATGTGTTACTGGGTAATGGGTTCCTACACTCATGACACCCCATACACAAAATAAATATATTTGAAATATATTTTCAGAGTATATTTTGGAATATATGCAAATATTTGAAATTGGCCCAATAAATATATTTAACACTTAACAAAAAATCATATATTTTTGTTATATTTCAGAATATATTTCAATGTATTTGGAATATATGCCACATATATTTTGACACTTTTGGGGACCCATACAGAAAAAATACATTGAAATATATTCTGAAAACGAATAAAAACACACACACACACACAGAGACATGCACGCACCACAAACAGATCAGAGCTTTACACACAGGCAAACACAGCTTGGGTAACGCAGGAAAGCACGTTCCTATAGTCTAGTAAAGTAGTGTAGTTACTGATATTTTTAGTGTAATGCGTTACTTTATTTCGTTACCCAAAAAAGTAATATCGTTACTGTAATCCGTTACTTTGTAACTCGTTACCCCCAACACTGCTGATCAATGTTTCTACTATCGATACATATCCCCTTTTAAACCAGCGCATGAACACGCAATTATCTCAGATAACTCAATCCAGCTATACTAATCATATCCGGCAAGTGTGTTCGAAAAACCTAATTAGCATGATGATATCATCTTGGATGTCTCATTTGATCTCGGATGTTTTAAGCAACGTACGAAGAACGGGCCCCAGATACTGATGCAGCCTAGACGTTTATGCTATTTTCATTCTCTACACAAATCAGAAGTGAAATTTTCTGGTTGCTGTATTTACCTCACCTGTGGCATTGTGGTCTTGATCAGACACAGACACATTGAAATCTGAATTTAAAAAAGCAACAGAAGCAACACAAATAAACAGATATCAGAAGCTCAAATTTAGGTATGAAAGAAGAGTTTAGAAGTAAAATAGTGACGTGTATCATGTGTTAGAAGCACCACCAGTGTACAGACGGCTCTGAGAGCAAAGACAAGACAGACACTGAACTATCAGAAGAACTTTAGTCCATTTATTCAGAGCAACTTTATTGAGGGTCTTCTGATCTGTCATGTTTATTATAATTATCAATATAGACAGCCGTGCTCAAAGGTTTACACAGATATTACACAGATTTACACAGTTAAGATATTTTCCATAAAAGATGTTTACATACTGTATAGTCTAAAAGACAAAAAATGGCTGAATTTATAAAAATGATCCCGTTCAGAAGTTAATGTAATGATTCTTAATACTGTGTTGTTACCTGGATGATCCACAATGGTTGTGATGTTTTATGATGGTTGTTAATGAGACCTTTGTTTGTTCGGAACATTTCTTCAGAAATCCTCTTGCAAATTCTTTGGTTTTCCAGCATCTTTTTCATATTTGAACCCTTTCCAGCAGTGACTGACTGTGTGGTTTTGAGATCCATCTTTTCACACTGAGGACTATTGAGGGACTTGAAAAGGTTCAAACTATTGCTCCAGTCAGAAACACAATGCATTATTTTGATATAAAAGTATTTGTTGAGAGGAGAGCAGGGAGAGAATAGACAGACATTGAGAGATTTGTAGATTAATATAATTTTGGTTCCCTTTCGTCGTCAGGGAACTCCGACGCCTCGTCGGGGGAGTTCCCCTGACGAATTGGGATCACGCTAGGGAGACCAACTGCCTTCGAGTGAATTAAAACAAGCCAATGAACATTGGCATGCAACATTTGCATTCCGCAGCCCGCCTACGAGTGCGGGTATAAAGGCGGAAGCAAGCGCATACACAAATGCTTTTTGCTTCGGAGCCGACCGGTTGTGTCCTCTCTGAGTGAATGAGCTTTAAGATTGTATCTTTCTTACGCTCTACGAGTCTTCTGATTCGGGAGGGGATCTCTCTGTGTTGGTGAGACGGCGTTTCAGTGACCACGCGATTCCTGTCTGCCGGCTGCGTCTACACGCTGTTAATTCAAAAGCTGTTTTCACAGCTGGTAAACGGTTGAGTGCACACAGCAGGCTTGCAGTTTCCCCGGTGTGTTGCCGCATTGGATCCCTGTGTGCTTCAGCACTATAAAGAGAGTACTTTCTTCCTGAAAGAGCAACACGAGTGAAGATCGCGTCCTTTTCAGGATGACGTTTCACTCGTGTGTTTCTGGATGCGATCGTTTCCTGTCCTCATTGACGGCCGCGATCGCTGTTTCACATGCCTAATCAGTGTGTGGAAGCTGCATTCGTGGGTGGTTCATGTTCTCTCATGAGTGCATGACCACGTTGGCATGTTGTTCGTCTCTCCCTTTTCGTAAGGGCTTGAGCCGTTCAGCGTGCCGTGTGCCGTCGAGCTGCCGATTGACAGCGCGGGTTGTCACGGCAACCCAGCGCGCGTCATTCGGCGCTCAAAATGCGCGGTCATGATCAAGACTCGCGTGCCTCTATGAGGTGAGTCCCTTTGTTTATTTTCCGATCTAGTTTCTCTTCTGGTGCACCAGAGGAGGGCTACTTTGGCAAATAACATTGGTGATCTGAGGGTTACAGTGAGCACGAACCACTCACTCCTCTAGCGCATCGCAAACATGCTGAGACTGTGTTCGTGGGTGGTTTATGCTTTCTTATGAGAGCATGACCACGTCGGCACGTTGTTCGCCTTGCCTGCAGGCTTGAGCGCCCAGCGTGCCGTGTGTCATCGAGGCGATGGCCACGTTCACTGTCTTGCATGCCTGGTTGACGGCCACAATCACTGTTTCACATGCCTAATCAGTGTGTTGAGACTGTGTTCGTGGGTGGTTCATGTTCTCTCATGAGTGCATGACCACGTCGGCACGTTGTTCGTCTCCTCTTTCTCGTAAAGACTTGAGCCGCTCAGCGTGCCGTGTGCCGTCGAGGATTTCGGATGGGGTTCTGGTCCTTCTCATGAGGGACCGAGCATTTCATTCGGGGCTCCAGGGGAGGACAGATGTCGATTGCTAGATCGGAGAGAGGGCTGTTATACTCTGAAAATGATGCTGAGTTCCTACTATAGTGGTGTGTTCTCATGCTGAAGATTCAGACTTGACAGCCACACTTTGTTGGGCTATTCTAAAGTGCCTGGATGTGTGCGAAAAAAATTTTGGCAGTATGGAAGCTTTTTGGTGCCAATATGGCAAGCCAAACATGCCTAAATCTGCAGAAGTTTTTCCTTTCTCACTACCCCTGCACTTTCACTGCACGTGGGTAGTTCTGACTCGGGGTGGAGCTGCGCTTAGTGACTGACCGTGATTAGTCACAACGCTGGCCCTCGGTCAGACGATGTCCACACTGGTGGTCCAGAAGCGCCTCAAAACCAGCCCGCTCAGAGTCCGTTTCCCCCCAGCAAAAGGAAGGGAAATGACCCTGAGAGAAGCGACCCAGAGTATGTGACGTTCTGCTCTTCGGGAGTGCATGTCATCACCACTCCTTCCCCCGGGGGAGGGCCGGGTGGAGAATTTTGTTTCTGTTCCGCCGCTGGTCATCCAGTCAGCGGTACCCAAAGTTTGAGCAGTCCACTTCCTCTAAGTCGCTCACGGGCCCCAGTGCTCAGATGGCAGTGAGGGCTTCGGCCTCGTCACTCTCATCTCTCGCTGGGTGAGGCGGAAACCAGGACTCGATGCCCCCGGGCCTCGCTCCTCGTTTCCCCTCACGGTCGAGACTGGCAGTAAAATAAGACCAGTCTCCTCCGTCCGAGAGGGTCAGAATGGCAGTGCGCGCCGCCCCCGAGCTGCGCCGCTCTCGTTCCCCTCTCCCCAGCTCTCAGATAGCAGTGGCGCCACCCGGTCACGTCACTCCTGTCTGCCGCTGGGCGGGAAGGTACGGAGACCATCAGCCGCCCTTGGGCCTCGCTCCTCGTCTCCTCCCCTTCTCTCGCCAGGTGACAACCCGCAGCAGAACACTCTAGGGTCTTCTCTGCCGTCTGTCCCCCGGTGGAAGCAGGTAGGTGTTGTCCAAGCACACACCCAGGCCCCGCTCTCGGCCGCTACAATGCCACCGGAGCCGTGTCCCTGCCTTCCGCCTTGCTGCCCCTCCGCGGGTACGCCGGCGGTGCGGGTGGGCTCGTTGCGGCAGTTTCTCGGAGCCTGGCTAGCGCTCCCGAGGCCGTCGCACTGGCTCATCCACATCATCCGGCTCGGCTATGCAATTCAGTTTGCACGCCGGCCTCCCAAGTTCAAGGGCATCCACTTCACCCGTGTGCGTCCAGTTGATGCTCCTATCTTGGGGAAAGAGATCGACGCCCTGCTGGCGAAGGACGCGATCGAGCCGGTCCCTCTAGCCGATATGAGGTCAGGGTTTTACAGCCCTTACTTCATTGTACCCAAGAAAGGCGGTGGGTTATGGCCAATCCTGGACCTGCGAGTATTGAATCGGGCCCTGCACAAGCTCCCGTTCAAAATGCTCACGCAGAAACGCATTTTCGAATGCATTCGTCCCCGGGATTGGTTTGCAGCGATCGACCTGAAGGACGCATACTTTCATGTCTCGATTCTTCCCCGACACAGACCATTTTTTCGGTTTGCTTTCGAGGGTTGAGCATATCAGTACAAGGTCCTACCCTTCGGGCTGGCCCTGTCGCCCCGTGTCTTCACGAAAGTCGCGGAGGCGGCCATTGTTCCCATGAGAGAACAAGGCGTTCGCATTCTCAACTATCTCGACGACTGGCTCATTCTGGCGCACTCGCGAGATGTGTTGTGCGATCACAGGGACATGGTGCTCCGGTACCTCAGTCAGTTGGGTTTCAGGTCAACTGGGACAAGAGCAAACTCTCCCCTGTGCAGAGGATCTCTTATCTCGGTATGGAACTGGACTCGGTCACTCAGACTGCGCGCCTCACGGAGGAACGCGTCCAGTCAGTGCTCAACTGCCTCAAGTCTTTTCGAGGCAAGTTAGCGGTCCCACTGAAACAGTTTCAGAGGCTCCTGGGGCATAAGGCAGCCGCAGCCGCAGTAATGCCGCTCGGCCTGTTGCATATGAGACCGCTCCAGCACTGGCTTCACGATCGACTCCCTAGGTGGGCGTGGCAGAGCGGCACATACCGGGTCAAAGTCACCCTGCACTGTCGCCAAACCTTCACTCCTTGGTCGAATCCTGTGTTTCTACGGGCCGGAGTGCCCCTAGTCCAGGTTTCCAGGCATGCTGTGGTATTCACAGATGCTTCTGCCAAGGGCTGGGGGGCCACGTACAGAGGGCGTGCAGTCTCGGGTCTGTGGACGGGGCCCAAACTGCATTGGCACATCAACTGCCTAGAGTTGCAAGCAGTACGCTTAGCCTTGTGTCGCCTCAAGGGCCTTCTCAAACACAAGCACGCACTGGTCCATACGGACAGCACTGCGACCGTTGCGTACATCAACCGACAAGGTGGTCTACGCTCCCGTCGTATGTCGCGACTCACCTCCCACCTCCTCTTATGGAGTCAGAAGCATCTGAGGTCGCTTCGTGCCGTTCATGACCCCGGGGAGTTTAATCATGTGGCCGATAAGCTTTCACGTCAGCCTCCCCTTCCAGGAGAATGGCGACTCCATCCCCAGGTGGTCCAGCTGATTTGGAGAATCTTCGGAGCCGCACAGGTAGACCTGTTTGCCTCTCCGGACACGACCCATTGCCAGTGGTATTACTCCCTGACCAAAGGAACTCTCGGCACGGATGCCCTGGCACACAGCTGGCCCCGGGACCTACGCAAATATGTGTTTCCCCCAGTGAGCCTTCTTGCACAGAACCTGTGCAAGGTCAGGGAGGACGAGGAGCAGGTCCTTTTGGTGGCCCTGTATTGGCCAACCCGGACTTGGTTCCCAGAACTCATGCTCCTCGCGACAGCCCCTCCTTGGCCGATTCCTCTGAGGAGGGACCTACTTTCTCAGAGAAGGGGCACCCTAGTGCACCCGCGTCCAGACCTTTGGAAACTCCATGTCTGGTCCCTGGACAGGACGCAGAGGTTCTAGATGGCCTGCCACAGGCAGTGGTTGATACCATCTCTTCAGCTAGAGCCCCCTCTACGAGGCGCCTCTACGCTCTGAAGTGGAACCTGTTCGTTGGCTGGTGTTCTTCCCACGGGGAGAACCCACGAACTTGCCAGGTCAGAGTCGTGCTCTCCTTCCTACAAGAGGGGTTGGAGCGAAGGCTGTCTCCCTCCACTCTCAAAGTGTATGTTGCCGCAATAGCCGCACATCACGATGTAGTTGACGGTAAGTCCGTGGGGAAGCACGACCTGGTCATCAGATTCCTCAAGGGTGCTAGGAGGCTAAATCCACCTCGCGATTTGCACCCTGTACCCTCTTGGGACTTAACTTTAGTGCTTAGAGCACTCCAAAGTCCTCCTTTTGAGCCTTTGACGACAGTTGAGCTTAATATCCTGTCCATTAAGACAGCGCTCCTGTTAGCATTGGCTTCCTTCAAGAGGGTAGGGGATCTGCAGGCTTTTTCGGTCGACGAATCGTGCCTAGAGTTCGGGCCTGGCCTTTCTCATGTTATATTGAGACCCCGGCTCGGATATGTGCCCAAGGTTCCTACCACTCCCTTCGCGGACCAGGTAGTGAACCTGCAAGCGCTGCCCCAGGAGGAGGCAGACCCAGCCCTAGTTTTTCTCTGTCCCGTCCGGGCCCTCCGGGTTTATATAGACAGAACGCAAAGCTTCAGGACCTCAGATCAGCTCTTTGTTTGTTATGGAGGCCAGCAGAAGGGGAAGGCTGTCTCCAAGCAGAGGTTAGCCCACTGGCTAGTGGATGCTATCACCAGGGCTTATGAGTCCCAGGGTGAGCCCTGCCCACCCAGGTTGCGGGCTCATTCCACTAGGAGTGTTGCCGCTTCTTGGGCACTGGCACAAGGAGCCTCGCTAACAGACATTTGTTGAGCCGTGGGCTGGGCGACACCGAACACGTTCGCTAGATTTTATACCCTACGTGTGGAACCTGTTTCCTCCCGACTACTCGCTACGGCCAGTAATTAGAGGGAATAGGTGTGTCGGCTTGCGACGCCATTCCGTGAGTGGATACTTGCGTCTTTTTTGCTCCGTTGGTTACCCAGCAAACGGCTAACCTCGTGAGTTCCTCCATCACCCCCTCCGGTGCCAGGCGTTGCGGACCGCCAGCACCAGGTCTGCTACCTTCAGTAAGGAGTTGCTAGTAGACTGGGTGCCTTTTCCAGTGGTCCCTGCGGCGACCCATGATTGCCACGTGCAGTTCAGCCGTGTCTTCCCCTTGACAGACTCATTTTGTCTTCCCTGTTGAGTATGCTCCTCACTCCTCCGGACTGGGACTACCTTCAAGGACTGCCATATGTTTCACTACCCTACGTGGTTAGTACATGTGTGTATTTGAGGGCCTTCCTCTAGGCTGCCTCAGCTTCCGCAGCGTTCCCCCCAATTATTATTTTCCTTGGGGACGGGCACGCTTTCCCGGTGTTATCCAATATCCACTGATTGGGTCTTGCGGAACATCAGTGTGTTTCCCTAGCTAGCTCCCGCAAAATTTCTGGAAACTGCTGCAGGGCTGTAGCTTAGCTGGGCGCTGGAAGGGGCCAGCACCATGGCGTTTTGGTAGGGATCCCAATTCGTCAAGGGAACTCCCCCGACGAGGCGTCGGAGTTCCCTGATGACGAAAGGGAACGTCTCGGTTACGTATGGTAACCCTCGTTCCCTGAGTCCAGGGAACGGAGACGCCTCGTCCCGTCGCCATGCTGCTGTACCTTCGTGGAGGACTGGACACCGTCCGGCTCCTCAGCGAAAAGCATTTGTGTATGCGCTTGCTTCCGCCTTTATACCCGCACTCATAGGCGGGCTGCGGAATGCAAATGTTGCATGCCAATGTTCATTGGCTCGTTTTAATTCACTCGAAGGCAGTTGGTCTCCCTAGCGTGATCCCAATTCGTCAGGGGAACTCCCCCGACGAGGCGTCTCCGTTCCCTGGACTCAGGGAACGAGGGTTACCATACGTAACCGAGACGTTATGTAAATTAAAACTTGTTAATGAAACAAACTCGTTTTATATGTACATTATTTATTTTTGTTATGCAAGTTATAATTTGTTAATGAAAAAAAAAAGTAATTGTCACCTAGTGACCAACGTTAAATAAAATAAATCAATCAAATCAGGTCCCAGCCACAGAAACAAAACAGACAGTCAATATGTGGATACAACAAATAGTCTTTATTAGGACAGCAAGCACTAACTAGAAATAGTATTACGTAGGGGAAAGAGTTCACTAAAATGATGTCTCTGAAGCCGTTTGGAGGTTCGGTGGCTTCACGACAGTTCGCTACAGCTGTCCTCCCTCCAAAAAGTCAAGCGGACACGTCCAGAAGGTCACGGCAGTCGTCCGACCCACAGGAGAAAGTTATTGTACTCTCGGCAGCAAACAGCAAACGCTGAGGGGGATTCCGGTGTAAGCAAGGCAGTCTTCACAGCAACACTGGGCCCAGGAGCCAAGATGGATAATCCAGAGGCTAGAAGAGAGCACCAAAAATGACCACCAACATCACAGATAGGTCAACTTTTACACTGTAGTTCGATAAAATATAATTACGGCCCTTCAGGCAGCATTAGAGAGCGTTGAGGGAGATTCGAGGATAGCCACAGTCTTCAGGAAAATGCCAGCCACTGGAACCATAAGATAGGTATTGCTGAGGCTAAAAGCAAACGACCACAATGAACACCAACACCACAGAAAATGGACACACATTCACAATGTGTGGTAATAAAATATAATTACGGCCCTTTAGGCAACATTAGCGAGCGTTGAGAAAATCCAGCTGCAGTATACCGATAGTCAAACAGAGATGCCTGGGAACCTGGGCTTCATTTGCAGAGCATGGAAGTGCATTGAACACAATGGCAGCAGATCAGCAGCCACCAGGAAAAAAAAACCCTCTTTGTTCCAAAGAGCCAGTTTTTATCTCCTTCAAACTAGGTATGGCCAGCTGTTAGACAATTAGTCACTAATTGCCATTATCAGCAGCAATGCAGAGGCAATAATTAAGTTTTCTCAATCACAGGAAGTGTCGTCCAAATATGGGTAGAAAGGTGGAGCATGGTGACAAGTTCTAATGAATTAATTAAGTCACATTAGCAGGGAGGAAGCACAGTCCAAATATGGGCATAGTAATAAAACAGGAAGCGGGTTGCCAGGTTTGTCCATAAATGGGTGTCTATAAAGAGTCAAGCAGGGCAGATTAAGAAATAACAAAACCCACTACAAATTTGATGCACAGTAAATAACCACCACAATTCAGAGTGCCAATATATTAATGCACACAGTAAACACCATCACACATGACACTGCACACAGTAAGGCCCAAATGTCTCTGATCAAAAAAAAACCTGTGACATTTCCCCCCCACTTTTCTAGTGGTCGTCCCGACACTATCTATATGTGCCCGTACCTGGTTGGGGGCTGACCCCTGGTGGATCTTTGTGACCGCCTTACTGCCCCACTTGTTGGACTCACAGGGAGGCTTGGCAGACAGGGCACGGTTTCAGGCGGTATTATATGCTCTGATTCAGTCAACAGGCTTGGGGTCTGTGCCGTTGGGTCTACTCCACTAGCTGCAGTCAACAGATCTCTCTCTGGGTTCGGTATGACTGAAGTGGCGGTGGGCATATGGCCAGTCAGCTGTTGCTGATGGATGAGTGGAGTGACCATGGTCGGATACCAGCTCCTCTCTTGGCATGTTAACGGGGCAACAGCGCAGGTTATTGCGGTGAATGGTCTTAGAGGGGCCTTCATGACCTTCTGGATGAATTACATAGACCGGTCGATCGGCTCGAGGTCGGGCTACCACCACCCAAACATCCGGACCCCAACGCGGTGCCAACTTGCCCTTTGCACGCCTGCGGAAATTCCTTGGCAGTACTCGTTCCCCTGGCAGAAGCGTATCCACTTTGGCCCGTCGGTCATACCTTTTCTGGTCCTTTTGTTGCTGCCTCTCAGCATTTGTCTTCACCACGTTGTAGGCTTGTGTCAGAGTTCTGTAGTGTTGTTTCACCCAATCCGACAAAGAGTATCTTGGTATGGGAGGGGATGAAGTTACGACCCAGTCCACTGGGAGGCGTGCATGTCGACCGAAGACGATGAAATGAGGGGTCATACCAGTGGAACCATGGGTGGTGTTATTATAAGCCTGTAGTAATGCAGGGAGACTCTGTGGCCAGTGGTTCTGATCAGCTTCTGAAAGAGAACTAAGGAGAGACAGCAAAGTTTGATTAAACCTCTCGCATGCACCGTTACCTTGAGGATGGTAAGGGGTGGTTCGGGACTGTTTGCATCCATACAACTGGCACAGTTGTTCCATTACTGCTGACTGAAAGGCCCCTCCATGGTCAGAGAGGATCCTTTCTGGGCACCCCACCACCTGGATCATGGCACTGTACAGGGCTTTGGCTGTAGTGGTTGCGGACTGGTCCTTTGTGGGTACTGCAAAGGCATACTTAGAGAAGAGGTCAGTCATGACTAGAATATAAGGGAAAGGATCCCCGGGTCTTCCCAGAGAGAGGTAGTCTATTCCCAATACATCAAAGGGGTAGGATGTGGAAATAGGTGCCAGGGGAGCTCTTACCTCAGGTCCAGGCTTCTGCCGGAGACAACGAGGACAGGTCGCCGTCCAAGTCTCCACACTCTTCAGCATATTGGGCCAATAGAACCGTCTCCTCAGAACTGACCAGACCTTCTCTGCTCCCTGATGGCCCAAGCTTTCATGATATTGTTGCCATAGCTCTCGTGCTTCCTGCTCCGGGATCAACACTTGCCAGTATATCTCACCAGTCCTTGGGTCGGTGCATCGGCGTTGCATTTGATTGCCATGAATTACAATACGTTCCCACTCACGCAGGAGTCGCTTTACATATTGAGGAGCCCCTTTTTGTTCATGAGGCGGTGGAAGTTTGTTTACAGATTTCCAGGTCCACAGGAGCTGCAGCCCTGGGTCCTGAAACTGGCAATTATACCACCGGTCCGGAGTCTGGTGAATGTCCTCCACAGGATGGACCGAATCAGCTGGTTCAGCCACCACCCTTACCACAGCTTCGACACACTCGCCTGGCAAACTGGAAAGGGCATCAGCATTTTTATTAGTTCTACCAGGGCGAAACTTGATGGTATACTGATAGTTGGCCAGTTGGTTCACCCAACGTTGCTCCACAGCTCCCAGGTTGGCAGTGGCTAAGTGTACAAGCGGACTGTTGTCTGTAAAAACGTCAATGGTGGCCCCTCACAGATAATCCTTAAACTTCTCTGTTATGGCCCATTTCAGAGCCAAAAGTTCGAGTTTAAATGAGCTGTAATTTTGGTCATTTCTTTCTGAGAGGTGCAAACTCCGACTGGCAAAAGCTATGACTCTCTCTTCTCCATCCTGTTCTTGGGCCAGTACTGCTCCCAAGCCCTCCAGGCTGGCATCAGTAAACAGTCTAAAAGGTAGAGAGAAGTCAGCGTATGCAAGGACTGGGGCACATACCAAGGCTCTTTTTAGCCTGTCAAGCGAGTCCTGGCAAGTTTCAGTCCAATTCACCTGAATTTTTCCTTGTTGAGCAGTGGCCGTTCCCTTCAGCAAGGCATGAAGAGGGGCAGCAAGTTGGGTAAAGCCATGAATAAATCTTCTATAATACCCTGCAAAGCCCAGAAAGGAACGCACCTGTTTGATAGTTTGTGGGACAGGCCATTCCTCCACCACAGCGGTCTTCTGAGGATCAGTTGCTACTCCTTGGTTACTGATGACGTGGCCTAGGTAGGTTACCTGTTGCTGAAACAACTTGCACTTCTTTGGTTGTAACTTCAGGCCATGATCATACAGCTTCCGAAACACCTGTTCCAAGAGGTGAAGATGGCTGTCAAAGTAAGGGGAAAACACGACCACATCATCCCAAATAAATTAACAAAAATTCATGCACCATGGACCCCAAGCATCGCTGCATAAGCCTCTGGAAGGTTGCTGGTGCGTTGCACAGGCCAAAAGGCATACGGTCAAACTCATAGAGACCCATTGGGGTAGTGAATGCAGTCTTCTGGCGGTCTTGGGGGTCCATTTCAACTTGCCAGTATCCACTAGCAAGATCGAGTGTGGAATACCATTGGGCCCTCTTCAGCCCTGTGAGGGACTCTTCGATGCGAGGTAGTGGATATGCATCCTTGTGAGTAACTGCATTAAGCTTACGATAGTCCACACAGAACCTCCAACTGCAGTCTTTCTTTTTAACCAGGACTACCGGTGCTGCCCATGGACTGGAGCTTTCACGGACCACCCCACTATCTAGCATACCTTGTAGAAGGGTCCTCAGTTCCGGATAAAGAGTCGGGGGGACAGGACGGTAGCGCTCTCGACAGGGCGGAGCAGCACCCATGGGTATCTGATGCTGTACTGCATTGGTTCTGCCAAAGTCATCATCATGCAAGGCGAACACACTGTTCCACTTCTTTAAGAGCTGCAGAATGCGTTGGTGTTGATCTGGGTTCAGGCCATCTTCCTCAATAGCAAAGATAGGATCTGTAAGAGTAGAGAGTTCAGAAAGGTTAGTCACAGCTCGAATTGCCACTTCCACAGCTCCAGAGGAGTCAGGCTGGACCACTAACTCCCGTCCCACTTGGACATCACACTCGTCAGTCTGCGTCACCTTAGCCAATGGTCGGCGCAGTGGGATCTCTACTGGATAAGGATTTGGGTTGCACATCCTCATTGGCAGCTTACCTCCGCTTACCACCCCTAGCGACCGGGCTACATACCACTCCCCATCTTGGTCCTCGAGGGGTTCTATTAATGCATTGTGGACTGCCTTGGGGGTCAACCCCCAGAGCAACCCCTTGAAAGGGAATGGCGTGCCCTTCAGCCGTCACCCTCTGGCAGACAGAGAAGGCTTGTTCCCAAACTTGACCTGCTACAGGCGACAAAAGAGACTTGAAAGCTGACAACCCAGGGTGTTTACCCTTGGCCAATTCATCCCAACAGTGTGCAATTACATTCATTCCCAGAATGGCATGGTCTGCTCCCATGCACCCATCTTCAACCACTACCATTCCCTTCTGTGGAACCTGGACACCCCCAACAGCAAAATCAACAACGGCATAACCAACATACGGTATCTGCAATCCATTAACTGCTCGTAAGGTTAACCAGGGAGAGTCATGGGCACAATTCATGTCAATATCCCCAAAATGTCTTGCAAAGAAGGCTTTACTCACCAGAGTGACTTGGGAGCCGGTATCAAGGACACAAGAGATAATCTTTCCATTAGCCTCCACCTCAACACGTGGACATTCTCCAACAAGTTGGGACTTGGTGGTCACTCCAGCAGAGTGAGCGACCGTCCCTGCCACACGCCCCTTGGTGGCAGGGGGCACTAAAAACCCGAAGTTGACCTGAGACGAGTTGGGCAATACCTCTGGATGTGCCCCACTCTTCCACAGTCCCTGCATATTGGCCTCCCCTCAGCATCCCATTGGAAGGACCCCCTGCCTGGTGGTATCTGTTGAGGTCTTGGACGCAAAGTTGAACCGATGGGCAGTTGGGGTGAGATGGCAAGCAAAGATGGAACAGTGGGCTGACTGGCCGTTAGGGGGGTAGGTGATATCTGTTTGCGGAGTTCTTCAACAATGGAGGCACTCAAACCCTTCAGTTGCTCTGCCACTTCCTTGCGACATTCTGCCTGGAGTTCGCTTTTCAGTTGGCTCAAATCAGGTGTGTCGCATTTTGGGGTGTGAACTGGTGAGGCCACTGCTGTAGGTGTGGCGGCCCATCTGACCCAGGCATGGTCTTCTCCATGTTGCTGCTCTTGCTGGAGAGCCACAGCCTCAGTACAGACGGCGGCAAACGTCAACTGTGGATTGCGACGCACTTGGCGATGGATCTCTTGCTGAATTGGGCCGGGTCTTAAGTTCAAAGTGAACTGATCTAACAGGTACTCACTCTCTTCTTCTTGGGTTGACTCACGTCCCTGCCAGTCAAAGTAGAGTTCCCGCAACTTTAAGATAAAGGATTCCACTCCCTCCTCCTGACCTTGCCTGCAGCTGAAGAACCTTGACCGTCGCTGAGCTTGACTTCCTCCATCACCATACTTCCTGTTTTAAGGTATCCAGCAGTGCCTTAGTGTCAGCAGTTTCCTCCGCCTTAAATAACCGTGCCTGGCGCCTTGCCTCCCCATCTAGAGCTGCCAACAGAAAATCCACCCCTTGTTGTGTGGTTAACCCTTGGGCCCTTAGCATAGCTTCTATCTGAGACCTCCATGAACTAAATTTTCCCCTTTCCCCACTATAACGGGGTATCCATGGCCCCCCCATAAACCATGGAACTAATAATTGGGCTGCAGCCTGACTACCTCCACTAACCACATTTCCTTCTGCCTCTTGGTTAGCTGCACTACCAGGAGGGTCAGACATGTCTGTTGTGTTCCGCTGCTGGGACCCTGCCGACTACGCCAGAAAAAGACTGTCACCTAGTGCAGTGGTTCCCAAACCTGTCCTGCCGGCACCCCAACACTGCACGTTTTCTTTGTCTCCCTAATCAAACACACCTGATTCAACTCATCAGCTCATTATCACATGGGTTAATGAGCTGATGAGTTGAATCAGGTGTGTTTGATTAGGGAGACAAAGAGCCAGTTTTTATCTCCTTCAAACTAGGTATGGCCAGCTGTTAGACAATTAGTCACTAATTGCCATTATCAGCAGCAATGCAGAGGCAATAATTACGTTTTCTCAATCACAGGAAGTGTCGTCCAAATATGGGTAGAAAGATGGAGCATGGTGACAAGTTCTAATGAATTAATTAAGTCACATTAGCAGGGAGGAAGCACAGTCCAAATATGGGCATAGTAATAAAACAGGAAGCGGATTGCCAGGTTTGTCCATAAATGGGTGTCTATAAAGAGTCTAGCAGGGCAGATTAAGAAATAACAAAACCCACTACAAATTTGATGCACAGTAAATAACCACCACAATTCAGAGTGCCAATATATTAATGCACACATTAAACACCATCACACATGACACTGCACACAGTAAGACCCAAATGTCTCTGATCAAAAACAAACAAAATACTGAGTCAACCTGTGACATAATCTCTGTGCATTGTTTATTTTTTGTAATGCAAGTTTAAATTCGTAAATGAAACAAAGAACAAATTGTTTTATACATTATTTTTGTTATGCAAGTTATAATTTGTAAACATAATATATTACTCTGTATATTTATTTTTGTCATGTCAATTAATTTGTAAATTAAACAAAATAAATTGCTCTATACATTTTTACTTCCAGTACTTTTTACAATTATTTACAAGAGTTATTAGTTATTTCAGTTTCGCTATCAGAGACGCTGCTGCCAATCACTGTTGAGAAATGCACAGATGGGTAATTCACACACACTTGATAACGCCTCGGTTATATATGTAACCCTCGTTCCCTTTCAGTCGGTCACGTTCACGTCTTGGTATCTCAACAGAGCGTTTTAAGGACAAAAAGCTGACAAATGTCTTGAAATACATCATCTGAACAGTGTTTTGAGACGTGGTAATCACAGTTTTAGTGGAATAATTGACTCAGGGCCTTTGAATTATTGAAATATAATGTAAAAATATTTATTGAAAAATAAAGTAAAAATAATGAGGGACTTTTGTCCCTATTAATTTAATGGCATTTGTCAATTATTCCTTACTTATTCCCGTATTTCTTTTGCCTTTTATGAGTTTAATAAAGAACTGTGTGTCGTCTTCTGTCCAAACACACCATTGTTGCTGGCCTCAGACTATAGGGGATATCAGGGCTCGCAGCAAAGGACACACAGGCAGTGAAGCACTGTGTACCTGTGAAACAATAAAAGACAAAATGAGCGTTGTTCCCTTGGCGCGTCAGTTTACTTCTGAGATCGCACCCGGGAGAAAGCTTGTCTCTATAGTGTGCTTTACAGGAGCGCTCAGGCACCATGCAGATGTGGCGGTGAACTGACAAATAATTCTCTTGGCGTTCACATAAACAAAAATTCAATGTTTTTTAACATAAAAATTATAACACCCTTTACATCTTTAAAGAATGATCGACTTTTACGTACGCCAGGTGACCTGTGAATGACCTGTTTCCATTGTAGTTTTGCAAACTAATCCTTTTTCGAATTGCCTGAAAAACCACCTCATCAGTAGCCTACTGTTGAACACTTTCAAAATCAGATCTGAATGATTTCAGTCCTCAAAGGCTTTTTCTGTAAAAACCTCACTGAACCAAGAAATGTCTCTTTCGATCGCAATGATCCTGGTTAACAACTCTTTAGACTTTGAACTACTTCATTACATTCACAGTAAAACATTCACAGCATTATTTGCATAGTGCATAAACATTATATTGAACACTTATTGAACTTTTGTTATAATTTTATCGAGGAAAATTAAGAGAATGCAAGGGCGCAAAAACACAGTTCAGAATTTGCCCTTACAAGTCTCCCATGTGAGCATTAATTGTGTTGCACATGCTGCCTATAGAGTTCCAAATGAGTCACTAGGAGCTTCCATGACAATTAGGATGCTGCCTTAGAAGGGTGCTGCCTATGTAGACAGTGAGACAGCTCAGTAGGTTTTGGATCAGAGCCTTGCCTGTGCAAAAGTTCTGACAGCTGCCCTGAAGCTTAGTAAGCAGAGGTGAAATATTTCATGCCCTCTTGAGAAAAATTTGATGTATTTTAATTTAGAGACTGATTATGAATTAAAGGGGTCATATAATGGTACATGCACTTTTACAAGTTGATTGTACTGAAATGTGTGTTGGCAGTGCCTGTACACAACCATCATAAAATGATAAAAATCCATCCAGTGGTTTTTTTTTAATCTCCTTATATGTTTGACCCTCTCTGGAATCAAGCCGTTCGACCGTGTGACGTCACACGGTCGGACGCCCCTCCCACGATTGTGATTGACAGCTGCAGCGTTTCAACACAGACCCGCCCTCGCTCATGAGCGAGCTGTCAATCATAGTCCGCGCGTCATTGTTGATACCCTCACTGGAGCGCTGTCTATGAGCAGAATGTCGTCTGCGATTGTTCTTCGGTGTAATAAGGAACACAGCAGTCATTTGGATGTTCCTAAATCCGAACCGTTGAAGATGCAGTGGCTGAGTTTTGTTTTTGAAGGGATATGCCCAAAGGATTGACGCGGGGATTCCCCACGATCTCTGCGCTTTCCTGTGTGAATCATTTCACACCAGACAGCTTTACAAACGAGAAAAAATGGATCGGTACCAACGTGTTCCTGCTGAACCTCCAGAAGTGAGTGTGATGTTTTATTAACCTTTATATTAATATTTATATTAATCTTTGCAAATTTGCAAACCTTGCTGCAGGCTTCACTATGAATGCGGCTGTTTACACTCAGGGTACATTACGGCATGTTTTCTATGTACGACGTTCTCAATATAATTCATAATCCCACGTTTATAATGAACAACGCGTGGTTATTGTGTTAGAAACGGTGTACGCACAGAACAGAGGGGCGGGGTGAGCAAAGCTCATTATCATTTAAAGACACATGCACTTAAACGGCGTGCTGAAAACAGAGCTGTTTTTGAGCAGGTGAAATTAGTGTTTTCTTGCAATACTAATGAGAATTTTTAATTAAAGTATATTACAAACTTTTAATTTAGACCCTAAAGAATCATATTAGCTTGAACAAAAATGGCATTATATGACCCCTTTAAAACATAATGACACTGTCACAGCACTTGTTTACCCCAAAATGTAAATGATAATGAAAAAGAAGTGATACATTTGAATCTCCAGAGAAGCCATGTTCAAAAGCTGGTAAGTTCTGTTCTCATTTCTGTCACTGTGCAAAGTGACAGTCACTTTTTCTTCACCTGTAGCATTGTGGCTTTAAAAAGGCAACAGTAAAATGGCACTGTTTAAATTCAGGCGTGAGATGAAGGCAAATGAAGGGGTTATCAATGATTAATTGAAAGTGCTGCAGAATTAAAATACCTGTGTAATCTATTTATAAATAACTAATGAGACATTTAAATGTTCGTCCCACTTGTCGCTGATTTTCTTTTATAATTTCCTAGACACAACAAGTAATTGGGTCAGGAGTTGACCTACATATTAAAGTGATGTCGTTTTAAACATCATAAAATGTTTTCGTTCTAACTTTAAAAGGTTTATTTCTTACAGTTATTTTAGATACATACTCAAAACAGATCTTGTCAATATATTTTTTTTTATTTATTTATAGGCTACTTATAGCTAGCACATACAGTAGGAACGTCTCAGAAGTGCAATGCCATCTGCTGACCACAGCATAGTTTCACACAGAATATTAAAGAACTTTATAAGAACATCTCATCCTTAAAAAACTGTTATGCAGAAGCATCATCCCCATTTGAAAAAAAATCTGAAAAGAGAACTTATTTCTAGCTTTGAAAATGTTTTGAAGAAAAGTTGTTTTAGGTAAAGTATTTTTCTTAAATGTGACAGAAATCATATGCTTCGCTCCTGCTCTTAAGAGCATAAAAATGACTACAAGATGGGATATAAGTGCACTCAATATAAAAAGCTGCTGGTGTATTTACATTTATGCATTTGGCAAACGCTTTTATCCAAAGCAACTTACATTGCATTCAAGGTAATACATTTTATCAGTTCATGCATTTGCTGGGAATCAAACCCATAAAGTTTGTGTTGCTAGCAACAGAAACGCGGTTGCTTTACCACTGAAGACGGTAAATTAAAATTTATTTTCACAGATAAACTTATACATAGAATTGCAAGAAACATCAAACCAATTGTTGAAATAGTTGGAAGAATTTTTCACAATAGCACAGTTCTCTCCATTGGGATCTTCTACTCTCCAAGTTATCAGGTTCACTTTTCTGAAACTCCCTCTGGAACCAAAACCTTCAATAGCAGAAACAGGTGGTCATGGTTAAAACCATATTCTTACTTTCGAGAATATTTTAAAGAAAAACAAGGTTTACATAAACTTTTTTTATTTTATTTTTTTTATTATAGTAGCTGAAAAAACTCAGTCATATGGTCATATAGATAAGAGTGAGACATCAGTCAAAACTGTTCTATTTTACTGTACATTCAATATTAACAACAAAATGTTTGCTTCCATAAAATTAAGAAAACATGCACGTTCTGCCGTTGCGTTCTCTGTGAACTACTTTCTGGAGCATGTCACAAAAATGAACTAAAACACATCAAATACTTGTAGCACACATGAGAAATTTGGGTAACGCTTTAGATTACAATCCGGAAAGTACTGTGTAATTAAAATGAAAGTACAGTATAACTTTCGGTAATTACAGTGTACCTATAAAGTACTTACGTGTAAGTATAGGGGAACAATATGTAAAGTCTTGGGAATAAAGGTGTAACAACCAGGCAAATACTGCGTAATTAAAACGAAATTACAGTGTACCTATAAAGTACGTATGTGCAAGTATAGGGGAATAATATGTAAAGTTTTGGGAATAAAGGGTAACAACCACGAAAATAACAAATTATTTAGGCAAATTATTTAGACTAAGTATTTTAAAATCTTACTTTTGGGAGCAATTTAGCAAGTACATACACTGCACCTTTTTGTAATAATAGTGTATAAAAATACATAAAGGTTTTTTAAAATTACGGGGTACATATCAGTGCATTTATAAAGTAGGCTAATTTGTTATTATTGCAAAGGTGCACTTTGCAAAGTTTCAAGGCAAGTTAAACTATTGCAACTTTTTTTTTTTTAAATGCTGGGAAAATATACTCTTGCTCCATGTAGTTACAGGGTGTTACGCTGCAGAGCAGGAAGCAAGAAGCAGGATCCAAGTGCAACAGTGTTTTTATTAAATTAACTAGAACTTTGACATAAACTCAGACTTAGCCCCCCGTGACATAGCCCCCCCTCTATGGGCGGCTCCGGACGCCCATAAAAAAAATAAAAATATATAAAAAAAGTTCAGGAGGGCGGTGAAGCGGAGGCGGTCTTGGGGGAGGGACGGAGGGCCAGGCCCGCACTGGGAACCGGGACCAGGATATAGGCAAGGCGGACCTGGGCCGTGGGCGACCAGGGTGGAGCAGGATGTGCAGGCGGCCAGGGCGGAGCAGGATGTGCAGGCGGCCAGGGCGGAGCAGGACGTGCAGGTGGCCAGGGCGGAGCAGGACGTGCAGGTTGCCAGGGCGGAGCAGGACGTGCAGGTGGCCAGGGCGGAGCAGGACGTGCAGGTGGCCAGGGCGGAGCAGGACGTGTAGGCGGCCAGGGCGGAGAAGACCCTTCGGGCGGCCATGGAGGAGCAGGCTGAAGCGGTGGCCCAGAAGGACCAGGCAGCATGAGGAACCTTGTCGGCAGGGCCTCCACGGTCCCCTCAGAGGACTTATTGCCCCCCCCCCCAAAAATTTTCTTGGGGAGGTTAACGTGCTTAGGATGCTGGTAGGAGTCCAGCAGCAAAGGCGTGTCAGGACTGGACGAGACCAGCGGCGAGGACAGGTCTGGACTGGACAGGACCAGTGACGTGACGTGACATGAACAGTCTCTGGATCGGCAGACGTGACTTGAACAGTCTCTGGATCGGCAGACGTGACCTGAACAGTCTCTGGATCGGCAGACGTGATGAGAACAGTCTCGGGCTGGGCCATCTTGTCCGAAGACACAGGCTCGGCAGGCATGACGTGAACAGGCTCGGCGGCGGCCATCTTGTCCGAAGACACAAGCTCGGCGGCGGCCATCTTTTATGAAGACACAGGCTCGGCAGATGTGACGTGAACAGGCTTGGCGGCGGCCATCTTGTCTGAAGACACAGGCTCGGCAGGACTGACGTGAAGCTCTGGCTCGGCAGGACTGGACGGGACCAGTGGCGAAGGCTCTGTGCTGGACGGAACCTGGAACAGGGACAGGCTGGGCAGGAGAGTCTTCTTGGCAACACGCACTGACATCAGCGCGGAATCGGCCACGCTGGAAACCAGTCCTAGACGGCTATAGGCCGATCTGGTGACTGGCTTGATGATTGGCGTGACGTGAAGAACAGGCAGCGTCTCCTCCACACCCACAGCAAACGACGAATTACTCAGGAAAAGGGCCAGGTCGATATACCTTTCTAGCGTCCAGCCGGTATAGTCCTCTGGCATCATTTGAGCAATATCCTCGTCCAGACCGCTCCAGAACAGATCCATGAGCTGAACGTCATCTAGTGACGCTAAATGGCAGCAAGCCCAGAAGTCCTTCACATACCTTTCAATGGGCTGGCCATCTTGAAATAAAGTAGCAAGGAAACTCCTTAGGGCCTGGTTGCTCACAGTTGCTGGATCCATTTGTGGTGAGTTATTCTGTTACGATGCAGAGCAGGAAGCAAGAAGCAGGATCCAAGTGCAACAGTGTTTTTATTAAATTAACTAGAACTTTGACATAAACTCAGACTTCAGAACAAAACAAAGAACATGCAACCTCACAACATCAATAACTCACAATGACTGAACTAAAACACAGGGCTTAAATACACAGACAACCAAGCTAAACAAGATAACAAGGGGGCGTGGTAAATAAGAAATACCTGGGAAGACTAATCAACATAACAGCAGACAGCTAAACATGCAAAGACAGAGGAACACATGACAGACAACAACAAGACACAAAACCCACACCGTGACACAGGGTAAGTATAACATTGCGGGCTGTAAATTAAAGTGGTGCTTCTTACCCTCTTGTTTCATGTAGTTACAGGGTAAGTACAATAAAAACACATGTACACACACAATCTGTTATCACTCAGAAAACTTTATTTGAAAAACAACTTATTTCAAAACGGATTTACAGCACTTTGTTTCTCTTGCTTGGTTTCCTCCTCCTCTTGTTCCTCTTCTTCTTTTTCTTTCTTTCCACTGATGAATCTTAAGAAGGAATCCCATGACATGTCTCTTGCTATTCTGTATTATGTGTTAAAAGAAAATACAGTACAGAAATGTCCTCACCATCTACTCATATTTTACCCTCATGTCATCTGAGATGTATACAAATTTCCTTCTTCAGATTAACACAAACAAAAGTTTTTAGAAAAATAAATAATCTCTGTGAATGCATATAATGCAAGCTCATGTGTTCCTAAAAGTTGACAACAGCACATACAACAATAACTACAGTAATCCATACGACCCCAATGGATGAATCAATGTCTTCTGAAGTGAAACGATAAGCGTTTGTAAGAAAAATACCAAATATTTTACATTTTTAAACTGTAGACTATCGCTTCCGACCAACTGTCACCTGCGCGTTCATGAGAGGGTTGAGTAAATTTACGCTTGAAAATTTAAAGCTTGACGTAAGCGCACCGAAAAAACGAATGCCGAATTATTTTTATTGATTTTTTTAATGTTTTTATTATTGCTCACAACAAAATACAAACAATAACAGATAATAATAATGAAAAACAAACCATGCAGAAGAACAGACACCATCAAACTCCCGCGAGAATGCAATGAACGCTGAAAGCTTCACCAAAAGCGAAGCCATTCAAGCCGGCCCTATGAAGCCGACTCTCTTGCACTCGCTGGTGATAGTTGGTCGGTAGCGAAAAGATGAGTAAATTATGAGAACATCTCTGGGTGTACTGTATTTTCTTTTAATACATAATACAGAATCCGGTGCAGCGATTAAGATTAGGCTAATCAGTGGAACGATAGAAAAAGAAGAGGAGGACCAAGAGGAGGAGGAAGCCATGCAAGAGAAACAAAAAAGGACAAAACATGCTACTTTCTCTCAGTACTTTAGTATTTGAAATGAAAAGTTGATTTTAAAAAAATAATAAAGAATAAGTAATATGTATAGTATAGTAATAAGTAAAGTGTAATATGTTGTAAATCTGTTTTGAAATAAGTTGTTTTTCAAATAAAGGTTTTCCACGTGATGTCAGATTGTGTGTGTAGGCTACATGTGTTTTTATTGTACTTACCCTGTAACTAAACAAGAGGGTAAGAAGCACCACTTTAATTTACTGCCCGCAATGTCATACTTACCCTGTAACTACATGGAATACTTACAGTCTAAATAATTTGCCCAAATAATTTGTTATTTTCTTGGTTGTTACCCCTTTATTCCCAAAACTTTACATATTATTCCCCTATACTTACACGTACGTACTTTATAGGTACACTGTAATTACCGAAAGTTACACTGTAATTTTATTTTAATTACGCAGTATTTTCCAGGTTGTTACACCTTTATTCCCAAGACTTTACGTATTGTTCCCCTATACTTACATGTAAGTACTTTATAAGTACACTACACTATAATTACCGAAAGTTACACTGTACTTTCATTTTAATTACGCAGTACTTTCCGGGCTGTAATCTAAAGCGTTACCAAATATATATTTTTTAAAAACCATCTAAGATAGTGCACACACATCAGGGGAAGTGAGTAACACACACACACACACACACACACACACACACACACACACACACACACACACACACACACACAAAAGAAATATATTTGAAATATATTTTCAGGATATATTTTGGAATATATGCAAATATTTGAAATTGGCCCAATAAATATATTTCATACTTATATTTCATATATTTTTTTTTATATTTCAGAATATATTTCAATGTATTTGGAATATATGCCACATATATTTTTGACACTTTTGGGGACCCATACAGAAAAAAATACATTGAAATATATTCTAAAATATAACAAAAATATATGAAATATAAGTATGAAATGCATTTATTGGGCCAATTTCAAATATTTTCATATATTCCAAAATATATCTTGAAAATATATTTCTTTTGTGTATGGGACACACACACACACACAGTGATACCTGTCGTGGATATTTTCTCTAAACCTAACTATCTGGGGCGTCTGCTCTCGACACCCACCTGATCTTAATATCTCTGGCGTCTGCACTCGACACCAATACCTTAATATCTCTGGTGTCTCCAAATCGACACCAATACCTTAAACTGGGGCGTCTACAAATCGACACCCAATACCTTTATACTCTAGCTCTAGCGTCTTCAGTCGACAACTGGCTGAGTTCTAACTAACTTGCTTCCCTAAACTAGCTTCCTACCTAAACTAGCTTCCTGCGCAGGAATAAATCGACAAACAGACCTGCAAATGTCCTTTAAATGCTTTAATCACGGCCGGGAGATCTTCCCGAGCAGTTCTCAGGGAATCTCTCCCCAGAAGCAAGGCCGGAGGATTTCAGACAAATTCCATTGAGAATCCCACCGGAAAATACATATACCACAGTTTTTATAGTATAGAGGTATGGCATAAATGTCATGCTGCATTACATAATTTCCCCACTATTTGATTGGTTCTTCATATGCAAACCCCTCTGTTACTAGGTAAAGCAAACTCTGATCTTGTGATTACTTATCACAAGGTTTTAACGATGACTTAATTCGTTCTAACAGACTTGTCTAGTTTCACTTCCCATAACTATGTTATTTTTACCCATAGACACATACTCAAAGTCACAAGTTTTTCCCAAAGAGTTTGGAAACATTAAAAGCATGAATGTTGTTCCTGCAAGAAAAACAAATGTTAGTTGATTAATTTAAGTTGATTAATTAAAATCCTGCACCACATACCACACACACACACACACACACACACACACACACACACACACACACACACACACACACACACTGTTTGGATTTAAATAGGCAAATGCTTAAGTCTTTGGATGATTATTACTATATTGTTCCGAATATAAGACGATGGTATTTATGGCATACCATAAAAATAACCTGTAGTTCTCATTTCCAGTAAATCTCACAATAACTGATTCCTCACCTTTGTGTGTGTACAGTGACAGATGTTGGCATGACAAAACAATTGGTGATCCGCATTACCTATCTAATCCAGGGGGTATGAATTTTTTTCCCTAAAAAAACAGCAGTTTCTCCCTGAAGACGGAGGGCAGGTGCTGGGCAAGACTTTTCTGCGGCATAATGCTAATCCATTATGCCTCATCATACTTAAGCAAGGACATTGACAGGCAAGTTTGTCAGTACCTAGCCGAAATAAGAAGAAGGTCCTCGCTGCTGGTATGTTCAGCTCTTTGATGATATCCAGTGCCTTTAGCTGGATGACTGCTCTACGTACTGACACACTTGCCTGTCAATTTCTTCAAAGCGGACGCTTTTAGCACTGTGGTAAGCTTTTCTTTGACCGTTAGCATTTTTGGGGCTCGCCATCTTCTTATCTTATACACTGACACGCCGAATTTTTCATCTGCTTAATGATAGTTGTTTGACTCCTCTGCATTTATCACATGAGCTTAATGTTTGTATCATAACCTCTCCTCAGTTGCTGGTTCACTTGCCTGACTTTTAATCTCTCTGTTCTGGGCGGTCATTCACCATCATGAGGTCACATGGCACTGTAAACTTCCCTCTCTCTTTCTTGCTTCCTGGGGTCAGAAATTTGATGAGACATTATTGCTGAAATCTGAACCCTTGAATCAACACAGAATTTCTGTCAGTAACTATTCCTGAATTTTAACATGCAGTCTTTAAAAAAGAAATGGGATGAGATTTGCAAATGGTGTCTTAACTACCTGAACTTGTTTAATGTTTAACAGAAAGAGTGATTTATTCGACAAATTGATTTAGGCTTTTGAGAATTTGGTTCAGAGAATGGGATTTAGTGTTTTAGCAATTCAGAAAAACTGTAAAAAATAAAAATTATACATATATATATATGTGTGTGTGTGTGTGTGTGTGTGTGTGTGAAGGCTAATTTGAAAGATGTATAAATAATGATAAATAATCTTTAGTTTAGCTCACATAGACTGATGTCATGTGCACTGTGTGAAGAGTTGAAAAAGTGACCGGAAACGTGTCTTTGCGAATGTAAAAAAAATAAAATAATAATAATAATGGCATGCTTGATTTATTTATTTTATTTATTTTTATTTTTTTGCCAGTTCAATAATTGCCACGTACACAGTATGTTCATTTTATTATTTTTATTTGCTTTCCCGAGAAAAAATCTGCCAATTGAAAACATGTGGGGACCAGAAAGTGTAAATTCAAGACAAGAGCTTAAGTTGAGAAAAACTTCTCAATACAGGAGATGCATATAACAGACCAGACAAGGTCAGGATTTGGCAGGTCAGCATGGTCCAGTCGTCCCCTACTGGTGAATGTTGTAACTACACCATTGTGGGGACATAAAACACCTGATTTTCAGCGACAGCCCATGTGTATTGTGACTGAGCAAATGCCAAGCTTTTAACTGATGCCAGAAGCTTTGAACTGTCAAGACAACAGCTAATGTGAGTTTATGTGAACTCTTGAGATTAGGCAACCTGTACCTCCAACACTACACACCAATACTCCTCTTTCCCTTCAGTTAGTGAGATGACTCTGATATGTGAACATTTGCATAAGCTTTATTAGAGAAAATAAAGTTTACACACAGTCCAATAGAACATGATTACAGACACATTTCTTAATGGGAGCACTAAAGTGGTAGAGCTTAATAATTGCAAAAGTTTAAATTAATCTTACAAACAGATGAAATGATAATGTGATGCTAGATTCTGCTCCAACTGAAGAAGGCGGTTATCTGGTTGTAATGTAAAATTACAGACAGTTGTTGTAAAACAGCTTTACTTGTTTCCCCCATCTTTCATTCAAGAATGTTTGCACATTTCCCAGGGTCCCACTTCCCCCTTCATCTTGTATTGTGTTACGGGCCCAGTAAGCTTTGGAGACCCATGAGCTTTCATTAATACTATAGCAGCAAAATGCTGTCCACATGTAAGAGGGAATGTTCACTCTCTTATTCAGTTGATCATTGCCAGGTACAGCTCCTGTCAACACATAGGCTGAGACTTTATTGTGGTTTTTAGGGTCACGACAGTAATTCTTCATATCTGTTGTAGTCTCTTGTTCAGTGCGGTTCCATCTACCATCCCTTAATTTGTTCTTCTGTGGGACGCTGTTGGTGAGTGTGAATGTAGATTTAGCAGTTTCTCTATCAGCTGCATGACAGACTGGAAATAGCTGACCGGCACTCACATTTTGATGTTTGTTGTAATCTTCATTGATAGCCTGATTGACGAATGGCACACGAGCCTCAGCACTTGAAGGTTCAAGCTATAGGACAAAAAATTGAAAGAGACACAGTCCATTGAACAATAACTTTACAAAATAAGAGACTAGATTAATTAACTTCTGGACTGCAGATATAGAAATGTAGAAAGATATTATAGAAATATTTTAATCATAAAAAAAAAACACTATTAGAAACATCACCTTTGACTCGATCATCCAGGGAATCTTAATCTTCTCATGTGTTCCGGTGAATTTGTAAGCTGAGAAAAGAGGGATCCTCTTTGTTGTATCGTAGAGTGTTGCAAATCTTATTCTTTCCTTATATTTTTGACAGATTATTTTGTAACAGTTATCCTGCGCAGCCGAATCCTTTAGAATACCAGGGATAACTGGAGGTTTTCCTTTAAAAAAAAAGTCACTGCATTTACTGAATTTGTCTACAAGTTCAGACGTAATGCATGAAAAACTCAGCACCAGCAACGCAGAGACACTCACGATAAACAGACGCATCTTTACTTCAAATCTTCACTGCTTTTATGCTCTCAAGGTCCCACAACACAAACTGTGTCTCTGCTTGGCCCTCTCTATAAATGCAGATCTGCAGTAGAAACAATGGTCTTGAACACTCATACACACACAAACACACACACGCACTAATCTAATTCTGTGAACTCAAGTCTCGTACACTTTCTGAGAAACAGAGTCATGGTATCACACATAATATCAGCGTTAAGTTTCTTTCACACCCTCTGACATGCGAAACGACAATAAATATCCACAATTGCTCTAGTGTTTTCGTATCTTGCACTAGGGTGCTCTTCTCAGCACTCGAGGCCTCTTTACAGCATGCTGGAATCTTCTTGCCATGCAGTTTTAATTGTTTTCTGAATTGCTAAAATGACTCCATTCTCTGAACCAATTTGTCGAATAAATCACTCTTTCAGTAAAACATTAAACAAGTTCAGGTAGTTAAGACACCATTTGCAGATCTCATGGACTCTTTTTGCAAAACTCTAAACACATTCTCACTCACTACATTTCACACTGTGATGCACTTGTGTTTCAAAACTCTAAACACGGGCAGGCAAAAGTTAAACACAACTACAACACTGTTGTCATCGTTTACACACAACAATTCAAAATTGTTCACACTTATTTCTAATGATGTGACCAAACCAACTGGACGTACAAGTCAGTTCAGAGTGCCAAAACTGACTCAAAATGTTGCACTGAATGTTGATACCAACAATGGATGGAAACAATATAAGAAGGAGAGGAGGAAGAGTATGTGTATAAGAATGAACAAGGAGGAAGAGGATGAGGAAGAGCAGGTGTGGAGAATGTTGTCAAGGCTAGATCTGCTTTAGGGTTTTTCTCTTTGTCTGCAGAGATGACATTGCTTGTGATGTGATAAAGTCCTCAGGCCAGACCCAACATGAAGACAGGATGCTGAAGCAGAATGAATCTCTCACTGACCTTGATTTTGCAGTTGCACAACTCTTCTGAGTGTACTTTACTGTAACATGCACTCATTTAGAGTGTTTTAACCTTTTTGGCTTTTGCAATTGTGTCACTGTATTTTCACAGTATGCAAGTGCTGAATATACAGACATTCACCGGCCTACTATACAATATTCAGTACAATACTATACTTGCAGTGCATACAGTATACAATTTATTTACCTGTAAGTTGTGATTACTTTACCTTTTAACGTAATTGCAAAATCAGTTTACTTCGTTACAATATACTTTTTGTGTAACTGCATGCTTTGGATTCTGTGTTCTCCATTTTTTTTATGTAGTGTCTAATGAATGATCTGTAGTGTTTATAATATTGACTCGTTGTGTGTATGATCTGAAAGCAATATTTGATTTTGAGCACAGATTAAATTATTTTAAGGCAATTATTTGATTTTGCCAGAAGATTCAGATGTTCTGAATGTAGTTTGAAGATTTGTTTTGTTTAAGGTTTGATGATGGTTTCAAGAAATGTGTTTTAGCAATTCAGATAAACTGTAATAATTATCAATTACGTTATGCAGTATGATCATCTCTTGTAAGTTGCTTTACCAAGCGTCTGCCAATTGAAAACATGTTCTGACACTGGTGGAGACCAGAGAGTTTCAAGAGCTTAAAGACAAGCAAAAATTTTTAGATCTTTTCAATGAAGCAAAATTGTGTGGCTTGGCTGGTAAGCTGTCAGTCCCTATAGGTAGATGTCATAACTACACCATTAAAGGGATTAAACGCCTGTTTTTTCAATGACAGCCTTTCAAATAGTCTCAGCCTCAGACATCACACCAACCGTTGACTGAACGTCTGATGCATATTGCACACTTAACTAGAAACACTTCAGGTGTGTGTTGAGTTCTTCTCTGCCAGGAAACAAACCATTGTGTAAACTTTGTGTTTACAATTTTGACAATGTGCGCTTACCAGGATCAACTAAATGCTGGATTTTCAAAAGTATGTGAAGTTCGTGGCTTCATTGTTGCAGTAAACTTGCACAATGTTTTTGAATGAATAATTTATTAGATGCACACTGATCTGTTATCGTAGGGACATTGACTTTACATTTTCACGCCCCTAAACATGATGTGGAACAAAACGAACTGTGATTGGTTGCGTTACATGTCAGTCAGACGGCCTCTTGGGTGGTTTTTGGCCACTGAAAGCTGCGATAGAGTCCAGAACTTCTGCCGTCAGTCTGAAGGTCTGGCTACGCGAGAATACCCTTCAAATGTAGTCATGTATTGTGACTTAATACTTTACTTTTTTTGTTGTTGCAAAAAATATAATTTGCAAATGTTGTAGGAGATCATAGATGTTTAAATCTGGCTCTTAAAAGCATGAAATGGATATTTTCTCCTTTTTGCTGTCTTTGACATATAGTCACTAGTAAACGACTTAAGATCTGAGCAACAGGTGTTGATGATGAATGTGCAAGCTAATGGAAAGCTCTGTTCATTTAATTGTTGTAAATTGTTGTCATAATTGTTATGGCATAGGGGAGAGCGGGCACAAAGTAACGCTTTTTGACTTTCTCAGTTTGTGTAAATCTACTTATGGTTCAGAGTATTTATTTTTTCCCACATTAATTTCCCACATGTCTAGTACAATTATGTGTTTTTGTTTTATTATATACTTTTTTCTTGATATACCCCGAAAGAATGGAAGTGAAATGTGACAACATGCCCCATAGGTGGGGTACACTGTAACATGTGTGGGGCACATTGTAACATGACATATGACAGCTTAAAATGTTATCTGATCTAATAAAAAAAATATATACAAAACAAACTAAAATATTTTCTAAATAAAATACAATTAAAAAACATTTTCATATAAAATAATGGCAATTTTTAATAATTAAATATATACTCATTTTTGAGTTTTGACTATGAACACAGGAAAACACAGCTATACAACAGTTCAAAACAAATAAATGATTAGTAATTTCTGAACATTGACACTCAGTCTTTATTCACCTTTTTCTCACGTTTTCTCAATAAAATTAATAAAAGTATAGAATATAATAGCATATTTCTAATAGGGGCACATTGTAAGGCAGTGTTACAACATGCCCTCGCCTGCACAACTGGGATTTAAACCCTGCTAGTGTCTTCTGCTAGTTAGCGAAGCATTAAAGAACTATCTCAATTGTTAAATAACATCTTGGAGATTAAAATAATATCAGATTTGTCTTATTTTAAATAAACACAAAAAATAAAGATGAAAAATTAACTTAAGTAAGAAATTTACTTTTGCTATGGTTTAATAAATGTCTATGGATATCTTCCAAAAAAAAAAAAAAAAAAAAAAATTGGCTGAATTTTTTTTTCTATATAGTGTTGATATGGCAACTAGTAAATACACAAAGTTTCATCATCCAAACATGTGCGGAAGTATTTAAAACAAGCGTGTTACAGCTAACCCCGCGTTAGGTTGTGCCCCGCGCTCCCCTACATACAGTATCATGTATAGGCTAGTTCATTTATTCCTTGGTGATAGGCAACAAATCAAAATCTTTGAACTGTTCCAGACTACAGCGAAATGGATGGTGTTTGTGTCAACTATTAAGATTATGATGATAGCCCATACACAAAAGAAATATATTTGAAATATATTTTCAGAATATATTTTGAAATATATTTTTGGAATAAATGCAAATATTCGAAATTGGCCCAATACATATATTTTAGTTAAATATATGTAAATATATTTTTTTATTTTTTTGAAAATATATTTTAGTTAAATATGTGAATATATTTGTGTCAATATATTTACTAACAACATATGTGTTCATATGTTTTAACTTTTGCAAATTGTTTCATTTGAAATATATTTTGAAATTTAAAAAGTTAACATTTTCACAAACAAACAACACATTTTCAATTTATTTTTTACATTTTTATTTATTTCATTTAAAATCTGAGTTCAGCTATTTTTGAGTTGACAGCTGTCCCCAGTTGTCCCTTGTATATATTGTAAATGTATATATTGTATATAAATGTACAAAAAATGTATATATTGTATATAAATGTACAATAAATGTATATATTGTATATGAAATACTATTATTTGAATTATTTTTACAGGATTGAATACAGTTATTTAATAGTGTGTGTATGCAGTGTTAGACACTGAGTTCTATCTATTGTTTAAGTGCACTTCACTGTTGGAGTATCATTGTTATACTTGCATCATAAATATTGTGCATATTTTCAATATTTAAATGACTTCAGGAAAGATGTCAATAAAACAACAATAAATCTAATAATTGCACTTAGTGTTAGGTACGTGCCACCTAATATGGCCTAATAGTCCTAGGAAAGCAACTATCTGTCATTTTACATTGCAGTCATTTAAATGTAAGTACAGTATTTATTATAGCTGTGTGTCATAATACAGTAGTGAAATATGGTAGCCTACTGTTGTGTATAGGGGAAAAGGTAGAGGAATTACTATTATCAAAATACATTTTCAACCCTTCTTTAGCAAGCTAAACATTTTATGATCATATATTTTGTCATATATTTGACATTACATGTTATAAATGTAAATATATTTCACACTTAACATCATATATTTTTGTTATATTTCAGAATATATTTCAAAATGATAAATATAAGTGAACAACAATGCAAATATATTTCAGTGTATTTGGAATATATGCCACATATATTTTTATATATATATATATATTTTTTTTTCTGGACCTGTACTTTCCACTCTACACCCTGTAGACAGTAAAATAACTCTAATATGCCAACATATGCACAAACTTTATTAGACTTTATTAGAACAGTTTACACACAGTCCCATTTATAACAGGCTCTGGACTTCAGACATATGTATCAAAAATGTAAATGCTAAAAATGGCCTTTGACAGGCTTCTAATCCTACAAACGTAATAACTGATCATTCAATGATTTTGAATCCTTATGCTGCTTTTGGTATGTTTATTGTATGTTTGTTTGTTTTTTGGCACAGTTGCTCTCAAACAACTGTACATTTTTCACCCATTTTTGACTCAGAAATTCCTGTAATTCCTTCAGACTCTTTTTACTGATCGTTTTCTCTTCATCTTCTCTTTCTTCTTTGTTTAGGGCCCAATAAGCTTGAGATAACCATAATCTATTTGCACTGTTGTAACAGCAGAATGCCGTCCACATGTAAGAGGGAATGTTCACTTTCTCATTTAGTTTATTGTTTCCAGGTATTGCTCCGGTCAGCACATGGGCTAAAACTGTATTATTATTGTCATAGCAATGTTTATTCATGATGTCTGAAATTTCTCTTTCCATGCGATTCCAACTGCCGTTATTAAAGCTGATCTTCTGTGGCACTACGTTGGTCAGTGTGAATGTAGATTCGGCAGTGAGTTCATCGGCTGCATGACCGCTGGGAAACAAGTGACCGCGATTCAATCCGTACTTGTTATTGAAGAAGTCTTCATTGATGGCCTGATTTGCGTATGGAACAGTCATCTCATCAACAGGAGGATCAAGCTACAGAAGTTTAAAAGAACAGAATAGTTGACTCAAAAATTAAAACGGTCATTTACGCCTCCTAATGTTGTTACAAACCCATATGTGGTATGTTTTCATGTAAAAACACAAAATTAGAATTTAGAAGAATCTTAATTGAGTTTTTTGTTCCATGGAACAACCATTCATCTGTCAAGCTCTTATAGGATAAAAAAAAATCAAGTATTGTCTGATTCGACTACTTCTGAAGTTATGTGAAAGTTTTATGTGAGTATTTGACAGATCAACATTTTCACTTATGAACTGTTTCATAAAAATAAAATAAAAACTGCATAATTCTTATTTTTCTTAATTTTGTGTTCCACAGAAAAAGAACAGAATATGGGTTTGGAATAAAATGAAATTGAATAAATTATGACAGATTTTTAATTTTGTGTGAACTATCCTTTTAAGACAATAAATTGATAGACTAGATGTAAAATCGGCATTGAATAGCAGATGTATACTAAAACTGCAGAATCAATGGTTAAAGGAAAAGAAGTGTAGCACTTACAGAAGAAAAGTAAATGATAGATTACTGTAATGTGTGTAAATTCATCACAATAACTGACGACATACTACAGTAACTCTCTGGCACAGCACATGTGATACATGACATGTTCTCTGAAACATAAAAAACAAGCTATGGAAATAATCACCTGAGGCTCAACCATCCATGAACTCTTTGGTCTTCTGAAATCTCCTCTCCCAGTATATTTGTAAGCTGAGAAAACAGGGATCCTATTTGTTGTGTCATAGAGAGTTGCAAACATATATCCTGAACCTACATTTTCAGAGTCTTTTTCTTTGGAAGTATATTTTTGACAGATTTTTTTGTAACGATCAGTCTCAGAGCGTGGATTCAGGATGCCAGGAATCACCGGAGGCTGTCCTCTAAAGAAAAACTCACTACATTTATCAAAAGTTTTTTGAAGTTCAGACGTGACGAATGGACAGCTGAACGCCAGCAGCACAGCGAGGACGCTCGCGATAAACAGACGCATATTCACGCAGAGCTAAATAACAAACAAAAATAAATGTTGTAGAAAGTAAAAGTGGTTGTAGAAAGGTTCATGTTTTTTAAAGCAAACTGTAGTTCCACAAAAAGTCTCGCAGTTCAGTCAGCCTCTGTTCTCGCACACTTAAATAGTTTAACAGCAAAAATGAGGGTCTTTAATAGGCTACTCATGTTCACACATCTAAACCTGTGAATCCACAGACTGGAGTGTGAGTGTGAGTCTTTCACACATTATGCTCCACTACAAGCCCTGCAACAGTGTCTATTTACACTGCATTTGGAGTCACTTCTTAGAACTGACCTAAGCCCTAGAGTTTCCATTTGACTTGTCTTTTGTGACCTGGGGCCTCATTTATAAACGTTGCGTATACGCACAAAAGAAGGCGTACGCCGCTCTCTACGCAATAATTGGTATTTATAAAAAGCAAACTTGACGGGAAAATGTGCGGTCCTTCACGCACACTCTGACCCAGGCGTACACACAAAAACGGGTGAAATGAGAAATGGCGACACCGTCGGCAGATGGAAGAAACACGTGAAAGTGTGTGAAACTGTAGACCGTTGTGTAAAATAAACTGCAATACTGCCTCTCATAAATAACCAGCCCGTTCTCATACCCAAGGCGTCACTTTTTAACACTTTCAACCATGCTTCAATATCTGACGCTCAAAGCAGCCTTTAGCGTCCATTTGAGACGCATAACCCTACCACAGACCTAAACCTACCCAACCGAAGCGTCACATATGGACGCTAGGGGGCGCTTTGTGCGTCGAATATTGACGCTTCCGAAAGCGTCAGTTACATGACGCCTAAAGCTACCCATAACCGAAGCGTCACATATGGACGCTAGGGGGCGCTTTGAGCGTCAGATATTGAAGCATGGTTGAAAGTGACAAAAAGTGACGCCTTGGGTGTGAGAATGTGTTGAAATAACATGAAGACTTCACAAAGCAAGTCTTACAATTAACAGCCTACACGAATACCCGTTTGCTCGATCTGCAGTGTAAAACTAACAAAATCAAACGAAGATTAGAACAGAAATGCAAATGAACACATGTTTGCTAAAAGAAAAGTGAAATATGTTCTGCAATAATATTGGCATGTTATGCAATTCATCCTCATAACACATCTGTAGCTTGTCAGATGCAATCAAATGGATGGTAATAAAATGCCATGATGCCATCACAATGCGTAATGACGTGAGTGAAGTTACATTTCTTGGTTTTCCTCTCTGTGTTTGCCATGATTTCGCAATCGATGAATATTAACTTGTGGGCGTTTCACAGACTATTTATGGGCAACTATGGGCGTGACATGAAGCCGCAAAAGCTGCGCTACATTTAGAATTGATTGTGATTTATTAAGGGAAAACTGCGTAGGATGTGCGTGCGCACGGTTTTATAAATCCAAATATTTCTGTGCGTACGCTAGGGCTGCACGATTAACCTTTATCGCATCGATATTGAGGTTTTAACTCCCGCAATAACCTAACCTCAGGAGTCTGAGGTTTTTTCCCCCGCCTCTGACATTTGAGTGACAAACCTATTAGCCAATCAAAATGGTCGAATCTTGCGTTCCTGGCTTGCTGGCCAATTAGAAATGGCAATGGAAACAACAAGGTTGTATGCAGTGCACCGGCTTTCTGTCAGCAGCAAAGCAGCTAAGGGGCTGTTTACACCTGGCCACTTCATGCGTTTTCTCAGATCGGATAGCTATCCGATCGTGAAAAGACCAGGTGTAAATGCCCTCCGAAACGCATTCGAGACGGATTTGAATCCGATCGCTCAAACCACTTCAGGAGGAGGTCTGGGCCGCATTCCAGACGAAACTGGACAAGTGTAAATGCATCTGGTTGTTGAAACCATGTAAATTGTACTCCTCCCAAAAATGCTCAAATATAAACGTGTGAGAGCGTGTTATAGGCTATATCCGCCTATATGTAATGTTATAGCGAGATATGACGACGCTACTGGAACACGCGCGTCACCGCAGCTGAGCATCTATTCATTAAGTCAACGTGCAAACTATCGCAAATCAAAGTGAAACTAAGTCGCAGACGCTTAACACACAATCAACATCATTAAAAGAGAAATGAAATGATCTTACCAGGGCTGTTGCCGCTCTCTCTTATTGCGGTCTTTGATTTAGAAATTTTTAGCTGATGATCAATAAAATGCAGCCCATATATGTTGCTTTCGTGACGGGCACTCCATTAAATCTGCATATAGCGCGGGAATTGAAGATCGGATTTAAATCCGTTTCGCAAAAACACATTTATGTGACCAGGTGTAAATGGAATCGTTTTGACAAATCAGATAGCTATCCGATCTGAGAAAACGCATTAAGTGGCCAGGTGTAAACAGGCTCTTTAAACACACAACGTGTCGTGTACCTCGAATTGTGCCAATAGAACAAGCTTGTAACTACGCAGAAATGGCCGAAGGCACTTCTTCGGTGACGGGAGAGGAAGCGGGGGAACACTTGTGGTTAACAAGAAGGGTGGTACTTCAGCTGTTTGGACTTATTTTGGATTCGCGAAGAACGACGTGGAGCAAAAGAGTGCTAAATTATGTCGACGTGCCGTGGCCAGATCCAGAGGAAACACTACCAATCTATTCTTTGGTATTTAGGTTCAGGTATTTAATAATCACGAAGCATCAAACAATCTCATTACCTCAATCACTATGTATGTAGTTTATTTAACCCTCTGTGTCGTAAAAGTAACATATTTTATTCATAATTTTAGGTTTTATGCACTTAAAAGTATCGAACGCAAAAATCGAAAATCGCACCGCAATCGCAATATTTGTCAGAAAAACCGCAATTAGGTTTTTTCTCAAAATCGTGCAGCCCTAGCGTACGCACGTCCTATGTTTCATCCGTACGCCACTTATGACGCAAATCATACGCAAAGTTTTATAAATGAGGCCCCTGGTCTGTGTGTTTTACAACTAATATTGGCAGTATTTATATACAACCCCAAATCAGAAAAAGTTGGGACACTGTACAAATTGTGAATAAAAACAGAATGCAATGATGTGGAGGTTTCAAATTTCAATATTTTATTCAGAATACAACATAGATGACATATCAAATGTTTAAACTGAGAAAATGTATCATTTTAAGGCCATGTTTACCACTGTGTGGCATCCCCTCTTCTTTTTATAACAGTCTGCAAACGTCTGGGGACTGAGGAGACAAGTTGCTCAAGTTTAGGAATAGGAATGTTGTCCCATTCTTGTCTAATACAGGCTTCTAGTTGCTCAACTGTCTTTTGTCTTCTTTGTTGCATCTTCCTCTTTATGATGCACCAAATGTTTTCTATGGGTGAAAGATCTGGACTGCAGGCTGGCCATTTCAGTACCCGGATCCTTCTACGCAGCCATGATATTGTAATTGATGCAGTATATGGTCTGGTATTGTCATGTTGGAAAATCCAAGGTCTTCCCTGAAAGAGACGACGTCTGGATGGGAGCATATGTTGTTCTAGAACTTGGATATACCTTTCAGCATTGATGGCGCCTTTCCAGATGTGTAAGCTGCCCATGCCACACGCACTCATGCAACCCCATACCATCAGAGATGCAGGCTTCTGAACTGAGTGCTGATAACAACTTGGGTTGTCCTTGTCCTCTTTAGTCCGGATGACATGGTGTCCCAGTTTTCCAAAAAGAACTTCAAATTTTGATTCGTCTGACCACAGAACAGTTTTCCACTTTGAACAGTCCATTTTTAATGAGCCTTGGCCCAGAGAAAACACCTGCACTTCTAGATCCTGTTCAGATATGGCTTCTTTTTTGACCTATAGAGTTTTAGCCGGCAACAGCGAATGGCACTGTGGATTGTGTTCACCGACAATGTTTTCTGGAAGTATTCCTGAGCTCATGTTGTGATTTCCATTACAGTAGCCTTCCTGTATGTGATGCAGTGCCGTCTAAGGGCCCGAAGATCACGGGCATCCAGTATGGTTTTCTGGTCTTGACCCTTACGCACAGAGATTGTTCCAGATTCTCTGAATCTTTGGATGATATTATGCACTGTAGATGATGATAACTTCAAACTCTTTGCAATTTTTCTCTGAGAAACTCCTTTCTGATATTGCTCCACTATTTTTCGCCGCAGCATTGGGGGGATTGGTGATCCTCTGCCCATCTTGACTTCTGAGAGACACTGCCACTCTGAGAGGCTCTTTTTATACCCAATCATGTTGCCAATTGACCTAATTAGTTGCAAATTGGTCCTCCAGCTGTTCCTTATATGTACATTTAACTTTTCCGGCCTCTTATTGCTACCTGTCCCAACTTTTTTGGAATGTGTAGCTCTCATGAAATCCAAAATGAGCCAATATTTGGCATGACATTTCAAAATGTCTCACTTTCAACATTTGATATGTTATCTATATTCTATTGTGAATAAAATACAATTTTATGAGATTTGTAAATTATTCCATTCCTTTTTCACTCACAATGTGTACAGTGTCCCAACTTTTTCTGATTTGGGGTTGTAGCATTAAACTTTGGTTTACTTATTGAGTTATGCCAAAACCACTGAGATGGTTGATGTGACATGTTCAACACATACATAACCCATAGAGAAAAGTTTTATTTTGTATGATTTGAAAGCATTTATTTGAATGGCTTTGTAGTAGTCAAAGAACGTAGTGTCAGAATTAATAACAGAAATCTGTTATACTTGTTATTTCATGAAAACTCTACATTTAGAAAAGCTCAATAATAGCCATGTAACCAGGCCCTAAATGCTGCTGGTAAATTTCTAATGGTGGACCACTATGATTGTTCCTCGACGTCTGGCTCATCATGACCATCTGTGTCTAGAGGTGGACTTACATCTGCTTTTAAAAGATCCAAACAGTCACCGTTAAACAGTGAGCTTTCTTTATTATAGTTGCTCTTCAGAAAGTCCTGTAATTCCTTCAGGGTCTTTACACTGATCTTTTTGCCTTTCTCGTTTCTCTCATCTATGTTTTCAGCCCAGTGAGCTTGAGACACCCATGTGTTGCTCGTACTGTTATAGCAGCAGAACACTGTCCACATGTGTGCAGGGGTGCAAACAGCGCGCTTTTCGGCGCCTCCCGCTTTTTTCACGTCAGTTTGGGTGACTTGTGTGAATCGTGCAGATCCAAAGAGTTTTTTTTTAAGGAGGGGAGAGGGGAGAGGGGAGGGGAGGGGGGGGGAGAGGGGAGGGGGGGGGGGTTGAGAGGGTCTGATTATAATTTAACCAACAGTAATTCTGGATTGCGTCCACCAACAAGTAAATAGGAAATAAGCGAATCAGAACCGATCAGAACACTGCGCGCCAAACCAGCAGTATGTGCGCAAGCGTGAACCACTAGTGTTTCTGTCTCACTCTGGATCTGCCACTGCATCACATTTCTCTCTGCGTGGCGTGGAGTGTCCGTTTTTATGTCGGCTCTCATGTTAACTGGTTAGAGCTTGTGTTAGAGCACAATGCCTGCGTGACACACACACTTCTCGAGCCTATTTTGCCGTCAATACTGCCGACGTTGTCTTTGCTGTATCAGGCTATATTATGTTTAACATCCAAATGTAGATGGTCTGTCGGCGCACAGAGCCACGCAGTCGCAGACAGCACGTGAAGTTCGTGAACACCGAATTCCCTTTTCTTTCTTATCTATTTGTGTTTGAACAGACATGTGCACGAAAAAATAAGCCAGTGTCCGTCTCAACGAGTTTCCCCGTAAACGCAGTCAAAATAAAACGGCTGCGTGTCATTACCGGTATTAGATGCGTGCATTCGTCTTAAAGGGACAGCACCCAATATACCTGCAGCTGTTTGTGTCACCAAAGTTAACAACAACAAAAGAGAAAGAGAAAAATCAAGTTTTGTCAAAAGATAAACTGTATTAATACTTAATACAGTTAATTTACCTGAAAAACATAAAGCACTGCTTTATTTCTTGTGTATTTGTGTTTTTTTGTATTTATATTTGTATTTTGTTTATTAGTTTCTATGCAGATGCACTAGGCCTACCCTACACAATTACCCCAATCATCCTAGAATTATTAATTCTTTACTAAAAGAGCTGTTCAAATCATCAGGTGAAATTTTTTTCAGGAAGTAGCTGTAAAGCAAGAAGAAGAAATGCAAGATAGTTTTTCTAAATTTCATTTGACTCTATGTGCCTATAGGGGTGGGTTGGGGATGGTGGCAATGTAGTATCTGGATATTTGCCGCGGGATGAGGGCTTCGATTACCTCTCTCTTTTTTGACCATACATGTGTTTGCACCCCTGTGTGTGAGGGAGTGTTTACTATGTTTTTCAATATATCTGGTGGTGTTTTAGTGTTCGGCACAGCTCCTGTCAACACATAGGCCAAGATATTCCCAGGAATATTTTAATCACAGCAATTCATGATCTCTCTAACTGTTTGCTCCATGCGGCTCCAGCTGCCACCGTTAAAGGTTATGTACTGCGGCACAGCATTGGTCCGTGTGAATGTAGATTTGGCAGTGTCATTATCAGCTGCATGGCTGCAGGGAAATAAGTGTCCACGATTCACATTCATTTTGTTGTTCAGATAGTCTCTGTTGTTAGCCTGTTCTGAATCTTTAAGCTACAGAACAGATAATTGACAAAGAAAAAAGAGACAATAATGGATTTTTTTTTTCTAAAACATAACTGAAAAAAAAAGAATAAAAGGAAATTGCAACCTCACCTGTGACTCTGTCCTCCATTTAGGACGTGAAGGTAGTTTCTCTTTACGCCTAGTATATTTGTAAGCTGAGAATATCGGGATCTTATTTGTTGTGTCGTAGAGAGTTGCAAATCTGTAATTGTTGTTATATTTTTGACAGATTATTCTGTACCGATTCTGATTCATTGAGACTGAATTCTCCAGAATGCCAGAAATCACTGGAGGCTGATCTTTTAAAAAAAACTGACTGCATGTATTAAATGAATCTACAACTTCAGACATGATGAACGGAAAACCAAACACCAGCAGCATCGAGATGACAAACAGACACATCTTCATCTGATCTGAATCACAAACCAAAAAAATAAAGCTGATTTGATTGTACAAATATACAGTACTGATACAGTTCCACAGAAAGGTCTGAATGGACTTAAATTCCCTGTTCACATTTAAATAGTGCAGCAACAGAGACAACGCCTACATACACTCATTACTATGAACTCAACTCCCACTGAGTTAATAAGAACCATTCATGAAATCCTTGGTCTTTTACTTATGTGCCCGGTATACAGACATGGGCAGTATTTCAATTAAATGTATTTTAAATACGTATTTAATTACTTTAGTGTATTTTGTAATTTGTATTTTGCAGGTGTGGAAAAAATAAAATGTAGTTTGTAACAAAATATTTTGAGGGAGTGTATTTAGAGTATTTCAAATACTTAAATACTTAAAAAAATCACCATATGCTTATCACCATAGTAAATGATTTTGCCATATTTTCGGTCTGATGTTGGCAATGGCAATGTCCAGGTTAGATGCACGCAAATCACTTGACACCCTGTAGACCAGGCTCCCTCCAAGAAGTGAATGAGTTTTGAACACAGGAGAAGAAGTGGCGCTGCTCCTCTTAAAAACTGCATTAAGGTAAAGTGTTTTGTGAAAAATATACAGTCTACACACACATATATAGCAAAGCAGAGTTAGAGACCCTTCACTTCCTGGAGGACCCCAGAAAGGACCTGGCTTCACTGGACTCGTATCCACTAATAAAGCTGCTCTTCGTGAGATTCAGCACCACTCCGCCATCATCAGTACCAGTTGAGAGTCTCTTTTCTTTTGCAGGCATGGTCTACCGCCCTCATAGAAGGGGATTAACTCCTGAATTATTGGAGAAGTTGGTTGTACTTAAAAACAACTAGCCTAAATGACAATGGTTTAGTTTTCTCTTTTGTAGCATAGTTGTGTTATTGCTACTATTTCTGTCATTGACCTTTCAATAAAGTCCCTCATTAAAGCTGTTAGTGCACATAACATAAATATAGATTTATGGCTGTTTCCCCTCCCTTAGCCAGTGGTGAGCAAATGTCTCTCTATGCTTATTCAAGCCTTAAAGGTGGTATCAGCGATTTCAGGCCCAAACATAAATGATCACATTCATCTAATATTTCGCTAGCTGCACACCCCATAAGCATGCTGTCAAAAAACTCTAGGTCTCTCTAGGTAGCCTAGGCTCTGAGATCTGCACACAAAAACAGCTGTTTTCAGTCTGTTTGGCCAAACAATCAAAACCCAAACAAATAGTGTTCCAACCAATCACCGACAGGGGCGGGTGTTGTGAGGTTTTCGCGTGCAGCCGTCATAGGCAGCCGTGCACGAGCGCAAAACCTCACAACACCCGCCCCTGTCGATGATTGGTTGGAACACTATTTATTTTGGTTTTGAGTGATGTTGATACCAACTGTTTTTGTGTGCAGATCTCAGAGCCTATAGGCTGCCTAGAGAGACGCGGTTTTTTGACAGCATGCTTATGGGGCGTGCAGCTAGCGAAATATTAGATGAATGTGATCATTTATGTTTGGGCCTGAAATCGCTGATACCACCTTTAAGGCACGAGTAGAGTAACGGTGATAATATGGCTACGTAGCCTACATCAAACACGTTTTGCTATTAAGGGCAGCCTACCACACCATTGATGTGAACTTAGCTATACATGCCATTTACGTCAGAGGGAGCTATTTCAGGCCCTGTAGAGATTTAGGCCTTGTCCACACGGACACGGGTATTTTTATAACTGTGACATTTTTTACGCGGTTCGGCCATTCGTCCACACGGAAACGCAGTATCAGGTCACTGAAACCGAACATTTTTGAAAACCCCTGCCAGGGTGAGGACTTTCAGAAACGTCGGTTGCAGTGTTGTCGTGTAGACAGTAAAACCGGGGTTTTTGCTTCTGATTCAGGCTTCTGATTGGCCAACGTGGCTTTACGATTAGGGTTATATCGCCGCCTGCTGGTGTGGCATGCTCTTGACAGCGCTTGATAGCGTGTTTTTGCGTTTTCATGTAGGCGGAGATTTCTTTTAAACCAAGCATGTGTGGACAGGATTTTTTTTTTTAAACGCAGGAGGAAAAACTCTGGTTATAAAAATACCCGTGTCCGTGTGGACTTGGCCTTAGTGAAATGGCCATGCTTTTTTATTTTGCTACTTCGCTATTTTGAATTTACACATTTCTCATATTTGTGTTATTGCTACTATTTGTGTTATTGACCTTTCAGTAATAAAAAAAAAAAGACTTAAGATTATTGTGGGAGTATTTTTGTATTTTCAAAATACTAATTACTTGTATTTTATTTAAATACATTTTTCACATCAGTATTTTGTATTTTATTTTGTTACATTTCATGAGCCAGTATTTGTAGTTTGTAACAAAATAGTTTTTGATGTATTTGTGCCCACCTCTGCCGGTATATTTGTAAGCTGAGAAAACAGGAATCCTATTTGTTGCGTTGTAGAATGTTGCAAATGTGTACATATTACGATATTTTTGACAGATTATTTTGTAATGATTATTTTTAGAGCGTGAATCCAGGATGCCAGAAATCACCGGAGGCTGTTCTTTAAAGAAAAACTCTTTACATTTAGTAAAAGTTTCCAAAACTTCAGAAATGGCGAATGGGATGCTCAACGCCAGCAGCACAGGGAGGACGCTCACGATAAACAGACACATATTCATGCAGAACTTAATCACAAATCCAAAATTAAAGACGAACTGATTATAGAAAATTAAGTAGGCCTATAGACTTTAGTTCCACAGCAAGTCTCGCAAGTCAAATTAGCAGGCTCTGTTCTCGCACACTTAAATAGTTTAGCAGCAAAGATGATGATCTGTCATATACTCATAATCACACATCTAAACCTGTGAACCCACAGGGTTTAAAAATACAGCTGAAGTGTGAGTTTTCTTTTTACACATGATCTACTCCTACATGATAAATATATGCATCTTATATACCCTGCATCATATATATATATATATATATATATATATATATATATATATATATATATATATATATATATATATATATATATATATATGATGAGGGATAATATAGAGCGAGGCGGTTGTTATAGCGAATCTATTAGATTCTATAAGTCTTGAATCAGCCTGAAGGGGTTGTATTCGCTATAACAACTGCCTTGCTCTACATTATCCCTCTTATTACATGGCTACCTACCAAATAAATCAATAATTTTACACAAAATATTGATTTAAAAAGGAGTTTATTGATTTAAAAACGATTGTATTGCTTCCGCTAAAGAAAATAGTCTGTTCAATCTCTACGGTTAGAATCCTGCGTCCATAGCAACACTCTGTTTTTCACGGCAACGGTGTGTTATCCTTAGCAGCGGTGTGTTATCAAGAAATAACAGACCACATTCTACATTAGAATTCAACCAAGCCATGTAATATATATATATATATACTACTTTCAGTGGCGGCTGGTGAAAAATATCTTAGGTGGGGCTGTGTCATATTCAGCCGGTTTCAATAGTCGTAACCATGGAAGTCTTTTAGCATAGTGGCTCCGAGGTTGTGGAATGCTCTTCCTCAAGACATCCGTCAAACATCCACCCTTCTCTCCTTCAAAAACACATTTTTTATCTGAATATTACTCTTCAGCTCACAGTCTGTAAATTCTACATTGTTATATGCTATTTGTTTGAATCCCTCTTTGTTTGTATCATTAACCTAACTTTGTAAGTGACCTCTGAACATTCTGCCCTTAGTGTATTGTGCTTTGATGTTGATGTTTATTTTTGTTCTATTCCTTAACCCAGTCCCAGTGGTTCTCAAACTTTTTAGAGTTGTACCCCAAGAGGCTTTTAACATCCTTCTGCGTATGCTACCCCCACTCTTCAATCACACTTTTTTCACTAAGGGACAATATTTGCACCCTTAAATCGATTTTTTCCAGTGCATTTTTACCTTTACAAATACCTTTATAAAATAAACAATGCTTTAAATAAAAAAAATGTTCAATAGAGAAAATGCAATGATGGTAAAAACGAAGTGATGCTTTTAAATATTAAATTAAAACCGCCAGTAGGTGGAGAGTCATCGAGTCATTCATTCAGTAACGAAGCAAGTGGCTGTATTTATGAATTAATCATTGACTCTAATGATTCGCCACAAGATTCACAGATTCGTTCACAATCATTGCTGTGTGCTGCAGTTCTGCTGTGGCTTTCGTTGGAGCTATTATTTTGTTGTAAACTGACAACTGTGTTGAAAATGAACATCACTTAATATTAATATTTCGTTTGTTGAACTGTTGTATAAAACCAATGTCACATTTGCAATCGTGTGGATCTACATGTATTAAACACAGGAACTCACACAGGGTATGTGTTTGTATCGAAGAGAGTTTGAATTATATCGATCTCCATGCACAGCCTGTTTATGTTTTTCATTCTAGTAAGTGCTAAATCCCTACTTTTACAAAGGTAACGTACATTGGCGAGAATGGTAGTATAGATCGATTTACCAAGGCAGCAATCTGCACGAGACCTGTCATATTATAACGTTAGCCTACACGCTGCTTAAATGCAGAAAGTTTTGACCGCAAAATATGAGGTAATTTGATCGGATGTCATGTATTTACAGCATTTTACCTGATAGAAATGCATGCTCAGTTTAAATCTGATTTTAAGATGAGGTAGAATTAAATGAACGGCAAAATTCAGCATTTTGTTCCCGTACCCCCATCTGTCACCTCACGTACCCCACCAGTTTGAGAACCATTGCCTTTACATATCTTAAAGCGAAAAATAATAATAATAATATTACAAATAATATTAACCACCCAAATTGGGTATTAACCACCCAAACACAATTTAACACAAACTCCATGATACCAGTGCTCTGTGAAAAAGTCAGTAATTATTTAATGCCGTATTACAAGGCTGAGGCATTCTTACACAAAAACAAACAAATTGCACAAATTTTCCATTTGCATTTGAAATTTAACTCAAACAGTTTAGTTACTTTCTCAGACAGGTCCGTCACTCCAGTAACTGTCCATGCCGGGTCCCTGTTGTTTTAAAAAGTAATCAGGGAAAGCAAAACAAGGCATATGACTACAGCAGCTAGCCACTAGGGATTTAGCGCCCTAGTGCCCTCTATTGGCAGCCGCCCCTGACTACTTTTGAATTTAGAACTACATGGAAGTTTCCACATGTCTTATTACCTGGGGCCTGACGTGATGGGCAAAATGGGCATTACACCATTTTCCACGCACATATTGAGATTTATAAAAAAAAAAAAATAATAAATAAAATAATAAACCATCCGCACACTAGGTGGTTCCCAAACCTGTCCTGAAGGACCCCCAACACTGCACGTTTTCTTTGTCTCCCTAATCAAACACACCTGATTCAACTCATCAGCTCATTAAAGAAGAAAAGAAAAAAAAGAAAGAAAAAACACTGAAATGTATCTTTTATTAGGCCACATGACCACATGTCTGCAAAGACAACTCACTGAATTCCATTGATGAGAAGAAATGCCCTCAGTTGCTACGTTTCCATTACCCTCAATAAAATCACAGCCAATCAGAAGAGCGTGTGGGCGGGCTCTCTCGGCAAGCTCGCTGCACTCACAACAAAATGGATAAGTTCAGTACATAATAAAATTTTTGAATATTACACCATTTTAACATTATTAAAAATACATTCTGCGTTACTGAAACAATCGTTGTCATAGACAATGAGTTGACAGTTTGAACATTCTTGTTCACTTTTATTCATTTTGAAGATCTGAGGTGAATTATTGCTTTTAGTAGGCCTACGGCTATAAAATACACGCAAAATGATATTCAGTCTCACACAGATGCTTTTAACATTAAATAAAGCACATAAACAGTACCTTACCTTTTGTTGTTGTTCTAGCCGTGACGTCGCAGAGATAGAAACTGTTTCTTAAATAGAATCATTGTGTGTCGCCGTTGCGGCTGGTTAGAACAAAAACTCTGCTTACATGGAAAATATACATTTTATCGCGTGTCACGTTGCGTCTAGGACATGGTGTTATATGTTGTTTACAAAAATAAAGAAGTGTGAAGTCCGCACACTGACGTTAACTGCTTCCAAATGGATTTTATTAAACAAGGCAACGTTTCGACCCTCAGGTCTTCATCAGGTCTTCATCAGTTTGTGCCTGATGAAGACCTGAGGGTCGAAACGTTGCCTTGTTTAAAGGGGCATTCCACCCATTTGAACATTGTTTTTTTATTTAAAGTGGGTCATATATGTAGTCAAAATGTAAAATTAATTTTGAATTTGGTGCCTTCGTGACCGAGAAAAGACAAAAAATAACTTCAGGACGCATTTGTATGAAAGACAACAACTCCCACAATGCACCACATTGCACAGCTCCGCAAGCCACTCCCACTAATCCAGAAAGCGCATATCTGCCTATAAGAGAAATCAGTCTTCCGTCTACAAGGCTAGCTACTACCAGAGCTTGAAATTCATTTCACACAAAAGTCTAGTTAGTTGGTGAACTCATTAGTGCATTACTCCTCGTTTGCATTTCTTTAGAAAAGGTGAACTATTGCATGGTACCTGGATGTTCAGTCAGAACATATGCGGTGCGAAACTAGGATAGTTCTCAACACAAACGTCCGTGTCCTCGTCTGATTCAGAGATTTCGCCCAGGAGAAATTGTCATCGTTGAAATTCTTTGCCGCAGACGGACTCTATCTCTGTGTTCGTAGCGGTTCGTAGCTGCATTGTGAGATCGCGCCTAACTCGAGCCAGTCCGGGCTCCTCGTCCGCGGCTGGCAGGTCTTCTGCCTCGGCTGCTCTTCGCTATAATGCGGCTTGTAAAGGTAGCCACAAACACCTGATTCAAGCATCAGACTTCCGAAATCCTCTTCTTCTATATTATATTGAGCACTCTCCTCCGCTATTGTCATAACTGTACATCTGTCTCCACAGCGCCTGTTAGCTTAGCTTCAAACAAGATGGAGGATATTGCTTTCAGTTTCAGAGAGTAAAGTCCCACCCACTGATCTGTAATAGGTCTGTAAGCGTGAGCGGGTCCCGCCCCCTGGGAAAGATGAGGAACGAGTGTCTGTAGTCTCAACAGAAATCCCCCCCCCCCTTACACTTCCTCCTACAATGACGCAAAATGACAATTTTTGCGTCATTGTAGGAGGAAGTGTAAGAGGTAAATAACGGATTTCTCCCGTCTCAGGGGAAAATGAGAGAGTGTTGCACGATCATTCAATAGTATGACTGGGTTTCTAACAATGCAAAGCTTAGTGCAAATGGGTGGAGTGTCCCTTTAAGCTTATGATGCTTTAGATGCTGGAGTAACTTTGCATTTAGTCTTCCAGAACACCCCAAGAGTTGTACATTTATTTAAGTGAAATATTCATTACATAGTTCATTTTACAATAAGATATCATATACCTGTGGAGCATCCTGTACGGCACAACATCCAAAACCTTAAATAAAACTCCAATACATCCAGATCTCTGCTGCTCACCCTCACCCTCACCCGCACCCGTGACCACATCACTAGGGATCGACCGATATGCATTTTTCAGGGCCGATGCCGATACTGATTTCAGATCAAGTAGGCCGATAACCAATATTTTGAACCGATATGTGTCTAGTGTAAAAATGAAAATTAATGTCAAAATTAAGAATAAAAAGGCCTCTGACAAAGACTCTCTTTAAATTATTTTAACATATCTTTAATTCTGAGAACTGTTCATAATAACAACATTATTAATAATAACAACAAACATAAAAAGTAGTGGGAGCATCCAAATAATAGAGGTGACTATTGTGTACGCATGTGTGTGTACGCGTGTGTGTTTACGCATGTGTGTGTGTGTGTGTGTATATATACATATACTGTATATGTGTGTATCAGGAATTAAAAAACTGACGCAAACTTTTTTTTAACTAATACATTACACCGCACGCACTTACTTAAATTACATTGCACGCACTTACTTAACCCAGCGCCGCCAATTAAGCCAAACGAATGGGCCGCCGATATACGAGTTTTATGGTCCGTTAAGACAAAAAAAAAAAAAAAAACGAAAAAGAAAAAAGTATGAGTTGTCGGCCCAAAAGGCACGTCAGCCCACTGGGAATCTCCCGGTAGTCCCGATGGCCAGTACTTGCTGCCTGGGCATAGAGTGCATTTCACGCGAATATTTTTGTCCTTTCGAGCAATAAACTGAATAAACTGAATGTGAATATCGCCACTGGCCGAAACCCCCGTCTCCGCCTTCGCACCAGCGGCTACGTCACTCAAATCGATCTCTATGACAAGACAACGGTGCAAGCACACACACACAGGCACGCACGCACCAACAGATCAGGCAAACACGGCTTGGGTAACGCAGGAAATCGCGTTCCTATAGTCTAGTAAAGTAGTGTAGTTACCGATATTTTTAGTGTAATGCGTTACTTTACTTCGTTACCCAAAAAAGTAATATCGTTACTGTTATTCGTTACTTTGTAACTCGTTACCCCCAACACTGGTCATCAGTATAGCAGTGATAGGAAAAATGTCCATACATAGATCCTAGTGATGACATGTACAGAAAATGGAGAGGAGAAGTGGTCCAAGCACAGAGCCCTGAAGCCCCGTTCACACCGCCAGCGATTTTGTCGCTGCATGTCGCTAGTCTCTGTACAGTGAAGTCGCTTTGTCGTGTTATTGGGCATAGATTCAAGCAACACATTGTAGAGCAACTGAACAGCATTTATTTATGCGTCATTTTTCCAACTCACATTCAATCACATGACCCCGAGCACCTAGAAGACCCGGTACTTCCTGTTAGGACGCTTCATAATAAAACCCCCTTTCATAATAAAACCCCCACATCCCCCTTTCTAGGAGATGAATGCAGACTTAAACGAACATTTACTGCATAAATGAAAACACTTTTTTTTTTTCTCTTTTACTTTTTACAACTTATGGAACACTTTCTTTTTATGTAACTCTTTTGTATTCACAAGTCCAGTCTTTGAGGTTTTATGACACGTCTACCAGACCTGGTTCTGACAGGGCCTGGGGAAGCTGCCTTTGGAGTCTTAACAGACTCTGAACAGTTCGGCGTGAGCCTGGCGCCCTCTGTTGGACAGACTGGAGTACTTGAATTTTGAACCTTTGGTGTGATTTCAGGCAATGGCAAAAGATGATGCCTATTTCTCCTGATGAGTCCTGAAGGACTCTCCACTATGTATGAGCGGGGTGTAGAATGAGGTGAGATGACAGTCCCTTCACTCTTGGAGTCTGTGATCCACACCGGTTGTCCTGGTGAAAGCTGAGGAAGATCTCTCACACGATGTCTTTTGTTAAACACTGAACTGTCCTTTAGTCTCCTCTCTCTCTCTCTCTTCACCACTGTAGCCTCATTTGGCAGGCTGGGAATGAGCAACGAGGGAAGCTGAGGAACTGGCGTACGAAGTCTCCGTCCCATAAGTAGTTGCGCTGGACTGTATCCATTAGCCAATGGGGTCGCTCTGTAGGCTAAAAGTGCAAGATATGGTTCTTTTGCTTTCTTTAGTAGTCTTTTCACAGTCTGGACGTGACGCTCAGCCTCACCATTGCTTTGAGCAAATTTTGGACTGCTGGTTACATGTCTGAAACCGTATGCTGCTGCAAAGTCTTTGAACATCTGACTTGAAAACTGAGGTCCATTATCGCTGTAGAAAAGCTCTGGAATGCCATGTCTGGAAAAGATTGACTTTAGGTGAACTATAACATCTTCTGATCTCGTGGGCGTCAGTTTTGCTACCTCCACAAATCTGGAATAGTAGTCCACCACCAGAACATAGTTACTGTTATTAAGAGTAAAAAGATCAGCTCCAACTTTTTGCCATGGTCTTTCAGGGAGCACACTGGGCATTAAAGGCTCCACTGAGTTGGCACGTTCCTTAATGCATGTGGTGCAATTTTTTACAAGCTCGTTGATTTGCCCACTCAGCCCAGGCCACCACACTGTCTCTCTAGCTCTCTCTCTGCACCTAGACATTCCCTGATGTCCCTCATGTAGGGCTATGAGAACAGAGTTGCGCATAGTGGTAGGAATCACGAGTCTGGTGCCTTTCAGTAGCAGTTCATCAAGTACAGTTAGAGTGTCTCTGTGTGGCCAATATGCTTTGATTGGACCTGTGAGATGGCTGTAATCTGGCCAGCCTCTCTGACACAATGACATAACTTCAGAACATGTTTTGTCTGTTTTTAGTTGTTCTTTCAATTGTGTGATGTACGTTGAGCTAGCAGGTAGACTTCTGATTATTTCATCGACGTAGATGTTTGTGTCAGCCATTAGATCTGCTGCAGCTTTAGAATCTGAATCTTGTTCAACGGGTGCGCGTGAAAGGGTGTCCGCTGTAAGGAGTGCTTTGCCTGGAGTATGTGAGATGGAGTAACTGTACCTCATGAGCCTGAGTCGGAACCGCTGGATCCTGGGTGGGAGCTCGGTTAGGGCTTGTTGTCCCAGCAGACTGACAAGTGGCTTGTGGTCAGTTTCTAAGGAGAAGTGTCTCCCGATAAGGAAGTCTTTAAATCTTTCACATCCCCACGTTAGTCCAAGCGCCTCCTTCTCCACCTGTGCATACCTCTGCTCTGTCTCAGTTAAGGAGCGTGAGGCGTATGCTACCGGTCTCCACTGCTCACCTTCTTTTTGAAATAGGACTGCTCCGAGTCCGTAGGATGAGGCATCAGCAGACAGCTTAAGATCTTTGTTTGGATCATAGAGAGTGAGAACAGGTGTTGATGTCAGTTCACTTTTCAGCTGATCAAATGCTTTTTGTTGTGCATAGCCCCAAACCCACTGGTTTTTCTTTGAAAGCAGATCTCTTAGGGGCTTATCTTTTTAAGCCAGTCCTGGAATAAATTTACCTAACTGGTTGACCATCCCAAGAAAGCTGCGCACTTCGCTGACATTTGACGGCTCTTTCATCGCTTTGACTGCTCGGATTTTGTCCGGGTCAGGTTGGACTCCCTCCGCAGACAAAATGTGTCCAAGGAACTTTACCTCATTTTTGCTTAAGTCACATTTCTCCATATTTAGTGTGACACCAGCCTCTTGCAGTTTGTGAAGCACTGTGTGAAGTCTGACATTATGTTCGTGCTGGTCCTTTCCCCAAATGAGTATGTCGTCCATATGACAAACCACGCCTGGTAGCCGATTGAGAATCACTGACATTCTCCGCTGAAAATGTTCTGGGGCTGAGGCTATTCCAAAAGGAAGTCTGTTAAAATGGTAGCGTCCAAAAGGGGTAATGAATGTTGTGTAGTGTGCTGACTCAGGTGACAATGGGACTTGCCAAAACCCTCTGTTTGCGTCTAACTTACTGAAGACGATTGCTCCAGCCAGGGATCCGAGTGTCTGTTCCACTGAAGGTAAGATGTACTTCTCTCTGCACACTGCATCATTGAGGTGAGTGAGGTCCACACAAATGCGCACCGAGTCATTTTTGGTTGGCACTGGGACCATACCTGAGCACCATTCAGTTGGCTCTTCAACTCTACTGATTACTCCCATGGACTCCATTTTTTCCAGTTCCTGTTTTACTTTTCCCAACAAAGGAATGGGGACACGTCTTGGTGTGGCCAGGGAAAAAGGAACAGCGTCAGGTTTCAGCTTAATAGTATAAGGTTGCTGCATTAACCCCAACCCCTGACACAGCTTTGGATATTTCTCATTTAACACTTTCATGTCTATGCTATCTGCTCTAGACACAAGGTTTAGCTTGACACTTGCTGGCCTGCTCAACAGCGCTATGTGCAAATCTTTGATAACATACACGTTTTCTTCAATTTCTGCTTCACCTTTGCACAATGTTTCTCTGCACATACCCAAGACATTGAGAGGAGTGCCCCCAGGTCCAAACAATGGTCTGTCTGGTTTGCATAACTCTGTCGCATTTTGATTTATACTGTAGTACATCTGGGCTGGGATAACTGAAACATCCGCTCCAGTGTCTATCTTAAATCTGACTTTGTGGTTTCTGATGGTAAGATCTGCATACCAAGGATCTGAACCTGCGTCCACAGAACCAAGGAACATGGGTGTGTCATTATATTTCTCTGTTTCGATCACATGCACGGATTTAACAGACTTACACACCTTGCTGAAATGTCCTCTTTTACCACAAGTATGACAGGTCACATCTTTCGCTGGACATTGAACTTTAGCATGTGCAGGTGTTTTACCACATCTGTAGCAGGATCTCTCATTTGGTGTTTTGGACTTTGTGTATTTTGGCTGAGTTGGGGACTTGTATTTTGGATACTGTTGTTTTGGATGCTGTTGTTTTCTATATTTCACTGACACAGCATCTATTTCCGTGTTGTTCTCTCCTCTAATGTCTGTTTGTTGCCTTTTTATGACTTCTGACTGCCGGGCTTGATTTACTGCCTTCTCCAGCGTCAAATCCTTGTCCATTTGTAATCTCTCGGCTAAGCTAGTGTCTCTGAGTCCCACGACGAGGCGATCTCTTATTAACTCATCGTGTAGTGCACCGTAGTTGCAATTTTCCGCCAAAGCATAAAGCGCGGTGACAAACGAATCAACAGTCTCATTAGCTAGCTGCACTCTTTGATTAAACCGGGCTCTTTCGTAGATAATATTTTTCCTGGGCACAAAATATATGTCCAAAGTGTCTCTTACCGCTTGATACTGTTGTCTCTGCACGTCCGATAAAACTTGACCTCGAAGAATATCGTCCGCTTCATCCCCCATACAGTAGATGAGCGTGTTAACCTGGTTAGCTTCTGAGCTAAGATGCAGATTGCTGGCTAGACAGAATCTTTCGAATCTCCGTATCCACTTTTCCCATTGCTGAGGGTTAGAAAAATCAAACGCTTCGGGAGGCTGAATGGTGAATGTGGCGTTCGGGGGTGGATTTGCGTTAGCATTGTTGCCGCTGTTTACCTGTAGCTGGGGCGGTAGCCTGCGAGGCTGCGTATGTGGTGCGCTTGCTCCCGCTTCCTCTGTATCCGACATTATTTTTCTCCCGATAAAACCCTCTTTTTCGCTCCCAGAGCAGCTTACTTTCACTCCCCGGCGATTAAGCTCTTACTGCCGCCCGACTTCTGACACCATGTCGTGTTATTGGGCATAGATTCAAGCGACACATTGTAGAGCAACTGAACAGCATTTATTTATGCGTCATTTTTCCAACTCACATTCAATCACATGACCCCGAGCACCTAGAAGACCCGGTACTTCCTGTTAGGACGCTTCATAATAAAACCCCCTTTCATAATAAAACCCCCACAGCTTGTGGGCGTTCCTAGTGTTGTCGCTCTAATGTTATTGGTAGACTGCACGTCTGAGCATATACCATCACAAGTGTTATATAAAACTGAGATATAATTCTAATTTGACTAGGAATTGGTCTTAAAAGATTTAAAAGCAATATTATGCTGTTGGGAGAGTGTTGTTATATTAACCACAGCAGTGCAGTGCATTAAATATTTAACTACATTAACGATCGATCAATCAACAAATTAAACTCACTCATACTGTCAATAGTTACTAAAACGTCATTCGAATTTGACAAATAATCCATTTCTTGTCCCTTATAATCCACATAATGCAGGGGAAACTGTAAAATGAACTGTCTGCAGCAGTGCTAAACTTGCATCATAAAATTACAACACTCGAACTAAATGTGTGAATTAAACTCACTGAGAATGTCGACAGTTTCTTTTCCATTCATCGTTTTATTATATCCATACAGTCAAATCATATAAAGCAGTGAAATCGCCCTCGAACTCTTCTTGCCTGCACTCGAGACGGTGACGTGAGCTGAACTCCACTGAAAGTCTTCTTTCCTATTGGTTGTCGCTCGCGAAAATCGCTTCTCGTTTGCATAAAGTTGAAATTTCTGAACTTTTGTCGCGCGTCTCGTGTCGCTTGACACGCCCACATTCTGTCGCCAACGGTCACTGTCGCTCGTGTCGCCGGATGTCGCCAGCGCTCCATTGAAATGAATGGGATCATGTCGCTTTGTCGCTGCGTGTCGCTGGCGGTGTGAACGGGGCTTCAGGCACCCCAGCAGGCACCCCTTCTTATTTTTTGTTGCGACTTAGACACCTCACCCCTCCACGACACCCTGCAGGACCTACCTTAGAGGTAAGACTTGAACCAGGTTCCTGAGATGTCCTTCATGAGGATCTGGTGGTAAACTGCAGCAGACAGATCCAGCTAAATGAGTAGGCCTGAATACTAATGTTTGTTAGCTGCTCTTACCAGTCTCAGAGCTTCAATATCTGTGAGCAGGGCAGTCTCACTTGAGTAATATATTCATAACGGCAATCATTTTACAATAAGATATCATGTCCACAAAGTGTGTTCATTTCCATAAAGCTAACAGAACACAACTGACCAGTCATTTATATTTTTCATAAGATAATCTGAGGGAATGAATTTATATTGGACTGGTGATGTGCACACACTGACATCAATGACTGAAGTTAAATGAACGATTTACATGTTCATGGAAATTAAACACTTTTCACTTGAACATAATGGATTCCTCTGTGACCTCAGGTCAGCTTCGGGACACTGATCCTAAAGACAATGAGCAAGAATCATGGCCGTCCTTAATCAAATTGTTTCCAGCTCAATTGTGGACCTGGTTATGCAGCTAAATGATCCTTAAAGTCATGAACAGTTGAGCTTTTCTAAATGTGAAGGTGGTATGATAGAATACCAGAAACAGATGATCTCTGCCCTAATTTCGTTGACCAGTATGTAACATAAAAATAAATAAATAAATAATGCTTTTAAATCATGCAAAATGATGCTTGGTAGCCTTATTTGACTGTTGAACATGACACATCTACCTTGGAAAAAATAAAACAGTTTGCTTTATGTTTTTTTGGAACATATTATATATTTTTTTCAGGATTCATTGATGAATAAAAAGTAAAAAAGAACAGCATTTAATGAAAGTCTTCACTATCACTTTTTATCAGTTTAACACATCCTTGCTGAATAAAAGTATTAATTTAAAAAAGAAGAGAAAAAGAAAATTACTGACCCCAAACTTTTGAACAGTGTTGTATATTGGTACAAAAAATTTCTATTTTAAATAAATGTTTTTATTTTTATTTTTATTTTTTTTTACTCAGAATCCTGAAAAAAGTATCAAAGGTTACAAGAATTTTAAATACTGCTTTTGATGCTGGAGTACGTTGCATTTAGTCTTCCAGAACACCCCAAGAGTTGTGCGCATATTTAAGTGATATATTCATTATAGTTCATTTTACAATAAGATATCATATACAGTACAGTTAACAGCCCACTTGGCAATAAACATGTGCAATACACAACACTTTCTACATTTATTTGTTTAACACACCAAACTTCTTATTTACATTTCCTTGCATTTGTACAGGCTACCTCTAGATAACATCTATTGTCTATTTTTGTATATTGAATATTTTTTAAATATTTTTTTGTATATTGTTATTTTCTATTTATTTTTTTCTATTTTTATTCTTTTTATTATATCTTGTCACTGTCTTTCTGTTTGTGCTGTAGGAGCTTCTGTCACCAAAACGAATTCCTCGTATGTGTAAACACACCTGGCAATAAAGCTCTTTCTGGAAAGGATACCCCTTTAACGTCCTTGCGTGACGATTCGGGTTATGGGTAGGTTTAGGTATGCGTTAGGGTACCGCTAGGAGGCGCTGCTGGTGCGCTTATGTCTCCGTCTCATATTGACGTTAAAGGGGTACCCTTTTCGTCGTATGTTGACGTATGGTCAAGACCCGTCAGTATGTGACGTTTTGGGGTGAGACTGGGCTGGCAAAATACAACTGAAAGCAAAAACAATTTAATCATCAAGGGACATTAAAAGCAATAGAAAAATTGTGAGTTTTATGTACATTTTTTTGTGAACTAGTAAACTGTTCCAGAGTTTTAGGACCCTTAACAGCAAAGGCTCGTTCTCCTCTTTGTTTGACTGAACTCCAGTCATATACTAAGAGTTATATTTCCAAGAGATAAGAGTGAATTTTTATTGGCCTGGCCTTACACATAGACATCAATGACTGTATGTAAATGAATGATGTAAATGTATCAGTTTCTGTAGTTGATTAGCATCAACTGACAGCTTGTACTTGCCTAACAGTTGAACTTATGAACTGGACACACAGTCACAACTTGGGGGATCCACAGATACAATTAATAGATAGATAAAGGATAGGTAGCATGTCTATAAAAGAGAGGGTTTCTTTCTGGAAGTTGCACATCCTGAATAACCTTCGTGTTCTTCACATCCTGAATAACCTTCACAGCTGAAGATGCGTCTGTTTGTCGTCTCGATGCTGCTGGTGTTTGGCTTTCTGTTCATCATGACTGATGTTGTAGATTCATTCGATACATGCAGTGAGTTTTTTTTTAAAGAAAAGCCTCCAGTGATTTCTGGCATTCTGAAGGATTCACTCTTGGATCAGAATCGATACAGAATAATCTGTCAAATATATAGCAACATTTACAGATTTGCAACTCTCTACGACACAACAAATAAGATCCCGATATTCTCAGCTTACAAATATACTGGGCATAAAGAGAAACTAACTAAACGTCCTAAATGGAGGATAGACCCACAGGTGAGGTTGCAATTTCCTATTTTTTTTTTCTTCCATTTATGTTTTAGAAAAACTCATTATTGTCTCTTTCTTTGTCAATTATCTGTTTTGTAGCTTAAAGATTCAGAACAGGCTGTGGACGGAGACTATCTGAACAATGAAATGAAAGTGAATCGTGGACACTTGTTATTTCCCTGCAGCCATGCAGCTGATCAAGACACTGCCAAATCTACATTCACACTGACCAATGCTGTGCCGCAGGACCAGGGGCGTGTCTAGAGGGGGGGGGGCACGGGGTGGCACCGGCCCCCCCTAGAATATGATTGGCCCCCCCTGGTGCCCCCCCAACATCATTGGGCTAGATTTACTGTCAACATGACAATGCCCAACGCCATTGGATCAGAGCGCTGTCAATCACTGCTTGATTTGCGATTCGCAGGAGCAGAATCTCTGGTCCGCGTTTTTCAAACAGGAGTCAGGAGAGAGACACCTCGACATGTCACTGTTTATGGTATACACATTCAATCACAGTATATTATATTGTTAATTTCGTTGACGAAAAATGTTCGCCATTATTTTCGTCAACGCCATTTTTTCACAGACGAACACGAGACGATAACTATATCAAAAACAGTTTTAAATGACGACAACTATGACGAAAATGTATTGACATTTTCGTCAACGAATAAAAAATAGACGAAAATGTTAGGGAGGGATTGGGGAAGAGATCCAGTCAGAACTGATTTGCGTTTGTGGTACGTTAGATGCGCACATTTGAATTGTAACGTGCTGATCTACCCAGCGGCACACGAGTTGGAATGCGCTTGATGCTGCATGTCTCACAAATCGTTCAAAAATGTAAACGTCTGGGAGAAAGAGAAGGGCAGACATATGGACAGATCTGAATAAGAGTGACGAAAGAGAGCTTTATTCGGTATGTTTTTCTGTGTACGAACACACACACGCGCGCGCGCGCGACCCGAAGAGTGCAGCCCTGCACATAGACAGCTACGCGCGCTGCGCGCAAAGGACTGAATTGAGCTCTCTTTCGCGTCTGAATGGACAAATACACACAACATGTCCGTTTTTGAGAGTATTCACGTAAACACAGTCGGTTATGTCTTTACAGAACGTACAGTTGTGAGAATATCGGATGTGCATTAGCAGTGCAATTGGATCTGCACACTCGGTCTTAAAGTGACAGTGCGTAATAAACCTAATGCCTTCTGTACACTTAATATTGTTCAAACAACAAAATAAAAAGATAAAAGCATTCACTGCTATTTAATAATAGCTTTAATAAAGATTAATTATATTTAATTCATATAAATAAATATATCTGCTTGAAAGAATAAACAATGATGTATGTAAGTAAAGACTGCATAATCATTAATTGAAAAAAAAAAGACTGTTCTACTTTAGGAGAAGTTTTTCCAGTTGAATTTTCTGATTTCCCATGGGCCCCCCCTCACTGGTTCTTGGTCCCCCCTGTGCCCCCCCCATTTATAAAATCCTGGAATCGCCCCTGCGCAGGACATAACCTTTAACTGCGGTAGCTGGAGGATCATGGAGGAAACAGTTAGAGAGATCATGAATTCTCACTGCCGTGATGAAAATATTCCTAAGAATATCTTGGCCTATGTGTTGACAGGAGCTGTGCCGAACACTAAAGCAACACCAGATATATTGAATAACAGAGTCAACATTCCCTCACACATGTGGACAGCGTTCTGCTGCTATAACAGTAAGAGCAAAAAATGGGTGTCTCAAGCTCACTGGGCTGAAAACATAGATGAGGATGGCAAAAAGATCATCAGTGCAAAGACGCTGAAGGAATTACAGGACTTTCTGAAGAGCAATTTTAAAGAAAGCTCACTGTTTAACGGTGACTGTTTGGATCTTTTAAAAGTAGATGCAAGTCCACCTCCAGAAGCAGATGCTTGTGATGATGAGCCAGACGTTAGGAAAGAATCATGGTGGTCCACCATTAAAAATATACCAGCTGCATTTTGGGACTGGTTACGTGGCTATTTTTGAGCTTTTCTAAATGTAGAGTTGTCATGAAATAACATGTATACCAGATTTCTGTTATTAATTCTGACACTATGTTCTTTGACTACTACAAAGCCATACAAATAAATGCTTTCAAATCATATAAAATAAAACTTGTCTCTATGGGTTATTTCTGTGTTGAACATCAACCGTCTCAGTGATTTTGGAATAACTCAAGAAGTGAACCAAAGATACAAGAATTCTATATGAATACTGCCAATATTAGTTGTAAAACACACACACCAGGGGCCTCATTTATAAACGTTGCGTACGCACAAAAGAAAGCGTACGTCGCTCTCTACGCAATAATTGGTATTTATAAAAAGCAAACTTGACGGGAAAATGTGCGGTCCTTCACGCAAGCTCTGACCCAGGCGTACACACAAAAACGGGTGAAATGAGAAATGGCGACACCGTCGGCAGATGGAAGAAACGCGTGAAAGTGTGTGAAACTGTAGACCGTTGTGTAAAAGAAATGGCAATACTGCCTCTCATAAATAACATGAAGACTTCACAAAGCAAGTCTTACAATTAACAGCCTACACGAACACCCGTTTGATCGATCTGCAGCGTAAAACAAACAGAATACAACAGAAATGCAAATTAACACATATTTGCAAAAAGAAAAGTGAAATATGCTCTGCAATAATATTGGCATGTTATGCAATTCATCCTCATAAATAATATGGTCAGAACGAAATAATGTACAAAACTGATATTCTCGTCAATGTGTCCGTCTGGCGGAGCAGATAGCCCATAGATGCAATTAGATAGACAGATAGATAGATAATTAGGGAGATATATAGATAGATAAATAAATAGATAGATGTATTAATTGTCCACTAGCTGGGGAAAGTTGTTTTCATAGTAAAAATGTATTCATCAGCTACGGAATCATTGTCACGTACTGCTCAGAGACACAAAGTAGGAGATCCAAATGCAGCTTTATTTTGTGGGGCAATCCAGAGGCGTAATCCAACATACAGGCTAGGGTCATACACAGGAAAGCAGTCCAAAACAAAGAAACAAACAAACAAACAAAACAGGCAGGGACCAGAGGCAAGAGAGTAATCCAGGGACCAGAGGCAAGAGAGTAATCCAGGAAACAGGGCAAGATATCCAAAAACAAGAAACAAGACAACCAGGGAAACGCTCAGAATGGCAGTGTAACACTTAACAAGACTTTGCGGTGAGTGAATGAATGAACAAGGTATATATAGACAGACTAACAGGATGATGAGACAGGTGAATGCAATAAGTGAATGAGGTACAGGTGAATGTGATCAGTGATAAGTGATGATGAGTCCGGGCAGTGAGTTATGGGAAATGTAGTTAGTGAGTGAATATGATAGTCTGATGTGGACTGCCCTCTGGTGGCTCACAAGGGCAGCTCTAGCTGGTGATCGTTACATAGCCCCTCCCCAAAGAGCGGCTTCCAGACGCTCCAAAACTGTCCAGGTGGGAGGTGGCCCGGAGGCGGATCCGGGGGCGGGATGGAGGGCCAGGTCCGTGGAGCAGAAGAGGACCTTGAGACTGTGGTAATACGGGAGGCCAGGACGGAGCAGGCAGTCCATCGGGCGGCCAGGGCGGAGACGACCCTCCATCGGGTGGCCAGGGCGGAGACGACCGTCCATCGGGCGGAGACGACCGTCCATCGGGCGGCCAGGGCGGAGACGACCCCTCGGGCGGCCAGGGCGGAGACGACCCCTCGGGCGGCCAGGGCGGAGACGACCCCTCGGGCGGCCAGGGCGGAGACGACCCCTCGGGCGGCCAGGGCACAGGAACAGACATCGGCTCAGGGACTGGAACAGACACTGGCTCAGGAACAGGAACAGACACAGGCACCGGCTCCGGCTCAGGAACAGACACTCGCTCCGGCTCAGGAACAGACACTGGCTCCGGCTCAGGAACAGACACTGGCTCCGGCTCAGGAACAGACACTGGCTCCGGCTCAGGAACAGACACTGGCTCCGGCTCAGGAACAGACACTGGCTCCGGCTCAGGAACAGACACTGGCTCCGGCTCAGGAACAGACACTGGCTCCGGCTCAGGAACAGACACTGGCTCCGGCTCAGGAACAGACACTGGCTCCGGCTCAGGAACAGACACTGGCTCCGGCTCAGGAACAGACGTGTCAGCGGCCATCTTGTCCATAGAAACTGGCTCGGTGGAGACCATCTCGTCCTGAGACACTGGTTCGGTGGCGGAGGTCATCGTGTCCGGAGATTCAGGCGTGGAGTCGGCCATCTTGTCCGAAGACACAGGCGTGGAGTCGGCCATCTTGTCCGAAGACACAGGCGTGGAGTCGGCCATCTTGTCCGAAGACACAGGCGTGGAGTCGGCCATCTTGTCCGAAGACACAGGCGTGGAGTCGGCCATCTTGTCCGAAGACACAGGCGTGGAGTCGGCCATCTTGTCCGAAGACACAGGCGTGGAGTCGGCCATCTTGTCCGAAGACACAGGCGTGGAGTCGGCCATCTTGTCCGAAGACACAGGCGTGGAGTCGGCCATCTTGTCCGAAGACACAGGTGTGGAGTCGGCCATCTTGTCCGAAGACACAGGCGTGGAGTCGACCATCTTGTCCGAGGACACAGGCATAGAAAGAGGAAGAGGAACAGATTCAAGCTCAGTATCCGGATCAGTTTCAGGCTCAGGAACAGATTCAGTCTCGGCGGGACGAGACACTTGACGGGCGGACGTGACGTGAGGCTCAGTCTCTGGATCGGCAGAAGTGACGTGAAGCTCAGTCTCTGGATCGGCAGAAGTGACGTGAAGCTCAGTCTCTGGATCGGCAGAAGTGACGTGAAGCTCAGTCTCTGGATCGGCAGAAGTGACGTGAAGCTCAGTCTCTGGATCGGCAGAAGTGATGTGAACAGTCTCTGGATCAGCAGAAGTGACGTGAAGCTCACTCTCTGGATCGGCAGAAGTGACGTGAACAGTCTCTGGATCAGCAGAAGCAACGTGAACAGTCTCTGGATCAGCAGAAGCGACGTGAACAGTCTCTGGATCAGCAGAAGTGACGTGAAGCTTAGTCTCTGGATCAGGATCAGCGCGCTCTGAGCTTGACGGGACCAGTGGCGAAGAGGACTCTGAGCTGGGCAGGACCAGCGATGAAGAGGGCTCTGAGCTGGGCAGGACCATCGATGAAGAGGGCTCTGAGCTGGACAGGACCAGCGATGAAGAGGGCTCTGAGCTGGACAGGACCAGCGGCGAAGAGGGCTCTGAGCTGGACAGGACCAGCGGCGAAGAGGACTCTGAGCTGGGCAGGACCAGCGATGAAGAGGACTCTGAGCTGGGCAGGACCAGCGATGAAGAGGGCTCTGAGCTGGACAGGACCAGCGGCGAAGAGGGCTCTGGACTGGACAGGACCAGCGGCGAAGAGGGCTCTGAGCTGGGCAGGACCAGCGATGAAGAGGGCTCTGAGCTGGGCAGGACCAGCGATGAAGAGGGCTCTGAGCTGGGCAGGACCAGCGGCGAAGAGGGCTCTGGACTGGACAGGACCAGCGGTGAAGAGGACTCTGAGCTGGGCAGGACCAGCGATGAAGAGGGCTCTGAGCTGGACAGGACCAGCGGTGAAGAGGGCTCTGGACTGGACAGGACCAGCGGCGAAGAGGACTCTGAGCTGGGCGGGACCAGCGGCGAAGAGGGCTCTGAGCTGGACGGGACCAGCGATGTAGAGGGCTCTGTGCTGGACGGGACCAGCGATGTAGAGGGCTCTGTGCTGGACGGGACCAGCGGTGAAGAGGGCTCTGTGCTGGACGGGACCAGCGGTGAAGAGGGCTCTGTGCTGGACGGGACCAGCGGTGAAGGCTCTAGCTTGGCTGGCATGTCGCTTGCTGTCTCAGGCGCGGCGAGCATGACGCATACTGCCTTGGCTTCGGCAGATCTGGCGTGAAGTGCGGGCTCGGCTGGACTGGCGTGAAGTGCAGGCTCGGCTGGACTGGCGTGAAGTGCAGGCTCGGCTGGACTGGGGTGCCACGGAAGGAAGCTCTCCAGACATCTGGAGAGTGCCTCTCTCCAATCCAGACCAGAGAGATCGGGGAGCTCCCTCGGGTCGACCTCCTTAGCCCCCAGCCGGTAACATAACTTAATAGCCTCATCACCCAGAGAGCAAGAGGCAGCGAGAGGAAAAAACCCCCAGGTGTACTGGAACAGATCGAGGCTATCCAGGGCTAAGGCCACGATCTGTCCAGCGAACTCCCGGCTCATGCTGGGAAGATCAGGTGAGATCCGTACTGCTGTATTACAGGAGGTCATTGCTGCTGGATCTGAAGTGCGGCGAAGTCTTCTGTCACGTACTGCTCAGAGACACAAAGTAGGAGATCCAAATGCAGCTTTATTTTGTGGGGCAATCCAGAGGCGTAATCCAACATACAGGCTAGGGTCATACACAGGAAAGCAGTCCAAAACAAAGAAACAAAGAAACAAACAAAACAGGCAGGGACCAGAGGCAAGAGAGTAATCCAGGGACCAGAGGCAAGAGAGTAATCCAGGAAACAGGGCAAGAGAGTAATCCAGGAAACAGGGCAAGATATCCAAAAACAAGAAACAAGACAACCAGGGAAACGCTCAGAATGGCAGTGTAACACTTAACAAGACTTCGCGGTGAGTGAATGAATGAACAAGGTATATATAGACAGACTAACAGGATGATGAGACAGGTGAATGCAATAAGTGAATGAGGTACAGGTGAATGTGATCAGTGATAAGTGATGATGAGTCCGGGCAGTGAGTTATGGGAAATGTAGTTAGTGAGTGAATATGATAGTCTGATGTGGACTGCCCTCTGGTGGCTCACAAGGGCAGCTCTAGCTGGTGATCGTTACAATCATGGTATTCATGCACCTTTAGTTTGTTTTATTTTTGATAAAATAACGTATGACGTATGTCTCAACCATTCAGAAAGCTGCAAGAAATTTAACCGACATCTGTAACTTGTCACACTCTAGAGCGCTAGATACTTTTTTGCCTCGACTTTGATGTCCGATCATTTCTTTTTTATTTCGGCCACGGCCCGAGGTTGTGAGGCTACAGCATTTACGGCGTCTGCGACCTTTTGCCACTCAAGCGCCTTTTTGGCATTAATAATAGTGCCCTCAAAACAAAATTTTTCTCCTCTTTTCCACCTCGCCAAAGATAACTTCTACTTCACTTTGAGTGAAGTTACGTTTTTTTGATTTCCTCTCTGTGTTTGCCATGATTTCGCAATCGATGAATATTAACTTGTGGGCGTTTCACGGACTATTTATGGGCAACTATGGGCGTGACATGAAGCCGCAAAAGCTGCGCTACATTTAGAATTGATTGTGATTTATTAAGTAAAAACTGCGTAGGATGTGCGTGCGCACGGTTTTATAAATCCGAATATTTCTGTGCGTACGCACGTCCTATGTTTCATCCGTATGCCACTTCTGACGCAAATCCTACGCAAAGTTTTATAAATGAGGCCCCAGGTCACAAAAGACAAGTCAAATGGAAACTCTAGGGCTTAGATCAGTTCTAAGAAGTGAAATATGATTATATCGTGAGCGTCCTCGCTGTGCTGCTGGCGTTCAGCTGTCCATTCGTCACTTTTGATAAATGTAGCGAGTTTTTCTTTAGAGGACAGCCTCTGGTGATTCCTGGCATCCTGAATCCACGCTCTGAGAATGATCGTTACAAAAAAATCTATCAAAAATATACTTCCAAAGAAAAAGAAAATGTAGGTTCAGGATATATGTTTGCAACTCTCTATGATACAACTATAATTTTCAACCATGAATGTATTTTTCAATTGAATTTTTAACCTGACATCTATTTTACAACTTATGACAGTATATGAAATGTTTTTCATAGGATTTTCTGATATCTAAAATGTATAGGCATATGTCACAATGGATTGGTCTCAATGATCTGGACACTGAAGGACACTGGGTTTGGGTGAACAACCAAACTCTCACTGAAACTGGACTACAGTAAGAAATCTGCATGTGTAATCATGTCTAGGAATGTTAATCAATATACAGCTGTTTTCTAAAAATATTATTGCAAGTACATTATTGCTTGTTTGTCTCTTAAAGGTTCTGGTTCAGCGGGAATCCAAAACAACCTAATAACCGGAGACAATATGATCCATCTGGAGAGAATTGCGCTGCTCTGGGAAATGTGAAAGGCAACTTAGACTCTTGGTTCGATGCTTCTTTTAAAACACAGAAAATGTTTATCTGTGAAAAGGAATATTAATTTACCTCCATCAGTGGTACTAGATATTATTAAATAGGTCTATCATGTATATTCACAGAAAAATTATTGTCAGCAAATTTCAGACATTTCAGTGTGATTTTGTCCAAAAAGATTGTTCATGAAACTTCAGGTGGAAGCCTTGCAGTTCTGAAATGTTTTTCTTGTGTGTGCTATCTGTAAATAGCCTACAAATAAGAGTAGATATGGAAAAGATCTCTTGTGTATGTATCTAAAATAAAAAAATAAAAAGAACAAAAACATTTGGTGAAGTTTAAAGGGTTAGTTCACTTGCAGCGAATTGTTCATTTGCAGCACTTTTGAGCTTCAGCAAGAACCAATGAGGTTCATTCTCGTGTGCTAACCCAGGGAACAAGACTAAATAACCTTGTCATTTTTCTTATGTAGATAAGTAAATGCATCTTGCATTTACTTATCTAGTTCATTCATTCATTGCGCATAGCCTATTTTCATCATGCAGACACCATCAAAGTGACAAAATGGCATGTCCTTTTATGAAGTACAGGATACTGTAGTAGATGAGGAATCTGCTTTCATTCTTAGGGAGTTACATTTAAATCGGGAAAGGTTTTTTTGTTGTTGTTTGTTGCCATATCCACATGCATATTTATTTGAGCTGTACCATTTTTAAATGGTAGGTTTCTATATAACATCAGGGATGCAGAGCACATTAGTAAGGCCGCTGTATGCAGAGAGTCAACCATCACCACAGCGGTCAAATAAACACAAATTATTCACAATTTATTTGGTCATCTTTATTTCCTACAGATACAAAACTTAATATTTTCCCAGATAGATTTCAATATTCTTCCAATACTTGATATTGTGGAGACCTCTTCTCCATCCCCCCATTTTGTGAGCCTTTGCCTTCTTGCTGTTGGCTGAGAAGTCAAATGTTAATTTCATTACCCTAATTAAGAAATGTAACCGGTTGCATTAGAGAACATTTAATTATGTGAAAAGATCATTTGACTATGTGGAAAAAGCTGCTGCACATTGAAATAAACATTGAATTATATTTATTTAATATGTCAAATGTTTGTAAAGTCATGTAGCTTACATGAACATTATGGGCCATTCATACACACGGCACAATGCGGCGTGCATACATCAAGTTTAAAATGTAGTGCTTCTCCATTGGAATGCACTGACAGAGAGCTCTAATGCTGAGCACATTTAGAGGCACTAGACAGGTGTCTCTTTCTATACGTTTTCCTCACTTCTCAACTTTTCAACTGTTTTAATAAAACTGTGTTTTGCACATCCATACTTGCGTTTATTCAGTTTTAATGCCCTGGATTTTATGAATTCCCCTGTTGTTTTACAATGGCGATATGACAAAATAATAATAAAATAAACATGGTCTTAGTGCATCCGGAAAGTATTCACAGTGCTTCACTTTTTCCAATTTTGTTATGTTACAGCCTTATACAAAAATGGATTAAATTAATTATTTTCCTTAAAATTCTACAAACCATACCCCATAATGACAACGTGAAAGAAGTTTGTTTAAAATCTTTGCAAATTTATAAAAAATTTTTTTTTAAAAAATCAAAAAAAAAATCACATGCATATGAGTATTCACAGCCTTCCTTTTGAGTATATGATGCTACAAGCTTGGCAGACCTATTTTTGGGCAGTTTCTCCCATTCTTCTTTGCAGAACCTCTCAAGCTCCATCAGGTCGGATAGGGAGCATCGGTGCAAAGTCATTTTCAGATCTCTCCAGAGATGCACAATTGGGTTCAATTCTAGGCTCTGGCTGGTCCACTCAATGCTGCATTCATCTGTCCCTCGATCCTGACTAGTCTCCCAGTTCCATCCGCTGAAAAACATCCCCACAGCATGATCCTGCCACCACCATGCTTCACTGTAGGGATGGTATTGGCCAGGTGGTGAGCGGTGCCTTGTTTCCTCCAGACATGATGCATGATGAATGGCAAATTCAGGCCAAAGAGTTCAATCTTTGTTTCATCAGTCCAGAGAATTGTGTTACTCATGGACTGAGAGTCCTTCAGGTGCCTTTTGGCAAACTCCAGATGGGCTGTCATGTGCCTTTTACTGAGGAGTGGCTTCCGTCTGGCCACTCTACCACACAGGCCTGATTGGTGGAGTGCTGCAGAGATGGTTGTTCTTCGGGAAGGTTCTCCTCTCTCCACAGAGAAACACTGGAGCTCTGTCAGAGTGATCATTGGGTTCTTAGTGCAATTGTATAACATGATAGTATGTCCCAAAGCTTGTGTACTCTTTTGCTACACACTCAAAAGTATCTACTTTTTCTTCACAAAAAGAGTACATACTTTTAGGGCATATAAATAGATGAATTGAGATGCAGCAATGGCTGACATGCACTTCTTCTTCTTCTTCTTTGGATTTTTACGGAAGCTGGCATCCTTTGAGTTGCATTACTACCACCTTTCAGTTTTATTTATCCTTTGTTTTCATTCATACTAAATCCGCCTATCTAATCCAGTCATCCTCAAAAAAACAAATATCCATTTCCTACCCTCCGCACTCTCTCCATATTCCAATAAACTTTTTACTGTATTATCTACCCATCCTATTTTTTTTAACTGTGTTATCATTTCTTGTCTTTCCTGAGTAAATTTCCTGCATGTTGTAAGAATATGTTCTACAGTTTCAGCTTCCTGACATGTTGCTGACATGCACTGTTAACTGTGGGACCTTATATATACAGGTGTGTGGCTTTCCAAATCATGTCCAATCAACTGAATTTACCACAGGTGGACTCCAATTAAGTTGTAGAAACATCTCAAGTATGATCAGTGGAAACAGGAGGCACCTGAGCTCAATTTTGTGTGTCATGGCAAAGGCTGTGAATACTTATGTACATGTGATTCTTTTCCCCCGTTTTTTTATTTTTTAATAAATTTGCAGAGATTTCAAACAAACTTCTTTCACATTGTCATTATGGGGTATTGTTTGTAGAATTCTGAGGAAAATAATGAATTTAATCCATTTTGGAATAAGGTTTTAAGCCACATCAGAAACACCATGTATTTGCATGATTCATGTCGAAGTAATTAATATCAAACAACACAATTAGCCTTTTGCAATGCCATATTTAGATTAATAACTTTTTACAGTCATTACTTCCTGTTTATTATAACTTAGGTTGATGCCAACTTGGTTCTTCCTTCCTGAAAATAACACACAGGGCTCAGAGTTTGCTGTCGTGTTGGGTTAGTAAAATGGAAATGATTTATGATAATGTAAATTCTGCAAACAACAAAAGTTCTCGTTGCATGGGTAAGAATGCATTTATGATTTTTCTGAGCATCAGCTATTTTTTTCATTCTGTTCGTTCCTAACTGTTGAATAATTCGAATAATATGATTCCTTCAGGCCTGTTAAATCGATGACTCAAATATTGTAATTAATGAAAAAAAAAAAAAAAAAAAAAGAAGAAATATATATATATTTGCTGACGTGTATCAATTTTAAAGTTCCGTGTTCTTTCTCCACTATGATATACCAAAAGAGAGAAGCATGTAATGCTGAGAACACATTAAAAGAGACATGAGATGGGTGTCTTTTTCTAAACGTTTGCATGTATAATTTTGTATAATCAACAGCTGTTGTTTTCATTCAGTTCACTTTTAAATAATTTATAATTAGAATGATATAGTTCCTGAGTACAGGGTTGTTCAACGGATGCCACATTGTAAAATAATGTATTTTGATTTAATGTAACTAAATATAGATGTTAAGAAGTGTCCCCAGCAAGTTGAACATTCAAAAGGCATTGCAGATTTTTTTTTTTTTTTTTTTTTTTTTTATTGCTTGCACACAATTTCTGAAACTATGGCTCCATTTCTTGAAATTCTACACACAAAACCACAAAACATGCACACAACATGAAAAACATCAGACATCTCTTGCAAAAGCAAACACATAATTCAAAACTATTTTAACTCTTTCAAAAATTGTGATTACAAATGATTAGCCACATACACACCAGACTACACACAGATGTGAAAACTGTAAAACACTACTATCTTGTGTCTTTTGCTTGCTGCACAGTGTGCAGTGGAGTCATAGGAGTTTCTCCCACGTACATGAATGTGCACAAATACACTGTATATACAGAACTGATTAATTTTACACAGTTATGAACTGAACTGAATCAAAACTGAACTGCCTTGAGCTGAATAATGACACTTTTGGCTTGTGAGAACTGCTTTACAGCAGAATTTGTTTTGAATGTGTTACTATTGTGAAGCTGCTGAAAAGCAATATATCTTTATTTCTCAAAACACTAAGGTTTGATTTCTAAGTGAACAATTTCTATAATTTATTTATATAATTAATTTATACAATTTATATAGTAAATGAGTGTGACATGTGTTTCCCAAATGAAACAAAAGAGCTGTTAGTTTTGAATGATGTGTATAATGTAGAGAACTGTGTTTAAAGTTTTGCAAAAAGTTTGTTTTTCAATTACAAACTGAGTTTAAAGCGTATAATGTGCTTGTAGTTTTGCAGACTTGGACTGAAGATGCGGTACATGAGTGAATGTTTTCACTGAGTGAACCTCAAGTTTCACTTTTACTGTCTAAGTAATTTGGGGAAAAAAACTGTGATTGAGATCACTGAGTCTGAGGTTTTTATAATGTAACTTCCTGCAAATTTCTATTTGTGTTTGGTTCCTATATCACACACTGCTTTCTCATTCTCAGTATAAAACACCTGTGTTTTTAGTTGCAGATATTTGTTTTACATATTCATGCTCTATTGGCATAATGCAGTTCAACAAGGTTGTTTACACCGCGCTCTCTCATCTAGTATTATGTCGTTTTGGTGTTTAAATCTTTGTAATTACTTCAAAAATTCATACAGAGCTCCACATGATCCTGTCAGTGCTGATCAGAATGATTTGCCCCCTTGGTAAATATGATCAAAGATGGCTGTAAAAAATAAATCTGCATTGTTAATCTTTTTGATATTAAAAAATTATATCTAGTTTTGCAGACTTGGACTGAAGATTCGGTACATGATTGAATGGTTTCACTGAGTGAGCCTCAAGTTCCACTTTTAGTGTCTAAGCAATTTGGAAAAAAAAAAACTGTATATGTTAAAATGATCTGTGAATGTTTTCAAGCCAAACTATTCTGCCAATTAAATACAATAATCAACGTTGTACAATTGAATCACACTGGAATTCAGTCATCACATTTGATTTCTAATCACAGGGAATCAAGTTACTTCCTCAAAGCGGACTAAAGTTCTTCTGATCGTCCTCGGTGTCTCTCTTGTTTTGGCTCTTGGAGGTCTGAGTGTTCTGGGGTTCATGTGTGAGTATAATTCTTGCTCTATTTGATCTTTGCTCTGATGAAAACAGCCACATTTAAGGCAGTTATACACTTATACAAGAGTTATGGTATTGATTTCCTGTGGGTTGCAATTGTTAACACTTGACAGATATAAAGCTGCTAAAAAATCACCCAGAGGCACCAGTGTGTTCTGCCTCAAACTCTTGAGAGAGAGCTCTTAGACAAGTACCAGAAAGTTAAAAACTGCCTCTCTTCTTGCACTGGTGAGTGGGTTAACCTACTTTCAAGCTGTTTCTATGGCAAGCCGTTTTAACATTTAATCATTTAAACCGACTAGTCACTATTTTCTTGCTACTAGTACTTATTTTTTAGATACTAGTACTTATTCGGTACTAGGTACTAGTGCCTATTCTTTAGATACTAGTGCTTATCCTTTAGTTACTAGTACCTTTTTAAAAATACTAGTACTTATTCATTAGATTCTAGTTCTTATTTATTAGATACTAGTACTTATTCCAATAGTGACTAATAACTATTCTTTTGTTACTAGTAACAATATATATTTTTTTTTTTTTTTGCCATTGACTTCTATGGGGATCTGTCATTCAGATATCAACTATTTAGTTCTGACTAGTATGTATTCCAATTGTGACTAGTACATATATATTAGATACTAGTAGTTATTAATTAGGTACTAGAACTTATTTTTTAGATACTAGTACCTATTACTAGATACTAGTATGTATTCAATAAATACTAGTACTAAGTCATTAGATACTAGTACCTATTAAATATATACTAGTACTTATTCTTTAGATACTAGTACTTATTCATCCCAACTAACACAAAGTTGTACATACAGTGGTCTACGTACAAAACAACAGAAGAATTTACTGTATACAGTTACAGTAAAAACGTCTCAGGTTACGACTGTAACCTATGTTCCCTGAGAACAGGGAACGAGACACTACGTCAGAATGACGCTATGGGGAACGCCTCAGGCGTGACAGGTGTCTGAAGTAAATATCAACTCACGTCAATCATGTTGACCGGCGACAGCCCGTGAATCATCAGCTTGATTGATTAACGCGCGACCTGGATGTATAAAAGGGGAGCCTTGCACACATGACAACATCCTATCGTCTGAAGGGACTGTTGCAGGCAGGCCCCGAGGCATGGCAGGAAGACGTAGTGTCTCGTTCCCTGTTCTCAGGGAACATAGGTTACAGTCGTAACCTGAGACGTTCCCTTTCGAAAGGGAACTCTACACTACGTCAGAATGACGCTATGGGGAACGATATACCAACGCCACCATGCTGAGGGGAGTGCATGCCCAAAGGCAGTGACAACTGTCCGAACCAGTAATTCAGAAACACTGGAACCACTCACCCTTAGGTCACATCGGGCTGTCAGTGACAGCACTCCCTACCGGTCATAGCCCAAGCTAATGAACCAAGAAACCGCCAGAACATAGTTAATGGGGGGTATATCTGGGCCAGCTCAAAGGCTTAGGACATCAGCTTCCAATAGAAGGGGTCCCTTCTAGGGACCTGCTTTGCTACTGTTCGGACGCTTTTGCCTACTGCTCCGCACTTTGCTCTATCGCTTTCGTTATTATTACATTTTATCTCCTAATTTTAACTTCAGTGAATCAGCACAGTGCTCAGGACGCTTGGATTACTATAAAAAAGCAGAATTAGTTTCATTCCTTCAGAATTTACTGAAGCTTACATTCCGAGGAAGAGAAAACTGAACTGCTTACATTCTGGCGGAAGAGAAAACATTCACAAGGATAAGAGAAAATGCGTCCTTTTGATTCTACTTGCTGTACTAACTGCCAAAAACTTTTACAAAGGATTACAGTTCTTGAAACAAAGCTAATGGTAGGATCAAACCAGACGGAACCCACAACAGAGTTTCATCAAGGACAAATACAGCGCACAGCCGGTGAGTGTCATGAATTTAATGCTCCTCAACAGAACAGACCTAGTGCAGAGAAACAAGCCGATCGACCTACAAACCGTTGGTACAAAGAGGGGGCAAAACCCAAAAATAGAGGCATTAGACTCTCTCAGGCAAAAATAGTTTCATCTACACCATACACAGCTACAAGGATTACAAACACTGGTCGTCTTCCACAACCTATTCATCTTAAGAACAGATTTGAAGTATTATTGAATGAGGAATGCTCAAATTTGTTAAATGTGGATGAACACAGACAGCCAGGAGCTCACTCTGATACTAACAGGCGCTCAAGGTCAAGCAGACAGCGGCACTCAGCTCAGAGCGCAGCCGAGGTCAAAACATTGATAGTTGGGGACTCTACGATCAGAGATATCAGCTCGAAAGATACAACTACATGCTGCCTTCCACAAGCAACAACCTCTGACGTAAACAGAGAAATTCAAAATATTTTGATGAAACATAAGACTGCAAATCGACTCATCATTCATGTGGGGAAGAATGATATCCATAAAGAGCAGTCAGAACAGCTTAAGAAGGATTTCAATGAACTTTTTGAAACACTCAAAAGACTGAAAGTACAAACATTCATCAGTGGACCACTCCCAGCAAGAGGAAGTAACAGGTTCTCACGGTTGCTTGGGCTTAATTCATGGCTGCAAAAAACCTGTAATATAAAAGGAGTGAACTTCATAGACAACTTTAATCTTTTCTGGAATCAGAGGCCACTGTTTCAACAAAATGGCCATCTTCCAAACAAACTGGGTTCAAGAGTGCTAAAGGACAATATCCTTTTCTCCCTTCACCATCCTTCTGCCAATCCAATCAACCAGAATGGCACACACTCACCTGGACACAGTTTGAATGACCACAGGACTTCACTTCAGGACTTGAATGGACATGCGGCTGACACATCTCACAAAGACAATGATAACACCATGCAGCCAAAACAACTTCTGCTCACGGACACAACTTCAGCCGAGCCCTGCCCACTGAGCTCACCAGAGTCAGACTGTGACATATTAGAAATGTCACAAGATTCAGCTCCCAAGGACAGCATATTACAGCCTCCAATAACAACAGATTCAGCACCCAAGAATGACCAGGGAAGCCAGGACAGCATATTACAGCCTCCAATAACAACAGATTCAGCACCCAAGAATGACCAGGGAAACCAGGACAGCATATTACAGCCTCCAATAACAACAGATTCAGCACCCAAGAATGACCAGGGAAGCCAGGACACCATATTACAGCCTCCAATAACAACAGATTCAGCACCCAAGAATGACCAGGGAAGCCAGGACAGTACATTACAGCCACCAGTAACAACAGATTCAGCACCCAAACACGACCAGGAAAGCCAAGACAGCATATTACAGCCTCCATTAACACCACAGCCACTCTCACCGCTATCACTATCTCCTACATCCCCATTGATGTGTTTCTCAGAGAAAATGGAAAAACTAGTGTATGCTGGAACCCAATTCGCTGGAAGCCCCCAGATATCAACCAGAAAAACATCACTACCACCAAAGTCTATGGGCGCAGCTCGCCCTCTCCCCCCTCCCCCTCCTCCCCGAGCATTAAGGCCCCTTCCACAACGCCAGGGCCCACAACTTCCACCGTCTGCTCGAGGTGTTACAAAATCAACTGATACCAGCTCCAAGTGATTTGTGCCGGGTCCCCGCTGTGATAACAGTAACTTTCTCAAATGTTTACAGAACAAGCGGGAACCCAGTGTTCCTGTATCATCTGTTCATTCACATGTTAGAAAGTCTAAGGCCTTTAAAAGCCGTACAGCAAACCCATCTAATCTGGTGCCTATCACACGACAAACTAAGATTGTGGACACAAAAAGCAAGACTGTTAAGTTAGCACTTTTAAACATCCGCTCACTTAAAAATAAATCACTTCTAGTCAATGACTTTATAAGCACATACAACCTGGACTTTATATTTCTAAATGAAACTTGGCTAGAAGCCAGCTGCAGTGCAACAATCCTCAATGAAACATCTCCTCCGAACTTTACCTTTATGAGTGTCTCCAGAGCTGGAAGGAGAGGTGGGGGTGTAGCTGCTCTTTTTAAAGATGTCTATCAATGTAAGCAAATATCATTTGGTAATTACCCGTCTTTTGAATATCTGGGTATTGTGTTAAAAGGTGCTCCACGGATTTTACTTATCACTATTTACAGGCCTCCAAAATACTCTTCAGCCTTTGCTGAAGACTTTACAGAACTGTTATCAATAATTTCCTCAGAGTTTGACAGTTTCACTATTGCTGGAGATTTTAACATTCACATAGATAATTCAGAAAATAATATGGCAAAAGAAATCAATACTGTTTTAAAAACTTTTGATCTGATTCAACATGTACATGGGCCCACACACAATCGTGGACACACTCTAGATTTACTTATCAGTAAGGGTCTAAACATTTCATTGAATGATATTAAGGATGTCGCACTCTCTGATCATTACTGTATTTTCTTTGATTTATTGATCTCTCCTGCCATTGAAGTTAGATCTGTGTCTGTCAAGAAGAGATGCCTAAATGAGAACACTAGTGTACTATTTATGAAGGCCATATCCCTAAGACCGAGCATATCTGCTGACTCGGTTGATTCTCTCCTTGTTTCTTTTAACTCGAAGGTTAAAAATGTAATTGATGATATTGCTCCTGTGAAAGTCAGGAAGAATGGTAAACAAAAAGCACCTTGGAGAAACTCAACAGCAGTGCAAATTATGAAAAGACAATGCAGAAAATCAGAGCGCATGTGGCGAAAGACAAAACTTGTAATCCACTATAACATCTATAGAGACACCATTCGTGCTTTCAATATGGAACTAGGCAAAGCTAGACAGACTTTCTTCTCCAATATCATAAACAGAAACCTAAATAATACTCGAAATCTCTTCGCTACTGTCGACAGACTAACAAATCCACCAAGCCAGATTCCCAGTGAAATGCTCTCCGACAGCAAGTGTAGTGAGTTTGCTACCTTTTTCTCTGAGAAAATCAATAATATTAGAAAGGTGATCAGCACATCCTTGAGTTGCACTGAGGTCAGACAGATCAGACTACAACCTGAGAAAGTAGTTACTATGTCTGATTTTGAAGAAATTGATGGCAAAATTCTGAAAGAAACCGTTCAGCACCTTAAAACATCAACCTGCGCCCTTGACACACTTCCCACATCTTTTTTTAAAAGTGTGTTAGACTGTTTAGAAGCAGATCTCCTAGAAGTGGTAAATGCCTCACTTTTCTATGGAAGTTTTCCAAACTCCCTTAAAACTGCTGTTGTCAAACCCCTCCTGAAAAAGAGCAATCTGGATAAGACTATATTAAGCAACTATAGACCGATCTCAAATCTTCCTTTCACAGGCAAAATCATTGAAAAAGTTGTCTTCAACCAGCTGAACAAATTCTTAAACTCAAATGGATACTTTGATAATTTTCAATCTGGTTTCCGACCGCACCACAGCACAGAGACGGCGCTCATTAAGATAATAAACGATATTCGCTTAAATACGGATTCAGGCAAATTATCAGTGCTGGTTCTACTCGACCTCAGTGCTGCATTTGACACTGTCGATCATAACATACTTCTTGACAGGCTGGAAAACTGGGTGGGGATTTCTGGGATAGTCCTAAAATGGTTCAGGTCATACTTAGATGGGAGAGGTTATTATGTGAGTATAGGAGATCATAAGTCTGAGTGGACGCCCATGACATGCGGAGTCCCTCAAGGCTCAATTCTTGCGCCACTCCTGTTCAACCTGTACATGCTCCCAATGAGCCAAATAATGAGAAAGAACCAAATCGCTTACCACAGCTATGCAGACGACACACAGATCTACTTAGCCCTATCGCCTAATGATTACAGCCCCATTGACTCTCTGCTTCAATGCATTGACGAAGTCAACAGCTGGATGTGCCAAAACTTTCTACAGTTAAACAAAGACAAAACTGAAATCATTGTGTTTGGAAACAAAGATGAAGTTCTCAAGGTGAACGCATACCTTCACTCTAAAGGTCAAACAACTAAAAATCAAGTCAGGAATCTTGGTGTGTCTTTAGAGTCAGACCTTAGTTTCAATAGTCATGTCAAAGCAATAACTAAATCAGCATACTATCATCTGAAAAATATTGCAAGAATTAGATGCTTTGTTTCCAGTCAAGACTTAGAGAAACTAGTGCATGCTTTCATCACCAGCAGGGTGGATTATTGTAATGGACTCCTCACTGGCCTTCCCAAAAAGACCATAAAACATTTGCAGCTCATACAGAACGCTGCAGCCAGGATTCTTAGCAGAACCAGAAAATATGAACATATCACACCAGTACTCAGGTCATTACACTGGCTGCCAGTTACTTATAGGATTGATTTTAAAGTATTATTACTAGTATATAAATCATTTAATGGCCTAGGACCTCAATACATTGCAGATATGCTCACGGAATACAAACCCAACAGATTACTCAGATCATTAGGATCATATCAGCTAGAAGTTCCAAGAGTTCACTCTAAGCATGGAGAGTCTGCTTTTAGCTATTATGCCAGCCGCAGCTGGAACCAGCTTCCAGAGGAGATCAGATGTGCTCCTACATTAGTCACATTCAAATCCAGACTCAAAACACATCTGTTTAACTTTGCATTTAATGAATGAGCACTGTGTCACTGTTTGTCCGACTGTTTATACTGTGTCTTATTTTAGTCTTTATTCTAAACTGTTTTAATTATTTTTAGTTCTTTCTCGTTTCTTTATTTTAAACGGTTCTTTATTCTAAACTGTTTTAATTATTTTTAGTTCTTTCTTGTTTCTTTATTCTAAACTGTTTTGTATATTCTTATTTCTTCTGTTTATTTTTAATAGTATGTAAAGCACTTTGAATTACCATTGTGTATGAAATGTGCTATATAAATAAACTTGCCTTGCCTTGCCTTGCCTTGCCTTGCCTTGCCTAGGGAGTGTGGCTAGGGGACCCAAGGGACTCCCAGCCAGTCACTATTCAGGGGAGCGTGCCACCTGAAATGCCACCAGGCAGGCCTGACCTGGTGTCACTACATAAGACACTACAGTCTGGCCACTTCCCGTCTGTCCGAAGACAGAGCCTCTGGACACTTGCCTTAGGAAGGCATCCAACCCGAGGGACTGCGAAGCAGGCAGTGAACCACTCAGCCCGGATCTCAGAGACGGGACATCCTGGAGAGTATAACTCAGCATAGTGCTTTACAACCCTTGCCAGCGAGGGGAGTTTCTCTACTCGATCCATGGATCTACCCAGTGTTTGTGTTTCAAAACACTGAGGAGGCCTGTGAGGGCCTAAAGGGAGCTTACCTCCAGGAAGGCCTGGTAGGACCTCTAACCTGGCGACCACAACGTGGGGAAGCTTGTATTCAACCACAATATGTGGGAGCTCAAATCAGGAAGGCCGGTGAGGCCTCTAACCTGGCGACCACACCATGGGGGACCTTACAAAATATGGAAGCTCAAAATACAGGAAGGCCTAGTGAGGCCTGTGACCTGCCAACCACAGCATGTGGGAGCTCAAATACAACCACAGCATGTGGGAGCTCAAATACAGATCTGGCCTTTAAAAACGCGCGTTTTCTCCCGCGGCATTCGGCAATTCGTCTCGTAGAGTCTCGCAGAATTCTGCAAGTGCTTCGGGGGGGCCTACTTAAAAAAATCCCTCAATGTGTTTTGCTTCACAGAATATCCACCAGGTGGCGCATAAAAAACAACTTTACATCAGATTTTTTATTTTACTTCACATTACGTCATGATTGTGAGAAAACATCCACAATAAAATATAAATTATAAATAGTAATAGACACAAATATTTACAGTAGGCTACTGTATTATACAGACATTTGAAAATATTTGTAAATGCAAAAGGTTCATTAAGACAAGAAGGGGTATTGGACAACGTTTACGAATTTTTATATGCTTTGTCATTACTGTGGTTTCCAGGAGATGAGTGCATGCAGAATATTTAACATTGCTTTTATTAAAACAGCAAAGTGACGTTCTTGCCAGCGCATAACTTTTTTGTACAACTATTAAGATGATTGTGCATGCAATGCGCATTTATACTAAGCGCAACAGAGAATTTAGTGTGAGCATAATGCACGTGGCTCTGCCTGTAAAAACCCAGCAGTATTTTTTTATATATATACACAAAATCATCCTAACATAATGCAAGGCTTAAATAATGCGACTTACCCAGATTCTTAATTCGTGCAGATATTTCTTGTGTGATTGTTCTTGGGCAGATATTTCTTGTGAGGTAATGTCGCAGCACAACGCGTAGCATACGTTGGGCGCATCTGATTTGCCATTAAATTATTAATAAATATTTTAATTAAACTGTCTTAATGCATTAAGCATAAAGATTTTTCCACGTTAGTCTCAGAATGTCCGGGGTTGGCTTGAGGTCTTGCCGACAGTTTGTAAATATTCTAAATATTCATATTCACAAAATCCATATAAAGGGTGATCAACAGTTATGACTTCTAAAATAAAATAAAAATGACCAGATAAGAGGTATCTGATTGACAGTTTGACAGATGTTGTTTTAAAAAAATAATTACAACATTATGGGGAAGTGGTATTAAATATTCGGTAACACATAGCCTAATACAATTATTTTAATTATGCATTTTGTTCAGTTTTGCTTTTACAAAATGTTCCCTGTTTTTTATAATTAATTTAACCTGAGATGTGCGTTATATCGCTTTTGGATCATTCTTTGTGTTGTCGAATTTTGACACAGTTTCATTACTTGTTCATAATAATTTGATTCATAATTATGTCATTTTTTTCTAAAAGTAAAAAAACTAAAAGTTTTTCTAAAAGCAATATTCTAAAGAGATACAAAGACAGTGTACGTGTACCCACCAGATTTCGTCATGAGTCATTTTGTACCCACTACTTTTAACTTCCGTTGACCGTTTTGGTTATGAGGAGCAATATGAGAGAAAAATTTTGTAATCATTGTCTGACACACAAAAAAAATATATATATATATAATATTCATTTTATTTTAGTTTTCGTGTTCGCATTTATGAGGGAAAAATCAACGTGTCAGTTTACGGTTATGGACGTGAGCGCTCTAAAAGCGGCACTAAAAGACTGCTTTAAAACTTTCACAGAGACCTCAAACAGAACAGCTGCCTTTCTTTAAATTGAATTTCGTTTTGTATTAATTATGTCTTAATTTTAATCAATGTTTCGTGAACCAATTGCCTGGATTTAAGAAGTAAATATAGCAGACAATCACGACATTGGAGGCCCCGGCGATATCTCATAAATGAACCGAAACTCAGCGTGTAATGAACATTCACATTTACAGTGTATTTAGACACATTTAGACGCATTCATAATCATTACTTTTACCGGTTCTTTGTGGCAAGCTTTATGCGTGCGGTCGTGCGCTTGAGTGCGGCTATATTATAGTAAATGCTCATTACTTAAAACAAAGCATAAGCCTCTTCCTGGCATGCAATGGAATCTACAATGTCAGTTGGTTATATCAACATATGTCAAATTAAGTTACGCGATATCAACAAATTAAGCTATAAACATTAATTTGAAATAACTTAAAGCGTATGTATAGTAGATTTGCTTAAATAGCATTTAAACAAAGGAACTGCAAGGGATTAAAACCCCAACCACACGCTGGTGAAAACTGGAAAAACCGGTTTTCTTTTGATTCCCTGAGAGGAGATCGATTAGCATTGGGGGTTGAATCGGCAGACCTGGGGGGTGGGTGGTTGTACTTTCTTGACTCTGTGCAATTGTTAGCAGCTAAAACAAGCAGCTAAAACAAAGACTGTGCAATTAATTACATTTTGGAAATAACTTTCTTAATGTCGTTTTATTTAGCCTATACACTGCAAAAAAATATATATATATTTTTTAATTTAAGTATTAAATATGTTTTACAAACAATTGGTTTACAAACTCTTGGAGGTTTGTGGTTACCATCATTCAGGGCCGGGTTTCCCGATAACGATGTATCTTAGCTCTTAAGAGCGCTTTCTACGTGCAAAGTTACGAACGCTCGCAGCAATTCCACGAGCGTTTCCCAAAAATGCACTTAACATGAACGCGCGAGAACGCGCTCTACGTTCTACTTAAGAGTCGCTGTCCATTCGCGAAGTGCTGAAAAATAACCTTATATGGAATCGTATTCTGAACGTTTAACCTAATAATTGTCATCTGTTGTGGATTAGCAATCAAGACAAGTATATATAAAGCACCTACAGGCGGAGGCACTGACAAAATGGCTGAAAAAAAAACAAAAAACAAAAAAAAAAAACACGAAAAGATACCTTTCAAAAAGATGAAATTAATGTCCTTTTAGAGGAGATAGAGCGAAACAAATATGTATTTTTTAACAGATTTAAAGGATTTCTTTTATATATTTATTGTTTCATTCATTTAATTTTGATTAAGATTATTAGATTAAATTATTTCCATTTTTTTTCTGACCTTTTTAATTATTTAATTTATACATTAATTTAACCAACAACAAAAAAGAGTAATAAAGTGTACAATAAAGTACAATCAAAACCTTATATTATAATCACATACATTTGAATAAAGTTAAAGGTGTAATCTGCCGGTTGTCCTGCAAGTGTCCTCATAAATCTGTCTTCTTACGATGCACTTGGGGATGTACGATTACTCCAGAGCACTCGTAGATCTACGAAGATTTTCAAGTGCTACTTAAGCTACGATGCTTTTGGGAAACTGACCGTAATATTAAGATCAGTCGTACGATCGTTTTTACGATCAACTTAGGCTTACGATGCTTTTGGGAAACGCAGCCCAGAAGAGTGGTGCTTGTGTTTAGACTTATGTTTTACGTGATTAAATCAGGAAGATTATATTGGTTTCTGTCCACGAAGACGCATTTAAGACTATTTAATTCATTTTTCGACGTCCATCCACAAAAGTTTGTTTACAATAAATCGCGCTCAGTGCTCTCAAACAAAACAGCGGTTACACACACACACACACACACACACACACACACACACACACACACACACACACACACACACACACACACACACACACACACACACACACACACACACACATGTCTGGTTTACTATCTTTGTGGGGACTCTCCATAGACGTAATGGTTTTTATACTGTACACACTGTATATTCTATCCCCTTACTCTAACCCTACCCCTAACCCTACCCATCACAGAAAACTTTCTGCATTTTTACATTTCCAAAAAAACTAATTCTGCATGATTTATAAGCTTGTTTACCCATGGGGACCTCAATTTAGGTCCCCACTGTAACACGAGTCCCCATGAGTCTGTGTGCATTCAGGTTGAAGTCCCCACCGGGATAGAAAAACAGGTACACACACACACACACACACACACACACACACACACACACACACACACACACACACACACACACACACACACACACACACACACACACACACACACACACACACACACACACACACACACACACACACACACACACACACACACACACACACACACACACACACACACCTTGCTTTACCTGGGACTCGAACTCGTGATCATCTGCTCCACGTGCCAACGCTCTACTGTTTGAGCTACAGAGAGAGTGATATAATTTATGATTATCGCGTTTAGGCTAAAAATAGGTTCGGCGCTTGGATCACGAGCATCTTGCAGTACATTTAAAATATTTTAAATATAATATTTTAAATATTTTAAAAATTTATTACATTTTAAATATAGCGATTTGGAAACGTGGATGGAGCAGTGAATAGGTTCATTACACAGCAAAATGACACGACAAACTCGCGTTTTGGAAAAGAGCTCTTCATTTGTAAATTAAAAAAATTATAATAATCATGTAAATTTCCTGCACCTGTCATAGACGTCCAAAAAATTACCCAGTTCAGGTCCAATGTTGAACGTAAAAATGACGTCCAAGTTGGGTCATGGTTGGACGTCCAAATAGTGGACCTAGTTTGGACGTCGAAAAAAATCACCCAGTTCAAAGGTCCAATGTTGAACGTCAATATGACGTCCAAGTTGGGTCATGGTTGGACGTCCAAATAGTGGACCTAGTTTGGACGTCGAAAAAAATTACCCAGTTCAAAGGTCCAATGTTGAACGTCAATATGACGTCCAAGTTGGGTCATGGTTGGACGTCCAAATAGTGGACCTAGTTTGGACGTCAAAAAAAATTACCCAGTTCAAAGGTCCAATGTTGAACGTCTATATGACGTCCAAGTTGGGTCATGGTTGGACGTCCAAATAGTGGACCTAGTTTGGACGTCGAAAAAAATTACCCAGTTCAAAGGTCCAATGTTGAACGTCTATATGACGTCCAAGTTGGGTCATGGTTGGACGTCCAAATAGTGGACCTAGTTTGGACGTCGAAAAAAATTACCCAGTTCAAAGGTCCAATGTTGAACGTCTATATGACGTCCAAGTTGGGTCATGGTTGGACGTCCAAATAGTGGACCTAGTTTGGACGTCGAATAGATGTCCAGAATTGGTCATGGACCGACGGACCCAATATAGACATGATCTGCACGTCTATCCGACGTCCAATGTTTAGTGGGTAGGCACGTTCACAATATCTGCGAAGATGACGAGTCAGCATTGTCAACATCTTTGACTGACACATAAAACACTAGATTATTAGTAAACAATTAAAATGTCTCCTTGCTATACTTGACACATGATTACTTTTGCCAGTTCTTTGTGGCAAGCTTTATGCATCCGTTAACTATCGAATATCGTGACTCATATTTTGTACCAGACCATTTATGGTTGTTCATATTGTTCAACAAAGTTCTTGATAAAAAAAGAAAAGAAAAAAAGAAGCTACTGTGCCTAATATTATTGTTGTATAGCGCGCAAGGTTTATGCGCATGCTTTAAGTCTTCTCCGTTTTTAGTATACTGTGGCATAATTACAGTGCCTGGTCTGGTATGTACAGCCTACTAGGCTACATCGTTTTAAAATCGGTTTCAGTGGTTTCGTGTGTACGCAGATATTTCTTGAGACGACGCCATGTTTTTATGTTTTTATGCACTTTTACTCTTTCAGTTTTGTTGCAATTTCACCAAAAGCTTATAATTAGGAAATACACACAACACGCTAAACTTATATTCTCTATTATGTTAAAAATGTTGTAAAAAATACGTATTATTCTTATATAATAAGAATAACAGTAATGTACATTTATATTGCACTCGAAATGATTTAGATATGGAAAGAGGAATTCTTCTCAACTACCACCAATAAAGTTTTAAAATTCTTCTTTAGAAAATATTATATTTTGATGATTCTGCAAGTTCAGCAGACAGTGAGGTTCGGGTTTGTTCCGATCAGAGCTCGTGAGTGGAGAGCGCATTTCTGAATATTCCGCTCCGCTATTCATTCCGGTCGCTCGCTCAACACAGATGTCATGTTGCCTGGTTCGAAAATATGTGGAATAAGGGCTGCTTTCGACTAAACCCACTAAACATTGGACGTCGGATAGACGTGCAGATCATGTCTATATTGGGTCCGTCGGTCCATGACCAATTCTGGACATCTATTCGACGTCCAAACTAGGTCCACTATTTGGACGTCCAACCATGACCCAACTTGGACGTCATATAGACGTTCAACATTGGACCTTTGAACTGGGTAATTTTTTTCGACGTCCAAACTAGGTCCACTATTTGGACGTCCAACCATGACCCAACTTGGACGTCATATAGACGTTCAACATTGGACCTTTGAACTGGGTAATTTTTTTCGACGTCCAAACTAGGTCCACTATTTGGACGTCCAACCATGACCCAACTTGGACGTCATATAGACGTTCAACATTGGACCTTTGAACTGGGTAATTTTTTTTGACGTCCAAACTAGGTCCACTATTTGGACGTCCAACCATGACCCAACTTGGACGTCATATTGACGTTCAACATTGGACCTTTGAACTGGGTAATTTTTTTCGACGTCCAAACTAGGTCCACTATTTGGACGTCCAACCATGACCCAACTTGGACGTCATATTGACGTTCAACATTGGACCTTTGAACTGGGTGATTTTTTTCGACGTCCAAACTAGGTCCACTATTTGGACGTCCAACCATGACCCAACTTGGACGTCATTTTTACGTTCAACATTGGACCTGAACTGGGTAATTTTTTGGACGTCTATGACAGGTGCAGGAAATTTACATGATTATTATAATTTTTTTAATTTACAAATGAAGAGCTCTTTTCCAAAACGCGAGTTTGTCGTGTCATTTTGCTGTGTAATGAACCTATTCACTGCTCCATCCACGTTTCCAAATCGCTATATTTAAAATGTAATAAATTTTTAAAATATTTAAAATATTATATTTAAAATATTTTAAATGTACTGCAAGATGCTCGTGATCCAAGCGCCGAACCTATTTTTAGCCTAAACGCGATAATCATAAATTATATCACTCTCTCTGTAGCTCAAACAGTAGAGCGTTGGCACGTGGAGCAGATGATCACGAGTTCGAGTCCCAGGTAAAGCAGTGTGTGTGTGTGTGTGTGTGTGTGTGTGTGTGTGTGTGTGTGTGTGTGTGTGTGTGTGTGTGTGTGTGTGTGTGTGTGTGTGTGTGTGTGTGTGTAAGAAACCGCTGTTTTGTTTGAGAGCACTGAGCGCGATTTATTGTAAACAAACTTTTGTGGATGGACGTCGAAAAATGACGTGCGGAAGACGTCGAAAAATGACGTGCGGAAGACGTCGAAAAATGACGTGCGGAAGACGTCGAAAAAAGACGTCGCCTGGCGTTACAAAACAACCCCTTCAATGGACCAAATTTGGACGTCCAAAAATTACATGAAAATGACGTCACTACGACGTCACATTGCGCAGTGGGAAAGGTTTTTTTTTCTTTTTTTTTTCTAGTCGACTAGTATACTAGGCTAGATGTTCATTTAAGTAATTCATGGACAAATCACCCCTTTATATTAATTTAATTAGCCTACTTATATGGATCATGAGTGTTTAGTAATATAGCCGCACTGCGCACGACCGCACGCATAAAGCTTGCCACAAAGAACCGGTAAAAGTAATGATTATGAATGCGTCTAAATGTGTCTAAATACACTGTAAATGTGAATGTTCATTACACGCTGAGTTTCGGTTCATTTATGAGATATCGCCGGGGCCTCCAATGTCGTGATTGTCTGCTATATTTACTTCTTAAATCCAGGCAAATGGTTCACGAAACACTGATTAAAATTAAGATATAATTAATACAAAACGAAATTCAATTTAAAGAAAGGCAGCTGTTCTGTTTGAGGTCTCTGTGAAAGTTTTAAAGCAGTCTTTTAGTGCCGCTTTTAGAGCGCTCACGTCCATAACCGTAAACTGACACGTTGTTTTTTCCCCTCATAAATGCGAACACGAAAATTAAAATAAAATGAATATTATAAAAAAAAATTTGTTGTGTCAGACAATGATTACAAAAAAATTTCTCTCATATTGCTCCTCATAACCACTGAAAACGGTCAACGGAAGTTAAAAGTAGTGGGTACAAAATGACTCATGACGAAATCTGGTGGCGTACACTGTCTTTGTATCTCTTTAGAATATTGCTTTTAGAAAATCTTTTAGTTTTTTTTTACTTTTAGAAAAAAATGACATAATTATGAATCAAATTATTATGAACATAATGAAACTGTGTCAAAAATCGACAACACAAAGAATGATCAAAAGGCGATATAACGCACATCTCAGGTTAAATTAATTAAGCTCATCATAACCACTGAAAACGGTCAATAGAACCCAAAGTCAAATTATTATGGACTGAAGTTAAAAGTGGTGGGTACAAAATGACTCATGACGAAATCTGGTGGGTGCATACCCACCGTCCCCACCGAAATCGACGCCTATAAGGGAAACATGATAATATAAAAAGTACTGTACAGTAATGCAGAAAAGCGCATTACAACCATGTTAAAACTATTTAAAACGTTAAGATGCAAAAATGAACTAAATGTAAAATTAGATAATGATAATGCGCAAATGATCTCGGTCTCTTCAAAGGTCTTCGCAAATTATTGTGTTATAAGACTCAGTTATCATAGCCTACATCACGTCTCTTCTACTGTAAGTACACAGAAAAAAAAATAAGACAAATGATGCGCGTTTGAGTCAGATTTTTATGAAGAATATGTGACTGTTTATGTAACTGGCAAAAGAAAACATTGTATTCGTCATACTTCGTCAACTCAGTATGGCCACATGAAACTCGACTGCCATCTACAGGTTTTTATTATTTCCTGCGTCCAACATCTAATCCCCCTTCTGCACGATCCCGCAGAATTTCGGAAGTGCTCGCAGCATTCTTCTCTCTGAGACGCGCATTTTTAAAGGCCACATCTGTACAACCACAGTATGTGGGAACCCATATTCAGGAAGGCCTGGTGAGGCCTCTGACCTGCTAACAACACTATGTGGGAGCTCAATTATAACCAAGCATGTGGGAACTCCTATCAGGAAGGCCGGTGAGGCCTCTAACCTGGCGACCACAGCATGTGGGAGCTCAAATCAGGAAGGCCGGAGAGACCTATAACCTGGGGACCACAACATGTGGGAACTCCTAACAGGAAGGCCGGAGAGGCCTATTCACAACCTGTGGGAGCTCACATTCAGAAAGGGAAAAAAGCGCACACCCTTACCATAAAAAATGAAATAGAAAGTACATGAAAGAAAGTGCATGTACTTAGCCATTCTGAACCCAAGAAGGCCTGATAAGGCCTCTAACCTGACAACCACAGCATGTGGGAGCTCATACTCGGGAAGGCCGGTGAGGCCTGTAACACGGTGACCACAATGTGTGGGAGCTCATCAGAATGTGAAAGTTAGCTAGAGAAAGGCGTCCGTCGTAATAAAGTGACGACAGGACGCATCTAGAGTGGGACCCGAGGTGAAAACCAGGGTCTGAGCCACATAGGAAGGGACAGAAGCGATACGCGCATGACCCTTACCATAAAAAATGGAATTTAGAAAGATCAAGACGTAAGTCGTGCGACTTACCATAAGCATGAGTTAAAGAAGGTACAGAGCGTATGTACCGAAAAGGAATGAAGTAAAGGTTTGTACGTACTTCATCACTCCAATATACAGTAATAGTGGGAGCCCACATTCAGGAAGGCCGGTGAGGCCTGTAACCTGACATGTGAAGGCTCACCTGTGACCAAGGAACCACCGTGAGTGGGAACCCAAAAACAGGAAGGCCAGCTAAGGCCTGCAACCTGATAGTCACAATACGTGGGAGTTCTCATTCAGGAAGGCCTGGTTTTAAAGCCTGCCACCTGACATGTAAAGAACTCATAACCAGGAAGGCCGAGGAGGCCTAAAGCCTGGTGACCACTAATTGTGGAAGGTTAAAACTCAGGAAGGCCGGTGAGGCCTGTGACCTGACGACCACAGCACGTGGGAGCTCATAGGACGGCCTGGAGAGGCCTCAAACCTAATAACCACAGTATGTGGGAGCTCATATTCAAGAAGGCCTGGTGAGGCCTATAACTTGATAACCACAGGATGTGGGAGCTCATATTCAACCACAGTATGTGAGAGCTATACTCAGGAAGGCCTAGTGAGGCCTATGACCTGATAACCACAGTATGTGGGAGCTCATATTCAAGAAGGCCTGGTGAGGCCTATAACTTGATAACCACAGTATGTGGGAGCTCATCCAACCACAGTATGTGGGAGCTCATAACCAGGAAGGCCGGATGAGGCCTGTAACCTGATGACCACAGTATGTGGGAGCTCACATTCAGGAAGGCCGGTGAGGCCTGTAACCTGACATGTGGAAGCTCATAACCAGGAAGGCCTGGTGAGGCCTATAACCTGGCGACTACAGTATGTGGGAGCTCATATTCAACCACAGTATGTGGGAGCTCATACTCAGGAAGGCCTAGTGAGGCCTATGACCTGATAACCACAGTATGTGGGAGCTCATATTCAAGAAGGCCTGGTGAGGCCTATAACTTGATAACCACAGAATGTGGGAGCTCAAATTCAACCACAGTATGTGAGAGCTATACTCAGGAAGGCCTAGTGAGGCCTATGACCTGATAACCACAGTATGTGGGAGCTCATATTCAAGAAGGCCTGGTGAGGCCTATAACTTGATAACCACAGAATGTGGGAGCTCAAATTCAACCACAGTATGTGAGAGCTATTCTCAGGAAGGCCTAGTGAGGCCTATGACCTGATAACCACAGTATGTGGGAGCTCATATTCAAGAAGGCCTGGTGAAGCCTATAACTTGATAACCACAGTATGTGGGAGCTCACATACAACCACAGTATGTGAGAGCTATACTCAGGAAGGCCTAGTGAGGCCTATGACCCGATAACCACAGTATGTGGGAGCTCATATTCAAGAAGGCCTGGTGAAGCCTATAACTTGATAACCACAGTAAGTGGGAGCTCATATTCAACCAAAATATGTGGAAGCTCTCATTCAGGAAGGCCTGGTGAGGCCTCTGACCTGATAACCACAGAATGTGGCAGCTCATATACAGGAAGGCCTGGTGAGGCCTCTGACCTGATAACCACAGAATGTGGGAGCTCATATTCAACCACAATATGTGGGAGCTCATATTCAAGAAGGCCTGGTGAGGCCTATAACTTGATAACCACAGTATGTGGGAGCTCATCCAACCACAGTATGTGGGAGCTCATAACCAGGAAGGCCGGATGAGGCCTGTAACCTGATGACCACAGTATGTGGGAGCTCACATTCAGGAAGGCCGGTGAGGCCTGTAACCTGACATGTGGAAGCTCATAACCAGGGAGGCCTGGTGAGGCCTCTGACCTGCAAACCACAGTATGTGGGAGCTAATATTCAACCACAGTATGTGGGAGCTCATATTCAAGAAGGCCTAGTGCGGCCTATAACTTGATCACCACAGAATGTGGGAACACATATTAAACCACAGTGTGTGGGAGCTCATATTCAGGAAGGCCTAGTGAGGCCTCTGACCTGCTAACCACAATATATGGGAGTTCAACCACAATATATGGAAGCTAAAATACAGGATTTTCTCAAATACAATCCCCTTTTTTTTTTTTTTTTTAGAAGAGGACTGTCTGGTCAAGGAGGCCTGCAAAGGCCTACTACCTGCCATACAGCACCTCCAAAAAACCTAGATTTTTTACCTTTTTTACCAAAAACATGCCCCCAAACTCTATACAGGATACTGGGTCTGTAAGAGAAACAGAAATATGTTATTTGCGCACAAAAAACATTATACAAAGAAGACCAGACAGTACACCTGCGGCGTGTAAAGACACGTCAGGAACTCTCTCTTTTCCAAAAGAGTACCTGGGTTAACCACTTACATGCCTGAAAGAGGCGCTCCTACTAACTAAGCTGAAGGGGGGCCATCAGACATGATATTCATCATAGACCCAGCCCCAGGCCTGATGTAAGAGACGCCTGGGGAACATCAGAAGAAGGCATCCGGGGAGATCATCCCTAGCGCCGCTGAGTGCGCTTTTGCTGGATGACCTCCCTCAGATCCTTCTTCCTGCGGGAACTGCGTCTCCTCTGTGACCTACTCCGGAAAGGAGGAGGCGCACGAGAAGAGACGCTGGCCCTCTGGGCCTGTCTATGGCCCTCAGACCCAGACTGGCCAGGCCTGCCCGCCTGTTTGGGCGCGGACTCGGATCTCAGCGGTATGCAGCTCTTAAATGCAGCTGAGCGCACCCTCGCCTCCCTGAACCTTTCGACCACCGTCTGAACGGAGGGGCCAAAAAGTTCAGCGGGCGAAACCGGCGAATCGAGAAGAAAGGTCTTCTCTTCCTCCCCGATGTCGGCCAGGTTAAGCCACAGATGTCTCTCCGTGGCCACCATAGCCGCCATTGACCGGCCAATGCCGGCAGCAGATTGTTTAGTAGCCCGGAGAGCCAGATCCGTGGTACGGTGCAGCTCAATAACCGCCTCAGGGGACAGTCCTGCCCCCTGGTCGAGATCCCGCAGCAGGTCGGCCTGGTACGCCTGTAACACAGCGAGTGTGTGCAGAGCAGCACCGGCCTGACCCGCTGCAGTGTATGCTCTGCCATTCAAGCGCGAAGTTGTTTTAAGTGGCTTGGATGGCAGGGTAGGAGCTCTTAGTGTCGATGCCTGCCCAGAGACGAGATAGTTAGCCAACGTCTCGTCAACGGGCGGCATCGACACATACCCATGCTCTGCCCAGGGGCGATTCCAGGATTTTATAAATGGGGGGGCACAGGGGGGACCAAGAACCAGTGAGGGGGGGCCCATGGGAAATCAGAAAATTCAACTGGAAAAACTTCTCCTAAAGTAGAACAGTCTTTTTTTTTTCAATTAATGATTATGCAGTCTTTACTTACATACATCATTGTTTATTCTTTCAAGCAGATATATTTATTTATATGAATTAAATATAATTAATCTTTATTAAAGCTATTATTAAATAGCAGTGAATGCTTTTATCTTTTTATTTTGTTGTTTGAACAATATTCATATTCATATTCATAATGAACAATAAGTGTACAGAAGGCATTAGGTTTATTACGCACTGTCACTTTAAGACCGAGTGTGCAGATCCAATTGCACTGCTAATGCACATCCGATATTCTCACAACTGTACGTTCTGTAAAGACATAACCGACTGTGTTTACGTGAATACTCTCAAAAACGGACATGTTGTGTGTATTTGTCCATTCAGACGCGAAAGAGAGCTCAATTCAGTCCTTTGCGCGCAGCGCGCGTAGCTGTCTATGTGCAGGGCTGCACTCTTCGGGTCGCGCGCGCGCGTGTGTGTGTTCGTACACAGAAAAACATACCGAATAAAGCTCTCTTTCGTCACTCTTATTCAGATCTGTCCATATGTCTGCCCTTCTCTTTCTCCCAGACGTTTACATTTTTGAACGATTTGTGAGACATGCAGCATCAAGCGCATTCCAACTCGTGTGCCGCTGGGTAGATCAGCACGTTACAATTCAAATGTGCGCATCTAACGTACCACAAACGCAAATCAGTTCTGACTGGATCTCTTCCCCAATCCCTCCCTAACATTTTCGTCTATTTTTTATTCGTTGACGAAAATGTCAATACATTTTCGTCATAGTTGTCGTCATTTAAAACTGTTTTTGATATAGTTATCGTCTCGTGTTCGTCTGTGAAAAAATGGCGTTGACGAAAATAATGGCGAACATTTTTCGTCAACGAAATTAACAATATAATATACTGTGATTGAATGTGTATACCATAAACAGTGACATGTCGAGGTGTCTCTCTCCTGACTCCTGTTTGAAAAACGCGGACCAGAGATTCTGCTCCTGCGAATCGCAAATCAAGCAGTGATTGACAGCGCTCTGATCCAATGGCGTTGGGCATTGTCATGTTGACAGTAAATCTAGCCCAATGATGTTGGGGGGGGCACCAGGGGGGGGCCAATCATATTCTAGGGGGGGCCGGTGCCACCCCGTGCCCCCCCTCTAGACACGCCCCTGGCTCTGCCGCTCCATCCACAGCAAGGCAAGGCAAGGCAAGTTTATTTATATAGCACATTTCATACACAATGGTAATTCAAAGTGCTTTACATACTATTAAAAATAATCAGAAGAAATAAGAATATACAAAACAGTTTAAAATAAAGAAACGAGAAAGAACTAAAAATAATTAAAACAGTTTAGAATAAAGAACAGTTTAAAATAAAGAAACAAGAAAGAACTAAAAATAATTAAAACAGTTTAGAATAAAAACTAAAATAAGACACAGGATAAACAGTCGGACAAACAGTGACACAGTGCTCATTCATTAAATGCACAGCTAAACAGAAGTGTTTTGAGTCTGGATTTGAATGTGACTATTGTAGGAGCACATCTGATCTCCTCTGGAAGCTGGTTCCAGCTGCGGCTGGCATAATAGCTAAAAGCGGACTCGCCATGCTTAGAGTGAACTCTTGGAACTTCTAGCTGATGTGATCGTAATGATCTGAGTAATCTGTTGGGTTTGTATTCCGTGAGCATATCTGCAATGTATTGAGGTCCTAGGCCATTAAATGATTTATATACTAGTAATAATACTTTAAAATCAATCCTATAAGTAACTGGCAGCCAGTGTAATGACCTGAGTACTGGTGTGATATGATCATATTTTCTGGTTCTGCTAAGAATCCTGGCGACAGCGTTCTGTATGAGCTGCAAATGTCTTATGGTCTTTTTGTGAAGGCCAGTGAGGAGTCCATTACAATAATCCACCCTGCTGGTGATGAAAGCATGCACTAGTTTTTCTAAGTCTTGACTGGAAACAAAGCATCTAATTCTTGCAATATTTTTCAGATGATAGTATGCTGATTTAGTTATTGCTTTGACATGACTATTGAAACTAAGGTCTGACTCCAAAGACACACCAAGATTCTTGACCTGATTTTTAGTTGTTTGACCCCTAGAGTGAAGGTATGCGTTCACCTTGAGAACTTCATCTTTGTTTCCAAACACAATGATTTCAGTTTTGTCTTTGTTTAACTGTAGAAAGTTTTGGCACATCCAGCTGTTGACTTCATCAATGCATTGAAGCAGGGAGTCAATGGGGCTGTAATCGTTAGGCGATAGGGCTAAGTAGATCTGTGTGTCGTCTGCATAGCTGTGGTAAGAGATTTGGTTCTTTCTCATTATTTGGCTCATTGGGAGCATGTACAGGTGACACACACGATCTGTGCGCTGTACAGCAGCGAAACTACCCCGCTGATATGGATGGATACGAGCAGAGTACGGGTTCTTCCATGCCTTCTTGATCTCAGCATGGAGATCTGGAAGGAATGGAAGGCTCACCTGAGCTGGTGGCCTATGGCTGGAAAGAAACCGATCGTCGAGACGACCACGAGCGGTTTCTTCCCTGACGCGCCTCCACAGCAGCTGCAAACTGTCGGTGGCGTGCCCCATAACATCCACCAACTCCGCATACACAGGGCAGGATGGTTGAGATGGCTCAGTATCTGCCAGACTGACCACATCAATCATTTCCTGCCCGTCCGGAAGAGCAGCAGCTGCAGACGCATTTGGTGATAGTAATAACACGTCATCATCTACCTGCAGCTCATTCTCGTCGGTGGACGAGCTGTCTGAGAGGTGAACCTCCCTCTCAAGACGCTCGGCCAGCTCCTTCTGAGACCCCCATGATGAGAGTCGCCGCTGAGCCTCAGCCCGAGCGGGACCCGCACCACGCGGCTCAGAAGCTGAACCCTCTTCCCTCGAGAAAAGGGTCAGACGAGAGCGGAGAGTCTTCAAAGAAAAACTCTCACAGTTCGCACAAGAAGCTCTCTCGAGAGCCTCTCGTGCATGCTCTTCACCCAAACAAACAACACACAGATCGTGTGTGTCACCCGGCGTCAAGAACCTTGGGCACGGGTCTGCACACTTACGGAAGCTCTGCTTCTTCTCTGCGCGTTTCATCATAATACTCTGTAAGCGATAATCTTACCAGACAAAAACAGTCCCTGAAGACGAAAAAGATGTTGTCATGTGTGCAAGGCTCCCCTTTTATACATCCAGGTCGCGCGTTAATCAATCAAGCTGATGATTCACGGGCTGTCGCCGGTCAACATGATTGACGTGAGTTGATATTTACTTCAGACACCTGTCACGCCTGAGGCGTCCCCCATAGCGTCATTCTGACGTAGTGTAAAGTTCCCTTTCGAAAGGGAACAAAAAATCCAGTGTTGGCATCCATTGCTCCATTGAAGAGCTCACCTGTTGCCCTTTTATGCTAAAGCTCTGATTGCTAATTGTAAAACTGCGTGACTGGTGTTTGCCCTTGTGATGAGTCAGTGTGCACATTTGAATGGCAGTGTGTTCCTGTGAGGAAATAACAGGAGGAAGCAAGGTGCAAGTAAAACTCAGTTTATTAATAAAGGTCAGATGTAAAGACACAGGTCGGGGACAAACACTCAGGTGGCAAATGAAGCAGGGACGAGATGGCGATCTGGTGGTGGTGCGGTGGTGGCGTGCTCAAGTGAAACCCAGGAACCGTGGAACATCCAGACAACACAAAGAACTGACGAAATCCAGACGACACGAAGAACTTAGCAGATGAGGCACGAGAACAGGACACACACACCGAGGAACAACCACAACGATCTGACAACATGAGAGGGAAATTACTGGCCATATAAAGGGAACTGGAATTAATGACAGCTGGTGACACTAATCAACACAACGAGTAAACACACCCACACAATTACACTCACGCAGACACGTCAGCATGAGACAGCCGATTCATGAACCGTGACAGTTCCTTGTGAAAACAAGATATTTTCTGCATGAAAATTGTGCCAAAAGCAGATAATTGTTTGTAGTGTTTTGAAAAAAGTGTGTTTTAGAAGTGCAATTTGAGTGTAAAGCAGGAATTGTGCTTGTAGTTTAGCAGAATTGGTTCAGGGGGTTGGTGAATGAGTTACATATTGTGGTCATTGTGTCTCAAGTAGAAAATGTGTGTAAACAATCGAGAAAAACTGTAAAAAGTATAGTAATCACAACTTACAGTAAGGTAAATAAATTATATACTGTATGCACTGCAAGTATAGTATACTGAATATTGTATATAGGCCTGTTGAATGTCTTTATATTCAGCACTTGCATACAGTGAAAATACAGTGACACAATTGCAAAAGCCAAAAAGGTTAAAACACTCTAAATGAGTGCATGTTACAGTAAAGTACACTCAGAAGAGTTGTGCAACTGCAAAATCAAGGTCAATGAGAGATTCATTCTGCTTCAGCATCATGTCTTCATGTTGGGTCCGGCCTGAGGACTTTGTCACATCACAAGCAATGTCATCTCTGCAGGAAAAGAGAAAAACCCTAAAGCAGATCCAGGCTTCCAACCCATTCCAAGTTACAGTATTTCACAATTGCTAAAACACTAAACCCCATTCTCTGAACCCAATGGTCAGTGTCCTAAACCCATTTGTCGAATCAGTCACTCTGTAGGCAAAACTTTAAACAAGTTCAGGTAGTTAAGACACTGTTTGCAAATCTCATCCACTCTTTTTGCAAAACTCTAAACAGATTCTCACTCACTAAAATACATTTTGCACTGTGTTGCAAAATGGTAAATACATGTGGCAAAAGTTAAACACAACTACAACACTGCTGTCATCGTTTACACACAACAACTCAAAATTGTTCACACTTGTTTCTAATGATGTGATCAAATCAGTTATCTAGAAAATAAGTCAGTTCAGAGTACACAGGGGGCCCAGGTACGTTGAATGTTGATTCCAACAATGGATGGAAACAATGTGAGAGGCAGAGGAGGAAGAGTTTGTGTAAGAGGTGGTGGAATAGGAGGAAGAGTACAAGGACAACGAAGAGCAAGACCAAGTATAGTAATTTCAGATCAAATTCGGGCAACTGTGATAGACCATGTTCTTGTTCATGGAATGACAATGAGGGAAGCATGACAAATAGTACAACCCAATTTGAGCAGATTCTCTGTCGCCACCATAATCAGGACATTCAGAGAAGAGAAAAGGGTAAATGTATTGTTTTTCTAATTTGTGCGACTGAAAGTTTACTGTATACATTTGATACAGTACATCAGTTTGTCAGGGGACTGGGGAAAAAAGAAAAAAAGATTTACAATACATTTTACATGTGATGTCCATTACTATTGTTACTGTATGTATACATTTGTAAGAGCATTTTCCCTTTTGTAGAATTGCAAGACTACCAAATGAGGGTGGAAGGACTCCTTTGTTCTCATTAGCAAGAGGCTCTCATTGACTTTGATTTTGCAATTGCACAATATTTTGTGTAATACACTTTTCATTTAGAGTTGTCTTTGTTCATTGGGCTTACTTTATTTCTATACTACAAATACAGACATTCAATACTGTATTACTTGCAGTACTTACAGTATGCAATATATTTGCTGTACTGAGTTGTGAATTATTTACTTTTATTTATGGCAAAATTATTTTTTATATGCAATGAATATTTTTTTTCTCTGTAACTACATGCCCTGGATGCTGTGTTCTCAATTTTTTGATGTAGTGTCTAATGAATGCTGATGAGTGTTTATATATTGACTGGTTGTGTTTATGTTTTGAAAGCATTGCTTGATTTTGAGAACAGATCAAATGGTTTTGAGGCACGTGTTTGATTTTGCCAGAAGAGTCAGGGGTTTTGTGAATGTACAGTATAAAGACTGGGTTTTGTGTTTAAAGTTTTGAAGGTTTCAAGAAATGTGTCTTAGCAATTGTGAAATACTGTAAGCTCTTGTCTTGAAATGACAAAAAAAAAAAAAAAAAAAAAAAAAAAAAAAAAATGCCACATTATTATTTTTATTTTTTTACATTCGCGAAGACAAGTTTCTTATTGGTCACTTTTTCAACTCTTCACACAGTGCACACGACATCAGTCTATGTGAGCTAAACTAAAGATTGTTTATCGTTATTTACTGTATACATCTTTCAAATTAGCCTTCACACACACACACACACACACACACACATATATATATATGTGTGTGTGTGTGTGTATAATTTTTTATTTTTTACAGTTTTTCTGAATTGCTAAAACACTAAATCCCATTCTCTGAACCAAATTCTCAAAAGTCTAAACCAATTTGTCGAATAAATCACTCATTCTGTAAAACATTAAACAAGTTCAGGTAGTTAAGACACCATTTGGAAATCTCATCCCATTTCTTTTTTAAAGACTGCATGTTAAAATTCAGGAATAGTTGCTGACAGAAATTCTGTGTTGATTCAAGGGTTCAGATTTCAGAAATAATGTCTCATAAAAAATTATCATCAAAACCCCAGGAAGCAAGAAAGAGAGAGGGAAGTATACAGTGCCATGTGACCTCATGATGGCGAATGACCGCCGAGAACAGAGAGGTTAAAAGTCAGGCAAGTGAACCAGCAACTGAGGAGAGGTTATGATACAAACATTATGTGATAAATGCAGAGGAGTCAAACAACTCATTAAGCAGATGAAAAATATGGCGTGTCAGTGTATAAGATTAGAAGAAATTGACAGGCAAGTGTGTCAGTATGTAGTCAGAGCAGTCATCCAGCTAAAGGCACTGGATATCACCAAAGAGCTGAACATACCAGCAGCGAAGCCCATCATTTCTTATTTTGGCTAGGTACTGACAAACTTGCCTGTCAATATCCTTGCTTAAGTATGATGTGGTGTAATGGATTAGCATTATGCTGCAGAAAAGTCTTGCCCAGCACCTGCCCTCTGTCTTCAGGGAGAAACTGCTGTTTTTTTAGGGAAAAAAATTCATACCCTCTGGATTAAATAGGTAATGCGGATCACCAATTGTTTTGTCATGCCAACATCTGTCACTGTACACACACACACACACACAAAAGGTGAGGAATCAGTTATTGTGAGATTTACTGGAAATGAGAACTACAGGTTATTTTTATGGTATGCCATAAATACCATCGTCTTATTCGGAACAATATTATAATAATCATCCAATCATAGACTTAAGCATTTGCCAATTTAAATCCAAACAGTGTGTGTGTTTGTGTGTGTGTGTGTGTGTGTGTGTGTGTAGCATCACTGCTACTGCTTTTAATCTTCAAGTTAAGTCATGTGCATTGTTGTGCATGTCTTTAATCAGATATCAGTGTTTCAGTGAAACTGTCTGCCCAACAAACGAATGGCACAAGTGAGTAAAATACAACAGTACAGCAACATTAACTGTGCACAAAGATACATGAATATGAGAGTGACTTTGTCTGTTTTCTTTTCTCCACCATTCTCTTCATAACGGTTTCTGTACCAGTCATGGGAAGAGAGCTTGAGGAACTTACAGCCAACTACACCAGTAAGTTAAGTTACGTTCAGATTCATACATATCAAAATATATTACAGTTCTTTTTTGTTCTGTAAATACAAGTCAGTCATTTGAACATTTCTCCAACCATTTGTTTTCTTCCTTTTTCATATTTTCACTGTCTCTGTACCAGTCATCATGGCTCACAAACAACTACACCAGACTGCAATTCTCTTTCACACCCATGACACAGGCTTAGACAAAGTGTTCTGCACACTGAACCAAACTTTGATTAACTTCAAGAGTATTGTGTTCTGAAGAATGGCTCATTTTCATCCTGATTGTGTTTGTTTTTGGCCTTTTCATGCAGATTACAGAGAAAAGTTTGATGCGCTCCACAACCAGCATGAGGAAGCACTTAGAAAGCTGAACAGATTAAATCGTATGTCTTCAGATTTGAGCCTTGTGCAAAGTTAAAAGACATTCATTACACACATACTGTACTATAAATAATCACAATTACTAAAAATGAGTGAAATACTGAATAACTGAATTGTCTCTCTTTCTCAAAAGCCAGCACAGGTTGTGCACTTTGTGCCGTAAACTGGATTTATTCTGGGGGAAAGTGCTACTACTTCTCTACGGTCAAGATGAACTGGACACAGAGTCGAGATCACTGTGTGAGTCGAGGAGGACATCTAGTGATCATAAACAGCCAAGCAGAGCAGGTGTGTTCTGCACTTCAACACTTCATTTACAGTATATTAATCCCTTTTTCTTCTGTAACATGATGTATTTCTGAGTTAAACAAAAAAGGTAGGCAATTTTTCCAGTTACTTGGAAATTAGAAACATCCCATAACAATTTGTCAGTGTGACTACATTTGCTGTACACAATGCCAAGTACAGTATAATATAGATTTGGCTACTACAGAAAAGTAGAGAAAGAAATAATAATATTTTTTTCCTCAAGTTGATGATCATGGTTAAATTTAGTCTCTGATGGTCTAAGAAGATTGGGTGAAAGTGAGCATCTTGTTCAAAAGACTTGTTCTTAGCTTGTTCACCGAGCAAACATTTCAAAAGCCTTAAATTTGATGCATGATATCTAAAAAAGGAAAGTAGTTTCAGTAGTGGAGCATGTTATTCATGTTATTTTTAAAGATTACAAAAAAAAAAATCTTTATTAATTTAGAATAACATGGCCCAATTAATCATTCTCAACAAACCCAATGAATAGTCAATTTTGTTTTCCCACTGACATTAAATATTAGGCTACACATATCTCTGCTCTAAACCTTATGTGCATTATAATATATCACAAGACAAAAACATGTTTTTCTCCATCAGGATTTTCTGACCTCTAAAGTTAAAGTGACGCACTGGATTGGTCTTAATGATTTGGACACTGAGGGACACTGGGTCTGGGTGAACAACCAGCCACTAAATGATTCAGCAGAGTAAGAGCTTCATTAATCTTGACAATACAACCTCTGCATTACAACTACCAATACATCAAGATAATTAGCAGGTTGCTGCCAAACAGAAACAATTTGTTTTTTTTTCGTCCTGCAGATTCTGGATGAAACGAGAGGATGGAGTCAGTGAGCCTGATAACTGGACTGAAGGCCATCCTGCCGGTGAAGACTGTGCTAGTCTGGGACATCCAGGGGGAGATACGGAAATCTGGATGGATGCTTTCTGTTTCCAAGAGAAAAGATTTGTGTGTGAAGCTGCTGCAGCGGTTTAATTCATCCCTCCTGAATAGTTCACCCAAAAGTTATCATTCTGTCATTTACTCAAACCAACTGTTGTGAATACATGTATGTAATGGCAGCCCTGCCTGGATACAAAGTACACACACTGCGTACCCTGACATCACCAGCATTTCAATATGTATTGTGTAACATCGTTTCTAAATCATGTGTGTCAGTAATCATTTATGCCAATTAAAAACAGGGGCTGACTTTTCTTTTGCCATGGATGTTTGTTATGACAGTATGTCATTTACAGTAGTCATTTGATAGCAGTGCGCTGGAAGAGGTAGATTTGGCGTTTATTGGTCAGCCGTTCAAATAGAACTAAAGCTGAATGAACAGTTCACAGTTCACACATCACTTTTTTTTCTTTTAAAAACTCGAGATAGTAAAATATAGTGGAAGGAAAAACGTACAGGGTATGGAGACGCATTTATAAAAGTTGAACTTTTTTGATACGCCATTTAAAAAAATGTGCGTCTGAAAAACATGGTGGTAATGGTCAAAGACAAGAGTCAAGCACAGGGTGTCAAACTCGAGTTTAGTTTCAACACTTCTCCAAAACACATAACTGTAGTTCTGTCAGTACCACTATCATCAAATTTGATTGACAATTAGCATACAGTTTGGATTTGTGGTATGGTTCTGTTCTGGGCGAGAACTCCCTGTGCATCCATACAGCCTAGCATGGATAAGAGCAGGGAGAGCAGCAATAACCCCCCTAAGGGTAAACAGAACAGAACCAACATGAATGTATTGCAGATGTCACTAATTCAAGATTTTAAAGTACAACATCATTTGAGAATTCATTCTGATTCAAGGGGAATCAGAATGCCAAATCCTGACTGACGAGAGGTGGAGCTGGGGAGGGAAGAGGGTAATCAGCTCCTGAGAAACGCGATAGCTGCTGATAATACTGAAGGAGCTTATATATGTATACGGTGATAGGCGTTGTATTAAAATGTAGATCAGCTGAGAGTCAGCTCATGCAAGCTCGACTAACGTGACCTGCCAGAACTAACATTTACTCTATATTATACCAACTTGTTCCCAACCAGGATTTTTTTTTTTTTTTTTTAGGTTAGAATTATGGCCAGTGACAAACTTGACCCAAATATTCATGCTACCTCTGTGGTTTTCCAAACAGTGAGGTAAAATAAAATTATCTATTTAAATGGCAGTGATATTTAAAATGAGGAATGAGGATTCTGCACATAAAAGTTTAGGAGATTTCCCTTTCCATATGTAAAGTGCTTGAATACAAAAGGGCTATATAAATGTAACAAATTTGTATTATTGTTATTATATTAGTCTAGTCAAAATTATTTGCTTATTTGAAAATCAAGTGTAGCATCAGTTCCCTTTTGTGGTCACTACGAGTTACGTCGTGATGACGAATGGGTTTTCACTTAGAAAGCCTCTCACCTTCGAGCATTACAAAATGAGCCAATGGCCCTGAACGGTGGTTTAAAGTCAACATTTACCCCTTTTCCACCAAAAAAGAACTGGTTCGGAACTGGTGCTGGTTCAAAGTTGGTTCAACTTGCAAAACTTCTCAGAACCCGTTTGTTTTTCCACTGACTAGAGAGCCCAGCGAACGACGTCGTTACGTCACTGTGTACGTTGCCATAGGCTACGTCTTAGCTTACCTAGAAACGCTTGCGCCAACTTCAAGCATAACAATTACAATGGCGGACTACATCGTCTTTCTGCAAATGTTTCTCCTGGCATTGCGATCCTATATTGGGGTCAGAAGAAGACGTTTAGGCCACGTTTGTGCTGCTGGTCTGGATTACTAGACGGAGGTTACGTTCAAGAAGTAGTTCGACAATAACCCCGCCCCCAGCCCCCGCCGTAAGCATGACGTGGTAAAAGAACGGTTCTAGTCCAGCAAAGAGTTGGTGCCGCTTTGGAACCAATTTTCCTGGCCGAGAACCGGTTCTTTGGCTGTCGAAACACAAAGAACTGGTTCGCAAGTAGGCACCGGCTCCGAACCGGCACCGGCACTGCCTTGGTGGAAAAGGGGTATTTGTGACAACACTGTAACAACCTTCACCACACAACGTAGTTATAGCAACCTTTTGGTCATGTTGTTAAAACGCTGTTGGAAGGTTGGGTACGTTGTGCAAACGTTCTGTGTTTGCTGGGAGAACGCTTCTCCAGAGAGGAAACTGATCTGCTTGTGCGTGAGGTTAAAGTGCCCCTATTATGCTATTTTAAAGTTTCCTAATGTTGTTTTGGAGTCTCCTACAACAGGTTTACATGCATCAAAGGTCAAAAAACTTTTTAATTTCCTCATAATATACATTTGCACATCGCCACATTTTCAACGATTCTCAATCGACTCGTCAGATGAATCAATCTCTCTAAATCCCGCCTTTACGTGAGCTACTCTGCTCTGATTGGCCGGACAGCTCAGTCTGTTGTGATTGGTTTACCGCGTACAGCGCGCGCGTCGAAAACAAGACCGCCCATTGCCATACGTCAGCTGTCCTGAGGCTTCTTACACCATAAACTAAAGACAGTAGGTGTGTTCGACATCGCCTGCGGCTGGATGTAACTGATCAGCGAGAGTAGCCGCGTGCAGGCTGGGAGGAGCTGCAAACGGAGACGTGAAGTCGGACACTATCTGGTTCCCGTAGTGACCGTTCACGTGGTGTTTGCATACTTTACCACAGCTGAAGTGAAACAAATGCAATATTTGCCAAATAATACACAGATGTTTCAGAGACATTTTCATTCAATACTTTATGTACTACTTCATACAGCGTCTGTTTGAACAAGAATAAAGTTCAACATAAGCTACTATCAATGAAGTGGAGTCTACGTTTTTAATCAGTTTTAATTTGATAAGCATGACACAATATACCATCGCAACTACATGAATAGAGTGTTTACTGTTATAAAAAACTGATTTGTGAGCTTTTAGAGGAACTAAAGGTGTTCGAATAAACACGAAACACACGTGATCGTTGTCATGCGGTGAATCCGGCCAATCGTGGAACAGCTGTGTCGTCATCAGCCCACATGCAGCCGCTCTTGAGAAGCTGCGCTGGCTGAGTTCTCCGGCTACTCTCGAATTGCTCTTGCGGTACTTTGATGGCATACGTCACAGTCACGTGGCGTCGGCGCTGTATCAAGTCGGACAAAATTTCTAACCGGCATGCACTGCTTCAAGTCAGCCGCCGATCGGTCTGCGCAGAGCTGCATGAAGTTGAACAAGCCTAGTAATGAACAATGACGTCGATTTTATCATATCAATCCGAGCGCGAGTCCGATGATGAAACACTGGAAGAACTAGTTATTCAACCCAAACCTCCATCGCAAGGACGACTCGAGCAGGACGTTTCTCAGTGATACACTACTCAGTTTGATGTACATTATGAGATGTTGCAACTGTCATTCCTCACCATCAGCATTAACAAGTGCATGTCCATCAACAAACCAATTATTTTACTTGTACTAATTTATTTGTAGAGTATTTTTGTTATATATTGTGGTGAACACGTGGAAACTGTATCAGTAACAGTGCATGTATGCAATGTATACATTAGCCGAGCTCTAGTGTGAATGACTGATGTAACATAAACGTTGGTAAAACAAATCTTGCTCCATGCTTAATCTTTCCTCAAAGTAGTGAGAATGACAGACGATCTGCATTAATAGACACAGTTATTGGTAATAGTGGCCCACAAACTGATTAGCAGAAGTATTTCAGTAAGACAGTGATAACGTGAGTTAGCCAGTAAGCAGGAGACCTACACAATATAAAACTCAAAAGTTTTTTGAACACCATCTTTCAAGAGCAAGCGGTTTGCTAATCCTACATTGAACTCTAAGATTTGAGAAGCAGTCGTCAGTGAAATAAAGGGAACACAGCAAAAGTTTAGGATTATACTGCTGTGATATCATGGTAAAGATGAATTTTAACCACTGATTCTTCACATGCTCGTCCTTGGGCAGTGAACAAAACAAAAACTGGCTTTACCTTCACATTGTAGAGCACAGTGTCTTCTCGACATGATGCTATTAGTGATGAGTCGTTCATGAACGGTCCATTGCGTTTGTCATGTGACAAATGAACGAAAGACTTGGAAGGTAAAGTAATTATTTATGTTCCCTGTAAATTATTTTTTGACTACATTATAATGATTTCTTAATTCAGAAAATGATCAAGATTGCGTAGGTGGGTGTGTTCGGGGAATTTGCCAGTTAAAAGTATAACATTTAAAGCCCCTTGTGACTCAAAAAAAGACTCAAAAAACAAAATGACTCAAAAAAAGATTTGTTCATTTTGATGAACGAGATCGAACAAGAGAGACAGTAAAATTATCCGAACTTCCCATCATACTATTCAGTATCCACAGGAATCAGCTGCAGGTTTGAGGTTTAAGTTTTCCCTGGTGTCTGCGCGCGCAATAAGTGGACGGGCAATATGCTAATGTTTTATCTTGACGTCACAACGAAACGGCTTATGACTCGTTTGAAAAACAATTAATTTCATTGACTCAGAGTCGACTCCTACTTTTGAAAGACAATAACTTTATATACGATTCACTTAGATATAACCATTCACTTAGAGCTATGTTACACACTACATGAAAGGTCATTTTCAAAAATCCATAATAGGGGCCCTTTAAAGCCTGGCGCCGCATTGCGCCGTGTGTATGAATGGCCCATAATGTTCATGGCTGTAAGCTACATGACTTTACAAACATTTGACATATTAAATAAATATAATTCAATGTCTATTTCAATGTGCAGCAGCTTTTTCCACATAGTCAAATGATCTTTTCACATAATTAAATGTTCTCTAATGCAACCGGTTACATTTCTTAATTAGGGTAATGAAATTAACATTTGACTTCTCGCAAAATGGGGGGATGGAGAGGAGATCTCCACAATACCAAGTATTGGAAGAATATTAAAATCTAACAGGAAAAAGATTAACTGTTGGTTTTGTATCTGTAGGAAATAAAGATGACCAAATAAATTGTGAATAATTTGTGTTTATTTGACAGCTGTGGTGGTGGTTATGGCATAGGCTATATCTCTACCCTTCCATCTGATGGCATCCTTCCATTCCATACAGTAATCTGTTTCATTTTCGGCAGTTAATTGTGATGATGGGAATGTGCATGTCATCAATGCATCCACCAAATTGGAAATTCTAAAGGAAATTCTAAATATTAGGTTACTTTCAGAGGTCACAGCAAGATGTTATTAACCTTATCAGATTAGCTTCGTTTTAACTGATTTCTAACCACTGACCTGCAATCGTGTGAAAACCCCTCTTTGATGACTCTCACGGTTTGTACCCAGGAAACAACACAAAACTTCTCAGAAAGAGCGAGAGAGCGAGGCACACTTAACTTGCCTCTCTGCATACAGCGGCCTTACTAATGTGCTCTGCATCCCTGATGTTATATAGAAAACAGGCTATGCGCAATGAATGAATGAACCTGCACAGCAAAAAAAGCATTTTTGTCTTGTTTCCAGTCAAATTATCTGAAATATATTCTTAAATCAAGATGCATTTACTTATCTACATAAGAAAAATGACATAAGGTTATTTAGTCTTGTTCCCTGGGTTAACACACGAGAATGAACCTCACTGGTTCTTGCTGAAGCTCAAACGTGCTGCAAATGAACAATTCGCTGCAAGTAAACTAACACTTTAAACTTCACCAAATGTTTTTGTTCTGTTTTTAGTAAAATGGAAATGATTTATGATGATGTAAATTCTGCAAACAACAAAAGTTCTCCTTACATGGGTAAGAATGCATTTACAGTATGATTTTTCTGAGCATCAGCTATTGTTTTCATTCTGTTCGTACCTAACTGATGAATAATTAGAATTATATGATTCCTTTAGGCCTGTTAAATCGATGACTCAAATATTGTAATTAATGTAAATAAATACATACAAATACTTTAATCTATATATAATTTGCTGACGTGTATCAATTTTAAAGTTCTGTGTTCTTTCTCCACTATAATATACCAAAAGAGAGAAGCATGTAATGCTGAGAACACATTAAAAGAGACATGAGATGGGTGTCTTTTTCTAAACGTTTGCATGTATAATTTTGTATAATCAACAGCTATTGTTTTCAGTTCACTTTGGAATAATTTATAATTAATAGTTCCTGAGTACGGGGTTGTTCAACGGATGCCACATTGTAAAATAATGTATTTTGATTTAACGTAACTAAATATAGATGTTACAGTTTTTTTCTGATGGCTTAAGCACATTTTTCATAACTATTGGCTATTTTTGCAAAACTCTACACACAAATAAGAAAACCTTTCAACAAATCAGCAAAACATTGTAGTTCTCTTGCAAAAGCTAATAAACCTTGCTTAACTCTTCAAACCTTCGTAAAAATTGTATTTTCGTATCAAACAGTTAACACAAGCCATCACATTAATAAGCACATAATGCGCAAACTACACACTGATGGTATGAATAAAAAACACATCTGGCTTTTGCTTTCTCTGTGCACAAGGTAGGCTATGTCAGTTTGAGGTCATACTTTTGTCATAGTTCTGTAAACATACAGGGATCCAAACTTCAAGTATTGGTGTTTATTTACACACATCAAAACAAACACAAGTGTTTTTTTCCAAGTCAAAACACAAAATAGTAATTCACTGAAAAAAATAAAAAAAATAAAATAAAAAAATCAGTCTACATCGTGTCGTCTCTCTGGGTCTGGCCACAAAAATTTTGTCTACATCACATGCAATGTTTTCTAGTCCAAGGCACAGGGGAAAATATCTTCTGGAATGCCGTATCCAGGCCTGACATGATGCCTGGTCAATATTCCCACATGCCTCCTCCATTGCCTGTAAAAGGGCTATGCGTTGATGGGGATGACGGTCATAGACCTTCCAGCTCCAGGCAGAGAATAACTCTTCAATTGGATTCAAGAATGGAGAGTATGGGGGAGGTTGAGTACAGTGAAGAGTAGATGATCTGTAAACCAGTTGCGGACCAAAGCAGCCCTATGGAAACTAACATTGTCCCATATGATGACGTATCTGGTCTGCTCTGGTCTCTGAACATTAGTGAGCATGTCATGTAAGGTGTCCAGGAATGTAATAATGTGTGCAGTGTTATATGGGCCTAGGGTTGCATGATGGTGAACAACACCATTTTGACTTATAGCTGCACACATAGTTATGTTACAGTTTTTTACAATCGCTATGACAGTTTTTTCAATACATTTAACAAGTTTCCTAAACTCTTAACGCACCAACACACCTAAAACACACAATTGGCAAAACGGTTAATTTCATGCTCAAAATCACACATTGTAAATTAAACTCCAAAACTAATTTTCAAAATACAATAATACACTAACACAATACACTATGTCTACCAAAACACTGCAAACATGTCTCAAAATCAAATAATTATTCAAAACACTAACACATGTTCTCTTCCAACAGGAACATTTAGTCAATCATAACACAATGACAAAAAAAACACTAACATCAGATGGAATTACAAAAACTGCATTATTTTATATGTGTCAGGTCTGCCCTTATACAACAGACAGTATATTGTATTGATCATAGATTGTGTTTTGCACTGCAGTTTCTTTTTTTTTTTTTTTTTTTTTTTGAAGTCTCTCTACATTTTTGTTTTGTTTGTAATGTAAATGCATGCATTTTGTTGTTGTTGTTGGTTTTTTGCAGCAGAAATTCAATACAACAAAATAAATGACCCTTCTTAGAGTAGCTTTATAGAATGTATGGTTTATGAAAAAAGAAGACAGAGACAGAATTGCTGCAGTAACGGCTTTATTTGCAACAGGAGATTTCTGCAAGATAACAAAAATATGCAATATAGCTGCCATTTACAGTATTACTGTATGTGAAAATACAAAATATACAAACAGAAAAGGCCATCTTCTAATCTGCCCGGTCTTCTGCATTTGTCCATGTTCTCATCCACATCACACATGATATCTTCCCTGGCAAGGCATCTTGGGAAGAATCTTTTGGCTTGCCTTCTCCTGGCAGTGTTCAGCTGTGATGTCTTGGTATAGGTTACAGCATCTTTTGCATACAGGAGGGACATTTGGTCCTGTGGACTATGGTCAAAAACCTTTCATCTCCAGGCTGAGAAAACTCCTCAATGGGGTTGAGGAAAGGGAAGTAAGGGGCAAGGAAAATGGACATCATCCTCTGATGTGCGTCAAACCTGGCTGTGACTAGACGGGAATGGTGGAATGCCACATTGTCCCATATTTGCATAACTTCAATCAGCTGTTTCTCACTAGCAATGGAATAATGTGAAAATACAAAATATACGAACAGAAAAAGCACCAGAAGAATGAAAAAAAGAGTCATCTTCTAATTATTTGCATAATTCAATGAGCTGTTTCTCAGTAAGAATATAATAAAATACAGGGGATATATTTGTGTTTCAGTTCACAATATGAACAGCTGTTTACCTTGACTTTAGCCTGTAAGGTTAGGTTTAGAACATAGTGTTATGTGTTCTGACATACAGTGTTAAAGCATTGGTAAATTTGGCAGTAAAAATCCATTGTTTTGGTCTTGTTTGAGCTTGTGTGTAAAAGAAGTTCAAGCATTTTAAATTTGTGTTAACTGTATGCATTTTGTGTTAAAGCAACAAGAAATGTGTTAATAGTATAGCTTACACAGACGGATGTAGTGCTAACTGTGTTAAGAGTTTGGGAAAATTGTTAAATGTATTGAAAAATCTGTCATAGCAATCATAAAAAACTGTAAAGCATTGGTAAATCTGGCAGTAAAAATCCATTGGTTTGGTCTTGTTTGAGCTTGTGTGTAAAAGAAGTTCAAGCATTTTAAATTTGTAAAAAACTGTAAAACTGCCATTTCCCTACACATCTCTGTCCATTACGTTTCATCCTTTTTAAATTCTGTATAAAATGGGTAACTTATGTTTAGGTTTGGGAGTAGGGTTAAGGGATCTTACATTTATCTATAAAATAGTAAAAGGGAAATTATACAGATATTTTTGTGATATGAAAGATTCTTAAATAGTTAAAGTTTTGTATCTGTAAAATCGTAATAATGTTACGTTTATGTCAGGCTCCTCTGTTATTTGACCAATTGCACTGTTCAACGTCAACACCGATCACGTGCCAAGGAGGAAAAGCAGGTGCACTTAGCAGGTATTAACCTTCGTATTTACAATGAGACCAGGCTGCTTGTTCAGTGTGGAGTCACAGGAGTTTCTCCCACGTACATGAATGTGCACAAATACACTGTATATACAGTACTGATTAATTTTACACAGTTATGAACTGAACTGAATCAATACTGAACTGCCTTGAGCTGAATAATGACACTTTTGGCTTGTGACACTGCTTTACAGCAGAATTTGTTTTGAATGTGTTACTATTGTGAAGCTGCTGTGAAACAACATTTCGTTCTTTCTCAAAACACTAAGTTTTGATTTCTCAGTGATCAATTTATATAATTTATTTATATAATTAATTTATACAATTTATATAGTAAATGAGTGTGACATGGCAGTGTTTCCCAAATGAAACAAAAGAGCTGTTAGTTTTGAGAACTGTGTTTAGAGTTTAGTTTGTTTTACAATTGCAAACTGAGTTTAAAGCGTATAATGTGCTTGTAGTTTTGCAGACTTGGACTGAAGATTCGGTACATGAGTGAATGTTTTCACTGAGTGAGCCTCAAGTTCCACTTTTACTGTCTAAGCAATTTGGGGAAAAAACTGTGATTGAGATCACTGAGTCTGAGGTTTTTATAACTTCCTGCAAATTTCTATTTGTGTTTGGTTCCTATCACACACTGCTTTCTCATTCTCAGTATAAAACACCTGTTCAGAGATCAGAGACCATTCCTCCATACAGAATCTCTCCAGATCCTGCAGATTCCCATCTGACCATAGAACCCGTACCGTTTGAAGTTCCAGCAGTGTCAGCTACTTTTCAAACATTCTACGGTCAGATGAAACGAAACAAAACAAAAAAGAGCTTTTTGGCAGCAAACACTTAAAATGGGTTTTGCAGACTTGGACTGAAGATTCAGTACACGAGTGAATGGTTTCACTGAGTGAGCCTCAAGTTCCACTTTTAGTGTCTAAGCAATTTAAAAAAAAAAAAAAAAAACCTGTATATGTTAAAATGATCTGTGAATGTTTTCAAGCCAAACTATTCTGCCAATTAAATTAAAGGGGGGGTGAAATGCTATTTCATGCATACTGAGTTTTTTACACTGGTAAAGAGTTGGATTCCCATGCTAAACATGGACAAAGTTTCAAAAACTAAGTTGTACAATTGAAGGAGTATTTTTGTTCCAAAAATACTCCTTCCGGTTTGTCACAAGTTTCGGAAAGTTTTTTTCGAGTATGGCTCTGTCTTACGTAAGATAGGGCGGAATTTCCTTATATGGGTCCTAAGGGCACTTCTCCGGTAAGATCGCGGCCGCGCGCGCACTCGTAGACCAGAGCAAGAGAGTGAAAGCAGTTCGCCATCAAAGCGCCCTGCCCGGCTTTTGGGAAGTCAATGTCACCAAAGAAGTGTGTTTTTGGTTGCCAGGGCAAGACAACCCTGCACAGATTCACAAAGAACCCAGCGTTAAGGAACCCGTGGATGGAGTTTGTTTTTTCAGAGCATAAACGGAGTTGTGTAAGACTGTTGTTCCCTGCATTTCGACGATGATTGTTTTCAAAGCCCAGATCGACGGATTTGCAGATCGTCTAATGCTTAAGGATCGAGCAGTCACAATGATAAAGGTTCGCGGTCGTGCGTTGGAACCGGACGGTGAGTAAAACTGTTTGTTGAACAAATGTCTCTGTGTGTTGTCACTAGCTCGGCGCGTTAGCACAGCTTTAGCTTCGCCCACACGGCCCGCCCCCAGCCGCTCGGTTTTTTCCGGAAAGACTCGGTACAGCCTATCTTTCTGTTAAAAATTTAATAAAACAAAAGACTTTTTGGAGATATGAAGGATGCAATATTACTCTATAGGTACTCAAGATTAACAGGAGATTGAGTGAAAATGAGCATTTCACCCCCCCTTTAAATAATCAACGTTGTACAATTGAATCATGCTGGAATTCAGTCATGACATTTGATTTCTAATCACAGGGAATCAAGTTACTTCCTCAAAGCGGACTAAAGTTCTTCTGATCGTCCTCGGTGTCTCTCTTGTTTTGGCTCTTGGAGGTCTGAGTGTTCTGGGGTTCATGTGTGAGTATAATTCTTGCTCTATTTGATCTTTGCTCTGATGATAACAGCCACATTTAAGGCAGTTATACACTTATACAAGAGAGTTATGGTTCAGATTATGGATTGATTTCCTGTGGGTTGCAATTGTTAACACTTGATAGATATAAAACTGCTAAAAAATTACCCAGAGGCACCAGCGGGCTTTTATAGACTAAAACAACCTCTCATTTGTTTATTAGTGTCTTCTGCATCATCAGACTCTGAGAGAGAGCTCTTAGACAAGTACCAGAGAGTTAAAAACTGCCTCTCTTCTTGCACTGGTGAGTGGGTTAACCTACTTTCAAGCTGCTTCACTCTTTCTCTACATGGGGTTGCTGCTTTCTTTGGTCAGTGGTCTGGGTTCTGTATTTATTTACTATACTGTTAAAGGCAGAGATTGCTTCATTTAAACATGATTTTCAGAATTCACTGCTTCAGAATTCCTAACTCCATCTTGTAAGCCCTGCGAGGAGGGTTGGACACTAGAGATGCGCGGATGGGCTATTATTTCATCCACAACCGCATCACAAAACTCATCATCCGTCCGCCATCTATTCGCACCAACGTTTTTAACCAATTTTCAAAACAGCACCCGCCCGCCATCCGCTGATTGGTGTATACATATAGCCTATTTTTCATTTGATTGGTTCAACCGCTCGCCACCGGCCCGAATTTAATTAAAATATACATTTTCGTCACGTCATCCGCCCGATCCGCAGTTTATCCGCGGAGTCCGCGGCTGTGACCGCCAACCGCGCGTCTCTATTGGACACCACGTCGTGGAAAGTGTTATTTCTTCTCCTCTGTAAAGCAGACGTGGTTTGAGAGTCGTGATTCATGTGTAGCATCAGAAGCTCATCTGGTCACCATAAACAACACAGAAGTACAGGTGAGTTAGAAATAATACATATAATAGAAGATTAAACAACCTTGATCCTGTTTAAACAACTGCAATAAGACAAAAGCAAATGTTCTCCACTAGGATTTTCTGGTGTCTAAAATTAACGAGACGCACTGGATTGGTCTTAATGATCTGGAGGTTGAGGGACACTGGGTTTGGATGAACAACCAAACGCTCAGGGAAACACAGTTGAAGTAAGCACTTTCTTTGACTTCAATCGACTGTTCAGTGATGTACAGTGAGATCCAGAAGTCTAGATCACACTGCAATTTTAGTTTTCATTTTTCCAATTAATCCTCAAAATAAAATACAAAAATTACATAACTTATAACATAAAAATGAAGAAATATGTCAGATTTTTAGGTCACTATTCAACTCCTTTGTTCAGACAGTCAGATGAAGCTCTTTGGAACATCTGAAATCCTGCTGGAGAACTTGATCATCTGGTTTAGTTAATGTACAGTAGCTCCAGTTCTGCTGTTATTAAAGCTAAAGAGACACGAACCAAAATACTTTCTCACATTCATGTTAGTATTTCACTCAAATTGCTAAGCTCATAATATCATTTGTAATTAAAATTTTGTATCAAATTAGAAAAATAAAAGCATTTTCACTAGTGGTGACAGAATTTTGGACCCCACTTTGTTGCATTAGCTTGTGTTTCAATGTGATTCGTTTAACTTATACTTAAAGCTGCAGTCCGTAACTTTTTTTGTGTTAAAAATTATCCAAAATAATAATAAAAAAAACATAACCAGCCAGTGTTCAAAACTATCTGCTTGCCTTAGCTAGATTCAAATCGGTTAGCTTTTAATGTTTTTAATTCCAGTGGTACTGGTGGATTTCCACGGGAAATTCGAGCATGTCTTTGCGTCATTACGTCACATCTCTACACATAAAGAAGGAAAGAAGGAGTCCCGGCTAGTAGGCTATATTGCGTGTGAGGATGTTCGAGGTATAGATTTATAGCCTTTTCTCACAGCACTTGAAATAATTAAACTTATAGCGGATCCAGAATGTTTCAAACGACAATCACCAGTGACAACTGGAGATTCACCAGTTGTAAAACCCAAAAGACTTCGGACTTCGGAGTGGCTAGAGAAACAAGTAATAAAAACTCAGTGAGTGTTTTAGCGCAATTTTCTGACGTCATGGGATCACAACACTAAGAGATAGTAAATCTTTTTATGTTTTTTTTTTGTTATTTATTTATTTTTATTTTTTTTGTGTGTGCGTTCCCGAGATTAGACCTTCCTTAACATAATGCCGAAAACCCGAAGTCTCTAGGTGGTCTGGTTGAGGAGGAGATAGAAGTGCAAGATTGGTGCGCACAGACAGAACAGAAATCATGAGTTAACAATCGCAATTTTGTCCGTAGGAAAATTGCGCTAAAAAAAGAGACTGCAACCGGGCCCTTGCGAAAACCAGGATAAACATCGGCAGGGCTTTTGAAAGATGGCGTGAACTCCGTGTTTTAAAGGGGTTCAAAACGGACGCAGAGACGGCTTTTTTTTTTTTGCTAGACAGGTAAGACATTTCATTAGTTTAATTACGTAACAGTAGCGCACTTGTTCGCTTAATTTACACAGTTACGGAGTTTCCTTTGTTGTGCCTTTCTCGTTTTGCTATTATGGTAAATATGAATTATTTTGTGCTAGCTATGAGGGAGCAATTCACCTCTACTCCAAGAAAATCAAACCCACCTCCTCCGTTGTCAAGTATTGGATCTGAATCAGATTGGTAGTGAAAATTTTCCTGAAGTAAGATGTTTATATTATGTTATATTATAACACGTTTATGCATAACAAGGATTCCGTTCATACACCGTTTATTTCATAGCACTATGATTGTTATTTGTTTGTACAAAATAACTGCTCTTCTATGATTTGCATGGTTTGACATGATATAAGCGATCGTTAGATTTAATTTTACTGCAATGCTTTTTTTCCCCTTAGTTGATCAGAACAAAAGTGGATGTTACTTACTTGTTCAGACGTCATTTTCCATTGAAAATTCTAATATTGGTCATACTTCCAAAAAGTATATTCTGTGATTCTGAATGCCCGTATCCACACCAGCGTGGTGATTGACAGCCGCACACTCACCTCAAAACATTGGATTCATCCGCGCTGTTTCATGCCGATGTACAACCCAAGTAAAGTTGATAATTCCGCAAATAACTGCAATTGCAGATTTCGAACAGAGATGGCGACAAAGAGGAAAAACTACGGACTGCAGCTTTAATATCTGTGAAAAAAGAACTTTGAAAACTGAGAAAACTGAATATGTACATCTGATTGAAAATATACTACTTCCGTTTCCTGCTTCTGAAGGTTCTGGTTCAAAAAGGAATCTGGGGAATATGAACCTGATAACTGGAGTGGAGATGATGCTTCTGGAGAAGACTGTGCTTGTCTGGGATATGAGAATATGTACATGTATTTAAACTACTGGTTTGATGCTTCTTGTGAATACAAGAAAAAGAGAAGACATTTTCATCCACCTTCACTGATGACAACTAAAAGATGCCTATCATTACAGCTTTTCTCAATAGCTCAGACACATTTCTCAAAACTATTAACACAATCTCAGTGGTCTAAGCCACAAACTCTTATGACAAAATCAAGCTCTCTAGTCAAAATGATTAAATTCTCAAAGCCACAAAGAACACAGATGAGCTGAAAATGGACCATCTTCACTGCCTTCCTCTCTCGCCTCCACCTTTTTGTACTTCTCTTCCTCTAATTTGAGCACTTTCTGTTTGGATCCAAATCCAAAAAACTCATCTGTGTTTTTTATTTTTAAAATGTCTAGGCTCAGGTTTGTAGTGGTTTGCAGGAATAGTGTTTATAGTTTTGTGAAACTCTTTATTTTGAAAAATTGTATCATGGTTTACGATGTTTGGCTAATAAAACATATTTTAGTGTCCAAGCAATTGCGGAAAACTATTGCTATAATAATAACTAATGCTATTTTCATAGTTTAACAGCACCAGACTATAGAGTCTATTAAATGTTTAGACTCATTGTATTCAATGTTATATTCCAATAAATGACTTATTAACTAACAAGAACATTTAAGATCATGATACATAAACTCATTAGGTCCGTTGTCACATGGTCATTCTTCCTGTTCTCCACAAGAGGGCACTATTACAACACCAATACAACTTACAAACTGCAGGAAACTTTTGTGAATCAAGAATACCAGAAATTTGATTTATGTATGTCAGAGTAATTATATACGGTTATTCTAATGGCCATGAGTTTAATGCATTAATAAGCCTGTCTGACCTTAGCAGCCAGAAATTGATATTATTAATAAATATATAATTTCTATAATAAATATATAATAATAATAGAGATGATCATGGATGGGTTTAATCGTTTAAAAAATAATCGTTTACCCCAGCCCTAATGTACAGGAATTGAGGCAGTAGCCAATGACAGCACTAGGAGTAAAAGCTGCAGGATTATGTACGAGTATACAAATATGTAAGAGTATTGTACGAATTTGACAACTTGTTAAATCTTGTGATTTATTAAGACTCTGAGACTGATCGTACTGATTGGGCTATGGGTTTTGTAAGAAAAGGTTTTAAGAAACAACAAATGCTTGATAAAATGTTTGATTAAGGGTTAAAACCAACACATACCATTGTGAATATTTGCCTTTGCAGCTGTCCGTCTCCTCCGTTTACTTCTCCTCAAACAATAATGGGCTGACTGAGTCCGAAAGGCCTTTTTGGTCTTTTCAGCTGAAAAAAGAGAAAAGAAAATATCATTATGTATAATATATAGGGTTATTTAAAGGAAAAAGTACTGATTTACCTTATAAATATGGGATTTTACATTATTAGGCATTAAAAGTATGGTCAGTGTTGTGGTTAATATGCATTTACAACAAATATCACTTTAAAACTACCAATACTGAGGTAAAAGCATGCTAAGTTTTGTGGTTACTATCCTTTTACTACACATATCACAGTAAAACTAAGGTTACTGTGGTAAAATCATGGTATGTGTTGTGGTTACTGTGCATTTACAACAAATATCACATTAAAATTACCAATAATTTGGTAAAAACATGGTAAGTTTTGTGATTACTGTCCTTTACTACACCCATCTCAGCAAAACTATGGTTACTAAGGTTTAAAGCATGTTAAGTTTTGTGGTTACTGTCCTTTTACCACACCTCGTACAGTAAAACTATGGTTACTGTGGAAAAAGCATGGTAGCCTAAGTGTTGTGGTTACTGTGCATTTATAATAAGTATCACATTAAAACTAAAGGTGTGGTAAAAGCATGGTAAGTGTTGTTTTTACTGTGCTTCTACTACCACTTTGGAACTAATTTTACTACTTTAAACCTGATATGAATATGATTAATTGATTTGAAGGTCTAGGCCTATAGACCCCTTCAATGTTTGTAAACATCGAACGCCTAGGTTGGGTGCGCGCGCAGCATGGGGTCAGAAAAATGGTGCGGCTAATACACCGGCATATATATGCACTGTATTTGCCATCACAGGAACGGGAACAGAACCATAATAAACTTGTTTTAGCTAATGGCGATTGTCTGCCTGATTAGAGTCCTGCACGGGTTCGGACGAGTGACCCGCAAATTTTGCTCAAACGGGTGAAAAATATATAAAGTGTGTCGGGTCGGACACGGGGGAAACACGGGTCTAAACACGGGTTTAAAACAATCACATGCAAACGTAAAAATATATTCAGATTTTTAGGAACACGTCTACACAAATATGCCTGATTGCCTGTATTTCAAGTTGATAAAATAATTTAAAATCCACATCAGTTTATTTGCCCACGCGCCACGCCCTCCCAGGATCTTTCACTTTTAAAAATGCATCATAACCGCGTGCGCGACCTGCTTGCAGTCGTCGAGATGGATGCTGAGGAGTTGAAGAAAGAATAGCTAGTGGAGATTGTAAAGTTGTCGACAGTCATCAAAAATCAAGTCCAGTGTGTGGGAGAAATTTGGAGTTATCTGAAGAAAATATTGTGAACGGCTTATTTGCTGCATGCATTTTCGTGTTGGATAGCCGCAAATGTGGAACTTCATCGCCGAGGAAGCACGCAGATAACTGTGGTAACAAAACCAAGCAGTTCTGTCGAACAGTGTTTTTTTTTTTTATTTAACACTGTTAAGTATGTGTATTTTTTATATAATAAACGAGCAGACTGGGACAATGCTATGATCAAAGATGCTCGTGTTTATTGTGTTATTGACAGTTATTGTGACAACAACGGTATAGTTAAGCCCTGGTAAGTAAACAAATGTTTTCTGTAAACTGTAGACTGGTTTAATAGTTAGGTGAAGTTCGATATCTGGCATTAATTTGACCTGTGTCATGCTACTTAGCAGATAGCTGCAGTATCTGAACCATAGACTGTAAAAAAAATAGATCTGAACAGATGTCGTCTATTTTTTTTTTTTTTTTTTAACTGATGAGATCCTGCAGGAATCCTGAAAAACTTGACTCCACAACTGGTGTGATTTTCACAGTCCACGACGCAACAATAAGGCATTTTTTCTTGACGAGAAATTCTCTGGTTAACACACAATTCAATGGGATGGAATGAACTTTCTGACCCCGACATGCGCACTGCGAACTTAGAATTTTCCTGTGACGTCGACCGCGAAGGGGTCTATATAGCACGTCACGTGACAGACAATCACCCTGTTTTGATTTAGAAAGTAATGGAACGCAGCTCCTCGATGACCCTGATTTTGCCAAGTGGGAGTTGACCTGAGACCAATTCCTTTATGATGACCCTGGGACAACAACTGCCTCAGCCAATCAACGTTTATGATGTCATCACCGTGTGCCCCCAGTCGAGTCCGCCAAATTAAAAAAAAAACAAAGAAAACACACACGCCACACACACACACCTCTTCCAAATTAGCGCACAATTTACAAGGTAAGACCAACGGCTTTTTACATTCTATTAATTAACATGTGCCTTCTACCACGGCTGATGATGTTAAAATTCATATTTGTTTTTAGATTATGATTTTCCACCATCGAAGTATAATTAGCTTGGATTGGCGAGTTAAGTTAATTGGCAGTTGCCAGCCAAAATTGATCAGCATCGCTTGACTCAAAAAAGAAGAAGATGAAAATACTGTTGTATATTTATTATAGTGTGCATAGCTACTACACCTTATGCGAGCTCCTTTTCTGCTGCTGCGACAGTTTGTTAGCGCTCGCACTGGTGCCCCAGAATAGTACGTTAACTTATCATTTGCGCGTCGCACTGACCATTTAGTGCGCGATTCGCTGCGAGATCCAGGGAGAAACGTTTGAATTAGCTTATTTATTCTGTTACATGATGTTACATATATGTTTACCTCAAGTCATCACTGATCTATTCTGTTACATGATGTTGTCCTCAGACCATCATATTAATATGTTGACCTCAAGTCATCACTGGTTTATTCTGTTACATGATGTTGTCCTCAGACCATCATATTAATATGTTGACCTCAAGTCATCACTGGTTTATTCTGTTACATGATGTTGTCCTCAGACCATCATATTAATATGTTGACCTCAAGTCATCACTGGTTTATTCTGTTACATGATGTTGTCCTCAGACCATCATATTAATATGTTGACCTCAAGTCATCACTGATCTATTCTGTTACATGATGTTGTCCTCAGACCATCATATTAATATGTTGACCTCAAGTCATCACTGATCTATTCTGTTACATGATGTTGTCCTCAGACCATCATATTAATATGTTGACCTCAAATCATCACTGATCTATTCTGTTACATGATGTTGTCCTCAGACCATCATATTAATATGTTGACCTCAAGTCATCACTGATCTATTCTGTTACATGATGTTGTCCTCAGACCATCATATTAATATGTTGACCTCAAGTCATCACTGGTTTATTCTGTTACATGATGTTGTCCTCAGACCATTGTATTAATATGTTGACCTCAAGTCATCACTGGTTTATTCTGTTACATGATGTTGTCCTCAGACCATTGTATTAATATGTTGACCTCAAGTCATCACTGGTTTATTCTGTTACATGATGTTGTCCTCAGACCATCATATTAATATGTTGACCTCAAGTCATCACTGATTTATTGTTACATGATGTTGTCCTCAGACCATCATATTAATATGTTGACCTCAAGTCATCACTGATCTATTCTGTTACATGATGTTGTCCTCAGACCATCATATTAATATGTTGACCTCAAGTCATCACTGATTTATTCTGTTACATGATGTTGTCCTCAGACCATCATATTAATATGTTGACCTCAAGTCATCACTGATCTATTCTGTTACATGATGTTGTCCTCAGACCATCATATTAATATGTTGACCTCAAGTCATCACTGATCTATTCTGTTACATGATGTTGTCCTCAGACCATCATATTAATATGTTGACCTCAAGTCATCACTGATCTATTCTGTTACATGTTGTTGTCCTCAGACCATCATATTAATATGTTGACCTCAAGTCATCACTGATCTATTCTGTTACATGATGTTGTCCTCAGACCATCATATTAATATGTTGACTTCAAGTCATCACTGATCTATTCTGTTACATGATGTTGTCCTCAGACCATCATATTAATATGTTGACCTCAAATCATCACTGATCTATTCTGTTACATGATGTTGTCCTCAGACCATCATATTAATATGTTGACCTCAAGTCATCACTGATCTATTCTGTTACATGATGTTGTCCTCAGACCATCATATTAATATGTTGACCTCAAGTCATCACTGATCTATTCTGTTACATGATGTTGTCCTCAGACCATCATATTAATATGTTGACCTCAAGTCATCACTGATCTATTCTGTTACATGATGTTGTCCTCAGACCATCATATTAATATGTTGACTTCAAGTCATCACTGATCTATTCTGTTACATGATGTTGTCCTCAGACCATCGTATTAATATGTTGACCTCAAGTCATCACTGGTTTATTCTGTTACATGATGTTGTCCTCAGACCATTGTATTAATATGTTGACCTCAAGTCATCACTGATCTATTCTGTTACATGATGTTGTCCTCAGACCATCATATTAATATGTTGACCTCAAGTCATCACTGGTTTATTCTGTTACATGCTGTTGTCCTCAGACCATCATATTAATATGTTGACCTCAAGTCATCACTGATCTATTCTGTTACATGATGTTGTCCTCAGACCATCATATTAATATGTTGACCTCAAGTCATCACTGATCTATTCTGTTACATGCTGTTGTCCTCAGACCATCATATTAATATGTTGACCTCAAGTCATCACTGGTTTATTCTGTTACATGATGTTGTCCTCAGACCATCATATTAATATGTTGACCTCAAGTCATCACTGATTTATTGTTACATGATGTTGTCCTCAGACCATCATATTAATATGTTGACCTCAAGTCATCACTGATCTATTTTGTTACATGATGTTGTCCTCAGACCATCATATTAATATGTTGACCTCAAGTCATCACTGATTTATTCTGTTACATGATGTTGTCCTCAGACCATCATATTAATATGTTGACCTCAAGTCATCACTGATCTATTCTGTTACATGATGTTGTCCTCAGACCATCATATTAATATGTTGACCTCAAGTCATCACTGATCTATTCTGTTACATGATGTTGTCCTCAGACCATCATATTAATATGTTGACCTCAAGTCATCACTGATCTATTCTGTTACATGTTGTTGTCCTCAGACCATCATATTAATATGTTGACCTCAAGTCATCACTGATCTATTCTGTTACATGATGTTGTCCTCAGACCATCATATTAATATGTTGACCTCAAGTCATCACTGATCTATTCTGTTACATGATGTTGTCCTCAGACCATCATATTAATATGTTGACCTCAAGTCATCACTGATCTATTCTGTTACATGATGTTGTCCTCAGACCATCGTATTAATATGTTGACCTCAAGTCATCACTGGTCTATTCTGTTACATGATGTTGTCCTCAGACCATCATATTAATATGTTGACCTCAAGTCATCACTGATCTATTCTGTTACATGATGTTGTCCTCAGACCATCATATTAATATGTTGACCTCAAGTCATCACTGATCTATTCTGTTACATGATGTTGTCCTCAGACCATCATATTAATATGTTGACCTCAAGTCATCACTGGTTTATTATGTTACATGATGTTGTCCTCAGACCATCATATTAATATGTTGACCTCAAGTCATCACTGATCTATTCTGTTACATGATGTTGTCCTCAGACCATCATATTAATATGTTGACCTCAAGTCATCACTGATTTATTGTTACATGATGTTGTCCTCAGACCATCATATTAATATGTTGACCTCAAGTCATCACTGATTTATTGTTACATGATGTTGTCCTCAGACCATCATATTAATATGTTGACCTCAAGTCATCACTGATTTATTGTTACATGATGTTGTCCTCAGACCATCATATTAATATGTTGACCTCAAGTCATCACTGGTTTATTCTGTTACATGATGTTGTCCTCAGACCATCATATTAATATGTTGACCTCAAGTCATCACTGATCTATTCTGTTACATGATGTTGTCCTCAGACCATCATATTAATATGTTGACCTCAAGTCATCACTGGTTTATTCTGTTACATGATGTTGTCCTCAGACCATCATATTAATATGTTGACCTCAAGTCATCACTGATCTATTCTGTTACATGATGTTGTCCTCAGACCATCATATTAATATGTTGACCTCAAGTCATCACTGGTTTATTCTGTTACATGATGTTGTCCTCAGACCATCATATTAATATGTTGACCTCAAGTCATCACTGATTTATTCTGTTACATGATGTTGTCCTCAGACCATCATATTAATATGTTGACCTCAAGTCATCACTGGTTTATTCTGTTACATGATGTTGTCCTCAGACCATCATATTAATATGTTGACCTCAAGTCATCACTGATTTATTCTGTTACATGATGTTGTCCTCAGACCATCATATTAATATGTTGACCTCAAGTCATCACTGATCTATTCTGTTACATGATGTTGTCCTCAGACCATCATATTAATATGTTGACCTCAAGTCATCACTGGTTTATTCTGTTACATGATGTTGTCCTCAGACCATCATATTAATATGTTGACCTCAAGTCATCACTGATCTATTCTGTTACATGATGTTGTCCTCAGACCATCGTATTAATATGTTGACCTCAAGTCATCACTGGTTTATTCTGTTACATGATGTTGTCCTCAGACCATCATATTAATATGTTGACCTCAAGTCATCACTGATTTATTCTGTTACATGATGTTGTCCTCAGACCATCATATTAATATGTTGACCTCAAGTCATCACTGGTTTATTCTGTTACATGATGTTGTCCTCAGACCATCATATTAATATGTTGACCTCAAGTCATCACTGATCTATTCTGTTACATGATGTTGTCCTCAGACCATCATATTAATATGTTGACCTCAAGTCATCACTGATCTATTCTGTTACATGATGTTGTCCTCAGACCATCATATTAATATGTTGACCTCAAGTCATCACTGTTTTTTTCTGTTACATGATGTTGTCCTCAGACCATCATATTAATATGTTGACCTCAAGTCATCACTGATTTATTGTTACATGATGTTGTCCTCAGACCATCATATTAATATGTTGACCTCAAGTCATCACTGATTTATTCTGTTACATGATGTTGTCCTCAGACCATCATATTAATATGTTGACCTCAAGTCATCACTGATTTATTGTTACATGATGTTGTCCTCAGACCATCATATTAATATGTTGACCTCAAGTCATCACTGATCTATTCTGTTACATGATGTTGTCCTCAGACCATCATATTAATATGTTGACCTCAAGTCATCACTGATCTATTCTGTTACATGATGTTGTCCTCAGACCATCATATTAATATGTTGACCTCAAGTCATCACTGATCTATTCTGTTACATGATGTTGTCCTCAGACCATCATATTAATATGTTGACCTCAAGTCATCACTGGTTTTATTCTGTTACATGATGTTGTCCTCAGACCATCATATTAATATGTTGACCTCAAGTCATCACTGGTTTATTCTGTTACATGATGTTGTCCTCAGACCTTCATATTAATATGTTGACCTCAAGTCATCACTGATCTATTCTGTTACATAATGTTGTCCTCAGACCTTCATATTAATATGTTGACCTCAAGTCATCACTGATCTATTCTGTTACATGATGTTGTCCTCAGACCATCATATTAATATGTTGACCTCAAGTCATCACTGATCTATTCTGTTACATGATAGGTCTTTACATTGATGTTTTTAGCCTAATTTTTGTCTTTTCTTTTTAGGGTTTGTATATCAAATATGGAGGAATTTATAAAGACATCTGTATACAAAGAGGAGAGATTTAAAGGAAACAAAATAGAGACAGATATAACAGTACATGTTTTGGAAAAAGATTTGGATGCTTGTGAATTTATTCAAGAAAGGCTCACTACCATAAACACATCCAAAGATGCCAAATTCAGGAGTGTGAATTCTGCAAGTCTGCAAAATCAGAAAAATGGATATTTCTTGTTCACATGTAAACGTTCTGGAACATGCACACCCCAAAGTCGAAGGGCCAAAGGATGTAAGGCCTATGTTTCCTTTAAAAAGAGGACAGACTGGCTCAACAAACTTGTTATAGTTGAAAGGACTTACAGCATTCATTCAGGACATGACCCAACAAGTCCTTTTGAGGGACACTCAGAAAAAATTAATCAAGAGTTAGTCAAGAATATTCAAGATTTAATATCTCTAGGTGTTAAGCCAGATACAATTCTTTTAAAATCACATGAATGGTCAAAGGAACAAGGGCATACTGATCTCAACAACCGAGCATATTTTGTTACCCCAAAAGACATTGAAAATATTCGGACATGTATGATGCGAAAAAATCAGCAACACAAAGATGATGCCAATAGTACAACACAACTTCTTGAGGGCGCTTTCAGAGACTCTGTTATTTTTTATCAGCCTTATAGTCCACAAACAGATCTTGTCATAGTTTTACAAACACCTTCAATGAGAGACAGTCTTCAAGAATATGGAAGAGATATTGTTTTTATGGATGCAACACATGGCGTCAACCAGTATGGCTTTCCTTTATTTACTTTAGTTGTCAGGGACAGTCATGGTCATGGCATACCCATTGCCTATATCATCTTGGGAAATGAAAAGCAGGCCATGCTTCAACTGGCACTGGAAAAGCTGAAACCAACATTTTCTGTACCTCCAAGGTAATGCAAACATATATAAACAAATTTGTGAACAACTTAATGAATTCTTTTTTTCCCCCTATGAACCAGAACCAACTTGCATTTATTTCTTAACAGCATTCTATGACTAGCCTACAGTAGGTGTTATCTCTATGTTAACTAATGAACCTTATTGTAAAGTGTTACCTTATTTTCATTAGGTGCTTTATGGTTGATAAAGACCAGGCTGAAATCAATGCTATCCGTAAGGTGTTCAACGAGTCAGATGTTCTCCTTTGTTGGTACCATGTAACCCAAGTAAGTACTAAGTTAAGATTGAATGGAGATTGCTTTGATTTTTGCTCATTTTGCAATATAAAGCTATTATTGTTGTGCTAAAATTTCAATCAAAAACAACAGTTAAAATGTTTGGTTACTGGATGACACATAAGGTTTAGTGAGAATATATGAATGGCCTAAAAATGAAGGTAATTTTGTTGTAAATCTTAAACAGTCGTTTGTAACTTAAAGGTGCAAGACTTATTGTCATCCGCTTCCAGTTATTTGTTGGCCAATTTGCCATCAATTGATCACAATAATACTAGCCAAATGCATTTATTAGATTAATTGAAGGTCTCACCAGTTTAAATAAATAATTTTATATTTACCCACCATTTATTACACACAGGCAGTAACTCGTTGGCTGTCAAGATCTGAATCTGGTGTGAGTGGACCTGAAAAGGCAGATTCGAGAGCGCACATTATGCAGTTAATGTCGGAGCTGAAATCCTGTTCCACGGTGTGTTTGTTTTCATTTGTTTTATAGAGCAATTATAGCTTGTAGTGTGACTTTTTTTTTTTTTTTTTTCAATGGTAGCAAGCTATGTATATGTGGTCATGTACCTTGCCACTACCTCTGTAAAAGTTTCCGTTCCATATTACCAGCCCTGCGTGACCCTGTGTTATGTGCACTATAACTACGAAATTTAATTCCGAGATTGAATGGGATATCTTATATAACAGAATAAGATTCTTTATGAATAATAAAAAATATATTTTTATTTTAGCTCTGTCCTGAATAAGATATTTCACATAACAGATCTTTAGATATAGTCCTCAACCCAAAATAATAGCTAAATTTATAATCATTTATAATAATGACCCTGTTCAAAAGTTTACATAAGTACCCTTGCATTTTTTTATGTTATAATATACAAACATTAATTATTTCCTTTCATATAGGCCTAAATGGCTTTAGTATAATCAATCAAGAACATGACATTCCCAGCACACACTAGGGTTGAGGTCTATGTCGAGGATTACCTTTATGACCTATAAATTCAGTTCTTATACTAATAACACAAAACAACATGATTTTGCTTGTCCATTTTTACAGGAACATGAATTCAAGAAAAAAGCTGAGATGTTTCACTGCCAGATTAAGAACTTAAAAGATGTCTGCAAGTACTTTAGGAACCACTGGGAGCCAATTGGTCCTCTGTGGTCTAACTTCGGAAGATGTTATAAGCATGGAGACTCTGAAACAAACAATCTAATAGAACGGTATACATTTTTATGCATGTTCACTTAATAATCATCATAGCTGAAAGTTAGCATGGTGTTTTGAGTATCTTTTAATTTGTTAAAGAGTACATTGTAATTGCTCCAACCTGTTGCTGCTCCTCATTCAACAAACTGATCTCTCTGCTTTTATTTCCTTATAGCTTCTTCCACCGTTTAAAATACCAATTCCTCTGTGGCATCCGGAATCGTAGATTGGATCATTTGATTGATGTGCTATTGAACAAGACTGACAAGTACTTCAACATAATACAGGATTTGCAGTCTGCTGGGAGAGTCTTTAACCCTCTGGAATGTAAAATGGAAGAAATAAAGAAGTCTGCTCAGAGGATGCTAGACAACGGTTGGACCACAGCAGTTACTGCAGCTTCAACAGAAACTTACATATACAATGTTCCATCTGAAAATAATCCACATGTAGTTTACTGTGTATGCCCTGCAGAGCAGTTCTGCAGTTGTCTTGCTGGTACAAGGGGACGTACATGTAAGCATCTCATTTTATTAAGTCTTCTCACTTGTGGTGATGGTGAAACCTTTCCAGATATGGACACACAACTGCAAGCCCATGCCAAGAACTTGATTCAAAATAATAAGTATAGCATTTCTACAAAGCCTAAAAAAACACTAGAGGTTGAAAGCTTATTTGGAAGAGCAGTATCAAAACCATGTATAGTGGCGAATGTATGTGACTGCTGTACTTTCTCATATCATACAAAATGTGCCTGTCTACTACTTGCAAAGGGACTTTTAAATGAGATGAGTGAGACAACATCAAAAAATGCAATTAACATTTCAGTGGAGCCTATACAGGATGAAATTGCAGATGAAGATAGGCGTAGTACAACTATCAGGAAACTGAAAAGCATACTGAAGACTCTACAGACATGGGAGAAAATTCCTGAGGACGTTGCCCATAAAGTCAATGAACTAGAAGTGCAAACAAAGGAAGAAAATATAAATTTTAAAAGATTTGACATAACATCATGTAACAGAATAGATCAGTGATGACTTGAGGTCAACATATTAATATGATGGTCTGAGGACAACATCATGTAACAGAATAAACCAGTGATGACTTGAGGTCAACATATTAATATGATGGTCTGAGGACAACATCATGTAACAGAATAGATCAGTGATGACTTGAGGTCAACATATTAATATGATGGTCTGAGGACAACATCATGTAACAGAATAGATCAGTGATGACTTGAGGTCAACATATTAATATGATGGTCTGAGGACAACATCATGTAACAGAATAAACCAGTGATGACTTGAGGTCAACATATTAATATGATGGTCTGAGGACAACATCATGTATCAATAAATCAGTGATGACTTGAGGTCAACATATTAATATGATGGTCTGAGGACAACATCATGTAACAGAATAAACCAGTGATGACTTGAGGTCAACATATTAATATGATGGTCTGAGGACAACATCATGTAACAGAATAGATCAGTGATGACTTGAGGTCAACATATTAATATGATGGTCTGAGGACAACATCATGTAACAGAATAAACCAGTGATGACTTGAGGTCAACATATTAATATGATGGTCTGAGGACAACATCATGTATCAATAAATCAGTGATGACTTGAGGTCAACATATTAATATGATGGTCTGAGGACAACATCATGTAACAGAATAAACCAGTGATGACTTGAGGTCAACATATTAATATGATGGTCTGAGGACAACATCATGTAACAGAATAGATCAGTGATGACTTGAGGTCAACATATTAATATGATGGTCTGAGGACAACATCATGTAACAGAATAAATCAGTGATGACTTGAGGTCAACATATTAATATGATGGTCTGAGGACAACATCATGTAACAGAATAGATCAGTGATGACTTGAGGTCAACATATTAATATGATGGTCTGAGGACAACATCATGTAACAGAATAGATCAGTGATGACTTGAGGTCAACATATTAATACAATGGTCTGAGGACAACATCATGTAACAGAATAAACCAGTGATGACTTGAGGTCAACATATTAATATGATGGTCTGAGGACAACATCATGTAACAGAATAGATCAGTGATGACTTGAGGTCAACATATTAATATGATGGTCTGAGGACAACATCATGTAACAGAATAAACCAGTGATGACTTGAGGTCAACATATTAATATGATGGTCTGAGGACAACATCATGTAACAGAATAAACCAGTGATGACTTGAGGTCAACATATTAATATGATGGTCTGAGGACAACATCATGTAACAGAATAGATCAGTGATGACTTGAGGTAAACATATATGTAACATCATGTAACAGAATAAATAAGCTAATTCAAACGTTTCTCCCTGGATCTCGCAGCGAATCGCGCACTAAATGGTCAGTGCGACGCGCAAATGATAAGTTAACGTACTATTCTGGGGCACCAGTGCGAGCGCTAACAAACTGTCGCAGCAGCAGAAAAGGAGCTCGCATAAGGTGTAGTAGCTATGCACACTATAATAAATATACAACAGTATTTTCATCTTCTTCTTTTTTGAGTCAAGCGATGCTGATCAATTTTGGCTGGCAACTGCCAATTAACTTAACTCGCCAATCCAAGCTAATTATACTTCGATGGTGGAAAATCATAATCTAAAAACAAATATGAATTTTAACATCATCAGCCGTGGTAGAAGGCACATGTTAATTAATAGAATGTAAAAAGCCGTTGGTCTTACCTTGTAAATTGTGCGCTAATTTGGAAGAGGTGTTTGTTTGTTTTTTTTGGCGGACTCGACGGGGGGCACGCGGTGATGACATCATAAACGTTGATTGGCTGAGGCAGTTGTTGTCCCAGGGTCATCATAAAGGTATTGGTCTCAGGTCAACTCCCACTTGGCAAAATCAGGACGTGCCAAATCCTCCGTGGAGATGACAGATATAATGCAGTGACTGAACATGAGCTAATCTGATTAATATCGACAAACAGAACATACATTATATCAAACATTATTACCATATTATTAGCGTATTTACCATAGACTGTAAAAAAAATTACACTACTTACGCGAACTGATGCCAAATATCGCGATGTGCTCGGAATGAGACTTCTTCAGCGCGATTTCCTACTGATAAAATTCACGTCTGTTTTTGACGCCACAAGTTTCCCATTGAAAGCAACGGAGTTCCAAATTAAGCATAGAGTGACCATGACCATAGGGCGCTTGACCATGCTTCAGTTTTTGACGCCTTGGGAGTGAGAATGGGTTGCAACCGGGTTGTCATTACACACATAATGTAGGCCTACTATAAATAAGCACAATTACTAAAAATGAGTGAAATAATGAATAACTGATTAGCTATACAGCACATATACTGTATACTGTAAGCCTATGTAGCTCTCTTTCTCAAAAGCCAGCACAGGTTGTGCACTTTGTGCCGTAAACTGGATTTATTCTGGGGGAAAGTGCTACTACTTCTCTACGGTCAAGATGAACTGGACACAGAGTCGAGATCACTGTGTGAGTCGAGGAGGACATCTAGTGATCATAAACAGCCAAGCAGAGCAGGTGTGTTCTGCACTTCAACACTTCATTTACAGTATATTAATCCCTTTTTCTTCTGTAACATGATGTATTTCTGACTTAAACAAAAAAGGTAGGCAACGCTTACGCTTACGCTGCGGGAAAGTCTTCTTTCTCGAGATACTGAAGCCAAAAATTATCCTTAATTTTTAATAATCTTGTCAACGCAGTGCGGCAGCATGCAGACCTAGGGCAGGCTGACTAGCGTGCCCATTGGCTGCCCTGCGGCAACTGCAGCAGCCTATCGCTGAGCCCTTGGCGTGACGTCATGTCCAATGAGCGCGCTTGGTGCGCTTCATGCGTCACAGCCCGCCAAAAGGGGTGTGGCTTATCGTATATAAGCGAGGCTCAGAGGCTGCTTCTCTGGTTTCTGTCGCTGAAGCGAGTGAGCTCGTGGCGCGAGCACGGCGGGTTACTCAATACTCGTTCCCTCTTCTAGAGAGAACAGAGGTTACGTTTAGTAACCGATTACGTTCTCTCACGAGAGGTTCTCTCGTATTGCGTAAGTAGCTTACGTTGCGGGAACACCCTTGTCAACGCGGTGCGCGCCCAGCATCCACTGAATGAGTCCCAGGGAGAGCCCGGGGAACGTGATAGCAGGAAGCCGGGCGGCCAATAGAAGGCTAGCGCAGTACACAAGCACATACTAGGGAGCACAGAGCGGCACAGCCGGTCCGAACTGACAATTCCCTGCATAGTGCAGCTCAACCAGTAGAGCTAAATCAACCAACGTAGCCCGCACACTGATAGTGGGCCGGTCTACGCGAGACTTAGGCTGATAAAACTTTCGCCTGCAAGACGGGAACTTCCAGGTTGTAAAATCTAACAAATGTAGAGGGGGAGGCCCAGCCTGCCGCTGTACAAATGTCATGAATGGAAATCCCGCTGGACCACGCCCACGACGAGGCCATGCCTCTGGTGGAGTGAGCTCGAATGCCCAGTGGGCACTGCAGGTCTTTAGACGCATAAGCAGCTGCGATAGCGTCCACTATCCATCTGGACAGGCTGTGTTTCGAGGAGGCGAGACCCTAGGTGCGCCCTCCAAACGAAACAAAAAGCTGCTCCGAGCGTCTGAAAGCGGCAGAGCGTGTTATGTAGTTTCTCAGCGCCCTGACCGGGCAGAGGAGATTACTATCGGCCTCGCTGCCGGAAGTTGGCAGGGCTGAGAGAAATGACCTGCGCTCTGAAGGGAGTGCCCAATATTTTGGGAACGTAACCATGCCTCGGTTTGAGAATAACTTTAGAGTCGTTAGGTCCGAACTCGAGGCACGCAGCGTTAATAGATAACGCGTGAAGGTCTCCCACACGTTTAACTGAAGACAGAGCTATCAGAAAAACAGTTTTGAGCATGAGGTATTTCATATCTACAGTTTCCAAGGGTTCAAAGGGATGCGTTTTCAGGGCCTCCAAGACCAGTGAAAGATCCCACATAGGAACCGAGGGGGGTCGCGGGGGGTTCATCCTCCTGGCTCCTGCGAGTGACGAACACGTTCCTTCCTAATGCGCGGCCCAGCTCTGAGTCAATGAAAGATGAGATGGCCGCAACATAAACTTTGAGCGTGGAGGGGGACCTGCCCGCGTCCAGCAGCTCTTGAAGGAAACACAATACGTGCGATACCCCACATGCTTGTGGATTGAGCCCCTTGGCAGTGCACCATTTGCTAAACACAGACCATTTAGACGTGTAGAGCCGCCTCGTAGAGAGTGCTGAGCCCACACAAGGAGGCGTTCCGCCAGGGTGCAGAGCGTCTTTGATCTGACACCGCCCTGGCGATTCGCATAGGCCACTACCGATGTATTGTCTGTGTATTGATATACTCAACCGTCGAAGGCGAATCTCAGAATGGCCTGTGACGGGGAGTTATCTGGATTTGAAAGTACGCATCCTTCAGATCGAGAGAGATAAACCAGTCTCCTGGGCGAATCTGCGCGAGGATTTGTCTGGTTGTGATCATTTGGAACGGCCGTCTCATGAGGGCTTTGTTCAAATGTCTCAGATCTAAAATAGGTCTTAGCGCTTCGTCCTTCTTGGGTACGAGGAAGTAACGGCTGTAAAAGCCCGACTCGCTCAGAGAAGGATGAACCTGTTCTATAGCCCCTTTGCGCAGCAGCTTCGCTATTTCTGCTTGAAGCAGGCGCGCTGCTTCTAAACTCACTTTCGTCTCCGTCTGCGCTAGAAAGCGTGGGGGGCGATGAGCAAATTGAAGCGAATAGCCATGTTTTATGGTATTCAGCACCCATTCTGACGCGCCCTGAATAGCTTCCCATGCTTTTGCACGTATAGCTAGGGGTCGAATGGTCTCTGGGTTCAGATCGCCGCGCTGCGCGGGATGGGGAACCTGTATCAGAGAGGATGGAGCGGCACACGTGCCGCCGGTGCTCGAATACGGGGGCTGGTAAACAGTGCTGACTGGCTGTACAGCATATGATGGCTCGATCCCTATGGATGGAGCGCGTTTTGCTGCTGAACACCCCTGGCGCGAGAGCGGTGTGGAGGTTATCGTGTCTGAAAGTGAGTGCGCATGCTCGTGAGCGGGCGCAGAGTTTACACTTATAACACGGCCAGTGTTTGGGAGCTTTTGAAGGTCTGTAACCCGAGGTAACTGAGTGGCAGAGCGAGCAGCGGGTAGGTGTGAGCACAGAGTTGTGGGCACATTTACTACACTTAGTACTCGAGCGGCGTGTGTCCGCTTTATGAGAGTGCGCCCTGAGCGCGTTACCATGGGGGCCGTGTTTGTGTGTAGTGGTGAGCACATGGGAGTGGGCACATTTTCTACACTTATGACACCTTCGGCCAGAGCCAGAATGTTTGTGAGCTTTAGAGGATCTGCAACCCGGGGTAACTGTGTGACAGAGCGGGCAGTGGGTAGGTGTGGGCACAGAATTGTGGGCACATTCTCTGCGCTTAGCACTCGAGCGGCGCATGCCCGCTTTATGAGAGTGCGCTCTGTGAGCGTTACCGGGGAGACCGTGTTTGTGTGTAGCAGTGAGCACGTGGGAGTGGGCACATTTTCTACACTTATAACACCATCGGCGTTATAGGAAACTGATAGAGCGAAATGCTTTGGTGGCTCATATGTTTAGACGCTCATAAATACTCAAGCACCATCCTGTGAGCGGGAGGGTGCGAGATGCGGGTTCGCTTTCTGTATGTAAGAAAGCTGGCCGCGAGCTCGGAGAAGCCAGCAGAAAAAAATATTTATCTGCCGCCAGAGCCGGATTTGAACACGGGTCTCTGGCGCAGAAGCCTAATGTTCTGCTACTGAGCCACAGGGGCACACATAAGCTTCCAGTTAGCGCGAGCATATGACAGAGCGTCGTGTTTCGTTTCGCCGTTTGTTTGCAGGCGCGCGTGTATAAAAACAGGCTCGTTTACTGCAGTATTAGTATTTCCAGCCGCCTGAACTTAGAGGGGACTGAGAAATATGTGAGGATTGGAGGTTAGTCCGGTCTAGGCGGGACGAAAACACTCTCTCTTCCTCTTTTCGCCGGTGCTCGTGACGTCCGCTCTGATATCCCTTGAGAACGGCGCAGTTGCGCGGCTCGAACAAAGGGAGAGAGAGCTGGAAGATGTCATCATGTGCTGTGACATCGTTTGTTTGCAGGCGTGCATGTATTAAAACAGATCACATGGCGGTCCCTGTCGCTGAGCGGGGCTCTGGACGAGCCACAGGAATTGTGAGGCATTTTGCAACAAACGCCTCGCGCTCTTTTAGATGCAGTGTGTCGCGGTAGGCGAACACACAAACACACACACAACACAGAGCAGAAAAGGATATAATTCGCCGGATAGCGGAGCAGGCAGGGAAGGCTGAAGGCGGCGAAGACGGCCGGCTTCCTCAGGCTGATATCCTCGGCGTGCTGGTCGCTTGTTTCAACGGCGGCGGCTTCCTCAGAGTCCAGCGATGCGGAGAGCGTCGCTGAAGAGACAGAAATCAGTGAAGCAGCCTCTGAGCCTCGTTTATATACGCTAAGCCACACCCCTTTTGGCGGGTTGTGACGCATGAAGCGCGCCAAGCGCGCTCATTGGACGTGACGTCACGCCAAGGGCTCAGAGATAGGCTGCTGCAGTTGCCGCAGGGCAGCCAATGGGCACGCTAGTCAGTCAAAAAAAACATTATTCCATAAAAAAAAAACATTATTCATTTAGAGTAACATGCCCCGAGTTTTAATTTCACACTGACATTGAATATTAGGCTACACATTTCTCTGCTCCAAACCTTATGTGCATTATAATATATCACAAGACAAAAACATTTTTCATCAGGATTTTCTTACCTCTAAAGTTAAAGTGACGCACTGGATTAGTCTTAATGATTTGGACACTGAGGGATACTGGGTTTGGGTGAACAACTAGCCACTAAATGATTCAGCAGAGTAAAGCACTACATTAATCTTGACAATACAACCTCTGCATTAAAACTAACAATAATTATTCAATAATTAGCAAGTTGCTGCCAAACAGAAGCAATTTGTTTTTTTCGTCCTGCAGATTTTGGCGAGAGAATAAATGAATGAATGAATAAATGAATGAATGAGGAATTTATATAGCGCTTTTCATATGTACTACTGGACACCCAAAGCGCTTTACAATCATGTCGGGGTCCTGTCAAGGTTCATGAATTCACTGACACTTTCTTTCCCTTTGTTGTTGTGTGTGTGCATATGGGCATGGTCAGAGTGATCAGCGGCGCCAGCTGCATCTTATCAGAGGCGCCTATTTATACCCACAGTTTTCGTCTTGTGTTTGTCAGTTGTGGATGTTTCTCGGTGTTGTCTTGTCTCCAGCCTGTCTCCGAGTTCCCCGTGTTTGCACCCTGGATTATGTGGACCAGTTCTGGTCTTTCTGCCTTCTTCCAATGAGGATTATCTTCTAGTTCCTGAGTCGGTTTCAGAGATCATGTTGGACATTCTTCATTCTTAGCATAGCTCGGATGGATCAACAGGAGGAGAACCTGGCCGTTACTGGACGAGCAGTGCAAGCCTTGGTAGCGCAGGTGTCCAAGCTCACCCAAACAGCTTCAACAAAGCGGGTCCCACTGTGCCACCCCCACCACCTGTTTCCCCACTCTTCCAGCATCCAGCCATCAACCGGAGCCACGCCTACCCACTCCTGAATCTTATTCTGGTGAGCCAGGTTTTTGCAGTGCATTTTTGACCAAATGCTCAATGTTTTTTTTCTCTCCAGCCACAAACATTCAGTACTGAGCAGTAAAGGTGGCTTTTGTGCTGACATTGTTGTCGGGGCGTGTGGCTCTGTGGGGAACAGCGGTGTGGGAGAACCAGCATCTGTGCTGTTCCTCGTTCCAGGCACTATCTGAGGAGATGAAGAGTTTTTGATCGGGCGGTCGCGGGACGAGAGGCGGCTCGGCAACTTGCGGATCTCCGCCAAAGTAACTGATCTCTCTCCGATTACTCAATTGAATTTCGCACTCTAACTGCTGAGTGCCACTGGAACGAGGAAGCACAGTGGGACATGTTCCTGCATGGGTTGGCTGACTGCAGGGTTGGGGAGTAACGGAATACATGTAACGGCGTTATGTAATCAGGATACAAAAATCCAGTAACTGTAATCCGTTACAGTTACGTCAAAAAAACGTAGTAATCAGATTATAGTTACATTTTGAAAAAAGGGGGAATACTTTCAGGATTACAATGGTTTAATTTAAAACTAAATAAATAAGTATTTTGGCATAATAACACTATATTAAGCGCTGCTTGATTATACAGTAGTTCCTGGTTCTGTTGCCAGTAATGACTCACGTGTGCCACGCGCTGGTGCATGTGCAAATAACAGCTTTCTACAATCTCCTCAGACGCAGATTGAATCACTGCTGCTAGTAGAAACGATGCTGGCTGCGGGTAAAATCGCTTTTAATTCATGGAAATTCCGCTGCTATTTTGTAGAAATTAGGAGAGTAGCTTTTTTAGTACCCAAAATGTCCTTTCTTAATCTTTTCTCACGTAACGGGATGTTCGCTGTCTAGGTAACGTAGGGGAACTCCCACTGCCAACGCAAGTTCAGTCAGGCAAATTAAGAAAGATCACGGCTTTAGTCAACATGTAGGCCTATTTTAAAATAAACTAATATGTAGATTGTGTAAAAAATTTAAATGTTGTGTTTTTATTTTTTAGTTAAAAATAAGTTAAAAATAAAACAAAATAATCTGTAATACCATACATTAGCCACTAGATGTCTGTATAGCCCTTTACATAAATATATATTCAGGCCTGTGTGTATATTTTGCAAATATTGTACACTGGACCAAATTCTTAATAAATAAACGTTTTTTTTTTTTAAATTTAATAATATTTCTTCTTGCTTGACTTTATTTATATACGTGACCTGAAGTAATCCAAAAGTAATCAGTTACATTACTTTCATATTAAAGTACTTGGATTACGTTACTGAATACTTTTTTTATGAAGTAATTTGTAACTGTAATGGAATACATTTTTAAAGTAACCCTCCCAAGCCTGGCTGACTGTATCCAGAGGGAAATATACACCCTGGATCTTCCCAGAAGCCTTGATGGACTGATTGAGATGGCTCTTCGGGTAGATTCTCATCTACGTCGTCTGGAGCAGCGGACTCGTACGACCTTGCTCCCCGGGAGTTTCAAATGTCCTCAAGCCAGTGGCAGTGATACGGTTAGCCCCGTCTTAGATCACAAACCCATGCAGGTGGGTAGAGCTCGGCTTTCCCGGGAGGAGAGAGAGAGACGGAGATCTAAGGGACTGTGCCTTTACTGTGGGGGAGCTGGCCACTTCCTTAACACCTGTCCCGTAAAAGACCGGGCCCGGCAGTAAGGATGGGGCTACTGTCGGGCGGGATCTCCACAGATAAGACCTCATCTTCTACTCTCCTGAATTCACAGAGTTTACAGAAATCTTGTTCCTGAGTATTGTGATGGGTATATATATCCGGGGTAAGACTGCTATGGGCAACCCTGTCCCACCATTGCCAAGCCTTACTGGACTCGGGGGCTGAAGGTAATTTTATGGACTTAACCTTGGCTCGCAAACTACAGATACCCATCACAATACTCAGGAACAAGATTTCTGTGAATGCACTAAATGGTCAAGAACTCCCCACTATAACCTTCACTACCGGCCTTTTGACACTCATCACATCAGGCAATCAAACTGAGCAGCTCTCGTTTCTTCTTCTGGACTCTTCTCTGGTTCCCATAGTCCTCGGTCATCCCTGGCTCGTGCAGCACAGTCCTAGGGTTGACTGGAGCCACAATTCTGTGTCGTCTTGGAGCACTCAATGTTATGTGTCTTGTCTAGTGTCTGCTTGTTCGTCTGTGTCTGGTTCTGTTTTGCAGGAGTCGTCGGTGAATTTGTCAAATGTGCCCGCAGAGTACCTCGACCTGAAGGAAGTGTTCAGTAAGTCACAGGCTGCTTCTCTTTCTCCACATCGTCCCTATGACTGCTATATATTTATTGCCAGGTACGTCTCCACCTAAGGGCAAATTATATTCTCTTTCTGCTCCTGAGAGGGAGGCCATGGAGAAGTATATTTCTGATTCTTTAGCAACCGGGCTCATCCATTCCTCTTCTCCAACGGGGGCGGGGTTCTTTTTTGTGGGGAAGAAGGATGGCTCTCTGCAACTGTGTATTGACTACCGAAGGCTAAACAACATCACGGTAAAGAATAATTATCCTTTGCCGTTGATGTCTTCAGCCTTCGACCGGTTGCAGGGAGCATCAGTCTTCACAAAATTGGATTTACGTAACGCTTATCATTTGGTCCGTATAAGGGAGGGGGATGAGTGGAAAACCACTTTCAATACCCCCAGGGGCCATCTACCTGGATGAGATATTGATATTTTATTTTATGGTGTTTTATTCACAATTTCAGCCACCTAGCCACTCCTCTGACCGCCTTGACCTCCTCCAGAACAACGTTCAGGTGGTCTGGTACAGCCAAAGCTGCATTTTCCAAACTCAAAAGCTGCTTTGTTTTGGCTCCCATTTTGATATCCCCTGATCCGTCACGTCAGTTTGTGGTGGAGGTCGACGCGTCAGAGGTGGGGGTAGGTGTGATTCTTTCCCAGTGCTCTTTCACGGACTACAAGATGCATCCTTACGCGTTTTTGTCCCATCATCTATCAGCCGCCGAACGTAACTATGACATTGGTAACAGAGAGTTGTTGGTGGTCAAGTTAGCGTTGGAGGAGTGGCGTCATTGGTTAGAAAGGGTCGGGGGTACCTTTTGTCGTTTGGACCGATCACAAGTATATCAGGTCCGCCAAAAGACAAAAGCTCGCCCTGGTTCCCCCACCGCCGCGACTCATAGACAGGGAACCAACGTATTCGGTCAATCGTATTCTGGACTCAAGACGGAGGGGACGCGGATTTCAGTACTTGGTGGACTGGGATGTTTACGGTCCAGAGGAGAGAAGTCGGGTTCCTGTTAGGGACATTCTGGATCATTCCCTTATTGATGATTACAATCAACGGGTAAGTTCCTCTAGGAGCTCCAGGAGGCGCTCCTAGGGGGAGGAGTACTGTCACGGTTCATGAATTCACTGACTCTTTCTCGCCCTGTGTTGTTGTGTGTGTGCGTATGGGCATGGTCGGGTGCCAGCTGCATCTTATCAGCGGCGCCTATTTATACTCACATTTTTTTTCCCGGTTTTGTCTTGTCTCCAGCCTGTCTCCGAGTTCCCCATGTTTGCACCCTGGATTATGTGTACCAGTTCCGGTCGTTCTGCCTTCTTCCATGGAGGATTATCTTCTAGTTCCTGTGTTGGTTTCGGAGATCATGTTGGACATTCTTCATTCTTTCTACCACACGGAGGACCGGGTTGTTCTTCGGTGTCCTTGCGCTGCCAAAAGCGACTGTTCCCGGGCACTTGCACCACCTGACCACTCATGACTTTTCTGCCGACTTGTTTATCAATAAACATCCTTTTTACTTGCTATTGAAATCGCTGTTTTACTGAACGAGAGTCAGAGAGCCTGATAACTGGACTAAAGGCCATTTTCTCATGGCCCTCGCCACAACTATATTTATATAATGATTGCAAAAAAATGTTTTTGGAATTCAAAACTACATCTGCAAGGTAGTCAAATTAGCATTTTAGGGTTCATGGTCTGCTGCAGCACAATCTGCTGAAAATTTGAGATTTTATGCTTAATATAAGGGCTAGTAAAGCAATAGAAGTTTATGATGTTTTAAGACAGAGTCTGTACAGTATATCTAGATTGTGATTCTTCTGCCACCATCCTCATTCTTCTTTCTTGAGAACTCAAATACATATTATATTCCTGATTTTACCTTATTTTAGAGACTATGTCATATTCAAACATGAGATATTAGTTGCATCTGTTATTAAGAGTCATAACATCGGTATTTCCTGTCTGTATGAATGTGAATGACATTTTATCTAACTTCCTTATCCTCAACAAACTCGAGCAGCACTCAAGTCTCAGCAGACACCTCTTCTGTCAGGCTCATGAAATGGATTCAGTCTTTGAAAATTCTGATTTCCTACTTTCAACAGTTTCTTCAGATGAAAACTGCTCTCAACACAAAGGTAAGGCCGGGATGTTATCAGAATGCATTCATTTCTATTTTAAAGATTTAGCACTGTAGGAATGGTGTATAAGGTTGTCATTTGTAAACTCTTAAAAATAAATGTTATTTATATTGATGTTCCATTAAGAACCTTTAACATTCATGGAATCATTCCATTCCACAAAAAGGGGAACCAAAAATGGTTCTATATAAGTAGACTATAAGTGTTTATCTTTTCTTAAGATGCTGTGTAGTAATAGAACAGTAATATATTTTTTTTTCCCCGTCTATCATGATGGCAAGGGGTCACCGGTGTTGTTGTCACAAGATCTTAGTTAAGGTTTAAATCAAATATCCAGTTGCTCTTGTTTTCTCTAGCCGCGGTTTTGTATGTTTTATTTCAAACATCCAGTTTGAAACTCTTAAGATCTTATGATGTGAATTCTATTCTTCAAGCTAAACTTTCAGTACATATATTTTATATATTTTGAGTAACAATGATCACAATTAAAACACACTGGCAAACATTCAGACGAGAGCCAACTGCAACTTTACAACCGAGCTCTCAGGACAACAGGACAAAATTCATAAAATGTCTGGTTCGGGCAACTTGTCACACATGTTGAAAATGCATTTTGCATAATATATATTGCAGAAATGTTATAAATGTAAATTCAGGAATAGTTACTGGCAGAAATTTTGTGCTGATTCAAGGGCTCAGATTTGAGAAATAACATCTCATCAAACTTCTGACCCCAGGTAACTCCACTGAAGAGCAAGAACGAGAGAGGGAAGTTCATCTCCCTCAGTGGACTAAAGTTCTTCTGATTGTCTTTATTGTTTTTGCTCTTGGAAGTCTCTGTATTCTAGGGATTCTGTGTGAGTAGTGCCATTTAATTAATTACACATTTTACTGTAATTAATCGTGATTAATTAACATTAAAGTTTTTAATATATTTTTATATTATAATATTTTCACATTGAATCTCCAAAATAATGTAGAAAAAACAAAAATGGTTTATTTTATATAACGTCACACCATTTATTTTATATCAAGAGATGAATCCAGAGTCCAGCACTCTGTAAAGTCTCCTCCAGCACATCCCAAAGACATTCAATGAATTTAAGGTCTGGACTCAGAGGAGCCGATTCATGTGTGAAAATGATTCTTCTGAATGAATGAACTTGAGTATACTCCTCAAAACCATTCTTTCACAATTTGAGCCTGATGAATCTTGACATTGTCATGCTGGGAAATGGCCATGATTTGTCTTCCATGGTTGTTTAAGAAATGAAATGCTACACACTCCATCAATTAGGGTTAGAAGAACTATTGCCAAACATATAACATGCTAGAAACATACCCGTATTGTTCCGAATATAAGAGTGTTTTTGCTTGGAAATAGGTTACATCTGAAAAAATGGGGTCTTATATTCAGGGTCTAGATTCTTACGTCAATAATACACCTGCAACAATAAGAAGAGCCAAATACGTATAAAACAAGTGTTTCTCCCAGGACTGAAGCGACCCGCTCTGGACTGCATGTTAAAATTCAGGAATATTTGCTGACAGAAATTCTGTGCTGATTCAAGGGTTCAGATTTCAGAAATAATGTCTCATCAAATTTCTGACCCCAAGAAACTCCACTGAAGAGCAAGAAACAGAGAGGGAAGTTTACAGTGCCATGTGACCTCATGATGGTGAATGACCGCCCAGAACAGAGAGGTTAAAAGTCAGGCAAGTGAACCAGCAACTGAGGAGAGGTTATGATACAAACATTAAGCTCATGTGATAAATGCAGAGGAGTCAAACAACTCATTAAGCAGATGAAAAATACGGCGTGTCAGAGTATAAAATTAGAAGAAATAGACAGGCAAGTGTGTCAGTACGTAGCCAGAGCAGTCATCCAGCTAAAGGCACTGGATATCCATATATGGATATATGGAGAAACTGCTGTTTTTTTAAGGGAAAAAATTCATACCCCCTGGATTAGATAGGTAATGCGGATCACCAATTGTTTTGTCATGCCAACATCTGTCACTGTACACACACACACACACACACACACACACACAAAGGTGAGGAATCAGTTATTATGAGATCTACTGGAAATGAGAACTACAGGTTATTTGGTAACACTTTATAATAACTGCACGCTATTAATCATTAGTTAAGCATTAGTAAACAGTTCATTTGTCATTTATAAATCATTAATAGACATTAATAAGCAGTTTATAAATACAGCTATAAATGCTTTGTTCTTGATTTATAAGCATATCTATATTGTGTTTAATAATTGTATTTTCATACTTTATTAAAGATCAATTTATCATTTCGAAATGAAGTATTACATTATTTACAAACCGGTCATTTAGGAGTTGTCAGTGGTTCATAAGATCACTTAGAAAGTATAAGTAAATGATTAATAAACTGTTTAAATACATATTATTATTCAGACATATAGTACTAGTTACTTAGTGTGTTAATAAATGCTTTATTAACATGTATTTCTACTGTAATTCATGGTTAATTCAGGTAGTTATAAAGCATTTAGTAGTGGTCAGTTAAATATTTTTTGTGAGCTCATCTAAAGTGGGGACTATTTATGCCTTGTAAAGCATTTATAAAGGAGATTTAAAGGCTGTGAAATATTTGTATGTTCTGTATCGCTGTGTTGTGTTTGTTTCCTTTTTCTGTTTAGAAGATAACTGAGTCTTTAAATCTCCTTAGTAAATGCTTTACAAAGCATAAATAGTCCTCACTTTAGATGAGCTCACAAAATAGTTAACTGGCCCACTACTAAACGCTTTATAACTACTTGAATCTACTACATTTACATACACTTTCTAAGTGATCTTATTAATCAATGACAACACCTAGTTTGTAAATAATGGTAAATAATGTAACTGGTTTGTAAATAATGCTATACTTCATTTAGAAATGATAAATTGATCATTAATAAAGTATGAAAATACAATTATTAAACACAATATAGATATGCTTATAAATCAAGAATAAAGCATTCATAGCTGTATTTATAAACTGCTTATTAATGTCTATTAATGCTTTATAAATGATGAATTAACTGTTTAGTAATGCTTAACTAATGATTAATAGAATTAAGTTATTATAAAGTGTTACCGGTTATGGTGTGCCATAAATACCATCGTCTTATATTCGGAACAATATAGTAATAATCACTGGAATAATGATCCAATCATTGACTTAAGCATTTGCCTATTTAAATCCAAACAGTGTGTGTGTGTGTGTGTGTGTGTGTGTGTGTGTGTGTGTGTGTGTGTGTGTGTGTGTGTGTGTGTGTGGTATCACTGCTACTGCTTTTAATCTTCAAGTCATGTGCATTTTTGTGCATGTCTTCAATCAGATATCAGTGATTCAGTGAAACTGTCTGCCCAACAAACAAATGGTACAAGTGAGTAAAATGTATTTAATCCAGTACAGCAACATTAACTGTGCACAAAGATACATGAATATGAGAGTGACTTTGTCTGTTTTCTTTTCTCCACCATTCTCTTCATAACGGTTTCTGTATCAGCCATGGCGAGAGAGCTTGAGGAACTTACAGCCAACTACACCAGTAAGTTAAGTTACGTTCAGATTCATACATATAAAAATGTATCATAGTTCCTTTTGTTCTATAAATACAAGTCACTCATTTGAACATTTCTCCAACCATTTGTTTTCTTCCTTTTTCATAACGGTTTCTGTACCAGTCATGGGAAGAGAGCTTGGGGAACTTACAGCGAACTACACCAGTAAGTTAAGTTCAGATTCATACATATCAAAATATATCACAGTTCTTTTTGTTTTGTAAATACAAGTCACTCATTTGAACATTTCTCCAACCATTTGTTCTCTTCCTTTTTCATAACTGTTTCTGTACCAGTCATGGCTCACAGACAACTACGCCAGACTGCAATTCTCTTTCACACCCATGACACAGGCTTAAACAAAGTGTTCTGCACACTGAACCAAACTTTGATTAACTTCAAGAGTATTGTGTTCTGAAGAATGGCTCATTTTCATCCTGATTGTGTTTGTTTTTGGCCTTGTCATGCAGATTACAGAGAACAGTTTGATGCGCTCCACAACCAGCATGAGGAAACACTTAGAAAGCTGAACAGATTAAATCGTATGTCTTCAGATTTGAGCCTTGTGCAAAGTTAAAAGACATTCATTACACACATACTGTACTATAAATAAGCACAATTACTAAAAATGAGTGAAATAATGAATAACTGAATTGACTCTCTTTCTTAAAAGCCAGCACAGGTTGTGCACTTTGTGCCGTAAACTGGATTTATTCTGGGGGAAAGTGCTACTACTTCTCTACGGTCAAGATGAACTGGACACAGAGTCGAGATCACTGTGTGAGTCGAGGAGGACATCTAGTGATCATAAACAGCCAAGCAGAGCAGGTGTGTTCTGCACTTCAACACTTCATTTACAGTATATTAATCCCTTTTACTTCTGTAACATGATGTATTTCTGACTTAAACAAAAAAGGTAGGCAATTTTTCCACTTTTTTACTTGGAAATTAAAAACATTACATAACAATTTGTCAGTGTGACTACATTTGCTGTACACAATGCCAAGTACAGTATAATATAGATTTAGCTACAGAATAGTAGAGAAAAAAATAACAATATTTTTTTTCCTCAAGTCGATGATCATGGTTAAATTTAGTCTCTGATGGTCTAAGAAGATTGGGTGAAAGGTAGCATCTTGTTCAAAAGACTTGTTCTTGGCTTGTTCACCGAGTAAACATTTCAAATTTGATGCATGATATCTAAAAAAAGAAAGTAGTGTTATTTTTAAAGATTACAAAAAAAAAACAAAAAAACAACAACACTTGATTTAGAATAACATGCCCCGATTAATCATTCTCAACAAACCCAATGAATAGTCAATTTTGTTTTCCCACTGACATTAAATATTAGGCTACACATTTCTCTGCTCCAAACCTTATGTGTATTATAATATATCACAAGACAAAAACGTGTTTTTCTCCATCAGGATTTTCTGACCTCTAAAGTTAAAGTGACGCACTGGATTGGTCTTAATGATTTGGATACTGAGGGACACTGGGTCTGGGTGAACAACCAGCCACTAAATGATTCAGCAGAGTAAGAGATACATTAATCTTGACAATACAACCTCTGCATTAAAACTAACAATACTTCAATAATTCGCAGATTGCTGCCAAACAGAAGCAATTAGTTTTTTTCGTCCTGCAGATTCTGGATGAAACGAGAGGATGGAGTCAGTGAGCCTGATAACTGGACTGAAGGCCATCCTGCCGGTGAAGACTGTGCTAGTCTGGGACATATAATGGGAGAGACGGATTTCTGGACGGATGCTTTCTGTTTCCAAGAGAAAAGATTTGTGTGTGAAGCTGCTGCCGCGGTTTAATGAATCCCTCCCGAATAGTTCACCCAAAAGTTATTATTCTGTCATTTAATCAAACAACTGTTGTGAAACAAAAGACATTACACACATGCGGGGTCAAACATGATGAACGTGATTTCACCAAGTACCACATGTTCCTGGATCAACATCTTTGTTTATCCTGGATCAACTTTCCAATCAACCAATCAGATTTGAGGAACAAGTTTACAGTTTATGTCAAGTTTGGGATTAAAACCAGGGTGAGGTGCTTTAACATCAGTGTCATTCACCTATCATTTCCCTCTGATTTTAGGGAAAAGTTTTGGTAGGGTTAGGTTTAGGGGTAGGGATAGGGTTAGGATAGGACAAAATTTTGGGGCAGGAATGTTATTCCAGGATCAACAAAATATGTTGATCCAGGAACATGTCTTACTTGGCAAAATCACGGTTACCGGTCAAACATCTACTATAATATGATACATTTTTGCTATTAATATAACATTTGCAAAATAAAATAAAAAGTCAGAATGCACAACTATAAATGCTGTCAAATGAGAATATTGTTCTGATAATAGTGCAGTTCCAGCATCTACCAGTAGGGGATCACTGGACATATAAACCCTATACACTTCCTCTTCATATAAGTGCAGTATTCTCCTGTCCATATGTGACATATAGTGAATTTTTTTTTTTTTTTTTTTTTTTTTTTTTTTTTAGGTGGCAAATCTACTGCAGCAAAATCTAAATGCCAACAATATGAGATTTAATGCTTAATGTTGTGGATGTACTTGTAAAGCAATAGTAGACAGCCTCATTCTTCTCTCTTGGAGAAAAAACATACACAATAGGCTATAATAAATCAAAACATCTCAAATAAATCAATAACAGTCTGGACAAAAATAAACAAACATTCTAATGTAAACACTTAAGTATGTTTGCCTATTTATATTTATTCACTCATCAGGATTCTTTTATCCAAAGTGTTTTACAAATATGAACCATTTATTCTACTTTATTTTTAGCTCATCCTTTCAAAATGAGCACAATACACTATATCTATTGTCTTTCAAAGTTTATTTATTACATTGGACACATTTCTCTGGGTTTACACTCACATTTTGCAAGTGTTTGGCGCCCTCGAGTGTTCATGGAACAGCATTACCAGGTTAAGGTGTTTCTAAAGTGTAGCCTGCTTTTGAAAGGATGTCAATGTGACACATTTAGCCTATTACCAGCAGGAGATAACTGACCACATGCTAACCAAACACTTTTGATGTTGTATTAATTTGTTCCTGTGATCAAAGCTGAATTTTCAGCATCATTACTCCAGTCTTCAGTGTCACATGATCCTTCAGAAATCATTCTTTGCTGTTTTGCTGCTCAACTATTATAAATGATTGGTGCTCAGTTATTAATAATGATTCTTATTATTATCTTTATACTTTCAGGCTTCTTTGACGAACATAAGGTTTAATAAACAGCGTTTATTTGAAATAGAAATCTTTAACATTATAAATGTCTTTACTGTCATTTTTGATCAATTTAATGTATCCTTGCTGAATGAAATTATTCATTTATTTTTCTTTCTTTCTTTTTTTTTTTTTTTTTTAATCTTTTGAATGGTAGTGTTTCAACGGTTTCCACAAAAATAAAAAGCAACACTGATAATAAAAATAACATTTTCTTGACACTGAAGTAATGAGTAGTGATGCTGAAAATTCAGCTTTGCATCACAGGAATACATACAATTTTCCAACATATTTAAACAGTTATTTTATAATTGTAATAACATTTCACAATATTACTGTTTTTACTGTATGTTTGATAAAATAAATGCACCATGGTGAGCAGAAGAGACTTCTTTCGAAAACACTAAATAATTTACTTAACTTAATTATTCCAAACTTTTGACTGGTAGTATGTATTGTATAAGTTGTATATTAATACATAAATAAAAATAATTGTCAAATTTATTATGATATTGTAGAGACCACCCATTGGCCCAAAGACGGAATCCAACAGCCTGGCGCGAAGGTATAATGCGTGTATGTCTTTTCAGCGCTCCAGTGAAGTTCACTTAATTTATTGGAATTTAGTTTAAATATTTCTTTAGCTCTACGCTTAATCTGACTCCATTTTCAAATTATAATCAAATTTAGATTGTGATTCTTATTAGAAAATAGTCAAAAATATTGATTATGAATTAATTTAGATCTTTGATTATTTTGAGCATCCCATACTTTAAATTATTAATTCATTAAAGGACCCGATGCCGCACAGAGTCACACGCCCCGGGCTTACGTGGATTTCATGGACACAGCCTCGCCAGGCTGATCTTGGTCAGAGTTGGTGCAGGGTTTGCTAATAGCTCTTAAGTCGGCTGCCTACTGCTCACTCATACAAAAAAAGTGTAGTTTATTTTAGCCACTTCCGTACAACTTGCAAAATCAGTGATAGACAGAAATCAAAAGGTCTTCAGATGACGTGCCTACTGCTCCGTTCATATATGCGCCTTTAGTTTGACCTATCCTGGACACAGAGCTGCGGTAGCACCAGCTCATTATCTACTAAAATAATGATTTCAGAAAACTTCAGAATAAATCAAGATGTAACATTTATTTGTCAGGTAAAAATGTATCATGTCAATTAAAGTAAAGTAAATGGTTAAAAGCCAATTCAGAAATAATAAATACATGACATCAATTACTCAAAGATGACTCTAAAAGTAAGCAATGCATTCCTGATAGAGACATGCAGTGTTGTGTGAGTGTTTTCCAATGGGAAAACACTGAAACAGCACTGTGTGGGGGTTGTTCCTGGTTACAGGTTCCCACCGACTGCTCTGTCACCTACCCTTAAAGGGATACTTCAGGGTTTAGCATTAAGCTTTGTATCAAAACCCGTAGTGTTTTTGAATTACCATGCTTTCCTCCCTCATATCCCCCTGAGACGAGAGATTTATGTAATTTTTGTCTGGAAAAAATCCTCCGATGATGCAAAAATCGTCATTTTGCGTCATCGGAGGATTTTTTGGCCAGAGGCTAAAGACTACAGCCAGTAGATGGCGTAGTTCCGCATGTTTTCAGCCCGCCCATAGAGGGTGGGATCTCACTCACAGAATGTACACATAGTGTCAGCAATCTTTCTTTGGAAGCTAAGCTAGCAGGCTCTCGTTCTGTGGACAAAGCTGAGTAGTAGGGGTTACCATCCTCTTTTTCCCGGACATGTCCGGCCGTCGAGATCGTCCAAAATGTCCGGGATTCAGCTTTTGCTTTCTGCGGTCGGCATTCATTGTTTACATGCACACCTCTTGTTTCAATCTAACTGAATTCATTCCGATTGGTGAATCTGAATGTAGTGTTTACATGAACGCTAAACAAGTGATCGGTTGATGTGCGTTTTAACATTGCTAAGAAAATACCCGCTCCTCCGTCACTCATCAGTAATCATGCCACCGGCCTCGCGCCGTTCTCCCGCGCCCCTCAGTCTCGTCCTGCTCTCCACAGTAAACATGATGAATGGCGAGTGTAGAACGCAAAAGCCGGATCCCGGACATTTTGGGCGATCTCGAAATCCCGGGCAGTCTCGTCACGGAGACTCACTAGTAGCCTAGTCTTGTTGTTTAACTGTAGGCATGGCTTGGGAGTCCTGCTGAGTGGCCTGATGAGCTTTTCTGCCGGTGAAAGGCCATTCTCCAATGGTGATGCTCGGTTGAATGGCCTTTCACCGGCAGAAATGCTCATGAATAGGAAACTGCGGACAAAGCTTCCATCAGTGAAGCATCACAAGGTACAGAGTACACTGAATTCTGCGCATGAGAGGCAGGTGAGGCATTACAACAGAACAGACAAACCGGCTGAGTCCACTAGCTCAGGAAGAAGTAGTGCGGGTGAGATGTGATGGACAGTGGGGACCGCTGGCCTAAGTGGTAAAAGAGACTACACCCAGGTCATACGAAGTGTTGACAGAACATGGAAAGATAATGAGGCGGAACAGAAGACACCTACTGAAAGTGCCTCAGAGAGACATAAGAATCAAGGAAAGTGACTCACATGACCTGGAAATCTCAAAGCAATGTGAACAATCAAAATTGTAAGGCAAGTTATCAGAGACTGATAAAGAGAAAGACGTTGAAACTTAGACAGAACGTCCAAAAAGACAAATTAAAAGACCACAAAGACTGAATGTGAAGATGTGTTCAGATAACAGTTAATTTTTTTTTGTAAAACCAGGGTAAGCAGAAGAAGAATTTTGTTGAAGTTTCACATTTAAGTGGAGACAACTAAATATTGTAAATGGTGGAATGTAAAGAGTTATTTGTATTATTTTGAAGGTGGATCAAATATTGTTTGTGTATAAAGTAAAAAAAAAGAAAGAAAAAAAAGAAGGGAAGATGTATTGATATGTGTTCCATGCTAACTGGGCCACTAGATGGCAGTATAAAGCAGCAGTTAGCCAAGTCCAACACTGTGTTATTGAACAGAATAAAAGCATTCTGATAACAGTACTCGGTGAGTGAGCCTCGTCAATACATGCCCGTTAAAATAAAATGCTGCGTGGAGTCAACCAATCAAAATGCAGCGTGAACTCAACCAATCAACATGTTTCAGCGCACAAGTCCCATCCCTGAAAGTTCCTGAACTTTGAAAAAGTACTACTTCGCCAGCAGGGACTTTCGGAGGGGGAATTATTTACCCGCAACTTCATTTAGACCCTGGTTCCTGCGGTGTAAACACACCGAGTACCACCCCAAAGTTCCTACTTCCTGGGGAAAGTTCCTGCAGTGGAAACGTGGCTTTAGTTGTCAAAGTGTTTCTTTTGATTTGGCCCTGCAGTCACAGCTGTACTGGCACATGCATTGTATGTACAGCAATGGTGAAAGCCAATGAGGAAATCTGTTGTTGTTAACACCCAATGAACTGCAAGCACATGGTCAAATATCTGCTCGTTCTCATGTCAATACATTTGTATATGAAAAATGTTTTTGGCTCAGAGCTGATGAAATGCACATTCGCTGTTTCTCTTTTTTTTTGTTAGATTTCAAATGCCTATTCATTTCATTTAGTCTCTTTAAAGACTGGCAGAGTGGCCATTTTAGCTCATTTACATGATGTGATGGATTTCATTTTGTTACTATTTGGCTAAGCTCCCATGGAACAGGGAGAAAAAGTTTGTGTTTATTGAGTGGGTTTACCCATTGGCTTGGTGACCCTACAACTCTGAAGGTCCTACCTGAGAGGCAAGACTTGAACCACTGGATTGAGGTTCCTGAGATGCCGGTCGTCTTGAGGGTTGACAGGAGGATCTGGAGATTAACTGCAGCAGACAGATCCAGCTAGATGAGTAGGTCTACTGATGATTTGTTAGCTGTTCTTGCCAGTCTCAGAGCTTCAATATCTGTGAGCAGGGTAGTCTCACTTGAGTGATATATTCATAACGGCGATCATTTTACAAAAAGATCTCATGCGCAGTCCACAAAGTTTGTTCATTTCCATAAAGCTAACAGAACAGAACTGACCTCCAGTCATTTATATTTTTCATAAGCTTATATGAGGGAGTGAATTTGTATTGGACTGGTCATGTGCACACAAACCTCAATGACTGAAGTTAAATGAACGATTTACATGTTTGTATAAATTAAACACTTTTCCCTTGAACATAATGGATTCCTCTGTGACCTTAGGCAAAGACTATATATATAGAAAGATGGTACACTCCTATTACTTATGAATGGGAGAAACTGCAACACGCAATTTGGCAGAATAGTCATGTCTTCTAAAGTCATTGTCACTTCAGCTGTTGTTACAAGCTCCGGTTCCCATAGAAACCTGATTGCACATTGGCTGGTCTAGCCTGAAAAGATACGCTTTTTTATGCTGATTTGATATATATTATTTAATTGTGAGTTCGGCAAGCAGTTTTTGAGATTCCAGGATCCCCCCATTCAAAAGACAGGACTTGGTCTTGTATGGCCGAAATAGCTGCCTGGAGGCATTGCAAAAATGGCATCCGAGTGAACAGACTTTCCTTGAAAGGGACTTTGCCATAGGTCAACCTCTGGACACATAATAAAGACAATGAGCAAGAATCATGGTGGTTCTTAATCAAATCATTTCCAGCATCATTTTGGACCTGGTTATGCAGCTAAATGATCCTTAAAGTCATTAACAGTTGAGCTTGTCTAAATGTGAAGGTAGTATGAGAGAATAACAGAAACAGATTTCTGTTATCATCTCTGCCCCTGTTATTTCTTTGACCACTGTGTAACACAAAACAAAACAAATGCTTTTAAATCCTGCAAAATGATATAGCCCTGGCAGCGTTATCTGACTGTTGAACATGACACGTTAATCACCTTCTGGTCAATGCTTTTGACATAACATCTCAATATTACATGTCTCACAGACTTAATAGAGCTACAGACAAAGATAGAACATAAAAGCAAAGTGCATAAGAACAGCATCCCAAAACACCTCTCAGGTTATTCGCCACTGAATGTCCCATAAAATATGTCAGAGAAGATTCTTATGTTTCTCTAACATACCGACTGGATAGTGCATTATTCAGGATTTATTTATCTCATAAGTCAATAACTACTGTACAACTTAATCCTTGGTGCTCATTTCAGCATGTCGACACTCATTTACATGAAAATGTTTTCTTTCTTCTTTTTTTAACCTTTTTAATTAAAATGCTAAAATGACATGGGGGTGGGGTTTGAGGAGTGATGGGGGATGGTATACAAAACATAAATTTCAGTAATTCTGATCAACAAAATAAATGCACTGCCCATGTATAAAAGTGAAAATGCCAACTGCACAACAGTACAGATACAGAATGACAATGAAAGAGAAGTCAAAGTTGAATAAAAAGAACGCAAAATTAAGTCATCAGTAAATTTAATGACACATAAACTTTAATGGTGGCAGCTGGAAAAACATGGAGCAAACAGTTGGAGGGATCATGAATTCTCACTGTAGTGATGAAAAAAAACCTGGGAATATCTTGGCCTATGTGTTGACAGGAGCTGTGCCGAACACTAAAACACCACCAGATTTATTGAATGACAGAGTAAACATTCCCTCACACATGTGGACAGTGTTCTGCTGCTATAACAGTAAGAGCAACACATGGGTGTCTCAAGCTCACTGGGCTGAAAACATAGATGAGAGCAAAGAGGAAGACAAAAAGATCAGTGTAAAGACCCTGGGGGAATTACAGGACTTTCTGAAGAGCAACTATAATAAAGAAAGCTCAGTGTTTAACGGTGACTGTTTGGATCTTTTAAAAGCAGATGTAAGTCCACCTAGAGACACAGATGGTCATGATGAGCCAGACGTCGAGGAACAATCATAGTGGTCCAACATTAGAAATTTACCAGCAGCATTTAGGGCCTGGTTACATGGCTATTATTGAGCTTTTCTAAATGTAGAGTTGTCATGAAATAACAAGTATAACAGATTTCTGTTATTAATTCTGACACTACGTTCTTTGACTACTACAAAACCATACAAATAAATGCTTTCAAATCATGCAAAATAAAACTTGCCTCTATGGGTTATGTATGTGTTGAACATGTCACTCAACCGTCTCAGTGATTTTGGCATAACTCAAGAAGTGAACCAAAGATACTAGAATGCTATATGAATACTGATAATATTAGTTGTAAAACACACAGACCAGGTCACAAAAGACAAGTCAAATGGAAACTCTAAGGCTTAGGTCAGTTCTACCAGAAAGACTCGGGAGAATTATTTCAACAAATCGTACATTTATTGACAGCTCAGCAAGCTGATAATATGCAAGTCATTTGGCGTAGGCCCCGTCCGTATAATCCGAGGGTATCGGATCTGCAATTCCTGCCTGAAGATGAAGGCAGGGGCGCAGCCGACCCCCCGGGGAGGTATGGACAGGACCATCCTAGTGGTGGTGGGGAGGATGGGGGTAATCGTCGCTTCAGTATCTGCGAACTCAACATGTGTAAGTACCGAGTTTAATACAGTGAGCATAAGAATATGATTGGATAGAAGTGAAGGCAATAGGTGACGTAGTAACTGAGTCTTCCCGGCAGAACTTATGCTGAAGCTTTCATTTCTAAGAAGTGAAATATTGTTATGTTGCAGGGCTTGTAGTGGAGCATAATGTGTGAGACACACACTCACACTTCAGTCTGTGGATTCACAGGTTCAGATGTGTGGACAAAAAAAATGATTAGTTGAATTTAATAATTTTTTTATGGTAAGTGGTTGCACACAATTGATTTTAGCTACATTTAAACAAATGCATTAAGTTGAACTAAAATTGATTAAGTTCAACATACTGCATTTGTTTAAATGTAGCTGAAATCAATTGTGTGCGACCACTTACCATACATTTTTTTATTAAATTCAACGAATAATTTTTTTCAGTGTATTAAAGATCATAATTTTTGCTCACCCACTGGATTTCTTAAAGGACTTTCTGGACGATATTCAAAAGACAATTCGGACAAATAGTTCTAACGAGGGTATTGTTTATTGAATATTATTGAATGTGAGTCAGATGTAAAATTTGGATTTATTTTTTATCATTTCAGTGTGATATAAGTTTCAGTTGGGGTTGTGGTTATATGACACTGTACCTTGTTTAGGGGAATATTCGGTTTGTCTAAACGGTATAGGAAGTTCTAATACAATACACAAAAAAAAAAAAACAAATAGAATAATAACCCTAAACTCTAAATTAAAAAGACAGTGAACCTTAAGAGCTGTCCAAATTACAGCAAAATCAAATAAAAGTCGTCTTTTAATCTATATGTAAACGGAGCTAAAGTAGATAATATAGATTAAATTGTTTCAAGGATAAAAGGGAAATAAAATCTTAAGAGAATAAGACAAGGAAACCAAAGACAACACAGAGTACTCGTGTTTTTTTGTATACATTTTATTGTTTTTTTATTATTTTATTTCCAAATCTGGTTCATTTTATTTATGTGACTGTTTAAGTACAATACATGTATTTTTTTTGAGTATTTTCCTTACCTGATTGTGTGATTTATTTACTGCCAGTATTAATTGTGTTCTCCACTAACCTAGAAACTGGTCCATTGCTCCAACCTACTTTGAGGGCACTTGTTACACAATCACAGTTCGTTTTGTTCCACGTCAGGGGTTTAGGGGTGTGAAAAATGTAAAGTCAATGTCCCTACGATAACAGACCAGTGTGCATCTAATAAATTATTCATTCAAAAACGTTGTGCAAGTTTACTGCAACAATGGAGCCAAGAACTTCACATACTTTTGAAAATCCAGCGTTTAGTTGATCCTGGTAAGCGCATATTGTCAAAATAGTAAACACGAAGTTTACACGATGGTTTGTTTCCTGGCAGAGAAGAACTCAACACACACCTCTCCCGGAAATCCTGTAGAATACAACCAATCAGAGGACGACTGATGTCTGAGGCTGAGACTATTTGAAAGGCTGTCATTGAAAAAACAGGCGTTTAATCCCTTTAATGGTGTAGTTATGACATCTACCTATAGGGATTGACAGCTAACCAGCCAAGCCACACACATTTTCTTCATTGAAAAGATCTAAAATATTTTTGCTTGTCTTTAAGCTCTTGAAACTCTCTGGTCTCCACCAGTGTCAGAACATGTTTTCAATTGGCAGACGCTTGGTAAAGCAACTTACAGAGATGATCTGCATAACGTAATAGATAATTATTACAGTTTATCTGAATTGCTAAAACACATTTCTTGAAACGATCACCCACTTTCTCAAAACCTTTAACAAAACAAATCTGAACATCTGAACATTCAGAACATCTGAATCTTCTGGCAAAATCAAACAATTGCCTTAAAACTACTTTATCTGTGCTGGAGAACACAGAATCCAAAGCACGCAGTTACAAAAAAAAAAGTATATTGTAACGAAGTAAACTGATTTTGCAATTACGTTAAAAAGTATAGTAATCACAACTTACAGTAGTAAGGTAAATAAATTGTATACTGTATGCACTGCAAGTATAGTGTTGTACTGAATATTGTATAGTAGGCCGGTGAATGTCTGTATATTCAGCACTTGCATACAGTGACACTATTGCAAAAGCCAAAAAGGTTAAAAAAAACTCTAAATGAGAGCATGTTACAGTAAAGTACACAGTTGTGCAACTGCAAAATCAAGGTCAGTGAGAGATTCATTATGCTTCAGCATCATGTCTTCATGTTGGGTCCGGCCTGAGCACTTTATCACATCACAGGCAATGTCATCTCTGCAGGCAAAGGGAAAAATCCTAATGCAGATCCAGCCTTGACAACATTTTCCACACCTGCTCTTCCTCGTCCTCTTCCTCCTTGTTCACTCTTATACACATACTCTTCCTCCTCTCCTTCTTATATTGTTTCCATCCATTGTTGGTATCAACATTCAGTGCAACATTTTGAGTCAGTTTTGGCACTCTGAACTGACTTGTATGTCCAGTTGGTTTGGTCACATCATTAGAAATAAGTGTGAACAATTTTGAATTGTTGTGTGTAAACGATGACAAGAGTGTTGTAGTTGTGTTTAACTTTTGCCTGCCTGTGTTTAGAGTTTTGAAACACAAGTGCATCACAGTGTGAAATGTAGTGAGTGAGAATGTGTTTAGAGTTTTAGCAAAAGAGGTCATGAGATCTGCAAAAGGTGTCTTAACTACCTGAACTTGTTTAATGTTTTACTAAAAGAGTGATTTATTCGACAAATTGGTTCAGAGAATGGAGTTGTTTTAGCAATTCAGAAAACAATTAAAACTGCATGGCAAGAAGATTCCAGCATGCTGTAAAGACGCCTCGAGTGCTGAGAAGAGCACCATAGTGCAAGATACGAAAACACTAGAGCAATTGTGGATATTTATTGTCGTTTCGCATGTCAGAGGGTGTGAAAGAAACTTAACGCTGATATTATGTGTGATACCATGACTCTGTTTCTCAGAAAGTGTACGAGACTTGAGTTCACAGAATTAGATTAGTGCGTGTGTGTGTGTTTGTGTGTGTATCAGTGTTCAAGACCATTGTTTCTACTGCAGATCTGCATTTAGAGGGCCAAGCAGAGACACAGATTGTGTTGTGGGACCTTGAGAGCATAAAAGCAGTGAAGATTTGAAGTAAAGATGCGTCTGTTTATCGTAAGCGTCTCTGCGCTGCTGGTGCTGAATTTTTCATGTATCACGTCTGAACTTGTAGACAAATTCAGTAAATGCAGAGACTTTTTTTTTTTAAAGAAAAGCCTCCAGTTATCCCTGGTATTCTAAAGGATTCGGCTGCACAGGATAACTGTTACAAAATAATCTGTCAAAAATATAAGGAAAGAATAAGATTTGCAACACTCTACGATACAACAAAGAGGATCCCTCTTTTCTCAGCTTACAAATTCACCGGAACACATGAGAAGATTAAGATTCCCTGGATGATCGTGTCAAAGGTGATGTTTTTAATAGTGTTTTTTTTTTTTTATGATTAAAAAATTTAGCATGTCAGCGCTTTCTATATCTGCAGTCCAGAAGTTAATTAATCTAGTCTCTTATTTTGTAAAGTTCTTATTGTTCAATGGACTGTGTCTCTTTCCATTTTTTGTCCTATAGCTTGAACCTTCAAGTGCTGAGGCTCGTGTGCCATTCGTCAATCAGGCTATCAATGAAGATTACTACGATAACATACAAAATGTGAGGGCCGGTCAGCTATTTCCAGTCTGTCATGCAAATCTACATTCATACTCACCAACAGCGTTCCACAGAAGAACAAATTAAGGGATGGTAGATGGAACCACACTGAACAAGAGACTAGAACAAATATGAACAATTACTGTCATGACCCTAAAAACCACAATAAAGTCTTAGCCTATGTGTTGACAGGAGCTGTACCTGGCAATGATCAACTGAATAAGAGAGTGAACATTCCCTCCTACATGTGGACAGCATTTTGCTGCTAGTATTAATGAAAGCTCATGGGTCTCCAAAGCTTACTGGGCCCGTAACACAATACAAGATGAAGGGGGAAGCGGAACCCTGGAAAAAGTGCAAACATTCTTGAATGAAAGATGGGGGAAACAAGTAAAGCTGTTTTACAATGACTGTCTGTAATTTTACATTACACCCAGATAACAGCCTTCTTCAGTCGGAGCAGAATCTAGCACAGAGGTGTAAAATACTTGAGTAATTTTACTTGATTACTGTACTTAAGTATTATTTTTGGGGATTTTTTACTTTACTTGAGTACAATTAAAAATCAGTACTTTTACTTTTACTTAATTACATTTTGTAAGGGAAAAAAAAGTACTTTTTACTCCTTACAATTTCATTTATAGTCAAAAAGTACTTCTTTTTTGGAGATCACTTCATTCTATTTTCCCTTGCTATTACCAAATCAATTGAATTGCGCTGATGCCCGGTTTAATTTAAATGTTATTTATTCTGCCAATGAGACTCGTTTTCACATTCCACCAAATTGGTCAGACATGTTCATTGGTCCTTTGGAAGTGACGTCATGTCACATCTATTACCACAATGCACAGCACCTTGACCTGGAAATTAAAGAAATTATATCAGTCAATCAGTGGAAGAAAACGGAGGTAGAGCGTGATTCAACTGCGAACACAGTCCAAAATCAGCCACAGGATCAAGAGCACCCGTGTCCGTACCTTAGCGAATTCTTTTCTTTTAGTGGTAAAAGCATGTTTTGTTTAAAGAATGTTGCATACTGGCATTAGATAGTAGTCTTATAGTTTGATAATTAAATACAATTAAATACAAACAATTCTAAAGCAGGATTAAACTTTGTATGTGGTTCATTCACTTCATGTTTTTAGGGATTAAAAGCTTATACAAGAATCTCTAGTTTTCATTCTTGCTGTTAATTTTATTTCTTTAAATACTCAAGTACAATTTTATTGTGGTACTTTTTTACTTTTACTCAAGTATGATTCTGGCCAGATACTTTTACTTTTAATTGAGTAAAATTTTCCCTCAGTACTTGTACTTTCACTTGAGTAACATTTTTGAGAACTCTTTACACCTCTGATCTAGCATCACATTATCATTTCATCTGTTTGTAAGATAATCTATTAATTTAAAACTAAACTTTTGCAATTATTAAGCTCTACCACTTTAGTGCTCCCATTAAGAAATGTGTCTGTAATCATGTTCTATTGGACTGTGTGTAAACTGTATTTTCTCTAATAAAGCTTATGCAAATGTTCACATATCAGAGTCATCTCACTAACTGAAGGGAAAGAGGAGTATTGGTGTGTAGTGTTGGAGGTACAGGTTGCCTAATCTCAAGAGTTCACATAAACTCACATTAGCTGTTGTCTTGACAGTTCAAAGCTTCTGGCATCAGTTAAAAGCTTGCCATTTGCTCAGTCACAATACACATGGGCTGTCACTGAAAAAGGTGTTTTATGTCCCCACAATGGTGTAGTTACAACATCCAATAGTGTGGGACGACTGGACCATGCTATCCAGCCAAATCCTGACCTTGTCTGTTAAGCCTGGAACACACGTCGGCCGACTAAGTTTCCTCAGTGTGTTCCGTACCATCGGCTGAAATTGGTCCTCGTAATTTTTTTCCGGCCGATTCAACATGTTGAATAGGCGTAGGGCCGTCGGTGAAAGAGGGAACTCTGATTGGCTGTTCAGCATAGTGAACGAGTCAGTGAACGAGAATAATAGCAAGACAGCGAGCAAAGTCAAAACGGTACAGGTTAGAAGGCTGTTCTAATGTTACGTCACCTTACCTGAGTGTTCCTTGGCGAATATTTCAATATAAACATGAGAGGAGTGGAATGAATAAAGAAAGTGTTTAGCAGGATTAATATTCAAAACGGTAAGCACGCACTGCTTTGTTTATGGTTTGTGTATCTGCAGCCGGCATCGTCGGTTTCCCTTTTTGAATGACGAATATAGACGAATATATCTGCAGAAATAGACAATTGTCTCATTTACACGCAGGCGCAGAGCAATATTATCAGGACTTTTTCAGGACTCAACTTCTAGGACTGCATTTCTAGGACCCTAGTTTTTTGTGACAGCGCCACCTACCGACTCGGAGAACCGCAGTCTCAAGAACGCATTTCCAGGACCCTAGTTTTGGAGGACCGAAAAAGTGCCACCAAGGCAGTATTTCCACCCAGTTTTAACTACATTAGAGTTTTACAGTTTTTTAAAAGTTTTATTACACACAAATACTACTTTCTTTATTGCAATTAAACCTGGTTCCTAGGAATGTTGAGAAATTATTTGGTCTAAGTAGCATAATACAATAAATAAACAAGGAATCATGTTATAGTCTTTTCAGTCACTAGATCGACCACATTTTCAATTAAAGAGGGAAGACAAGGATGACTCTGGGGGTAGATTTAAGATTGTGTATATTTTACAAAATAATATATAACAACTGAACTTCAACACACACAAAAACAAATTTGTTCATGACGTGAACCGCATAGACAGAACTTCATGGACACCATCATCACTGACTCCTAAGAGAGAGAAAGAGAAGTGAATTAAATAAGGAACATTTAGTTGAACATGTTCTACTCTCTAATTTTAAATTTCATATTTAAAAGATCTTAGTAGTTACCACAGAGTGCACACACATATACGATACAAAATCCTCTTTTAATTTTGCAGGCAGATGCTACTCGCGCAGAGCGCGCTTTCTAGCTAACAGTCGGCTGTAGTTCTCTCGGCGTGTTCAATTGCAGCTTTTAACCCTGACGCGAGGCGACAACACAGCCGGGTTGGTGTGTTCCAGGCTTTACATGCATCTCCTGTATTGAGAAGTTTTTCTTAACTTTAAGCTCTTGTCTTGAATTTACACTTTCTGGTCCCCACATGTTTTCAATTGGCAGATTTTTTCTCGGGAAAGCAAATAAAAATAATAAAATGAACATAACGTGGCAATTATTGAACTGGCAAAAAAAAATAAAAATAAAGCATGGCTCACAGACAATTTTCATCCTGATTGTGTTTGTTTTTGGCCTTGTCATGCAGATTACAGAGAACAGTTTGATGCGCTCCACAACCAGCATGAGGAGACACTTAGAAAGCTGAACAGATTAAATCGTATGTCTTCAGATTTGAGCCTTGTGCAAAGTTAAAAGACATTCATTACACACATACTGTACTATAAATAAACACAATTACTAAACATGAGTGAATTAATGAACTAATAACTGAATTGTCTCTCTTTCTCAAAAGCCAGCACAGGTTGTGCACTTTGTGCCGTAAACTGGATTTATTCTGGGGGAAAGTGCTACTACTTTTCACTGCAACTGTACTTTTCACACTATTTTATTTTATTTTATTTTATTTTCATTGCTGGCTTATTTTAGGGAAAGTGTAGTGAATAAGAGACCTTCAAGAGACCAACATCCCTGGCTCACAGAAGGTTGCTGTTGTAATTAGGTTTAAAGAAGCCCTTAAAACCCTGTTTATCTATATTATCTATATTAGTATTATGGTTGTTATTAATCGTGAATAAATCTAAAGCTTTTTAGACTATTATTTTGTGTTATTGAATTTGTCATGAAGATGTGACCATTTCTTCCTTTTATGTAGGCTTACTAAATAATCTTGATATAAAAAAATGGGAGGGGCGTGCCCTTTTTCAGTTTCAGCACATGCCCCTCAAAAGGACTGTATTTAAACAACCATCAAACACACTTTATACAGTTTGATTAAGTGACAGGCTCATTTCTGTATTGTTTTCATCGATCACAGCGATACTTGTGCGTCTTTTCTGGCGTCTTCCTACTGAAATTAACATTTAGAGCAGCAGCGAGCACGAGGAGCGGGCACGTGCAGGTGTGGGGGGGCTTTGGGTGCCCCTTGCTACTACTTCTCTACGGTCAAGATGAACTGGACACAGAATCGAGATCACTGTGTGAGTTGAGGAGGACATCTAGTGATCATAAACAGCCAAGCAGAGCAGGTGTGTTCTGCACTTCAACACTTCATTTACAGTATATTAATCCATTTTTCTTCTGTAACATGATGTATTTCTGACTTAAACAAAAAAGGCAGGCAATTTTTCCAGTTACTTGGAAATTAGAAACATCCCATAACAATTTGTCAGTGTGACTACATTTGCTGCACACAATGCCAAGTACAGTATAATATACAGGGTGGGCCATTTATATGGATACACCGTAATAACATGGGAATGGTTGGTGATATTAAAGTCCTGTTTGTGGCACATTAGTATATGTGAGGGGGCAAACTCCTCAAGATGTGTGGTGACCATCACATATATGTGCCACAAACAGGACTTTAATATCACCAACCATTCCCATGTTATTACGGTGTATCCATATAAATGGCCCACCCTGTAGATTCGGCTACTACAGAAAAGTAGAGAAAGAAATAACAATATTTTTTCCCTCAAGCTGATGATCATGGTTAAATTTAGTCTCTGATGGTCTAAGATTGGGTGAAAGTTAGCATCTTGTTCAAAAGACTTGTTCTTGGCTTGTTCACCGAGCAAACATTTCAAAAGCAGACATCCCAAGTCTCCCGGAAGTTCCGGGAGTCTCCCGCATGTCGATAGCGGCTCCCTGATGCCCGCAAATCAGTTAAAATCTCCCGGAACCTAGAGCGAGCGAGCAAGAGCGCGCGCGCACGGCAGAGAGAGGGAGCGAGAGACCTTGCGTGTGTGTGCGTGCTAGTGTGCCCCACGAAGCGCATGTAAGGACCCAACCAATCAATTGTCAGTGCGGGGGGGCTTTTATCTATACTATCGAACCGAATTAATCCAACACAAACCCCCCAGATTTCTGAACTCCCGAACACCCCCCCCCGTTGGAGATTTTTGAATTCCCGAACACCCCCCACAAATGCATGATATCTAAAAAAAGAAAGTAGTTTCAGTAGTGGAGCGTGTTATTCATTTAAAGATTACCAAAAAAACAACAACAACAACAACAACAACAACAAAAACACTACTGATTTACAATAACATGCCCTGATTAATCATTCTCAATAAATCCAATGAATATTCAATTTTGATTTTCCACTGTCATTAAATATTAGGCTACACATTTCTCTGCTCCAAACGTTATGTGCATTATAATATATCACAAGACAAAAACATGTTTTTCTCCATCAAGATTGTCTGACCTCTGAAGTTAAAGTGACGCACTGGATTGGTCTTAATTGGTCTGGATTTGGACACTGAGGGACACTGGGTCTGGGTGGGTTTGAGTTTCAATGACCTTGAACAAGGCACCTAACACCCAATCGCTCCTTGAGTGCCACTGCAATGTGTGTGTGTGCGTGCTACTCACTTCTCCTAATTGGTGTGTGCACTACTCACTTCTAATGTGCGTGCACTTTCTTAGATGATGTTAAATGCGGAGGACAAATTCTGAGTATGGGTTGTCATGCTTGACCTTTAGGTGTTTTTTTTTTTTGTTATTCGAAAATACATTCATTATTTCCTGCCTGTATGTCTGTATAAGACTGACATTTTATGTGACTTCCTTATTCTCAACAAACTCAAGCAGCACAAAAGACACAGTGGACAGGTCTTCTGTCAGGCTCATGAAATGGATTCAATCTATGAAAATTCTAGTTTCATACTTTCACCAGTTGCTTCAGGCGAAACCTGCTCTCAAAACAAAGGTAAGGCAGAGGATGTGTTATCAGTATTTATTAAAATTTATATTTCTGCTGCAGTAACTTATGTTTTCTTATGTTTTCTTACTTTCTTGTGTGTTCTTTCAACATTTACACAGCCATTTGACAGCCGCTTTTGTCCAGTGTGACATAGGCTACATTGCATTCAGACGCATCATGCTTATTCAACCCAAGGGGGCATGTGCGCCCTCAGATTTTTGAGCCAAATGCAGCTTCCAAAAGACAAAAGATTATATATTTTGCATTTGATAATTAACAATACAATCACACAGGTGTGATCAGAACTCTCAGTGCGTCATGTTATCAACTACTACAATAGTCTACATATTGTGTAACTATAAAGTTTACTCTAATCTTAGAATATTAGGTAGCCTACAAAATGAATAGTGCACTAATAGTGAGTCTTTTGGTGAATTTATTAGTTTTTATGCTAAAATGTCACACATCTGTCTAGGCGGCTCGAGCAGAGCCATAGATTTTTCGTGTGTGGACTGCGGGTGGTTGGGGAATCCAGTCACATTTAGTTATGAATTACATGAATCAAACGATATGATATGTATGATAGCATATTTTAAATTCAAAACGGTGACATATCATACGTTTTTTTGTAGTCAGATTTAGATTTAGCATAAGCGGAAACTAAAGCTGAAAAGAGAAGAGAGTCCACTCACGTACACAGGTTACTTGATTCGAGAGTCTTCTGACGAGATTATTTTTAAAATAATTTAGCCTTAACTTTCTCATTCTACCCACTAAAAAAATAGTATAAGACAAATAAAATGAGAAAATATGAATTATATTTTTGGTTTAGCAATAATTTCCTTCAACTCATCAAATTTCCAATCACAGATAACTTCACTGAAGAGCAAGACAGTGAGAGGGAAGTTTGTCCTCCTAAATGGACTAAAATTCTTCTGATTGTTTTTGCTGTTTCTCTGGTTTTTGCCCTTGGAGGTCTCTGCATTCTGGGTATACTGTGTGAGTATAACTATAACTATAATATAATAATATGCATTGATTTAAATGTGAAATTTTGAAGTAAAGACTGAAATAATATATATTTTTAAAATGTACTCCAATACTATTTGCTTTATATACAACTCTGAATGATATTTTTTCACAGTGTTGATACACAGACACAAATATATTATTGTTCAGTGAACTCAAAAGTAACAAGTTGATTAAAAAAAAATGTTTTGATGAACAAACTTATTAACTTAACTGAATAAATTTAAAGTGTTACAAATTGTGACAAAATGTCTTTTTCCCCTTTTCTTTTTCTTTTTTTTATACAAATTATATCACTGCTACTGCTTATGTTTTGTCTTTATTCAGATTCCAGTCTGTCAGTGAAACTTTCTGCCCAGGAGACCAAGAGCACACGTGAGTAAAATGTATTTGATTCTTTAATGACTAGGTGATTTGTCAGGTTTTTTTAGTGTTTTTATTTTTTTATTTACTTAATTTATTTACTGTTTCTATACCAGTCATGGCAAGAAAATTTCAGGAACTTACAGTTAACTACAACAGAGTTAGTGAACGTCTCAGCGCTAAAGACAGTAAGTTGTGTTAGTTTCAGCACGAACCAGTTTAGATTAAATCCCTCAACTCATTTCAACACACTTTGAACTCATTTCTCCAACCACTTGTTTTCTCCTTTCTTCATAACCATCTTTGTACCAGTCATGGTGAGAGAGCTTACAGACAACTACAACAGAGTTACAGAATGTCTCAGCGCTAAAGACAGTAAGTTGTGTTAGTTTCAGTTTTATACCGTACATAGACCAAGAGGTGCTATTTCTAATTCTGAACCCGTTTTAATTTAACTTGTTTAATTACAGTTTTGTTTGTTGAGGAAATACAAGTTATAGTCTCAACCAATTGTTCTGTTTCTGTACCAGCCATGGAAAGAGAGCTTGAGGACCGTATGGCTGACTACACCAGAGTTAGAGAACAACTGTCCTTTTACAAAGGTGAACGGATTCTCTTTTAGAAGGCTGAGGTGTTTTATCAATTTCTGCACATGAACCAATAATTATCTTCAAAGAGTGTTAAGATCTGATATGGATCATTTCTACATGCTTTTTATTTCAGCATTTGCAGCTCAGTCCTTGAACAATATGAGCTTGACAGCTTGGGGTGGAAAGTTTTACTTCTTCAGCTCTGATAAACTGAACTGGACAAACAGTCGAGATGTCTGTGTTTCAAAAGGAGCCGATCTGGTGACCATAACCAGCCAATCAGAACAGGTAAGACTGAGAAATCTTGAAGTAATTGATGTTGGATGTGAGTCAAAGAACTTAATGATGTTAAATAATCTTGTTACAATTTTTAAAGAAGATTTGATTTTGAGATGTGATTTTGCCCTCAATAAAAATGTGTAATATACAATGCTTTAATACAAAAGCATTTCTCTCTTTAAGCAATATATTATACCTTATGTGTTTGCATAATGTTTTCTCCATTAGGATTTTCTGGTCTCTAACGTTAATGAGACGCACTGGATTGGTCTCAGTGATCTGGACACTGAAGGACACTGGGTTTGGGTGAATAACCAAACTCTCAATGAAACTGGAGTACAGTAAGAACACTGATATTCTCTCTCTCTCTCTCTCTCTCTCTCTCTCTCTCTCTCTCTCTCTCTCTCTCTATATATATATATATATATATATATGAAGAGTTCAGATGCAAAAGCCTCTAAGTGTCATCTGAAATTTTCTTCTAGAATGATCATTTTTATCAAGCTTGTATATTTAAGTTAAGTAATTTCACTTAAATGACAATTAATAGGTAATTTGCATAGTCATTTAAATGAAATTATTGAACTTAAATATACAAGCTTGATAAAAATGATCATTCTAGAAGAAAATTTCAGATGGCACTTAGAGGCTTTTGCATCTGAACTCTTCATATATATATATATATATATATATATATATATATATATATGAAATCTGGGCTTTACCTTTCTGTAAATCTACTGTGTATTGCAGTATGGTCCATTACAGATACATTGCATTTGTATTTTCTTGCCTGTTTATCTGTGAAATATATTCAGTCTAGATCCATGAAATATGTTGAATATACTTCTGTTTTAATTAGACTGTCTAATTTTCTGCTTCCAAAGGTTCTGGCACAAGAGAGAATATGAGCCGAGAGAACCTGATAACTGGAAACAAGAAGATCATTCTGGAGAGAACTGCGCTAGTCTGGGAAATTGGGATGGTTACTTGAACAAATGGTTTGATCAATCTTGCAAAGAGCAGAAAAAATTTATCTGTGAAAAGAATTAACCATTTTCCCTCACTGATGAAAACTGAAAGAGGAAATGCTGTAAATAGGCAGAGATTGAATATTAATGCTATTTCAATAATTATCTTTCATGGCGTATCTTTAACTCTATAGATAAGTGCTTAAAAATTCATTTGCATGTATCAAGTTTAAAAACATGTTTGTTTGTTTTTTGTTTTTCTAAAATTTTGCTCACTTCTCAGCTTTTTAAGTGTTTTAATATTTTGCCATTGATCTGCACTGTGCACTGATAACTATTTAGCATGTTTATTCTCAATTTTAAAGTTCCCCTATTATGCTTTTTTGAATATTACAAAAAATATATCAATTAAAACTTTCCAGCATACAGTTTTTTTTTTTTCACCAAATAAGAATGACAATTTTTTTATGTACTTCTCAAAATAATAAAAACAGTCAACTGTCAAAAGAAGTATTCAAAAGAAGATTCCACTGACACTGGCCGCTGCATGCACATGTCCGTTAAGTCCACAAGACCATAGGGTGTCCCATTTGTCATTTTAGGATTCAGAAGGGTGCCTGTGAGCGGACCAATCAAAAAAAAAAAAAAAAAAAAAAAAAAGGAAATTATTATATACAGTGGCTTCTCTTACTTTTCTTAGTGATATTTAAAGGTCCCATTGCATGGATTATTTTATTATTTTAGAATGTTTCCTGGGGTGTCCTTATAATGTTAGTATGTTTTTTAGATCAAAAGTTGTTATAATTTAGAAATAAAAGGCATATTTCCTAGCCTGATTTCATCCCCTGATTTGAACGTTCTGTTTGAAGGGGCGTGTCTGCTGTGAGACTTCAATGTAAACGCCCACTGCTGTGATTGGCTGACATGCTTGCATATGAAATATCTGGCATTACATGTGGAACTATCTGGAAAACTTTTACTATTACAGCTATTATACGTTTTTACTATTACAGCTATCGGGATTAACGAATCGTGAGAAGTTTTTTAAGTATTAGATATATTCCCATCACATAAAAGGTTGCAGTGATGAGCATTGAGCAGATGACAGTCTGTTGATCGCGTGAAAGATCTTATCATTGCAACGCAGTTTCTGCACTCTCACTAATGATTTCACCAATGCAAACATGAGGCATATAAATACAGTAAGAGCTTCGTTGTGCAGTGTAACAGCGTCATTGATTTCATAACGAGTTTTGGCAAGTGTCCAGATAAACTCGCGCTGTGTGATTGATAGCTTGGGCGATTGGAAAGGGATTGTTCTTTGATCGCTTTCTGTATATTAATCACAGTTTAAGTAAGATTATTTTCATCCTACTAAGAGAAACGATGTGAAGTTGATCGCTACTTCCATAGTAAATCACTACTTACCGCTTGCTGGAATATAGTTGAAATTGCCCCCTTCGTCAGTATGAAACGCTGAGAGAAGCCTGCTTGATATTGTCCCAGGTTAGAAAAACAGTCCGTGGTGAAATGGACAGAGCAAACTAACAACTTCGAATTAAACTTTTGCGGTATCCGATTATAGATAAACATCAACCACGCCTGTTGACATTTCGCCATCAAAACGCCTGTATTCCTGTGGGCGGAGGTTAGTCAAAAAACGGTTCTAGTGACGTCATTAAAGAAGGAAGCAGAGGGATAGTCCAAACTGGGCGTTCGATGTAGTCGACTTCTGTTAAATACAATATCTCGCTTGGCATTGAACTTTGAGCTTTATAATTTTACAGATATTATTTATACTGTAACAACAACATTAAGCCTGGTTCACACGGGACGATTTTAAAATTGTCGGCCGATTTCCCAAACCTGTGAGACCCCACACACGGCGATAAAAAATCACGGGTCTAACAGTTTTGGTCGTACAATGTGTGGTGCGCAGCCACACGGCAAAATCAACACATCACACACGAACCGATTTGACTGCCGAGCATTCCCAGGTGAGACGGGAAATCTTGCAAAATCCCTCGAGATCAAACGTAATTTAATACTGTGCTTACGAGGATACTCGACAAAGTGAACATTTTGGCATACTTTTGTGTTTTTGTCCGTTCAAGCGTGAAAGAAAACTCAATGCGGCACCACGCTGTCTGAAGCGGCAGTGCGCATGAGTTCTGTGTGTGTTCAAAACATAGATATCATATAAAGGCTAGATGGCTCGTCCGCGCTGCTGGCCAATGGAGCTCGACATCCGCACACGGCGGCCATCTTACGACAGGGTGCTCGCTCACTCATAACATGGTGCATGTACTTTTAAATAACCATAACTTGCTCAATTTTCTACCGATTTTCAAACGGTTTGGTTTGTTATAAACGTCAGAGATGTAGCTATTATACTGCATACATATGAATAATTATGTTCAAAATGTTTAAGCATTCAGAATTATAGCCACGTTAATAACGTTTGTAAGAAACCAAACCGTTTGTAAATCCGTCCAGATTTCAGCGAGATAAGAGGATTTGTGTGCGTGCTGCTCACTCACCTTAATTCACAGAGCCCTGTCCTAAGATGGCCGCCGGTGATGCCGGAAGTGACTCCGCCTTGAGCCATCTAGCCTTTATATGATATCTATGGTTCAAAAGGCTTCTCTGTTATTTGACCAATTGCACCCTTCAACGTCATCACCGATCACGTGCCAAGGAGGAAAAGCAGGTGCACCGAGCGGATGCAATGAACGCATGCTGTTCCAAGATGACTCCACTTTATCGCACGTTTGTTGGCAGCATCTGAATATTACTGATGTAATATAGTGTGCGTGAATAGAAAGTACGTGTATTTTGTCAGTTTTTCCTCAGAATACGCCGATCGTTCATGCCGCCATTCAGATGTATATAGCGCCATTGCGCAATGGGAATCTGTTATCTAAGTAATACTGCCGTTCTGTTATCCCTTTCTCAGTATCCATAATAGCTACTGCAAGTAATACACGCAATTTACAGTAAGACATGACAATGTGTTGGATTATTTTGATATTATCAGTACATGTTAACATTGATCTAAATGTGTTCAGTCACCATAAATGCGCTAAGGGCGCCATCTAGCGGACTTATACAGAATGGCTGTTCTATTTGTTTTTCCTATTACATTATTAAGGGCTCAATGTTATTGTTATTCATACCTGTAATGATCATTGCCTCATAATCATATTACTTACAAATGTTAAAGTAAATTTATTTAAGTCACTCATTTAAGTTTATTTCTGTATTTCTGTTCCAGAACCACACCTGTTAAATTGAAATTATCATCAGTAAACACTATCAAAGAGATTTGGAGTCTGCAGAGTGAATTCACTACATTTGATGTCATTACACAGTTCTGACCGACAAATGGTCCTTCGAGCCGGATTCGAATTACTGCAGAAGAATGACATTCCGTCCAGAGCCTCCTGTTGTCCGTCCTAGACGACACCTAAAGCCACCTGCATACTTGGCAGACTTTCAAGTACAAAGACCTGGACCTGAGAGAAGATCTCTGCAACTTGCATATTCCAATGAAGATGATGATGATGCTGAACTTGCGTCACTGTCTGCAGATCGTGAGTCTCGTGTCTTCACCCCAATAAGTCAACATTCACACTTCAGTGACCTGGTGATACAAGATGAATGGCAAGATACACTGGGAGACTCATACAGAGAGAATGAAGAGCTGCAGAACAGACAGCCTACATGGAAGGAGATGCAAAGAGAGAATGATGAGCTTCGTAGCTGTGTTCAACACCTGCCAGAGATTTTATCTGCATTACAGGGACTGAAAGCGGAGAATGCCATCATGAAACGTGAGATCCAGCAGCTAGCCACAAACATGACCACCTCATGCAAAACTGCCCCCATCGCCAGCTCCCCGTTTCCATGTGCCAGAAACAAGCCGCAGCCAGCCAGTACTCACCACGCACGTCAGCGATTCCCATGAATATCCTTCTGCACAGATTAGACAGATAACTGAGCAGATGATAGACTGCACTCTTTCACCTGTACAAGTTAACCAGCCTCAAGCAACGTCAATCTACCGTACGCCTACTCATAGTCTCGGTAAGCATTTGTATGCTCATCCATATCAGTATGCTGAACCCATCCACTATGATGAAAAGACTTCTAGAGACAACTACCATCCTCACATGGGTGTCAGGGAGTCATATCCTACACAGCGATCTGAACATATACAACCAACTGCAGCGCCATGTTTCCAAGAGAAGACCTACAGGGGACCCAAGCCTTCGATACCCACTTTGACAACATCAGATCCCAGAGAATTTTCAAGGTTGCGCATGGCATTAGAAAACCCCCTCCCTGTTGACGCCACCGAACGGTTCAAATATCAGATCCTTACAGATCATTTGCAGTTAGAGGAAGCGCTGCTAGTGGCGGATTCTTATGGCAACTCAGCACACCCGTATACAGATACTTTGCAAGCCCTTATCAAGATGTATGGGCAGCCGCACAAACTGGTTCTGCAGAACATCGCTCAAGTCATGGACGGCCCAAACATCAGAACTGGAGACGTAAAGGCTTTTAAGCTGTTTGCACTCCGTGTGCGTTCACTGGTGAGCATGTTAGAACAACTGGGGCCTGAGGGGACTGTTGAATTAGACTGTGGGTCGCATGTGTCAAGACTTCAATGCAAACTCCCTCATGAGCTGAGGACAAGCTTCAAGAGATACATACACCCATTACGAGTAACCATACCTACTCTCATTGATTTCTCTAACTGGTTAGAGTATGAGCTCCAAGTACAAGATGAGGGCTCCAGGTTGACTAGTCTCCCACCAGAATTCAGCAGTAAGAAAAGGGAGATTAAAAAACATCTAAATTTTCCAGATTTAGAGGAAGATTACAAGCATATTGCCCCTACTGTGACAGTGTCAATCACTTTCTGAATGGATGTGCCAATTTCAAAGGGCTATCCAAGGAACAAAAGGAAAGCTGGATTCGTAAGTACAATCGATGCTGGTGCTGCGGACATAGTCATCATGCCTCCAAATGCAACCTGAAAACCCCCTGTAAGACATGCAACAGGAAGCATCTGTTCATACTGCATGATGTAAATGAATGGTCTGTGGAGGATACAACGGAGAAAGACACAAAAGAAAGCTCCTGCTTGGTTAACACCACCAAGGACATCTTGTATGTAGATCAGCCCATCTACAGCCGCAAGGTTCTCCTCAAGGTGAGCAAAGTTGTTATCACCAATGGTGACAAATCAATTGAGGCGTATGCTGTGTTAGACGATGGGTCTGAGATGACCATACTGCTCCACACAGCAGCACAGCAGTTAGATCTTAAGGGACAGCCTGAGGACCTTATACTACGAACAGTGAGGCAAGACCAACAGGTTCTTCATGGGGCGGCAGTCTCATTTACTGTGTCTCCAGTCACTAATCGACACAAAAAATTCCCTATTCAAGGTGCCTTCACAGCTGAAAGGCTTGGTCTTGCTGAGCAAACTTACCCTGTTGCATCTCTTCAGAAGAGGTACCGACATTTAGAGGGATTGCCGCTGCAGCAAATAGACAGAGTACAGCCTGTACTGTTAATTGGCTCAGACTGCCCACATCTAGTCACCCCCATTGAGCCTGTCCTACTAGGCCTGCCAGGTGGACCTGCTGCCGTTAGAACTCAGTTAGGCTGGACACTTCAAGGCCCTACACACGAAGTCAAACGCGAACTCAACTCTCATCAGTGCCTCTTTACTGCTATCTCACCCAATTCTGAGTTGTTTGCTCAAGTAGAAAAGCTATGGCAGATGGATGTAATCCCTTATCAGAGTGAGAAATTAGTGATGCGATCAAAGCTTGATCAGGAGGCCATCAAACTCCTTCAAGAGAGAACAGTGAGAGTTAATGTGGATGGGGTCATGCGGTATGCTACGCCGCTCCTTCGAGTCCAAAACATGCCAACTTTGAACATGCCTAAAGAAGCTGTACTGCCGCAGCTAAGAAACATTGAGCGAAAGCTAATAAAGTACCCTGAACAAGCCCAGGCTTACAAAACCGAGGTTGAAAGGCTTAAGAATGCTGGCTATGTAGAGAAACTGCGACCATTTGAAGTAGATGGCACACAAGAATCATGGTACATTCCCCACCACATGATCCAACATAATGGTAAAAACTGTGTTGTTTACAACTGCTCATTTCAGTACAAGGGCCAGAATTTGAACGAGCTGCTGCTTCCAGGTCCCACTTTAAGCCCTACCCTGTTAGCGGTGTTACTTCGCTTCCGGGAACGCTCCACAGCCATAAGCAGCGACATCCGAGGGATGTTTCATCAGGTGAGGCTGCTCCCTGAAGACAAATCATTACTTCGGTTTCTGTGGAGAGACATGGCATTAGAGCAAGCACCAGATGTTTACCAATGGCAGGTGCTTCCTTTCGGCACTACATGTAGCCACTGTTGTGCCACGTTTGCCCTGCAGAAACATGTGCTAGACCACAGTCAACCAGGTGACCAGGTGAGGGAAGTTATCGAGAAGTCATTTTATGTTGACAATTGCCTGTACAGTCTCACCGACAAAGATGCTGCCAAAGAACTTGTCGATCAGCTCTGTTCCCTACTAGCTGAGGGAGGCTTTGAATTGCGGCAGTGGGCCAGCAATTGTCCATCTGTGATCGCTCACCTGCCACCCGAATCAAGATCTAACAGCTGTGAGCTCTGGCTTAGTCAGGGACAGCAAGTTACCCCTGAATCCACACTTGGCCTTCACTGGCAGTTCCAGTCTGACACCTTGCACTACAAACATCGGATTGTGAACTGCTCTAAAGTAACTATGCGCAGCATCTATCGTGTTCTAGCTAGCCAATATGATCCTCTTGGATATATTATCCCATACACCACTAGAGCGAAAATACTGGTGCAACTCTTATGGGATAAAAAGCGTGACTGGGACGACCCGCAGCTGCCAGAGGATCTCCTTAGGTTATGGAGATTGTGGGAGGAAGAGTTGAGTGATCTGGAGAAGATTTTGCTGCCGAGGTGCTATTCCAGCCCAAAAATTGACCTCTCTTCTAGCAGGCGTGACATACACGTGTTCTGTGATGCATCGGAGAAGGCTTATGGGGCTGTAGCCTATTTGCGTACTGAGAACCAAGAAGGCCAAGTTGAAATTGTATTCCTAGCAGCTAGGTCACGTGTTGCACCCCGAAAGCAGCAATCCATCCCACGGCTAGAGTTATGTGCAGCTCTCAGTGGTGCTCAGCTCTCCAAGGTCCTTGTCACCGAACTCTCTATCCCCATCTGTTCCTTAACACTCTGGTCAGATTCCATTACTGTGCTTACCTGGCTGTTGTCGAGCTCTTGCCATTACAAAGTGTTTGTGGGGACACGGGTGGCGGAGATACAAGAACTCACAGCAGCTGCAACATGGCAGCACATACGATCAGAAGACAATCCTGCGGACAACATAACACGAGGCAAACACCTCTGGGATCTTGTGGAAGGAAGCCAGTGGAATCAAGGGCCTTCCTTTCTTAAAGTGCCACAAGCAAATTGGCCCAAGCAACCCTCCTTGTCAACTGATGAGCAAAGTAACGAGCTAAGGCAGTCTGCTTTCTGTGGATCAACTACAGTGATACCCATGCCAAATCCACAGCAATATGACACGCTAACTGAGTTCATTGAAGCATGCAGTCAGCAGCTTTACGGGGCGGCAAAATTATCATGCGCTGATACACGGAGAGAGGTAGAGCTATTAGTGCTGCGTCAAACTCAGACAGACTCTTTCACTGCTGAGATGGCCCAATTGAAGTCAGGGAAACCGGTATCAGGTACGAGTAGGCTTGCTTCTCTTTCTCCTGAGTTTGACCATACCACTGGACTCATTCGTGTGGGTGGGCGCCTGAGACGTCGCAGTGAGACAGATCTAGATTTAATTCATCCTATCCTCCTTGCCCCTCAACATCCTGTGACCAGACTCATTATCAAAGATTATGATGAAAGACTGCACCATCCTGGGCCAGAACGAGTGTTCGCAGAGATAAGGAGGACCTACTGGGTATTGCGAGGACGTGAAGCGGTTCAGCGCCACCAACGACACTGTGTAGAGTGTCGAAGATGGAAGGGACAACCAGAAGTCCCCCATATGGCTGACTTGCCACTTGCAAGACAACAGCTCTTTAAACCTGCCTTCTTCTCAACTGGCATGGACTGCTTTGGACCCTACACAATCAAGATTGGACGTCGAAATGAGAAGAGATGGGGCATATTATTCAAGTGCCTGACAACCAGGGCAGTGTACATAGATCACTTAGCCAGTATAGATTCAGACTCATTCCTGATGGCCCTGAGAAGATTCATCTCTCGACGGGGAAAACCATATGAATTGTTAAGTGACCAAGGCACTAACTTCAAGGGCGGAGAACGAGAGCTGAAAGAATCCTTTGCTGCCTTGCACAGTGAGCTTCAACGTCACCTTGCTGCCCAACAAATCAAGTTTGTGTTCAATCCACCAGGAGCACCTCACTTTGGTGGATGCTGGGAGAGGGAGATCCGTTCAGCGCGCCGCCAGTACAGATTTAAGTTCTTTTTTGCGTTTTATCGCGCTTGAATTGTTTCTTAGCACTTGAATGAATGATAGCGTGATAAAATACTATAGTATAGAGCAGCCAATGGATGAAAGAAAAAATCTACACGCCACAGTCCACAGGCTGCGTGCTCGTTTGTCCCCGGGGGACACCACACACGAGGAGAAATCGGGCCAAAACAATCCAACATGTTGGATATCCCCGATTTGAGATCGGAGCGGTCCCAAAGTCCTTCCGAGCAGACGAGAGCCGTCTTAACACACCACACACGGCAGGAATATCTGATCAGATTATTTTACGATAATCGGAGCATCCTTAAGATTGTCGGAAGGGGTGAATCGGAGCTAAAATCGGCCTAATTATCCTGCAGTGAGAACCAGGCTTTACACACTAACTAAAGACTCAGTTTGTCAGGTTTGTCAGACTCAGGCACAGAGAGGCTTAGACAGTGTGTTTGAATGTTCATACACATCAAAACAACTGTTTATTAACCTTGGAAAGGAATTTTCGATCGATTCAAATCGATTAATCGCTATTATTTGCATGTAAGATAAATGTTTTTGTTTATATAATATATGTGTAAGGGAGGCAGGGATGGGAAACTGGATAAATATTCACTTTGTGAGCTAACTTTGAACACTAAAATTGAGTATAAAAGGCATCAATTATTGAAGGCAGCAACCCTGAATGTCAAGCACAAAAACAATGCAAATTCCAATCAATATTGAATATTACTTTCTTATAAAGTACAAAGAAAGCAACAAAAAAAAAAAAAAAAAAAAAAAAAATGAAGTAATCTACTAAAAGTCTGTGCATTGAGCACTTCAGACTGAATAAATTGCAGACGTTTAAAAACAATCCCTAACCATCAGGCCCGTCGCGACAAGGCAGGCAAACCAAGCAATTGCTTGGGGCCCCGAGTTGGCCTGGGGCCCCAAGACAACGACTGGTTAAGAATAAAATGCAACGACAAACTGTGTGAGCGCCCCTTTGATAGTCAATGCAGTAAAGTGCAATGACACTGTTATCGGGATCCCCCTCAAGGGGGCCCCTCTCAGTAGTCGCTGACAGCAGCCAGCCAACCACGCGATCTCTGTTGCCGGCAAAATACAAAAACTCCTCGGCAGTCATCATGAAGCGGAATTATGCTTCAGGAAGCCAGAAAAGAATGAAGAGAAAGGAAGAGGAGGATAAGAAAAAACAAGATAGTGGTAAGTAGGGGTGTAACGATACACGTATTCGTATTGAACCGTTCGGTACGAGGCTTTCGGTTCGGTGTTCGGTACGCATTTTCAAACCGAACGGTTCGTTGGATCATTTTTCCTGCCGACCAAAATTTCATTATTTCAAATGTAGGCGCGTTGCGCGTGGCAAGTGCGCTCATAATGTAGAGACGCCGGCGCGACCACAACATTGCCCAACATCAAATGTGCAAACGTAATGCAAGCGGAACGAAACTGGGCTACTCGTTATTGTGTGGTTGACGGACCGTTGTTTGTCAGTTTGGACCAGTGCAGCGCGAGCCGATCGTGATCGCGACACTGTTACTACACAGCGCTAATAAGAGATCCTGTAAAGAAAGCATTTGAATTCGCCACAGAAGTAATAACATCGCTGCGAGATCTAGTGAGAAACATTCACATAGTTTGGCAGGAATAGTAGGCTATAATGCCTTCAAGTAACATTACGTCGGTTTTATTTTGACATTATGAATACAATGCCCTCAAATGTTAATCTTAACTAAAATAAACATTTGTTTATAACTACTACAATATTACATTTAATTTTTTCCAAGGAGCTGTTTTGTTTTATATGCTCCTAAGAAGAGTCAATTATAGCTCCAGAATTGCTCAAAGTAAAAAGAAATCATATTTTATGATGTTAGTTTTAATAAAAAAAAGAAGAAAATAAATAAATCAAGGAAATTGGCATTTCTTTCTTTTTGCTGTATCGAAAACATACCAAACCGTGTGTATCGTATTGAACCGAACCGTGAATTTTGTTACACCCCTAGTGGTAAGTGATAAATTACACTGGATAAAATAGCTCCACTTGTCTTGTACAAATGGTGTAATTTTGCAGCAGGTAGGCTAGAAAAAATATGTTTATGTTAGCTACCTGCCTGACTGCAAATGCTGCTTGTAACAAACAGTTAGTGCAACTTTTTTTTCGAACGGACGGAATTATAATATGTTTTTTATTGGGGGGGCCTCCATGTCCATTTTGCTTGGGGCCCCAAAATTCCTTCAAACGGCCCTGCTAACCATATTGTATGAGGAAAATATCATTACATTCCTGCTTTAAAAACAGCATAATGAATAAATCACTATCAACAGATGGCAGCTATACTGAGTAGCTATTTGAATATGCAAGCATTAGCTTGAAGTGATACAAAAGGACAATGACAAGATCTGTTGTGTGACACGTAAACTGCATTAATTGAACTTGTCATGCTATGATGATGATAACATTTAGACTGCAGTGCATGAACTCATTTTTGCTTTTGTTTTTTCCTCTATTCTCCACTAGCCTAAATGTCACTGTTGCAACAATCTTTACCTTTAACAGCATTTACCATCCACTGACATCCAGCGGTGGTTTAGAGTCAGTGAACGTATACTGACATACTGATACCATGTCCCAAACACAGCGTGTGAGTGGAGTGACTGCATTTTCTCTAAGCAGTCTGCATGTGCAAAAATCCTTGTTAATGTTGGAGCCTATAAAACACTTGTTTTTGTCATACTTATTTTTTCTCACAGGATACAACTGAATTTCTGAAGATATTTTAATGAACAAACTATTTTCAACTATTATTAAAATTTGTATGCTTTTATATAGTTTGTTGCATTACATGCTTCACCCAATACTGGTAACTTTCCAGTATTAATATCACCAAATATGGTGAAAAAGCGAAGACATTTCATGGGTTGTACAGACTTTTTCCACATTGAAGTCTGTGAGACAACAGATAGATTGACCTGTAACTCACTCTCTTAGATGTGAGTTTGAGGTTTTGCTACTTCCTGCATGTCTCTGTTTTTAAGAGCACAGAAGCACACAAACACATTAGAACAGTAAAGATTGAAAGTAGCATCACTGCATCCTCAACACCGGTATGTACGGCATATTATTTTGTGTGCAATTAATGAAATGACAGTTATGCTGTTTTTAAGCCTTTGTTAAATATGTGTTTAAATGTAAAAGGACAGGTGAACATTTTCAAATTTTAATGTCCTGCCAATTAAAAATTTCATACAAAACTGAAAGAGGAAATGCTGTAAATACGCAGAGATTAAATATTAATGCTATTTCACTAATTATCTTTAATAGCAGATCTTTAACTCTAGATCAGTGCTTAAATATTAATTTGCATGTGTTTTTTTTCTAAACGTTTTGCTCGCTTCTCAGTTTTTTAACAGTTTTATCGATCTGCACTGTACTGATATTTAGATAAAGGACTGATTTTGCATGTTTATTCTCAATTTTAAACTGCCCCTATAATGCTTTTTTATTACCCTTTATGTAGTGTGTAATTTAGATTTGTGCATGTAAAACATCTGCAATGTGTCAAAGATCAAAGTGTATGACAAATTAAGTTATTGTCTCCCAAACGAGAGAGATCCGATTGCCACCTAAACGAGTCGTCAGTAATTCCATTCTTTCTTCCTGGTCCTTTCCCGGAAAGACCAAGTTAAAAAATAATAATAATAAAAAAAAAAAATCAATTAAAACTTGCCAGCAAACAGTTTTTTTTTTTTTCACCAAATAAGAATGAAGATTTTTCAAATGTTATATTAGCTTTATACTTCTCAAAATAATAAAAGCAGTCACCTGTCAGAAGAAGTATTCAAAATAATTTTACAATCGTACAAGTTAAATTCGCAACTTTGGATGGACAGACTCATGAACAGATGCAATCGAATTGGTCCAAAAGATCTAGGTTATTCTTTTAAATCTTGCTGGAATTCAGTCATCACATTTGATCTCTAAACACTGCTAATCAAGTTTAATTTGTTCTTTTTCCTCTATTTTCTTATACTTCTGTCTGTACAAATGACATTAAATGACCATTGTAATATTTCTGTGGCTTCCTTGTTTCCAGCAAACACTCAACATACACACATTTTATCAGGTTAAAGAAATGGATTCAGTTTATGAAAATTTTGAGTACATACCTTCAGCAACAGCTTCAGATGGCAACTGCTCTCTGTACAGAGGTAAGATATTATAAAATATATAATATAACATTGCATTACAATGGAAATGGTAAATGGCAAATTTTTGTGTGAAATCAACTTCAAATTTGGAACACAACTTTGTTATACAAAAAGCTGATTTTCTATAGCAATTTTAGAGTCCAGATTATTTTGTAAAATATATATTTAGTATAAAATAAAATTACAAATGTTTAGTTCAGTACATTTGCTTTACAATAAACTTAAACTTCTATAACTTTTGGACACTTTCTTTCGATAATCTTCGATTTTGTTGACATTAGTTTACATTACCCACAAATGCAGTGAGCTCATCTAAGAAATTTAGTTTCACAAGCCCACAGGCCCACAAGGATAATTCTGGGATTCAGAATTTATTTGTTTGGAATATTTGGAATATTAATCAGAGTTTTATATTATATATTTTATCACTTAAATTACTATTATCACTTTAACAATATTTATCACCCCATGCAGGTATCTCTTTTCAAGACCGAGAGAGGGAGAGAGAGGTCACTTCTCCTAAGTGGACTAAAGTTTTTCTGATTGTTCTGGGTTTCTCTCTTGTTTTTGCTCTCGGAGGTCTCTGCGCTCTCTGGATGCTTTGTAAGTAACTGATACTAATCTTTGCTCTGTTCAGGGTGCATTCGGGTTGCACTCTGTTCAGGGTGCATTTACTTTATCTATATTGTGGAGCAGAAACATCTGCAATAGAATTCTTTTATTTTTCAAAATCATACTTTTCTCTGACAGCTATTTTAAGCTGTAGATTAAGCAAGCATTCTTGAACACTGCATTTATTTTATTTTGTCATCACACTGTGCATCATGTATTGTGAGATATTTAAGTCCCATGAGAATGTTAGCCCTTTTGTTGTGTCTTGTTGTGTCTCGTTATACTTTGTGTCTATGTATCTTTACAACCATTTATAAAGTTTGTCTGGATATTACATTGAAAATTTTATTTATGTTCTGATGCCTAAAACAATTATAAGTTAATTAAAAAATATAATACAAATAATTAATTTATAATAAATTAGCTCATTTAATAAACACCTAAACTTTCACATTAAATATATAAAATGGTAGTTAATTCAGCCTGAAACATTAATGTACAAACTCCATTCAAACTCCGTTCAAAAATTATTTCAGTTTTAGGTGTGCAATCTTTTAGTTTAGTAAACTTTATACTTTAAATATCTCTCCTTTGACTTATATGGACAGATTGTTCAAAATGTAATGGACAGCAAAATAGTTTTGTTATAATTGCTGCTGCTATTTTTTTCTCTTTAATTCAGATGTCAATACGCTTGCCGATTTAAAATCAGCTCAAGAGATGAACAGCACAAGTGAGAGTGTTAATATTTCATAAACATTACAACACAAACATGTTGTTCACTGAACTGTCCATGTGAGTAACTTTGTTATTCCCATTTTCTTCAAGTTATGAGAGAACTAGAGGAACTTAAAACCAATTACACCAGAGTTAAAGAACCGCTCCCTCTTTGTGTTGGTGAGTGGGCTTGTGCTTGACATTTTTTATAACATTGTTTTGTTGATTCAGCATCACATTTTGTCTAAACTGGTGTATGCAAACTGACATAAGTTACAATAACAGACTTCATCAAACTCTTTCTCCATTGCTGCTGCAGAGAACATTCGTCTCTCTCCTTTACTTTTTAAAGTGCAAGGAAAGCACAATGAACTAAAGTTTGATTAGCTTCAACACCCTTATGATCTAAATAATGAAATTTTAATTGTCTTTTTTAATTCATTCCTCATAGCTCAGTCTTGTAATCTCTCTGTGGATGGCTGGATAGCTTGTTGTGGAAAGCTGTATTTATTCAGCTCTAATAAACTGAACTGGTCGAGCAGTCGAGATGTCTGTGTTTCAAAAGGAGCCGATCTGGTCACTATAACCAGCCAATCAGAACAGGCAAGTCAGATCAATTATTATATAATTGATATTAGATGCAAGCAAAATTAACACAAAGATTACACAGCATTGAACCCTGCAAAATGTGTAGAGGGATAGTTCACCCAAAAATGAAAATTAGCCCATCATTTACTCACCCTGAAGATATCCTAGGTGTATATGATGAATACAGTCAGAGTTATATTAAAAAATGTCCTGGCTCTTACAAGCTTCACAATGGCAGTGAATGGCTGTTTGACTTTGAAAGTCCATAAAAGCACATCTATTCATTATTAAAGTGCTCCACGTGTCTCCATGGGTTATTAAAGGCCTTCTGCGGTGAAGTGACGCATTCGTGTAAGAAAAATATCCATATTTAAAACTTTATCGACTAAAATAACTAGCTTCCGACAGACGGCCGTTTGCATCGATTTATGCCAAAAGAGTAATACTTGAACTTGACGCACAACGTTATGACGGCAATTGACGCCTCTCGCGGTTCAAACAAACAGGGGTGCATTTCCCGAACAACGACGTAACTCGCAGCTTAACTACCGTAGTGCGATGCATCGTTGAAGAAATCAACTAGCTAGTTACAACTGTTTCCCAAAACCATACTGTCGCAAATTGGTCGTTCAACCACGTTGGTTAATGATGTCACGCACGTGGTGGAGTTATACCTTCTTTTAATGAAACTGTTTGAGTTTGAATTAATGCTGGATGTTTTGATATAAATTACAGACATGACATTTGAGGACTATTTCAAATTTTTCTCAGTTATTTTGCTTTATTTCCAGATTTGATTGTAACGAACGGCCTTAATCAAAATGACCTAAACATCAGAAAACCTTCCCACTCTCCCCTGTTGTCACTGGCCCTAAAACCAGTTCCCTTTCGAGGGAACTCGCGATGCGTCAATGACGGTTTGGGAACGCTCCTGCGTGATTGTGTCTGAAGCACTTGTGTCAACTAGTCCAATGGCGAGAGTTGGCGTCAAGGGCGGGTGACGTCACAACCAGGAAAGGATAAAGCACATCCGGAATAGAACGAATATAAATTATCCTTTCCTGGTCGTGACGTCACCCGCCCGTGACGCCCACTCTCGCCATTGGACTAGTTGACACAAGTGCTTCAGACACAATCACGCAGGAGCGTTCCCAAAGCATCATTGACGCATTGCGAGTTCCCTCGAAAGGGAACTAGGGTTACAGGCGTAACCTGAGACGTTCTCTTCAAAGGCTGTTATCACCTCGGCTCCACTGAACGATCTCAGCAAGAGACTGTGTCTACAAGCCTCAAAGACAGCACAGGAGACTCTAGCCATTTGGTTAAAGACTATAGAGACAAACTCCAATACACAAAGGACATTTACTCCATTCATATCCACAAACATTCCCAATAATATTTCTCCTGTGTTTTATGCATGTCCCTATGTTTTATTAGCCTAGTTATGATTCTTAAGTTATGTTAGAGTAACTTCCAATGTTGATATCCAAAGATGATGTATCACTGCTTTAATGTCTTCAAATCCCCTCTTTCTTAGTATCAAAATAATCCCCATCTGATTTTACAATCAATGGTGTACAAAATGTTAAATAATATTTATTTATAAAATAAATATTTGCACAATACTTTTGTGTAAAGACTGCACAAATTCTCCATGCCAGCATGAACATGCAAATGGAGATAAGATGTAACTTAGACTTTCTCCCGGTCATCTTAGATTGTTCACCTCAACAAATGGGTGTGAACGGATAGGACCTTTAAGAGTATCTGATTAGGTCAGATCTTTGCTCAATCTCTTTGAGACAACATTCTCCTGTTTTCTTCCGGCAACTTCATCGTCAAGTTAACTTCTTTGGATTCAACATGGACCATCCCAAGAACCCAAACGAACGCTTCAGCGCACTCCTGGTAAAATCATCAAGAATCTCAAGAATCTCTTGCATCTGGACTTGTTCAGTAAAGTGTGTGTACACAACCACCCAATAGTGATAAAAATCCACTCACTCCTTTTTTATTAATCCCCATAAATCATCAGCAGTATCTCCCAACGACCTGTTTTCAGAATGCTGTTTTAGTGACGTCACTAAGCACAGGCCCCGCCCACGAGTGTTGACAGACACTGCCGTTTCAACATAGACCCACCCTGATCGAGTTCACAGCTGCTGCACTGACGAGATTGTCTCCCAAGCCTTGTAGGTGTTGTGTGGCTGGATGTATTAATCCACATAGCTCTTTCTTTATTTACTCCCAAAATCTGAGGCAGCTGCTGAAGACGAGGTGGAATTATTTTGTTTTCAAAGAAAATGCTCCCTCAACTCTACCGAAATTCTTTTATGTACTCACGCACTTCTTATACTGTGTTTACTCAGCTCTTACGGTGATTTTCTGGAGTAAAACTGACGCTTCATCTTTTGTGTGATGTACAATAAACTTTATTAAACTCATCAGTATATGTTTGATCATCATTCGGACCTGGTCCGAAACAGCAGACTTGTAGGCTATTGTAGGCTACATACAAGCAGATGACAAATACGTTATAACCGTAATTAAACTAAACTATACCTGTTCCATCTCCATACAGCACTCTGATTCTGTAAACAATATTGTCCGACTCCGGGTCATTCCGTGAGATGAGATTGTCCTGGCTTTGAGCGCGAGCTCACGAAGCTCCGCCCCCCTGTGCAGAAGCTTATTTGCATTTAAAGGGCACACACTAAAACAGCGCGTTTTTCTGAGCCTCAAAAAGTGACAATTTAAACATGCTGTAAAAAATGATCTGTTGGGTATTTTGAGCTAAAACTTCACATACACACTTTGGGGACATCAGAGATGTCACATGGACTACTTTGATGATGTCTGTATTGCCTTTCTGGACATGGACAGTATGCCGTCCATTGACTTTCAATGGAGGAACAGAAAGCTCTCAGACTAAATCTAAAATATCTTAAACTGTGTTCCGAAGATGAACGGAGGTCTTACGGGCTTGGAACAACATGAGGGTGAGTCATTAATGACATAATTTTCATTTTTGGGTGAACTAACCCTTTAATCATGTCTGTGTGGCAGTTTTTTTGGTGATAACATGTAATAAAATGTGGTGTGCTAAAGCAAAACCACAAGTGACTGAACCTCAAGAGGAAGAAGCTGAACACATTATGGCCAAAACCACTGTTTCCTGCACTGTATTCATCTGAGGTGTTACACGAGATTGTAACCCAAGTTGTATGACGTGTTTCCGGCTTGAGTTTGGCATCTGAGTTGTATGTAATGAGATAAAACATGACCAAACCAAATGTTCTCTTTTAGGATTTTCTGATCTCTAAAATTAAAGTGACGCACTGGATTGGTCTCAATGATCTGGAGACTGAAGGACACTGGGTTTGGGTGAATAACCAAACTCTCAATGAAACTGGACTACAGTAAGAATGCATGTGTTATATCATCAAATGATAACTACATCAGTGTAGTTTGAATTGACTGAAGTTGAGAACCAACAACAACAAAAATGCATAAAAACAATCATCCAAGAACTGAGACGATGACCTTAACTACAGGTGTTTTATAAAATTATTGCAGAAAAGAAATATGTGTCTATACCCAGAATGTTTGTGTCTTATAGGTTCTGGTACACTGAGGGGCCGACAGAACCTGATAACTGGAGAGTACAGGATCCGTCTGGAGAGAACTGTGCTAGTCTGGGAGATGTGAATGGGAATTTTAAATCTTGGTTTGATGCTTCTTGTAAAAAAAAGAAAAAGTTTATTTGTGAAAAGAAATATTAATTTACCTCCATCAGTGGAACTAATTAATGAGGTCTATTTCAGGTCTAATTTTGCATATGCACATTAAACTACAGTGTGTGCAGAATTATTAGGCACGTTGATTTTCTGATCATATTTTATTTCCAGGAACATTTTGCCAATTCCAAACCATATTAATCTTAATAACTACTATTAATTTTGTATTTAATCATGTATAAGTGATATATAATTGTTCATGAAGGCTGGAAATGAAAAATGTCTTATTTTCAGGTGTGCAGAATTATTAGGCAAGTTTTCTTTTACAGATAAAATAAGCCAAAAAAGAGATTTAACAAAGACTGAAAAGTCAAAAATATTAAATCCCCATGAGAAGAATGCAATACTAATGCAATACTAGAGATTGCAGTTAAAGCATGACCATTGGACAGTGAAATGCTCATTGGGTCAGCAGGGTCAGACAAAAACAGGTGGAGAAGAAAAAAACACATGTTAACTGCAAAAGAATGAATAATTAAGGTGAAGAATTAAGTGTGAAACCATCAGGAACCCTTTAGTCTTCAGCGCCACCATTTTCCAGAACTGCAACCTACCTGGAGTCTCCAGAAGAGCAAGGTGTCAGGGTCTCAGAGACTTGGGTTAGGCAAAGAATCCTAAAAAATGACTCCCTCTTAATAAGAGTCACAAGCTGAAGAGTAGTAAAATACATGAAGACTGTTTTTTTTATAGGCTTTATAGACAGACAGATTGAGAGTGACTCTTGAAGGACCAGCACCACATCCTCTTCTACCACTGTTGGAAGAATTCATCTTCCAGAATACGTTTTAATACGTTTTGTGAGTTTATTTTTAGTCCATCTCCTACCCTGAAGTCCGTTTTGCAGAGATGGACTAAAAATTAACTCCCAAAACGTATTAAAATGTATTCTGGAAGATGAATTCTTCAAACAGTGGTAGAAGAGGATGTGGTGCTGGTCCTTCAAGAGTCACTCTCAATCTGTCTGTCTATAAAGCCTATAAAAAAAACAGTCTTCATGTATTTTACTACTCTTCAGCTTGTGATTCTTATTAAGAGGGGGTCATTTTTTAGGATTCTTTGCCTAACCCAAGTCTCTGAGATCCTGACACCTTGCTCTTCTGGAGACTCCAGGTAGGTTGCAGTTCTGGAAAATGGTGGGGCTGAAGACTAAAGGGTTCCTGATGGTTTCACACTTAATTATTCACCTTAATTCTTCATTCTTTTGCAGTTGACATGTGTTTTTTCTTCTCCACCTGTTTTTGTCTGACCCTGCTGACCCAATGAGCATTTCACTGTCCAATGGTCATGCCTTAACTGCAATCTCTAGTATTGCATTAGTATTGCATTCTTCTCATGGGGATTTAATATTTTTGACTTTTCAGTCTTTGTTAAATCTCTTTTTTGGCTTATTTTATCTGTAAAAGAAAACTTGCCTAATAATTCTGCACACCTGGAAATGAGACATTTTTCATTTCCAGCCTTCATGAACAATTATATATCACTTATACATGATTAAATACAAAATTAATAGTAGTTAAGATTAATATGGTTTGGAATTGGCAAAATGTTCCTGGAAATAAAATATGATCAGAAAATCAACGTGCCTAATAATTCTGCACACACTGTAGAGATAGCTATGTTTAGCTGCAAAGATCTGTGTTTTGTGTCTAAAATAACAGCAACAATTGAATAACTATAAGACTTGTGTGCTATTGCTGAATGAATGCTGTAAATTTAATGTACGCTACTCTTTTGAGGACACATTATAGGTTTGTGTGAGAAACAGAATGGAATTTAATCAATGATAATCTTCTAATTTTGCATTTTTACAGCATTCAACTTTTGTCTGTTCTGTCACTTTGTATTTCTGTTCTTTTCTCCACAAGAGGTCAGTAATGCAGCATCTCTACTGCTTTATTGAAGGCTCTATTATAAATTGCTTGTGAAGTTCATAATTTGTAAGTTGCTTTAATAATAAAAGTGTAATAAATGAATAAATGTTATGCTATTTTATTACTGCATCTAGACTGATATTGGTTTGATTGGGTGAGACATCTGAAGGGATGAAAACAGAGAAAAGGAAAAATCAGAAGGGACCAGAAAAAAAAAAAAACTTGTAGAAGCAAACAAGCAAAGAGCAATGCTGCAGGAAACATCTGTATGTTAATATACCGGTCCGTTATGTTATGTTTCCCCTGAAACCTTCTTAAAGGGTTCGTTCACTCTAAAATGAAAATGAAGTCATCATTTAAATCACCCTGGTGTTGTTCTTTCTTTATCGGACCACAAAAGAAGAAAATAAAATAAATAAATTTACCAGCTCACACTCGTCTATGTGATAAGGGAGAGGATTAGGGCCAAGCAATAATAAAAAAATAAAACCATCTCGAGATTAAAGTCATTATAATGCGAGATTAAACTCGTTAAATTCCGAGAAAAAAAAGTCGAAATACAATCTTGAGAATAAACTCATTACATTTCGAGAATAAAGTCGTGTTTCGAGAAAAAACTCGTTCAATTTTGAGAAAAAAAAACTCAGAATACAATCTTGAGAATAAACTCATTAAATTTCAAGAATAAAGTTGTTGTGTTTCGAGAAAAAAAGTCGAAATGAAATGTAGAGAATCACGCATTCGATCAGTGTTCATTGTATAGCCTACTGATATCAACCTCATCGAGGTTTCGTGGTTTCCCAGGATACCATAACGCATTATTAATCGTTGTTGGTTGTGTACGAGCGAGTGCTTTTGTCCAAAGCAACATTTAACTATACATTTATCTGTTCAAGTGTTCTCTGGGAATCAAACGCTGTCAACACTGTCATTTAAATAAAAAACTCTGTCTTCCTGTAGCTCAGATATAGATCATGATGATCATGAAGTTCACATGCAATGTTGAATGCAATACAGGTTACTTGGGATAAAAGCATCTGCCAAAAGTATAAATAAATGATATTGCTCAAAGCAAGGGTGCAAAACTCAGTTCCTGAAGGGCCACGGCCCACAGCTTCAACCTTAATGCTGATCAGCTAATCAAGTCTTTTGGGCTTATTTGAAAAACGTATGAGCTTTTTCAGATCTTTTGATCTATTGAAATAAGCTCATGAATTTTACATACGAACGTGAAAGGAGACGGTGGAAAAACCCTCATAGCTTTCGTTTCCACTTTGAGTGTGTGTTAGAAATCAGGATAGTGAGAGAACATTGTGCTTCTTTTTTTTTTCGTTTTTCGTCTTCAAATCAAACTTGGGTCTCCAGCCGACAAAGTTTAAATCCGGTCTGGCTTGAGCTCTTCCCATAGCCTGGCAAGCTAGACCTACATCAAGATGTTAGGTCCGGCAACTCAGACTGGCAACTCAGAACTGAGACACGGCTCAATACGAGGGGCGGGATAAATGGCTGTCTTTCAAATTCCCTCTGCACGCAATAGGACAGCGCTTCAACCAACCAGAGCGTTTACCCAGCAGCGGAGCTAGTTGATAGATTCAACTTTTGCCATATCTGGCCGGCAAAACTATGAACACATCTTCCTTTTTTTAAGAATGACTTAAGTGCCGTTCTTTGCTCTTTTCTCAAAGAAAAACTTAACTCCAAGTCCTCCAGAGTCACGGCCAAAGCCGATTCGAAAGACTGTTCTCCAGCAGCAGCCATTCTTTGTTTTCAAGTAGCAGGGAACCGTCGCAACTCTGTCGTCATTATGTTAAGCCCGCCCCGCCTACTCTATACACGATGTGATTGGCCTGACCCAATTTAGGTTTTTGCAGCTCGAAAGTCAACGGAGAGTTGCTAGACTACCCTGGCTGCAAAATACATTTTGCTGCCGCTAGGGTGCATCTATAGCCTGACTTCGTCATACTCATATTCTAGGCAGAATGTGAGTCTGATACTGCTCCATAGGGCTTTGATTATGAGGCGTGACTTAACCGAACCAGGAAACAAAATCACTCAATTGGATAGGCCTACAACCAATCAGAGCAACGCAGTGAGCGAGCATAGTTGTCAACAGAGCTCAACTGCACACACACAGGAAGAAGTAGTAAAGTAATTCAGCCCTTTTTACATTACATACTAACGACTGCTCTAGACTCCATACTGATAATTATATTATTAAATTCTCCGATGATACAGCAATCCTTGGCCTTATGCATAAAGAAAAAAGTCCAGCCGCGTATCATACAGAAATTGAGGAATTTGTTCAGTGGTGTGATGATAATTATCTTGTGCTAAACGTAACTAAGACTCAGGAGATGGTGTTTGACCCAAAAGCCATAGGTGATACCAGGCCTGTAGTAATTAACAATGTACCCATTACTCAGGTTAGCTCTTACAAGTACCTGGGTGTACATATTGATAATGCACTGACCTGGAAGGACCATGTAAATAAACACTGTCTGTTCCAGACTCCAGCAGAGGATGCATTTTTTACGGAGACTTAGATTGTATAGAGTAGAACAAAAATGTATGTTGTTCTTTCATGCAATATTAGAGAGTATTTTAAAGTACGGTATTACAAGCTGGTACGGTAACCTGACAGTACAATCAAAATTACAGATCGCTCGTCAAGTAAAGACAGCTATGAAGATTATGGGGGTCAAAAACTATCTGCCCCCCCAGAAAATCTATGAGCAGTCGGTTATCAGACAGGCACAACAAATTGTTTCTGACCCGACCCACATCCTTCATCCAGAATTTAAGCTTTTACAATCTGGTAGAACATTTAGAGTTCCTAAATGTAGGCTAAACCGTTATAAAAATGATTTTTTACCTATGTCTATTAAGCTCATTAACTCTAATATGTAGGTGTGTGTAATATGTTCTTTTGCAATTTGTAGGCTTTTGGGGTGTGCAATATGTTGGTTGTTGAGGTGTGTGATATGTCATTTGTGCGATTTGTAGGCCATAGAGAATGTGCAATATATAAGTTGTGTATCTTAGGGGTACTATGAGCATGCAGTATGCCAATTGTGTATTATATAGGCCTTGTGGAATATATCAGTTGTGTATTTTATGGGTACTATGGAGTATGCAGTATGCCAACTGTGTATTCTATGGGCCTTAGGGAGAGTGCAATATGTCAGTTGTGTATTTTAATAGGTGCTATGGAGTATGCAATATGTCAGTTGTGTATTGTTGTAGGCCATATGGAGAGTGTGCAATCAGTTGTGTGTTTTTGTGTGCAATATGCCAGTTTTAATTAAGTAACAATTTTTAAGTTTTACAAGTGCTAATGGAAGGCGTTAATGTGTCTTCTACTATACATATGTATCTATTTAAATGTATATGAGAGAATGTTTGGGAGAGGATGTGCTAAGGAAATGTTAATTCATTTTGAATAATTCATAAAATTGTCTTCTGTGTTGTCTCTGTTAAGCTGCGGAATGGACAGAGTCCAAAACAAATTTCCCTTCGGGGACAATAAAGTATATCTTAATCTTAATCTTAATGAGTAAAGTAATAATAAAGCACTCCATGAGTGCTACCAAAGGAGATACCACAATGACCACAGGGTTTGCATTGCGTCCCATCTTCTTAGCGACCAATCGGAGCCAGCTGATAAATTAAACTTTTGCCGAATCCCGTAGGAAGGACGGCAAACACATCTTTCCGATCGACAAATGCCTTGATTGCGGTTCTCTGTTCGTCTTTTAAAATTAATGCGCTGTCAATTTCTTTTATAACAGACGCGTTAATCTCCAGCTGCAGTCATCTTTGTTGAAAACCAATTCCACCCAAGCGCTCTTTGGTGACGTGAGTGATTACGTAACCGCAGATCATCTGTCCATCATCGATTAAAGCCTGCCCTGGCAATTTGATTGGCTCGGCCTTCTGGGAGCCGAGCATAATTACTCCTCAATGGATCGAGTCCAGACCGAACTTCCCGATCAAAAAAATGTTGTGGGCGGGGTTCAGGCTGGCACCCAGGCTAGCGCGTCTAGATTTCTAGGCTACTCTTCCCATAATGTTCACGCATTAGTTCAGTAGGCGGAGAGTAGACATCTTTTGTGGCTGTTTGAACACATTCGACCACATGATCGTTTACACTACGAAAGCAATTCGGTCGAATGTGTTTTCAACTACCTCTGGAAGCGATCAAAAAGGGACAAGCTCCAAACGTTTTAGACCCCGTTTACACCTGTATTTAGCAATCGTCCACTTGTGATCCGATCGACCAAAACACATTTTAATACCAGGTGTGCAGGGTCAAAGAGTCTGAAAACAGTTTGTTTGAAGATTCGGTCTTAAATAAAATCACACTTTCATCATACTTCAATCTTGTCTAAATGTTTGCAAGTAGGTTTTAACTGAAACTTTAAACGAGTCATGAGTGATCAGAAATAAATATAAAATATTTTCTCATATTTTAATTATCTCACTAAATTTCTAACCCCAGGCAACTCAGAGAGAGAGAGAGAGAGAGAGGTCACTTCTCCTAAGTGGACTAAAGTTCCTCTGATTGTTCTGGGTTTCTCTCTTGCTTTTGCTCTCGGAGGTCTCTGCGCTCTCTGGATGAATTGTAAGTATAACTGATACTAGATCTTTGCTCTGTTCAGAGTTGTATTGACTGAGTTACTGTAATTATTACTTCTTGACCTCAATTTTGGACAGTAGCATTATTGCAACTCGCTACAGTAGCTTTTAGTAGCTTTTTTCACAGTAGCTTTTAGTAGCTTTTAGTTTTTAAATCATACTTTAGGAGGAAATCATTGCCAAACAAACCTCCATATTGAACATAGGAAACTGCAAATAATTTAGCCGAAGGCACTTAATTTACATAACTCCATTTAAACTTGGTTCCGTACATAATTTCAGTCCATTATAAGGACTTTCCTCAATTTCTAGTTCCCAGCATGCTTTGCTTCTGACTGTTAAAGGAGAGCAAATGTTAAAATGTTGTGTTATTTCATGTGTTTTGCTCAATAATATAGGGAAGATCTTTTAGTGTTTTATGTTCTATTATTTTGGAATTTAAAAGGTTTTCTGGTATGTCTGAGTTTTGGGGTTACCACTGTGCTGAAGAGTATAGTCTGTTGTTAGGTTGACAAATCGCCTTATTCCATTGTGATTGTGTTACCTAATTTAAAAAGTAATGGCTGAGCATTCCTCAGTACAGTGATAGTCTCTTTACTAAGCACTTTATAGTCAGAAGTTACTAATGTTAGGAAACTTGAAAATATTAAACATTTATAATTTAAATGATTATAATATATATATTACATTGTATATTTCTCTATATATGTGTTTTTATACTGCATAAGCAAATATATCTGTAATGTATACACATGCAATACCATATCTTATAACATGCGTATCTATAGTATGACGTGTATTACTGAAATAAAATTACATACATTATGATATATTAGTACATTTATAGTCACATATTTTTCAATATATAAAAGCAGCAAAAAATTAAAACACACAGACACACATATTTCGTTTCTGTTCTTATAGCTGCAAGACCATGAGCATGAGGGAATAACAAACTACATTTTTAAAAATATAAAATTCAGTTTTAGAATAGCCTATAGTCAACGTTTCAGTACACGATACTTAATGTTATAAGAGTTATATAAAAAACGATATGACTTACCTTTCATAATCAGGCTGCAGCAGCCTTTCAGGCTGTTCAGCCTTTCCAACTGTCACAGACTGTTAAAATTCAAACTTAACATTCTTACTTAACTTAAAATTTCACTTAACAGCAGGGTTATTAATAAGAATGATGTTAACAATGTTAAAATTGACCCAACATTTTAGAAAAATAACCCAACATAGTGACTCATACATTTGTAACCCAGCGGTTGGGTTAAAAAACAACCCAACGTTTTTTACTGAAACTCAAACACATTTCCTTATAGGACTACCTCATTTTAGTTCCTAGAATTGTTATTTGGATAACTTAACTTCCTGTCTTTTTATTATATAAAAAGAGTGGCATTCTTCATGCGTCTTCCTTATTCTGAACAAACTCAAGCAGCACTCAAGTCTCAGTGGACACGTCTTCTGTCAGGCTCATGAAATGGATTCAATCTATGAAAATCCAGGTGAGTAACGCTCTCAATATAAAGGTAAGGCTGGGGATGTTATCACTTTGCATTATAATTTATATATATATATATATATTTTTTTTAGATTTAGCACTGCAGTAAACAGGGATGTAAATATTGAGATCATATCACAATATAAAAATGTGACGATGTAAGTATCATTGATGTAAACAATATGATTCGATATAGTTACTCCAAGACTCAGCTTACTGTATTTATAAGTTAGGCTAATTCACCCAAAAATTTAAATTATGTCATCATATAGGCTACTCACCCGTTTCAAACTTACGCATAGGCCTATAAGATATTCAACTTCCAAACACAAATGATATTGTTATGATTTCTCTCCCTTCAAATTTAGTCAATTTCTCTAAAACTTAAAAGATTTATTTTTTATTTATTTTTTTGTCATAAGGCATCGTAAAAAATTATCAATCGAGTTGTCTAATCCAAATCCAAGTCTTCAGAAGAGAGACAATTGTTTTAGCCCATGAACAGATTTACAACGACGCACATATTGTAAACATGCTCAAATGCTTGCGTGCCCTAACCCTAACCCTAACCCTAACATCATGAGAGTTAGAAAATGCAGAATTTACATTTTTGAATAAACTAACCATTTACAGTTTGGGAATTATTTTGACATGTTTTCTTGCGAGTAGAACTGTGATTGATTGCATTGATCAACTGAAGCGCACGCGCTAGAACAGTAGATCATTAAATCATCATTTAGTTTTAGTAGTATGATTATTCAAAGCGTTTCATATGGTTTATTTTTATACAGTATGTATAGTGCATTGATATAGGAGAGGCGGGAGGCTTGAGATTCAACGAATGCCTGCATTGAAAGCACAAGTTAATCTGGAGTTTCAGTAACATTAATACTACATTAAACTAAATTTAATGTTGAAAATCATGTATAATCATGCAATGGGGGAATAGCCTATTTGTGAGTCCTGATAATAATACAATATTATTGTAGTAGTAATAATAAATAAATAAATAAATAACAACTCTTCTTTATTTTATTTGCATTTATCAAAGGGACACAGGTAGGACCTACTACAAAAATCATGTTTCTCTTAAATATAGAGATAATAAATAATTCACCAAACTCTGTGTCAGCAAACTGCATTGCTTGCGATCTCTCAAGTATCATACATTGGAGGTGAAGCTTTGCAGAAGCACTAATTATGTATCCAGTGACATATTTCTGCTTCAAATGTTAGTGAGTGGTGTCAAGGAGATAAATGGAGTTAACTAGTTAGCTGAGGTTCGGGAGCGGGGCCACGCCTTAACCAATTACTTGACTTCTTAAAACCTTCTTATATCGGGCTGCCCCTTACAGTACTGTTTGTCTCATTCTCTCGAAGTTCACTTACTACGGATTCAGACATACAGATTAATTTACCTAATTCAGAATGACGATCTGTTCAATTTCAATTCCAACCTATTTAGGATCATCTCTCATCATTCCGATCACAGTCATACTTCCCAATGCTTGCGTTCTGGTGTGCATGTGTTCCTCAGCCCTGTTCGCATTCTCGTGAAAAACCATCTCAAGAAAACTCTCCAACTCCAATTCGTTCCCAGGCTCCCTCTTCTCCACCTTCAAGACCTACGAACCACAATTGCCATACTCATAGGCCTACGTTCAGACTGTCAGTCCAAATCCGATTTTTGTGCATATCTGATTGAAATTGCAATCGAAATCATATTCAAATCGCATTTCTGGAAATCCATTTCAGTATTGCCCTGATCGGATTTTGCATGGTTTATGTGACTTTCTCACACCACGTCAAATATAAACATCAAACGTTGGGAAAAATAGGAAAAGTCCCGAAAGTCACTGCCGAAACAATGCTGTGTTATTGTAAAGCGCTAGCCTAGAAATCTAGACGCACCCTAGCAGCAGCAAAATGTATTTTGCAGCCAGGGCAGTCTAGCAACTCTCCATTGACTTTCGAGCTGCAAAAACCTAAATTGGGTCAGGCCAATCATGTCGTGTATAGAGTAGGCGGGGCGGGCTTAACATAATGACGACAGAGTTGCGGCGGTTACCTGCCGGCTGCCACTTGAAAACAAAGAATGACGGAGCTGCTGCTGCTGGCGAACATCTTTCGAATCGGCTTTGTCCGCAACTCTGGAGGACTTGTAGTTAGGTTTTTCTTTGAGAAAAGAGCATAGAACAGCACTTAAGTCATTCTTAAAAAAAGGAAGATGTGTTCGTAGTTTTGCCGGCCAGATATGGCAAAAGTTGTATCTATCAACTAGCTCCGCTGTTGGGAAAACGCTCTGGTTGGGTGAAGCGCTGTCCTATTGCGTGCAGAGGGAATTTGAAAGACAGCCGTTTATCCCACCCCTCGGATTGAGCCGTGTCTATGGTGAGTTGCCAGACCCAACATCTTGATGTAGGTCTGGCTTGCCAGGCTAGTAAAGCGCCAGATGAGCAGAAAATGACAATATAACGGAGACATATTTTGAAACTGGCGGAGACAACAGCACAGAAAAAAAACTGTGCATACCAGCCTCTGGTTCTGCCGCTGCCTCAGAAGACGCATAGTCCAGCGCGGCAGCTACACATTTTCAGGTTGTAAAATTTAAATAAGACATCATCGCTATTGCAAACCCATCCATGTTGCAGTATTGTTAACCCGTTCATGTTGCGGTTGCTGTTGTTTGTGGCGTATGCCTACCAAAAGCAACGTCATTGCCATAGAAACCAATGCAGATATTCAGAAAAACGAAAGAGTAGCATGGAAACTCAAAACGGATCAGTTGTGATACATAGTGTGAACAATCAATAATTAATCAGATTCCAATTGGATAAACAAATAATCGGATTTGTACTGACAGTGTGAACGTGCAGCTATAGTAGACGCGGAAACCGGCTTCCACGTTCTCCTTGCCAGCCACCTCCCCAGCACTCAATTCCTGATAACCCACGTCTTTCAAATCTAAGAACAACATCAGGAACAGGACCATGGCTCGCCTTCAATGCACTCTTAATGCAAAGTTATCCAATTCAATCGTTCACATAACAAAGCAAGATTGTTTTAATTGTCACACTTCCATTTGCACCACCACGGTCAAGGCTTTCTGCTTTCACCGAACTCTGCATTCCGCTATCAGAGGAGAAAACCTCTGGGCCCTGTACCTCCATTGAGTTTTAGGCTCAATTTTTTGACTCAATTTCCTTCCAAGAATCTCTGCCCCCCACAAAAATCCACTCTGCTTCTCTCCAACTTTCTAATAGCAGATAAATTCAAAGCGACAGTTACTAGCACTTCTAGGCCACCTCAATTACAGGATTCAGATAATCCCTCAGGGGAAACCCTTCTTGTCTAACATTCTGCCTAAAGCAACACCCACAGAGTTACTCCACGACAACAGTTTATCCCATCCTGGAATGGCATTTCTTTTTCTACAACAACTACATTACTCCGACATTAAATTATACACTGACGCAGCACTCTCCAGAGGATTCATAGGTTATTATGATAGGTGCTGGTTTGCCTCTGAATGGCCCCAGAGTTCAGTTTGCTCAACTCACATTCAGGCACGTTCTCCTCAGTACTTACAAATACACTCCATAATCATAGCCACCATTCTTTGGGGGCATGAATGGACTAGGAAATAAATACTCATCCACATATCATAAACAAGGCAGATCACATTCTGCTGTCATTATGAAATACTTGCACAGGCTCAATCTAATTTCCACTCAACACCAGTTTCCAGGCCGAAACGCTTGCATACCTGGACACCTCAATCTCATAGCCGACTGACTTTTCAGAAGTTCAAACTCTCGGCTAAAGAATCTGACATTTTCAACAACCAACTTCAACTAACCCAGCAGATCAGAAATCTCACTAATGCTTCCCCAAGCACACTGTCAGCTTAACTGGCTGGAACTGTTTCCCTCTACCAACCACCGACCTACTTAGCCTCTCTATCCCCTCAACACTCAAGCTGTTTAGAGTCCATGGTCCTGTATGTCTTTCAGTTTCCCACAATGTTCAGAATTTGCCCATACTTCCTCCGCCTTCAATCCATGTATCCATTTCTGCATCTTTAACATTTCTTTCCACTCTCTAGACACTCTCATATTCACTCTTCAGAGAAGCAAAACAGACCAATTAGGAGTATCACACCCTATTTACATCAGCTCTTTCTTACTCAAAGTGGAATACCGGCTCAGCCGGTTCCTGGTTAAGCAAGCACTTCTATTAAATCCCCTGTATCACCAGCATATCTCCAGAGCACCCCTCAATACATTCCTTCCGCAATGGAGCAGCGACCTTAGCGGCCAGACAAGGTATCTCAGATGCGACGATCTTGATCTTTACAAGCATATTGCTCTTACATCTGTAACAATCTCAACAACCTCTGTCAGGCCAAGCCTACCTCAGCTCTTCCCAATCTTTGGGGGGTCCTAATCACTCTGCCTACATTTAACTGAGATGATGCCACCACTCTGAGTCTCCCGGCCACCAATACCAGAGTCCAGATCAACCTGACAACCATCAACTTCATCCTCTCCCTATTCATCCCTAAATTTCTTCAATAAAAAATTCTCCAACATTGATGGTTGTGGCATGGTCCCTGCTCGTGAAAAGCTTATTAAAGTGGGATTTGTCAGTGTGCCGTACCGACTCTTATTCTACCTGACAGATTGGAGTGGTGCAGATATGTCACTTTAGTAGGTCAAAACATGGAAACGAGTTAGCAGTTTAGCACTTCAGCTTCTATCATCCCAAATTTAATGTTTTTTTTTTGTTGTTGTTTGTTTCTTTGTTTTTTGTTTTTAATGAAATTTTGGTTAAATGGCTGAAAAAAGTCTTTGGAGAACACTTTTAAATTTTATTGTACAACATAAAAATACATCAGCTGAACCAATGCAAGGATACAGAAAATATTTCCTTTATCTTTTCAAATTTCTATCCACATAAAACAGACAAGGAAGTTTGTTCCTCAAAGTGGACTAAAGTTCTTCTGATCGTCCTCGGTGTCTCTCTTGTTTTGGCTCTTGGAGGTCTCTGTGTTCTGGGGATCATGTGTGAGTATATCTCTCTCTCTCATTTATATATATATATATATATATATATATATATATATATATATATATATATATATAACTTTTTCCTTTTAACACAGTAAAGAGCTCATACTGTCCATTTTTGCCTTTATGAACATGATTGTTTTTACATAATCAAATGGAAGAAACACAATGTACTGAAAGCTACTAGGTCAGAGGTGCCCAATCCTGCTCCTGCTGATCGACTGTCCTGCACAGTTCATCTCCAACCCTAATCAAACACAATTGCTTTTAATTTTCAAGTGATCCTGAAGACCTTAATTGGTTGCTTCAGGTGTGTTTGATTACTCACTTAAAAATGTTGGGTTAAAAATAACCCAACGAATAACCCAACTGTGGATTGGTATAGCACCTTCCCAACTGTGGGTTATTTTAACCCAATGCATTGGGTTAAACTCCAGTTGGGTTAAAATAACCCAACAGTTGAGTTAAATTTTTATTTTTATTTATGACCTTATTTTAATAAATAAAATACAAATTGTTTTCAAATACAGATTGTTTATTTGTATAAACAATACATATGTTTCAACAAATATATTTTTCAATTACAAACTATATATTGGGGAGTCTAGCATTTAATGTAAATATACATAATTGTGTACATAAATTCAAAATGCACAAGTGTATACAACACACATAATAAATTCAAAACCTATGCAAATATGTACAAACAGTACACATTCAAAACCTACACAAAAATGCACATAGCATACATACAATTGTACAGCATACAGCACACAAAAATTCTAAATGAACACTAAATTTAGAACTACACATTAATAACCTATACATTTAATTCAATAACCTATACAAATATGGACAGAATACACAAATTAATAACAATAAATCCTAATCACAACTTTATTAAAAGGTCTTCACTGTACACTGAATGCATTGATGTGTTAGTGTAAACATACCTTGAGTAATAAAACGTCTCGGTTACGGATGTAACCCTCGTTCCCTGAGTGGGAACGGAGACGTTACGTCGGATGACGACGATTGGGGTTTCGCTTAGAAAGCCTATCACCTTCGAGTATTAGAAAACGAGCCAATGGCAATGAAATGCCATGGGTCTGCGGAATTTGCATAGCGTAACTCCGCCCGCCGCAGGGGGTATATAAGGAAGTACGCTGCACAAATGCAGATATGTCTTCGCTGAGGAGCCGAGACTGGCCCCAGGCGTTTTTCAGCGGTACAGCGGAAGTGGCAGGAAGACGTAACGTCTCCGTTCCCACTCAGGGAACGAGGGTTACATCCGTAACCGAGACGTTCCCTTTCGTGGTCACTCCGAGTTACGTCGGATGACGACGATTGGGGTTCCAGTCTAATCACGCCACCTCGGCTGTCATCCAGTGCCCTGCGTAAGTCTGAGCTCCCTGTTGTGAGACTAGCACGAACGAAGGAGTCCTACTTAACACAGGGATACCAAGGTACACTGGGAAGCATATCTCCAGAGAGAAGTATGCAATCATGCCCAGCCATTGATGGGGGGGGGGGGACTTAGAATACACATATGGCCAGAGGCTGCATATGGAAGATCACTGAGGTGTCCAGCCGCAGGTGGAATTTTAAACCCCAGGGGTGGCAAGGGTGGCTTGCCAAGGGAAAGACACACGCTCACAAGGAGACTTACAGCGGAATACACATGTGGGGGTCGCCCAGAGGGGGGACCATGCACATGGTGGCACCTAGTCAAGCGCAAAAGCTGAGTATGGAATTTTGGCATAACTCAGGCGTTGACATAAGCAGTGCTGGAGGAAACTCAGAGTTTATCAGACTCACCTGAGAGAAATATCGCACGTATCCCGTCCGTGGAGAGGAATGGCGAGCAAGCGAAGACACCTGAGCAGAATCTAGCACCGGCTGGTTGAAGCGAGTACATGAGAAGAAACTGGCTCTACTCGGAGATTATAAAATCTCGCGAATGTGTTGGGTGTCGCCCAGCCTGCAGCTCTACAAATGTCTGTTAGCGAGGCGCCATGCGCTAGAGCCCAAGAGGAAGCCACACTACGTGTGGAGTGGGCTTTCACACCAAGGGGGCACGGACGACCTTGCTGCTGGTATGCCAAAGCAATGGTATCCACTATCCAGTGTGATAACCTTTGCTTTGAGAGAGCCTTTCCCTTCAGCTTCCCACCATGACAGACAAAGAGCTGGTCTGAGGTCCTGAAACACCGCGTTCTGTCTACATAAGCACGGAGGGCGCGTACTGGACAGAGCAGTGCCAAGGCTGGGTCTGCCTCCTCCAAGGGCAGCGCTTGCAGGTTCACTACCTGGTCTCGAAAGGGTGTGGTAGGAACCTTGGGCACGTATCCAAGCCGGGGTCTCAGGATCACGTGAGAGTTAGCCGGCCCGAATTCCAGGCACGCTTCGTCAACCGAAAATGCCTGCAGGTCCCCTACCCTCTTGATGGAGGCCAATGCAACCAGGAGCGCTGTCTTCATAGACAGGAACTTAAGCTCTGCTGATTGCAAAGGCTCAAATGGAGCACTCTGCAGGGCAGTTAGAACCACTGAGAGGTCCCAAGAGGGTACGAGGGGAGGACGAGGAGGATTTAGTCTCCTCGCTCCCCTCAGGAACCTGACGATCAGGTCGTGCCCTCCAGAGACTTACCATCAACTGCTTCGTGATGTGCGGCAATGGCGGCAACATACACTTTCAGGGTGGAGGGAGACAGCCTTCACTCCAACCCTTCTTGCAGGAAGGAAAGCACGACACTGATCGGGCATTTCGTGGGTTCTTGATATTTAGAAGAACACCAGTTGACGAAGAGGTTCCACTTCAACGCATAGGCATGTCTCGTGGACGATGCTCTAGCGGAAGTGATGGTAGCCACCACCGCAGGTGGAAGGGTACTCAAACCTGCCTCGTCCCGTCCAGGAGCCACACGTGGAGGTTCCAAAGATCGGGACGAGGGTGCCATAAGGTGCCCCGTCCCTGAGAAAGGAGGTCCTTCCTCAGAGGAATTGGCCAGGGAGGTGCTGTCGCGAGGAGTACTAGTTCGGAGAACCAGGTCCGGTTGGGCCAATACGGGGCAACCAGAATGACCTGCTCCTCGTCCTCCCTGATCTTGCGCAAGGTCTGCGCAAGGAGGCTCACTGGGGGAAACGCATACTTGCGTAGGCCCCGCGGCCAGCTGTGCGCCAGTGCATCCGTGCCGAGCGTGCCCTCGGTCAGGGAATAAAACCGGTCGCAGTGGGACGAGTCGTGGGAGGCAAACAGGTCTACCTGTGCGTCGCCGAACTGATCCCAAATCAGCTGGACCGTCCGGGGATGGAGTCGCCATTCTCCAGCGAGAGGCCGAACTCGAGACAGCTCGTCGGCCGCCTGGTTCAGGTGTCCCGGGATATAAATGGCTCGAAGCGACCTCAGATGCTTCTGACTCCATATGAGGAGGTGGCGAGCGAGTTGCGACATACGGCGGGAGCGCAGACCACCTTGGTGGTTGATGTACGCTACTGTTGCGGTATTGTCTGATCGGACTAGTACGTGCTGACCCCTGAGCAACGCCCGGAAGCGGTGCAGGGCGAGACGTACAGCCAGCAACTCGAGGCAATTGACATGCCAAAGGCGCTGGGGTCCTGTCCAGGAGCCCGCGGCAGCATGACCATTGCACATGGCGCCCCAGCCCGTGTTGGAGGCATCTGTTGAAACGACAACATGCCGGGAAACTCGTTCTAAGGGCACTCCGGCCCGTAGAAAATTGAGGTTCGCCCACGGGGTGAAGGTCTGACGGCAGGCTGGAGTCACTGGGACTTGGAGCGTGCCGTGTTGCCATGCCCACCTCGGGACTCGATCGCGAAGCCAAAGCTGAAGCGGTCTCATATGAAGCAATCCCAGCGGCGTTACTGCGGCTGCGGATGCCATATGCCCCAGGAGCCTCTGAAAAAGTTTCAGTGGAACCGCACTCTTGCCCTCGAACTGACGAAGACAAGTCAGCAGTGACTGCGCGCGCTTGCTCGTAAGCTGCGCGCACATGGCGACCGAGTCGATCTCCATACCGAGAAAAGAGATCCTCTGCACGGGGCAGAGTTTGCTCTTCTCCCAGTTGACCCGAAGGCCCAGACGAACTAGGTGCCGGAGCACTAGGTCCCTGTGTTCGCAAACCTGGTCTCGAGAGTGAGCTAGGATCAGCCAGTCGTCGAGATAGTTCAGGATGCGAACCCCGTGTTCCCGGAGGGGAACAAGGGCTGCCTCGACGACCTTCGTAAAGACGCGAGGAGACAGGGCTAGCCCGAAAGGGAGAACCGCGTACTGGTATGCCTGCCCCTCGAAAGCAAACCGTAGAAACGGTCTGTGTCAAGGTAAAATGGAGACATGGAAGTAGGCGTCCTTCAGGTCGATCGCTGCAAACCAATCCTGCGGCCGTACACACTGGAGGATGTGTTTGGCCGTTAGCATCTTGAACGGCAGCCTGTGAAGGGAGTGGATCAAGACGCGCAGGTCGAGGATTGGCCGTAACCCACCGGACTTCTTGGGTACAATGAAGTAAGGGCTGTAGAAGCCGGACTTCATCTCGGCTGGAGGGACAATCTCGATCGCACCCTTCGCCAGTAGGGTGGCGACCTCCACTCTCATGACAGGGGCATTGCCCCCGACCATAGTGAAGCAGACTCCCCTGAAGCGGGGAGGAGATATCGCGAACTGAATCGCGTAGCCGAATCTAATGGTTCTCGCGACCTAGCGGGACAGTCTGGGAAGCTCTAGCCAGGCCTCCAGAAAGTGCACCAGCGGGGTCATACGAACCACAGACGTACCGTCGGTGGGGCAGCGAGGCGGAATGACCGGCACCGGCGAGGGTGGCATAGCGGCCCTGTGCGGGGGCACGGTCATAAACCGCGTCCTGCCAGAGGAGGCCAGGGGAGGGCGCGCGTCCCACGGGGGCGTGCTCTGGCAGGGGTCTGGCGACAGAGGGGGGATGAGAGGAGCGTGGCCCGTGGGCGGCGCGTGCTGTCATCCACTGCCTCTTAAAGCTCAGAGAAAGAGCATCAGTTCTTTTAGAACAAGATTCTCCCCCAGCCCTCCACTGGGGGAAGGAGTGGTCCTGCTCCCAACTCCGAAGAACTGAGCCCTAACTCCAAGCTGCCCATCTCAGGAGTGCTGCTTAGCCAGGTGTTAGCCGGCTAAGGGGCAGAGACAGGCGGTGCCAGCCTCCAGCGACCTCCTCGTGCTCGGACCGGTGAAGGCTCGAGGGAAGGAGCCGCATGGAGGTGGCGTCGGCGGGAAGCGGACTAAGCAGACCACACCAACGGATGACCGTCAGTGCAGAGCCTCAGTCCGCTTCTGGAGTGATCGAAGACTGTTGGGCGCAGTCCTCAACCACACCGCCGACCAGGCTGCCCGCCTCAAGGGTGCTGCTTAGGCTGACGTGGCAGTCTAAGGGGCGGAGACGGGCAGCGCCACCCTCCTGCGACTACCTCCTACTCAGAGCTGGTGAAGGCCCGAGGGGAGCAGCCGCATGGAGGGGGCCTTGGCGGGAAGAAGACTAAGGAGACCGCACGGATGGATGACCATCGGTACAGAACCTGAGTCTGCTTCAGGTGGCCGAAGCCACGCCGCCAAAGAGCTCAGCCTGGGACATGGGGGAGCTGAGAAAATGAATTCTCAGACCCTACCACATCAACCTGGCTAAGCCCATGTCTGGACCACATAGTGGACATCACCTGACCCAGGATCACGCAGGTACCGATGTCGCCCGAGAGCGAGGTCAGTAGTGTGCGCGGCGGAACAACCAGGCCGGGCATGGGAGGCATAGCGTCCCAGCATAGGGGCGTGGTTAAAATTTTCCGCGTTCTGCCAGGGTTGGCCAGGGAAGGACTAGCGTTCCACTGCGGCCGGTTCGACAGAACTCCCGGGACAGCACTGCATCGAAGGCGCAGGCGACACACAGTACTGCATGACCGTGCCACGATAGTGACAGGGAACATACAGACCATGATCACCGTGCGATCGAAAGCAGCGAAGGCGGAGGACACCCGCGAGCAGCGAAAGTCACGTGGAGTCTCGCGCAGCGCAGGCATCCTGATGCACGTCCGGGAGAAGCTTACAGCGCTCGGGGGAGGGCGGGGCCACTCCAGCCGATGCTTTCAGCTGCCCGGGAAAGCATGGCTGACAGCTCTGGATCGGTCCCGGCAACGATGGCACTCCCGTGGGAGGCAACGCAGTCGAAACTTCATTTCCAGAGGAATCAAGCCCGCCTTGTGATGCTGTGAGTGCATGGTCTGCGATGTGGAGGGGGGTGTGGCCCGAGGAATTGACTCGTCGGTTGTTGTGCCACACCAAACCCTCAGATCACCCTGGCCACCAGCCAAAGTATCCCTTCTCGAGGAAGAGATAAATTGGGGTGTGGCAGAGGGGACTCTACTCACATGGAGATCATTGAGTCTTGATCTATAAACATCGCGATGGTCATGTTCCCGCAATGAAAACATGACTCATCAACGAGCGCTGCCAAGCGTGATTAAGCCCAACACGCAAAACAGCGCTCGCGACCGTTAGGCAGATGACCGCACAGTGCGCACACACATCCAGAAAATACACGGGCGAACCGTCTTGAAAAAGACGTGCCGCGTGCAGCTCTTTTAGAGAGTGGAAAAGCTCAGCAGAGTGCTGAAGCGCCCAGGGAGAAACACACTCACTGTCGGCAGATTACTGCACAAATCAGCAGCAGGAAATGCGATCTCGCTGGAAAGCGCCGTCACACAAACACACTGAAGAGCCGCTCGTCTCGAAGAGATTTGAGATGACACTCAAAAGGCTTGTGGAGTGAAGTACTGAACTTGGCTCCGAAGCGAAAACATATCTGCATTTGTGCAGCGTACTTCCTTATATACCCCCTGCGGCGGGCGGAGTTACGCTATGCAAATTCCGCAGACCCATGGCATTTCATTGCCATTGGCTCGTTTTATATACTCGAAGGTGAGAGGCTTTCTAAGCGAAACCCCAATCGTCGTCATCCGACGTAACTCGGAGTGACCACGAAAGGGAACTACAAATACATATGTTGACTACTGGACCTAATGATGATGATGATCAAAGTTCTTAATGAGGCAGGACCTCCTCCAGATATATTAAAATTTGCATGCTACAAAAACTCCCAAAATGGGTGCAGAGGTCTTGAAATAGTTTATGTCATAGATGTAAAACATTTTTGAAACACATCAAGTCATGTGGATCCGGGCTTGTCTCACTGTTTCTCACTTGTCTCCAACCTTAAAAGAATAAATAATGTTCAGTTGGGCATGCACTGTGACAACATCAACAGTGTTAAATTATGAAAAAGTTATATCAAAGCAGAGCTGTATTGAATTAAATTATGGTCACTCTAATTAGTCATTACACCTGCTGTTAAATGGTTAGTTCACCCAAAAATGTAAAATCGGTCAATAATTACTCGCCCTCATGTCTTTCCAAACCTGTAAGACTTTCGTTCATCTTCGGAACACAAATAAAGATCTTTTTGATGAGTCTTACAGTATTCTGTCCCTCCATTGACAGCTACACAACTATCACTTTTAATCCCCAGAAAGGTAGCAAACACATCATAAAGGTAATACATGTTACTCCAGTGGTTCAACCTCAATTTTATGAAGTGACATGAGTATATTCTATCCCTTAACCATAATTTATCACTTTATTTACAACATATTAAACTCAAACGCATGTTCACGAGAGCACCTCGACATTAACATGTCATTAGCAGACGACAAGAGCGTGAAAGCAACAATTATGTATTTTTGCACAAAGCACTCGCGTCAGTTCATAAAATTGAGGTTAAACATGGATTACTTTAATGAAGTCTTTACTACCTTTCTGGGGCTTGAAAGTGGTAGTTGTGTATACTGTCAATGGAGGGACAGAAATCTCTCAGATTTCATCTAAAATTTTGTGTTCTGAAGATGAGCGAAAGTCTTACAGGTTTGGAACGACATGAGGGTGAGTTAATCATGACAGAATTTTCTTTTTTTGGATGAACATGAGCTGAAGAGCAGTGTAATTTATCAAAATTGACTTGATAGTGTTGCTTTTACTTACAGGCCAAATGTCATTTAAGCTGCGCTTCATTTCAGCATATGTTGGACACACCATTTTTCCATTTGTGAGGTATGGCGATGATGGACGGATGTCAGGCCATTTCTCCAGGATCATCTTTGAAAGACAAGAAAAAAACAGTTTTCAACTATACCACACATGTGTGAACCTAATTTCATATGCACTTAGACACAGCCAAAACAATTTTCCAAAATAAGACACCCCTTCCATATAGAGGGTATGCACTGACGTCACTTTCCCGCCGAAGAGCTGTTGCGTGACTGGATTTAATAGGGGAATCTGCGAAAACGTGAGTAAAACAAACGATTATCAGTTTAAACTAAAGGTTGGACTCGATATAGTGTTCCTTACAACTTAACAAAGATCCAGTGATCTGTGGATATTGACATGCAGCCAGGAATCCTGTTTCCTGATATTTATATGAGCCTGATTTAGACACCAAAAAAAAAAAAAAAAAAAATAAATAATAATTTGCCTGTGAACGCTTTATATACCGACAATATAAGTCCGGGTGATCACTTCTATCAATGTTATATATATTATATCGTCCAGCCCTAAAACTTTTATAGTTTTTTGTCAATGTTTATTTAAAAACATCCAGTTATGCGCTCCATTTGCTTCTCTGTACTGTAGTGATGGGTCGGTCATGAATGATTCGTTTATTTTGAACGAATCTTTAATATGACTCGGGACTACTGAGTCTGTACTGGAAACAGAAATTATTAGTTCATCTCTTGAGTCTTCGGGTTCGAGTCCGAGTCTTTTGTTCTTCCTGTCAGTCCCATAGAGGCTATGCTGTCAGTACCGGAAAGAGAAATGATTAGTTCATCTCTCGAGTCTTCGGGTCTGATTCTTCTCTCTGAGTCTTTCATTCTTTTGTCACATGACAGCGCTGGACACATAAATGAGTTACTAATTTTTTAACAGTAACATGCTACATTTTTGGTCTCAAATTATAGCTTTTTAATTTCTTTAAATTTATAATTTAAGAATTTCTGTTATGATGGATCTTTTCCATATGGATGAGGTACTAAAGAGTTGGTAATGCTTTAAACTTTATCTATGATGGGGCAAACCACTTTGATAAAGATATAGATATATATATATATATATATATATATATATATATATATATATATATATATATATATATATATATATATATATATATAGTCTAATAACAACAGTTCCGTGACATAAAACTAAACGACTCGAACCCGAGAGATAAACTAATCAATTCTGTATCCGGTACCGATTGCATAGCTCAGCTTATGTAGTCACGTGTTGAAAGAAATGACTCGAACCCGAAGTCGATAGACTCGAAACGTGAACTAATCAATTCTCTATCCGGTATTACAGACTGCAAAGCTCAGTTTATGAGGATGTCACGGGATGAACGAACGGCTTAGATTGGGTAAACTAACAGACTGCATAGCCTGAAGACCCAGATAAATAAATTAATTGTTTCTGTTTCTCATAATTTGGCCTCTTCCTTGCATTGCATTTTTTTTCTTATTCTAAATGTGATCAACATTTAAAGTGTTTGGGGAATTTGGCTATTGACATGTAACATTTAAATACATTCTGCTGAAATTAACGAAATGACTTGAAAAAATATTTATTAATTTTTATGAATGAGATGCAAAGATCCAAGTTAGTAAAATGATCCGAACTTCCCACTACTACGTCACGTGCATACATATTAAACTCACCATTCCAAGAAAACTGTGACGTCTGGGATATTCTCTAATGATTTCTTCAGCAGTTCTTGCAGTTTGTTGAGGTGGTGTGTGTCTCACGAACTCCTCGACTTGGCTGTGAGGACTTCTTGCTTTCTTTTGCCACTCAATCATTGTCAGTCATCAAACAGCTCAGACTATATTGGAATAAAAAAATACTGTATTGAAATTACGGAAGACAGCTAAAAAAAAAAAAAAAAAAAAAAAAAAAAAAACATAAGTAATTATCTGTACCTGGATCTGTAGTAGCCCCAGCACTGCACATTTCGTATCTCTAATCATTATTCAACTTACCAACTTGTTAGTAGAGGGACTCCAAGACCGGTGCCAGATAAGGAAGACATCCAAAATGTGTACTGTACACTGTCCAGGACCAGAGTTGAGAACCATTGTCATCCAGCAGCATAATACTTTCATTTACTCCTTTCTGTGTTGGAATGAAGCAGAAAAAAATAAATATTTTCAGAAAAGTAAACTAACTTAGTCCTTAAAAACTTGTTACTACAGTAAATCAAGGTAATCTGTGTATTGGAAAACATCAACTTTCTTTAACTAATCATGAACTAATCGTTTATTTGTTGCACAATGTTTCCCATTTCAATGTTGTTGGGAATATCTGCACTTTTTCATCTTTCTTTCATCTCGGGAGATTTCAGCGAATTCAAACGCTTCTCACTGCACCTCACAGCGCTGTTGTGGTGTCGTGTGACCGATGTCTGAGCTCGCGCCGCTGGGCCGAGCTGATAAATGGTCCGTGCACTACGGTTCATATGAGTAGAGCTCTTTCGTTCCGCATTTAGTGACAATTGTAGTCGCACCTGTACAAAAAAAGTACGTTACCAGTCTGGAGCACTGCTTCAGCTGTGACAGCTTAAAGTCCCTTTAAGACATTTGCTATCACGAATAAACAATTGCTATCCGTAAAACAGGCGTAATGCTAGTGATTTCAGACTAAGACCTACTTAGTTTATTGTAGTAAGTAACGTTAACTGGTAGTAAACGGTTTCGCTAGTATAATGTTATAATTAATTACTTTATTACTGCTAGCGACCTAACGGCGATAGCTAGGATTAATTTCCAATCGATCTCACTTCCCGGAGATCATTAAAACGGTCTAAAGGGAACTTCGTTTTTAAAAAATATAAAATTCATATTTAGAATAATTATATTCAACGTCTCAGTACACAATACTTAATGTTATATATACATAAAAACGATATGACTTACCTTTCATAATCAGGATGCAGCAGCAGCTCCTGCGTTGACTGTCTGTCACTGGACCGTTAAAATTTGAACCGTCGCTGCAGAAACCGTAGGCTATTTAACCCAACAGTCGGGTTATTTCTAGAAATTACCCAACGATTTTAAAAATGACCCAATATTTTTGGAAAATAACCCAACATATTGACCCAATATGTGTAACCCAACGGTTGGGTTACACAAATAACCCAACGTTTTTTACCCTATAGGGTTGGAGATGAACTGTGCAGGACAGTCGATCGGCAGGAGCAGGATTGGGCACCCCTGTACTAGTTGTTACACCCAGCAGCTGGGCACTCCTCCTTAGTCCTTTGCCATTCCATCATGAACTACATTTCCCATAAACCTTTGCCCTGACACATTATGTTCTGATTAGTAGTGTTTGATTAGGGTTGGAGATGAACTGTGCAGGACAGTCGATCAGCAGGAGCAGGATTGGGCACCCCTGTACTAGTAGCTTTCAGTACATTGTGTTTCTTCCAGTTGATTATGTAAAAACAGTCATGTTCATAAAGGCAAAAATGGACAGTATGAGCTCTTTACTGTGTTAAAAGGAAAAAGTTAAATAAAGTCTTGGGATAGCTATAATGTTTATTTTTATGACTGGGTATGTTTAGCCATAAAGTAATAATAAATTTAAAAAAATCAAACAATATGGACCGTAAATTCCATATCTCTGTTACTTTGTGGAGAAGAGAAGATGAGTATCATTAATAGGCGGTGGGCCGGACCTCGAAATTACGAATTTAATACTTACCTCACAGCTGTCTACGTTTTTTTTTGCTGAGGTCATGTAATAAAATCGTATAAGTACTATAGACATTGTTTCCAACTTTGTTGTATGCACATTTGACGCAAAATGTCCTTACAAACTCTTACTTTTTTAAACCGGCAAAGAAGCAGGAGTACTAATCATAACGTTAGAAAACCTCCCGTTTCCTTGACAACCAATGTAAATAATGAACACAGATTCTACAGCGGAGGCATATAATCTTTGTCAGTGACCAGAAAGCTGGGCCATATAGTGAAACTGACGCATAGCTTGTCTAACGGCAGATGAAGTAAAACCGTAAATCTCTGTAAAGTCCTAATCATAAATACAGTGCATGTTCACAATAACGGTTTAAATAAATAAAATAATACATGTTTTACCTCTGATATAAACATTTAGATTAAATATGCCATTCTCATTAATGGTGTTAAACACTTTAACTACATGAAATAAATACTGAGAAGTTACAACATTTTTATATTCAATAAATATAAATATTTGTTGTAGATGCAATGCTTTTGAACACTTCTCCTCTGGCATGCTGTGTTTTAATGTTTTAACTAATTGCTTATGATAATAGCAGATTGTCTGAGAAAATGGTTTCGTGCAAATAATGCACAACAACCCAGCGGGCACCTTGACGTCAATTTAACATCAATATGACATCAACATTGATGTCAAAATGACGTCACGAAATAGGTCAAAAATGAAAGTCATATTGACGTCAAAGTGTCGATGTCAATTTGATGTCAAGATTTTGACCTCTGCTGATGTCATTTTGCCAAACAAAAAGGTGAAATGCATGGCCGTACACTTATTACCAGCTTCACTTAAAACCAACCAGATTTACTTTATTTAATTTCCGGTTTAATGAAATCATATTTTGTATTTTAAAGTCACCATGATGGTGGTTAGCGTTTGCTTTAGTTGTGCTCTTGATCCTTGACTTTTAATTATAAAATTTTCTCTGGCTGCTCTAACTGTGTGTTTATAAAGCACATGTGTCATAGCTAAAACAGCCATGAGAAAATGAGATCAGGTGATGATGGTGGTTTATTTATGCAGAAGATATCATCATGTAAATGCCCGAATCTCTGATCTTATTCAGTGTTTAATGTTTTGATTATATAGGACTTAATATTGTATTTAATATTGTGTAATTCATAATAGAAGTCATTTAATTCTTCAGCATGTCTACAGTTTTATCAAACAATATACTTTTTTTTTTTTTTTTACTATTTAGTGCACAAAACCCTTTAGTCTATGGCAGTACTTAGACACACATATACATCAAGAAACAGCATATGAATCTCAACAATGGTGACAATCAAACAAAATAACCAGATAATCAGATCAACTCCAGCTGCATAATTTATTAAAGCCGCAATGCATGCTGGGAGATATGGGTGAGTTTTGATTGGTGGTACCCAGCATGCACTGCAGCATGAAGCATTTCATTGATTGTCACCATTGTTGAGAGTCATACACTGATTCTTGATGGCTAAGTAATAATGTAGAGAAAAAATTGAATGCACTAAATTTCTTCAAAATCATTAATATTATTTGATAAACAACTGCTCTCATACTGTTAAATTAAATGGCTTCTATTATAAACCTTTAAAAACACAAGTCCTATATAATCAAAGCATTAAACTCTCGTCAATAAACAGCCAATAGCACCTGATCTCATGGCTTTTTTTAGCTATAACAATTGTGCTTTATAAACACACAATTATAGCAGCCAGAGAAAATTTTCTATTACTAAGTCATGGATCAAGAGCACAACTAAAGCAAACGCTAACCACCATCATGGTGACTTTAAAATACAAAAATATTTATGATTATGATTTCATTAAACCAGAAGTTAAATAAAGTAAATCTGGTTAGTTTTAAGTGAGGCTGGTAATAAATGTACGGCCATGCATTTCACATTTTTGTTTGGCAAAATGACATCAGCAGAGGTCAAAATCTTGACATCAAATTGACATCGATACATTGACGTCAATATGACTTTCATTTTTGACCTATTTTTTGACGTCATTTTGACATCAAGGTGCCCGCTGGGAAGGTCTATCTGTTGCCATTAAAAATAGAAATCAATTAAAAATACTATTTGGCCAGTGGAAAAGATTGAGAAAAAAATTTGATTTATTCATTCAAAAACAAGGCAAGGATAGGCTACTAAATTATTTGTATTAATAAAATGAGAGCATATGAATAAAGCGGAGCGGTGTGACGCTTTAATATAAGTTAAAAAACTTAAACATACGTTTAATTTATATAAGTTTAACCCCTTACTAGTCAGCCCCAATTTTGGCAAGTGATGCATACATGACATACCCAAAATAAAAAGGTAGCTGCTCAGAAGTCATTCTGAATAGACACAACCAATATATATTTAAAAATCCAACCCTTGAGAGTTTACAATTCAAGACTCAAAATTAACCAGACTGTTATTAATATTGAGATAAATAAGCTCAAACATAGAAACGAAAACAACAAATATTAAGAATATATTTATTAAATGTATAAAATTATGTGAATTTAGGATTGCAACTTATAACCACAACTAAAACATGGGGATTTTTTAAAGACAATCATCCCGCACATCCTATTCTATAATAAAATCAGCTAATCGAATATTCGAAAATCGTGACTCATCCCTAATTAATATAGTGTTATTGTGTAAGTGGATGACATGACAAGCAGCAAAAGGCAGTGCAATTTGTGTGTAAGTGGGGTCAAATGTTCATAGCAAATTTCAAAATAAACCAATGTAGCGGCATCATAGTGTAAACTACCAGTGTATTTGTGCAAGAGTCAATCAGCTGCCCTTAGGTTACTGGAGGGTGGGGGTGGAAGGAAGAGGCTCTCTATGATTCCCCTATAGAAAGTTAAGAGGATGGATTTTTGGGAGATGAGCCTTCCTCAACTGTGGGAGGAAGTGCAGAGGTTTTTGGACTTTCTTGGCCAGGTTCTGTTGGTGGTGTCGATAGATCGAGATGGGTCATCTGTGATGTGGATACTAAGCAACTCCGTGATCTTGACCTGCTCCATCATGGTGCTGTTGATGTGATGATTGTCAACGATCACCTCTGTAGTCATTTGGGTGTGGAGAGATATGATGTTGTCCTGTCCGTGTCTGTGAGTTAGATAAACAACTGAATTATATTCAGATAAATAAACACAGAAAGCGCACATTACTCATTTTAAATCACACTTTTCATCTTGACATTTGTATTAAGATGCTAACCATCTTAAACGAGCTTGCCAAGACTACTGCAGTTCTGACCACAAATAATTTTGTTAAATAACTCAAAAACAGCCATCTTTAACTAAAATATTTTTCCACCATACAGTATACCTGTTCTGTTATGTAGGCGAAGCCCAACCACTATCAATCGTGACAATCAACCATAATTGTCTTAAATAACTCCATGACTACCACTATAAAGTTGATTTGAAATCATTTCTTTGTTTTGGTTTGCACTCTTTTTAGCTGATAATTAGTCTAGCTTACTTGTAGCCTAGGTAGCTTGCTGTAACCAATACCGTTTACCCCGTGATTCTCCCTTACTAGTCAGACTTATTTCCTGCTGTCTTCCCGTTTAAATATTTTTCCCGTAATTATCCCGTATTTGATTACTCTTTGCTTAGTTCATTGTGTATGTACCGAATGATTATTTTGGATTAGCCTAAGCAACATACCGTTAGACCTAACGTCAGCTTTACTGCTCCACTACCCACATTCTTTCGTGGCTAACGTTACTGTTTTCATCAAAAAAACATTTTATAGCTTGCAGTCTTAAATACAACTTATATGAAAAGCATTAAGATATAGGGGTGTATAATCATTGCAAAACAAATCTTACCTTGACGTTGTCTTGCCGAGACACGCGGTCTCTCCAGAGTGGGTTGATTTGGCTTCAGACTGACGCGACGCCGCCGGTTCAACGAATAACGTGATTGGCCAAATCAATTCAACAAGGTAACAACACGAGCGTTGATTGGATCTCACTCCGGCCAACGTTTGTGATCAGCTAGCGAAATTAAATCTATTTTTATACTTTAATGTGCAACAATTGGCGTTGGAAACAATCGGTAATCTTTTTGTGAATTATTCATACAGACAAATAAAAAAAATGAGCCAGACAGCTGCTGGGTAACTGTCAAATCAAAAACTAAACGAGATAGACGGACTTGGCCCACTGCCTATAACTGAACAGAGCTGCTCACACTTACATTTTCACTTCAACTAAAAAGAGAAAAAGACATGATTGTTAGGAAACCAGTTACAATTTTTAAAGTTATAATTTAGAGACATTTTAAGAAATAATCATTTGCCTGTTGAGAGTATGTTGACAGTCTGTGTAGTTGTATAGCTGAGCTCCAGAAAATCAGTAATGAGGTGACAGTTACAGATTTGAAAAAAAAAAAAAAACAATTTTAGCATATAAAGGGTTTTTTCAGGACGACACCGTTTTAAATAGAACTGTTACTACGTGTAAAGAACTATCTTTCGAGTGTATTTATACTGCAATTGTTTTTTCTTTAATCAGATGGCATGCAAGAGACCAAAAGCACAAGTGAGTAAAATATATTTAATGCACCCAGTCCAACGTTTCATTAACAGTTTGTAAAGAGAAATTACTACTTAATGATTTTGTCTGTTTTTTTATTTTTATTTTGTTATTCATAACTTTCTGTACCAGAGCAACTGTTATTTTACAAAGGTGAGCTATTTCTTTTCTAGTCACATAACACAGGCTTAGACAAAATGTTTGTTCATTTCTGCACATTAAGCCAAACTTTGATTAACTTCAAGATTGTTATGATCTGAAGAATGTATCTTTTCATATGTTTTTTTTTTTTTTTTTAAGCATTCACAGCTCAGACTTTGAACAGAGACATGAAGTTGAGAGATTGGGGTGGAAAGTTGTATTTCTTCAGCTCTGAAAAACTCAACTGGTCAAGCAGTCCTGCTTTCTGTGTTTCAAAAGGAGCCGATCTGGTGACCATAACCAGCCAATCAGAACAGGTAAGACTGAGAAATCTAACTGTTACTGAGAAAGTAACTGATGTATTCATTAATTCATTCAGTCATTCATTCATGTGCCTTTTCTCTATTAGATATTTCTGTACTCTGAAATAAAAGACCAGTATTGGATTGGTCTCAATGATCTGCAAACTGAAGGACACTGGGTTTGGGTGAATAACCAAACTCTCACTGAAACTGGAGTACAGTAAGAACTCTGTCTGCAATTGTTTGTTAATCAATGTAACACACTGTTCGACTACAGGAAAGAACATTAAAATATTTGCAATAATGGTATATTTTACAACAGCGGTTCTCAAAGTGAGGTCCGTGAACAATAGCCAGAGGGTCCGCAAAATAATTTGCTATACCGTAGTTTCCATAGTATTATTATTATTTTATTATTATTTATTTTTTGATCAGCTGCTAATCCAATCCACTATTTATTTTATAGGCTATTTATATTTTTCATTCTTGTTTTGTTCTGAATAACGTTAAATTAAAAAGGATTTGTTTTTGGGGAAATAAAATGCATGATTATAATGTTTGTAAACATTTTGTTTTATTTCACAGTATTTTACATTATTTTTAATGTAATAATAAAATGCAAAGTGCATGTTATTGTTACTGTTACTGAAAAGTGCATATTTACAAATGGGGACCATTTTCACCTATTAAACAAGCATATTATGTTAATTAATCCCACCCACATTAACTGAGAGGGTCCCTGGCCCCAAAAAGTTAGAGAACTGTTATAAAAAGGAGAAAAAAAAAAATTCCTGTAAAAAAAAAACGGTTAAAAGTCAGCAAATAACTATTTCACTAAATTACATGCAAAAACTCTAAAAATTTACTTTACAGTCAAAATGTATTAAATTACATTATATTACTCTTGATAATTGCTTATTAAACCATGGAAAAATGGAAGAATTAAAGAAGTAAATGTAAAATTAGGCATTTATAAAGTTATTTTATAATAACGCTGTCTATCTACAGTAATTTTCTTTTAATATAGTTTTTCTGTGTCAAATAACTAAAAATGTAATATGTAAATAAATTGAAAACAAATGTTTGTATATTTAGTTTTAATTTTAATTTTTACAGATCCAATTTCACAACTTCTTTGACCAATTTCTAATTAAGTACTTAATAATAGCAAATGTACAGTCAATTTCTGTTAAATTAACTAAATGTACAGTATAAGTACAGAATACCTGCATATTTACAGTATTAGTCATTGAACAAACACGTGAATGATAGGAAATACACATTAAATATCCACATTAAAAGGCAATTGCTGTATACCTTTATACTCTAATATAACTGTTATTTTATACATTTACAATTATATTTTATCCAAAGTGACTTACCAATTAAGTGAACAATAAAAGCAACAAGTGCAGTGACAAGTCTCAGTTAGTCTAGCACAGTACAAATAGCATTTTTTTATTTAAAAAAAAAAATTTTTAAATAACAAAGTGTTTCTTGAAAATGAGTAGGGCAGGTCATTCCACCAGCAGGGAACAGTCCAGGTGAAGGTCAGTGAAAGTGATTTTGCATCTCTTTGGGATGATGGCACCACAAGGTGCCGTTCACTTGCAGAACACAAGCTTCTGGAGGACGCAGAGATCTGAAGCAGTGAGTTAAGGTATAGGGCTACCTTTAAATATCACTCTTGCTGCAGCATCTGGATCAGTTGCAGAGGTTTGACTGATGCTGGAAGGCCTGCCAAGAGAGTGTTACAATAGTCCAGTCTGGATAGAACAAGAGCTTGGACAAGGAGTTGTGTAGCTCTGTGTTACACAGTTCAGATGTTATGGGAAGAAGGAGGCGGGAACCGGCGAACATTCAACAATCTTTAATATCAAAAATAAAACAAATATTTAATAATAAAATAAACAAATACAAAACGAAAGTAAAAGACACCAGCCCCTCACGGACGACTGCTGTCACATATAATAAAACATAAAACACAAGATAAGTCCAGGCCTGTTCCTCACTCGATCTCCACTGTCGTTGCTCCTCCTTTTATGCTTCCGCTCCTCCGTGAGAGATACGAGACCGGTGCGTCTCACAGGTGTCGCTCATCAGTAATCACGCCACCGGCCTCGTGCCGTTCTCTCACAGCCCTCTGCCTCGTCCTGCTCGCCACTCTCTGATAGGAAGGTCCTGATATTTCTTATGTTGTCCAAGGCACATCAGCAGGATCACACAGCAAGTATGGTTTGGCAGAAACCATAAGCAGTTCTGTCTCTGCAAGATTGAGTTGAAGGTAAAGGTCATTCATACAGCAAGACATTTTCATCAGGTATACTGAGATGCGAGCAGCAACCTTCAGAAATGTAGAGATGTGTCATTAGGATAGTGATAGAAAAAGACATGTTTTAAATGACAGAGCCTAGTAAAAAAAAAATATATATATATATATATATATATATATATGGGTGGCATCTAACACAATCGCGGTCTTACTGTAGCAAACCTTACGCAGCCACAAGTCACAAGGATCAAATGAATATTCACATGGGTAAATATACAGTATAAAACTAAATACAACAGTGCAATCATATGGAATCAGAAGACTCAGGCATTCAGATTTTTTTAAGTTTCTACTTCCACCTTGTTTGCCATGATCATCTGCCGTCTTTCCACATGACCTGAAATCACAAAAAAAAAAAAAAAAAAATGTAATACCCAGTATTACATTCACATATGTCAGAATATGTTCCACTGGGACAATGCAAAACCTCAACCGAAAAAGAACTATGTTTTCTTCAAAATATTCTCGAAAGGAAGAATATGGTTTTAACATTGACCACCTGTTTCTGCTCTTGAAGGTTTTGGATCCAGAGGGTCCCTCAGAAAAGTGAACCTGATAACTGGAGAGGAGCCGATCCCAATGGAGAGAACTGTGCTGTTGCAAGAAATTTTTCCGACTATTTAAACAGTTGGTCTGATATTTCTTGCAATAATCAGAATAAGTTTATCTGTGAAAATATTTTTTAATTTACCTCCTTCATTGATATGTAATGAAAGAGGTCTATTTCCATGCACATGTTTAGAAAAGAAAAACGTCTTACTTAGGATTTTGTTGCTTATTCAGTTAAAATGCTGTAATTTTCCTCCAGTGAAACGTTATTTCGACATAATAAGGGGACATTCTAATATGCATTAAGCTACATTTAGCGTTCTTATAATGAGTTTCTGGAGGAAAATGCTTAACGTCAAATTAAACGCTTTGCGTTCATATTCTGGACTTATCTGATTTTTGTAGTATACTTTATTATGATTTTAGTATCATATTGATTAATAAATGCACGCACAATTATCCGTGAACTTGATAAATGTTGCAGATATGTTTTAGGCTACTATCCACAAACAAATTGCTTTCAATTATGTGTGCAAAATTCAGAATTCAACGAATGTGCAGCAATTTGTACAAATAGAGACATTTTTGTGAATAAAATACATTTTTGTTTTATTTTGTATTTATACACACACACACACACACACACACACACACACACACACACACACAGTAAAATACATTTAAAATTCAAAAGCATATGAATGTTAAATAAGGTTAGATGTTAAAAACATGGTTAATTTAATATTCGGTTTAAAATTTCGACCACACACTGCATTCTTACAATAGCCGTTCTTACAATATCACTATGTGTAATTGCCAAATAAGTTATTTGCCATTAATATGCAACGTTTTAGAAAAGTATAAATTAGTAGAATATCCAGTGTTATGAAAACAGTAGGTCAACATAACTACAATGCATTCTATAATTCCCGGTCTTATTCTGCCCTCTAGTGGCATATCGAAATGAATACAAACCTTAACATATTTACTAACAGACCAAACACAGTAAATAATCATACTAATAAAGTATGTACAACAAAATCTGATGAGCTCAGAATATACGCGTTTAATTCCACGTTAAGCAAATTGCCGAATACACTCAAATGAGATCGACTCAGACGTCAATAAATGGACGCGCAAATTATAATCACTAATACAAAATAAAACAAAAATGTCTTTTATACACAAAAATGTCTCTATTTGTACAAATTGCTGCACATTCGTTGAATTCTGAATTTTGCACATTTGAAAGCAATTTGTTTATGGGTAGCCTAAAATATCTGCAACATTTATCAAGTTCAAGGATAATTGTGCGTGCATTTCTTAATCAATATGATACTAAAATCATAATAAAGTATACTACAAAAAAATCAGATAAGTCCAGACTATGAACGCAAAGAAACTCTGTTTTACTTGACTTGGCTTGCACTGCCTTAGCCTAGCACTATTGCGACTATTATTATTATTATTATTATTATTAATACTAATATTAATTTAACTATTATTGTTGTTGTTGCACTGCATTCGTTGAATTCTGAATTTTGCACACATAATTGAAAGCAATTTATTTGTGGATAGTAGCCTAAAACATATCTGCAACATTTATCAAGTTCACGGATAATTGTGCGTGCATTTATTAATCAATATGATACTAAAATCATAATAAAGTATAGGCTACTACAAAAATCAGATAAGTCCAGAATATGAACGCAAAGCGTTTAATTTGACGTTAAGCATTTTCCTCCAGAAACTCATTATAAGAACGCTAAATGTAGCTTAATGCATATTAGAATGTCCCCTTATTATGTCGAAATAACGAGATATTTATGTCGAAATAACGAGATATTATGTCGAAATAACGAGATATTATGTCGAAATAACGACTTATTATGTCGTAATAACGAGATATTATGTCGAAATAACGAGATATTATGTCGAAATAACGACTTATTATGTCGTAATAACGAGATATTATGTCGAAATAACGAGATATTATGTCGAAATAACGACTTATTATGTCGTAATAACGAGATATTTATGTCGAAATAACGACTTATGTCGAAATAACGACTTATGTCGAAATAACGACTTAAGTCGAAATAACGAGATATTATGTCGAAATAACGAGATATTATGTCGAAATAACGACTTAAGTCGAAATAACGAGATAAGTTTTCTTTATTTTTTTTTCTCACCTTGCGGTTCAGGGCTTCCGTACTCAACAGCACTTAAACAGTTCAGTTAATCACTGATAACCCCTTCATTTGCTCATGTCTGAATTTAAACAGTGCCGTTTTACTGTTGCCTTTTTAAAGCCACAATGCTACAGGTGAAGGAAAAGTGGCAAAACTACAAAATATTTTCACTTCTGATTTGTACAGTGACAGAAATGAGAACAGAACTTACCAGCTTTTGAACATGGCTTCTCTGGAGATTTAAATGTGTCACTTCTTTTTCATAATTTACATTTTGGGGTAAACAAGTGGTGTGACAGTGTCATTATCATGTTTTAATTCATAATCAGTCTCTAAATTATAATGCATCTCATTTTTATCATGAGGGCATGAAACATTTCACCTCTGCTTATTAAGCTTCAGGGCAGCTGTCAGAACTTTTGCACAGGCAAGGCTCTGATCCAAAACCTACTGAGCTGTCTCACTGTCTACATGGTCAGCTCCCTTATAAGGCAGCATCCTTATTGTCATGGAAGCTCCTAAGTAACTCATTTGGAACACTATAGGCAGCATGTGCAACACATTGCAACAATTAATGCTCATGGGAGACTTGTAAGGGCACATTCTGAACTGTGTTTTGCAACCCTTGCAGGGCACTTAAGGAAGGGGATGTCATTTGTTGAATAATTTCAAACAAAAGTGAACACCAGAATCCCTTCACAAAGCACTCTTATATAGGGCTGTGAATGTTTTACTGTGAATGTAATGAGGCAGTTCAAATTCTGATGAGCTGTTAACCAGAATCATTGCGATCGAAAGAGACGTTTCTTGGTTCAGTGAGGTTTTGACTGAAAGAGCCTTTAAAAACCCAAATCGTTCAGATCTGATTTTGAAGCTGTTCAATAGAACTTTAAAGAGGTACAAAACAACTTTACAAAATCTATATTTTATTAGGCCACATAACCATATGTCTGCAAAGACTAATATGTCTGCGTGATCTCAGAAGTAAACTGACGCGCCAAAAGACAAAAGGGTCTCTTTTATTGTTTCACAGGTACACAGTGCTTCACTGCCTGTGTGTCCTTTGCTGCGAGCCCAGATATCCCCTATAGTCTGAGGTCAGTAACAATGGCGTAGCATGTTTGGACAGAAGACAAGACAGAGTTATTTATTAAACTCATAAAAAACAAAAGAATTACAGGTAAGGAATAGTAAGGAATAAATGAAGCATTCCATTAAATTACAGTTTTTCTCGATTGTTTACACACATTTTCTGAAAGCATGCCTCATATTCTCAGAACTCTACACACAAATCAAAAAACACACACACACAATGGGCAAAACCCCTCAATTCTCCTGCAAAATGAAACTTTGCATTCAAAACAATGTTATTTCTTCCCAAAATGGTATTTTGTTTTCAAATGACACACACAAACCATCATATGATAGACATTTAGAAGAACCAGTTGAACACTGATGTGCTCAGTGTAAAACACTATGATGAATGGAAAACACTTCCTCTCCACTCATCATAATGACTTTTTTTTGTTCAGCGTTACACTTACTACAGACAGTACATAAGTGTGTTGTAAAATATTTGAGAATATTGTTTTTACTCAGAACACACAAATACATGGTAACAAATATATTTTATTTAAAAATTTAAATAAACCGTGCAGCCGACGAGCTCTCGGAGACTAAATCTGCCTCGCCCACTCTCCATACCCTCTTGGGACTTGTCTCTGGTCCTTTCGGCACTTCAGAGACCACCCTTTGAGCCCTTGCAATCAGCTGAGTTAAAAGTTCTGTAGAGCTGCGGGCTGGGCGACACCTAACGTTCGCTAGGCTTTATAGCCTACATGTTGAGCCGGTTTCTTCCTCGGTTTCTTCCTGTGTGCTCGCTTCAACCAGCCGGTAACACTGAAGTTCCTGCTTTAGTGTCAATTTGCTGTGCCCCTTCCCTCCACATGGAGCGGATATGTGCTGTAACGAATATGACTTAGCTCAAATGATTATAGGGAATCAAAATTATGAATCGGGTTGATTCATCTATATTCTTACAATATTAATAAATTATTGAAGCTGAAATTTAGACTTGTTCGTATACATCAATGTTCAATTACAATGAATTATAATTCAATCATTAATATACCAAAATGTCCCTCTTTCAGATCAATTAATCAGAGTAATTTTAAGGGAAATTAATGTATTAATTAAACAGTTGTTTGTCCCGCAAACTGGTCGTAAAATTAATTCCATCAACTTCTCAACAAAATTATCTCTTTCTTATAATTCGAAGAAAGCTATATTTTCCTGGCCATGGAAAATTACTTTCTTGTTCTTATAAAATGTAGGTTACTTAACAGTAGCCTAGCGCATTTGTAAAGCGTAGCTTGATCTTCGTTTCATTGACTTGTAAAATGAACACTTATACAGAGACAATCTAGGATATACTGGGTTTTTAATAATTGGACTAATACATTGAACTAATGAATACAAAAATACTACAGTTTACCCGAGTAAATATGTATATACAGGACACGTAAACAAAATACAAGACTAAACGAGTAACGAAAATGAGAGAGAGAGAGAGAGAGAGAGAGAGAGAGAGAGAGAGAGAGAGAGAGAGAGAATGAAAGGGAGAAGTGAAACTAACGTTCCGGATGAGAGAGATCACCGAGATGATCTCAGCATGGCAAAATCACAGGCAATGTAACCTCGAGAGACAACAAGAAATCAGATTAATCAAATCACAAATCAAAATACTTGCGTATGGTTCTCTTTGTATTTGCTGAAGAAGAGCTCCTTTAAGAGCGGGGCGTGTTTCCTCGTGTCTTCGGGGCGAGCAGACTCGCGCGCAGTTTAAAGGTTCACTGAAACGTGAAGTGGCCAGAAACATGATTCAGAGTTCAGTTCCCTTTGTGGAGGGAGTAACGAATATGAAAAAACTTAGTAAAGAAAATAAAACGGAGATGAGGACTCCCTAGGTCCCATGGAGCCAGGAATTTCCTCAGACGCAGTGCTCGTGCACGTCCTCAATGAAGAGGAGCGCGCGCCGCGGGATTTTCAAAAGAGTCTTTTCCTTTGAGTTGAAGTTGTCGGCTGAAGTTCGAAGACGAAACAAAACTAAAAGACTTAAAGAAAATAAAATATAAAGCCCCCTAAACGGGAGCCATTGATGGTCTCCCTGATGAGGAGGGTTCGAACAAGCAGGAACAAACAAGACGAAAGAAAATACCGAACTCAACTGAACGGAACGCGGAGTGTTCCGCTTTTCTAGGGTACCGAAATTTCCCTCCTCCCTGGCGCTTGGGCCAATTGGAACCAGGGTTATTATAGTTTTGCATTTTTCATTAGTTTTTATTTTTATTTCGTTTTGACTTTTTGTTTTCAAATTCAGTTTAGTTTTAATTAGTTTTTAAAGTGGGTTTGCTAGTTTAGTTTAGTTTTTATTTTTTGAAAATGCTTAGTTTTAGTTTAGTTTTTATTAGTTTTAGTGTTAGTTTTAGTCTTTTTTGTAATTTGGGTTATTTGTCAGGGGCAAGATTCAAAAAAGTCAGAAAAAGTATTGTGTAGTAATAAAAACATAATACAATTTTAGAAAAAAATTCACACCCCATTGAAATTCCTTTACCTCTTACAAAATCCACACGCTGTACCAAAAATCTACACATCTTCTATACAGAATTCACACCCTATACAAATACCACAGCTGTACAATTTTCACACCCTATACTAAATTTACCCTATGGGGAGAGTGGGGTGATTTGTGCCAGGGGGAAAGTAGTTCCACCTCTTGTTTCTGGAAAACCATAGAAGAAATTGGTCATGTGACCACATAATTTTGAAAAGCAATCACTTTTACTCATCCTCCAAAGAAGAGAGACACATGGCATGAGAGTTAAACACATTTTAGTGCATAAAACGTCTCGGTTACGGATGTAACCCTCGTTCCCTGAGTGGGAACGGAGACGTTACGTCGGATGACGACGATTGGGGTTTCGCTTAGAAGCCTATCACCTTCGAGTATATAAAACGAGCCAATGGCAATGAAATGCCATGGGTCTGCGGAATTTGCATAGCGTAACTCCGCCCGCCGCAGGGGGTATATAAGGAAGTACGCTGCACAAATGCAGATATGTCTTCGCTGAGGAGCCGAGACTGGCCCCAGGCGTTTTTCAGCGGTACAGCGGAAGTGGCAGGAAGACGTAACGTCTCCGTTCCCACTCAGGGAACGAGGGTTACATCCGTAACCGAGACGTTCCCTTTCGTGGTCACTCCGAGTTACGTCGGATGACGACGATTGGGGTTCCAGTCTAATCACGCCACCTCGGCTGTCTTCCAGTGCCCTGCGTAAGTCTGAGCTCCCTGTTGTGAGACTAGCATGAACGAAGGAGTCCTACTTAACACAGGGATACCAAAGTACACTGGGAAGCATATCTCCAGAGAGAAATATGCAATTATGCCCAGCCATTGATGGGGGGGACTTAGAATACACATATGACCCAGAGGGCTGCATATGGAAAATCACTGGGGTGTCCAGCCGCAGGTGGAATTTTAAACCCCAGGGGTGGCAAGGTGGCTTGCCAAGGGAAAGACACACGCTCACAAGGAGACTTACAGTGGAATACACATGTGGGGGTCGCCCAGAGGGGGAACCATGCACATGGAGGCACCTAGTCAAGCGCAAAAGCTGTGTTATGGAAATTGGCATAACTCAGGCGATGACGTAACCAGTGCTGGAGGAACTCAGAGCTTATCAGACTCACCTGAGAAGATGATCGCACGTATCCCGTCCGTGGAGAGGAATGGCGAGCAAGCGAAGACACCTGAGCAGAATCTAGCACCGGCTGGTTGAAGCGAGTACATGAGAAGAAACTGGCTCTACTCGGAGATTATAGAATCTCGCGAATGTGTTGGGTGTCGCCCAGCCTGCAGCTCTACAAATGTCTGTTAGCGAGGCGCCATGCGCTAGAGCCCAAGAGGAAGCCACACTACGTGTGGAGTGGGCTTTCACACCAAGGGGGCACGGACGACCTTGCTGCTGGTATGCCAAAGCAATGGTATCCACTATCCAGTGAGATAACCTCTGCTTTGAGAGAGCCTTTCCCTTCAGCTTCCCACCATGACAGACAAAGAGCTGGTCTGAGGTCCTGAAACACCGCGTTCTGTCTACGTAAGCACGGAGTGCGCGTACTGGACAGAGCAGTGCCAAGGCTGGGTCTGCCTCCTCCAAGGGCAGCGCTTGCAGGTTCACTACCTGGTCTCGAAAGGGTGTGGTAGGAACCTTGGGCACGTATCCAAGCCGGGGTCTCAGGATCACGTGAGAGTTAGCCGGCCCGAATTCCAGGCACGCTTCGTCAACCGAAAATGCCTGCAGGTCCCCTACCCTCTTGATGGAGGCCAATGCAACCAGGAGCGCTGTCTTCATTGACAGGAACTTAAGCTCCACTGACTGTAAAGGCTCAAATGGAGCCCTCTGCAGGGCAGTTAGAACCACTGAGAGGTCCCAAGAGGGTACGAGGGGAGGACGAGGAGGATTTAGTCTCCTCGCTCCCCTCAGGAACCTGACGATCAGGTCGTGCTTTCCCAGAGACTTACCATCAACTGCTTCGTGATGTGCGGCAATGGCGGCAACATACACTTTCAGGGTGGAGGGAGACAGCCTTCGCTCCAACCCTTCTTGCAGGAAGGAAAGCACGACACTGATGGGGCATTTCGTGGGTTCTTGATGTTTAGAAGAACACCAGTTGACGAAGAGGTTCCACTTCAACGCATAGGCATGTCTCGTGGACGATGCTCTAGCGGAAGTGATGGTAGCCACCACCGCAGGTGGTAGGGTACTCAAACCTGCCTCGTCCCGTCCAGGAGCCACACGTGGAGGTTCCAAAGATCGGGACGAGGGTGCCATAAGGTGCCCCGTCCCTGAGAAAGGAGGTCCTTCCTCAGAGGAATTGGCCAGGGAGGTGCTGTCGCGAGGAGTACTAGTTCGGAGAACCAGGTCCGGTTGTAATACGGGGCAACCAAAATGACCTGCTCCTCGTCCTCCCTGATCTTGCGCAAGGTCTGCGCAAGAAGGCTCACTGGGGGAAACGCATACTTGCGTAGGCCCCGCGGCCAGCTGTGCGCCAGTGCATCCGTGCCGAGCGTGCCCTCGGTCAGGGAATAAAACAGGTCGCAATGGGACGAGTCGTGGGAGGCAAACAGGTCTACCTGTGCGTCGCCGAACTGATCCCAAATCAGCTGGACCGTCTGGGGATGGAGTCGCCATTCTCCAGCGAGAGGCCGAACTCGAGACAGCTCGTCGGCCGCCTGGTTCAGGTGTCCCGGGATATAAATGGCTCGAAGCGACCTCAGATGCTTCTGACTCCATATGAGGAGGTGGCGAGCGAGTTGCGACATACGGCGGGAGCGTAGACCACCCTGATGGTTGATGTACGCTACTGTTGCGGTATTGTCTGATCGGACTAGTACGTGCTGGCCCCTGAGCAGCGCATGGAAGCGGTGCAGGGCGAGACGTACAGCCAGCAACTCGAGGCAATTGACATGCCAAAGGCGCTGGGGTCCTGTCCAGGAGCCCGCGGCAGCATGACCATTGCACATGGCGCCCCAGCCCGTGTTGGAGGCATCTGTTGATACAACAACATGCCGGGAAACTCGTTCTAAGGGCACTCCGGCCCGTAGAAAATTGAGGTTCGCCCACGGGGTGAAGGTCTGACGGCAGGCTGGAGTCACTGGGACTCGGAGCGTGCCGTGTTGCCATGCCCACCTCGGGACTCGATCGCGAAGCCAAAGCTGAAGCGGTCTCATATGAAGCAATCCCAGCGGCGTTACTGCGGCTGCGGATGCCATATGCCCCAGGAGCCTCTGAAATAGTTTCAGTGGAACCGCACTCTTGCCCTCGAATTGGCGAAGACAAGTCAGCAGTGACTGCGCGCGCTCGCTCGTAAGCTGCGCGCACATGGCGACCGAGTCGATCTCCATACCGAGAAAAGAGATCCTCTGCACGGGGCAGAGTTTGCTCTTCTCCCAGTTGACCCGAAGGCCCAGACGAACTAGGTGCTGAAGCACTAGGTCCCTGTGTTCGCAAACCTGGTCTCGAGAGTGAGCTAGGATTAGCCAGTCGTCGAGATAGTTCAGGATGCGAACCCCGTGTTCCCGGAGGGGAACAAGGGCTGCCTCGACGACCTTCGTGAAGACGCGAGGAGACAGGGCTAGCCCGAAAGGGAGAACCGCGTACTGGTATGCCTGCCCCTCGAAAGCAAACCGTAGAAACGGTCTGTGTCGAGGTAAAATGGAGACATGGAAGTAGGCGTCCTTCAGGTCGATCGCTGCAAACCAATCCTGCGGCCGCACACACTGGAGGATGTGTTTGGCCGTTAGCATCTTGAACGGCAGCCTGTGAAGGGAGCGGTTCAAGACGCGCAGGTCGAGGATTGGCCGTAACCCACCGGACTTCTTGGGTACAATGAAGTAAGGGCTGTAGAAGCCGGACTTCATTTCGGCTGGAGGGACAATCTCGATCGCCCCCTTCGCCAGTAGGGTGGCGACCTCCGCTCTCATGACAGGGGCATTGCCACCGACCATAGTGAAGCGGACTCCCCTGAAGCGGGGAGGAGATCTCGCAAACTGAATCGCGTAGCCGAGCCTGATGGTTCTCGCGACCCAGCAGGACAGTCTGGGAAGCTCTAGCCAGGCCTCCAGAAAGTGCACCAGCGGGGTCATACGAACCACAGACGTACCGTCGGTGGGGCAGCGAGGCGGAATGACCGGCACCGGCGAGGGTGGCATAGCGGCCCTGTGCGGGGGCACGGTCATTAACCGCGTCCTGCCAGAGGAGGCCAGGGGAGGGCGCGCGTCCCACGGGGGCGTGCTCTGGCAGGGGTCTGGCGACAGAGGGGGATGAGAGGAGCGTGGCCCGTGGGCGGCGCGTGCTGTCATCCCGCACCTCTGGGACAGAGGAGGGCGGCAGTGGCGGGACCCGAGGGTGGCGCGCACTGCGGCCCTCGGACTCTGTCGGCTCAGGATTGGGGAATTCAATTCTGTCTTCAACCACATCGGAGTACTGCTCGTCGTTGGACGAGCAGCGGGGAGTGGAGAACAAAAGATTCTCCCCCGGCCCTCCACCGGGGGAAGGAGTGGCCCTGCTACCAGCTCCTGGGACAGAATTGAAGCCAACCCTGAGCAGCCCGTCTCAGGAGCGCCGCTTGGCCTGGCGTCTAGCGGGCGGCGGGGCTGGAGAGGGCTGTGGCGCCTGCCTGCGGCTCCCTCCACAATGCGGCCCGGGTGAAGGTTGCTGCTGGGGCCGTGCGGGAGGGGGGCGCCCTCGGCGGCGAGCGGGCTGAGAATTCTGTGCCGACGGCTGAGCAGCGGAGCGTCGGGGCAGAATGTGCTTGATAGCCTCAGTCTGCTTCTGGGTGGTCGAGAACTGTTGGGCAAAATCCTCGACCGCACCGCCGAAAAGGCCGGCCTGGGATATGGGAGCGTCAAGCAGACGAGTCCGCTCGGGCTCACACATATCAGCCAGGTTCAGCCAGAGATGTCTCTCCTGGACCACAGCTGTGGACATCACCAAACCCAGGGAGCGCGCGGTCACCTTCGTCGCTCGGAGAGCGAGGTCGGTGGCGGCGCGCAGCTCATCAATGAGCCCGGGGTCTGTCCTGCCCTCATGCATGTCACGAAGCATCTGGGCCTGGTAGACCTGCAGGATGGCCATGGCATGCAAAGAGGCAGCTGCCTGTCCCGCCGCACTGTAAGACTTCGCCACGAGAGTGGACGAGAATCCACAGGCTTTGGACGGGTGCTTAGGATCACCACGTGATGAAGCGCCTGCCGGACACAGCTGCATCGCGACAGAACGTTCAACCGTGGGAATCCCAGTGTACCCACAAGCATCAGCTCTATCGAGGGGAGGAAAGGCGGAGAAAGCCGACAAACGATCGCGGGAAGACATGGGAGCCTTCCAGGACCGCGTGACTTCCTCATGCACTTCCGGGAAGAATGGTATTGGGGTTGGGCGGCGACGAATGTCAGCGGCCGCTCCCAAAAACCAATCATCCAGCCGCGAGCGCACCGGATCGGGCGGCGGGGTCCACTCGAGCCCAATAGCCGCGGCTGCCCGGGAAAGCATGGCAGTCAGCTCGGGATCAGACTCGGGCAATGCTGGCACGCCCGAGGGCGGCAACACAGCCGAATCCTCACTTCCCGAGGACTCATGCCCACCTTGTGATGCAGTGATCGACATTGCATCCTCCTGTGGAACGCCAAACGAAACGCGCGGGGCCTCCGTAGAGGGACCAGCGGTTTCGGTTTGCACGCTCGCGGGTACCAATGCTGAAGAGGGGTGTGTGGACCGTGGACGTGTCGGCGGTTTGTCCCACACAGATACCCTCAGGTCACCCTGGCCACCAGCCGAAGTACAGCCTCTCGGGGAGACCGTAGATCGGGGTGTGGATGAGGGGACTCTCGCTCTGATGAGCTCATTGAGTCTCGACCGCAGCATGGAGATGGTCATGTTCCCGCAATGAGAACATGAATCATCCACAAACGCTGCTTCAGCGTGATCAACGCCCAAACACGCTAAGCAGAGATTGTGCCCATCAGGAGAAAATACATCGCGACCACAACCAGAAGTGCACGGGCGAGACATCTTTAAAAAGACGTGCCACATGCAATGCTCTTTTTGTGAGAGGAAAACTCCGCGGATGTTGAAGCGAACAGGGAGAAATCACACTAACTGTCAGATCACTGACAAGATCAGCAGGGAAGTGTGCACTCGCTGAAATCGCCGTCACACCAACACCGGAGAGCTCGCTCGTCTCGAAGGAATGAGAAGAAATAACTCAGAATTTCAGCTTACGTGGAGTGGAGAAGTTCTCGGCTCCGAAGCGAAAAACATATCTGCATTTGTGCAGCGTACTTCCTTATATACCCCCTGCGGCGGGCGGAGTTACGCTATGCAAATTCCGCAGACCCATGGCATTTCATTGCCATTGGCTCGTTTTATATACTCGAAGGTGATAGGCTTCTAAGCGAAACCCCAATCGTCGTCATCCGACGTAACTCGGAGTGACCACGAAAGGGAACTGTTTTTTCCCTTTCAAAGTAAAATTTCTATGATTAAGGTTTTTTGATTGTAGTGTCTGAACAATTATAGACAAGTTTGAAAACATTTCACACATGTTTTAGTGCTTTAGTAGGCTACACAATGAGTCTATACAGTTAGCATAATGTTAGCTCTTAACTGCTGGATCATGCTAGTTTTTCAAACTTGTAGGTCTGGGGTGATTTGTGCCAAAGGGCCTGGGTTAAGTTGTGCCAGATCCAGACCACCTAGACCTACATTCTCACAGGGGATAATCTTGAGAAGTGAGGAGATGGGCATGCCTCATCATTGTTTGTCTTAGGCCTGCCTGCTATTTGTTTAATTTAGCTAACACTGATTTCAGTTTTGAGTTTGCACTATGTTATTAAAGAGAAGTTTTATTCCATTTTTAAGTGGCCTATGTCACAATAGGATGTTTAGAAATGAGCCTAGTCACTTTATTCTTATATGTTACATAATTGACAGACAGCGCTGTCAACAGGCATCTATTGCCAAAGCCTTTTTGCCTGAAATGAGTCACAAATATCATATATTGTGTTGCTATGGTGCTCTAAATGGTTGCTAGGGCATAGCTTGATAGCTTCACAATTATCCTGAGAGACTGATTGGTCGTCTGAGTAAAATGAGCCCGCCCCCTTGTCTCCATGACACTGTGATCCAGAGTTATGTTCAATACAAAATCCCTATGCAATTGACCATAGTAGGAAAAACTCAGGCTATGGCATTCCAGGGTGACAATATCTAAATAAACTTTAAATGAGTAATTTTGTATTGAATTTATCTTGCTTTCATATAGCATTACAGTTCATAACATTAAAATGTTCTGTTTTACTTCAGAAATCACTGGCACAATTTACCCCAATGTATTCCCCTAAACTAGGCACAACTTCCCCCACACCAGGGGCAAGTTGTGCCATGAGACCATTTTTTCTCCAAAAGCTATATTTCTGAAACAATTTATTTCAGATCCAAAGTTATTGTTCTCAGGGATGTACCACATCTTGAAATGTACATCGTTAAGTTGAAGGAATTACTGTCATGGCCTCACTTTAAAGTCACTTTGAGTAAAAACTGGCACAACTCAACCCACTTTCCCTACAGTTAATAGCCTACTCATCTGGATTGAAGCAGCAAACATTAAGTGTAAAAGTAAAAAAATGACATAACATTATTTAATATATGAATCAAAGCTTATAAGTGTTTTGACATCGACAACCACAACCAAAAAGTGCATTTTACCTCAAACTTGCGACTAACGTTAGTTAACTTTCTAAAGAAGGCGCAAATCGCTTCTCGGGTCGACATTAACACACTGACAAAATTATATTCAGAATTTAAAATATTTTGATACCACTTTTTAATGTGTGATTGTAAGGTGTTCACGAGATAGAGATACCAACCTTTAGTGAACTTGCTTTCAATGTCGAACGAACACTCGTTCTCATGGAGACGCGGTGTGCACAGAGGGGAGGGGCTCTGTGTGTGTGTATGTGTGTGTGTGTGTGTGTGTGTGTGCGCGCGCGCGCATGTGAGAGACGCATACGGAGGGAGAGCAGGGAAAGGAAATGCAGCTGAATGAATACGCTGCGTGTTTTAAATAGCGTTAAAAAATGAAAGACCTTGACAAAGACGAAAACTAAGGACATTTACTCTATAATTTTATTTTATTTTAGTTAGTTTTGCCAAACACACATTACAGTTTTAGTTAGTTATCGTTTTTTTGGAATGCCTCGTTTTTATTTTTATTTCAGTTAACGACAATGTTTTTTCCCACCTAGTTTTCGTTTTTTCGTTAGTTTTCGTTAACGATTATAACCTTGATTGGAACGCGAAATTCCAGGCGGGAGAAATTTCCTTTGTCTCACTTAGGAGTTCGATTTGCATGTTTTATGACAGTCTTAGGATCATGCCATTTCTACTTTAAACAATTATAACTGCAGTAAAATGCATTTTATCATAATTTGGTACCCATATCTTTCCTACGGGTATATGGAGGTTCAATTCAAGACCACATTTGGTATGTTTAAAAGCTACGGCATAGAAATGACTTCTTATTCTGTAAAATAAGCATTAAGAGTTCTACTAACAATCTAGGAATAAGATTAACCCAAAATGTGATGTACATTTACAAATGGAAATGAAAATTGGACTTTTAAAAAGATCCACATGGCATATCTATGATTGCAACAGGGTGCACATCTGAAACATTATTCCTTTAAGGTTTACAAGAATACAAAAACCCATCACAGAGAAGAACAATCGTGGAAAAGAGAAATTACATTCAGGTTTACATATTTCTTCAATGGTTATACATATAGAAAATGTAGGATTTAAGTAGGGTTAAAGATTAACACTAACTCTGCTCCACTCCTAAAATCTCTGTTGCTGGACATTCCATTAGGCAATAAAACACAGTTCAACACAGGGGGGAAGGGATTGCCAGAGAATGTTAGTGAACCTTCTCTAACTAAAACACTATTGATTAAAGAATACATTTCAAAACCACACCTGTAGAAAATCATAATTATATGATCAAACAAATTAATAAAACATGCATACAGGAAGGTCAAACCCAAATCTGAGTTACATACATTAAAACTATATTTCTATAGGAGGATGTTGTGTGTGTGTGTGTGTGTGTGTGTGTGTGTGTGTGTGTGTGTGTGTGTGTGTGTGTAGAAAGTTTCAAGTTTCGTTATCTCTCTGTGGTCCAGAGAGGGGAAAGGGGGTTTGGAATTCAGAACTATTCAAAGGTAAGGGAATGTGTCGATTTTTTTATCCTCCAAGGTGCAATTTATGTCGTAAAAGTCCATTTGTTGCAGACTAACTGGAGCCAACACAACTGATTTACCTTCGGGGGTTCAGAGTGGGACAGCAAGAAGGAATGTGCGTTTGTGTTCTGATTCAATGAGCCATGATTCATAGCCAATGTGGCTACAGTGCTCTTTTTTGCTCCAGTTGAGTTCCCCACTTAGGTGAACCCTGTGAGTTCCTCCACACCCCTTCGGCAGTCGGACATTGCGGAGTGTCCAACGCCAGGCCTAGTGCTCATATGCTTGTGTAACTTGTGCTAGGCTGGGTTCTATATGTGGTGATCCCTGTGGCGATCCCATATGCGTATTCTTCCACGACCAGCTCTCTGTGGTGAGCCCATGTCTTTCCCTTGGCAGAGTCCGCTCTGCCTTCATTTTCTGGTGTTGCCTCACCCTTCTTAGGCTGTAGGCACCCCAGTGACAGTCCATATGTTTCTCTGCCCCTAACCGGCCAGTCCATATGTGTATCCTCCACATGGTACCTCCCTTCGGGCAGGATGTGGCTTCCGCAGCGTCCCTCTCCTCTGGAAAGGTACGTTTTCCCAGTGTTATCCAAGAGTTAGAGAACGGAACAGCAGTCTGAACTCCTCTACACAGGTCTTGTGAGTCTTCCATAGCTGGATGTGGCAGCAACCGTGGCGTTTTCAATGGGATCCCAATTACATTGTCACTTCAACGTTACGTTGAACGTGAGCGACTGAAAGGGAACGTCTCGGTTACTAATACTAATACTAACCCTCGTTCCCTGAAGGAGGGAATGGGAGATGTAAAGTCCCGTCGCCACCGTTGTTGACTATCGCTGCTGACCATCGCTCCTCAGCCGTCATGGTCTCGGCTCCTCAGCAAATAACAATGTGTGCGTGCCCCCGCTTCCTGTTTATACCCGCGTTGTGGAGCGGGGCGTGTGACACGATTCACGCACGCCAACGGTCATTGGCTCGTTCTGTAGACACTCAAAGTTGATAGGGCTCCCTGAAGTGATCCCAATTACGTCGTCACGTCAACCTTACGTCTCCCATAGGCCTATGTCACACTTCCTGCTTCCGGAACGCGGAGTAGGGATTCAGAACTTCCGGTCAACAGTATTTCTCCATAAGGATTTAGATTATCAGCCATAATGTCTAAACCATCCGAGGTAGACTGACCAGGAGCTATGAGGTTGTGAAACGAAGGTTTTTGCTCCTGTAGAAGCTATAAGTTCGTATGAAATCAACCTTGTTTTAAGAAAAACATGTTTTATCCGCGATCTTATGAAAAAAAACTACACTACCCACAATCCTAAGCATAGCAGCAACGTCTGCTGATTGGTCCAACTCGCTGTTACCATAGAAACGTTTACCTAACTGGCGAACGGCCCGCCGCTGTTGTTGTAGTTTACCGGGTTGCTCTGCGTCAGGACGTAGACAGCCATACCTCAGCTTTCACGCTTTTCCACTTGAGAGTTTTTATTTACCATCCGAACCACATCGTCATATGTGACTTCAGGCAGGTTGCGGAGAGATTTGGTCCAGCGGTATCTATCGGACTCCGCCATTGTAAAGAGCTAACCGGAAGAGCCGTATCCCTACTAAAAGACGTACTTCCGGTCTTCAATTTTTTCGTGATATAGGCCTATTCCCTGAGGGTTACATTAGTAACCGAGATGTTCACATGCTCTGGAGTTAGTGTTATTCCTCGAGTGTGTTACAAAAGCATTTTGCTTTGTTCATTGAGCAATGACTTTCTATATTGATGGTGCCGTAAAGTTTGTTGCTATGCTAGAGGCATACAGTCTTTTAATTATACAATATAACTCAAAGTCATCTCTGATTTACAGAATTTCGAGAGACTTAAAATAAAAAAAGCATATTTCACTGAAAATATTAAATTCATTGTGTCACAGACTAAATAATTTAGGGGATTTTACATGATTTAATCAAGTAGATTCCATGAAAAAAAAAAAAAAAAAAGCCAAAACTAATCAAACATATCATGTGTGATTATAACGGTCACCAGCTGGAGTGCCCTTGAGAGCCACCAGAGGGCACTCCACACCAGACTATTATCACTCCCTCACAAACTACATTTCCCAGAACTCACTTCACCTGTGTCTCATCACCCTGTTAGTCTCAGCCTATTTATACCATATTCACTCATTCACTCACTGCAAAGTTTTGTATGTTGTTGCACTGCACTTCTGAGCGTTTTCCCTGGTTTTCTTGTCTCTTGGTTTTTTGGATTTCTTGCCTGTCCCATGGATTACTCTTGTGCCTCTGACCCCTGCCTGTTTTGTTTTGTTTGTTTGTTTGGACTGTCTTCCTGTGCTTGACCCTCTGCTTGTTTGGATTACGATTCTGGATAACCCCTTTAATAAAAGCTGCATTTGGATCCTCTACCCTCGTGTCTCAGAGCGGTTCGTAACTAAAATTGTTACCAATTATTTATTTATTTTTTTATTTTTTTTTAAAGTCCCTGTAAAGTCAAAATTCAGTACGTGTTCTGAGTTTGTCACACCACAGAATAATGTGTTATTAGCCACCCAGCCAAATTGGAATGATAAAAAAAGCAGCTAAGTAAATAAAATAAGCGATCAAAATCTTGAAAAAATTAGCAGTCGTCTCTGCTCTCAAACGCTGGGGGCGTGTCCGCTGGCTGCACTGAAACCACGCCCACTTGCGGGAAAGTTGACTCGCAGGCACGCACTGCTGATGATGGCACCAGTTGTCGGCGCGACGGGAGGATGAACGCCGAGGCGGGAGATAGTCGGCTCGGCCCCATTCACCAGTAACAGCGGATTATCAGTGAATTCCAGTTGTCTCCAACAAAAGTTTATAAAACTATCCTGTGTAAAATGATCACTACAGAGGCGGGTGTTGGTGGTGATCCTCAGCTCTCCATCAAGGTGGCTCTTCACAAAAATTAATCCACCTCTTGTTGATATGATCGTTGTTTGAAAATTTAAATAAGGACACCGATCTGTTTTGTAAGTGATCGCATCCAGGTAATACACATTTCCGTGACGATGGCATAGCTAGCTAGCAAACTGTAGGCTGTAGTAAATAATACTGACAGTAAACTCGCGATTGAGCGGCGAACTGATAGGGGAGGAGGCAGCCTCAGGGGCTCCAGTACGTCATCAAGTAGGGGCGTGTCCAGGAGCTCAGGGGCTCCAGTGCGTCATCGAGCCCCCGTTTTAGCCCCGCCCAAAAAATCCGGAACACAGCAACGGTGAAAAACTGTTTAACGGTCTAACTCCACAATTCAGTACTTCACAGTTCACAGTCTTTGTAATATGTTTTAGCAATACATTTCTAACATTTATAATGTGTTTAGAATTTTTTTTTTAGAATTGCCTTTACAGGGACTTTAAGCAAGTAGCACATACATTTTTTTTACAGTAGCCGTTTCTCAATGTCAAGGAAGGATCCTCGGAAGCCAGAATTTCGAGGATGCTACGTCATCGACATCCGTCGAAGGACTGTTCCAATGTCGAGGATCCTCGGAATTTCAACCAAGGACTGAGTCCTCCGTTCGAAAAATATCCCATATACAGGAAAGGATGCATATGTGTAGCCTTCGCGCTCTTCACGCTCTCAAATCACCCACAATCCTATGCGCGCAGCTTTGCTATCTTGTTCAAAAAATTCAAAATTTCGGACGTTAACGGAGTCGGATCGTTAACGGCGCAATATGCTTTCAAATATAAGTATATTTACGTTACCAAACATTTGTTTAAAAAAATAATTACATCCATTTATGTTATGAGTCAAATTGACCCGCACTGTTTATAAACACACTTGACAGTCAAAGAATCAATATGATTAAAAAGGAGTTTATTGATTTAAAAACTATTATATTGCCTGAGTGAACAGAACTGCGTCCATGGCAACGCTCTGTTTTTTATTTTCACTGACGTAATGACGCACTGACGTGCACTTGCTAGCCTGTTCCAGAGCCGTTGAAAAACCATAGACAGTAGAATGCTGAAGAGGAGCCTCGCCTAGCCTCTGAAGGAAATGACTTGGAAGGACCAGTCCTGCCAAGGAAGTATCCTTGACATTGAGAAACACCTAGTGTACATAACCGAGATATTATGAAGCGTGTATGAATTACCCGTCTGTGCATCTCTCAAAAGTGTTCGGCAGCAGCGTCTCTGATAGCGGAACTGAAATAAATAATAAATATAATAAATAGTTGTAAAAAGTACTGTAAGTGAAAATGTTTAGAACAATTGATTTTGTTTCATTTACAAATTAATTGACAAGACAAAAATAAATATACAGAATAATTTATTTATATTTCATTTACAAATTATAACTTGCATAAAAATAAATAATGTTTATAGAACAATTTTGTTTCATTTACAAATTTGTATTTGCATAACCAAAATGTTATTTCTACCAATCCCTTTAGAAGAGAAAACAGTCTGTCTATTCTCTCCGTGCTCTCCTCTCAACAAATATTTTTTTTATTATATACAAATAATGCATCGTGTTTCCTTTTGGAGCAATAGTTTATGTATGAACCTTTTGTAATACTTGTAATACATGCGTATGAGTCCCTCAATTGCCCTCCAGGGTGAAAAGATGGACCTCAAAACCACACAGTCAGTCACTGCCGGAAAGGGTTCAAATATGCAAATGATGCTGGAAAACCAAATAATTTGCAAGAGGATTTCTGAAGAACTGCTCAGGACAAACAAAGGTCTCATTAACAACCATCATAAAACATCACAACCATTGTGGATCATCCAGGTAACGACACGGTATTAAGAATCAATACATAAACTTCTGAATGGGATCATTTTTATAAATTCAGCATTTTTTGTCTTTTAGACTATATGTAAACATCTTTTATTTAAAATATCCCTCAATAAAGAAGTTGCTCTGCATAAATGGGCTAAAGTTCTTCGGATAGTTCAGTGTCTGTCTTGTCTTTGCTCTCAGAGGCGTCTGTACCCTGGTGGTGCTTCTAACACATGATGCACGTCACTATTTTACTTCTTAACTCGTCTTTCATTCCTAAATGTGAGCTTTTGATATCTGTTTATTTGTGTTGCATCTGTTGCTTTTTTAAATTCAGATTTCAATGTGTCTGATCAGGACCACAATGTCACAGGTGAGGTAAATACAGCAACCAGAAAATTTCACTTCTGATTTGTGTAGAGAATGTAAATAGCATAAAAGTCTAGGCTGCACCAGTATCTGATCTTCACTGTGCTTCTTTGTTTTGGATGCAAATTACAAAGACCAGTTTGATGCACTTCACAGACAGCATGGTTTCCCAGTTCTTTCCAAAAAAACAACAACACAGGTTGTGCACTTTGTGTCGTCCACTGGATTCAAGGTCTCATTTTGTTAAGTTTCTTTTCATACGCTGACAGTATAAAAAAAAAAAAAAAAAAAGTGAATAATACATCAAAATTCCTACATAAAACATCCATGAAACCTTTACATTGCGCAAAAGGTTATTTATAGTGGAGGTTATTAAGATTATTAACTCTTTCCCAGACATTGATGTAAATTTCCAGCTTTCTGTGTTTGCACTGTTACATGGTTTGGGTGCTATGACACATCTTCTGAAAGAGTTCTGAATCTCCTGATAAAAATACAAGTGAAGATGATGCAGAAACAAGTGATAGCATATGTAATCAGATGCATTATGTAATATAATGCAATCAACAACAATAAACAGCATATAAATCAAAACTGCCAAAGGTCCTGAATGAAATGTTGAACCAGGATGAGCTTTAGCACTGTGAAGCTTTGAGGGTGTTGATGGACTCCATCTATTCCACTTCAAACACTTTTTTCTCAGACTTCTGCTCAAAATGTTGCTTTTTTTAATGAAACTTGCCCACATTCAATTGCTGATAAAAAATAAAAAAATAAAATAATCCATGAACCTGGAATAAAACGTTTTGGGGTTTTGTTTGTTCCGTTTTTTTAAAGCACAGGGTCTGTTTCTTGGGATATGTTGCATGTTCAGATATTCATACAACAAAATATTCTGGGGGCCATGAAAATTTTATGAAAATGATCAAAAATGCTGGCGGTGGCTGGCAACTTTCTTTCTTTTTAATGCTGGAGTTTTTCAAACTAAGAAAACATTGGATTACTGAAAGGTTCTTTGGAGAACAAAAAAAAAAAAGCTTCTTCTATGACATCACTATAAACCCTTCTTTTGGAACATTTCATTTTAATAATGTATATATTTATACTACGTGTAATGCATCCTTATTACATTTGATTTCATATTCTACAGTGTTTATACTGAGACGGACTACAAATAAATATTTTCTTTAGGCCGGCATTAAGACTTCTTTGCAACCATTGATGACATTTTAGCAATCAAAATGTTAAGCTGGAAAAAAATATGCTAAACATTTCTGTAAATATTAGGTCAACATGAAAAATGTAACATTTTTACTTCCATAACACAGCATATTTCTGAGTGAAACTGAATGAAAGTCAAGAATTTTTGCATCTACAAATGATTTAGAAAACATCTTTATCCAAAGTTACTTACAAATGAGTGACCTAACAAACATTTTATTATAAGAATTAACAGTATTTGCAGCACATAATTCCAAGTCTCAAGTATAAACTAGATTATAAGATAAAGCAGAAGTTAAATGCAGAGAAGAGAATTATAGGAAGTCCCTCCAGGATTTCAAGATTTTTTTGTGTGATTTTTGCGATCAAAATGACTGATTTTGTGGTGGTAATTTCCAGAAATTTGTGAAAAAATTTGCGATTTTTATATTTTATAATTAGGACATCACATTTACCATAATAGTATTATGTCAGATGCACAATAGTCATACATGACACAAATCACAAACAAAATGCATAAAGCTTGTTTATTTTGGTCTAATCAAATTCTCATCAAATTAACTTTTAAAACAACCTATGGGCAATTTTTCTACCTGACTTATGTAAATATTAACAGCAGGTGTAGTAATTTATACTGTAGAACTGTAAATCCTGAGTTGAGGGGTACTGAGCTGCAGTAGGCAACTAGTTACTTATAGTGTGGCGTTTTGCATGGCGTCCCCACTGCGTATAGCTACTGTACGCAATACGAAATGACCGTTCGAAAGGGAACTACTCGGTTACTATCGTAACCTCAGTTCCCTGAGAGTAGGGAATAGGGAACGAGTATTGCGTAGCTGGCCGCACTATAGTAACCTGGCAAGTTGTCGCTTCAGTCGTTAAACCTGCTAAAATGGCATTTTTCGGGGACTAATATCTTTTACTGTCTACAGAGCCCGTCTTTCTCTGCTGTCTATGACTAATATAGGCTAAGGCCGCGCCCGCACCATTGGATGTGCAGTTGCCGCAGCACAGCCAATGAGTGAGCCAGACACTCACTGTGCTAGCTGTGCAGCTGCAAAATGCGTTTTACACAGGGGGGCAGGGTTTCATAAAATATTGAAGCTTCCCCGGGGGCCGCTATTGATTAGCGGACCCCCACCTGCTGTTAGCATTCCATTGACTCCCATTCATTTTGGCGTCACTTTGACAGCGAATAACTTTACATCTGAGGCATTTAAAGACTCCATTTGTCCATTATTTATTTTTAAAGAAACACGAAAATGTATAAAAGGCTCCATTACCTTGTATCTTACGTTATGGCCCCGTAGAAGCAGTTTTTGTAAAAATAGGCTAACGATTGCGTCATAACTACACGACTCTCTGTCGCACAGTAAAGAGATTACCGTATGGACAGGAGGAGAAGCTCACGCGCAGTCGGGGGGACGTGGAGGCAAAATGACAAAATAATTAATCAGAAAATTTAGCAAAAGTTGCTCCTGCTCCTAGCTCATGGACACCTCCTACTCACGCTCTCCATCTATGCAAGATTCGGAAGGGAATGATTCAGATTTATCTTGGCACAGCTACTAGAAGAAGCTCGTCGTACTACGTCGTCAAGCTCGGTTTGAGTCTGCGCAGTGCGCTCGACCCCCAGGAAGTGAGTGCTTCTAATTGACTTCACTTGTCTCCATTGAATCCAATGGGGTCGCTGTGTCCAGTTTATATACTGTCTATGGTTTTACATGATAGGCTTAGCATAATTAGTTAATGAACTAATAAAATAATAAAATAAAGTTTAAATTAAGATACTAACCATTCTATATAGCATTGCTTATTCCACCACACAAAGAACTGTTTATGAGGTGACAATCCGTTATACATGTGAAGATTGTAGGCTGTATCTTGAAGATTTTTGTATTGTATCTTCTGTTATAAAGACGTTATTTCGTTAATTAAAAAAAAAATAAGAACACAATGTTGTTAAAAATAAACAACTTAGGCTATATGTTCTGTTAGATGTGTTTTGACTACTTTTTGTTTAATTATATCTCTAGGTAATTAAGATATAGCCTATTAACAAAAATAAATCTTATATATAATATATTATATAAAAAAAAACTTATAGGCCTAGGCTATATAAAATATATTTTTAAAAAAGGGCCTCATTGATTAATTTTGCCTGATTGGGGGCTGCTACTATTTGCTTAAGCTTTTTGAACATAGAAGTGTGATAAAGGCGTGATAAGCTATCAATTTTATGTGGATAAAGGCATATTTTGTACATGACCGCATGTCCTTATAAGGCCAAGAAAATATGTCGTTTTAACGACATAACATCTCGTTATTGTAACGTCAACGGGTGGATGAAGAAGACGAAGGTCAAGCGAAGATACAAAATACTCAATATTTATTTCCATAGGCAGAATCCAAACAAACTCGAAACAGTGTGCGTGCACAGAGTGCTAACTACACAAACACAAAATAGTGTGCTAGTGCACAAAGTGCTAACTACACAAACAATAACCGACGAGGAATAACTGAACAGAGGGAAACTAAATACAGACACAAATCAACAATGATGAGGTGAGCACAGGTGACACAGATGATGAAGACGAAGAACAGGTGGGTAATTGAGGGAGTGAGTTCAGGTGTGGAGACAAGGAGGATTCTGGGAAGTGTAGTGATGACGAAGACAGAATGGTCCAGACGATGACTGTGACAGTTATTATGAGAAAATGATGTTGTGAGTTTTATCCATAATGGTGGGATATTTTTCTGTAAAGAGTGTTGCATAATTAAATGTTAAAAGCATTTTTATGTAATAAGTTCACTGATATGTGGGCATTTCTATGAATAAAATTATGTCTTTAATAGCAAGCAATAATCATATGAAAATGATTTTCATGCAAACGGGACAGTTATCAGCAGTGTAACTGATCTGATTATGACAAAATAATTGAGTATCTGATGTCATGTGACAAGTCAGATAAGCTTTTCCACTCTTGCAAACAGAGGTAGGTTATGAGGTGTGGAGAGACATCATGTATTGGAACATAAACAGACAGGGACCAATTTGTAATAATTGTAATAAATACAATGCAATTAATATTGCAACTTTCTGACAGTGTGTGGGACATCCGACTACTTTCCAAGAAGGGGCGCAACTGATTTACAAATATCGCGATAAATATGTACAGGAATTGGAGGCAGTAGCCAATGACAGCACTAGGAGTAAAAGCTGCAGGATTGTGTACGAGTATACAAATATGTATGAGTATCGTACGAATTTGACAATGTTGTGTTACAAATTTATTAAATGTTTAATTTAGTTTGCAACAGTAAAAGTTGAGTATATTGAAGTTAGCATTTTAAGGTTAGGTTAGGATAATGGTATCAACAGTTTCTGCCAGACCTGTTTTCTCTATTATAAGTCACCTTTTGTCGTTAATGGCTCGAGCCAGTAGCCCCAGACGCACCCTTTGTCTTTAATGGCTCTGGGATGGCCTTAGGAACCAGAGTTCCTGGCCAGTATCAGCATTTGAATAGGTATGCTGATTAAATTGAGACTGGTAAACCGCTGGGGTCTGGGGCTGGTTCCTTAACCTGTATACTCATTTGCATGCTTTGTTCAACCTCAATGTAAGTCCCTCCCCCTTGGAAGGTATATAACCTACAATGTATAATGTTTGAGTTAGATTTTGGAAGAACTACAGCCACATCAACGCGAAGTCCTCAATAAAGAATAACTTCATGAACGTGAACCCAATTTCTCCTGGTTCTTGCTTTTAAGAAAGAAAAACTTTACAACAGATGGTGCCGTGAGCCGGATGGAGAAAAAGGAAACTGAATCTTGAAACTTCAAGCTCAAAGATCTCAACAAAGCCTGACTAAGTTCCAGACTGAATCTTCTGAATCCAGATTGAAAACTTCAAGCTCAAAGATCTCAACAAAGCCTGACTAAGTTCCAGACTGAATCTTCTGAATCCAGATTGAAAACTTCAAGCTCCAAAAAGATCTCAAAGACTGAATTTTTCCAGACGGAATCTTTCTCTTCAAACGAAAGACTTGGTGAGTTTCAATCCATTCAAAGAATCTTTGCAGACCAGTACAAAAATTGTTTTCCTCTGCGCCGTTCAGAGAAGTAGTTAACAAACAGCTGTAGAGTTTGGTTAACTAAAGATAAGCCTCTAAAGTTTGCTTTTAGAGATGAAATGTATCCTCTGTTGTTCAGGCAGGGAAGATTAACAGTTACATGTTAATATTGTGTGTATCCTCTTGCTAAGAGAAGACCTATCCTCTGTAAGCTAGAGAAGAGTTAGCGTCATGTGCTAATAAGATTGTACCCTCTGTTTGTAAGACAGTAGAGAGAAGTTTTAGTGTTTTGTGATTGTTAAGTAACAAAGGAAGTCACAAAATGGTTAGAAGGAATGCTAGGCTGATACCCACAACATGGACAGACAATGAGTTTAAGTCTTTGTTAAGAGAGCACATGGACTCAATCGTGACTGAGGAAGTCAGATTGAATTTGACAAAGAAATTTGGCATTGATGCAGACAAAGTATGGTCTATTGAAGATTGTAAAAAGGTGCTTGGAGCAAGCATCCGCAAAAACAATGTGAAGGGCATTATTTGTTGTCACAGATAATTTGTTTTAGCAAAAGCTACAGAACAGTCTAAGCGCAACTCAGAGCTAGAGAAACAGATCAAAGAGCTCCGTGCTAGATTATCTTCTGCGACTAAGAAAGGAAACCGCAACAAAGATGCAGAAAAAACTGATGTGGAAGAAGTTAGTCAGCCTGATAACAATTATCCTGACTTAAAAGCTTTCTTTGAAACAGATGTAGCCATCCAATCAGTAACTGATGAGCCTGTAGATTCAGTGCAGGTTTGTGGGGCTAGGAGAAGTTCTCAGGGAACTGAAAGTGAACCCAACTCTTCTGTTGTCCAAATGCAAACTGTTGCCAAAACATCTTTAGGTCCTAAAGATGTAGAGAGACTATCCCAGAGCTTACCCTCAGCACGCACACATTTTTCTGAATTTAGAAGAGCATTGATCAGTAAAATGCGTCTTTACGACAAGTCACACAGCTGATGTCACAAATTCTAACTGAATCTGAATTCAACAATTTTGAGTCTGCTGTTACTTCCGAACTGCAACATGTCAGTAAAGGTGATTTGAGAGAAGGTGTTTTGAAAATCCTAAAGAATATCTTAGGACCCAAAATCGATTGGTCGAAAATTACCAATTGTGTACAGAAGAAGGGTGAAACTGTTTGTGAGTTCACAGAACGATTCTGTCAGTCAGCTGCAGCATACAGTGGAATTGCAGACACTCCAGAGAAGGTGTTAGGTGATAATGGCCCTTTGGTTCGCACATGGTTTCATTGTCTTTTGCCAGAACACAGAAAGGCGTTGCCTTACTTAAACATGACATGGTGTACGAGAACCCTGCAAGACAACTTGGACAGTTTAGTTACTTGGGAAAGAGACTCTGATGTCAAAGAGAGAGTAAGAATTGCTGCAGTTTCTTTTAAGGTAAACTCAGAGAAGCAACAGAAACACAAATGTCCTAAGAGAGAGGGCAGTTGTAATTACTGTGGTAAATCTGGCCATTGGATGAATGAGTGTAGGAAAAGCAAAAATAACTTTAAAGAAGTTAACAAGGTTACTCAGCTGCTGCTTAGCCTGCTTGCTATTCTGAAGCAGACCCTTCCCTCTTCGTTAAACTCGTTGGGCAACTTGATACGGTGTTAACCATTTAGGCTGTGAGTGCTTAATTTCTCCATAAACAACAACAAAGATGAAAGTCTGATGTTTGTTTAATAGAATGTGACTGTCTCAGCCTTCTTTTGGGGAACCCTGGTTAAGTAAGACTCACAGCTTATAATGTTATACCACAGAATATTGCAGTCAGACAACCATCCTCTGTTAATGATGTTTATTAGGACTGATGCTTCACTGGAGAATGGAAATGTGCCAATTTTCTCACACACTGTACAGTTGTTTCCCCCATCTAAAGGGACAGGATAGGACACACGGACAAGTGAGGTGCCCTGGGAAGAACTGAAGTGAAGACACTACCTCATAGGCCTTTCCCCATTTAGTCCATCCTTACCTCACTGGTCCATAGGTGTCAAATCAATTAAGAAATAGGTTATATATATATATATATATATATATAGTTATATATTAACCGTGCTATGCGTTGATTAGTGAGTTGGAACGGGTGTTATGAGTTCATATGGCTATTTACACGAGTGTTGTTGAATATAGCAGAGATTTAGTTACAATGATTTCATGCTGAACTATAAGAGGATATTTGCATGTTTACAATGTAATGTTTAAAACGTGTTGTGTGAAGCCTCGCGTGAGTTAGAGAGCGAGACTTCCCCGTGAGTGATGGTGTGTGATAACCACGAGAGCTGCAACTAAAACGTTTAACTCCTGTTTTGCAGAATAAATACACTTTAAATGTGCAACCCCCCGTGTGAATTCTTCATTATACACTGGGAAGTGTTACATATTTTGGCGAGCCAACCAGCCAGGAGCTGCAAGTTATAACGGGTGAGCTCCAGAGACGAATCTACAGTGAAGCAGTGTAAAATGGCAAGCATGGATGAGCTGCGTGATCAGATCAGCCTAGCAATACTGAAGCTGAGCAGCTCTGATCTGGTTCCAGTGTGTCAACGTCTAAAATGTGAAGAGCCTGTCAGAGGGTTTGAAAGCAAAACACGACGTGGCCTCATCAGACTGGTGGAGAAAACGCTGGATGACATAGAAGAGACTGAGGATGATGAGGTATTTTGTCGGTGTCTGGAGGACCTGTTGCTGCAAATAGACTCTCTGATACTGCCAACCAAAGCTGCATCAAACATTACACCAGATGAGACAAATGATTTAGACATTCTGAAAGAGAAATATTCCAGATTGCAGATTGAACAAGCTAAAGCCCGTCAAATATTTGAAGAGGAGATTGTCGCAATGGAGCAAAGAGTGAGGGAGGAAACAAGAGCTATCACAGTGACACCACCTGCGCTGTCTGAAGTGACTTTAAGGAGAGAGTTCCGGATCTGTGGACAAATTGGAGAGGCAGGACAGCGAGAGAAACTGTCCTACACCAGCCTCATGAACCAGATTGAGTCCGGACTGAGAAAGGGTCATTTAGAGACAGAAATCATCGAAGCTGTGACACGCGCGGTGAGCCCAGGCCTCCATTTAAGAGACATGCTAGAAATAAAACGAGATCTCACTCTTCCGACCTTGAAGACAATTCTGAGAGGACATTTCAAAGTTGATCCACCATCTGACCTGTTACAAAAGTTAATGAACATGTCACAGGACCCAAAAGAATCAGTCCAGAACTTTCTATTCAGAGGAATCGAGCTCAGAGAAAAGTTACTGTGGAAGCTGAGTGAAGAAGATGAAGGTGAGCAATTTAGCCCAGAATTAATTCAAAGGAAATTTCTGCGCTCCATAGAGACCGGACTACTAAGTGAAGCGGTGAAGCTGCAACTTAAGCCCTACCTTAGCAACCCTAGAATCAAAGATGAAGAGCTGATAGAGCGAGTGAATGAAGCTGCAAACTTAGAACAAGAGCGACAACAAAAACTGAAAAAGACTGTAATGAGTAAGTCACCAAGACTGAGTGAAATACAAACCAACCTATGTCCGTTTGAGTCTCAGCTACATTCTCAAGGTTGCGTGGGACCCAAGAGAGATGACAGAGTACCTGCAGTTAAAGCTGATTCAGTCACAAATAGCAAAAAGAGTCAAGTCAAGCGGGAGGAGGCAGATTCAAACACCAGCCAACTGATTGAACAACTCAGAGCAGAAGTCCTCGAAATGAAAAAGATGGTGAATGAGACAATGGAGACAGCTAAGCTACGGGGAAGAACAGAACGAGTAACACCTGTAAACACCAGCAAACTGCGAGGTTGCAGAGCCTGTCAGGAAGCTCGAGTCGGTGAGCAGTGTGAGCATTGCTTTCGTTGTGGACAGGAGGGTCATCTTTCCAGAGGTTGTCGGCGACCCAGAGAACAACAGGGAAATGGGAGAGGGCTGCTGCGTCGGGACCCTCAGTAGCCCTTGAGACAAAGTCCCCCGTCAATCACTCCAACCTGACTGTGAAGCTGAATGAATTGAAAAAAACTGTTAATGACATTCCTCTTTACCAAAATGTGAAACTGATAAATCTCATTGGCAGAAAATGTCTGGTTCAATGTTTGCTGGAGGGAAAACCTGTGGAAGTTTTGTGGGACACGGGAGCACAGGCAAGTGTTATTAATGAGGAATGGAGAAAAGAGAACGTACCTCATCGAACAGTAAGACCTCTCCATGAACTGCTGGAGTCTGGTACCCTGGTTGGGTTAGCTGCAAACCAGACTGTGATACCGTTCCTGGGCTGGATTGAAGCTGAATTCAGTTTAGGCAGAGACTCAAGCACTACTCCGCCATTACTGGTTCCAATATTAGTATCCACTGATCCACAGGTAGCTGAACAGCCCATCATTGGGTTCAACGTAATTGAAGCAGTTCTCAGTCAAAAGAGGGGCTGTAAGTCAGAAAAAGATATCATCTGTGAAGTGAGTAAAGCTCTCTGTGTGCCATTCAAAACAGCAAAACTGGTGCTCAAGTTAATTCAGTCTACAGATTCTGGAAGTGAAGCAGGCATTGTACAGACAGGAAGGAGACAAATTCATGTAGCAGCTAACCAAGTCACAACTGCATTGGTTAAGATCAATACAGGGTCTCAGTTTAAGGGTCAAAGTCTACTATTAGTCCCAAACAAAGAGCCTTCACTGCCAGAAGGGGTCGCTATTGAAGAAGGAGTAGTTATGGTTCCCGCTGACAGATTTGCAGTGGTACCAGTGCCGATTGCTAACACCAATAACTATGCTGTTACCTTAGATCGTCGAATAGTCCTGGGTCATCTTCAAGTAATAAAATCTGCTTTATCTGTGGCTTCAGAACAGAAAAACAGGGGCAACTCCACAGCTAGCAAAGACCAGAACAACATTGATAACAGTAAAAGTAAGGAAAACGTGAATAAAGTGGATTCACAGAGACAAAAACCTAGCCAATGGGATCCTCCAGTCTCCCTGGATCATCTAAGTGGAACACAGAAGGAGATAGTGAGACGGTTGTTGAGGGAGGAATGTCATGCTTTCAGCTTTGACGAGGATGACATCGGTTGTATTCCCTCATTGAACCTGCATATTACACTCCACGATACCTCACCTGTGAAGAAAACATACGTGTCAGTTCCAAAACCATTACATCAGGAAGTGAAAGAGTACTTACAAGACTTACTGAATCGTGGGTGGATTGAAAAGTCCAGGTCACCCTATGCATCACCGATGGTCTGTGTAAGAAAGAAAGATGGGACATTGAGATTGTGCTGTGATTACAGAGAACTGAACAGAAAATCAGTACCTGATCGACATCCAATTCCAAGAATACAGGACATGCTGGACTCTTTAATCGGTAGTTCCTGGTTTTCGGTGTTGGATCAGGGAAAAGCCTATCACCAGGGGTTCCTGGATGAGAAAAGCAGGCCATTGACTGCCTTTATAACTCCTTGGGGACTATACCATTGGGTGAGGATACCTTTCGGCCTCAGTTCAGCACCAGCCGAATTCCAACGGAGTATGGAGGAGTGTCTTGCAGGTCTTAGAGATGATGTGTGTCAACCCTACCTTGACGATAATCTTGTCCATAGCCCTAGTTTTGAAGACCATGTCAGTCACCTCAGAGCTGTGTTACAAAGATATCAGCAGCATGGTGTAAAGCTCAGCCCTCGTAAGTGTGAGATCTTTCAGAGGAAGGTGAGATTCCTTGGACGCCTTGTGTCAGGAGACGGATATACAATGGATCCTGCTGAAGTGGCTCCCGTGCAGGCTTTAAAAGATCGAGTTCCTGCTACCGTAGGTGATTTGAGAAAGCTGCTTGGATTCATCTCATATTACCGTGCATACATACCTGATTTTTCCAGATTGGCGAAACCCCTGTATCAGCTATTGTCATCACCCCCTGAGGAAACATCACCTGTGGAGAAAAGAGTAAGAGGAAAATGTCTCTACAGACGACACAAAGGTGGCGCTCCATCAAACACACCGATACAGTGGACTCAAAGCCATCAAGAGATATTAGACTTTCTCATTGACAAACTGACCACCCCACCAATATTGGGCTATCCAGATCTCACCCAACCGTTCATTCTGCACTGTGATGCATCACAAGAGGGGCTGGGGGCTGTGTTGTACCAGAGGCAGAACAGTAAACTGGTGGTGATTGGGTATGCTTCCAGAACACTAACTACACCGGAGAAGAATTACCACCTTCACTCAGGGAAGTTAGAATTCTTAGCATTAAAATGGGCAATATGTGAACGTTTTAGGGACTACCTGTATCATGCTCCACATTTTACAGTGTATACGGATAATAATCCCTTGACTTATGTTCTCTCCACTGCAAAGCTCAACTCCACAGGCCATAGATGGGTGGCTCAGCTGGCAGATTTCAACTTCTCCATAAAGTACCGTCCTGGAAAGAGCAACGCGGACGCTGATGGTCTGTCCCGGATGCCAGTAGACATTAATCAATTCATGGAGCAGTGCACTGGAGGAGTGAGTCAGGAAGTCATCAGTGCGTCTATTCAGGGAGTGTTGGTGGGCGAAAACACCCCGCTTGCATGGGTTTTTGGAACTCAAGTACAAACCCTCCAGATGGTGAGGGATGCTGCTGTGTCTACGTCAGACAAACCATTCACACTGAAGCAGATTTTAGAAAGCCAAAGGAAGGACCCTGTAATCGGTCGAGTGTTGGAGTATAAAGTTAATAATCAGAGACCATCAAGACAAGTATTCAAAACTGAGCCGACAGATGTGAAAATACTTCTGAGACAGGGGCTAAAATTGTACATCAATGAGCATGGCATACTTTACAGAAAAGCCGGTGGAAGAGATCAGCTTGTTTTGCCAAAAGAGTATCACCAAATTGTATTTAATGAGCTTCATAAAGAAATGGGACACTTAGGAGTGGAGAGGACAGTGAATTTGATTCGTGATCGGTTTTACTGGGTTCGTATGCAGAGTGACACAGAGCACTTCATTGCCAATGTATGTGAGTGTTTAATGCGGAAGAAACCATACAAGGCCACAAGAGCTCCTCTTGTTTCAATCGTCACTACACGCCCGTTTGAGCTAGTTTCTATAGACTTTTTGCATCTGGAAACCTGTAAGGGAGGGTACGAGTACATTCTGGTTGTCATAGATCATTATACTCGTTTTGCACAAGCCTATGCCACTAAAAATAAATCAGCCAAGACGGTGGTGGACAAGATATTTAATGATTTTACTTTACGTTTCGGATTCCCAGAAAAGATTCACCATGACATGGGTAAGGAATTCGAGAACCAGTTGATGTACCAACTGCAGAGGTGTTGTGATGTGCGAGCGTCTCATACTACTTGCTATCACCCACAAGGAAATGGACAGGTAGAGCGTTTTAACAGAACATTACTGGCTATGTTGCGAACACTCACAGACGCAGATAAAACACAATGGAGAAAGTCATTGGAGAAGATGGTTCACGCGTATAACTGTACTCGCTGTGAGGTAACAGGTTTTTCCCCTTTCTTCTTGCTCTATGGTCGTTCTCCCCATCTGCCTATCGATCTGCTTTTCAACCTGAAGCCAACAGAAGGGAATGAGAATTATGCTGAGTATGTGAAGAATTGGCAAACGAGGATGCGTCAAGCTTATGAGATTGCCTCCAGAACAGCTGACAGGGAAACATCAAGGAGTAAGCAGGGGTATGATAGGAGAATACATGGAACTGACCTTCAGCCGGGGGGACGAGTGCTGGTCCGAAATCTATCTGAGAGAGGAGGACCCGGTAAGCTCCGTTCGTACTGGGAAAACAGAGTGTACGTGATTGTGAAAAGGAGGAGTGACGAAAGTCCGGTGTATGAAGTCATACCTGAAGGAGGAGGTAAAATGAAAGTGTTACATCGGAATCTACTTCTCCCTTGTGATAGCTTGCCATTGGAAATCCCCGAAGCAACACCACAACCAGAGACAGTGAGAGAGACAAAAGTAAGCAGAAGAGACAGAAAATGCCTGGAAGAAGTTCAGAATGATGCGTCAGAGAACGAGGATTTTCAAGATGGTGAGCTAGTGCTACAGTTTCCTACTTCCTTGAGGCAGTGCCGTAAGTCTGTTAGTCTCAATCCTGATGTAGAACCATTCACACCAAATATGAGACAGCAGTGGGAACGAGAGTCACAGAGGATAGAGGAGATAGCAGACAATGGAGCAGAGGAGCGGATGGAAGAGTATCTTGAAATGCCTGTGGGACAGTCGGGGGTATCTGAAGAACAAGCCTCAGTTGGGACTGGGAGTGAGGATGATGACTCTATACCTTTGAATTCTCATCCAAGGAGAGAACGCCGTCGTCCAAAGATTCTGACTTATGACTCGTTGGGTCAGCCATCTGTGGTGGAAGTTGCGATTGACAGACTTAATGTGAGTAGAGAGTCTGCAGTCCAGAGACTGTGGCGACCATGGACAATATTGGTTACCAACTAAACGTACACTGATTAGCCACACTTAATCAGGACTTGTGAAAATGTTTTCATGGACAGTGATAGATGAAAAAAAAACATATTTTTCCTGTGTAACATAGGCAACTAAGGACATTGTTGACTTACTCTAGAAAGTAAACTAAAAGGGGTAGTAGACTAAAGTATTGGCTGGCCGAAATGGGGAGTCTATTACAAAAGAATGTGTATAAGCGAGATAAGTGTTTACTGTTGCTGGAAAATAATATCATTGGGTGACAATGGACTATGCAACCAAGGGTTAATTTGACCTATTGTAGAGAGTATTGCAAGTGTTTGAAATTTAAGTCATCACTACTTTTATAAGGTGTCTGCTGCGAAAGTGATTGATTCTTAATTATAGTCAAATCTTAAATGTGGTAAACATTTTAAATTTAGTAGGGGAGAGTGTAGCGCAATGACTGAGTATTGCACTTCAATAATGTCATAATGGGTATTAAATATCATAATGTTAAAAATAGTGACAAATGCTAGTCTCATAGTACACCAGCAGGTGGCAGCGATGTTGCGTAATGTTGGTTAGGGAACCGATCTCTCGTCAAGCCTCGCGTGAGTTAGAGAGCGAGACTTCCCCGTGAGTGATGGTGTGTGATAACCACGAGAGCTGCAACTAAAACGTTTAACTCCTGTTTTGCAGGTAAGCTGGTGAATAGTTTATGAGACTTGTGTATTAATGGTTATGTGTATATTTCCGAAGTGTTTGCATAGACTGTGAATTATATATTAACCGTGCTATGCGTTGATTAGTGAGTTGGAACGGGTGTTATGAGTTCATATGGCTATTTACACGAGTGTTGTTGAATATAGCAGAGATTTAGTTACAATGATTTCATGCTGAACTATAAGAGGATATTTGCATGTTTACAATGTAATGTTTAAAACGTGTTGTGTGAAGCCTCGCGTGAGTTAGAGAGCGAGACTTCCCCGTGAGTGATGGTGTGTGATAACCACGAGAGCTGCAACTAAAACGTTTAACTCCTGTTTTGCAGAATAAATACACTTTAAATGTGCAACCCCCCGTGTGAATTCTTCATTATACACTGGGAAGTGTTACATGGACTCTACAGGAAACAGACTTCACAGCTATTCAGGCGCCATGGACTTTCAAGACTTCCACTCTTATGCTACATGGTTTTCTGTGTAATCATGTAGTTTATACGACATTTTACACCCTGCGTCGTATGTGTCAACAGTTATGGTTTTGAGAAGAACTATGACACTCATGTAAATCAAGGACACAACACAGAATATACGTGCCTGTAACTTTTTCAAGTTACAAGAATGAACTTTTAAGTGTCTAAATTTGTATTTTGTGAGAGTTTTTAAGAACTCTCAAAGAGGGAAGTGTTGTGTTACAAATTTATTAAATGTTTAATTTAGTTTGCAACAGTAAAAGTTGAGTATATTGAAGTTAGCATTTTAAGGTTAGGTTAGGATAATGGTATCAACAGTTTCTGCCAGACCTGTTTTCTCTATTATAAGTCACCTTTTGTCATTAATGGCTCGAGCCAGTAGCCCCAGACGCACCTTTTGTCTTTAATGGCTCTGGGATGGCCTTAGGAACCAGAGTTCCTGGCCAGTATCAGCATTTGAATAGGTATGCTGATTAAATTGAGACTGGTAAACCGCTGGGGTCTGGGGCTGCTAACCTGTATACTCATTTGCATGCTTTGTTCAACCTCAATGTAAGTCCCTCCCCCTTGGAAGGTATATAACCTACAATGTATAATGTTTGAGTTAGATTTTGGAAGAACTACAGCCACGTCAATGCGAAGTCCTCAATAAAGAATAACTTCATGAACGTGAACCCAATTTCTCCTGGTTCTTGCTTTGAAGAAAGAAAAACTTTACAACAACAACTTGTTAAATCTTGTGAATTATTAAGACTTTCAGACTATGTTCGTACTGATTGGGCAATGGGTTTTGTAAGAAAAGGTTTAAGAAACAACAAATTCTTGATAAAATGTTTGATTTAGGGTTCAAACCAACACATACATACCATTGCGAATATTTGCCTTTGCAGCTTTCCGTCTCCTCCGTTTACTTCTCCTCAAACAATAATGGGCTGACTGAGTCCGAAAGGTCCTTTTGGTCTTTTCAGCTGAAAAAAGAGAAAAGAAAATATCATTATGTATAATATATAGGATTATTTAAAGGAAAAAGTACTGATTTACCTTACAAATATCGGATGTTACATTATAAAGCATTAAAAGCATGGCAGGTGTTTTGGTTAATATGCATTTACAACAAATATCACTTTAAAACTACCAATACTGGGGTAAAAGCATGGTAAGTTTTGTGATTACTGTCCTGTACTACACCAATCACAGTGAAACTAGGGTTACTGTGGTAAAAGCATGGTAAGTGTTGTGGTTACTGTGCATTTACAATAAGTATCACATTAAAACTACCAATAGTGTGGTAAAAGCATGGTAAGTTTTGTGATTACTGTCTTTTTACTACACTTGTCACAGTAAAACTAATGTTAATGTGGTAAAATCATGGTAAGTGTTGTTTTTACTGTGCTTCTACTACAAATACAACTTTGGAACTAATTGTACTACTTTTACTGATTGAAACTGATTGAAGGTCTATAGGCCTATAGCACGTCACGTGACAGACAGTGTTTAATCACCCTGTTTTGAATTAGAAAGCAATGAAACACAAAGCCTCCGTGGAGATGACAGATATAATGCAGTGACTGAACGTGAGCTAATCTGATTAATATTGACAAACAGAAAAGACATTATATCAAACATTATTAGGACAGCGTATTTACGACTACTTACCAACATCTGACACACGTGAACTGATGCCAAATATCGTGATGTGTTCGGAATGAGACTTCTTCAGCGCGATTTCCTACTGATAAAATATAATTTTACAAATATCAATAAACAGCAAAGCAATCCAGCTTCCCTGGCAATATGATCGAAATAATAACATTAAAAAAAATACATAAACCATGATAAGATAAGATCTTGTGAATAAATGTTGATTAAACAGCTTCTCTGCTGCAGCCCGACAGGCAGAAAGAATCGTGCTGTGATCACGAAAAATGCTTCCCATTGAAATACATTAGTTTAAAAAACGTGCTGATATTACGAAAATAACAAAATAAACATGTCCACGTCACTGATTAATAGATTAAATTGCGTGACCATTATTTCCAAAGCACGCAGCTCATCTTCTGAAAACTCTGGTTCATAGAGGTATGGTTCTGAATCTTGACTGTCTGAGAAGTCACCCTCTTTATCTCTCACAAAATCAGCCATGTTCATCGCCATTCATGTACTGTAGGAAAAATTGCCAGCTACTATTCACGCCGGTATGTTGCGTGATATCTCTACGCCCAAGTAGCAGTGCTTCGCCTGTGCTTCCCCCTAATATAGTCCCAAGTCAATATCTGCCTAGGAAATCGCCTAGTGTTAATCTGCATCGCTATTTGTACTCGTTGTGAATTCGCAGGCCACAAGAAGTAATTACATCAACAAAATTACATTTTCTTAATGTGCGACGTGCGAGGCAAGGGGTGAAAATGCTGTGCGGTACTACGCAAAGCGGGACGAGTGGTCACCCTAAGCTTCATTCTTGTTTCAAATACAACCTTTGCATGGAAAAACAACCAATACTAGTTGTATTTTGTTTTTGGTTCTGCAGATTCTGGATAAAGCGAGAGAATGTCAGAGAGCCTGATAACTGGACTAAATTCTCTAATTATTATTCAAGAGAAAAGATTTGTGTGTGAAGCTGCAGCGGTTTAATTCATTTTCATCACTTTGAATGCAATGGAAATAAATGCATAGAACCAGTTCAGTAATACACTGATATACCATTAATACTGAAAACATATATGTCAAGGTGCTAGACATGATTAAATATATTGCTGTCCATTTAAAATGAAGATACATTTGTAGCAGTCTCTTTTAAATTAATATATATTTACGATTTCTATAAAGACTTATTTAGAGATGTGGTATGAATAAAACAAGCACTAATGTTTTAAACTGCAAGCTGGCACATTCTCCTATAACCAGTTCTAACAGAAAGACTTGGGAGATAAATTGATATAACAAGCGAATATTTATTAACAGCCCAGCAAGCATACATTTATAAAGTTCTTTGGTGTAGGCCCCATCCTTAGCGCGCAATGCGAGGGTAGCGGAAGCTGCATATCCTGCCTGAAGATGAAGGCAGGGGCGCAGCCGACCCCCTGGAGGTAAAGGAAGGGACCATCCTGGTGGTGGTGGGGAGGATGAAGGGGAAGGTACCATCTTGGTGGTGGTTGGGGAGGATGGAGGTAACTGGCAGCGTCAGCATCTGCGAACTCAGACAAATAAGTACCAATCGTTTATACTACGAGTGTTGGCACATGATTGGTTAGAAGTGAGGTAATACATGACGCGCTGATTGAGTCTTCCTGGCAGAACTTACGCTAAAGCTTTCATTTCAGAATCACTGAATCAAAGATATGATTTGTTTACTTTTTTATGTTATCTTCAGTGATAATTTGTTGTATTATTTGTGCACTTTGGTATTATTATAATTTTTCAGTATTACAGTTTTTTTCAATCGCTAACAAGCGCTTACCCATACTTCAGATAATTTTTCTAAACTCTTAACACAGACGCACACCTACAAAACACAATTGGCCAAATGGTTAAAGGGGGGGTGAAATGCTATTTCATGCATACTGAGTTTTTTACACTGGTAAAGAGTTGGATTCCCATGCTAAACATGGACAAAGTTTCAAAAACTAAGTTGTACGTTTGAAGGAGTATTTTTGTTCCAAAAATACTCCTTCCGGTTTGTCACAAGTTTCGGAAAGTTTTTTTCGAGTATGGCTCTGTCTTACGTAAGATAGGGCGGAATTTCCTTATATGGGTCCTAAGGGCACTTCTCCGGTAAGATCGCGGCCGCGCGCGCACTCGTAGACTAGAGCAAGTGAAAGCAGTTCGCCATCAAAGCGCCCTGCCCGGCTTTTGGGAAGTCAATGTCACCAAAGAAGTGTGTTTTTGGTTGCCAGGGCAAGACAACCCTGCACAGATTCCCAAAGAACCCAGCGTTAAGGAACCCGTGGATGGAGTTTGTTTTCCTGAGCATAAACGGAGTTGTGTAAGACTGTTGTTCCCTGCATTTCGACGATGATTGTTTTATAAACAAAGCCCATATCGACGGATTTGCAGATCGTCTAATGCTTAAGGATCGAGCAGTCACAATGATAAAGGTTCGCGGTCGTGCGTTGGAACCGGACGGTGAGTAAAACTGTTTGTTGAACAAATGTCTCTGTGTGTTGTCACCCTATTTTTTACAGTCTATGGTTGTCACTAGCTTGGCGCGTTAGCACAGCTAAGCTTCGCCCACACGGCCCGCCCCCAGCCGCTCGGTTTTTTCCGGAAAGACTCGGTACAGTCTATCTTTCTGTTAAAAATTTAATAAAGCAAAAGACTTTTTGGAGATATGAAGGATGCAATATTACTCTATAGGTACTCAAGATTAACAGGAGATTGAGTGAAAATGAGCATTTCACCCCCCCCTTTAATTGTCTTCTCAAAAACACATTTTGTTAAATATACACTAACTCTTCATTTCAAAACAGAACACATGTTTCTCTGTGCACACACTAACTTTACCAAAACACTGGAAATCTGACTCAAAATGAAATTATTCTGTCAAAGAATAACACTTGTTTTCACTTCACAAGGTACATGCAGTCAATCAAAGTACACCAGGTTTCAAAATACTGGCTATTGTTGACATTACTAAAACTGCATAGACTTTTATGTTTCAGTTTTACAGGTATCTGCATGCAAAACATGCAATCCACCGTTTTACACTAAATTTCTTGGTTGGGAACTGTATGTCCACATGTACAGTACTGTTCACATTTATAAACATTCCAGTAAAAAGCAAATCAGTTTTTATTCCTTTACTGTTTACTACAGGAGGTACAGTAGAAAAATATCCATGAAACACACAAGAGCATTCTGAACAAAAAAACAACAGCAAAAACATTACATTTTGTCCAGGTCGACGCCTTTTGGCCAGATTGAATCCTGCCTCATCAATTCCATAACTCTCAAAACAAAGTTTATGTAAATCATATCATCACTGTATACTATACTGTACTGTAACATATTACTGTGTAGGTTACCTACTTGCAAAGTGCAAAGCTTATAGAACTGGACATTGAATTGAATATACAGTACACTATATCTGGACATATTGTCGTTGTAGCTCCTTGACTCTCTCACTGATATATTGTTTTTGAACTGATATCATTGCAGAAGCAGAGGTTTAAAAAAAAAACTTTCATATTGTAAAATATTAGTACAATTTGAAATAACTGATTTCTTTTTAAAAATATGTATGTCATGTGTAAAATGTAATTTACAGTATTCCTGTGATGAAAAGCTGGATTTTCAGCATCATTACAGGAAGATGCATATGGACTCGAAAAGCTTGTTTCTTCATGACATTGTTCAAAAGCAACACATTTTGCTAGCAATCAAAATCACATTTTGCTAAAATCATGAAATTTACAAAAATGGTAAAAGTTTCATGTAAATGGTAAATAAATGCAGTCCATACTGTATCTAAGGTTTGGAATATTGTTTTTGCTGTTGTGGGATGTTGTGTGTTAACATTTGTAAATACTACAAAAACACTCTTTTTGTTGGGAGGTATAGCTTGTCTGTTAAGAAAATTTAAGCATTATGGAAATGTGTTCACTGACTGCATATTGTGTGAAAAATACAAGAAATATGTGAATGGTATGGCCACAAAAGACTGATGCTGTGCTAATTGTGTTTAGAGTTTTGAAAATGTGAACACTGGTTGGACAAACGCTTGTTAGCGACTGAAAAAAACTGTATTAAATATATTCTAAAATCTATTTTTAAAAAGTATTTTAAAATATTTTTTTTTCAAGGCTAAAATAACATATTCACACATTAAGTCAGTTTTCAAAAATAAAAATAAAAACCTTAAATGTTACTCAGGAACCTCCTTAAATACAACTTTGGGAATAAGTTAGTATGATAGTCTCAGCAAAAAAAGAAATGTCCCCTCACTTTCAAATACTTTTTTTCCCATCAAATTTCTATATTTCATTTCAAAATAATGAGTCTCTGTACAAACAGGAGGGGTCATGCAAGCTTCTTCATAACTACAATTAGACCGAGAACTTTTTACCAATCTTATTTCTTTATTCTCTTGAATCCCCTTTAATCCTTATTCAGATCAATGCACTCACTTCTCTCTTCCAGCTAATTAGGAGCAAAAACCTATATATCTATAATCAAAAGTTGTAAGTGTTCTGCACTCTAAATTTGTTAATAAGTTAAAGCAGGAGATAAAAACTAATACAAACATTTAGCCTGTCTAAATATTAGTTGCTAGATGTGTTCTTCAGACTCATTACTTTATTATTTCCTGTCTGTATAAATGTGAATGACATGTTTTGTGACTTCCTTATTCTGAACAAACTCGAGCAGAACTGAAGTCTCAGCGGACACGTCTTCTGTCAGGCTCATGAAATGGATTCAATCTATGAAAATTCTGATATCACACTTTCAGCAATTTCTTCAGATGAAAAACGCTCTCAATACAAAGGTAAGGCTGGGGATATCATCAGTATTCATTAGAATGTCTATTTCTAAGATTTAGCACTGCAGTTACCGTGTAAGGTTTTTTTTTTTTTATGTTAATTCAACCATTACACATTTGGCAGATGCTTTTGTCCAAAGCGGCTTACATTACATTCAATGTATACATTTTATCCATTTATGTGTTCCCTGGAAATCAAAAACTGTCAACTCTGACATTTAACCCTTATATTGTGTGTGGAGATCCCAATCTACTATTCCTTAGTTAAAATAACATGGTTTCCTTCATCTCAGTGGCATAAGATTTTGTCACCTTTTTCTACATTATCTGTACACACTAAGGTTATTATAGTTTTACATTTTTAAATTAGTTTTTATTTTACTTTAAAATTCAGTTTAGTTTTAGTTTTAGTAAGTTTCATTAATGGTTTTGTTAGTTTTAGTTTAGTTTTTATTTTGTAAACACATTTCTATTTAGTTTTTATTTATTTAGCTCCAGTTTTAGTTTTAGTAATTATAGTTTAGCAGAGCTAACAGAACACTTCCAGTGTAGACCAAAGCAAGACGTTTAATTTAAGCTAAATTAATGTTTGCACAGATTACAGTTAACTTTTGTGCAGACATCTTAATAATACAAATATAATAATGGTTTGAGATTGAACAAAGCACCAAATAAATGCAACTTAAAAGTATACAAGTAAAAACTATGGAAAATTCAGACAGACTAATTCATATTACAGTTTTTTTTCCGATTGCTAAACGACAGTGAGCACAACTGGAGCTACATGTGCAAAACTCTAACTACAGTCTGCACTACCAACAGTCACCTGAGCTAAACAGTTCACATCACCTGCAAAACTCACTCCAAGCAACACAACTCTTAACAGGCTCAGTGCAGCCAAACACTATGCACAACCCTCACTGAGATAACACACACTGTCACTCAGAACACACTGAGAGTAAAAACACTAGCATCAAACACCAATACAGAAAATACAAACTTTTCATCTTTACAGTTTGAACAATTTCAGTGACTTCATACAAAGTAATATTTTCTTCAAAGAAAAGAGTGACATTCTTTCACGTGATTTATTTACATTTTTAGAACATAACAATTCTTTAAGGTAAATGAAAATTAGCAGTTTGCTTCAATAGTCTGTAGTAATTTACGGAATTACAGTAATGAGAAAAAAGAAACTAAAAGTAGGCTACATACTGTAATTCGAACAAATAATTGAGGGGCTAATCCTGCCTCTCTCTCTAGCATCAGGCCACAGGTTTCCATCAACATCATATCTAATGTTCTCTCTTGCCATGCACCTGCATGGGGAAGAACCTTCTGGAGTGCCTTATCCATCCCTGGCAGTCCTCTGGACTCGTGTCCTCACATCCGGCACGCATGGCTTCCAAAAGATACATTTGGTCATGTGGGTGGTGACCAAACACTTTCCACCTCCACCCATAAAAAAAATAAAAAAAATATTGAAATATATTTTACAGTAAAGTGTAAAAAATATATGTGGCATATATTCCAAATACATTGAAATATATTTGCATTGTTGGTCACTTATATTTATCATTTTGAAATATATTCTGAAATATAACAAAAATATAAATGAAGTATCTATACAGTGTGTGCGTGCGTGCGTGCGTGCGTGCGTGCGTGCGTGTGTGTGTGTGTGTGTGTGTGTCTATCCCGGTGGGGACTTAAACCTGAATGCACACAGACTCATGGGGACTCGTGTCACTGTGCACCTAAATTGAAGTACACAAGCTTATAAATCATACAGAATTAACTTTTTTTTATGTAAAAATGCATCAAGTTTAGTGTAATGGGAAGGTTTAGGGGTCGGATTACAGTTTTTTACAATCGCTATGACAGTTTTTTCAATACATTTAACAAGTTTCCTAAACTCTTAACGCACCAACACACCTAAAACACACAATTGGCAAAACGGTTAATTTCATGCTCAAAATCACACATTGTAAACTAAACTCCAAATCTAATTTTCAAAATACAATAATACACTAACACAATACACTATGTCTACCAAAACACTGCAAACATGTCTCAAAATCAAATAATTATTCAAAACACTAACACATGTTCTCTTCCAACAGGAACATTTAGTCAATCATAACACAATGACAAAAAAAACACAGCTGAAATTACAGAAACTGCATTATTTTATATGTGTCAGGTCTGCCCTTATACAATAGACAGTATATTGTATTGATCATAGATTGTGTTTTGCACTGCAGTTTTTTTTTGTTTTGTTTTTGAAGTCTCTCTACATTTTTGTTTTGTTTGTAATGTAAATGCATGCATTTTGTTGTTGTTGTTGTTTTTGTTTTTTGCAGCAGAAATTCAATACAACAAAATAAATGACCCTTCTTAGAGTAGCTTTATAGAATGTATGGTTTATGAAAAAAGAAGACAGAGACAGAATTGCTGCAGTAACGGCTTTATTTGCAACAGGACATTTCTGCAAGATAACAAAAATATGCATATAGCTGCCATTTACAGTATTACTGTATGTGAAAATACAAAATATACAAACAGAAAAGGCCATCTTCTAATCTGCCCGGTCTTCTGCATTTGTCCACGTTCTCATCCACATCACACCTGATATCTTCCCTGGCAAGGCATCTTGGGAAGAATCTTTTGGCTTGCCTTCTCCTGGCAGTGTTCAGCTGTGATGTCTTGGTATGCAGCATCTTTTGCATACAGGAGGGACATTTGGTCCTGTGGACTATGGTCAAAAACCTTTCATCTCCAGGCTGAGAAAACTCCTCAATGGGGTTGAGGAAAGGGAAGTAAGGGGCAAGGAAAATGGACATCATCCTCTGATGTGCGTCAAACCTGGCTGTGACTAGACGGGAATGGTGGAATGCCACATTGTCCCATATTTGCATAACTTCAATCAGCTGTTTCTCACTAGCAATGGAATAATGTGAAAATACAAAATATACGAACAGAAAAAGCACCAGAAGAATGAAAAAAAGAGTCATCTACTAATTATTTGCATAATTCAATCAGCTGTTTCTCAGTAAGAATAGAATACAATACAGGGGATATATTTGTGTTTCAGTTCACAATATAAGCAGCTGTTTACCTTGACTTTAGCCTGTAAGGTTAGGTTTAGAACATGGTGTTATCTGTTCTGACATACAGTGTTAAAGCATTGGTAAATTTGGCAGTAAAAATCCATTGTTTTGGTCTTGTTTGAGCTTGTGTGTAAAAGAAGTTCAAGCATTTTAAATTTGTGTTAATAGTATGCATTTTGTGTTAAAGCAACAAGAAATGTGTTAATAGTATAGCTTACACAGACGGATGTAGTGCTAACTGTGTTAAGAGTTTTGGAAAATTGTTAAAAGTATTGAAAAATCTGTCATAGCAATCGTGAAAAACTGTAGTGTAAGGCAGTGTTTCTCAAACTTTTTCTGCCATTCCCCACTTTTTAAGTTAAAATGTATTTTGTTAACATGACATTTTAAAAACATAACATCAAATAACAGCATTAAAATTAAAGTGCAATTATATTAGCCTATCACTTTGCATGAAATAAGACTTTGTTCAAAAGTAGATACAAATAATAATGCAATTGTGTTTGTATTTTGCCTCTGATAACATCAAATTCAGAAACGGAGAAAATAAAAGTGTGGACTAGTTGTGCTTTGCTTCATTTTGTCACTTCGCAAACTGCTTGCAAAAAGAACAAACAAAATTTAAAAAGAATAATAATAATAATCTCAGGGTTTTTCCTGGCTCGAAACGAGGCGGAGGTGGTTAAAATCCTAACAATGTACGTATTTTAGATATTTTAATAATAAGATTTGTATTTTTCGAAGACTATAAGCTATTGTGTTTCCCACAGTATTTTTGTGTGTGGACCTCGGTACCTCTACGGGTGTTAGGGGTAAGAAAAGTTTGTACATTTTAAAGATAAATTCAGTAAGCTGGTGCACTTTGAAAGTTCAAAATTAAGTGATCAATTTAGTGTCTGCAATGAGCCTGTTTTGGCTACACATCTTTTCTGAGCCAGAGACGGACGCACTCAGCGCTTGTCATATATCACAACTATTCATTGTTTTCAACCACATAATGTTAATTTTAGGTTTCATTTAAATTCACATAAGTACTAAAAAATCAATACATTTGGAGTCTGTCAAATACTTATGTCTATGGAAGCAGCAATAATCATTATTTCCATTATTATTAGACGACACGTAAGTTATTATTCATAATCATGTAAGTAACTTTTAAGTTTATGATTGATAGTTCTATTCTTCTCCTAGTTCACCAGCCACTACTTTTAGGTATTTTAGGAGAAGTGGATGAATCAACGTTTTGTAGGCTAAACTAAGCAGAAACTGCGGCACAAACAACATGGCGGCGCCCATCACGTAGCCTATATATAGCTCAACTAACGCGATCGTTATAAAGGTGTTTAAACAACGAAACGCATCCACTTGCACATATTTGACAATCAGAATATCATTCCTGCTGTAGTATAGCCAACAAATTTGTGAAATTTTGAATAAAAAAGGAAAAATGAAATAAAAGCAGATCATCAGTCATTCAGTGCTGTTGTGGCTGCGGTGTGACATGCAATGACACGCCACCATGGAACCATGGTTAAGTAAGTCTTTCATTTAAATGTGTTGAGTGTTTGGTCAATAAATAAAGGGATTAATAGAGATGGGCACAAAAATGACAAAGTTTTCTCCCGTTTCTCTCCTCTTGTCTCTATTCCCCACCAGTGGGGCGCGCCCACACTTTGAGAAACACTGGTGTAAGTAGACAGAATATACAGTTTGTAAGATTAATAAGGGAATTAAGATCAATATAACTCAAAGGGGATTGAATTACAGGAAATAAGAACCGAATTATTATGCAAATTATTCAGAATTAATATTTAACACTTTATCAACTATTCGTCCACCGATAAGTTGAGATTAGGGTATTTTACCAATTCTGGACAGAATATTATTCCGTGGCCTACGGTAATAATATCATAAAGTTATGATAACTGATTAATATGAGCAAGGTAGCAAAATCTACAGTTTAAGGCAGTAACTTGTAAGCACACAGCACAAGACGCTTGTATGTAAAATCAACCAAGACTTTATTGAACTACTCTAATACACACAAACTAAACTAACACAAAAACACACAAACATTCATTCAAACAGTGACAGAGAGTGATGTTATTAACGGAGTGTGAATGGAGTCCCAAATGTCTAGCGTTAGACACTATTTCTTGACCGCAACCTGAGAGAATCAATCTACTAGCACTTTAATCTTAGTTCGTTTTCTTAATAAGATTTGCACCAGTTCAACCAGAATTAGGAGATATTGTGTACTTGCGTTTAGATGCTCCTGAGCGCGTGCGTTCCCTGTGACGAAGTTGCTGGAGAGGGAATCTCTTCGGCGCTGATTGGCTGGCAGTCGGTCGATGATGCGTTCTGAGGGACAGCACTCGATGGTGAGTGGTTGGTTGGCTTTGCCGGGTGGCGCTTCGTTCGCGGGATTTCCTGGATTGCGGGTTGCTATGCAACGGAGTTTCCTCTGAGTCTGGAGCGACTCTGAGAGGGGTTTCTTTGAAGAAGTTCAACGAAGGATCTTACGGAAGAGTTGATGAGTTTTGAGTGAGCTCTTGGTGGTTTGAAGAGTATGTAAGCATACACGCTGGACGATGGAAAGGTCAGCAAGAGCAAAAGTCACTGCAAAAGCGAGGCACAAGGCAGGCAAAAAGCAAGGCAAAAAGCAACGCATAGGTGCTTGTCATTGGGTTATAAGCGTGTCCATCTGACCCGTCCTTCCTAGTGCGACAGCCAATCAGATATTGTCTTGGGCGGGACCTACGCCCCGTTCTCCGGTTCTTGCATGTACAATTAGCGTAATGTCCACGTGATCGTGTGTGCCCAAACTCCTGAGAGTTTATTTAAACGCTTTAATAAGCAAACTTAATAGTTTAAATATGGTGCATCCTACACACATCTACTTTATATCAAAATTCTAGAAATCATTTACCCATCAAGTAGGTACCAAAATACATATACTTCCCATAGTTGAGGTGGGAGTAAATAAGGATTTAGCTGTGATAAGTGTTTAACACACAAAATTAACTTGAGTAATATAAAGCATACATACTACAGAGAATACACATGTATGAGGCAACTTCTGGTGATTAGTTCCTATAACTGAGGTAGAAAACCTTACAAATAGGCTGTAATGAAAGTTAAACACACAGAAAGAACTCCACAGGTTACATAAAATATACATGATACTTAAGATATATGTGAGGTAAATACTGGTGATCAATTCAGCTTATTGGAAGCAATTTTGAGACCGTTGTTTGTATTAAACCATAAGTGGGTTAATTTCAGTCTATTGGTTTTGGAGGCAAAAGTCTCTGGAATTTACGACTGCCGAAAGGTGGGTGTCCCCTGGTTTAGGGTTTGTGTGATTCTGGGCCATAAGAATGCTTTAGCATCCTTCGTTTCCTGATAAGGCTGTGGATTTATGCATTGGGGTCACCACAGGGTTTCTTGGCCATTTGGTCGTAAGTTTGGGGAACAAAGGAATCTTTTCCTGCTGTCCTGGCATCGCTGGTTTGAGATTAGACACGCACAACAAGGGGAAGGGGGGTGACATCTCCTTTAGCCATCTCGGCACCATGACTGTGTTTTATGACTTACTAATGGTTCACTAGGGAATCGTTCCGAACTGTGGAATGTGGTGTTGGTTTCATATGACATGGACTGTTCAAGGATAATCCTACAAGTTTGTGTAGTATAAATCTAGCAACAGAGACCTTTTATGAAATTTTGCAAATGAAATTAGCCACAAATGCAAAACACAGATATGAAGGAGTGATACCTAATGCATCCATATGCACACACATGAAGAGAGAGAGAGAGTGAGAGAGATGAAAGAGAGATAAAAGACAATGGTGATGACTGGAGGGCTGTGGACTGGACAGACATCGAAGCATCTATTGGTGTGCTCATTACTCAACGATTCTGTGCTCATCGTTTGTAGATCAAACAATGAGGCCCTGTCCAGTTGGTGGGAAGATGAAACTGGACATGCAATTTTTCGGTCTGTCATATCGCTACAAAGATTCAACATGTTGTCAAGAGTCATCTGATTTGATGACAGGTCCATGGTGTGGAACTGACAAGCTGACAGCAATTTGTGATGCCTGGAATCAATGGGTTGAGCGTCTCTCATTAATGTTCAACCCTGAACAGGTGTTGTGCCGAATTTTGACTCCCTGGCAAATTATTACCAGCCTGGAGTCCCCAGGCTGGGGCGAAAGATGGGACAGGGCTAACGCCGAGACAGTCGATCACTGTTGTTCCGCATGGCCCATTCAGCGAGATTATTGGATAACACTGGTAAAGCGCACGCTCTTGGGACCCAGAGATAGAGGAAACTGCTCTTTCATTGAAAATGTGGGTACCGCTGGCAGCCAGTGGCGGAACAGAAACAAAACTGAACAAAAGATTCTCCACCTGGCCCTCCTCTGGGGGAAGAGCAGCTCCGTCCATCTCCAGGTCACCCGTCTCAGGGTGGCATCGTCTTCCTGCGGAGGCTTGACTTTACGGCTGAGCTGGATGCACCAGAGCGCTTGATTTTAGACTAGCAATAAAACCACACTGATAAACATTCAGACAATAGTTAACCATATGATGAAGGTAGATTTTAATGGAATGGTAGAACTAAATTCCCTAGACTAAATAAATAATTACAATCAATATAATGTCAGGTTTGGTCAATGTGTTAAAAATGTATTCTGTTAAAAATGTATCATACAGAAATGAACACAGTGTAAATTCAGGAATGGTTCCAGATGGAAATGCTGCAAAGATTCAAGGTTCAGAAATCATTTAATTTTTATCATCAAATTTCTAACCCCAGGCAACTCCACTGAAGAGAGAGAGAGAGAGGTCACTTCTCCTAAGTGGACTAAAGTTCCTCTGATTGTTCTGGGTTTCTCTCTTGTTTTTGCTCTCGGAGGTCTCTGCACTCTCTGGGTGATTTGTAAGTATAACTGATACTAGATCTTTGCTCTGTTCAGGGTTGTATTGACTGAGTTACTGTATGTACTTCTACAGTAGCATCATTAGAACTCGCAACGCAATTTTTAGTAGCTTATAAAATCATACTTTTCAGCAAAGCTGTTTTATTAGGCAAACCTCCATACTTAAGGCCAATTGAACTCTCATTAATTATACCTGAAGACTAAATTTACAAACTCCATTCAAACTTTGTTTTGTAGATCATTTCAGTCTTAAGTGTGCATTATGTGGACTTTCCTCAAAAACACATTTTCTACTGCTGCTTTTGTCTTTAATCAGATAATCATAATCTCACTGATTTCGATTCACTGAATGAGCAGCACATCATGGTTTCAAAGAAACTGGCGGCTCAAGAGAACAACAGCACAGGTGAGAAAACTGTATTTAATAAACGGTAGAGCACAGACATGTTTCATTCACAGTATTGAGTGTTTATTGAACTCACCATGTGAGAAACTGTATCTGCTTGTTCTCCTTTACTATTTAATTGTCTTTTCACCAGCCATGAAGAAAGAGTTTAATGATCTTACAGCCAGATACGACACACTGAGAGAATGGCTATCCTTTTACGATGGTGAGTGTCAGTTTACAAGCTTAGTGTGACACAAAGTGTGAATATGGAACCAGTTTGATTAACTTTATGATCTAAATAATGGAAGGTTTAATTACACTTTATTCATCTTTTACAGCTCAGTCTTGTAATCTCTCTGTGAATGGCTGGATAGCTTGTCGTGGAAAGCTGTATTTATTCAGCTCTAATAAACTGAACTGGAGAAGCAGTCGAGATGTCTGTGTTTCAAAAGGAGCCGATCTGGTGACCATAACCAGTAAATCAGAACAGGCAAGTCAGATCAATTAAAACAAAGCTTTAAAAGGGTTTCTATTAACCTATAAATGTACCTTCACATTTACCAAAAACACTTATTTTACACTATCACTTATGTACATTTTCCCCTATTAGGATTTTCTGGTGTCTAAAAATAACGTGACGCACTGGATTGGTCTCAATGATCTGGACACTGAAGGAAACTGGGTTTGGGTGAACAACCGAACTCTCAATGACACCAGACTACAGTAAGAACGCTGCATGTGTAATCATGTCTAGAAATGTTATATACAGCTGTTTTCTAAAAAAATATTATTGCAAGTGCATTATTGCTTGTTTGTCTCTTAAAGGTTCTGGTTCAGCGGGGATCCAAAACAACCTAATGACGGGAGAACTTCTAATTGCGCTGCTCTGGGAACTGAGAATACCAACTTAGACTTTTGGTTTGATGCTGTTTGTACAACACCGAAAACATTTATCTGTGAAAAGGAATATTAATATTCCTCCATCAGTGGTACTGCATGTTATTAAAGAGGTCTAACATGTAAATACACAGAAAAATAAATTGTCAGCAAATGAAAAAGACTTTTGTGTTGAAATGTATTCCTGTGTTTTGTTTCTGTTTCTTTGATTACCTCGTTAGTTCCTGTGGTTCCGTCATCAGCCACACCTGTAGTTAATCATGCTTGATTATTTCCTTTAAACTCTTCTGCTTCAGTCGTGTTTTGTTAGTTGTCGTTTGCTCTTATGGTGTTTGGTCGTGGGGTGCCTGGATGTCCTGGTTTTGCCCTTTGTGTTAGTGTGGACTATTTGCCTCTTTCCTGTTCTGGATTATCTGTGTTTTTGTCTTTTGCTATTAAAGTTGTGTGCACACTTGGATTCTCTCTCTGCCTCGTCCCTACAAACCCATTACAGACACACATTAAATATCTCAGCTGTATCACAATAGGTTCTTTAACTCGACAATAGCATACACAATTAAATTAATCACTGATGAGGCTTTCATTTGCTGTTTATATTTAATATGACTAATGTGAATAATTAATTCTAAAGTGAAGATCATGGCAATGCACTAGCACTAGCTCAAGTATTACCAAATCCTTCAGAAGGAATAATAATTTGGTACAGTATTCTAAAGTGAAAAGATGATGATACTCCTATTAACCCATTTAAGCCCACCGGCAACTATAGTTGCCGCAGTACATAGTTGTCATTTTCTTTTTGTAAATATTTTTCTAGATGTTGTCCATGTTTTATTTCTCAATGGAATGCAAGCAAACAACCAAATAAAGGATTTCAAGAAAAAAAAAAAGGTATTCACTTCCTCCCTGTCACATGAGGCTGTCAACTTCCTACCCCTATTTCCAGGAAACAGAGCGAAGGCAAACCCTCCCAAAGAAAGGTCATTTTCATGTTACTAATAAGTATTTTTTGTTGACATATATATATCTACATAATCATGAAGGTCTCTAGAATCAGCCAAACAAAACAAATCTTACAAGAGATCTATAGTTTTTTGTATACTTAGTCAAAAGTCCAAGCGGCAACTATAGTTGCCGGTGGGCAAATGCCTTGTAAGTACATATATCATGGGGAAATGGGGTGTACTGTGTTAATAGGTTAATAAATCAAGTTTATTGGTCTTGTTTAGTGCATAAACATAACTTAACCCTTTAAATGACATCTCTATATAGATATATTTTTTTTCTTCATTCTATTTATTTGTATTTATTTATTTTTATTTATCTTTTTGATACACAATGCCCGGTTATGGCTGCACTTTGTTCTGCACTATGTTCCACAACTTTAACCCTTGTGCGCTGTTCGTTTGAGGTTTACAGTCAGGCTGTTTGGGGTCTGAGAGACCCCAGGCAACAAAATGTTATTTTGTAACAACATATATATTTTAAATAAATGTAATTTTACTCAGTTTATTAATGTTTTTACTCTACATTTGGACATTTTTACTCCACAAAATGTTCAAAAAAAGAAAAGAAAAATTCTCCAAAAAGAAAAAAAAAATTAATCAAAAATTTGCCTTATAAAATACCCACATTTCTAACTTTCATTCATGGGGATAACATGGATAATTTGACATGGTTTAGTGTAAGATTTTTGTCCAAATCTTGGAAAATGCAGTTTTAAAAGTAAAAAAGAAAAAAAGAAAAATCACTTTAACCAGTAGATGGCTGTAGAGCTCTAAAAGTACTAAAAATTTCAAACTAAAAGACATCTTTTCACAAGTTTTTCCAGTTAGATTCATATCTACATATAATGAAATCACAATTATAACAATAAAAGTTACTTTTTGTCAAAGTTTGGCAGTTTTAGTACTGAAAAAAAATCAGTTTTTCAATAATGTTCCATTATGATTAGAATCAAACCTGATCAGGATGTTACAAAGAGAAAAGTTGGAATTTTTAGAGTTTATCATTTATTTCAAACATCTGTTTTTCATATAATTCTACGAATTTAAAGTGTGCCACTTCATTTCTGTCTGTGTGTTCTGTGTTGTTTCGGATTTTGAGGATGAATTTTGTCCATTGATCAAATTCATTTGATTCTAATCTTAATATATAACATTACTGAAAAACAGATTTTTTTTCAGTACAAAAAGTAACTTTTATTATTATAATTGTGTTTTCAGTAGATATGAGTACAACTGGAAAAACTTGTGAAAAGATGTCTTTCAGTTAGTCAAAAAGCAAATAGCAAATAGTGGTGCTCTGCAGCCATCTACTGGTTAAAGTGATAAATTGTTACTTTTAGAACTGCATTTTCCAAAAGATGGGCAAAAATCTTTTAAAAACACTTAACCATGTCAAATTATCCATGTTATCCCCATGAATTAAAGTCAGAAATGTGGGTCAAAAAGACCCTGAACAGCGCACAATGGTTAAGGCAAATGGATTTGTTGTTTGTTGTGTTTTCATATTCAAGAGATTATAAGCTAGATGCAGTTTTTTTGGGGTCTGCATCGAATGTTTTTCGACTTTTATACATAATAAATTTGTTTATGAATAAAGATTGATCTGTTGAAAGCAGTTATTTTGAGATAAATGGCAAATGTTCTCCTCCTATTCATATTTTACATTGAAGGGGTGCATACAACATATTTGCCCACCGGCAACTATAGTTGCCGCACATTCAAATATGATTTTCAAGAAATAAAAAAAAAACCTGGGGAAAATAAATGCAGAACATGTTCACATAGGACACTATTAACAGGATTATATGCATGAAACCATTCAGAAAAATTTGGGCACAAATGGGTTAAAGACTGAATTCATTGTAAACTTTTGTAAGGTTTTGGAGAGCAATTCCTTCCGGTGGATTTAGTAACACTTGAGTCATTATTATTGGGTTACCAGGATCTTCACTTTAGAATACTGATCCAAATAATTAGTAGTTCCTTTAGAAAGTTGAGCCATTACTATCCAAAAGGAATATAATGTAAACTTAGAAAGCAAAGCAAGTCACTTTGAATAAAAGCATCTGCCAAATGCATGAATGTAATAATGGTTCTTGCTCCTTGATATTTGTCTATGAATTATATGTTGTTGTTTTAAATCCCCAAAAACCTGTAGATGAACAACAATCTCATCAGCAAATATCAATATTGTTCAAATAACAAACAGAAGCCAAAATAGGGACATATAAAATAAATTGTATTATCCATTTTCTGAATTTCTACACTGTAGTGGCTTCTATATAGACACCATCATCAGGAAAGACTGCCGGACACCGATGCAACATAACAACTGTCTGCTGTGTGTCTCAGCTTCAATAATTATTGTATGAAAAAAAAAAAAAAAAAAAAAAAAGAAACCTAGTTTAGTCTCTCTTTAGTTTGTTTACACTCAACATAAAACTGTGGCCCAGGGCAGAGAGAGCGCGAGTGTGTGTGTGTGTGTGTGTGTGTTCAGGGCTGCGCACCGGCGGCTGCAGGAACCTGTGTGGCGAGAGCACTGGGAGACGAGATGACCGGAGAGCCGGCGATGTTGGCCATCGGCTGGGACGAGGACATGGATGTGACGCCTCCTACAGGCAAACAAACACACTCAGCATTTAGAAGCAAACACACTTGCAATGCATCAAAGATCAGCTGACACTCTGACGCATGTCCACATGACAACCGCTTTAGTTCCTACGTACAGAGACATTGTTCACACTTCTCAATCATTTTATCACATAACTGACGTAAATGTCAACGTTGGAATCAATGTGTTTTTGAATCAGATTGGGATATTGGTTCTGCTTCCTTGGGTATTTACTAGGTTTAAGAGATCCTAGACTCTGGCATGAGGAGCACAGCAGTTGATCTTCATAGTGTCTGTAGATGAAGACACAGCAATAAAGGCCTCATTATGCTTCTGCGCCAACTCCACGTCATAGCTACGCCGTCACTCCTACAGCGTCGTGGCCGTTTTATGGTTCTGCATCGGGTTGTGTTGCATCGCGGTGCATTTCACCGCCAGAACGCTAGGGGGGGGGATGGTTCACGAATCTCTTTGCTAGTTTGTTTTGGTTCCATGCGCCGGTTCCGCTTTTTCATTTCCAACAATGGCGAGCGAAAGAGAGAGAGTGTTGTTGCAGCTGGAGCTAATCGACGTTGAACAACAAATGATTTTATTGCAAATGTTTAATCGCAGAAGAAAAAGAAGACGTCAGCGAAGGTGGTCTGTACGACCAGTGCACGAAAATGGCGGTATAGCGGGAGGGGGAAACCGGAAAAGCTACACTCCGGAAATGATGTATTATCTGACCAATCACAGCCCTTGCGGTCTGCGTCGCATAGTTAAAAATTTTTGGAGGTGCACGTCGAGCTACTGCGGAGGGGTTGGAGAGGGGTTTGTGGCGACGCAGAGGGGTACTGCGGGGGTACGCCGTTGATTCGACGCAGAAGCATAAAACAGGCTTAAGGGTGCTCCATGGCCTCGCGGGTGGTGAGGCGAGCTTTTCCCACCTTTTCCGGAAATGTCTGAAGAGAGAGAGAGAGAGAGGATTACCTATGAAAGAGAGATGGTAAAATCCTTAAAATGAGGTCAAAGTATTACATGTATAAACAATCACACATCTCAACGTACCTTCCCAAAATGTCGTTGAACCGTGGGTCGAGCTCAATGTTGTATTTGTCGATGTAGTCGTAGAGGTCCTCTGTGCCCAGGACTTTGGCTATCCGTACAAGCTGGACAAAGACACAGTACTGGTTAAAAACAGCAGAGGGCAGCAGACACACATCCAACAGATCAAACCAGCTGACAACTGAAGTCAGCATTACACTGGTTCCCTCACACAATAAACATTTTTCCACTGGCTGTTGGATTATTGCAGAAAATTAGCACTGTGACCAACAAAAGTTTATGAATCTTGCATGTTTTATTCATGAAAACCTTCACAGATTGAGATAACTTTTGTCAATTTTGAAGCCTAAAATCAGAATAGTTTGCAAGTACGTGATTGTAAACATAAAGCGGACAACATAGTAGACGAGTTTTCCTGTTCGGTGATGATGTTTAATGTCCCGTAAACCTCTGTAATCCAATTGAGCCACTTGTGGATGTTTTGTTTTTTAAATCACAAGGGGGAATTAGTGATGTATTTTATTTCATAGAATAAAATGTTAAAATATCTTGATCTTGTGTTCACCAGGAACCTTATTTTAGGCATTTAACCAAAAATCCATTTAAAAAAAAACATTGACTTTAGGACGTAGACCGGAAGTGCTAAAATGCACTCGTTTTCAGGTTTCAGCCTACAAAAAAATGATATAGGCTATTTATAATACGAAGAGGATTAAGTTAAGTTTAACTCATTTCTGGGGTTGGCCTAAAAAAAACATCTTCCCTGCATCACTCTATTGAGTTAAGGACATATCAGCTTGCTAGAGGTTCTCCTTACGAAAAAGAAGTATAGACCTACTTCAAGTTCATTTTATGAAGTATACTTAAGTAATGTTCAAGTATATTTTTAAGTATGTCAATATGTACTAGTAGTAAACTTGTAAGTGTACTATTTTAATACCGCTTGGGAGTAAATTGGCCCACTTTTAGTATATAAAAGTATTTGTTTACAGTTTTTTACAATCGCTATGACAGATTTTTCAATACATTTAACAAGTTTCCTAAACTCTTAACGCACCAACACACCTAAAACACACAATTGGCAAAACGGTTAATTTCATGCTCAAAATCACACATTGTAAACTAAACTCCAAATCTAATTTTCAAAATACAATAATACACTAACACAATACACTATGTCTACCAAAACACTGCAAACATGTCTCAAAATCAAATAATTATTCAAAACACTAACACATGTTCTCTTCCAACAGGAACATTTAGTCAATCATAACACAATGACAAAAAAAACACTATCATCAGCTGAAATTACAGAAACTGCATTATTTTATGTGACAGATCTGCCCTTATAAAATGGACAGTACAGTATATTGTATTGATCAAAGATTGTGTTCTGCACTGTAGTTTCTTTTGAAGCCTCTCTACATTTTTGTTTTGTTGGGTTTAGTAAATGCATGCATTTTGTCACAAAAAATGAATGACCATCTCAGAGTAGCTTTATAGAATGTACAGTTACAGTTCTAAAAAAAAGACAGAGACAGAATTGCTGCAGTAAAGACTTTATTTGCAAAAGGACATTACTGCAAGATATACAAACAGAAAAAGCACCGGAATAATAATTAAAAAAAACAAAGTAAACTTCTAATCTGCCCGGTCTTCTGCATTTGGCCACATGTTCTCATCCACATCACACCTGATATCTTCTCTGGCAAGGCATCGTGGGAAGAATCTTTTTGCATGCCTTATCCACCCCTGGCAGTGTTCAGCTGTGATGTCTTGGCATGCAGCATCCATTGCATCCAGGAGGGACATTTGGTCATGTGGGCGATGGTCAAAAACCTTCCATCTCCAGGATGAGAAAAACTCCTCAATGGGGTTGAGGAAAGGGGAGTAAGGAGCAAGGAAAAGGGACACCATCCTAGGATGGGCGTCAAACCATGCTGTGACTGCACGGGAATGGTGGAATGCCACATTGTCCCATGTGATCACATATATTGGCAAGTGGTCTCCCACCTGTCCCCTTTCTACCTCTGGCACCAATCTTTCGTGCAGGTCTTCTAAAAATAGGAGAAGGCGGTCGGTGTTGTAGGGGCCAATCTCACATTTATGCAGGAGTGCACCATTGTTGGAGATTGCGGCACACAAGGTGATGTTGGCTCCTCTCTGGCCCGGCACGGTAACTGTGGCCCTTTTGCCAATTATGTTTCTCCCACGGCGACGCCTTTTCGCCAAGTTGAAGCCAGCCTCGTCAACATAGATAATTTCATGTGGGACTTGATTGGCCTCCAACTCCATGACTCTCTGAAAGTAATTAGACACAGTGTATGTACATGCTGTGCTGTACTGTATATCTACTGTATGTCCTAATGTACTCCAGGTTTATAGAGTAGTTTACTGCAAAACACACTGTGTATAGTACAGTAATGACTGTAGTGCATAACCTTACCTGGACGTATTGGTGACGGAGTTCTTTGATGCGCTCACTGTTCCTTTCAAAATGAACTTTGTATAGTTGTTTCATTAGGACTCTGTGTTTAGCTAGAGTCCGAGAAATGGATGTTATGCTGATTGCTGCAATGTTCCCAAAGACAAGGTTGTCCTCTACAACTCTGGACTGAATGTCCTTCAGTTTTATTTCATTGTCAGCAATCACCATGTTGACAATAGCAAGTTCCTGTTCTTCATTCAGGAGCTTTCCTCTGCCCCCTGAGGGAGGTAGACGTTGAATCCTTAGAGGAACAAAATACAGTTACATATTAGAGACCGGAGGCATACAGTCACTCTAATACTGTAAATGGTAATATTACAGTATTTACAGTACACTTTGCTGTAGGAGAAGCAATATCCTACCTGTTGGTTTCTCTGAAAATACGGACAATGGATGCCACTGTGTCCCGGCTGAGATTTGGTTGTACTCGTTCACCAGCCTCTCTATATGATAGCCCATGGTTTATGACATGGTCAATGATAGTTGCTCTTATTTGATCAGTTACCCTAGCTCTGGTCCTTCTTTGAGCGCCACCACGCATTCTAACTCCTCTCCCTCTCCCTCGCCCCACTCCTCTCCCTTGTCCTTGTCCTTGCCCCACTCCTCTCCCTTGTCCTTGCCCCACTCCTCTCCCTGGTCCTTGTCCTTGCCCTTGCCCCACTCCTCTCCCTTGTCCTTGCCCCACTCCTTTCCCTTGCCCTTGTCCTTGCCCCACTCCTCTCCCTTGCCCTTGTCCTTGCCCCACTCCTCTCCCTTGCCCTTGTCCTTGCCCCACTCCTCTCCCTTGTCCTGGTACTCGTCTTCCTCTCCCTCTTGCAGGCATTCTTTCTTTCTTTCTTTCTTTCTTTCTTTCTTTCTTTCTTTCTTTCTTTCTTTGTGTTGCTCTATATTGTTTCTTTTCCACACAAGATCAGCCCAAAGAGTCCTCTTTTAGAACATATGATCATGTGATTGAAAGAACCTCAACACCTGAGTGTGCTTCCTAGATGGGAATCAGCTGTGATTTATATATTTGCATAACTTCAATAAGCTGTTTCTCATTAGCAATGGAATAAAATACAGGGAATATATTTGTGTTTCAATTCACAATATGAACAGCTGTTTACCTTGACTTTAGCCTGTAAGGTTAGGTTTAGAACATGGTGTTATCTGTTCTGACATACAGTGTTAAATCATTGGTAAATTTGGCAGTAAAAATCCATTGTTTTGGTCTTGTTTGAGCTTGTGTGTAAAAGAAGTTCAAGCATTTTAAATTTGTGTTAATTGTATGCATTTTGTGTTAAAGCAACAAGAAATGTGTTAATAGTATAGCTTACACAGGCGGATGTAGTGCTAACTGTGTTAAGAGTTTTGGAAAATTGTTAAAAGTATTGAAAAATCTGTCATAGCAATCGTAAAAAACTGTAAGTGTACTATAAGTGTAACAGTAGTAAACTTTAAGTATAATTTCAGTTTTGACATTTATTTAAAGGGGGGGTGAAATGCTATTTCATGCATACTGAGTTTTTTTACACTGTTAAAGAGTTGAATTCCCATGCTAAACATGGACAAAGTTTCAAAAATTAAATTGTACGTTTGAAGGAGTATTTCTGTTCCAAAAATGCTCCTTCCGGTTTGTCACAAGTTTCGGAAAGTTTTTTTTCGAGTATGGGCATGTGTGACGTCAGATGTAGCGGAATTTCCTTATATGGGTCCTAAGGGCACTTCTGCCGGAAGGACGCGAGCGCGCATCCGTAGACCAGAGAGCAAGAGAGCGAAAGCAGTACCTCATCCAAGCGCTCTGCTCGGCTTTAGGGAAGTCAATGTCACCAAAGAAGTGGGTTTTTGGTTGCCAGGGCAAGACAACCCTGCACAGATTCCCAAAGAACCCAGCGTTAAGGGACCAGTGGATGGAGTTTGTTTTTCCAGAGCATCAAAGGAGGTTGTGCAAGACTGTTTGTTCCCTGCATTTCGACGATGATTGTTTTATAAACAAAGCCCAGATCGACGGATTTGCAGATCGTCTAATGCTTAAGGATCGAGCAGTCACAATGGTAAAGGTTCGCGGTCGTGGTTGGAACCAGGCGGTGAGTAAAACTGTTGAACAAATGTCTCTGTGTTGTTAGCTCGGCGCGTAAGCACAGCTTTAGCTCCGCCCACACGGCCCGCCTTCAGCCGCTCGGTTTTTTCCGGAAAGACTTGGTACAGCCTATCTTTCTTTTATAAATATAATAAAACTAAAGACTTTTTGGAGATATGAAGGATGCAATACTACTATAGGTACTCAAGATTAACAGGAGATTGAGTGAAAATGAGCATTTCACCCCCCCTTTAATGTTTATTAAACTATTAAACATATCGGCTCAACTGATTTGCAGGGGGGGTATTTAAAGCTGTTCCCTTTTACTGGTGATTCACCTTGTAATTTTTACTTCATATTTTTTGTTGATCACATATTTTACCATTGCATGTGTTTTAACAGATAGAATGTTACCAGTCAATAAGCTTAACACTCCTATTTTGTTGTGGGTCAATTTGACAATTTGTCAATTCATTTTTTTTCAAAATAAAAAGTGTCAATGGAAAAGATACCAGCTCTGCTCATCTCGACAAGACAGTAAAACCAGTACTACTTGTGTTGAATGCAATAAATACATATGCAGAAAGCACACATACATTATGTTCAAAATGTGGAGAGAAAGACTGAAGGGATCATTTTGCTCAATAGGGTAAAAATAGTCTAGTTGGGGAAATTAAAAAAAAAACTTGTTTGTGAGATAGGACAAGTCTTTAACAAATAGTTGTTAAATATCTATCTATCTATCTATCTATATATTTGTAAATATCAAATATTATTACAATGGCTTGGTTGAATTCCGGTCTGTTATTTCTTGATAACAGACAACCGCGAAGTATACGGCACACCGTTGCCATGAAAAACAGAGCGTTGCTATGGACGCATACTGCTATGGACGTTCTGTTCACTCAGGCAATGTAATCGTTTTTAAATCAATAAACTCCTTTTTAATCATATTGATTCTTTGACTGTCAAGTGTGTTTAAACAGTGCGGGTCAATTTGACATAATGGATGTAATTATTTTTAAATGAATGATAAGAGCGTTAACGTTACTTACCATCCCACGTCTTTGACGGCAGAGGTGGCGACAAATTAAAATTCTCCTCCTTCGAGCCTGACGCCGATGCTGCCTCACCATCTCCATCTCCATTTCCATATCAGAAAAAATGCTGTACAGCAACCAAACCAGTAATGTTTGCACTTCCATTTTCAGCGCCGAAAGCGGACCTTTTCACTGACGTAATGTTCTCAGAATGCTTAAGAGGAGCCTCGTCTAGGCTCTGAAGGAAGTGACTTGGAAGGACCAGTCCTGCCAAGGACGTATCCTTGACATTGAGAAACACCTACAGGCTCGACGGTGGCCATCTTGTGCGGAGACACTGGCTCGACGGCGGCCATCTTGTCTGGAGACACTGGCTCGGCAGACGTGACGTGAACAGTCTCTGGATCGGCAGACGTGACGTGAACAGTCTCTGGATCGGCAGACGTGACCAGAACAGTCTCTGGATCGGCAGACGTGACAATCTCCCTGTTCTGAGGGACGGTGGACGCTCCTCCGGCCACATTTGGAAGGGTGATGCGGTGGAATGGCGGTTGGAAGCTCCAGTGTGGAAGCCATCTTGTCTGGTGACACAGGCGACGAGTCGGCCACTCCTTTTGGAAATCTAAGCCCAACTGAAATATCCCACCTGCTGCGGGAATGAAGATATCCGACAAAGCCGTCAAAGTCCAATATCTCCAGTCCCCTCATTTCCCAGGCTGGCAAGGGATCATCAAGGCAGCAATTAAAAAAGTCTTTCAAAGCTGCATCATTATATCCCATGCCTCCTGAAAGAGTCAAAAATGTCTGAGCCAGACAACCCACCGTCTGGCCCTGCTGGCGTAGGGCCATACAATTATGGACTCGTCCCCTCCTCTCCTTCTCCATGTTGGGGGGAAGGATACGAAACCCCATAATGCTGGATCTTTAAATGATGGAGTCCTTCTGTCACGGAACGCACACAAACAGGTAGGTAAGATCCAAAAGCAATTTATTAGGGTAATCCGTAATCATAATCCAAGTCAGGCAAAAGGTCCAAATCCAACAAAGGCAGTCCAGAAAACACGAAACAATACAGGCATGGAAACATGGAAGTGCACAGACATCAAACAAGGACTCCATGACAAACACTGAAACAGACAGGGTATATATACACAGATACAAACAAGGTGACGGGAAACAGCTGTGTGTGTAATGATCAATGAGTGACAGAACAGGATGATGGGAAATGTAGTTAAATGAGTGAATGACACCGTGGAAGAGGACCTCTAATGGTTACCCAGGGAAACCCAAACCAGACACTGTGACAACTACAAGGTATTGCTACTGACTTAGACCGGTGACACACTGGATGCGTGGCGTAAGCGTCTCAGCTGCGTGGCGTGTCCGTTTTTATTTCGGTTTGTTAACAGGTTAGAGCTTGCACACTGCCTGCGTGACACGCGCGTCTCAGGCGCGGCTCTGAAAACGCGTGCATGCTAGAAATAGAACCAACGCCTATTTTTCACGCGACACGCAAGAGTGCTGGAAGCGTTTCCAGGCAAAATAGAATAGGAAAAGATGTTTATTAGTCATTTTGACACGAATACATATTAATACATGTCATTTTGATGTTTGAAAGTGTCTAGGGTTTGACATAAATGCAAATATAAATGCAATTTAAAAAAAAATATCGCTTTTCAAATACTGCACCCGTCAATACAGAACGAAATATTCTATAGCCTATATTGCCGTCAACACTGCCGACGTTGTCTTTGCTCCTATATATTTATGTTTAACATGAAGTATAGGCCTTCCACAACTCTCTCCCCATATGTCAAAGATATCACCAATGAGGCTTATCATATGTCACCTAGCAGCAGCAGCGCCGCGTCAGACACGCTTCTGGTGTGCAAAGACATGGAAAACGCCACGCACACGCCACGCAGCTGACACGCAACAGAAACGCCATGCTCACGCCACGCAGCCAGTGTGTCACCGGCCTTATAAAGCCCTAAACGGCTTAGCTCCAGTCTATTTAACGGATCTTCTATCGCCCTATAATCCATCGCGCTCTTTAAGATCACTAAATTCTAGGCTTTTGGTCATACCTAGGATATCCAGATCCACCAAAGGAGGGAGAGCATTTTCACATTTAGCTCCAAAACTCTGGAATAGACTTTCTGATACTGTTCGTTGCTCAGACTCGCTCTCCCAGTTTAAAACTAGATTAAAGACGCATCTCTTCAGCCAGGCATTCGTATAATATTTTTTTTTAATCTTACAGTTAATTCCGGTCTCTAGTTCATAAACACCAGAGGAGAACTGGCCCCCGACTGAGCCTGGGTTCTCCCAAGGTTTTTTTTTTTTCTCCATTAGGTCACCCGATGGAGTTTTAGGTCACCATTAGGTCACTTGAGTTTTTCGGTTCCTTGCCACTGTTGCCTTTGGCTTGCTCAGTTGGGGATATTTTGGGGATATTTAATTTAATTTTATCAATCAATAAATTCCACTAGAAACAAACCTTGTTGTATTATTTTAATTTAATACTGTGAAGCTGCTTTGATACAATCTGTATTGTGAAAAGTGCTATACAAATATACTTGACTTGACTTGACTTGACATGTTCAGATATTCATACAACAAAATATTCTTGGGGCCATGAAATGATCAAAAATGCTGGCGGTGGCTGGCAACTTTCTTTTTTTTTAATGCTGGTGAGAAAAAGGTCAAATGTTTTTCAAACTAAGAAAAAACTGGATCACTGAAAGGTTCTTTGGAGAACAAATAAAAATGCTTCTTCTATGACATCACTATCAAAACCCTCTTTGGGAACATTTCATTTTAAGAATATATATATTTATACTACGTGTAATGCATCCTTATTACACTTGATTTCATATTCTACAGTTAAAGATTGTTTATACTGAGACGGACAACAAATAAATATATATTATATAATATATATATATACACAAAAAAATAATATAAATATTTTCTTTAGGCCTCTTTAGACTTCTTTGCATCATTGATGACATTTTAGAAATCACAATGTTGCTAAACAAAATATGCTAAACATTACTTTAAATATTATAGGTTGACATGAAAAATGAAACCATTTTTACTTCCATAACGCAGCATATTTCTGAGTGAAACTGAATGAAAGGCAAGCATTTTTGCATCTGCAAATGATTTATTTGTTTAGAAAACACTTTTGTCCAAAGTTACTTAAAAATGAGTGACCTAACAAACATATTATTATAAGAATTAACAATATTTGCAGTACACAATGCCAAGTATAAGCTAGATTATAAGATAAAGCAGAAGTTAAATGCAGAGAAGAGAATTATAGGAAGTTCAGTTGATAATGGTTGTGGTTTAGTTTTCTCTTTGAAGAAGTGTACCTTCAGCATTGTTTGAAAGCTGTTTTTATGTTGACCTTAAATAGTATAATTCTCTGCTCTGAACCATAAGCGACTTACATCTGATCTCACTATTAAAACTGTTAATTTTTACTCCATCTGTATTTTCTTTCCTCTAAAGTTAAAGTGACGCACTGGATTGGTCTTAATGATTTGGACACTGAAGGACACTGGGTCTGGGTGAACAACCAGCCACTAAATGATTCAGCAGAGTAAGAGCTTCATTCATATTTAAAATACAACCTTTGCATGGAAAAATATCCAATACTTGTTGTATTTAGTTTTTTGGTTCTGCAGATTCTGGATAAAGCGAGAGAATGTCAGAGAGCCTGATAACTGGACTAAATTCTCTAATTCAAGATTTTGAATCTTGAATCAATGTTCTCTCTAAGAAAAGATTTGTGTGTGAAGCTGCAGTGGAACATTCATTATGTTTTCATCACTTTGAATGAAAAAAAAATGCATAGAACCAGTTCATTTGTAATACACAGTGTATTACAAATGAACTGGTTCTATGCATTTATTTCCATTCGAATGGAGTTAAATGACTTATATGTTTTCAGTAATTCCCTGATATACCATTAATACTAAAAACATATTATGTCAGGTGCCAGACATGATTAAATATATTGCTGTCCATTTAAAATGAAGATACATTTGTAGTATTTTTTTAAATTAATAAATAAGATTTAGAGAAGTGGTATGAATAAAACAAGCACTAATGTTTTAAACTGCAAGCTAGCACATTCGGTAACACTTCGTCAATGAATAACTACAAAGGAACAAATGAGTAACACAATATATACAATCTAGAAACTAATATTAACTAACAAGAAACTCTGATTAATGAATTAGTAAGTAATAGCACACAGATGAATGTGTTAGTTCACTATTAACTAATCAATAACTATTATTTTTCTAATGCTTCCCAGAGAACTACTGAAAGTTTCATACTTCATGCAAAACTAATCAATAACTAATGCAGGACAAATGTCCAGCACTACAGTACATTAACATTTTAACTGCTATTGTAAATGAAGGTTATTTACATTATCAATATTTAATAGCATAACAGCAGACTTATGATCTGAGAAAACTGCCAATAATTAGCCTATGCTGTCATATAGCAATAATTAGCTAGCTCATATATGTGACCGATCACAGAAAGTAGGGACACAAGTCGGTCCTGTTTCGGTTTGCAAACAGGTAATATATAAATAAATGTCTCTTAGCATCTACCGATAAAACTGTAGGCCTATAGGCAACTCTTATGTACACTGAACAAAAAAATAAGATAAACTCTAGAGAATGTTCAAATCAAAAACAGGATGTGCTATGTGATATATATATATATATATATATATATATATATATATATATATATATATATATCACATAGCACATCCTGTTTTTGAAACCACCTCACTGAAGTCGACTGAAGCCACCAGAAAGTGCACCACGCCATCGTGACCGGTGCATGGTCTGCTCTTGGACCACCATCATATTCAGTTTATTAACTTGCCATGAATTATTACACAAATGTTCAGTAAATGAAGAGGTATGCCTAGGCTAAATATTGTTTTGACAGTGGCATCATAAAATGCTTGATATGACTCATCAAACCATATGAAGGCTACAGTTGTTACGTTGAGGCAGGAATGAAGCGGAGAGAGAATCCATATGCAAGCATACTTTAATTGAACAAACAGAACACGGAACTCAGGACAGGAAACAGCTACAACGACCGACAAACAATAACTGAAGCACAGAGGTTTAAATACACAGACCACCAAGCTAAACAAGATAACAAGGGGGCGTGGTAAATAAGAAACACCTGGGAAGACTAATCAACATAACGGGAGACAGCTAAACATGCAAAGGCGAAGACCCTTCGGGCGGCCACGGCGGCGAAGACCCTTCGGGCGGCCAGGGCGGAGAAGACCCTTCGGGCGGCCAGGGCGGAGAAGACCCTTCGGGCGGCCAGGGCGGAGAAGACCCTTCGGGCGGCCAGGGCGGAGAAGACCCTTCGGGCGGAGACGACCCCCAGGGTGGAGACGACCCTTCAGGCGGCCAGGGCGGAGAAGACCCTTCAGGTGGAGACGACCCCCAGGGTGGAGACGACCCTTCAGGTGACCATGGCGGAGCTGGCTGAAGAAGCAACCATGGCGGCGCGGCCTCCATGGTCCAATCGCGGGACCTACTGCCCCCCCCCCCCCCCCAAATGTTCTTGGGGACAGCTACGGAGTCATAGGCTGGAGCAGGCACCGACTCAGGAACAGACCCCGGTTCAAGAACAAGCACGTCGGCGGCCATCTCTGGTGAGGGCTGAGGTTCTGGGATGGAGACAGGCTCAGGACTGGGCAGAACCAGCGGCGGAAAAGTCTCTTTGCTGGACGGGACCAGTGGCGAAGAGGGCTTTGAGCTGGGCAGGACCAGCGGCGAAGAGGGCTTTGAGCTGGGCAGGACCAGCGGCGAAGAGGGCTTTGAGCTGGGCAGGACCAGCGGCGAAGAGGGCTTTGAGCTGGGCAGGACCAGCGGCGAAGAGGGCTTTGAGCTGGGCAGGACCAGCGGCGAAGAGGGCTTTGAGCTGGGCAGGACCAGCGGCGAAGAGGGCTTTGAGCTGGGCAGGACCAGCGGCGAAGAGGGCTTTGAGCTGGGCAGGACCAGTGGCGAAGAGGGCTTTGAGCTGGGCAGGACCAGCAGCGAAGAGGGCTTTGAGCTGGGCAGGACCAGCGGCGAAGAGGGCTTTGAGCTGGGCAGGACCAGCGGCGAAGAGGGCTTTGAGCTGGGCAGGACCATCACAGACTTTGGCTCGGTGGCAGCGGCCATCTTGTCCAGAATCACTGGCTCGGCGGTGGCCATCTTGTCTGGAGACACTGGAACAGACACAGGAACAGGAACACACACAGGCTCGGCGGCGGCCATCTTGTCCGGAGACACTGGCTCGGCGGCGGCCATCTTGTCCGGAGACACTGGCTCGGCGGCGACCATCTTGTCCGGAAACACTGGCTCGGCGGCGGCCATCTTGTCCAGAGACACTGGAACAGATGAGACGTGAACAGTCTCTTGATCGGCAGACGTGACGTGAACAGTCTCTGGATAGGCAGACGTGACGTGAACAGTCTCTGGATCAGCAGGCATGACGCGAAGAGACTCAGGCTTTGCAGGCATGACGCGAAGAGACTCAGGCTTTGCAGGCATGACGCGAAGAGACTCAAGCTTTGCAGGCATGACGCAAAGACACTCAAGCTTTGCAGGCATGACGCGAAGAGACTCAGGCTTAGCAGGCATGACGCGAAGAGACTCAAGCTTTGCAGGCATGACGCGAAGAGACTCAGGAAGCGTGAAGGCGGCCATTCTGGGAATCAGAATTAGGCGTGGCCGCCTTCTTGGCTGGAGACTCTCCAAAGCTGCTGGATTCATTTTTGGTCGGTCGTTCTGTTACGTTGAGGCAGGAATAAAGCGGAGAGAGAATCCATATGCAAGCATACTTTAATTGAACAAACAGAACACGGAACTCAGGACAGGAAACAGCTACAACGACCGACAAACAATAACTGAAGCACAGAGGTTTAAATACACAGACAACCAAGCTAAACAAGATAACAAGGGGGCGTGGTAAATAAGAAACACCTGGGAAGACTAATCAACATAACGGGAGACAGCTAAACATGCAAAGACAGAGGAACACATGACAGACAACAACAAGACACAAAACCCACACCGTGACAACAGTAGCCTAGCTAAAGTGAACGATAATGCTAACTAGCGTTACCAACCTCCCTGCAAAACTCACCACAACTTTGTAGGTCTTGTCCCTCATGCTGGCCCTTACAAAACCCACAAGCTGACCCTCGGACACGCTACACTCAACTACATGACCCGATTTTGAAGTGGTTTTCACCCCTTTGAACACTTTTGTTTTCCTCCTTGAAAATTAAAGCCATCATGGCAGCCAAGGAGATCATGATTGCACTGATAAGTCTACCGTGCAAAAACGCAACACATGTTTTTTTTTATTAATTTATTTTTTTAATGATCTTCAGTCTTCACGGACCTTCGCAGGGTTTAACCAGACAGTTACACGAGTTCCACCAATCAGATGCATCACTGTGGGATTGTTCAGGATTGTGGGTAATGAAGTACTTATCCAAGACATCGCAAATAAAAGGCATTTATCTTAAAACAAAGTTAGTGCCCCATGAACTTTTGGCGTTTATATGAGCATATACAATCGCTTAGTACAGCCGTAGCTGATTTTAAGTCTACCATGTATGGTTACGTTTTTATGGCTTATACTATGGAAGCTTGTTTCCACCACTAAATGAAACATTTTAAAAGATAATTGCGACTTTTTATCTCACAATTGTGAGTTTACATCTCGCAATTCTGACTTTATTTCTCAGAATTGCGAGATATAAAGTCAGAATTGCGTGAAATAAAGTCACAATTGCGTGTTATAAAGTCAGAATTGCGAGATATTAAGTCACAATTGCGTGAAATAAAGTCGCAATTGCGTGTTATAAAGTCAGAATTGCGAGATATAAAGTCAGAATTGCGTGAAATAAAGTCGCAATTGTGTCTTATAAAGTCAGAATTCGGACTTTTTTTCTCGTAATTGCGACTTTATATTACGCAATTCTGACTTTATAACACATAATTGCGAGTTTATATCTCACAATTCTGACATCTTTTCTCAGAATTGTGAGATATAAACTCACAATTGTGAGATATAAAGTCCAATTCTAAGGGGGAAAAAAAGACGGACTTTTTTTTTTTTTTTTTTTTACCTCAGAATAGTTTATATCTCACAATTCTGACTTTATATCGCGCAATTGCGACTTTATATCATGCAATTCTGACTTTATATCTCCCAATTGCGTATTATAAAGTCAGAATTGCGTGATATAAAGTCGCAATTGTGAGAAAAAAAGTCAGAATTCTGACTTTATAAGACGCAATTGCGACTTCATTTCACGCAATTCTGACTTTATATCACGCAATTCTGACTTTATAAGACGCAATTGCGACTTTATTTCACGCAATTCTGACTTTATATCTCGCAATTCTGAGAAATAAAGTCAGAATTGCGAGATGTACAATTGTGAGATAAAAAGTTGCAATTATCTCTTAAAATGTTTTATTCTGTGGTGGAAACGAGCTTCCATACATATACCCCAACTGTCAATGGAGAAATTGTTTTGAATTCTTACTTCCGGCACCGGCTGTGGGCGGGACTGTGATGCTCTATACACACCGACAATGACACGCCCCTACTGCATGCTAGAATCTCCGAAAAACAAGCCGATTTCAACCTCAAAATGTACGCTTTTAAATATACCAATACTGCTATCTCAAACATGGAGGCTTCTTCGTGATCTCAACTAACAGATTCTGCAAAAAAGAGAAAATCACCAATTTAGAAAAAAAAAAAAAAACGCTTCTTTCTCATTTTGCTCAAAAGTTGTGCTGCCGACTTGTGTCACTGGTTTCCATGACTGGTCACATATATGTGTGTGTGTGTGTGTGTGTGTGTGTGTGTGTGTGTGTGTGTGTGTGTGTGTGTGTGTGTGTGTGTGTGAATATCTTGTGAATGATTAGAAGATTCTACCCTTTAGGATTGGCTTTTCATTAGTTACTACTGTAAGAATCATGGTAAATAACTAGTAATGACTCAAGTGTTACTGCATACTTCTATGGGAATAACTAATTATTTGGGTCCGTATTATAAAGTGAAGATCATGGTAACTAACTTGACTCAAGTGTTACTGCATACTTCTACGGAAATTACTATCTAAAACTTCACCAAAAACCTCAAAAGCTTAAAATGATTTCAGTAACTAGTTAGTAACAGTAACCATAGAAGTAGTAACACTTGAGTCATTATTAGTTAGTTACCATGATTCTTACAGTAGTTACTAATGAAAAGCCAATGCTAAAGTGAAACACACACACACACACACACACACACACACACACACACACACACACACACACACACACACACACACACACACACACACACACACACACACACACACATATATATATATGAGCTAGCTAATTATTGCTATATGACAGCATAGGCTAATTATTGACAGCTTTCTCAAATCATAAGTCTGTTATGCTATTAAATATTGATAATGTAAATAACCTTGTATATTTGTTTACAATAGCAGTTAAAATGTTAATGTAGTGCTGGACATTTGTCCTGCATTAGTTATTGGTTATTTTTGCATGAATTATGAAACTTTTTCAGTAGTTCTCTGAAAAGCATTAGAAAAATAGTAGTTGTTGATTAGTTAATAGTGAACTAACACTTTCATCTGTGTGCTATTACTTACTAATTAATTAATCAGAGTTTCTTGTTAGTTAATACTAGTTACTAGATTGTTAATATTTTGTTACTCATTTGTTCCTGTGTTATTCATTAACGAAGGAACCTTATTCTAAAGTGTTACCGCACATTCTCATATAACCAGTTCAGAATCACTGAATCAAAGATATGATTTGTTTACTTTTTATGTTATCTTCAGTGAGAGTTTGTTGTAATATTTGTGCACTTCAGTATTATTAAAATTTTTCAGTATTATTAAATATATTCTAAAATCTATTTTAAAAAAATTATTTTAAAATTATTTTTGAAGGCTAAAATTCACACATTAAGTCAGTCTTAAATGTTACTCCAGGAACCTTCTTAAATACAACCTTGGGAATAAGTTAGTATGATATAGTCTCAGCAAAAAAGAAATGTCCCCTCACTTTCAAATGCTTTTTTTCCCATAAAATTTCTTTATTTCATTTCAAAATACTGAGTCTCTGAACAAACAGGAGGGGTCATGCAAGCTTCTTCATAACTACAATTAGACCGAGAATTTTTTACCAATCTTACTTATTTATAAGATTTTTAATCCCTTTTAATCATTTAATTATTCAGATCAATGCACACTTCTCTTTTCCAGCTAATCCAGCCTGGTCTCATTGTTAATACGTAGGTATTAATACGTAATTTTCAAAGATAGAAAACGTACTTATTTGTACGTTTTTATTATGCTGAAACGTATAATATGGACGTATCTGCAACGTTTAAACGTACCATTATTACGTTTTTTCAGCTAAAAAACGTAAACTATTTACGAATATTTCATATCATAAAGATATCTGTATAATTTCCCTTTTACCATTTTATAGATTATAAATGTATGGTGATCCCTTAACCCTACTCCCAAACCTAAACATACCCATTTTATAGACAATATTAAAAGGATAGGCTAAAATGTAATGGACCTATGTAGGGAAATGGCAGTTTTATTAACAATATAGCATTAAAATATAGTTTGAGCCACTAATCCTACCCCTAAACCTAACAATTTTTTAAAACTATGTAAAATTGTGGCATTTTTACAATATTAGGCTAATGTTACAATTATAAAGAAAAACAACAGACAGACACGTATAATCACAATAATTTATTTTTGAGAAAATGTCAAAACCGGTACCAAAAGTCGTTCACATGATGATGTGTCGCAGTCCTCTCTGGCAGTATTTAATAGTTGTGTATGAGGTAACGTTACAGAGCAGAATTTAAATTATTAATCCATGAAAATGTTAATCCGCTTTCGGTTCGCTGGTCGCTCTGTGAAGGCGCGCGCGCTTCTCCATTTCAAATGTAGCACACCAACTTAAACACGGCATGTCGCAATTTGTGACGAAGCATGCGAGAGCCAATGAGCGTTTGATATCACTGCCGTAAAACATGTCGTAACGCTTCGGGCGCAATTTTTGAATTTGAATTCACTACGAGCGCGGGCGGCGGGATTTGATGTTTATGGTCTCTGCTGAGAATGGAGATGAAGATCACTGGATTTGGATCTGTTTCTTGCAAACGTATGGATTCTAAAGATTTGGATTACATCAAGCTAATAAAATTGATGTCTTTTGTGAATTTATGTTGTGTTTTAGTGTATTATGGGTCTAGGAGAAAACGCCTTTTGTGTCTCACGGTAAATAGCCTAAACCAAATATTACAAAATGGTTAAACGATTAAAGAAGGTATTTTTAAGGTTTTAAAGTGTATTCTTGTTTAACACCATGTAGGCTAAATCCTCCGAAACGAGTTTGCAGCAGAAGGCACGAACAGAGCGAAATGTTATTATTTATGAGTAACGTTATTATATGAGTAATGTTAACGTTAAACTGTATAAATAAATGCGACTGAAAATTTAATTGATAAGACAATTGAATGCAATAGAGTCAAAACATTAATGCCACGATTTTAATATGCATAAGTTAAGGAATACGTACTAATTTGTACGTAGGTAAAGTTGTTTATACGTAAATAAATTACGTTTTTGTGCTGTCAATACGTAAATATTATACGTTTTAGTGCTGTAAATACGTCAGTATTATACGTTTCTGTGTGTATAAAACGTAAATAAATGTACGTATGGTAGAACTACACTTTACGTAAAAATACAAACGTATTCTCATGAGATCACGTAGCAGCTAAGAGATATATATCTATAATCAAAAGTTTTAAGTGTTCTGCACTCTAAAATTATTTATGAAGTTAAAGCAGGAGATAAAAACTACTACAAACGTTTTGCCTGTCTAAATATTAGTTGCTAGATGTGTTTTTCAGAGTCATTACTTCATTATTTTCTGTCTGTATAAATGTGAATGACATTTTATTTGACTTCCTTATTCTGAACAAACTCGAGCAGCACTGAAGTCTCAGCGGACACGTCTTCTGTCAGGCTCATAAAATGGATTCAATCTATGAAAATACTGATTTCAAACTTTCAACAGTTTCTTCAGATGAAAACCGATCTCAACACAAAGGTAAGGCTGGGGATATCATCAGTATTCATTAGAATTTCTATTTCTAAGATTTAGCACTGCAGTTACAGTGTAAGTTTTTTTTTTTTTTTTATGTTCATTCAACAATTACACATTTGTCAGATGTTTTTGTCCAAAGCGGATATCATTACATTCAAGGTATACATTTTATCCATTAATGTGTTCCCTGGGAATCAACTCTTATCATTTAACCCTCATATTGTTTGTGGAGTCAATATGATCCCGATCGACTATTCCTTAGTTAAAATATCAGGATTCCCTTCATCTCAGAATAAGATTTTGTCACTTTTTTCTACATTATCTATCTATACACACCAAGGTTATTATGGGTTTGCATTTTTAAATTAGTTTTTATTTTAATATCATTTTCAATTTTGCTTTAAATTTCAGTTTAGTTTTAGTTAGTTTCATTAATGGTTTTGTTACTTTTAGTTTAGTTTTTATTTTGTAAACACATTTCTATTTAGTTTTTATTTATTTAGCTCCAGTTTTAATTATAGTTTAGCAGAGCTAACAGAACACTTCCAGTGTAGACCAAAGCAAGACGTTTAATTTAAGCTAAATTTAAAGCAACACCATGGAGTTTTTCAACCTTCATAATATATTTCCAAGACCCTTGTGATGGTACATTGACTTACAATAGGTTGAATGACACGTCTGCCATAGCCTGACGGGGTCTGTATCGCTTTTACTGGCACTATGGAACTTCGGGGTTCGGGTAGTAACCCGAGCACAAAAAGAACTACAAAATTCGACTGCTTTATGGCATACCTCACTTCACCACCACCCCACATTTCCTCAAATTCGGACGTGAGAGCCCAACTAGCGTTTGTTTGCTGGTTGGTATAGTGTGTATGTAGTTGTCATGGCCGAAGCAGCAACGAAACCGAAGTAGGCAAAGGTTTTGTTGGAGGAGACTAGGAAGAGAAAAAGAGAGAGTGACAAAATCTTGCAAGTAAATAATACATGATTAGACGGACAAAATCATATTTTAGGCTAAGTAGCCTAATGACTGCAGGCTGATATGTTTGTTTATTTATTTTTCTGGTGAAAGTGTCTTGCCTCAGGCTATAATGCAAATCGATTTTTCAACTTTGCAGATTCATATATGGTAGCTTGATATTATAATACTGGCGATATATGGCTATTACCTACCACACAAACATTGAATTGAATTGAACCATTCTGCAAAACAGTAGCCAATAGGCTACTATAATGATGCTGGCTTGTAAACGTGAGCTACTCGATCTTTTGGCGTTTGAAAAAAATAAAACCCATGAAATTATATTCATATGACATGCTGAAATATGTTCCACTGTACCTGGGATGAAGACATTTCACACGCAATGCAGGCAGTCTGCCCAAGACGCCAGAACTCATTCTGCAGAGTTCGGGGTTATCGGCTTGTCAACAAATGCACGTGGTGTATCCCCTGGTGTAACCATTAGAGCCCTGCACGGGCCAAAAACTCCAGCCCTAACCCGGCCCTGGCCCGTGGTGTTCAAGCCCTACCCGGCCCCAGCCTGACAACGGCTGCAATTTTTTTCAGCCCGAACACGACCCGACCCGAGACCAACATCAATATCACTTTAAGCTCTCTCTGACGCGCACTATTTGATGCACGTTCTCTGATGCGCGCAGTCTCTGCTACACGCGAACACACGCACGGCACATCACACGCTACTGAAAGGTAAACTTTTATTATTGGCCTGAAACATCAACAATCATGCCCACAAATATTGAACAGACTGTCCATTAGAGAGAAGCATAAGCATGCAGTAGAGAATATAGCGCTACGGGATCCAACCGCAAAAATAAGTAAATAAACGGCCTACCTTTCTTTGCTTTTAAGTAACTGAAGAACAATGTTCCAAACAATGTTCAAAAATGAAGAACTCTTCGCCAACTGGCTAATGTTAAATAATATTAATGAAAAAAAGAAAATCCAACTTCTTCCTGATCCTCTGCATGGTCAACTGTCACCTGTTAATGCACATGAGTGACGCGTGCGTATATGCGTATTGCGTTTGTGTTGCTTAGGCGATGTATAATATTTATAATATAATAAATATAACAATATTTCATACACATTATGTGACGTGTGCTCTGCACGTACATTATGGGCACAATGAAAGGAGAGAAAATAAGCCCGAGTCCGACCCGAGCCCGATCTGTAAAAAAAAAAAAAATGGCCGAGCCCGGATCGAATGGGCTTAGCGTGTCGGGCCACGTCGTGTAACCATGACAGATTTTAAGACAGTAGTAGAAGACAATACTGTTTCCCAACTGTAGGGGGACCCCGAGAGCAAAACTTACATGGTGTTGCTTTAATGTTTGCACAGATTACAGTTAACTTTTGTGCACATCTTAATAATAAAATTAAAATAATCATTTGAGATTGAACAAAGCACCAAATAAATACAACTTAAAAGTATACAAGTAAAAACTATGAAACATTCAGACAAATTCATATTAAAGATGAAATCTTGTTAAACATGCCTAGTTTACTTTTTTCAGCTATAGCAGTGTGACCACCACTGGTACATAAAAAAATAATAAAAAAACGCTCTATTCATCTGACTACAGCCAACACAACCTGCTGTGAAGACCGTGTGATTAAATAATGAAGTATCTACACTGAAAAAAATGATAGTTGAATTTACTAATTTTTTTTATGGTAAGTGGTTCCACACAACTGATTTTAGCTACATTTAAACAAATGCATTAAAGGGTACATAACATGCACAGTTTCACCTAATCTCATGTTAATCTTGAGTACCTATAGAGTAGTAGTGCATCCTTAATATCTCAAAAAAGTGTTTAGTTTTATTAAATTTATAAAAGAAAAATACAGCTTTCTGATTCTCTCCGGAAAAAGCCGAGGTCCTGGAGGCGGAGCTATAGAGTCAAGCGGTAGTGCTTGATTTCCAGCAAAAGACAGAAATCTGATCCAGTTGTACTTACATCATGAATGGGGTCTTTTATCACTGGGACCGCTCCACGTTTTTATAGCAAACGATTTGCAAATCCAGCGTCGACCTGGGCCTTGTTAATAAAACATTCGTCACTGAAATGGCCAGAACACACAACCGCACTTCCTACACTCCGTTGCTGCCCCGGAAAAACAAACGGCATCCACTGATCCTGTAACACTGGGTTCTTTGGAAAAATGGACACGGTAAGCTTTCCCTCACATCCAAAAACACACTTTTTGGGAGACATTGTTGAACAAATCCTATGCAGCGCTGGCTGCCGATGATTTCCTGTTGAAGCGCGTTGATGTGCGCGGTCTCGTTCTCCTCTGGTCGAAGTGCGCGCGGACGAGCTTTTCCGAGAGAAATGCTCATATAAGGAGTTCCACTCTGGTCTACGTCATTAGATCCACGATAAAAAAAAACCCAGCCGAAACTTGCACCAACCCAGAAGTAAGATTTTCAGCACAGAAATTCTCCGTTATTCGTCCAAAATATTTTTTTAAAACTTTGCCCATGTTTAACATGAGAATCCATCTCTTTAACACTGTAAACAACTCTGAATACATGAAACACCATGGTACCCCCCCCCTTTAAGTTGAACTTAAAGGGATAGTTCACTTTGAAATTAAATTTTGGTATGTTTTAGCTTACCTCAAGGGCATCCAAGATGTAGGTGTCTTTTTTTCCGCAGTAGTTTCAATTTTGATATTTTTAGGTCAAACCGTTCTTGTCTGTCAGTCATTTAATGCAGGTCTATGGTCACGGTCTCAAAGAGCATGCACAGAGTCCAAATTAAAACAATTCCCCATCGTCCAAATTAAACAATTCCCCATCGTAAGTACACATTGATGGCCTAAGACACCAAACGAGCGGTTTGTGTTAGAAAACGAACAGTATAGTTTTTAAATTAAAACCACCAGTAAGTGGCGGCAAATCACAGTCTTTGTGAGTGAGTCATCGAGTCATTCATTCATTCAGTAACGATCAAGCAAGTGGCTGTAATTATGAATGAATCACTGACTCTCACGATTTGTTCAAAGCCGCAGATTCATTCACCAACACTGCTGCGGCTTTCGTTGGAGCTATTATTTTGTTGCAAAAAAAACCTGACAATACTGTTTAAAATTAACATCTCTTAATATTAAAACCTTTCGTTTGTTGAAACTGTTGTATAAAATCAATGTCACATTTGCAATAGTGTGGATATTCGTATGCTGTGCTTAACATTTAACACAGGAATTCACACAGAGTATGTTTTTGTATCGGAGAGTTTGAATCTTAAATCGATCTCTATGCACAGCCTGTGACTATATTTGTTGTAGAAATTCTGTCCATAAAAATTATGAACAGAAGCGGTGATAAAGGGCAGCCCTGCCGGAGTCCAACACGCACCGGGGACAAGTCTGACTTACTGTCGGCAATGCGAACCAAGTCATGCTGTCGGCAATGCGAACCACTGTTCCTCCTGAATCCGAGGTTCAACTATCATGTGGAAATTACACATATGGACTGGCGACAAAAGGGGGGCTGAGGGTCGCAAGGTATAGTGTTGTACATCGCGCACCCTCTTGGGACCCAGAGATAGAGGAAACTGCTCTTTCATTGAAAATTTGGGTACCGCTGGCAGCCAGTGGCCGAACAGAAACAAAACTGAAAAAAATATTCTCCAACCGGCCCTCCTCTGGGGGAAGAGCAGCTCCGTCCATATCCGGGTCACCCATCTCAGGGGTGGTGTTTCACCCACCGCTTAGAGGATTAGCAGCTGAGACGGGTGGCATTGTCTTCCTGCGGAGGCTTAACGTCACGGCTGAGCTGGCCATGCCGAGCGCTTTATTGTTTTTCCACAGTGGAACAGACGCCCTTGGCGACGAGCAAACTGAGGGGCAACTCACGATGTCCTAGTAGCATTTCGGTGCGGGCTCTTGATTGCCTCAGTCTGCTTCTGGACTGCCAAGAACTGCTGGGCACATTTCTCAGCAGCGTCGCCAAAAAGGCCATCTTGTGAGATGGGAGCATCGAGAAAGTGTGTTTTGTCGACAACTCACACCCCTACAATGTTTAGCCATGGGTATTTCTGGGCCACCAAGGTGGACATCGTCCAACCAGATGACTGTGCTGTGACTTGATCACGGTCGGTCATCATGCGCAGTTCCTGCATCAACCCGGCTCAGAACTTTATTTATTTACCTTTATTTTACCAGGAAATAATAACTACCCTCATGTATTTGAGTCCTTAGACTTGCAGGGCGCCATTGCCTGCAGGGCAGAGGTGGCTTAACCAGCACCACTATAAGCCCTAGCAGTGAACTGCTGTTGTCTCACAAGTGCTGGATGGGAACTGTGGATAAGCCCACCAGGTGGCAGCACACTGCAACTGCACACTCCACCTGGGGATTCCCCATGAACCCACTGACCACCCCACCAGCAAGGGTAGTGAGAGAGGAAAACTTTTTAAGCACATTTTGGCATCTTTGGCGTTCAATTAATTTCAATTCACGTTTATTTGTATAGCGCTTTTCACAATACACATCGTTTCAAAGCAGCTTTACAGAAAATTCATGAGTCCAGTTTATAACATCTGCAAAGTTACAACGCTCAAAGTTCAAAGCAAAGGAAGATATCTGCTCTTAAAGAAATAGTTTTTTAAGGACTACAACAAACAGCTGGTAGGGACTACACAACATTCCTCCCGGGTTAGTGACATCACTAACCCTAAAATTTACATAAACTCCACCCCTGAACATGCAGTCCATGTTGAGAAGAGGAAGAATTGTTCTAGTCGAGTACATTTGTGAGTCTGCTCAAGATGTCGCATCCGTCTTTTCACATGCAATACAGTATGGAACACAAATGCAATAGCAAGTCACTCTGTAGGCATCTTACAACAGTTCCCACACGAGCGATTTTATAGATTATCATGACAGAATATGCTAATTGAAGATAGTTAACTCCACCTCAGCAACAAATTCATCAACTAACCATTCAGGAACGTCCTGTTGCAATTCTACATGTTATCACATCGTCTCTCCATCATTGTCCGACTCCAGTTTAAACATAAAAGGCCCTCTGTCAAAAACACGAATGGAGCCCAGAAAATGACAAGCACTGACAAATATATATATATATATATATATATATATATATATATATATATATATATATATATATATATATATATATATGTGTGTGTGTGTGTGTGTGTGTGTGTGTGTGTGTATATATGTTTTACTATAGATATATTTATGTTCTATTGGTATAATGCATAAATCTTTTTAATTACTTCAACAATACGGAGCCCATCAAATAAGTAGATGAAAAAAAAAGAATAAAAGCTTATTCAGCCTTTTTTAAATACAGAAAAATAACAATGTTTGTTTTAATGTTAAAAGGATCTGTAGTTGGCTTTTCAAGCCAAACTATTCTGCCAATTAAATATTTAATAAAATTATCAGCGTTGTACTATTGAATCATGCTGGAATTCAGTCATTACATTTGATTTCTAATCACAGGGAATCAAGTTACTTCCTCAAAGCGGACTAAAGTTCTTCTGATCGTCCTCGGTGTCTCTCTTGTTTTGGCTCTTGGAGGTCTGAGTGTTCTGGGGTTCATGTGTGAGTATAATTCTTGCTCTATTTGATCTTTGCTCTGATGATAACAGCCACATTTAAGGCAGTTATACACATATACAAGAGTTATGGTACAGCTTATTGATTGATTTCCTGTGGGTTGAGAAAACATCAGTATCTAAATTTATCTGTATTTATTCTAAATATGCGAACTGTTGTTCAAAATAAAGGTTTAAACCCTCGCTCTGAGTTTGCATGTTTTGATGTCCACATGTTCTTGTTCAAGAAATTACAGTGACTAGCATTTCTATCATAAAGAAGTCGTCAAATAGTAAAGATGAACTTGAATTAAATATTGTTTGGCCAATAAGAAACAAGTATTTGATCTTGCTGTAAAGTGAAACAACAATCACCAGGCCGCTGGCAGATTTTATAATCCATCACGGATTCAACAACACCATCCCTGCGTCTCAATGTCCATACTATCCATCCTAAACAGTAGGTGAGATTAAAATAAGTGTGTCCCAAAGCATAGTATGTTGAAAAGTGTATGCCAGAAGTCCCCGGATGGTCTACTATTTCCGGTGGATTTTTCGAAGTGTGGATCCGTGCACAATCTGAAGGCTAAAATTGCCTATAACCCACTGTGCTTTGGAGGAGGAACTACAACATGAGTAAAAAGTGGTAAAAAACTACAAAACATGGCTGATGTGCACGACGACGGTGGGAGGTTTGGATAAAGGTTTGAGTGACTAATCAAAGTTTAACCTTATAAAAAAAATAATTATTCAGTGTTATTCATGTTATATTTCATATGCAATAACAATGTGGACTTTTCCGTTGATCCGTTTGGCCATTAACTTTTAAATGCATCATTATGCATTAATGTGATGATAGTCTTGCATGAAATACCCCCGACAGCAGATCAACGTGCTACTGCATTTCTCTCCAATACGGTAGGAAATTAAATTAAATTAAATTAAATGTGGAGGATTTTATCTTTGACAAGATGATTGACAGGCCAGTTTACTGTGTCAGGAGTAACCGTTAAAGGCGCAATTGTATGACGTGGTAGTGTGTCCCAAAGCTTGTCTACTTTCTGCTACACACTCAAAAGTATCTACTTTTTCTTCACAAAAAGAGTAAATACTTTTAGGGCGTAGTACAAGTAGTCGAATTGAGACACAGCACATCACTCCAGCCATTAGCACAAGATTACCACAGTCCGCCCACTCGTTCTCAATTACCCGAGTTCTGATCACCTGCACCTGCACGCCCTCATCAACACACCATGTATAAACCGTCATTCCCTTCACCTCATTGACTGGTCTTGTCTATGACAAGCTCTACAGATCCTACTTGTACTCACCTGAGAGACTTACCTGAACTAGCCTATCTGAGCCATATTTTGTCTGCCATCATCTGTTACGTGTATCCTGCTGGGTTCTCCTGTTTGTCCGCCACCATCACAAGTCTTCACCTGCACAGAGAAACACCAGCTGTTTACACCAGATCATCATTTGCCTGTTGACTCGCCTGTGTCGCCTCCCCGCTCTTCTTCATTCTCTCCTGGAATAAAGCTTTATACTTACTAATTGCCTCATCTGTCCTCTTCTGTTTATGACAGTACATTTAAAAGTTGTTTGTTTGTATTAAATTTGTAGTTTTTTTATCAGTGTTGTTCAATAAAACCATAAAATACCTGTTTTTGATACTTTATGTAAACCAATTATTATTTCTTCATTGTTGTTATTATATATGTATTTAAAGTCATTTTAAAAGGTATTCACTTTTATTATCACAAAAAAATATTATCTGATTACTCGTTAATCGTAAGTGACAGCCCTAGATAAGGAAAATGCACCTGCATTTCCGTTATTTCGGAAAAGCACGTAAAAGTCCTGGCAGAAAGCGAAGCATCAGGATGTAATGACGCCCAGTTCCAGGAATGCACTAATATTTTGTGGGTAGTATCAGTTTACAACAATTATTAGTTAACACTAAGTTGTCAACACTTCGAAAAAAATAATAATTCGTTGTTACACTACATCCTTATGCATCGCTTTCTGCCAGGACTTTTATGTGCTTTTCCCAAATCACTGAAGTGACCTCGACAACCGGGTTAGCAGTAGCATAAGCCGTCAGGCAAGAGTTATTTAAATAAACTCCTGATGTACTTACAAACTTTCCAAACTTTCCAATGCCTCGTTTTATGAGTACAGAACCTATTTGTACTACTGTAGAAGTTCTGGGCATTATTAGTGGGGTAATTTACGAGATAATTCCTTGGATCCATTAGCGCCTGCACTAAGCCACCCGGCTGATATCTCTAAATAAGCTCAAACATTAATAATGTTCGACCAAGGGACAAAGGCTTTATATTATTGCAAATATATCCACATTGCTATAATCAGATGCTTTCTTAACTGCTGCTTCTCACCACTGATTATTGAGAGGAAATCGTGTATTTGCTGGCTGCAGTTCACTTAACAGCCTACAGTTTTGCTAAAAACAGGGGTTTCTGAATTCTAAATACATCTGCAATTGTTTTTCTCTAATCAGATGTCAAAGTTTCAATGCCACCGTCTGCCCAGGAGACCAACAGCACAAGTGAGTAAAATATATTTAATGCACCCAGTAGGCCTACAACATTTCATTAACAGTTTGTAAAGAGAAATTACTACTTAAAGGGATACTTCACCTCTGCAAAGATGAATGTAGTAGAAATGTGAAATTATTTTTGAATTTGGAGCCTTCTAGAATGAGAAAAGCCAGAAAATGTATTTTTGGCTCATGTGGATGAAAGACAACAACTCCCAGAATGCACTTGCTTAGCTGCCCTAGGAGGCCACTCCCAAGCCACGCCTACCGGTTAGAGAGCAGTTAAACAACAAAGCTAAGCTACTAGTCTCCGTGAGTCTGCCCGGGTTTTTGAGATCGCACAAAATGTGGGGGATTCGGCTTTTGCATTCTACAGTCGCCATTCATCATGTTTAGGCCTGTGGTGTGATTACTGATGACCGGTGAGACGCACCGGTCTCGTATCTCTCACGGAGGAGTGGGTATTTTCTTAGCAATGGTGAAACGCACATCAACCGATCACTTGTTTAGCGTTCATGTAAACACTACATTCAGATTCACCAATCGGAATGAATTCAGTTAGATTGAAACAAAAGGTGTGCATGTAAACAATTAGTGGCGACTGCAGAAAGCAAAAGCCGAATCCCGGACATTTTGGACGATCTCAACGGCCGGACATGTCCGGGAAAAAGAGGATGTATGGTAACCCCTAATACTCCGCTTTCTCCACAGAATAAGAACCCGTTAGCTTAGCTTCCAAAAAAAGATGGCTGACACTGCTTGTACATTCTGTGAGTGAGATCCCACCCTCTATATGGGCGGGTTGAGAACATGCGGAACTAGCACCTCCTACTGGCTGTAGTCTTTAGCCTGTGGCCAAAAAATTCTCCGATGACGCGAAATGACGATTTTTGCGTCATCGGAGGATTTTTTCCAGACAAAAAAAAATCTCTCGTCTCAGGGGGATATGAGGGAGGAAAGCATGGCAATTCGAAAATACTACAAGTTTTCTACTGATACAAAGCTTAATGCTAAATCCTGAAGTATCCCTTTAATGATTTTGTCTTTTTTATATATATATATTCAGTTGATATTAGGCTACTCTTGCCAAGCTCGGATTTCTGAAAGATGCACGAATAGACGGATTTGCGCTCGTTTCATTTTTACTCTCACTCATTATTGCATAGAGATTTTACATACAGTAATTGGCTTCAGGAACACCCCTATGGAAGCTTGTTTCCCCCACTGAATAATAAATAAATAATAACTAGAAAAATGCATTTCCGGGGGAACTGCAAAGTGTGCTTGCTCGGGTGCGGTTCACTAACGTGAGCAGGTAGTGGATAAGGGTGCGTTGAAGTTTGCTTGATCTGAGAATTTCAACAATAGTACTTTTTTCAAGATTGTGCAAAAAGGTGAAAAGTTATGTGCATTAAGAGACATGTCTGCAATGTAGACTAGTGCCAATGGCATTGTTTATGTGGCTTGGTTGTTGGTTTTGAAATAATTGGTTATGAATATACAGCAGAGAGTGGGAGTGTTTTGGGTGATGAAATAGTAGCCTATTGAAAATAAGTTGACAGTCTTCATTTACTGTATCCAATAAGCCAATACAAAACTCACCCAGCTGTTCTGTGGATGAGTGTTCCCTTTGATTAGGAACAAATTTACTATCTCAAATTAAGGTCTACCATAATTAGCGATGCTTTGATTGCTGCTGTCAAGATGATTGTCATCACCTACACAGAAATGTCAACCTACCTCCCCTGTCAACTCTACCACACTCCGTAGTTTTCAAACTTTATAAATGAAAATAACTGGTTTTTGGCAACGATCGACGCGCGTTCACGGGAGATGCTGGCGTATGATGTAGGACGTAGCGTAGGAAGCGTCGTGACGTAGAACGAACGCGACAGTGCAGCCAGAGAGCAGAGTAAAACAAAACTCCAAAAAACGTGTATTTAAAAATTTTGATATTATTTTTTGAAGCTAGTTATTTTCATTTATAAAGTTTTAAATATGTATATTTTTACGACAAAACCGCACGGATTACCCTCAGAAGGCCTTCGTTTATCCCCCTGGAGCCGGATGGATTACTTTCGTGAAGGATGCATGCACATTTTTGGGACTTGAAGGATGTGGACCCCATAACTTGACATAACCACTGAAAGATCTAAGACATTTTCTAAAATAACTAAAAATGTGTTCATCTGAAAAATTATTGACATATGCATCTCGAACGGCTTGAGGGTGAGTAAATCATGGGTTTAATATAATTTTTGGCCGAACTATACCCTTAAACCACTGGAGTCACATGGATTACCTCAATGGTGTCTTCACTACCTTTCTGAGGCTTGAATGTATTAGTTGCGTAGGCTACCAATGGAGGAACAGAAAGCTCTTGGAGTTCATTAAAAATATCTTCATTTGTGTTCCGAAGATAAACAAAGGTCTTACGGGTTTGGAACTGTGAATTGGGTGAGTAATTAATGACAGATTTTTTATTTTTAGCTGAACTATACCTTTAAGGAATCCTGGAAACACCTGAAAACAACCACAGCATGCACTCTGTCCATTTTCTGGAATGACTGAAATGCAAATAAGAAAACATCAGTTTCACACACACAAAAAAAAAATTCAGCATTTTTACATTTTCCACAAAAAGAAAAGAAAAGCAGTTTTAAATGATTCACTTAAAGCTTCATATAAAGTACCCAGAAAAGTAAAATGTTAAACTAATCCATTTGAATTGAGAAGTTTAGTAAAAAATGTCTGAAGAGACTACCGCTTTATATAAAAAACAGATTAAATTTAGGATTTTATTCACATTTAAACATTGAACAAAGAGAAGCTCAACCGCACTTGCTTTGACAAGTGAGAACAAACCTCATTGGTTCTTGCTGAAGCTCAAACGTGCTGCACAACACAGGAGAATGAACCTCATTAGTTTTCGCATGTCAAGCAAACACGCTTGAGCTTCCGTTTACCAAAACTGATGTGTGAATTGATGAATATTTATATGTGAATAAAAGACTAAATTAAATCTGTTCATCATATAAAACGATTGGATCTCTACAGAAAAGCTTGGACTAAACTGTTCGATTAAAATTATTTTACGATCTCTTTATTATGGTAGCATACAGGTAGCAAAAGACATTTTGAAATGTAATATGCAAAATAGCAATGTAATATATAAAATGGCAATGTATTTCTTATTTAAATTTACATTTTCCATACCATATGTGCAATGTTTGGGGCAAAGTGGCAATTCACATTCCATAATATAATTAAATTAGCCATTTCCTACACTTGTTTTAACGTATAATTTAAACATATATATTTAAAAATGTTATAAGTTGCAAAATTAAAATTAAAATGTATTACAAAAATGATTAGAGATGTTTATAATTCACCCAAAAAATGAAAACTCTGTCGGAAATCAGAGAGCTTTCTGTCGCTCCAATGACAGTCTATGCAACTAAAACTTTGATGCTTCAAAAAGTTCATTAAGAGATAGTAAGACCAATCCATTTGAATCGAGCAGTTTACCGTAGTTCAAATTTTCTGAAGAGACATGATCGCTTTGTCTTTTCTTCACATTTAAACATTGATCAGCGAACATAAACAGAAGCTTAACCGAACATGCTTGAAACGTGAGAACCAACCTCTTTATAAAGCATGCTGCGCAACACACGAACATGCTTGAGCTTCTGTTTACTGTAACTGATATGTGAATTTATGAATGTTTATATGTGAATAAAAGCCTAAATTCAACCTGTTCATCATAAAGGAAGCAATCATGTCTTCACAAAATTTAGACTAAACCACTCAATTCATATGGATTATTTTTACGTTATGAACTTTTTAAAGCGTAAAAGTGGTAGTTGCTTAGCTGTCTATGGGGGGGTCAGAAAGCTCTCAGATTTCATTAAGATCTTCATTTGTGTTCCTAAGATGAACGAAAGTCTTACAGGTTTGGAACGACATGAGGGTGAATGATTGATGAAAGAATTTTCATTTTTTGGGTGAATTAACCCTTTAACATGTTCAAGCTAAAATTGTAGCAAAATTATCATTTAAATGCTAATTTTTCTTAATTGCATTTACACTCACAGTTGACACACTTACGATTGCATTTTTATAAATACCCACAATGAACGTAGCAAAATTCAATGTGGATTTAAAAAAAGGATTCCGAGGCGATCACATCCCCGCCCCGCCCTGTCAATCACTGCATCAAGTGCCTTAAGTGCACTGCATAAATGCTAGGAAAAATAACTTAAATTATCTTTTTCAATTTTGTTGTTTATGTTTCAAAAAAAGGTAGTGTAGTAATGCAAATTATTATATTATTGATTTTGAATATTTTATTTGCTCCAGATGTTGCACATATTGTATAGAAAATGTAAATATATAAATACAGAAATACATTGCCATTTTACACATTGCATTGACATTTTGCATGTTACATTTCAAATTGACATTTGGTAGCTGTATGTCAGAGTTTTATGTGAACTAACTTTCAATTAAGAGACAGAAATCTTTCAGATTTCATTTGAAGTGCAGTTACTGTGCTTTATCAAGATTGACATTACTCTGTCATTAGGAATATAAATTCAACCTCATCAGAAAAAAAGAATACCATAAGGTTAAAAAACTCAAATAACTCATTGTACTGATACTTGCCTCACAGCTGAGGATGCAGGAAGACTTTCAGATTGTGTGATGATCAGTGAGACCAGCACTGGTAGTTTACCCCATCATCTTCATGATCTAAAATCAAAGACACATTTGCTAAGTTTCAACAAAGTTATCTGTTAAAATGAATGACCTGTAAATGACTTAGGGCAGAATCAGGTAATCGCATTAATTTAAACAGAGAACGAGTGATCAACTATTTTAGCACTGTTCGGTGGTGTTCAGTCACGCTGTTCAACTGCATACAGTATTGTGGACTAATGTAAAATACACCAGCATGGCACCTCTGGCTATTAAATTATTATTTACTATTATTAAGTACTTTTAAATGTGTACTCACGACACAGAAACTCAATTGCTTTAAAATATATTTGCAGACGGTTAATATCGCCGACTCGATTCGTACCTAATTTACACTCGTTATTGTCATGTTGAGTAGCTGTAACGCTTTATACATTCGTTATTTGGTTAAACATAAACATAAAACCCACCTTTGAATTTCCTCTTCTCTTTATCTTATAATTCGAGTCCAGCTCCGGCCTCTATGGATTGTTGTGCTCGTGCTCTGAAGTTCCCGCTCTCCATCTATTTGAAAATGCAGTAACGGCTGCAGCGACCTTGGGCAATCAGTTTTCTGTTGCCTATTAGCAAAGTTAACATTTAACAGTTATAGTGGATAATGGAGAACAAACGCCATATAATGTACACACGATGACTTAATACTAGTCATTAATTGCATTAAAAAGATTAAAAAAAAGTGTATGGGCCTAACGTTACAGGTCAAATGGCTAAAAAGCATTTGGTGCAAAGCTAATTTAACTCGCTAAATTGACGCTAAGTGGCTTAAACATGTATATTTTCGACTTGTGAACTAAATATATACATAAATCATCAGAACTTACCTTTAAATTTCATCTTCATCAAGTTTGATAAAATAAACTCTGGACCGTGCTGCTGCCGTGCTAGCCTGCTTCCAGCTGTCAGTTAGGAAAATTCCGTGGCTGAAGCGATTTCGACCAATCAGCGTCTGGTTGCTATGCCAAATAATGAACACAGCAACCAATCATGAATGAAACAGTAATTTGGCCCATTACTGTACCCTTGATGTGAGAACAATTATGTACCTTAATTTCAATTGTACCTTAAAAGGTACCAAACAGTATTGTCAGAGGTCTTTCCTGTACAGTACCATTAAAGGTACTATCATTGAAAAGGTACAAAACTGTTCTTTGAGGAACATAATTTGTACCACCGTGTACCTTTTTTTCTGAGAGTGTATGGCACTATGTAACACCAGATCGCTCAGCAACAAAACTTTTGTTCTAAACGATGTCATCACCACTAACAATCTGGACTTGTTCTTTCTCACGGAGACTTGGCTATCTCCTGGTGATGTTAGTGCATTTTCTGAAATCCTTCCCTCTGGCTATTTGTTTCTAAACACTCCACGGCAAACGGGTAGGGGCGGGGGGATAGCCAGTATATACAGACAGTCCCTGAAGTGCCGTCAACTGTCCACTAGAGGATACTCCAGTTTTGAGTTGCAGACGTTTGTACTCACTCTACCTAATCCAATCTTTTGTGCAGTAATCTACTGGCCCCCAAAACTAAATGGGAATTTGTTTAATGATTTTTCAGAGTTTTTGTCTGACTTTTTGGCAAAGTTTGACAATATTTTAATCTGTGGTAATTTTAACATTCATGTTTGTTGCCCCTCTGATAAATCCGCTAATGATTTTAAGGCTCTTTTAGATTCATTAGACCTAGCCCAGTCCATATCCTGTCCTACTCATAGGCTAGGCCATACTCTTGACCTTATTATCTCTCGTGGGGTGACAGTGTCATCCTGTGAGGTTCTGGATTTTCCAGTCTCTGATCACTCCCTCATACGTTTTGACATCTGTGCTGTTCCACCTGCACCCATATCCACTGCCCCCCGGCGTCGGCGCATTATTACTCCATCTACAGCTGAGGACTTCACCGCTGCTTTTTCTGCTTCTAACATCACCTCCACTGTAGAACTTGCCCTGCCTCTATGTCCAGAGCTTCTCCTCTCCTCATTCGATATCACCTGCGCCCGGATTATGGACTCAGTTGAGCCTTACAGGGTGAAGTCTGCAAATGGCTCTTTGGACCCCTGGCTGAACGAGACGACATGGACCCTTAGACGCCAGTGCAGGCAGGCAGAGCGGAAATGGAGAGGAGACAGGCTGCAGGTGTCATTGGAGGTATTTAGAGACTGCCTTGTCACCTATCAGAGAGCCGTGAAGGAAGCTAAAAGTCAGTATCTCTCCAAGCTCATTAATAACAATAGCCACCACCCTGGTATCTTGTTCAGTACTATAAACTCTGTTATAAATCCAGTCCCTGTTGTATTGAATGATTACTCAGTTAATACATGCAATGTTTTTAAACAATATTTTATTGATAAGGTTTTGTCTGTTAGGCAAACTATCATACCAGCCCCTGTTGTCATTACTTCCTCCCAAGCGACACAATGTGTGCTGGAGAATTTTGAGGTGGTTTCTTTTGTTGATCTCAAAAAAGCTGTTCATGAGTTGCAGTTAACCTCCTGTCCTCTAGATGTTGTTCCTGCTAGGATTCTGAAAGAAGCCATCGACATCGTAGGCCCTTTCCTTGTCTCCTTCATGAATTGTTGTCTTAGTCTGGGCGTTGTTCCCACTCCTCTCAAGCACGCCATTGTTAAACTGCTACTTAAGAAACCAAACCTTGATCCTTCAGTACTGTCTAATTTCCGCCCTATATCCCACCTGTCATTTTTGCCTAAGCTTATGGAAAAGCTTGTCTTCTCTCAGCTTCAGTCATACCTCAATCTGCATGGTATGGGGGACAAATTTCAATCTGGCTTTAGGTCTAGGCATAGTACAGAGTCAGCCTTACTGAGGGTTCATAATGACATTCTCAGAGCCTTAGATAATAAAAACTCAGTGGTTCTGGTGCTGCTTGACCTTACCGCTGCTTTTGACACCGTGGACCACGCAATCCTCATCTCCCGTCTACAACATGTTGTGGGTCTACAGGGCACGGTGCTAAACTGGTTCTCGTCATATCTCACCAACAGAACATTCTCAGTAATGCTTGATGATTTTTTCTCCTCAGCTGCCCCTTTATCATCTGGTGTGCCCCAGGGTTCTATTCTTGGTTTTATCCTGTTCTCCCTTTATATGCTGCCACTTGGTCAACTCATTTCAAAACACAACGTACAATTTCATTTCTATGCTGACGACCTTCAAGTCTACCTTCCTGTAGTTTTGAACAATCATTCAGCACTAGACCCCCTCCATAACTGCACCCAGGACATTAAACAGTGGCTTTCTCAAAACTTCCTTCATTTAAATGAAGGTAAGACCGAGTACATACTGTTCACCCCAGACTCACCTTGCAGCTCTTACAGTTTTGGCCCTTTCACGCCCCAGTTTGCATCCACTGTTCGTAACCTGGGTGTTGCTTTCGACAATAGATTGCATTTTGACAAACAAATTGGTGCAGTCGTTAAGATTGGCTTTTTCCAGCTAAGGCTCATTAGTAAGGTGAAATCATTCCTGTCCTGTGCTGATCTAGAAAAAGCCATTCATGCCTTTATCAGCTCAAGGCTAGATTACTGTAATGCCCTCTACACTGGGCTTAACCAATCACTTCTCAACCGTCTTCAGATGGTTCAAAACGCAGCAGCGCGTCTCCTTACCAATACCCATAAACATTCACATATCACCCCCGTCCTCTGCTCACTTCACTGGCTCCCGGTACGGTTTAGGGTGGAGTATAAGGTTCTGATGTTTGTTTTTAAGGCCATCAATGGTCTGGCCCCGGCATACCTTTCCGAGCTGGTCACTGTATACCAACCTGCCAGAACCCTCCGCTCCTCTCAGAACACCTCTTTGATTATCCCTAAGTTTAGATGCAAAAAGTTTGGAGGCCGTTCTTTTGCCATCCAGGGACCTACTTTGTGGAATGCCTTACCTACTCCCCTTCGTAACGTAACTGTGTTTAGTGTTTTTAAATCGCAGTTAAAAACGTTTCTTTTCAGGAAGGCTTTCAACATGTAACCACTTGTTTTGTGTTTTTAGTTCTTGTGTTAGTTACTTTGTTTTAACTGCTTAAATTAGCTTTAATTTGCTATTTTTATACCCTGCTGCCTTTTTTATGTGTTTTATGGAAAGCGCTTTGTGCACCTTTCTGGTTGTTGTAAAGGCGCTATATAAATAAAAATTGATTGATTGATTGATTGATTGATTGAAATGCTGATTTTTATAGCCTACCGTCAGTCCTCATATTGTAATTAAATGAAAAACGCTATCAGTTTCACTATTAGCTTACTCTAGCGATGCAATCGCAACAACATGGATAACGCTGTTTGGCCTTGCCTAACTTTATATGCCATATGCGCCATATGCTAGAGTTACACATCCTGCTGCCATTTCAGGGCTTGAATTTCTGTGCGGGAATGTGGGGATTGCGCATAATTTAAACCATTCCCGCAAGGTTAGCTTTTATAGTGCGAGAAGTTGAACTATGTCTACTATTCTAGTAGTTCTAGAATTCATAGACTTTATAACACGCAATTGCGACTTTATTTCACGCAATTCTGACTTTATATCTCGCAATTCTGAGATAAAAAGTCGCAATTATCTTTTAAAATGTTTTATTTAGTGGTGGAAACAAGCTTCCATACACCCTTAATCTACTCCAGTAAAAAAAAATTCTGGAGGATGACCCACCCACATTTTTTGCTTCCAACGCCCATGCTGATACATTATTAAAGGCTTGTTTGACTTGAACTGGCTTTGCACAGACCAATCGGTTTATGACATCAGAGAACCGCGAGAGCAATTAGAGCACACGGCTCCTTATGCTATTGAATCGCTCTCGCGGTACTTGATGTCATAAACCGATCGGTCTGTGCAGCGCAATTATGTTATAAAGTCAGAATTGCGTGATATAAAGTCGCAATTGCGAGAAAAAAAAGTCCGAATTCTGACTTTATAAGACGCAATTGCGACTTTATTTCACGCAATTCTGACTTTATATCTCGCAATTCTGACTTTATAACACGCAATTGCGACTTTATTTCACGCAATTTTGAATTTATATCTCGCAATTCTGAGAAATAAAGTCAGAATTGCGAGATTTAAACTCGCAATTGTGAGATAAAAAGTAGCAATTATCTTTTAAAATGTTTCATTTAGTGGTGGAAACAAGCTTCCATACACCCTTAATCTACTCCAGTAAAAAAAAATTCTGGAGGATGACCCACCCACATTTTTTGCTTCCAACGCCCATGCTGATACATTATTAAAGGCTTGTTCGACTTGAACTGGCTCTGCACAGACCGATCGGTTTATGACATCAGAGTACCACGAGAGTTAGAGCACACGGCTCCTTATGCTATTGAATCGCTCTCGCGGTACTTGATGTCATAAACCGATCGGTCTGTGCAGCGCCGGTTTAAGTCAAACAAGCCTTAATCTCTGATGCCTAGAGCTGAGGAAAAGAAACCCCAAGTGAAAGACAATAAGCCCAGAGTTGATAACTCCTTTGACTCAAAGCGTGATAAGATTATCGGCTGTATATATATACACCTCTTAACTTGTTGATTGGGTTGATTATCTGAATGTGCTCCACATGTGTTTAATTAGGTTTGATTATCTGAACGTGCCCCTCCGGAACTTTGTTAATAAAACATCATTTCTTAATATGCCAAATATGGTAGGGGTTGATCTTTGAGTACTATGATTGGATGGAATGGACATCGTGGATGATTCTGCTTAAAGGAACACGCCGACTTTTTGGGACTTTAGCTTATTCACCATATCCTCCAGAGTTGGATAAGTCCATACATACCTTTTTCATCTCTGTGCATGCTGTAACTCTGTCTGACGCACCCACCGCTAGCCTAGCTTAGCACAAAGACTGCAGGTAAACGGCTCCAGCTAGCATACTGCTCCCAATAAGAAAAAAAAAATGACCTGACTGCTCCCAATAAGTGACAAAATAACGCCAACATTTTCCTATTTACATGTTGTGATTTGTATAGTCACAGCGTGTACGAATAACAAGGTCACATGAGACACAACCATCTTCTAACCATATACATACTGGGAACTATATTCTCAGAAGGCAAAGCACTGCTACTTCTGCGGAGTGATTTACTCCAACTCTGAGAGAGTGAACTCTGCTCCTCACCAGGGGCTTCTCAGGCGCTGCGAGCAAATCACTCCGCACCAGTAGCAGTGCTTCGCCTTCTGAGAATATAGTTCCTAGTAAGTAGCCTATACGGTTAGAAGATGTCTGTGTCTTGATGTGACATTTGTACACGCTGTGACTATACAAATCACAACATGTAAATAGGAAAATGTTGGCGTTGAAATATTGTTATATTGATCATATTATAAATATGCAACGCAATATGCGATTACGCGAGTACAATGCATTAGGTGACAGTTGACCATGGAGAGCATCAGGGAGAAGTTGAAGCGTGGGGAATTACTAAAAGTTCCCAATACTTCAGGAAAAGCTGCATTTTGAAAGAGTTTTGATTTGATTACGACAACAAACAATGAGCCTGAAGCCTTCAACAGTGGATGCTATTCTTTTTCTTCACAACACTCGCGAATAAACAGTGAATGAGCCTATACTCAGTTCAACGGATTTTTTTTTTTCTTTATTATATTTTTATTATTATTAAACGTTAGCCAGTTGGTGAAGAGTTCTTTGAAACGTTGTTCATCAGTAAAGTTACTTGATATCAAAAAAAGGATAGGCCGTAAATCTTTATTTACTGCTGGATCACATTTGGCTATATAATATTCTCTACTGCATGCTTATGCTTCTCTGTAATGGACAGTCTGTATTAATAGGCTATTTGTGGGCATAATTGTCGGTGGTGGTAGTTATGTTTGAGGCCTATAATAAAATTTGATCTAGTAGCGTGTGTGTATGTGTGTGAGGGTAGCAGAGACAGCGCGCATCAGAGAGCGCGCGTCAGAGAGAGCTTTAAGTGATATTGATGTTGGTCTTGGTTCAGGCTGAAAAATTGCAGACGTTTTCGGGTTGGGGCCGGATTAGGGCTTGAACACCACGGGCCAGGTCTCGTTTAGGGCTGGATGTTTTGCCCCGTGCAGGGCTCTAGGCAGTATGCTAGCTGGAGCCGTTTACCTCCAGTCTTTGTGCTAAGCTAGGCTAGCGGTGGGTGCGTCAGACAGAGTTACAGCACGCACGGAGATGAAAAAGGTATGTATGGACTTATCCAACTCTGGGGGATACAGTGAATAAGCTAAAGTCCCAAAAAGTCGGCATGTTCCTTTAATCTTGTGTATAAATATGAGGCTTTGTCCTTAATAAACTTGAGAATGTGATGGTATTATCTCTGCTTTGTCATTCTCTGCAGATTGTCTATCTAAAAATAATCTAACTATCAGTATTCAGGCCAGTGCTGTAGCAATGCATCACTTCTTTTCCATGATGTTTTCACTGCTAGTCATTATTGGGCATGTGAGCGTTATGTCTGCAGAATGTCCTGTATTCAGCAATGGACAAGCTTACGCATCTGAGATGACGGTGTCAAATGGACTGACATGGGGAAATTGGGGGTTTAAGGACATGTGTCCAAGTGGAACGTTCGCTTCAGGGTTTAGTCTGAAGGTAAGTTGGGCATTGACTCTATTTTGCTAATATGGGGGTGGAAGAGCGCTTCAAAGGTTCAAAACTGTGGAGTTGCTGTATGTCATTTACTTCCAGGTCACTCCAGGGAACTGCACCTGCTTAAGATTTAAGTGTCTGTGTAATACTGAAGAGCATGAGGGTTATTTACTTTTTCAAATGGAAGATTGTCTTGTTGTTGTTTTATGTGATGTGTCATTGCTCAGAGTGTTGGTGCTTGCAATGCCAATGTCATGGGTTTAATTCCCAGGGAGCGCAAGAACTGATCAGAATGTAAATGTGTACCTTGAAATGCAATGTAAGTTGCTTTGGATGAAAGCGTCTGCCAAATGCATAAATTGTTTTAAGGTGGAAAGACCAATTGGTGCTGGTGATGATACAGCGCTCAATGGGATTCGTCTTCACTGTGTTGATCTGTGCAAAGGACCATCAGACTCACAGGAGAACACCACAATTGAGTCCTACGTAGGAAAGTAATGGACTCAAATTATTAACAATTCTTGCATTAAGTGTTTGAGCTAGATAAATAAATTGAGGATTTTTTTTTTTTTTTGATTGATTGATTGGCAACATCTCTGTGTGTTTTCTTCAGCTGGGGTGAGTGGACAGATATCCAATGGTGTCATTCTGGAGTCTTGAAATCTTTCCAGCTGAGAGTTGAATCTCCCCAAGGAAATGGAGATGATACAGCCGCAAACAACATCAGGTGAGTGTGTGGGTAAGATATGTTATAACTTATAGCACCAGTGTATACCTCTTACACCATTTCTTACCCGTCAAGGTTTTATTTTACTATTTAAGGACTCAGTTTTCCCCCATCAATAGTTTAGTTAATTTCACACTCGCAGTCGTGCTGCTGTTCGAGATTGCAGTGATTAGGCCGTCGGCTGCTGGTGATCATGTGACTGACATTCAATCCAACAGCACAATTACATATTTTATCATAATATTGTCACATCTGAATTGTTTCCAGGTTCACCTGCACTGGAGGTGATGTGCTGGAGGGTGACGGCACAAACTGGGGCAACTGGGGCAACTGGAATTCAAAGTATCTTGGAAAAGGAATCTGCGGCATACAAACCCGGGTAGAACTGCCACAGGGAAGTGGAGACGACACCGCTCTCAATGACGTGCGCATGTTCTGCTGTGATTAAGGTGATGTGATCGCAATCAAAAACTCAGACTGACACACTGCAGATCAACTAAATGTGTTTATTCTTTCAGGTGTAGGAGGATGATGGCAAGAAGACCAAATGGATGGTAATTATTGATCATCATACTATGATAAACATACTTTTTTTTATTTTTTTTTTTAAAGGATAATGCAAAGTCAGCTGGTCATTATCACAATCTAAAGTCTAACCAGATGATCGGGACATTTACATCCCGCCTATTATTGGTGTTGAAATTATTTTATTCTTTCTTGTAGGTTATTGATTCTTCTGAAGACTCCTGAACTTCTGCTGAAATGGTTGTCAAATATCAGCAATAAAGACTTCCTAAACAGAAACTTGTTGTTTCGCATTGTTTTGCACAACACTTTACATCAGATCGTTCTCTACATTGAATGCTAAATAAGTCACTTTAGACCATATGCACTAAATTGTCTTATTCGTTCATTCATTCCCTGAGAATGACCAGCGTAATCTACAGGAACACTACATTAAATTAAAGTGTAATTGTCAATCCTGTTACCCTAAATTTATTAATATAAATGGTAACAATTTAGAATACTATTCCTTCATTAATGAATAACGAGTAACGCATTATTAGTAACTACTATTAACTAACAAGAAACTCTGATTAACAAATTAGTAAATAATAGCATTCAGATGAATGTAGTAGTTCACCATTAGCTAATCAGTAACTACTATTTTTTTCATACCTCCCAGAGAACTACTATCTACAGGTTCATAATTAACGTGAATAATGCATCATTTATAATAAAAGGTAATGGTAACCCACTAGTAATGACTCAAGTATTACTACATCATTCTAAAGGAACTACTAACTAGATGTACCGCATGGCGGTACAAAATATGACCGCCGCTCAGGCCTGCACTGGCTTTCCACAAAAATAAATGACGTGGAGCAATTTGGCTGTATAGCGAGTTTATGTATATAAGTTGTATATTTTAAAAGACTGTCTGGAGTATTCCTGTGGATCATGGATAATTTAGAGTTTTGTAATTATTTGCCATTACTATTTAAGTTTTATATCAAAAGTCATTAGTTTAGACACTTAACATCCATAATGTGAAAACGTCATCTGACTTTGGCATGGGTTTGTTGTGTTTTACTGAAATAAAAAACATTTTTTCCCCAAAAAAGTGGTTTTATCTTGTAGCCCTGGTCCCAGAGTTTTAAAAAAACAATGTTAAAGGAGACATATCATGCTTTTAAATCGTTCCTTTTTACATATAAATCATACATTTGTAGTCTATATAAAGCGGAACTGCAATGCTTGGGTCTGAATTCCTCATTATTATAGCTCCACAGGCCCCTTTTCTACCCCTTTCTGATGTGCGTCTGAGAGCAACTCGTTTTGGTGCGGTCTCTTTAAATACAATTGAGACACTTCATACCCCGCCCCCTCTCCAGGTTGCATAGGTGAAACTCGGTTCAACTCCACCCCGTGCGGCCATTTTTGTAGTTTGATAGCAGAGATACGATTATCTAGCGGTACAGAAACGTTTTATTCACACGTTATTAACAAAATGTCAACAACGGAAGACTTGTCCAGCCAGCCTTACATGTTCGAGCCAGAGTCGGAGCCGGAGCGAGATGAAAATGAAGACGACGAACCTGCAGAACAACGTCTTCATATGGATGTATCGCAATGGTGTGTTACTGTATTTACACATGAAACTTTGGTCTTCCGACCTTTTACCACCGTGTCGATTTATTTTGATTAATATGTGCGAGGGAGAGAGAGCAAGACAGCGTCTAGTTTGGAGACGGTGTCTTGTTTACACTTTCGCCTGGCTCTGAAGAGAGAGAGAGTGAGCGCGCGCGTGACCGGGTCTCTCTCTCTGCTCGTTCTTTCGTGTGGGTTACTACATCCAACAACCGAACATTTTAACTTACCCTCTCGTAACTTCTGCATCTTTTAGCTTGGACTACAAAATTGCAGCGAGAAATAAAAATGGCGGATTGCTCGAAGTGTTGGGCCGGAAGTCAATGTCCTTATTTGGCAGTTCCGCTGCAAATACTGTGACGTAATAGTTCACAAAACGTCATAGATAACAGAAAAATCAGAACAGGTTGAAAAATAAGGCCAAAACAGAATATAAAGATATCAACGAAACACCTGAAGAGAATAATTTAAACTTTTCTGTACTTCTAAACACTCCAAATATACAACAAAATGCATTTAAGGGCTAAAAAAGTGGGTTTAGCATGATATGTCCCCTTTAACAAAATTAAACTCATTCCCACTGTACCTAGTAGAACACTTAAGTAAATGTCCCATTGAAATTAATGGGATTTTATGGATTTAGGTGAAGAAAGTGTACACATAATACATTTTGGTCTGTACCATGAAGAGAAAACTGATTCAACTATATAAACTATATATTTTCTGAAAGCGTAGACTCTCAGGATGTGATCTAACATGGCATGAAACGTCCCACCCACGTCATTAGTATACTGCCCAAGCATAACACATTGGGTATTGGTAAATCGGGTATATGGCTGATACCTAAAAAAAGTAGTAGTATGTGCATGTCTGTCTGTCTGTGTGTGTGTTTGTGTGTGTCTGTGTGTGTGTGTGTCTGTGCGTGTATGTGTGCGTGCGTACAAGTGTGTGCGCGTGTGTGTTTGTGTGTGTGTGTCTGTGCATGTGGATTTGTATGTGTGTGTATGGGTGTGTGTCTGTGCGTGTGGATGTCAGTGTGTGTGCATGCTTGCGTTTGTTTGTATTCCTGCATGTGTGTGTGTGACAGTATCATCCTAAACCAGCAACCCTTCGCTCAACACCACCATCTACAGGCCGATGAGTGTACAGTCACTAAATGTGCACATAAATTAATTTATTTTATACCCTCCCATGGATGAAATTCTACGAAACTTAGCATACCCCCAGAGGATGTCAAGTTAATCATACACATGAAATATGGTGCAGTTCTGAACATCTCAACTGAAGATAGGGGCGATTAAAGCAGAATAATATTGCATTTTCATTTTTTATGGGCGGGGCGCAAATCACAAATGAGTGATTATGGGCTAAGTTGATGTGGGCCCTTAAGAGCAACATACCATAAAAATGTCTTCATCCTCGGTGCCACGGTTCAGGTAGTTATTTAGGAAAAACTGCATTTTTTGGGTTTGGGGGGGCCCAGCGCGGGGGGGGAGAGGCCCCCGGGGACCAAACGAAATTTTTCCGTAAAAGTCTAGTGGGGCTACATGCCCACCAAATTTCATGTTCCCTGGTGTTTCGGTGTCCCTGGTATCGTTGACGAAAAATTCAGTAGATGACGAAAAAAAAAAAAAAAAAAAACTTTGACAATCCCTATATGACCGCTTTCGCTAGCTACACTAGCGGCGGTCATAATTATTTGGATCAGTATTCTAAAGTGAAAAACATGATAACTACCTAATATTGACTGAAGTCATTGTAAGCTTTTGAGATTTTTGTAAGATTTTGAATAGTAATTCCTTCCAATGGATTTGGTAACACTTTAGTCATTACTTGTGTGTTCCTATGATCTTCACTTTAGAATACTGATCCAAATAATTAATAGTTCCTTTAGAAAGATGTAGTAACACTTGAGTCATTACTATCCAAAACCTTACAAAAGCCTTAAAACTTGCAATGACTTCAGTCAATATTAGGTATTTATCATGTTTTTCACTTTAGAATACTGATCCAAATTATTAGTAGTTCCTTTAGAAGGATGTAGTAACACTTGATTAATTACTAATGAGTTACCATTACCTTATTATATATTATGCATTATTAATATTAATTATGAACCTGTATGGAGTAGTTCTCAGTGAGGTATGAATAATAGTAGTTACAGATTAGCTAATAGTGAACGACCACATTCGACTGAGCGCTATTACTTACTAATTTGTTAATCAGAGTTTCTTGTTAGTTAATAGTAGTTACTACAATGTTAATAGTGTGTTACTCATTTGTTCCTGTGTAGTTATTCATTAATGAAGAACAGTATTCTAAAGTGTTACCATATAAATTAATATAGGCTATATGTGTGTTTTTTTGTGTGTTTTTTTTTTAGCTAAAATGGCACAATGCGTATTCAGAAAATGATTTGATGCAAAACAAATTCAAACCTTATTTTAATACTTTAATATTTGAGAAGATTGCCAGAATCAAGAAGCAATTATGTATCAGTAATCAAAGACTGTTATAATCTGTAAACTTGGAACTTGCGTTAATCAAGAAGATTACAACCTAACTTCTGTGGTAAACGACAGAAGAGTTGATTGCCTCTTTGGACACTGATACGTCATTAAATCTGTCATTAGTGTTTTAAGGCTTCGGGATCCAGATCAGATGGAGGACCGGCGCCTAGACACGACCACAACACAAGATGTAATCAGCCGTATCCAGATCAGATGGAGGACCTGCACCTAGACACGACCACAACACAGGATGTAGTCACCGGATCCGGGCCGCATCCAGATCAGATGGAGGACCTGTGCCTAGACACGACCACAACACATGATGTAATCAGCCGGATCCGGGCCGTATCCAGATCAGATGGAGGACCTGTGCCTAGACACGACCACAACACATGATGTAGTCACCGGATCCGGGCCGCATCCAGATCAGATGGAGGACCTGTGCCTAGACACGACCACAACACATGATGTAATCAGCCGGATCCGGGCCGTATCCAGATCAGATGGAGGACCTGCACCTAGACACGACCACAACACAGGATGTAGTCACCGGATCCGGGCCGCATCCAGATCAGAAGGAGGACCTGTGCCTAGACACGACCACAACACAAGATGTAATCAGCCGCATCCAGATCAGAAGGAGGACCTGTGCCTAGACACGACCACAACACATGATGTAATCAGCCGGATCCGGGCCGTATCCAGATCAGATGGAGGACCTGTGCCTAGACACGACCACAACACATGATGTAGTCAGACGGATGTGGTATTAACCCCAAGGGTTTTTTTTTCTCCATTCTGTCACTGATGGAGTTTTGGTTCCTTGCCACTGTCCCCTTTTTCACATTTGTCGCCATTGGCTCTTGGCTTGCTTAGCTGCGGGTCATTTATTCAACAATATTATTGATCTGCCTGCATTGACACCATTATATGAGAACTGAACTGAGCTCTTATTCATTTATTTATTTATTTATTTCTGTTTTATGATTGTATTTTTCATTAGGATCCTCAGGAGGAAACAGAAGAAACTGCCATGGGAAGTGATGAGTCGTTACAGAGGTCAGGAGAGTCATGTGAACTGAAGCAGCGTTGCTCTCGTCTGTTGCTGTTCATTGTTGTTCTTTTGTCTGTTTTCTCAGAGCTCTTCATCACCTGGACAGACTGAAAACACTCGTGGACGACATGAACGAGAGGAAGGCCAGAGCAGAGGATGATGGGACATATTGTAAACATACTCCTGCAGCGAATATCGAGAAGCAGTTATGAATCAGAAATCAAAGATTGTTATTGTGCTACACACACAGACGCTTCATGGATCATATTTGCTTAAAGGTTCAATTTCTGCCTCACAGTATCTAAAACCTCATGAAAGTTTAAAAGTAATTGAACTATCAAGCAAAGCTGTTACTTGCTTGAAAGCAAATGCTTTTACTGGCGATGAGCAGCTTTCAACCCGATCAGTGTTTAAAGTGTGTTTATGTTCAGGTCAATGACTTGCACAATCATTTAGTTTTGTCTTGATCACTTGCTGGAACAATAATATTGATAAGCACTGATTCTTTTGCTAACCGAGTGTGTTCTGTGTATTTATTTCTTCCTAACCCTATGACTTCAGAAGTTGAATTGTGTGAAAATACATTTATGACACTTAAACACTGCCTGTATTCTCTGGAACAAAAAGACATGGGTTTGAAACGATATGACAGTGAATGAATGGTGACAGAATGATCTTCTAACTGATCGTTTCCTTTATCAGTGGTTTCCTTGCAATCGCTGTTGTGTAGTTGAGGAAATGTGAATGCAAGTAAACCTGTAAGAAACTGCCTGACATGTGTTTTAAAGTTGGTCTAATATTCTCTGTGTTGCAATGCATTCTTAATACACACACACATATAAATATGTGACCCTGGACCACAAACCCAGTCACATGGGTACATTTTTTTAAACTGAGATTTATAAATAAGCTTTCCATTGATGTATGGTTTGTTAGGATAGGACAATACTTGTCCGAGTTACAACTGTTGAAAGTCTGGAATCTGAGGGTGCAAAAAAATTGAAACATTGAAAAAATCGCCTTTAAAGTTGTTCATTTATGTTCGCGATTGTGCTGCATTCACTCACAAAAATAAATGTTTTATATATTTACGGTAGGAAATTTACTAAATATCTTCATGGAACATGATCTTTACTTAATATCCTAATGATTTTTTGGCATAAAAGACCCATACAATGCATTCTTAAAACTTTTGCCACAAATATACCCATGCTACTTGTGACTGGTTCTGTGATCCAGGGTCACACACACACACACACACACACACACATACATATATATATAAAATTTGGAATTAAAATAGCCCCACATCATCACCTAGAGATTGGCATGGAGTACTTTCCATAAGATCATCTCTCAATGCAAATCAAACTTCTAACTAAAATAAAACCATGCCAGTCTCTAGGTATGGTGAATGCTATGTGATGATGTGGGACTATTTTAATTCCAAAGGCCAAGGGAACTTTATCAGGATGCATAGTATCCTGGATCCATGAAGTAACTGGCCTTTAAAAATAAAAATATGCCTGCATCTATGGGAATTTAACATAGGGGTGTCCAGAATATGCACCCTGTATTTTAAGGAAGAACATTTATTTATTTACGATACATTATTCATCCACAAAGAAAATTGGTGTCCTTAAAGGTTGGATTTTTCCTAATTGTTTTTAATTAAGGCATTAAAGCTAGGGTAGGTAATCCTGTTCAGAAAAAAAAACATTCCAAATTAGTTTAAACTGTCTTTATATACCAATACATAATTAAAATGTAAGTACTCTGAAAAAGAAAGTATAAAAATCGAGTGTCTGTAGACCTCTCACGACTGTTGTAAACCATAGACTGTAAAAAAAGATGGACGACGCCCCTTCGCTCTCTTCCATTGATGAGAACTGAAGCCGCCAGAGTCCCGATATGGCGCTGACATATTGGAACTTGAGTCTGCGCAGTAGCGATTTCGGGACCAGACCTGCGCAGTCGTGAGCAGGAAGTAAAGCTGCGAAATCAAGGCTCCGCCCTCACTCTCGCAGGGAAAGTGCATTCTGCACACTTTTTTAAAAATTGATTGCAGTACGACAAGAGGCTTATTAAAATAAAGTAAATACAATCACCTCAGTCCTCCGAAGATCCCGAAAAAAATGTCCGTTGGTGCTTCAGTGACTACTTCGCTCGGAGAATCTGTCAATCACAGCTGTCCATCATGACGTTACACCACCGCATCACGTAACTAACTAAAAAACAACTTATTTTTGAAACAGACTTGAACTTACATCAGCGTGATAAAAACGACAGCAAATGAAAGAAACCACCTTTGGAAAAAGATATTTGAAGTGTAATTTAATTGTTTAGTTGGTCTCGCGTCCCGTTGAATAACACGGGGAGGCGGGGCTTATAACCTATACTAGGACCAGCCACCGGGGGGCGATCGAGACGTTTTGGCTTCACTTTTCAGAGCTTGTGCGGCACGCTTGTTGTAAACACAGCTCATTATTTCCATTCACTCCACCCTCTCCCTTCTGGGCTCCTTCCAAAGCCACGCCCCCAAAACACATGAACGCGCGACGCCAAACGCTCAGGCTCAGCTGGAAGACGCATTTATTATTTACCTGAGACGAGTGAGAGGAAGGAGCGCAGTGCATGCAGTGACATCATGTCAGAATCACATGTAATAAAATACCTAACTTTATCACTATGAACATAAACAAATATGATGGCTTTTAGTACTCACTATCAAGCTAGCATATCGATACTGGTAAAGTTTAAAATATTTAGTTTGATTCGGTAACGAGCTATATTTATAAGGCAAAGCTAGGTTGCATTGATACACGTTTTTCCACAACCATCAGTTAAACTGTGATGAAGGTGAATTTCGTGTAAGAGTCATAACATATACGGTGTTTTGCATGTAAGAGTTTCCATGATGAAAACATTGTTGACTCTGATGAGGACTAACTTTACACTCCGGTGACAAGTACCGCATCGTCGGTTCGAGGACAGGTCCACTCCGGGGTCGAGGGCGAAGCAGAGGAGGTCGTTCAAGAGTGCGGGCAGGGTCCGAGGAAGTAGTTTAGCAAAGCTGGCATTGGTACTTTTTGCTGCATTTTCTCAGCCATTGTGCCGCAAACTCCTGCTTACTCGGTGTAGTGAGCTGAATATTTCCGGGAACGGTGACATGTGATGAGTGCACGCAGGGCTGTGCACGCAGTGGTGCTCGGGCACGAGACATGAAGGCATCTGATTGGTTCTTTACATTCGCACCGAATGGCAGTGATTGGTCAGAGTTTTTACTGTTCTACAGCTGCTACAGAGGTCAGATTTTTTTCATTCCTTTTTCTGAACACATAATGTATTAACTACTATCAGAATGGAAGGACCATTTCACCCAGTATAAAAAAAAAATGTTTCTGAACAGGATTACCTACCCTACCTTTAAGTTCAATTTCCAAAAGATGATTTTTTAATTTCTCTTTTTAGTCAACTTTAGCATGGGTGTCTAAACTTATTCATACTGTATGTATATATATATATATATATATATATATATATATATATATATATATATATATATATATATATATATATATATTTAGGCCTTTTTATGCTTTTGTAGACTGGACCATATAGAGACTGACAGGATGGGAATAGGATCGGCAAAGGACCTCAAGCCGGGATTCGAATATATTTTATATGCATTTCACCAAGAAAAACCGTGTGCGACAAGGATAAAACAGTGATTTTGACACCTATAAGGAGGTTGAAAAGTATGAAAAAATCATAATAGAAAGGTAGTAAAAAGTTTTTAAGGAGGTTTTATTGTTAGTTTGAAAAAGAAAGAGGATTTTGTCCAAAGTTATATGTATTTTTAAAAATATGACCAAAGTACATAAAAGTGCCCATAGTCTAAGAATCAGAATGACAGCATGTGGTGGAAATGACATTTATGATTACAAAGTACAATTGATATGGATTGCAAGAGTAGATTGACTTTGTGAATTGAGTTTACTGAGTGTGATGAGTTTAAGAGTTTTTCAAATAAATATTTCTCTAAATATTACTGTTTCTCTACATTCACGTTAATTCATTGTCATTTCCACCACCACCCTGTCATTTCCATCACCACACACATTTTTTAAAAACATTTAAAAAGTTCTCATCACACATTAAAAATGTATCCACAATTTAAGAGATCATGCTCTACTTAATATAAAAATTCAAGTTATTTATTTTCTAATAAGCTCTTGCCCAAACCAATATTAAATTAAAGTGTGACAGGTGTACAGTTCACCATTTGGTCCTTAGGGCAGTTAATTTATCTCATTGACAAATGTAAAATTATTGTACATTGTGGGAAAACTGATAAAACTAGTTACAAAAATGATCTTAGACAATTCTTGAGTGACATAAGTTATTCTGTTTTTAAATAACAGCTGTATATAGAGATGTGGTGGAAATGACATTTGTTCATTGCCGGTCGGAAAAAATGTAAAATATTAACAATTTCTCTTGTAATCTAAGTTTGTCCTCTTACAGACCTTAAAACTAGACAAATTATTTAAACTTATGAGACTGTGTTACGTGACTTTTGAACAAGTTTTTTTTATTCAACTTCACAAGCCTAAAAGTGCCCCTAGTTGAAGAAACGCCCTTACATGACATCCTAACATTTGTCAGAAGTAGGGATGTCAACGATTAATCGACGATCGATTAATTGTCGATAATACATTTAATCGATACAACTTTTCAATCATCGATTAAGCAGGTCTTCATGCGTGTGTGCGCCAAGCGTGCCGCACAAGCCCTGAAAAGTGAAGCCAAAACGTCTCGATCGCCCCCCAGTGGCTGGTCCTAGTATAGGTTATAAGCCCCGCCTCCCCCTGTTATTCAACGGGACGCGAGACCAACTAAACAATTAAATTACACTTCAAATATCTTTTTCCAAAGGTGGTTTCTTTCATTTGCTGTCGTTTTTATCACGCTGATGTAAGTTCAAGTGACTGTTTCAAAAATAAGTTGTTTTTTAGTTAGTTACGTGATGCGGTGGTGTAACGTCATGATGGACAGCTGTGATTGACAGATTCTCCGAGCGAAGTAGTCACTGAAGCACCAACGGACATTTTTTTCGGGATCTTCAGAGGACTGAGGAGATTGTATTTACTTTATTTTAATAAGCCTCTTGTCGTACTGCAATCAATTTTTAAAAAAGTGTGCAGAATGCACTTTCCCTGCGAGAGTGAGGGCGGAGCCTTGATTTCGCGGCTTTACTTCCTGCTCACGACTGCGCAGGTCTGGTCCCGAGATCGCTACTGCGCAGACTCAAGTTCCAATATGTCAGCGCCATATCGGGACACTGGCGGCTTCAGTTCTCATCAATGGAAGAGAGCGAAGGGGCGTCGTCCATCTTTTTTTACAGTCTATGGTGTGCGCTGCTCAACCGCGAAACATGTATAGCGAGCGTGCCGGAGTTATGTTTGGGACCATTTTACACCTTCATCATGACTATAAGTTTGCGTGTGCATTCGCAGCCTTTTGTTTTTGTGCAAATGTAAGTTGTAATACTGTTTATTTTGTGTAGGCCTATCTATATCTGATTTATCTCATATTGGATGCATTTGGTTAAGAATTAACGCTGCAGTAAAGCGTCAGCTTCAGCGCGCGCAGCTCAAACGGCAGTGCACGACTAATAATGACTATTGGGACTGTAATATTACATAACATTATAAAGAGAACAATATTGTAATAAAATATTGTGAATTATTTGGGTTTAGTTGCCATGTCGCGTTGCTCCAGGAAGAGCGCGTCCACAACATGAGTCATTCTGAATGAATGGCACGTAACTTAGTTCAAGTTCAAGTTGTGCATGAATTTGCGTCATTTTGTGCAGATATAATTTGTAATATTATGTTTATTTTGAATATATCTGATTAATCTCATATAGGATGCGTTTATTTTAGATAAACATGCTAGCAAAGTGCTCCAGTTTAACGGTAGCAGATTCATTCAGCGCGTGCAGTTGTTCCAGGAAGAGCGCGTCCACAACAGTCACACATTCTAAGCGCATATGAGGCGGCGTTGGTGACACATTGTATTAGTAGTTATATCTGATTATTAAATAATTAATTTAATTATCAATCACATCGAAACATTTTACAATCCTACTAGCCCTTTATTTATATTTAAAACCATTCTCATTGATTTGGTGAGGAACATAGCGTTTTGAGCAGCATTTGCAGACCCTGTGCTGTTGGCCATAGCCACTGCACTGCAGTAGACGCATATCGCAGTATTAAGGCTAACGATTAATCGATTAATTGATCGTTAATTTAAATGACGATCAATCATGGGAATTTGTGAAAATTGACATCCCTAGTCAGAAGTCAACATGACAACATGGCAAAATTTTCTCCACCCGAAAGTTTTGACTTCAGTCACCCAGGGGCGTGTCTAGAGGGGGGGGGGCACGGGGTGGCACCGGCCCCCCCTGGAATATGATTGCCCCCCCCGGTGCCCCCCCAACATCATTGGGCTAGATTTACTGTCAACATGACAATGCCCAACGCCATTGGATCAGAGCGCTGTCAATCACTGCTTGATTTGCGATTCGCAAAGCAGAATCTCTGGTCCGCGTTTTTCAAACAGGAGTCAGGAGAGAGACAACTCGACATGTCACTGTTTATGGTATACACACTCAATTACAGTATATTATATTGTTAATTTCGTTGACGGAAAATGTTCGCCATTATTTTCGTCAACGACATTTTTTCACAGACAAACACGAGACGATAACTATATCAAAAACAGTTTTAAATTACGACAACTATGACGAAAATGTATTGACATTTTCGTCAACGAATAAAAATTAGACGAAAATGTTAGGGAGGGACGATTGGGGAAGAGATCCAGTCAGAACTGATTTGCGTTTGTGGTAGATGCGCACATTTGAATTGTAACGTGCTGCTCTACCCAGCGGCACACGAGTTGGAATGCGCTTGATGCTGCATGTCTCACAAATCGTTCAAAAATGTAAACGTCTGGGAGAAAGAGAAGGGCAGACATATGGACAGATTTGAATAAGAGTGACGACGCGAAAGAGAGCTTTATTCGGTATGTTTTTCTGTGCGAACACACGTGACCCGAAGAGTGCAGCCCTGCACATAGACAGCTAAGCGCGCTGCGCGCAAAGGACTGAATTGAGCTCTCTTTCGCGTCTGAATGGACAAATCCACACAACATGTCCGTTTTTGAGAGTATTCACGTAAACACAGTCGGTTATGTCTTTACAGAACGTACAGTTGTGAGAATATCGGATGTGCATTAGCAGTGTAAAGACTGCATAATCATTAATTGAAAAAAAAAAGACTGTTCTACTTTAGGAGAAGTTTTTCCAGTTGAATTTTCTGATTATCAGGTCAGAGGCCTCACTAGGCCTTCCTGAGTATGAGCTACCATATACAGTGGTTATCGGGTTAGAGGCCTCACCAGGCCTTCATGATTATGAGCTCCCACATACTGTGGTTATCAGGTCATAGGCCTCAATAGGCCTTCCTGAATATGAGCTCCCACATACAGTGGTGGAATATGAGCTCCCACATACTGTGGTTATCAGGTCATAGGCCTCACTAGGCCTTCCTGAGTATGAGCTCCCACATACGGTGGTTGAGTATGAGCTCCCACATACTGTGGTCGCCAGGTTATAGGTCTCACCAGGCCTTCCTGGTTATGAGCCTCCACATGTCAGGTTACAGGCCTCACCGGCCTTCCTGATTGTGAGCTCCCACATACTTTGGTCATCAGGTTACAGGCCTCATCCGGCCTTCCTGGTTATGAGCTCCCACATACTGTGGTCGCCAGGTTATAGGCCCCATCCGGCCTTCCTGGTTATGAGCTTCCACATACTGGAGTATCAGGTTACAGGCCTTACTAGGCCTTCCTGAATATGAGCTCCCACACACGGTGGTCGCCAGGTTACAGGCCTCGCCAGGCCTTCCTGGTTATGAGCTCCCACATACTATGGTCGCCAGGTTACAGGCCTCACCAGGCCTTCCTGAATGTGAGCTCCCACATACTGTGGCCACCAGGTTACAGGCCTCACCCGGCCTTCCTGAGTATGAGCTCCCACACACCGTGGTCGCAGGTCTTCCTAGTTATGAGCTTCCTCATGTCAGGTTACAGGCCTCATCCGGCCTTCCTGAATGTGAGTTCCAACATACTGTGGTCACCAGGTTTCAGGCCTCATAGGCCTTCCTGAGTATGAGCTCCCACATACTGTGGTCACCAGGTTTCAGGCCTCATAGGCCTCCCTGAGTATGAGCTCCCACATGCTGTGGTCGCCAGGTTTTAGGCCTCTCCGCCTTCCTGAGTGTTAAGCTCCCACATTCAGTGGTCACCAGGTTTTAGGTTTCAGGCCTCCTAGGCCTTCCTGGTTATGAGTGTTCACATGCCAGGTTACAGGCCTCACCAGGCCTTCCTGAATGTGAACTCCCACTCACTGTGGTCGCTAGGGTATAGGCCTCACTGGTTGTGAGCTTCCACATGTCAGGATGCAGGTCTCATCAGGCCTTCCTGAATGTGAGCTCCCACGCATTGTGACTATCAGGTTACAGGCCTCGTCTGGCCTTCCTGATCATGGGTTCCCACATGCTGTGGTTGCCAGGTTACAGGCCTCACCGGCCTTCCTGGATACGAGCTCCCACATTCTGTGGTCGTCAGGTCACAGGCCTCAGCGGCCTTCCTGGGGATGAGCTCCCACTTACTGTGGTCGTCAGGTTATAGGCCTCACTAGGCCTTCCTGAATATAGAGTGATGAAGTACATGCACCTTTACTTCATCTATTTTTCTTTTTGGTACGTACGCACCGTACCTTCTTAAACCCATACTTATGGTAAGTCACACGACTGAACGTCTTGTGTACTTTCTCAATTCATATTTTATGATAAGGGTCATGCGCTGTACGCTTCGGTCCCTTCCTATGTGGCTCAGACCCCGGTCTTTCACCTCGGGTCCCACTTTAGATGCGTCCTGTCGTCGAAGTATGCTACGACAGATGCCTTTCTCTAGCTAACTTCCACATTCTGATGAGTTCCCACACACTGTGGTCACCGGGATACAGGCCTCACCGGCCTTCCTGAGTATGAGCTCCCACATGCTGTGGTCGCCAGGTTAGAGGCCTCACCAGGCCTTCCTGGATTCGGAATGGCTAAGTACACACACCTTTGTTTCGTGCACTTTCTAAAATCCATATTTATGGTAAGGGTTATGCGCTGTATGCTTCGTTCCCTTTTTTATGTGGTTCAGACTCCGGTTCTTCACCTTGGGTCCCACTCTAGATGCGTCTTGCTGTCGCAATGTATTACGACAGGCGCCTCCCTTTTAAGCTATCTCCCACATTCTGTGGTTACAGGCCTCGTTAGGCCTTTCTGAAGGTAGCCCCACACTGTGTGGCTGTCAGGTTACAGGCCTCTCTGGCCTTCCTGAATACGAGCTCCCACTTACTGTGGTTGCCAGGTTTCAGGCCTCACAGGCCTTCCTGAGTATGAAATCCCACATACTGTGGTCGCCAGGTTACAGGCCTCACCGGCCTTCCTGATATGAGCTCCCACCTATTGTGGTCGCCAGGTTAGAGGCCTCACCAGGCCTTCCTGGATTTGGACTGGCTAAGTACACGCACTTTCATTTCGTGTACCTTCAAAAATCCATATTTATGGTAAGGGTTATGTGCTGTCCGCTTCATTCCATTTTTTACGTGGCTCAGACTCCGGTTCTTCACCTTGGGTCCCACTCTAGATGCGTCTTCTGTCGCAATGTTTTACGACAGGCGCTTCCCTTTCAAGCTATCTCCCACATTCTGTGGTTACAGGCCTCATTAGGCCTTTCTGAAGGTAGCCCCACATTGTGTGGCTGTCAGGTTACAGGCCTCTCCGGCCTTCCTGAATACGAGCTCCCACTTACTGTGGTCGCCAGGTCTCAGGCCTCACAGGCCTTCCTGAGTATGAGCTCCCACATACTGTGGTCGCCAGGTTACAGGCCTCACCGACCTTCCTGATATGAGCCCTCATGTACTGGAGCTCCCCACATGAGGGGGTCATCAGGTCTTAGGTCTCAGTAGACCTTCCTGGTTTTGAACCCTCTCTTACTTCCCCAGTGTTCGGATCGAGCACTGGGTAGACCGGTGGATTGAGTGGACGACTTCCGTCGTTTCTTGAGGTTAAGTCACACTCTCCGGGAGATCCCATCTCTGTGATCCGGAACTGAATGGTTTCTGCCAGCTTCGCAGGCCTTCGGTTTCTGGATGCCTTATCCAAGGCAACTTCCAGAGGCTCTGTCTCGGACAGACAGGCAATGGCCAGACTGTGTGTCTTAGTATAGATCACCAGGCCAGCCTGGTGGTATTTCAGGAGGTATGCTCCCCTGAATAGTGACTGGCTGGGGGTCTCTCGGGTTCCCTAGCCACATTTCCTAGAAGGGACCCCTTCTATTGGAAGTTGTGGTCCTAAGCCTTTGAGCTGGCCCAGATATACCCCCTATTAACTATGTTCTGGCGGTTTCTTGGTTCATTAGCTTGGGCTATGACCGGTAGGGAGTGCTGTCACTGACAGCCCGATGTGACCTAAGGGTGAGTGGTTTCAGTGTTTTCTGAATTACTGGTTCTGACAGTTGCCACTGCCTTTGGGCATGCACTCCCCTCAGCATGGCGGAGTGGGTATTTCGTTCCCCAAAGCGTCAATGACGTAGTGTCGAGTTCCCTTCGAAAGGGACCGTCTCAGGTTACGACTGTAACCTATGTTCCCTGAGAACAGGGAATGAGAAACTACGAAAAGGATGTTGTCACGGTTTCAAGGCGCCCTTTTTATACATCCAGGTCGCGCGCTCATCATTCAAGCTGATGATTCACGGGCTGTCGCCGGTCACCGGAGTTGATATTTGATTTCAGACACCTGTCACGCTTGAGGCGTTCCCCAAAGCGTCAATGACGTAGTGTCGAGTTCCCTTCGAAAGGGAACTACAATTAGACTTTTTACCATTCTTATTTATTTTTCTTTATTATCTTGAATCCCTTTTAATCCTTTAATTATTCAAATCAATGCACACTTCGCTCTTCTAGCTAATTAGGTGCCAAGATCTATAGTCAAAAAGTCAGGTCAGTATAGTCAAGCTGCACTCTAAAAATTGTTATTAAGTTAAAGCAGGAGATAAAAACTAATACAAACGTCTAAATATTAGTTGCTAGATGTGTTCTTCAGAGTCATTACTTCATTATTTCCTGTCTGTATAAATATGAATGACATTTTATGTGACTTCCTTATTCTGAACAAACTCGAGCAGCACTGAAGTCTCAGCGGACACGTCTTCTGTCAGGCTCATGAAATGGATTCAGTCTATCAAAATTCTGATTTCAAACTTTCTTCAGATGAAAAACGCTCTCAATACAAAGGTAAGACTGGGAATATCATCAGTATTCATTAGAATTTCTATTTCTAAGATTTAGCACTGCAGTTACTGTGTAAGGTTTTTTTTTTATGTTCATTCAACAGTTACACATTTTTCAGATGTTTTTGTCCAAAGTGGCTTACATTACATTCAAGGTATACATTGTATCCATTAATGTGTTCCCTGGGAATCAAAAGCTGTCAACTCTGTCATTTAGCCCTCATATTGTGTGTGGAGTCAATATGATCTCGATCGACTATTCCTTAATTAAAATAACATGGTTCCCTTCATCTCAGTGGCATAAGATTTTGTGACTTTTTCTACATTATCTATCTATACAAACACACAAAAAACAGCTTGATTAGGTTGTTCTGAAGGTATGTAAAAAAATAAAAAAATAAATAAAAAATCACACTCTTGGTGTCTGGGGTCAAAATGACCCCACATTGAAAAAGAATGGGAAAAGTAAAAGAAAAAAAAGTAAAAAAAAAAAAAAAAAAGTAAAATGCAGCATAAATCTGATTTTTTTACACAGAAATGAAGGCCTGGTACTAGCAATGTAGAACAGACATGCTCACTCACACACACACATGCAGAACACAGATGAAGGGGTGAGATAATGCATGCACACAGACACACACACACACACACATACACACATACACAGGTGTGACTGCTACAGAGAACTTTTAGCAAATTTAGCAAATGAAATCATCCACAAATGCAGGACATATGTGATGAGGTTCCGTGTTTTGAAGGGAGAAGACAGGGTCGGCGTGACTGGGACTCGTACGTTTTATTGTGAAAACTCAAAACAATAAACAACAAAAGGCATTCACCACAGCAACAGCACAAAACAATCTAACTTTAAGATGTGTCTCCATCAAGCTGAACATTCAAAAGAAATTAATACTGTACATTGAGATCAGTCTGAGGTTTTTGTAACTTCCTGCATATTTCTTTGTGTGTTTAGTTCCTATCACACACTGCTTTCTCATTCTCAGTATAAAGCAACTATATGTTTTTTTTTTTTTTTTTTTTTTTTTTTTTTTTTGCATATATTTGTTTTACTATAGATATATGTATGCTCTATTGGTATAATGTATACATCTTTTTAATTACTTCAACAATTTGGACGGATGGAGCCCATCAAATGACAAGTAATAATAATAATAATAAAATAAAAATTATATATATATATATATATATATATATATATATATATATATATATATATATATATATATATATATATATATATTGTGGCCACAATTATAATAATTTGTTTTAGGTGCCCCCCAGGCCTAATAAAGATTGCTTATTCAGCCTTTTTTAAATACAGAAAAATAACAATGTTTGTTTTAATGTTAAAAGGATCTGTGACTGTTTTCAAGCCAAACTATTCTGCCAATTAAATATTTAATAAAATAATCACCGTTGTACTATTGAATCACGCTGGAATTCAGTCATCACATTTGATTTCTAATCACAGGGAATCAAGTTACTTCCTCAAAGCGGACTAACGTTCTTCTGATCGTCCTCGGTGTCTCTCTTGTTTTGGCTCTTGGAGGTCTGAGTGTTCTGGGGTTCATGTGTGAGTATAATTCTTGCTCTATTTGAGCTTTTGATCTGATGAAAACAGCCACATTTAAGGCAGTTATACACACATAAAAGAGTTATGGTACAGCTTATTGATTTATTTCCTGTGGGTTGCAATTGTTAACACTTGACAGATATAAAGCTGCTAAAAAAAGAGGCACCAGCGGGCTTTAATAGACTACACTAAAACAACCTCTCATTTGTTTATTAGTGTCTTCTGCATCAGACTCTGAGAGAGAGCTCTTAGACAAGTACCAGAGAGTTAAAAACTGGGACTGTGACAATCCTATAGATGAACTTAAATATTGTTTGGCCAATAAGAAACAAGTATTTGATCTTGCTGTAAAGTGTAACAACAATCACCAGGCCGCCGGCGCCCTCTGCAGGCATTTGTTATAGACTAATTCATGGCACAGATTCAACAACACCATCCCTGCGTCTCAATGTCCATATCCATCCTAAACAGTAGGTGAGATTAGAATAAGTGTGTCCCAAAGCATAGTATGTTGAAAATAGTATGCCAGAAGTCCCCGGATGGTCTACTATTCTAAAGGCTATTGCCCACAACCCAATTGCGCTTTGGAGGAGGAACTACAAACAAAGTAGTTAAAAAGTGTTAAAAAACTACAAAACATGGCGGAGTTGCGCGGCCGACTGTGAGAGGTTTAGATAAAGGTTTGAGTGACTAATCAAAGTTTAACCTGCTAAAAAATATATATTTTTATATGTATATGTATATTTAATGTTATCCGTGTTATATTTCATCTGCAATAACAATGTTGACTTTTATAAGGATCCGTTATGCATTAATATGAGGAGAGTCTCCGCATGAAAGACCCGCGACTGCAGATCAACGTGCTACTGGTAGGAAATGAAATGTGTAGGATTTTATCTTTGACAAGATGATTGACAGGTCAGTTTGCGTCACAGTTTGCGTGACAGAGAGCAACCGTTAAAGACGCATTTGTATGACGTGATAGTATGTCCCAAAGCTTGTCTACTCTTCTACTACACACTCAAAAGTATCTACTTTTTCTTCACAAAAAGAGTAGCCTCCATACTTTTAGGGTGTACTTTAAGTAGGCCAATTGAGACGCAGCACATCACTCCAGCCATTAGCACCAGATTACCACACTCTGCCCACTCACCTGAGTTCTGTGCAGGTGAAGACTGTGATGAAACAAGTCTCAATCACCCGAGTCCTGATCACCTGAACGCCCTCATCAACACACCATATATAAACCGTCATTCCCTTCACTTCATTGTCTGGTCTCGTCTACGACAAGCTCTACAGTTCCTTGTATTCTCAGGGCCGTTTCTATCATTTTTGGCACCCTAGGCGAGATTTCCCCCACCCGTGCACTTTAAGAGCTCAAAATTAAGAGCTTCAACTGGCTTCAACCTACCCTGGAAATCCAGAGTTCTCACAATTTTTGAATTTGCTCAGCGAGTTTACTCTGGCCTTGAGTAATGATGCTCATTAAATATGCCCTTGTATCCGAGCTGCACCAATCACATCAGGTTATCTGATATAGGCGGGCCATAGGCGAGCTAAACAGATGACGACAGCGCTGCGACGTTGAAGTCATTAGTAAACATTGCAAGATGGCTATGGATGAACACCAGTTGTTTGAAACGGCTTTGGCCACTACAATGAACGAGTTAGACTTGGCTTTTTATCTAAAAGAGGAACAGAAGACAGCGCTTGAATCGTTCCTTTGCAAAAAGGCCGTTTTTGCTATTTTGCTGTCAGTCATATTTTTGTCACTGAAGATCTCACTGGCTCTTGTTTATAGTCTTAAAGGGGCTATATGTAAGAATTTTCATGTATTACAGTTTTTTTCGATTGCTAAGCGACAGTGAGCACAACTGGAGCTACATGTGCAAAACTCTTGTCTGCACTACCAACAGTCACCTGAGCTAAACAGTTCACATCACCTGCAAAACTCATTCCAAGCAACACAACTCTTAACACATGGCTTAAAACAGGCTCAGTGCAGCCAAACACTATGCACAACCCTCACTGAGATAACACACACTGTCACTCAGAACACACTGAGAGTAAAAACACTAGCATCAAACACCAATACAGAAAATACAAACTTTTCATCTTTACAGTTTGAACAATTTCAGTGACTTCATACAAAGTAATATTTTCTTCAAAGAAAAGAGTGACATTCTTTCACATGATTTTTTTACAGTTTTAGAACATAATTCTTTAAGGTAAATGAAAATTAGCAGTTCCTTTCGTCATCAGGGAATTCCGACGCCTCGTCCCCTGTTCCCCTGACGAATTGGGATCACGCTAGGGAGACCAATTGCCTTCGAGTGAATTAAAACGAGCCAATGAACATTGGCATGCAACATTTGCATTCCGCAGCCCGCCTACTAGTGCGGGTATAAAGGCGGAAGCAAGCGCATACACAAATGCTTTTTGCTTCGGAGCCGACCGGTTGTGTCCTCTCTGAGTGAATGAGCTTAAGATTGTATCTTTCTTACGCTCTACGAGTCTGCTGTTTCAGGAGGGGATCTCTCTGTGTTGTGAGACGGCACTTCAGCGACCACGCGATTCCTGTCTGCCGGCTGCGTCTACACTGTTAATTCAAAAGCTGTTTTCACAGCTGGTAAACAGTTGAGTGCGCACAGCGGGCTTGCAGTTTCCCCGCTGTGTTGCCGCGTTGGATCCCTGTGTGCTTCAGCACAATAAAGAGTACTTTCTTCCTGAAAGAGCAACACAAGTAAAGATCGCATCCTTTTCAGGATGACGTTTCACTCGTGTGTTTCTGGATGCGATCGTTTCCTGTCCTCATTGACGGCCACGACCGCTGTTTCACATGCCTAATCAGTGTGTTGAAGCTGCGTTCGTGGGTGGTTCATGTTCTCTCATGAGTGCATGACCACGTCGGCACGTTGTTCGTCTCCCCTTTTTAAAGGATTGAGCCGTTCAGCGTGCCGTCGAGCGCCGGCTGACAGCGCGGGTTGTGGCGCTCTAGATGCGCGGCCGAGACTCGTGTACCTCTACAAGGTTGAGTCCCAATTGCTTGTTCCCCAATTTAGTTCCTTTTCTAAAAAGAGGACTACTTTGGTTAATGAGCATTTGGTGGTCTGAGGGTTACAGTGCGGAACGTCTCGCCAGGTGAAAGACCCTCACGAGCTTCCTACTCCTCTAGCGCATCGCAAACATGCTGAGACTGTGTTCGTGGGTGGTTTATGCTTTCTTATGAGAGCATGACCACGTCGGCACGTTGTTCGCCTTGCCTGCAGGCTTGAGCGCTCAGCGTGCCGTGTGTCATCGAGGCAATGGCCACGTTCACTGTCTTGCATGCCTGGTTGACGGCCACGATCACTGTTTCACATGCCTAATCAGTGTGTTGAGACTGTGTTCGTGGGTGGTTCATGTTCTCTCATGAGTGCATGTACGGAACGTTGTTCGTCTCGTCTTTCTCGTAAAGACTTCAGCCGCTCAGCGTGCCGTGTGCCGTCGAGGCTTTCGGATGTGGTTCTGGTCCTTCTCATGAGGGACCGAGCATTTCATTCGGGGCTCCAGGGAGGACAGATGTTGATTGCTACATCGGAGAGAGGGCGGTTATACTCTGAAAATGATGCTGAGTTCCTACTATAATGGTGTGTTCTCATGCTGAAGGTTCAGACTTGACAGCCACACTTTCCTGGGCTATTCTAAAGTGCCTGGATGTGTGTGAAAAATTTTGGCAGTACGGAAGCTTTTTGGTGCCAATATGGCAAGCCAAACATGCCTAAATCTGCAGAAGTTTTTCCTCTCTCACTACCCCTGCACTTTCACTGCACGTGGGTAGTTCTGACTCGGGGTGGAGCTGCGCTTAGTGACTGACCGTGATTAGTAATAACGCTAGCCCTCGGTTAGACGATGTCCACACTAGTGTTCCAGGAGCGCCTCAAAACCAGCCCGCTCAGAGTTGTTTCCCCCTAGCAAAAGGTAGGGAAATAACTCTGAGAGAAGCGACCAGAGTATGTGACGTTCTGCTCTTCGGGAGTGCGTGTCATCACCACTCCTTCCCCCGGGGGAGGGCCGGGTGGAGAATTTTGTTTCTGTTCCGCCGCTGGTCATCCAGTCAGCGGTACCCAGTTTGAGCAGTCCACTTCCTCTAAGTCGCTCACGGGCCCCAGCGCTCAGATGGCAGTGAGGGCTTCGGCCTCGTCACTCTCGTCTCTCGCTGGGTGAGGCGGAAACCAGGACTCGATGTCCCCGGGCCTCGCTCCTCGTTTCCCCTCATGGTCGAGACTGGCAGTAAAATATGACCAGTCTCCTCCGTCCGAGAGGGTCAGAATGGCAGTGCGTGCCACCCCCAAGCTGCGCTGCTCTTGTTCCCCTCTCCCCAGCTCTCAGATAGCAGTGGCGCCACCCCGGTCACGTCACTCCTGTCTGCCGCTGGGCGGGAAGGTACGGAGACCAGCAGCCGCCCTTGGGCCTCGCTCCTCATCTCCTCCCCTTCTCTCGCCAGGCGACAGCCAGCAGCAGAACAATCTAGGGTCTTCTCTGCCTTCTGTCCCCGGGTGGAAGCAGGTAGGTGTTGTCCAAGCACACACCCAGGCCCCGCTCTCGGCCGCTACAATGCCGCCGGAGCCGTGTCCCTGCCTTCCGCCTCGCTGCCCCTCTGCGGGTACGCTGGCGGTGCGGGTGTGCTCGTTGCGGCAGTTTCTCGGAGCCTGGCTAGCGCTCCCGAGGCCGTCGCACAGGCTCATCCACACCATCCGGCTCGGCTATGCAATTCAGTTTGCACTCCGGCCTCCCAAGTTCAAGGGCATCCACTTCACCCGTGTGCGTCCAGTGGATGCTCCTATCTTGCGGAAAGAGATCGACACCCTGCTGGCGAAGGACGCGATCGAGCCGGTCCCTCCAGCCGAAATGAGGTCAGGGTTTTACAGCCCTTACTTCATTGTACCCAAGAAAGGCGGTGGGTTACGGCCAGTCCTGGATCTGCGAGTATTGAATCGGGCCCTGCACAAGCTCCCGTTCAAAATGCTCACGCAGAAAGGCATTTTCGAATGCATTCGTCCCCGGGATTGGTTTGCAGCGATCGACCTGAAGGACGCGTACTTTCATGTCTCGATTCTTCCCCGACACATACCATTTCTTCGGTTTGCTTTCGAGGGTCGAGCATATCAGTACAAGGTCCTACCCTTCGGGCTGGCCCTGTCGCCCCGTGTCTTCATGAAAGTCGCGGAGGCGGCCATTGTTCCCTTGAGAGAACAAGGCGTTCGCATTCTCAACTATCTCGACGACTGGCTCATTCTGGCACACTCGCGAGATGTGTTGTGCGATCACAGGGACATGGTGCTCCGGCACCTCAGCCAGTTGGGGCTTCAGGTCAACTGGGAGAAGAGCAAACTCCGCCCCGTGCAGAGGATCTCTTATCTCAGTGTGGAACTGGACTCGGTCGCCCAGACTGCGCGCCTCACGGAGGAACGCGTCCAGTCGGTGCTAAACTGCCCCAAGTCTTTTCGAGGCAGGTCAGCGGTTCCACTGAAACAGTTTCAGAGGCTCCTGGGGCATATGGCAGCCGCAGCCGCAGTAGCGCCGCTCGGTCTGTTGCATATGAGACCGCTCCAGCACTGGCTTCGCGATCGAGTCCCGAGGTGGGCGTGGCAGAGCGGCACGTTCCGGGTCAAAGTCACCCCGCACTGTCGCCAAACCTTCTCCCCTTGGTCGGATCCTGTGTTTCTACGGGCCGGAGTGCCCCTAGTCCAGGTTTCCAGGCATGCTGTGGTGTTCACAGATGCTTCTGCCAAGGGTTGGGGTGCCACGTACAAAGGGCATGCAGCCTCGGGTCTGTGGACGGGGTCCCAGCTGCATTGGCACATCAACTGCCTAGAGTTGCAAGCAGTACGCTTAGCCTTGTGTCGCCTCAAGGGGCTTCTCAAACACAAGCACGTACTGGTCCGTACGGACAGCACTGCGACCGTTGCGTACATCAACCGACAAGGTGGTCTACGCTCCCGTCATATGTCGCGACTCGCCTCCCACTAGAGGTCTGCATTCCCGCGGCTGTCCCGTGGAACCCGCGGGACCCGACCAGATATTTTGAGCCGCGGGATTAAATTTCCAACTAAAAAACGGTAGCGGTCGGTAACTCTGGTGTAATTTGAACGGGAGCGGTCGGTCATTCAATATCACGTTCCCGACGCCGACGTTCTTTCAGAACAGCATATCTTCGCTTTACCTAATCTTAATCTTATCGACCACCCGGTATAGGCTACAGTCTGCCCTGTACTCAGGACCGTTATGCACGCGCTGCACGCACAGACCAGTAACGGTTCTTTCTGTCATGCATTGATTGTATTTGCTGGATCTGTGCGCGCGCCCAGCATGTGCATAACGGTCCGACTCCTCAGGGCAGACTGTATGTGATAAACGGCCCTCAAAAGAAAAAAGTGTGGATGCGCTGCCCTTGAAAGACGTTCAACTTGGACTGGACAATGGTCAGTTTACTGCTAAGAAACCCACGTCAGGCAAGTCTAATGTATGGGAGTCTTTTTCATGCATCATAGACGCAGATGGGAAAAAAATACCCTTTGCGCAATGTGATAAATGCCTAAGAGTGTTCCCGTTCAGCAGTCACAAGACTGGAACCTCGGGTTTAAGGCGGCACTCATGCATCATCTCAAAGGGTCAAACTAAACTGGCATTTACAAAGTCTAAGCCGGTGCCAGAGCAGTTTAAAAAAGAGACCACAGAAAAATGTGTTGACTTTGTTTGCCAAGACATTCGACCGTATGATACTGTGTCCGGAAAAGGTTTTAATCAGCTGGCCCAACATTTGGTCGACACAGCAGCAAAAATTGGAAAGTTTAATGTCAGTGAGATACTTCCACATCCAACAACAGTGTCAAGAAATGTTGAAAATAAGGCTCAGAGTCTGCGTAGACATGTTGTTGACGCACTCACTGCAGTAATACACAAATTCGGATGTGCAATTACAACAGACATATGGACAGAAACTTATCGCAAAACATCCTTTTTGTCGGCAACCATCCATTATGTTAATGAGAAATCTGAGTTACAGTCTAGAGTGCTTTTTGCTGTCCCCTTTGACCCAAGCACCTCAAAGACGGGTGAAAATATTCGAATCCACCTGCTGCAGAATCTCAGAATATTTGGCATTGATGCGACAGAAATGGGCAGAAAGATAGTTTTTGTGACAGATCGTGGAGCTAACATGATCAGTGCCTTACGAGGATACACGAGACTAAACTGCACAGCGCACATACTAAACGTGACTCTGTCCAGTGCGTTTGGTCCTGCCGTAATGGAAATGTCTCCAGAGATCGCTGGGCTTCTAACAGATGTTAAAAAATTGGTCACATTTTTCAAACACTCAGGACAGCAGGCCAAGCTAAAAATGTCACTGAAACAATCCGTAGAGACACGGTGGAACTCAAATTTTGACATGCTGAATTCCGTTTTGGAACAGTACGAAGACATCGCATCTGTGCTGACTGAGAGCAAAAATCATGACAAGATCTTACGCATCAACGCCAGCACGCTCAAGTTACTAGTATCATTCCTAAAACCCTTTAAAGAGGCAACTGACGACTTGGAAACCGACAACACAACTCCAAGTGCCTCACTAGTTCTTCCGTGGTCTGTGCGATTAATTGAGCACTGTACATCAGCCACAAAAGACCCTCTGCTCTCTGAAATAGCAAAAGTCTGTGTGAAACGGCTGAAAGAACTACTGTCAACAGACACCACTTTGCCAAATTCAGTTCACATGCTTTATAGAATAGCAACCTTTCTTACGCCAAATCTGCGAAGTTTGAAAATGTTGGATGAAAGAGGGCGTCAGGAGGTGATACAGGGTGTCAAGGAGATAATAGAAGATTTAAAGTTTGATACCCATGGTGAGGAGGATGTTGAGCCAACACCTGCCAAAAGGCCTACTGTTCTCTCAAAATTTTCTGATTGGGAGGACAATGAAGAATCAGTTGAATCGAAATCACTAGATATTCAGATTCAGGAGTACATGACCATGAGACTTGAATTATCAAGTCAACAAAAAGTTTTGCAGTGGTGGGATTCACACCAGTCCCAGTTTCCTGCTCTGAGCAACCTTGCGAGATATGTCCTCTGCATCCCGGCCACGAGTGCACCTTCCGAGAGAGCATTCAGCCTTTGCGGTCGGATTTTGGAAGAAAGACGTTCGGTATTGAAACCGTCATCAGTCAATGACATTCTTTTCTTGCATGGATATTTAAAATAGTCTGGAAAAAGCTGATTTTTCCAAGTAAGTAAACGGCTTTCGTTCATTTCATATATTGCCTACAATTTTGAGATGTTAATTTATTATTAGTTATTGTTGAATTTAATTTATGTTTTGTTTGTAGGAGAGAGTTGAAACCAATGTCGGCACATTCCCAGGGATGTTAAATTGTTTAAAAGTGGTTTAATTTCGCGATGGAAGGCCTACAATTTTGAGTTGTTAATTTATTATTAGTTATTGTTGAATTTATTTCGTTTAGGGGAGACGTTGAAATCGATGTCGGCATATTCTTTTCTTAAATTGTTTGGTTAAAAAGTGATTTAATTTCGCGATGGAAGGCCTACATATTTTGCCTACAATTTTGAGTTGTTAATTTTTTTTTTAGTTATTGTTGAATTTATATATTTTGTTGGAGAGACGTACGTCAGCACATTCTTCTCAGGGATGAGAAGGTTAAGGCCTACATATTGTTCAGTTAAGGCCTACATATTTTGCTTAATGACATGTCATATTTTCTTTCTTTCTCTGACACTTTTCCTGTGTTGACAGCAAAATGTTAAGAATTTTGATAATACGAATACAAATAATAGCCTACACTTCTTTTTTTTTCGCTGCGACATTTTTTCCCCTACTGTCTGCAGCAAAATGTTAAATTTTGTAGGCTATATTGACAAGGCGAATAAAATAATAATAAAAAAATGTTTGTGCAGACTACATTTTTATTTTCTCTGTGAAAATGTACATGTGAACCCAGACAGCAACATAGTGTCGGCCCAGAACCGGGCCACATCTGGTACATGTGGATTCAACGCGTACCAGATGTGGGCCGGATCTGGGCCGACACTATGTTGCTGTCTGGGAAATTCTGGGAGATCTATATTAAGCGGGATGGTCAGGTCGGGAAGAAAATTATTCTAAGCAGACAGCGGGTGAACAAATAGTGTATATATAGCGGGAACGGGTGGATGCGGGATATAACCCCAGCGGGAGCGGGCGGGAGCGGGACTTAAAAAACAGTCCCGCGCAGACCTCTACCTCCCACCTCCTCCTATGGAGTCAGAAGCACCTGAGGTCGCTACGTGCCGTTCATGTCCCAGGGGAGTTCAATTATGTGGCCGACGAGCTTTCACGTCAGCCTCCCCTTCCGGGAGAATGGCGACTCCATTCCCAGGTGGTCCAGCTGATTTGGCGAATCTTCGGAGCCGCACAGGTAGGCCTGTTTGCCTCTCCGGACACGACCCATTGCCAGTGGTATTACTCCCTGACCGAAGGAACTCTCGGCACGGATGCCCTGGCACACAGCTGGCCCCGGGACTTACGCAAATATGCGTTTCCCCCAGTGAGCCTTCTTGCACAGACCCTGTGCAAGGTCAGGGAGGACGAGGAGCAGGTCCTTTTGGTTCCCAGAACTCATGCTCCTCGCGACAGCCCCTCCTTGGCCGATTCCTCTGAGGAGGGACCTACTTTCTCAGAGAAGGGGCACCCTAGTGCACCCGCGTCCAGACCTTTGGAAACTCCATGTCTGGTCCCTGGATGGGACGCGGAGGTTCTAGATGGCCTGCCACAGGCAGTGGTAGATACCATCTCTTCCGCTAGAGCCCCCTCTACGAGGCGCCTCTACACTCTGAAGTGGAACCTGTTCGTCGGCTGGTGTTCTTCCCACGGGGAGAACCCAGGAATTTGCCCGGTCAGAGTCGTGCTCTCCTTCCTACAAGAGGGGTTGGAGTGAAGGCTGTCTCCCTCCACTCTCAAAGTGTATGTTGCCGCAATAGCCACACATCACGATGTAGTTGACGGTAAGTCTGTGGGGAAGCACGACCTGGTCATCAGATTCCTCAAGGGTGCTAGAAGGCTAAATCCACCTCGCGATTTGCACCCTGTACCCTCTTGGGACTTGACTTTAGTGCTTAGAGCGCTCCAAAGTCCTCCTTTTGAGCCTTTGACGACAGTTGAGCTTAATATCCTGTCCATTAAGACAGTGCTCCTGTTAGCATTGGCTTCCTTCAAGAGGGTAGGGGATCTGCAGGCTTTTTCGGTCGACGAATCGTGCCTAGATTTCGGGCCTGGCCTTTCTCATGTTATATTGAGACCCCGGCTCGGATATGTGCCCAAGGTTCCTACCACTCCCTTCGCGGACCAGGTAGTGAACCTGCAAGCGCTGCCCCAGGAGGAGGCAGACCCAGCCCTTGCTTTTCTCTGTCCCGTCCGGGCCCTCCGGGTTTATATATACAGAAAAGCTTCAGGACCTCAGATCAGCTCCTTGTTTGTTATGGAGGCCAGCAGAAGGGGAAGGCTGTCTCCAAGCAGAGGTTAGCCCACAGGCTAGTGGATGCTATCACCAGGGCTTATGAGTCCCAGGGTGAGCCCTGCCCACCCAGGTTGCGGGCTCACTCCACTAGGAGTGTTGCCGCTTCCTGGGCTCTGGCACAAGGCGCCTCGCTAACAGACATTTGTAGGGCTGCGGGCTGGGCGACACCGAACACGTTCGCTAGGTTTTATAGCCTACGTGTGGAACCTGTTTCCTCCCGAGTACTTGCTACGGCCAGTAATTAGAGGGAATAGGTGTGTCGGCTTGCGACGCCATTCTGTGAGCGGATACGTGCGTCTTTTTGCTCCGTTGGTTACCCAACAAACGGCTAACCTCGTGAGTTCCTCCATCACCCCCTCCGGTGCCAGGCGTTGCGGACCGCCCGGCACCAGGTCTGCTACCTTCAGTAAGGAGTTGCTAGTAGACTGGGTGCCTTTTCCAGTGGTCCCTGCGGCATCCCATGATTGCCACGTGCAGTTCAGCCGTGTCTTCCCCTTGACAGACTCATTCTGTCGTCCCTGTTGAGTACGCTCCTCACTCCTCCGGACTGGGACTATCTTCAAGGACTGCCATATGTTTCACTACCCTGCGTGGTTAGTACATGTGTGTATTTGAGGGCCTTCCTCTAGGCTGCCTCAGCTTCCGCAGCGTCCCCCCCCCCCCCCCATTATTATTTTCCTTGGGGACAGGCACGCTTTCCCAGTGTTATCCAATATCCACTGATTGGGTCTTGCGGAACAGCAGTGTAATTCCCTAGCTAGCTCCCGCAAAATTTCTGGAAACTGCTGCAGGGCTGTAGCTTAGCTGGGCGCTGGAAGGGGCCAGCACCATGGCGTTTTGGTAGGGATCCCAATTCGTCAGGGGAACTCCCCCGACGAGGCGTCGGAGTTCCCTGATGATGAAAGGGAACGTCTCGGTTACGTATGGTAACCCTCGTTCCCTGAGTCCAGGGAACGGAGACGCCTCGTCCCGTCGCCATGCTGCTGTACATTCGCGAAGGACTGGACACCGTCTGGCTCCTCAGCGAAAAGCATTTGTGTATGCGCTTGCTTCCGCCTTTATACCCGCACTAGTAGGCGGGCTGCGGAATGCAAATGTTGCATGCCAATGTTAATTGGCTCGTTTTAATTCACTCGAAGGCAATTGGTCTCCCTAGCGTGATCCCAATTCGTCAGGGGAACTCCCCCGACGAGGCGTCTCCGTTCCCTGGACTCAGGGAACGAGGGTTACCATACGTAACCGAGACATTTGCTTCAATAGTCTGTAGTAATCTACAGAATTACACTAATGAGAAAAAAAAGGTAGAAACTAAAAGTACATACTGTAATTCGAACAATATATATCTATATATATATGTGTGTGTGTGAGTGTGTGTTCACTAACAAGTCTAAAACAAGACACCTGCTTAGCCTTTCAGCTGAAATTGCAGTCAGCAGTGTTTGAAAGGCACAAGGCTGAAATCTATTCTGTTTTGAATGTGTGGTTCACAGTTTTGACAGCAGTGTGTTAGCATTTGAACAAAGTGCTGTAAATCCACAGTGTTGTGCAGGTTGTGGTTAAAGTCATGGGATAAGTGTGTAGAGTTTTGAAAACTGTGTTCAAGCAATGAAAAACGAACTAGAGTTTGGTCCACATAAACTGCTGCTGTGCAGACTGTAGTTAGAGTTTTGCACATGTCACTCCAGTTGTGCCCACTGTCGTTTAGCAATCGAAAAAAACTCTAATTACTTTTTTTTGGTAATGCTTTAGATTACAGCCGGGAAAGTTCTGCGTAATTAAAGCGATTTTACAGTGTAACTTTCGGTAATTATAGTGTACCTATAAAGTACTTACATAAGTATAAGGGAACATTATGTAAAGTTTGGGGAATAAAGGGGTAACAACCAGGAGAATAAAAAAAATATTTATACTGTAAGTATTATAGAACTAAGGGGTACTTATTCTACTATGATACAACAATCTTACATTTGGGAGCAATTTAGCAAGAACATACACTGTGTACCTTTTTGTAATAATGGTGTACCAATACTATATAGGCTCTTTAAAAATTACAGGGTATACAGTATTTATACAGTAATCTTTTTTTAACAAAAGTGCACTGAAAACTAAAACTATTGCAACTTTTGCTTAAATATTGGGGAAAGATACTCTTGTTTCATGTAGTGATGCTTGTTACCCTCTTGTTCCATGTAGTTACAAGGTAAGTACAATAAAAATACATACACACAATCTAATATCACTGACTCGGAAACCTTTATCCGAAAAACAACTTAATTCAAAACAGATTTACAACACTTCTTTTTCGTTTAAAACTGCTTTTTTAAATCAACAACTCATTTCAAATGCTTAAGTCTTGACAGAAAGTAGCACAAATTACAATATTTAAAAACTTTTGAAACTGTAGACTATCGCTTCAGACCAGCTGTAATAAGCATATAAAGTTTTCAGAGTCAGTGATATTAGAATGTGTGTATGTATTTTTATTGTACTAACCCTGTAACTTCACGGAACAATAGGGTAACAAGCACAACTTTAATTTACATCCCGCAATGTCACACTTACCCTTTAACTACATGGAACAAGAGGGTAACAAGAACCACATACCCACATGGAACCAAGGTTATTATAGTTTTGCATTTTTAAATTAGTTTTTATTTTAATATCATTTTCAAATTTCCTATAAATTTCAGTTTAGTTTTAGTTAGTTTCATTAATGGTTTTGTTAGTTTTAGTTTAGTTTTTATTTTGTGAACACATTTCTATTTAGTTTTTATATATTTAGTTTCAGTTTTAGTTTTAGTAATTATAGTTTAGCAGAGTTAACAGAAATCTTCCAGTTAAAGACATTTAATTTCAGCAAAGTTTAATGTTTGCAGTTTACATTTAACTCTTGTGAAAACCTCTTAATAATACAAATAAAATAATTGTTTGAGGATGAACAAAGAACCAAACAAATGCAACTAAAAAGTAAAAATTATATAATGATATTAAAAATGAAATCTTGTTAAACATGGTGTATAAGAAAAAGAAAAAGATATGCGTATGATTATTATGATTATTCTTTAAGTTTATTTCTTTAATCCTTTCAAACATTATTCTTGTATTGATCCATTTATGCTTTGTTTAAAATCATCATAGTTATACATATTCAAATGTTCTCTTCAGACCAGACATTTAGTATACTTCTACTCTGACAAATATACGTCTATTTCTGGGCTATAGACATGCTATTTGTTTTTTCCGTTTTCTGCTCAGTGTGGTATCTTGTCTAATATGTGTGGTATAGGCCTAGTTTAGGCTAGTTTCACATGAGATGGTTATCTTCCCTGGAATTAAGTCTACAGCTGTATTTGCATGAGGAGGAAATACTTATTTGGGCATTTCTGCTTCTTGGGGCTGGTTCACACAGAAAGCGGTTTTGCTTTGAAAAACGGAAAAAAGACGCGGGCACAGTGGGGAAAAAGCGCAAAGGTCTCAAGATTCAAGATTCAAGAACTGTATTTGCCATTTGTGCTTGCACACATAGGAACTCTTGTGCGGTTGTTGCTCAGAGAGTCAAGTCAAGTTTAAAAAGACACACAAGGAAGACATAAATCTATAAAACATATACATTGTAAATTGCACAAAACCCGTTAAAAGTGTAAATTTGCATTATGAATTGCACAAGTATATTGCACAGGCCCCCGAGGCAACATAATATAATATGATATATTATAGTGCAAAGTTGCGTTATAAATAAATAAATAAAATGCACAGGTATATTGCACAGGCCCTGGAGACAGTAGTTCATTTTGTTTTGGCCAAGAGTCTCACTGTGGCTGGTAAAAAGCACTTATAAAAGCGTGTTCTATTTGTGATAATGTTGTCCTCTCATCTGTACCTGAGATTGTACACTTTTTGTGTGTGAGCAGGGAGTGAGCTGGATAGTGTGTCTCTGATAATTCTCTCTGCTCTTTTCTGACAGCGCTGTGTGTAGATTGTGTCCATGGAGGGGAGTTCTGTTCTAATAATTCTAATAGTCTCGATACGCGTCTTTTAAAAGTTGAACTTTAACTTGAGTGCTGCGTTTTTAGAGCGTCGTGTCATGCACGTGATGCTGCAGAAGACGCGAGACTCGAGCGCAACGGTCATACTTTGAAAAATAAAGTAGCGCAGTGGAATGGAAAAAAATGACTTTCCGGTAGGCTTATTTAGGAGAGCTTATTAATTACGAAAACGATTATTTATTTCTGCTAATTATTATTTTGTTTCAGTTAGTTTTTCAGTAACTGTTGTTAGTTTCGTTTAGTTTTAGTTTTTCATTAATGTTGAAATTTCTATTTTATTTCAGTTTACGAAAATGTTTTTTGACCAATAGTATTTTTTTTTATTGCAAACATTGCTATAATCATATCCACAATGCATTCTTAACTGCTGCTTCTCACCACTGATTATTGAGAGGAAATTGTGTAGTTGCTGGCTGCAGTTCACTTAACAGCCTACAGTTTTGTTAAAAACAGGGGTTTCTGAACTATAAATATAAATAAATAAAATACATCTGCAATTGTTTTTCTCTAATCAGATGTCAGTGTTTCAATGCCACCGTCTGCCCAGGAGACCAAAAGCACAAGTGAGTAAAATATATTTAATGCAGCCAATAGGCCTACAACATTTCATTAACCGTTTGTAAAGAAAAATTACATGATTTTGTCTCTCTCTTTTTTTTTTTGTTATTCATAACTTTCTGTATCAGTCATTGTGAGAGAGCTCACAGACAACTACACCAGAGTTAGAGAGCAACTGTTCTTTTACAAAGGTGAACTATTTCTCTTCTAGACACACGACACAGTCTTTGACCAAGTGTTGGAATATTTCTGCACATTAAACTAACCTTTGATTAACTTCAAGATTTGTATGATCTGAAGAATGTATCATTTTCATATATTTTTGTTTTTATTATTATTTCAGTATTCACAGCTCAGTAGGCCTACAACATTTCATTAACCGTTTGTAAAGAAAAATTACATGATTTTGACTCTCTCTTTTTTTTTTTTTATGTTGTTCATAACTTTCTGTATCAGTCATGGTGAGAGAGCTCACAGACAACTACACCAGAGTTAGAGAGCAACTGTTCTTTTACAAAGGTGAACTATTTCTCTTCTAGACACATGACACAGGCTTAGACAAAGAGTTTGAATATTTCAGAACATTAAACCAAACTTTGATTGAATTCAAGATTGTTATGATCTGAAGAATGTTTTATTTTCATATGTCTTTTTTTATTATTATTATTTCAGCATTCACAGCTCAGTCTTTGAACAGTGACATGAAGTTGAGAGATTGGGGTAGAAAGTTGTATTTCTTCAGCTCTGAAAAACTCTCCTGGTCAAGCAGTCGTGCTCTCTGTGTTTCAAAAGGAGCCGATCTGGTGACCATAACCAGCCTACCAGAACAGGTAAGATGAATATAATGCACAATTTTGCACCAAATAAACAGGTACAATATACAAAAATGTTGTATTACAAAATCACATCTCACCACTGAATTTTTAGTTTTAAATAATTGTGAATTATGTGTCTTTTCTCTATTAGACGTTTCTGATCTCTGAAATGAAAGACCATTACTGGATTGGTCTCAATGATCTGGACACTGAAGGACACTGGGTTTGGGTGAATAACCAAACTCTCACTGAAACTGGAGTACAGTAAGAACTCTGTCTGCAATTGTTCGTTAATCGGTAACACTTTATAATAACGTTCAGTTGTAAATCATTAATAAGTGGTTAGTTAATGATGAACTAATAATTTACAGAACATTAATAAATGATTAGCAAGTGATATACTAACATTTTATGTATGTTTTGTAAATTCTGTTTAAGTCATTTACAAGTGATTCGTAAATGATTAACTAATCATTTACAAAACATGAATATGCATTTCATAAATGTTTAGTAAATAATGTTTTTTTTTTATTTTTTTATGTATGTTGCAATTAGAAGGTGCAGAATGTGTTGTAAATGCCTTGAATACACGTACAGATCATTTTTAACAGCTAAGTGTAACACATTTACAAGTGATGAATAGATTACACTTTAGATTAGGGGATGCAGAAAGGGTTGTAAATGATTTATTCATGCGTTTACACATCTATAACAGGTGTTGAACACTGTAGTGTGTACTGCAGTGTAAGTGCTGACTGGTGAGGGTGCAGACAGCTGTCTTCTGTAGTGTAGTGTGTAGTGTAGTGTGTACTGCAGCGTAAGTGCTGACTGGTGAGGGTATAGACAGCTGTCTTCTCTGAAACACATGGAGTCTTTAACCACTGTGCACCTGATGTGAGCAAAACAAAAAATGTAACATCATTTATTAAACATTTATGAAACGCATAGTCTTGTTTTGTAAATGATTAGTTAATCTTTAACTAATCAATTGTAAATGACTTATAACTGAATCTACAAAACATACATAAAATAATTAACATATCACTTATTAATCATTTATGAACGCATAGTCATGTTTCATAAATTATTAGTTAATCATTTACTAATCACTTGTAAATGACTTGTAATGAAATTTACAAAACATACATAAAATGTTAGTATATCACTTGCTAATCATTTATGAATGTTTTGTAAATGATTAGTTCATCATTAACTAACCACTTATTAATGATTTACAACTGAACGTTATCATAAAGTGTAGGCCTACCCCACAAGGTAACACTTTATAATAACCGCACGCTATTAATCATTAGTTAAGCATTAGTAAACAGTTAATTCGTCATTTATAAATCATTAAAAGACGTTAATAAGCAGTTTATAAATACAGCTATAAATGCTTTATTCTTGATTTATAAACGTATCTATAATGTGTTTAATAATTGTATTTTCATACTTTATTAATGATCAATTTATCATTTCTAAATTAAGTATTACATTATTTACAAAGCAGTTGTTTAGGAGTTGTCAGTGGTTCATAAGATCACTTAGAAAGTGTAAGTAAATGGTTAATAAACTGTTTAAAATACATATTATTATTCAGACATATAGTAATAGTTATTTAGTGTATTAATAAATGCTTTATTAACTTGTATTTCTACTGTAATTCATGGTTAATTCAGGTAGTTATAAAGCATTTAGTAGTGGTCAGTTAAATATTTTTTGTGAGCTCATCTAAAGTGAGGACTATGCCTTGTAAAGCATTTACAAAGGAGATTTAAAGGCTGTTAAATATTTCGGTAACACTTTAAAATAATGGTACATTAGTTAACATTAGATAACATATTAACTAACATGAACTAACAATGAGCAATACATTTGTAGCAGTATTTATTAATCTTTGTTAATGTTAGTTAATAGAAATACAGCTGTTCATTGTTTGTTCATGTTATTTCACAGTGCATTAACTAATGCTAACACATACAACCTTTGATTTTAATAACGTATTAGTAAATGTTGAAATTAATGTTAACTAAGATTAATAAATGCTGAATAAGTATTGTTCATTCTTAGTTCATGTTAACTAAGGTAGTTAACGAATGTTAACTAATGAACCATTATTTTAAAGTGTTACCAATATTTCTATATTCTTTATCACTGTGTTGTTTGTTTACTTTTTCTGTTTAGAAGATCAGTGAACCTTTAAATCTCCTTTATAAATGCTTTACAAGGCATACATAGTCCAAACTTTAGATGAGCTCACAAATGCTTTATAACTACCTGAATTTACTTTATTTAATTTACAATGACAACACCTAAAAAACTGGTTTGTAAATAATGCAATATTTCATTTAAAAATGATAATTTGGTCATTAATACACTATGAAAATACAATTATTAAACACATTAGATATGCTTATAAATCAAGAATAAAGCATTTATAGCCGTATTTATAAACTGCTTATTAATGTCTATTAATGCTTTATAAATGATGAATTAACTGTTTACTAATGCTTAACTAATGACTAATAGCGTGCGGTTATTATAAAGTGTTACCAATACAAATGATCACGCCAGCGCCTCACACAAACAACATATCAGTTCTAGCATTTCTAGCTGTATATCACAGGCCATTCATCCATCCTCAAACTAAAATGAGGTCATCCAAACATAGAAAAACTTATTTGGCTCAAGTTAAATAGTTTGTTGAACAATATGTAGGCTTTGTGTGTGTGATGTAATTAAGCCAAATACTGTGTATAGACCAATCCGATCTCACAGCAATTCATCTGCATTTTATGAGGTGGCTAAATCATACAACCTCACTCGTACAAATTCATACGTATTAGCCACCTTGTAAAATACGTATGAAATGCCACGAGATCGGACTGGTATAAACCAGTGGTTCTCAACTCCTGTCCTTGGGACCCACTGCTATGCGCATTTTGTATGTCTCTCTAATCTGACACACTCAGTTCATGGAGTCTTCTAACTAGCTGATGATCTGATTCAGGTGTGTTAAATAAGGGAGACATACAAAATGTGCAGAGCAGTGGGTCCCGAGGACTGGAGTTGAGAACCACTAGTATAAACTAGAACAGTTCTGTATAAAACAATAGTGGGATTAACATCAAAATGCATTGTCTGATGTTAAAAAAGTGTTTTTTTTATGTAACTGTTACGATTGGTTGCAGCAACGGAGGAAGCAGGATCTAAGTGCAGCAGTTTTTTTTTATTAAGCGAAATCGTACAAAAAACAGAACAGACAAAGAACAAGACAGAACACAGGGTTTAAATCAGGGTTCACCAATCTGGAGTCCTGGAGGGCCGCTGTCCTGAAGAGTTTAGCTCCAACCCCAATTAAACACACCTGAACCAGCTAATCAAGGTCTCACTGGCATACTAGAAACTTTCAAACAGGTGTGTTGGAGCTGGTTGGAGCTAAACTCTGCAGGACAGCGGCCCTCCAGGACCGAGATTGGTGAACCCTGGTTTAAATAGACAGAACTGATTAGTAAATTAACAAGACACACCTGAACTAAACTAATGATCAATCAAACACTAAACAGGCAGGGGCTGAGGAAGACAGAACTGAACTAATTAACAGATAAACTAAACACAGAACAGAAATCAGAACAAACTGACATTGTGACAGTAACTTTCTCCCTTTAAATTGTTTTGTCAATTTAAGCGTAATTCATGCAATTTTATAGTATTTATTTGAAAGAAAGAGCAGTTTTGTGTCTATCCTTGCATTGTTTAAAGGAGAACTCGGCAACTCTAGCGAACTCTAGTCACTTCTTCACTGATTTTCCCTTTTGTTGTCGCATGTTTTCCCCACGAGCTCCCCCTCCAGCTTTGGGGGGGGCGTATATGTCACAACACGGTCGTTAAAAACTCACTTGCGGCGGCCTCCTCCCCCTCTCTACCGCTGCTCATGTGCGTTTGTTTTGATCGGAGAAAGCCAACTGTATCGTGTGGAGCTATGTCTATCGAGGTGGGTAATCTGGTAATACATCATACATGCGTGTGTGTTTATGTTGAATTGCCGTAAAGCGATTCGTGTTTCGCGCTCGTTCTCGTTCTCGCTCTCGCTTCTCACGAGACTTCCAATTACTATTTTGCCGGGACGGTAGTCCCCAAGTTGCAAGGTTGGTTTTCCGCCTGGGAACGCTGGGGGGAGCGGGGAAAGTCACCAATATCACCAGAACAGGTTGTTCAACCATCCAAATAATTTCTAGACAGTTGTATTAAGTTAAAAAAGTTACCAAGTTCTCCTTTAACTGGTCGAGGTTGATATGGGATTTAGAAAGTAATTAGTAATAAGTAATTCAATACATTTTAGAGAGAGTAATTAGTACAGTAATCTAATTATACTGTTGAAGATGTAATTAGTAACTAGTAATTACTTTTTAGAATAACATACTCAACACTACTCTCAACCACCCACATTAACTGAGGGGATCCTTGGAACATGTTCTACCCTATAAAGGGTCCATGGCCCCAAAAAGTTTGAAAACCCCTGTTTTACATGAACTATTTTTTTTTTTAATATATATATATATATATATATATATATATATATATATTCTCGAAAGGAATAATATGGTTTTAACACTGACCATCTGTTTCTGCTCTTGAAGGTTTTGGTACCCGAGGGACTCAGAGAAAAGTGAACCTGATAACTGGAGAGTAGACGATCCCAATGGAGAGAACTGTGCTGTTGGGAAAAATTCGTCCAACTATTTCAACAATTGGTTTGATGTTTCGTGTAATTATCTGTATAAGTTTATCTGTGAAAAGAATTTTTAATTTACCTCCTTCAGTGATATGTAATGAAAGAGGTCTATTTTAGAGAAAAGAAAAACATCATGTCTTCTTTTGGATTTTCTTGCTTATTCAGTTAAAATGCTGTAAAATGTGTTGTGTTCTGTGTAATTGCACTAGAGGGCACTAGTGAGTTCAAGTGCGGAGAAGAAAAAGAGAAAAGAAGAGAGGAAGGAAAAGTAGAGTAGTCATGGTTGATATGAGTTTGTGAAGTAGTGTAAAATAAAGAAGTTAATTCATTCTACTCACCTCGTCTCTAAGTTGCTGTTCTAAAGTGAACTGTTTACATATTGCTGAACTAAAATACAACAATTGGCGACGATGGCGAGTCTTCCCACACCTGCTCCGTTTCTGCCATGTGCTTCTCATCCACCGATACCCTTCTGCACGTGGAAAAAAATCTTCGAGAACTACATGCTGGCTATTAACGCGTCAGGAGACTCCTGGACGGCGGCTCAACGACGCGCAGTTCTTTTACATTGCTTGGGGACATAAGGACAACGTATTTTCTACACTTTGCCGAATACGGGTACGACTTATGATGACGCAATGTCCGCGTTGGAAGCGCATTTCATTCCGAAAGTCAACATGGTTGTTGCACGTCACCAGTTCAGACAGAGAGCTCAATGCGCAGATGAAAAGATTGCGCAATACACTTCAGCCTTACGAGAATTGGCAGTTGATTGTGCTTATGGTACAGTAGAGGATGAAATGATTCGGGATCAGCTCATCGAGAAAGCGTACGCTACAACGGTGCGCGAGAAACTTCTACTGGATCAGCCCGCTTCGTTGGAGGCTGCTGTTACTGTTACGTGCCAGATTGAACATGCGTTGCACAACGTGAATCTACTTAGAGATACTGCTCCGGTACAGGCGGTGAGTTCAAAGACTTCTCATTACCAAGCGACTTCACAAGATAGACCTAAAATTAAACCGAGTAAACACACGGCGTCACAGCGTGCTTGCTACAGATGCGGCTCTAATAAGCACTTGGCCAACTCATCTGATTGTCCAGCATCTAAAGCTAAATGCAATTCATGTGGCAAAACAGGACATTTTGCGAAAGTATGCCGTTCGACATCATCCGTTCGCGCAGTTCTGCCCGAAGTACAAATATGCAGTATGAACTGTGAAAAATTTGATGACAGGATTAAGTGTTGTGTGCAGATTTCTACTGACACAGGGCAGTCTATGGAGACCGAGTTTGTTGTGGATACAGGCTCTGTAGTTTCGATTTTGCCAGAGACTGTGTACAGGCATTATTTCAGTACATCTCCACTGTCTGCGCCAAGTGTCCAATTGGTCACGTACATGAGAGGACACATTCCAGTTCTAGGATGTCTTACAGCTAATGTGTCATTGCATGGAGTGTCTGCTACCGTTCCACTATACGTTGTGAAAAACGGATCTGCCTTATTAGGCATGGATGTGCTTAAAGCACTGAAATGTACAATCAACCATGACTGTACTGTTACTGTTTCTACTAATTCTGCTTCAGTCCACAGTGTTGCAAATACTGAGCCCGTGGGGTGTGTGAAAGGCTTCATGCATAAGGCCAAAGCTCGTGATGATGCGGTACCAGTTCAACAAAAACTCTGTCGACTTCCCTTTTCTGTACGTAATGCAGTCTCAGAGGAACTACAATCTCTGCTGAATCAAGGTATTATCGAGCGAATTGATGCTTCTCCCTGGGTTTCGCCAATAGTAGTCAATACAAAAAAAGGAGGAAAAATTCGACTTTGTGTTGATCTTCGTGAACCGAACAAAGCACTACTAGTTGACAAACACCCATTACCCCATATGGAGGAACTATTGAGTGAGTTGAGGGGTGCAGCTATATTTTCGACTATTGATTTAACATGCGCGTACCATCAACTACCCTTACATGCTGACAGCCATGACTTAACTGCCTTCATCACGCATGATGGTCTTTTCAGATTTCGTCTTGTTCCTTACGGACTAGCTTCTGCTCATTCAGCTTTCCAGAAAATGATGGAGACGGTTCTAAAAGGTGTTCCAGGTGTAAGAAACTATTTGGACGATATAATAGTTTACGCCGCTTCACAGATTGAACATGACAAAACCCTTCACACTGTCATTCAGAAATTGGCAGATGCTGGGTTGACACTGAACATGCAGAAATGCACATTCAACAAGACCTCTCTCAAATTCCTGGGTCATGTGATCTCAAAAGAAGGAATCTTACCAGATACTGCTCACATCGAAGCTATAGTCGATGCTCCTACTCCACACGACTTATCTTCTCTTCGTTCGTTCCTTGGATTGATCTCGTGGTACAGTAAATTCTTCCCAAACTTTGCCACGGAGGTGGAACCATTACGTGCTCTTTTGAGAAATGCTCCTGAAACTTTGTTTGAATGGACTGCAGAAGCAGACCGATGCTTTAACAAACTGAAAGCTATACTGGTGGAGAGCCCAGTGCTTGCACTTTTTGACCCTTCTCTTCCTACGATCGTATCAACTGATGCTTCGGACTATGGTCTTGGGGGAGTTCTGACACAACTCCATGCAGATGGTGTAGAACACACTGTCGCTTTTGCTTCACGTACGCTTAGCGCGGCCGAGAGAAAATACTCTACAGTGGAAAAAGAGGCTTTAGCTTGCATGTTCGCTGTAGAGAAATGGCGCCCGTACTTATGGGGTCATCACTTTACGTTACGTACTGACCACAAAGCATTAACTACTTTGCTGGCTACAAAAGGAATTGGACGTGCTGGAATGAGAGTAGCCAGGTGGTCAGCTCGGTTACTGTGTTTTTCGTATGACATTGAATATCGCCCTGGTGCTCAAAACCAGGCCGCAGATTGCTTGTCAAGAATACCCTTACCGGTGACGACTGAGCACATTGAGGAACCAGAAATGGTTGCCGCAGTCCTTGCAGGGTTACATTCAGTATCCATGGAGGATTTCACAAAGGCTTCCGAATCTTGTTCTGAGCTGAGTTTACTTAGAACGCAAATACTGAATGGATGGCCACACAACAAGAAGGATGTAGACCCAGATCTATCATCATTTTTCTTCATTCGGGATGAACTGTCTGTATACAACAGATTGATCATGCGAGGTGAACATCGTGTCGTTGTTCCTGTTTCTCTTCGTTCAACCCCGGTTAAGCTGGCTCACGAAACACACCAAGGTTTGGTCAGAACTAAACAAAGGCTACGTGAACTTTACTGGTGGCCAAAAATGGATGCGTTAGTTCACTCAGTAATTTCAACCTGTCTTACTTGTCAACTGAACGATAAATCTGCAAAGACAGCTCCTGCTCCATTACAGCCTGTAGATTTGCCGGATGGACCTTGGCAAAAACTGGGTCTTGATATCGTCGGACCTTTCGAACATGCTGTATCAGGTTGTCGTTTCGCAATTTCTTTGGTGGACTATTACAGCAAGTGGCCAGAAGTTGCTTTTTCTTCACATCTCACTACTGAGGTTGTTACGTCTTTCTTACACTCTGTGTTTGCACGAGAAGGAAACCCTTTGTTTGTGGTTACAGACAATGGACCTCAGTTTCTTTCTTCAGTTTTTTCGGATTTCCTTTCTGAACGTGGTATCAAACACCTGCGTACAAGTGTGTATCACCCGCAAGGAAATGGTGCAGTTGAACGTTGGAACAGAGTACTGAAAGAGTGTATCTTATCGGCGGAACAAATGAGAAAAGCTTGGAGACCGTCAGTAGTTGAGTTTCTTCAGAGTTACCGTGCTACTCCTCATGCTACTACCGGTGAATCCCCATCTGAACATTTGCATAACCGGAAAATGAGAACGAAGGTAGACATTTTTCCTGTGAGAGAGAAAAGTGACAAATGTGCTGATGTACAAGAGGCTGTCAAAGAAAGACAGGAGAAAAGTAAGAAATACACAGACAGTAAGAGGAGAGCCAAACCTGTTTCTTTCAAGGTCGGGGAACAAGTAAGAGTCAGAAAGCCAGGTCATGTTCCTAAAGGAAGTCCTAAGTATATCTTACCTTTGTCGATTCGTGAAAAGATCGGACCAAGTTCATTCATGCTTAGCGATGGAAAGAAATGGAATGGACTGAGACTGACAAAATTCCCAGATCAAACTGAAAAAACTGTTCAGGGATCCAATCTGCCTGCTCAAAATCACCCAGTCACTCTCAGGAGGAGTGAAAGAGTTGTTAAACCACCAGTGTGGATGAAAGACTTCATAAAGTAGTGAAGTCAAAAGACAACTTGATTGTGAAAAAAAAAAAAAAAAAAAAAAAAGTTGAAACCACATGTACTTGTTCTTTGGTGTTAAGGTACTTGATTGGTATTTAGAATGGTATTTCTAAATAATACTGCTTAGGTTAATCAAGAGGTTTAAATAATGACTTACAGTGCTGCAGAATGTTAAGAAGTGTTACTATAGTATTGCTGATGTCTTAAAACATACGGCCTTATGGGTTAAATACTGAATAAGGGTGTACTCACACTAGGCACGGTTGCCATGAACCGGGCCCGAGTACGATTGTCCCCTCTCCCCACTCCCCCTCTGGCCTGCACTCACATAGGGTTTCAGCATTCGTGCCGGAGCACGCTTACGTCATTATGGTGCGACGGTTTCAGGATAAACAGGAAGAGCGGCGCTCTCACTGAACACAATGGAGTCCATCGCTCTGTTTACTTTGTGGATAACTTTGAGTCGTTTGGTCCATGGTGGTCCACAGCCCTCTCACAGCCTTGCACCTCTGCCGTAGACCAAAGCGACCCTTTCCCCGCCATGTTGGTTTTGGAGCATCGCAAAACCGTGAAGTCACGCATCCTGTTCCGTGCTCCAGCACGGTTAGCGCTCACACTGCATGTGAACCGCGCCCGAGTCCAACTGAACCGTGCTCTGGCCCACCTCTTCCAAGCGGGCCAGGGCCAGTTAATTGAGCCGCGCCCGGGCACGGTTCGGAGCACTCACACTAGTCAAACGAACCGCGCTTTGGTGGTCAAACGCACTCGGGCACGGTTCAAACTGGCTAGTGTGAGTACACCCTAAGTCACCTACTGACTTTATGTAAGGGGGGAATGTTGTGTTCTATGTAATTGCACTAGAGGGCACTAGTGAGTTCAAGTGCGGAGAAGAAAAAGAGAAAAGAAGAGAGGAAGGAAAAGTAGAGTAGTCATGGTTGATATGAGTTTGTGAAGAAGTGCAAAATAAAGAAGTTAATTCATTCTACTCACCTCGTCTCTACGTTGCTGTTCTAAAGTGAACTGTTTACATATTGCTGAACTACAACAAAATGTATACATTTGTTTTTTCTTCTGGATTTTTAAAACCTAGAATCTCTAAACTGTCACAACAACTGCTTTTCTGTAGCTCAAACAGTAAAGCAAGGCGCTAGCAACACAAAGGTCATGGGTTTGATTCCCAGCAAATGCACGAACTGATAAAATGTATTACCTTGAATGCAATGTATGTTGCTTTGGATAAAAGCATCTGCCAAATGCGTAAATGCACAAGCAGCTTTTCATATCCCATCTTGAAGTCATTTTTATGATCTTAAAGGATCAAAATGAAAATTTCCTGATCATTTACTCACCCCAATGCCTTCCAAGATGTTCATGTCTTTCTTTCTTCAGTGGAAAAGAAATTAAAAGATTTTCGAGGAAAACATTTCAGGATTTTTCTCCACACAATGGACTTCAACAGTAACCAAATTGTTGCTTCAAAGGGCTCTGCACGATCCCAGCTGATATATATATGCTAGAGGCTGCAGTCTTTAGCCTCCTTGTTAGAGCGCTTGACTCTCATACCGGAGACCCGGGTTCGAGACCCGCACAAATCACTTCTGATTTGTACAGTGACAGAAATAAGAACAGAACTTACCAACTTTTGAACATGGCTTCTCTGGAGATTCAAATGTGTCACTTCTTCTTCATTATAGCATTTACATTTTGGGGTAAACAAGTGGTGTGACAGTGTCATTATCATGTGTTAATTCATAATCAGTCTCTAAATTAAAATATAATTGTTATCATGAGGGCATGAAACATTTCACCTCTGCTTACTAAGCTTCAGGGCAGCTGTCAGACCTTTTGCACAGGCAAGGCTCTGATCCAAATCCTACTGAGCTGTTTCACTTAATTCGGAACACTTAATGGGCAGCAGCATGTGCAACACAATTAATGCTCACATAGGAGACTTGTAAGGGCAAATTCTAAACTGTGTTTTTGCGCCCTTGCAGGACACTTAAGGAAGGGGATGCCATTTGTTGAATTGTTTCAAACAAAAGTGAATACCTGAATCCCTTCACAAAGTGCTTTTCTAGGGTTGGGCGATAGAACAATAACAATATTACACAATATAATTTTCCTCCATAAAATTCTAACAAAAGTTTGCTAAGTGTTTAATATAATGTTTATGCACATAATGCTGTGAATGTTTTACTGCGAATGTAATGAAGCAGTTCAAATTCTGATAAGCTCTTACCCAGGATTATTGTGATCGAAAGAGACGTTTCTTGGTTCAGTGAGGTTTTGACCGAAAGAGCCTTTGAGGACTGAAATCATTCAGATCTGATTTTGAAGCTATTCAACAGAACAAGAAGAAAAGAAAAGAAAAGAAAAAAAAAAACACTGAAAGGGAACTTTTATTAGGCCACGTGACCACATGTATGCAAAGACTACTCATTGAATTCTATTGATGAGAAGAAATGCCCTCAGTTGCTACGTTTCCATAGTCTGACTACGTCAGACTTCGCTCAATTTCATTTTGCTTCTGTACAGAGTCTGAGATAGTGACCGTTTTCCCCGTTTTCCTCCGGCCTCAAAACAGCCGGCCAATCAACGAACAGAGGGCGGGCTGAGAGCCGTGACGTAGATGCTGATTGTACCGTGGATGCGTAGATTTACTTCACATAATCTGCAAAAGTCGTTCACAGCCATGTTCACTCCGGTATTTCGCTCGATGGTTTTGTTTTCGCATCATACATGTGTTTACAGTGGAAGTTAGATGCGGCTGAGCATGCGCATAACACACGCCATAACCAAACGTCATGTGATTGGCTTAGGGTAACCAATGATTTTAAACTTCAGACAAGCGCCCCCCCCCCCCACACACGAGAAAGAAAGTGCTTTTCAATTATGCCTTGCCAGACTCTGTCTACGAAGCAAAGCGAAGTAGCAGAGTTTGGTATTACCAGGGCTGCGTTCAGCCCCGACAAAACGTTGCACAACGTTTTTTAAACAGAAACGGTGATGCGTTGAACACACTGTTCTGATGACGCAAGAGTTGCAACTATGGCAGCTGAGAAGGCCATTCTTTGTGAAGAATTTTCGGAGCCTGATGAAGTCGGTATAAATATGTGTTTAATACTACAAAATATGCCCGATGTTACAGTTACTGCACTTGCCGCCCAGAACAAAAGAGAACATCCCAATCAAGTGAAGGGATTGCTGAAACTGAAATGGAAGCACACATCTTACCTAATTCAGACTAAAACACACCTTTATTTGTAGTTCATACTGTTTTAATACCCTGTATTTTCTTTCTCATTTTTAGGAAAAGCACTTAATTACCATTGTTTATTTCTATACCAAATGCCATACACTTGTAATGAAGCTAAAAATATAAACAACTACATCATTATGTTGATATCCTATATTTTTACAATAAAACTTACGACAAACATGTCTTCTAATATCCTCAGTTGTTGCGTATACCGAGCTGCATTGAACACACTTGTAAATTACTTTCCTTGAACCAAGCGGCAACCTCCCCGTCTCTCTCTTGAAACCAACACGGAAGTGAGTTAAACTGCAATTCATTGACTGGCCGCTTGAGGCTGGTGTCAAAAGTGAGTCAAATCTGTATCTCCCCCATGTTAAAATTACCAACTTTACAGCAGAAAAAAACATGTTTACAGCCTGGTGTCTGTATGTGGCTTTGGTCTATACAGTTAATTTTGCCCTTCAAAACAACTGTGAGGGGGGTGAATTTTTTTATAGCTCTTCCGTTTAGTTGATTAATATTTAAAGTTCTGCAAGTGTGTGGCCATTTGAGTGACAGGTGGATTGCCGCTGATGTCAATGCTAGACGTTTGTCTGCTGTTACTAGCCGTCACTTCACCTCAGTAAATGTTAGCTGCTGAACTTGCCATTTCTGCCGTGTTTTGTGCTTTTTTTCGGGATTATTCATACAATTTAATACACCCATTACTTCGCCCACGGCTTAGGATTCCGTCGTTGTCGTCGAGTATCATTCGAGAGAGACAAGAGAACAACATCGAGAGAACAACCAGCGCTGTATTTCAGTTGTTTTCCTCTGTGAACATGCACTAATGGATGTCTGACAATTTCGTTTTCAGATTTAAAAACGTCAATAAAGGCTCGTTCGTTCTGCTCTCATGGAACAGATAGATTATAATATGCTTATGTACCGTCAGATGAAATCCTGCAGGCGTCGGCGCTTTCTCCGTCCATGCAATAAATGCACATCCTTGAATGAGCGTGGATTTTCTAGCGCATTTACTTGAACTTCATAGGCAATATATCTATGGTTTAACCCATTTGAGAGGCGGCCAAAATCAGAATTTAAAATGGACTGAATAAGCTCTCTACGAACTTGACCAGATGCCACGCTGACGGACCATAGACTATAAAAAAAGAGTGACTGACATGTATGCACATAAATCACTGTCACACACACACTCTCAGAGTAATATTAAGTTACTGCATAATACATTTTCAAATAGCAGAATAGTACAGAATCACGATACACAGTCTCACTTGTAGCCATGTCTTTTAACTATTATAATATTTCGAAGGGCAAAAATAGGAACTTTTAATTGGCTTTACATCATCAACTGTCACTTTAGCGCGAGGCCCTGTGCAGTCGCAGACTTGGTACTGTCAGTAGCATAACGTTATAGCATTACCTCCCCAGCCTGAGCTAACTCGATCACGTCGAGCAAGGTGGGCGTGATTTCAGATAGCCAGGCTCCTCAGCTCCACTCACGCCCCGCCTCTTTGCCCATTTTCTGTTATCCGGGAGTGACGCAAGGCCAAGATGGCGACAGCCAGCTCCGCCCACTTTAGGCTTCAAAAATGCTCTTCAGAAACCTACGGGTGACATCACGGACACTACGTCCATATTTTTTTACAGTCTATGCCTTGAACCCATTGTGCGAGTTCACTTTAATACTGCGTGCTTTATATACATGTTGCTGCTGATTGGACTGCAGTTCTGACACACCCACCAAACAAGAGAAAACGTATCTCAAACCCCGTTACACACCGGTGCACGCCGTTTCCAGGAAACGTGACGTTCAACTGTAGCAAAACGTTGCGCACCGTTTTGAACTTGAACGTGCCCCAGGCTAATGTTTCCATTACCCTCAATAAAAATCATAGCCAATCAGAAGAGCGTGTGGGCGGGCAGCGGGCTCTCTCGGCAAGCTCGCTGCACTCGATAAGTACGGCTATAAAATACATGCAAAATGATATTCAATCTCACACAGATGCTTTTAACATTAAATTAAGCACATAAACAGTACCTGAGATGATCAAACTTTATGTTGTTGTTCTAGCCGTGACGTCGCAGAGATAGAAACCGTTTCTAAAATAGAATCATTGTGTGTCGCCGTTGCGGCCGGTTGGGACAAAAACTCTGATTTACATGGAAAACACACCTTCTGCATGAGCACTCCTGTGAAGCACACTGTAGAGACTACCCTTATGAAAAAGAAGTATACTTCAAGTTCATTTTATGAAGTATACTTGAGTAATGTTCAAGTATATTTGTAAGTATACATTATGTAGTAAGTATACTAATGTCAATATGTACTAGTAGTAAACTTGTAGTGTACTATTTTAATACTGCTATTCTGCAGTACTAAACTAAACTGGCTAACTGGTAATGAACTAAATTGGCCCACTTTTGGTATATGTTTAAGTGTACTATAAGTGTAACAGTAGTAAACTTTAAATGCACAACTAGTTCATAATTACGTTTCTCATTTGTACTGCAAGTGAACTTATGGGTATACTAGTAGTTTTCTTTTAATGAACTCTCAGTAAACTACTAGTTTAGTAGTTTTATACAAGTTTTCTATAAGTGAACTTAACATTATACTTATAGTTTACTATTTATATATAATTTTAGCACTTGCAGGCCTATACTACTATGTTCAAATGTTATTTTTTTATACTTGAAAAATACCTTTAACTTTACTTTAATTTTAAAAACATTTTATTAGATTCATGCATCCTTTTTTATCAACACTTGAATGTCGGTAAGTTTCATAAATAAAGGCATCATTTTAAACAAAAAAGATGAGAAAATTACATTTTTGTCAAAGACTACGCCTTGATCAGATTCAGAAACGTGATCAAAACACAGATGGAGTAGATCGAGTCCAAAACCCCCAAAGCTTCACAGTCGTTTTTACTTCATGGGTTACGCTTCATTTCATTTGGAAACATTAAGCAGTTTTGATTTACAAGCTGTTTAATGTTTGATGATCACATTATTTTACATTTGAGTGAGCAATCTTCTATCACTTGTTTCAGCTTCTTCTTCTCCTGTGTTTTGATCAGGAGATTCTGTAGTCGAAGATGTGTCATAGCGCCCCCTACCGTATACCAGTGAAAACATGGATAGCTGGAAAATTCAGTCAATTGTGGGGAAAGAGTAAAGTAGAATTAAAGTAAATTCCTATACACTACCAGTGGACTAGCCTAAACAAAAATTCAGATACACAGAATTAGAAACATATCTGTTTTATATCAATATTTTTATCAATATTTTCAAACAATGTAAGTTTCATAAGACTGTATGTGAAAAACTATGTAAAAAAAGTATCTTTAATAGGCTACTCAATCAAAAGAGTTAACACAACTACAAGCCAAGTATACTTTGAATAATTAAACTTTTAATTAAATCTCGATCAAAAGACTGAGTACAAGTATAGGCCAAATATACTTAGACTTTTCTGTCAGTATAAGTCAAGTGTACTAAAGTGCAATTTGAAGTATATTTCTGAGAAGTACATAAAAAGTAGACTGAAAGTATACTTTCTTATTTTTAGTTTAAACAAAGTATACTAATAGCACACTTGAATAAACTTCTTCTTCGTAAGGGTAGCTTTCTCCCGGGTGTGATCTCAGAAGTAAACTGATGTGCCAAAAGACAAAAGGGTCTCTTTTCTTGTTTCACAGGTACACAGTGCTTCACTGCCTGTGTGTCCTTTGCTGCGAGCCCACATATCCCCTATAGTCTGAGGCCGGTAACAATGGTGTGTTTGGACAGAAGACGAGACAGAGTTCAAAAGAATTGTGGGAATAAGAAAGGAATAATTGACGAATACCATTAAATTAATAGGCGGAAAAAAGTCCCTAATTATCTTTACATTATTTTTCAATAATTATTTTTACATTACTTTTCAATAATACAACACCCCTGAGTGAATTATTCCGCTTATACTACAGTTACCACGCCTCAAAACACTGTTCAGATGATGTAGGCTATTTCAAGACATTTGTCAGGTTTTTGTCCTTAAAACGCGCTGTTGCTAATTCCAAAACATCATTTTAGAGCTTAAAACGAAGGCTTGAGCCAACAAATTGAGATCCCAATTCGTTGATATATCAACATGACGTCGAACGCGACCGACTGAAAGGGAAGAAGGGTTACATACATAACCGAGGTGTTATCAAGCATGTATGCATTACCCGTCCTATAGTCACTCAACATTGTTCGGCAGCAGCATATCTACTATAATAGTGAAACTGAAATACTAACTCTTGTAAATAGTTGTAAAAAGTACTATAAGTACAAATGTATAGAACAATTTTATTTTTTTCATTTACAAATCACATGACAAACATAAATAAACAGAACAATTTATTTTATTTCATTTACAAATTATAATTTATACACTAGGGGGCGCTATGACACATCTTCTGAAAGAGGAATTAATCTCCTGATAAAAAGACAAGTGAAGATAAAGCAGAAACAAGTGATAGCATATCTAAATAATGCAACCATCAACATTAAACAGTAAATAAATCAAAACTGCCTGTTGTTCCTGAATGAAATGTCGACCCAGGACGAGCTTTAGGACTGTGGAGTTTTGTGAATGTTGATGGACTCGATTTATTTTACTCCATCTGTGTTTTGATCATCGTTCTGAATCCGATCCAGAGGTAATATTTGACAAAAACATGTTTTTCTCAGCTTTTTGCTCAAAATGTTAAAGGAGGAAGGATGCCCTCCCTTCACCGTCACACTCTGCTGGCACTTTGTATGACTGTATGACTGCTGACCTTTCCTTGCAAAGGAATACATAATCTTTAAAGACAATTGATATTCATGTGTGTCTCTTATTCAGTGATGTAAAATTGTTTGCCACCACACTTCCATAACGCAGAATATTTCTGAGTTAAACTGAATGAAAGGGAGGAATTTTTGCATCTGCAAATGATTTTTTCATTTAGAAAACACTGTTATCCAAAGTTACTTAAAAAATAAGTGACCTAACAAACATTTTATTATAAGAATTAACAATATTTGCAGTACATTATGCCAAGTCTCAAGTATAAACTACATTATAAGATAAAGCAGAAGTTAAATGCAGAGAAGAGAATTATAGGAAGTTCATTTGATTGTGGTTGTGGTTTAGTTTTCTCTTAGAAGAAGTGTGACTTCAGCATTGTTTGAAAGCTGTTTTAATGTTGGCCTTAAATAGTATAATTCTCTGCTCTGAACCATGTGTGTCTTACATCTGATCTCACTATTAAAACTGTTAATTTTTACTCCATCTGTATATTCTTTCCTCTAAAGTTAAAGTGACACACTGGATTGGTCTTAATGATTTGGACACTGAGGGACACTGGGTCTGGGTGAACAACCAGCCACTAAATGATTCAGCAGAGTAAGAGCTTCATTCATGTTTAAACTGCAAGCTGGCACATTCTCATATAACCAGTTTAGAATCAATGAATCAAATATATGATTTGTTTACTTTTTATGTTATCTTCAGTGAGAATTTGATGTAATATTTGTGCACTTCGGTATTATGTTTCAGTATTATTAACTATATTCTAAAATCTATTTTAAAAAAAGTATTTTAAAATTAATTTTGAAGGCTAAAATAACATATTCACACATTAAGTAAGTTTTCAAAAATAAAAACATTAAATGTTACTCAGGAACCTTCTTAAATACAACTTTGGGAATAAGTTAGTATGATAGTCTCAGCAAAAAAAAAAGAAATGTCCCCCCACTTTCAAATGCTTTTTTCCCCCCATCAAATTTCTATATTTCATTTCCAAATAATGAGTCACTGAACAATCCGGAGGGGTCATGCAAGCTTCTTCATAACTACAATTTTTACCAACTTTTTACCTTACTTCTTTCTTCTCTTGAATCCCTTTTAATCCTTTAATTATTCAGATCAATGCACTCACTTCTCTCTTCCAGCTAATTAGGTGCCAAGAGCTATATATCTATAATCAAAAGTTGTAAGTTTCTGCACTTTAAAATTTATTAAGTTGAAGCAGGAGATAAAAACTAATACAAACGTTTTGGCTGTCTAAATATTAGTTGCTAGATCTGTTTTTTCAGACTCATTACTTCATTATTTCCTGTCTGTATAAATGTGAATGACATTTTATGTGACTTCCTTATTCTGAACAAACTCGAGCAGAACTGAAGACTCAGTGGACACGTCTTCTGTCAGGCTCATGAAATGGATTCAGTCTATGAAAATACTGATTTCAAACTTTCAACAGTTTCTTCAGATGAAAAACGCTCTCAACACAAAGGTAAGGCTGGGAATATCATCAGTATTATTTCATTATCCATTAGAATTTCTTTTTCTAATATTTAGCACTGCAGGTTTTTTTTTTCTTTCTTTTTTTTCTTTTTTTTCACTGCAGTTACTGGGAGACCGGGACAGTTGCAAAAGGGGATGGTTGCGACAGGGGATGGTTGCAATATGTCATTTTTCTCCAATCAGAAACAAGCTAGAGAGTGATGATGACACTCATACTGCACATGCACAGTTAGACCCTCCCCCCACAAAGAATACAGAAGACATATTCAGCATCTGCTGCTGTGTTTATTGAACAAAACTTGTTTTGGAGGTATGAAAGTAAATTTAAAAAGTAAATACGTTTTTTTTTTTTTTTTTTTTTTTTTTTTTGGTTCATTCAAGAGTTACACATTTGTCAGATGTTTTCGTCCAAAGCGGCTTACATTACAATCAATACATTTTATCTATTCGTGTGTTCCCTGGGAATCAACTCTATCATTTAACCCTCATATTGTGTGTGGAGTCAATATGATCCCGATCGACTATTCCTTAGTTAAAATAACATGGTTCCCTTCATCTCAGAATAAGATTTTGTGACTTTTTCTACATTTTCTATCTATACACACCAAGGTTACTATGGCTTTGCATTTTTAAATGAGTTTTTATTTTAATATCATTTTCAATTTTGCTTTAGATTTCAGTTTAGTTTTATTTTTAGTAAATTTCATTAATGGTTTTGTTAGTTTTAGTTTAGCTTTTATTTTGTAAACACATTTCTATTTAGTTTTTATTTATTTAGCTTCAGTTTTAGTTTTAGTAATTATAGTTTAGCAGAGCTAACAGAACACTTCCAGTGTAGACCAAAGCAAGACGTTTAATTTAAGCTAAATGTAATGTTTGCACAGATTACAGTTAATTTCTGTGCATCTTAATAATCAAACTAAAATAATGGTTTGAGATTGAACAAATCACCAAATAAATGCAACTTAAAAGTATACAAGTAAAAACTATGAAACGTGTGTGTGTGTGTGTGTGTGTTGTCCTGGTATTCCCTATTTTGGGGAAATGTTTCCACATCGATCATAATATTATTAGCAGTAAATGTTTTGTAAAAACAAAGATTTAACAGAACCTTTCAGCCTGTCAACCTTCATGAAAAATGACATATCAAACCTGTGTTTCCCATAGGTTGAGAATTTACTTGTGGTGGGCAGGGCGGTGTGGAGCGACGCGGCGCTTATTGAGTGGGTTCAGAATAAACTAGTCAAACAAAGGTTTATGAACTCTGTTTATTACAGAAAATACTCAATATAATTAACAAATAATTTAGAAATACTAGGAATTCATATTATGCATAAATTCATGCATTCACAGTTTCTGTCTGAGCAATGAATTTTCCTCTGCTTTGAAAAAAAAAAAACTTTCTAAGGCCTACCTGATAGTTTCAGGGGTAGGTCCGTTTATACTAATCCTTAAGCATGAGGCAAGGTGCTCTCCCTGAAGTTTATTTCACATGTCAGTTTTGATATGAAGTAGAAACAAACATGCATAACCATTTTGTAAGATAGCACAGAGAAAATTAACTGACAATTTTCAAATTGTGCTTTTTAGCAATATGGTTTAAAATCACTTACCCTGTTCATTGCTGATAAGTCTCGCTCACAATTTAATATAGTTTAAGGCCATTTTGCGATTTCAGTCTATATACTGTTTAGTCTATATTGTTTAAATGGATATCATATAGATCAGTGGTTCTCAAACGTTTGCCCTCTAAGGCTTTTAACATCCTTCTGCGTACCCCCACTCTTCAGTCTCACCTTTGACAATATTTGCCCCCTTAAATCGATTTTCCAGTGCATTTTTTACCTTTACAAATACCTTTATAAAATAAATAATGCTTTAAATAAAAAAATAAAAAATTCAATAGAGAAATATGCAATAAAAAACAAAGTGATGTTTTAACATGTTAAGCTTCTGGACCATTTTTGGGGATTTCCGCCTGGATTTGCCTACCCAAATTGAAAAGCCTCCCATTTCCACACACACATATATATATATATATATATATATATATATATATATATATATATATATATATATATATATATATATATATATATATATATGACATTTTACAGGAAACCCTTTGCAGTTTCATAAAACAGTGCTAAAATTGATAAACATTTAAGTATATGTCTGAGCTGAGCTGACGTCTTTTTTAAACGTCTTTTAAATGTTCATTACTGATGTCCAAGTGACATCTTTACAGGGTTCTAAATGAAAGTTTTCACGACGTCATTTCAACGTCACTTACAGACGTCTAAAGGACATTCATAAAAGTTTTTAAGATGCATTTCTTGAACTGATTTCAGATGTCACAAACCAACTGTATTATTTGAATTGTTAATGAGGCCAGAGTTCAATCTTGTCTTACTATTAGCTTTATTAAACCATGTTTGGGTCATCAAACAGGCTTTTGTTCCAAGGTTGGATGAGCACATGGTATTCAATAAAACTCATTCTAGTCATAGTAAAAGCAGTGTGCAGAACTCCTGCTTTAAAATTGTAAATAATAAATGAATACCTATCCCTTTGATGCACCTGTCTAAAACAAATCCATTTTAGTAGCCTTATATTTTTGCAATTGGAAATAAGTGACATCTGATTATTAATGACGACAAAAAAAAAAAAAAAAAAAAAAAAAAAAATAGATTGAAATGACAATATTTTTGACAATAAATGACATCTTTAATGAGGTTTTCAGCAAAATATTAACAGGCTGATAAATAAAACAATTCTAATGGTTACACGGCACTGCCAAGTGAACAAAAAAAAAAAAAAGAAATTACTCCAGACCAAAATTGGGGGAGGGTGGTTGGGAAGGGGAAGAGAGATATAAAGTCCCCTAAACTAGAAATAAACACACTATGCCTTACAGTACTCGTGTAAAATTCCTCATTACTTTCCACCCCTGTATGTCCTCCACGGCACGTTTAAGATGTTCTGCTGTATGATGCTTGATTGTAGCCTCTGTTGCTTCTTTATCCCATTTCATGACTGCAGCTGCAAGAGTTGAACAAAAACAAAAAATATATAAATATAATACATACTATATTTTTATACCCCATTGTTTACAAGCGTGGAGGAGGAGGATTGTTCAAATTTTATTGTATGTTGAATGACATATTTATGGCCTTGTGTCAGTTTATTGTTTAAAATGGTTTGTATTAGTCTTCGCAAGTTTGCTTTGTAAACAATGGGGCGGTACTTCTGCCTACGTCCAGCGTGACCTTTCCAACGTGATTACGTAATGCCTGGCATGTCGCAGACCAGCACAAGACGAACAATTGTGGTTAAAAAGTATATACTTTTTTTTTTTTTTTTTAAGACCGATCGTTTCGCTATAAGACCCCATTCCTCAGCTGGGATGGTGCAGAGCCCTTTGAAACACTTCAAAAAAGCCCTTTGAAACTGCATTGATTTATGATCATGATTATGATTGATTGCAATTAAGTTTTTTGAGGAAAACATTTCAGGATTTTTCTCCACACAATGGACTTCAACGGTTACCAAATGTTGAGGTCCATTGTGTGGAGAAAAATCCTGAAATGTTTTCCTCAAAAAGCTTAATTTTATTTTCCTCTGAAGAAAGAAAGACATGAATATCTTGGATGGCATTGGGGTGAGTAAATTATCAGGAAATTTCCATTTTGAGGTGAACTAATCCTTTAAGTGGCAATACTACAGAGACCCATGGTGACTGGTGTAGTATTTGGCAGCAAACACATGACTGAAAATGGGTTCTGTAAACTCGCATCGCTGTATATTAGGAAGGTGTAAGACTGCAATAGACAGTGGCCTTGGGTGACAAGATATTTAAGATAGCAATCATGAATTGAGAGAGACTGCATATAATAAAATGTCTCAGGCACAGCCCAAATGTAATGCTTTTGGATACTATAACTTCCACTTTAGCAAATACTAGATTATTTGTAGATGAGTTTAGAAAGAGGTAAGACAGTGAAGTATCCTGCTCCAACGCTAAGTTCTGCTGTCAGTACTGGAGAAATTGAGAAAATGCACTTACTATTTATTAATGATAAATAGATGTTATCTTGCAAATTCTATCTTTGCCAGCCGTTTCTATATGAGATAATATGAAATCATCTGTCTATGATGCATTTTTTAAATTTGCAATGCAGAAGAGAGTTGTTGTAAAATGCAGTCTCTACTGTTGCTAAATTGCGTTGACGTGTTTGATAATAAGAAGAGCTATTTAAAGCACAATAATCCGAGCAAGGGACGCTGTTTCCAACTTCAAGGCGGCTTATGTGTGTGCGCACCAAAACCGACCGCAACTAGACAAGCAAATTATACTTTAGGCTTCGTGTGCGCGTTTAACCATCAAATACACAACAAAATATGTCAAATGACTGGATTGGAGAGTATTCACTTAAACACAGTTCATATCTTAAATTGGTGTAAATAGTTTGGAGAAAAGGGGAGAATGGTGTTATATGATCTGCATTCACTCTAAACCTTCTGATGATTGCACCATTAATGTGAATCAAACAAAAGGCAAAGAGAAAGTACTTCACAGCCCTTGAATGAATAACTTTGTCTTAATGATGTGTCTTAATTAATGCTTACCCTCACTTTTGTCTATCTGAGTGCTTTTAATTTATTAAAATAGAACAATGAAAAAAAAAAAAAGTCTGTTAAACTGGAGATCTATTTAAAGTATAAAAGCAAAGAAATTAGTTAATTGTGTTTTTAAACTTTATACATGTTGCATATGCTTTTCAATTTGCAATTTTTTTTAAAAAGTTTGTTCAGTAGGTTACCAGTTTAAAGAATCCAATTGGGTATAATTTTATTATAATAATACTAACATCATTTGTCTCTTAGTCAAGCTTTATTGAACATTCAGTTGCCATTTAAATTCAGATTCAAGGCCAGATTCCTTTTCTGGTTTTGGCTAGACCTTTAATTGCTTCAAAAGTTTTAGTCGTCTCCAGAGGCAGTTTCTGCTTCTTCCACTTCCCCTTCATATTGAATTGTGCCATCAGCCGGTTGGTAAAGAGCATGAAGAAACAAATTCATGCATTTAGAAATGACATGTGTGTGGTAATCTACAGGAACTGTAGCATGGGTGAGAGTGTCAAGAGTGGATTAAAGAGATGGGGGCTTGGGACACTGTTGTTTTCTGGAATCGATTAAACAAACCTCTTAGAGGTGACCATTTGATAGCTCTGCTCTGAAAAAAAAGACCTCCCAGAGTATCTTGAGATTGACCTTTGAACACTTTCATAATCTGAAAGACAAAATTTGTCAAATATTATGTTATTGTTCGTAATAGTGGATATAGCTCTTGTAGCAAGCAGTGTGCCCATATAACTCGAGCAACCCTAGTGCGGAGCTCCTGCCTCTGCTGTACTGAGCAGTCAGTGCAAATAGATCTATATACTTTTGGCTAGGGCTGCACGATTTGGGGGAAATGTCATATTGCGATTATTGAGGTCAATATTGCGATTGAGATATGCGATTGCGATATAATAAACAAATGTTTTCATGAGTCAACTTGCATGGAAAATGCACACACAGATTAGTGATAATCCTGAAATGTGTATTTCTCGACTCAAACTAGCAACAACAACTAAATTATTGATAACACCTATAATGGGTGTGTCAGTCCTAATTGTAGGACTCCTAAAGTTTAGCTCTAAGAGCATTTCAGAAATCATTTTAGCTAGACACACCTAAGAAGACGGCTGACAAGAAATATATATATATATAAATGGGCCATTCTACAGACTTGGTTTAAAGTTAAACAAATTTTTATGCATGCAAGTTGTATAATATCCAAGGTAAACATTTCTAGTAATTGTGCAGTTAATTATCATATACTGTATTTTCAGAAAGGTTTGGAATATTTATCCTCTCCCCAAATTCGTCACTAATAAAACACAATAATAAATAATTTAATGAGAAGGCGTATATTGACCTATTAAGATTTTGTTTACATCTACCTTGTAAATATATGTTTTGCTATTTTATTAAAGTTTCCACATGTAATTCAACAACAATTACAATTTTAACTATTCCAAGTGTAATCTTTCTTTGTAAAAAGCATACATTTTATCATACGTATTTCAAAGTTAAGGATTCATTAGTATTGTCTAAACATTCATATTTCGTCTCTAACATATGTTTATGATACATTAATATAGGGCATATACATGTTAATTTGCAGTTTAATAAGTTTAAAACGTTGCATTTTATTTAAACATATAACATATTTCATTAACATATTTCAGTCGATTTTTACTCATCTCAGTATTGCAATATAGTTAGGGAAAAGCTAAACTATAGTAGATATGTTCATGTAAAAATAGCATGTTGTAAGTATATTGCAGAACTTACACATAATTACAAGCTCAGTAATTCAGAAGTGAAGCAAGGTTGCATCTCAATGAACAAACAATGATAAGAAAATAAATAAATAAATAAATATCCTGGATTTGCATACAGCACATTAATTATACATACAATTATTTTGTTGTTATTTATAAGTCTAAGGGATGAAATAAAATAATTACTGTCAGCAAGAAAAAGAGGGAAGCTCAAAGGAGACTTAAGCCATTTTTGCTTGTGGATGAAGAATTTTGCATACAAGATAAGGAAATTAACAACATGTTCAAGGGACATCAGCTTTGGGTTTTCATAATAACGTCTTTGAGAATGAAGGTGTGGGTCACATTTGTAGGGCCAAAAACAAAAGCACTTAATTCAGCCCACAATCTATTGCTTACATTACACCCACAAAATAAATGGGTGACAGTTTCCTCAACAAAACCACAAAAAGAGCAAGTCTCATCAATATCAGAATATTTAGAGATGAATGAGATAACAGGATAGATTTTCTGAAGGATTTTATAATGAATTTCCTTAACTTTGTTGGATACACAAAATTTAAAAGCCAGGCCTTTCTCCAAATTACGTTTGTTACAAGGGATCCCCAATAGAATTTACCCCTTGGAGTAATCTTTCTCTTCATTTGAAAAACTGTGCGAATATATCTGTTGTTGCATTTTCGATCTAAAAAATCTATCTCGCCCAAGTGTAAAGTGTAAGGTGATTTTTAATTAATTGAATTAAACCTGCTGGGATAGCTTTTATCAAGGTATTATATTCCTTTGGTGGAACTGGAAAGTTATGGAGATTCAAAAATTGCTTATAAGTTATAATATGACCAGAATCATCAAAGACAGAATGCAAATAAAATTATTGTTAAACCATCTAGGAAAAAAGAGAGATTTATTTCTAACGGTTATATCCACGTTATTCCAAAGGATAACTTTGTGGGGGGAAAAGCTATGGATAAAACACAATTTCCACGAGAGAAGTCATTGCTGATGAAAGTTAGATAAGGAAATGGGTAGGTAAAAAGTTACACTTTAATAGGAAAGACATGCCACCGAGTTTGTTGAAGATATTATTCAGAATGAAAAACCATAACGACACTGGATTCACAAGGCATCTTTTCAGCCAGTTTACTTTAAAGGTGTTTATAGTATCAGCAAAATCCAAAAAGTCAAGGCCACCTTCACCTCTGGAATTAGAGAGTACTTCTCTTTTCAATTTGTGAGGCCTATTTTTCCAAATGAAATCCAAAAATATTTTGTTAATTTTCCTTATAGCTTTATCATTGATAAACAGAGAGAGAGCAGGGTATACAAAGCGAGAGAGCCCTTCCACCTTAGATAAAAGGACGTTAAAGATGTTAACGACGTTTTTAGTTTTTGTCATTTTATCAGAAAAGTTTAAAAGATGTCTGGTAACTGGATTTTTAGTGATATGGATACTGTACCTAGATATTTTACACAGTTTTTAACTGGGATCCCCTCCAATGATGTCTCATCTATATCATGAATTGAGATAATTTCACATTTCGAAATGTTAAGTTTTAGACCCGAAGCACATGAAAATTGTTCCACCAATTCCAGAGCATTAGGTAATTAGGTAACATTAGCATTTTTTATCCTCCAAGAATAGTGTTGTGTCGTCAGCTAACTGTGCAATTTTAAACTCACGATCAAATATAGAAATTCCTATCAAACTTTCATTTTGGTTAATTCTAAAAAGACAAAGTAGTTCAGTGGCTAAAAAGAATAAAAACAGGGAGATTGGACAGCCCTGTCTGACTCCACGATGGATGTCAAACCTTTTGGACGTATCAAAGTTAACAATCACTGAGCTGTTAATATCTCTATAAAACATGGTTACAGTATCAATAAATGATTTACCGAATCCAAATAACTCTAGAGTGCGAAAAAGAAAGGAATACTCTGTGTTCGGGCCAATTACCAAGATCAGAGCCCTCTCCCCAGACAGCACGCCAAATACGGTTACCAATTTAATCTATCCAACTTATTTGTAAGTGTGAACTCGTGAAAGTCTCTTTAAATCTATGTAACATTATAGCAGTCCCAGCCGAGTGGCTGCTGCCATGGCTAAAGAAAATTGAGTTTCCCCATTGCGTTCTCCAAAATTTAACATCTGTTTCCCCTGAATGAATTTCTTGAAGAAAGATAAGATCAGCTGCACTTCTTTTACAAAACAAAAAAAATTGCTTTTCTTTTCAGATTGTCCCGCAAACCTCTAACATTTAAAGTTACAACCGACAAGGAGTTTAACGAATACTCCATAACAAGAACCCCTAAACAAAATAAGAAAAAAATAACAAAAATAGAACTTCCTTTAGACTTAGCTACCAGAATGTAAAGGGAGAGGTGGATAATAACCAAAGCACATCGTTATCGAGGTGATAAATAAATAAGGAGATTAATAGTAAAGGTAACAATAATTAAAGAAGGACAAAAATAGTTACCTTCATATTTGTTAGGTTCCCTAACAAACCCTAACCTACAGTTTTTGCACAGTTTATATTGTTAGTCAAGTTTCATCTTTTCGATTTTTGCATGAGAAAAGTAACAAGTGCAAGCAGCAGCTTAGTTTACACGACATCAGATTCAGAATAGAAGATTTGTTTCCCATCAATCAAATCAAATGAGTTGCGAAAGGTTACCTTCTTGACCTCCTCCCTTGCCTTCTTCACAAGAGGCCACAGCTTGTCCCGCGCTGCTCTATCTTCAGGAGACATCGGCTCAGAGAGACGCAGTTTATTGTCAGTTAGAAACTTGCAACCTTTAGCAGCACTTCAAATGATGTCACGAATGCGTCGCTGTGAGAAGAGAATTATGATCGATCTGGTCTTTCCATCCGTCCGCTTCGGACCCAGACGATGAACGATATCGACACTGTCCTGTAGCCTGTCTCCGACTCCAGTCCAGGAGCAATCTTCCCTAAGATGTTGAGGACCACACTTCGGACATCCTCATTGTCTTTTTCCGCAACGCCGTGCAACTTTAGAAACCATCGCCAACTGTAACGTCAACACTCCTGTACACTTGCTTTCAGTGATTTGTTTTCCTTTCTCAGAGCGTGGACCTCAGATTCCAGATGATCGAGAGCCTCTTTATGCACGCCAACATTCAACATAAGCTGTTGCACCGTCGCTGTTAGACTTTTGCCTTGTTTGGAAGTTGCCTCGGTGGTAGTTTCACTTACCGAAATCTTCTGGAACGTTTTGTCTAATTTTGAATCAAGCTCACGAATAGCCGCCAAGACATTGTCATTTCCGTTTCCACTAATGTTAGATTCTGCGCGTTTAGTTTTTTTTAGCAGCTGGCTTCTGAGGAGTATCCGAGAGGGATGTGACAACAACCTCATTGTCGAAATTTGGACATGTGTCAAACCACTGTGGGTCTGAACTGATCTGACGTCGCATGTTTGCTGTCAAACCACTGTGATTCGGTATCTTTCTTAACTAGACTAGGGACTCTTTTGGACGTCGGTGGACATGCAAAACAGGTTCAAAATCTGAACGTCTGACTATGGACTCTTTTGGACGTCTGTGGACGTGCAAAACTGGTTTAATATCTGAACGTCTGACTAGGGACCCCTTTGGGTCTGAACTGACGGACAGTATACAGACCTGATCTGAATGTCTATCTGACATCGCATGTTTGCCCTTTTCACAAGATGTAAAATAAGTCTCTGATGTCCCCAGAGTGTGTGTGTGACATTTTAGCTCAAAATACCCCACAGATATATTTTTTATAGCATGTTAAAATTGTCACTTTTTGAGGTTGAGCAAAAACGCACAGTTTTTGTGCATGTCCCTTTAAATGCAAATGAGCTGCTGCTCCCAGCACACAGGCAGAGCGTCAAGATCTTGTGTCCTTTTCCCTCACACAGACATGCACTGAGAATTTCAAAAACTTTTAACCTGTTATGTACAAACCGGAGTCAGACAATGTTGGAGAGACTCAAGAAGAAGTGACAACATGTAGAATGCAACAAGACATTTCTGAATGGTTGAAATTGATGAATTTATGTAGCCTATGTGTAGTTATCTTCTAGTCATTGGTTAGCGTATTCTGTCCTGATAATCTAAAAAATAGCGTTCCCGGGGGCGGGGTCAATGTCAATTTTAGAGGAAGCTTGTTTAGTCCCTACCAGCCATTTTTGTTGTAGTCCTTAAAGGGATAGTTCACTTTGAAATTAAATTTTGGTATGTTTTAGCTTACCTCAAGGGCATCCAAGATGTAGGTGTCTTTTTTTCCGCAGTAGTTTCAATTTTGATATTTTTAGGTCAAACCGTTCTTGTCTCTCAGTCATTTGATGCAGGTCTATGGACACTGTCTCAAAGAGCATGCACAGAGTCCAAATTAAAACAATTCCCCGTCGTCCAAATTAAACAGTTCCCCATCGTAAGTACACATTGATGGCCTAAGACACCAAACGAGCGGTTTGTGTGAGAAAACGAACAGTATTTATGGGCGTTTCTTCAACTAGGGGCACTTTTAGGCTTGTGAAGTTGAATAAAAAAAAAACTTGTTCAAAAGTCACATAACACAGTCTCATAAGTTTAAATAATTTGTCTAGTTTTAAGGTCTGTAAGAGGACAAACTTAGATTACAAGAGAAATTGTTAATATTTTACATTTTTTCCGACCTGCAATGAACAAATGTCATTTACACCACATCTCTATATACAGCTGTTATTTAAAAACAGAATAACTTATGCCACTCAAGAATTGTCTAAGATCATTTTTGTAACTAGTTTTATCAGTTTTTCCACAATGTATAATAATTATACATTTGTCAATGAGATAAAATGATTGCGGAAAAAAAGACACCTACATTTTGGATGCCCTTGAGGTAAGCTAAAACATACCAAAATTTAATTTCAAAGTGAACTATCCCTTTAAAAAGCAATTTCTTTAAAAGAAAATATCCCCCTTTGCTTTGAACTTTGTAACTTTGCAGATGTTGTTTATGCTCAAACAGCAACATTACACACTAAAGTAAGAAGAAAAGTTAGAAAAGTGAAATCATAATCAACCACCCCTTTAAATTTTAAATTAAAACCACCAGTAGGTGGCGGCAAGTCACAGTCTTCAACCAGATGCCTGTGCTGTGACTTGATCACGGTCAGTCATCATGCGCAGTTCCTGCATCAACCCGGCTCAGAACTACCCTTGTGTATTTGAGTCCTTAGAAGATATTTGCTTTTTAAGAAATCGTTTTTTTAACGACTACAACAAACGGCTGGTAGGGACTACACAACATTTCTCCTGGGTTAGTGACATCACTAACCCTAAATTTTACATAAACCCCACCCCCGGGAACATGCCATCCATGTTGAGAAGATGAAGAGTTGAGAACATTTGTGAGTCTGCTCAAGCTGTTGCATCCGTCTTTCACATGCAATACAGTATGGAACACAAATGCAATAGCAAGTCACTCTGTAGGCATCTTACAACAGTTCCCATACAAGCGATTTTATAGATTATCATGACAGAATATGCTAATTGAAGATAGTTAACTCCACATCATCAACATAAATTCATCAACTGACCATTCAGAAACGTCCTGTTGTCACATCTTCTCTCTGTCATTGTCTGACTCCAGTTTAAATATAAAAGGCAGAACAGTTTCTGACATTTTAGAGCTTGTCTGTGTGAGGTAATCAGAGCTGCTAACACACACAAGCTCTTGAAGCTCCGCCCTCTGTCAAAAACCTGAATAGAGCGCAGAAAATGACAAGCACTGACAAGTATATATACATGTATGTGTGTGTGTGTGTGTGTGTGTGTGTGTGTATATATATATATATAATTGTGGCCAAAAATATATTATAATAATTTGTTTTAGGTGCCCCCCAGGCCTAATAAAGATTGCTTATTCAGCCTTTTTTAAATACAGAAAAATAACAATGTTTGTTTTAATGTTAAAAGGATCTGTGAATGTTTTCAAGCCAAACTATTCTGCCAATTAACAAAATAATCACTTTAGCACTATTGAATCATGCTGCAATTCAGTCATCACATTTGATTTCTAATCACAGGGAATCAAGTTACTTCCTCAAAGCGGACTAAAGTTCTTCTGATCGTCCTCGGTGTCTCTCTTGTTTTGGCTCTTGGAGGTCTGAGTGTTCTGGGGTTCATGTGTGAGTATAATTCTTGCTCTATTTGATCTTTGCTCTGATGATAACAGCCACATTTAAGGCAGTTATACACTTGTACAAGAGTTATGGTACAGCTTACTGATTGATTTCTTGTGGGTTGCAATTGTTAACACTTGACAGATATAAAGCTGCTAAAAAAATTACCTTGAGGAACAAACAGACTTTCATGGACTGTACTAAAACAACCTCTCATTTTTAATTGGTTGCTTTGTTTATTAATGTTTAATTGTTTGTTGTGTCATGAAACTGCTCCAAGACACGGACGTGAGATCCAAATGCAGCTTTATTTTAAGGCGTAATCCAGAATCATAATCAAACACAAGCAGAGGGTCAAGCACAGGAAGGCAGTCCAAACAAACAAACAAACAAATATCAGAAGCAAAAGAGTAATCCAGGGAACATGGCAAGAAACCAACCAAGAAAAAAACTAAGCAACATGAAACCAAGGAGAATGCTCGGAATTGCATACAAGTGTGACATACAAAACTTTACAGTGAGTGAATGAGTGAACATGGTATAAATAGGCTGAGACTAACAGGGTGATGAGACACAGGTGAATGCAATCAGTGATGATGAGTCCGGGCAGTGAGTTCTGGGAAATGTCGTTTGTGAGTGAAACATGATAGTCTGGTGTGGAGTGCCCTCTGGTGGGTATCAAGGACACTCCAGCTGGTGAACATTACACTTTGTTTATTAATAAAATGGTGCATTCCCTGAACTATAATCCATGAACCGCATTATTAGATCATTTTCTAAGGCCGCTCAATACTGTATATTAAAACAATCATAATATAGCATATCATAGTGCTATTATTTATAAACCTATGCTAACACATGAGAAAACATCAGTTTCTATATTTATCTGTATTTATTCTAAATATGTGAACTGTTGTTTAAAATAAAGGTTTAAACCCTCGCCCTGAGTTTGCATGTTTTGATGTCCACATGTTCTTGTTCAAGAAATTACAGTGACTAGCATTTCTATCATAAAGAAGTCGTCAAATAGTAAAGATGAACTTGAATTAAATATTGTTTGGCCAATAAGAAACGAAGTATTTGATCTTGCTGTAAAGTGTAACAACAATCACCAGGGGCCCGTTCTTCGTACGTTGCTTATTACATCCGAGATCAAATGACACATCCAAGATGATATCATCGTGCGAATCATGATCTGGCTAACTCGGTTCTTCGAACACACTTGCCGGATATGATTAGTATCGCTGGATTGAGTTATCTGAGATAATTGCGCGTTCATGCGCTGGTTAAAAGGGGATATGTATCGATAGTAGAAACATTGATCAGCAACGCTGCTATTGGCTGCTCAGCGTGGCCAAAGAGCGCGCTCAGTTTTTCTCCTCAGCAGAGCAAGAACTAATAGTCGAAGTTTATTCGGAATTTTAATGTTTAATCAAAACGCCAGGGAACACCTCAAAGTCTGCAAAAGCCAGGAGAGAGGGCTGGCAAAAAGTAGCAGACAATTTAAATCTGTTAGAAGTGGCCATGTTAGATGTTTTTATCACTTATTAGCCTATATTTTTGTATTTTAATAATTGCATAATTACTTTGTTCATTGTAATGTCGAGTCACCATACTAGAACATGGGAACAAATAAAAGTGAAGTACAAAAATATTCTACATAATGGTAATTTTTAGTTACATTATCGTCTCTTTTATAAAAGGCACTGTTAAATAAATGGTGTTCTGTTTATAAAAGCAACCAAGAAAAAGGCTGAGCAAAAAATTAGAAAAGATCTTAGTAGCCTACACTGTAAAATAATTTTTGCTGCATTAAATTAAGGCTGTATAGTCATTTCAACTGTTAAATCTTGAGTAATGATGAATTGCTTTGACTTGTGAAAGTGAAAACTGATAAACTTATGTTAATGTAAAAATATTTTGCCATGAGTTATTGATCACATTTTTCCCCGAGTTGTAGTTCATTGTAATGACATTGTGTTTTCCTCTTTTGTGCACTTTTACACAACACCAACACATCTGTTCCCAAGAAAGTGGTGGCTGAAATATGTGCAGTAGCCTAAGTGGGTATTTTCTAACTTTCCAAAGGAAAGAAAGTATAAAACTTTGTAATGTCCATTTGTTTCCATTGCACTGGACAGAGAATAAACCCTCTCAGATAATTGTCATATGGAGGAACTAGCCTACCTGCAAGTGCATAAAGAACTTTAGGTAACACTTTACTTGAAGGGGTGTGCATAAGACTGACATGACACCTTCATAATCATGACATGGCAGATGTCATAAATATGAAGGAGGTCTTATGCATGTTTATGACAACTGTCATTAAAGGGATAGTTCACTTTGAAATAAAATTTTGGTATGTTTTAGCTTACCTCAAGGGCATCCAAGATGTAGGTGTCTTTTTTTCCGCAGTAGTTTCAATTTTGATATTTTTAGGTCAAACCGTTCTTGTCTGTTAGTCATTTCATGCAGGTATATGGATACTGACTCAAAGAGCTTGCACAAAGTCCAAAATAAAACAGTTCCCCATCGTCCAAATTAAACAATTCCCCATCGTAAGTACACATTGATGGCCTAAGACACGAAACGAGCGGTTTGTGTGAGAAAACGAACAGTATTTATATAGTTTTTAGCTCTTATAACACAGCCGCGTCCAAATGATCTGAGGGCTCGGCGGGTATAGATATATACACTAGATGTCGCCTTGGTTACTGCAGTTCATTGGAACGAAACCGTAGCCAAGCGACATCTAGTGTATATATCTATACCCGCCCTTGGGCAGGTATAGATATATACACTAGATGTCGCCTTCACTACTGCAGTTCATTGGAACGGAACCGTAGCCAAGGCGACATCTAGTATATCTATACCCGCCGAGCCCTCAGATCATTTGGACGCGGCTGTGTTATAAGAGCTAAAAACTATATAAATACTGTTCGTTTTCTCACACAAACCACTCGTTTCGTGTCTTAGGCCATCAATGTGTACTTACGATGGGGAATTGTTTAATTTGGACGATGGGGAACTGTTTTATTTTGGACTTTGTGCAAGCTCTTTGAGTCAGTATCCATATACCTGCATGAAATGACTAACAGACAAGAACGGTTTGACCTAAAAATATCAAAATTGAAACTACTGCGGAAAAAAAGACACCTACATCTTGGATGCCCTTCAGGTAAGCTAAAACATACCAAAATTTAATTTCAAAGTGAACTATCCCTTTAAGTGTCATTCGCTCAATTATGACATTTTTAATGCAAATATGACATAGTTTGAGATGTCTTTGTTATGACAACTTGACATAAACCAATACATCATAACATGTCAGTGTCTTTGTCATGACAACTTGACATTACCAAGACAACATAAATTGTCATAAACATGACATAGCAGATTAACTACCAAACTTAAGAAACCACTTAGCTTTATGGGTTAACATTACATTAAACTTTCAGGTGATTGGTTTTGACATTGGCTGTCATGAGGCCATTATAACTGTGTCATGAATGTTTTTCTTGACCTCAACTACAGTGGTACACATTTAATTTGTCATTAAAATGTTATAATGGCTTCATGACAATCTCACGAATCACGAGAAAAAAAAATATATCTCAGAAAGTGCACTATCGCGCTGCGCTGGACTTCCCGTATCAGCTCCGCTTATGAAGCCGGGATCTAATCCTGTTAACATGAAATAAGCCTGCTCCCGAGCAGGTTTAAGTTTGCGCACATGTTGCTATGACAGCAAGTCCAGGATGAGCGTTGAAGAACCAAACAATCCAAGATCATGCCAAATCGCCAACAATCAAATCCAGCTAAGTGAGTTAGCGACGTATGAAGAACGGGCCCCTGGCCGCTGGCGGATTTTATAATCCATCACGGATTTAACAACACCATCCCTGCGTCTCAATGTCCATACTATCCATCCTAAACAGTAGGTGAGATTAAAATAAGTGTGTCCCAAAGCATAGTATGTTGAAAAGTGTATGCCAGAAGTCCCCGGATGGTCTACTATTTCCAGTTGATTTTCGAAGTGTGGATCCCTGCACAATTTGAAGGCTAATATTGCCCACAACAACCCATTGTGCTTTGGAGGAACTACAACATGAGTAAAAAGTGGTAAAAAACTACAAAACACGGCTGATGTGCACGACGACGGTGGGAGGTTTGGATAAAGGTTTGAGTGACTAATCAAAGTTTAACCTGATAAAAAAAAATAAAAAATATTCAGTGTTATTCGTGTTATATATATGCAATAACAATGTGGACTTTTATGAAGATCCGTTTGGCCATTAACGTTTAAATGCATCATTATGCATTAATATGATGATAGTCTCGCATGAAATACCCCCGACAGCAGATCAACGTGCTACTGCATTTCTCTCCGATACGGTAGGAAATTAAATTTAATTAAATGTGGAGGATTGTATCTTTGACAAGATGATTGACAGGCCAGTTTACTGTGTCAGGAGCAACCGTTAAAGACGCAATTGTATGACGTGGTAGTGTGTCCCAAAGCTTGTCTACTTTCTGCTACAGTACTTTTTCTTCACAAAAAGAGTAAATACTTTAAAGGGCGTAGCACAAGTAGGCGAATTGAGACACAGCACATCACTCCAGCCATTAGCACCAGATTACCACACTCCGCCGACTCGTTCTCAATCACCCGAGTTCTGATCACCTGCACCTGCACGCCCTCATCAACACACCATGTATAAACCGTCATTCCCTTCACCTCATTGACTGGTCTTGTCCATGACAAGCTCTATAGACCCTACTTGTACTCACCTGAACCAGCCTACCTGATCCGTCTTTTGTCTGCCATCATCTGTTACGTGTATCCTATTGTGTTCTCCTGTTTGTCCGCCACCATCACAAGTCTTCACCTGCACAGAGAAACACCAGCCGTTTACACCAGATCATCATTTGCCTGTTGACTCGCCTGTGTCGCCTCCCCACTCTTCTTCATTCTCTCCTGGAATAAAGCTTTATACTTACTAATTGCCTCATCTGTCCTCTTCTGTTTATGACAGTACATTTAAAAGTCGTTTGCTTGTATTCATTTTTTTTTTTTTTTCAGTGTTGTTCAATAAAACCATAAAATAACTGTTTTTGATACTTTATGTAAACCAATTATTATTGCTTCATTGTTGTTATTATATATGTATTTAAAGTCATTTTAAAAAGTATTCACTTTTATTATAAAAAAATATGATCCGATTACTCGTTAATCGTAAGTGACAGCCCTAGATAAGGAAAATGCACCTGCACTTCCATTATTTGGGAAAAGCATGTAAAAGTCCTGGCAGAAAGCGAAGCATCAGGAGGTAGTGTAACGACGGCCAGTTCCAGGAATGCACTTTTGTGGGTAGTATCAGTTTGCAACAATTATTAGTTAACACTAAGTTGTCAACACTATGGAAAAAAATAATAGAAGTGAATAGAATAGAATAAAAGAAGTGACCTCGATGTCCGGGTTAGCGGTAGCATAAACCGTCAGGTAAGTGTTATATAAATAAACTCCTGATGTACTTACAAACTTTCCAATGCCTCGTTTTATGAGTAGAGAACCTATTTGTACTACTGTAGAAGTTTGGTACCATTCTGGGCATTATTAGTGGGGTAATTTATGATGCATCATAGGATCCATTAGCGCCTGCACTAAGCCATCCGGCTGATATCTCTAAATAAGCTCAAACATTAATAATGTTCGACCAAGGGACAAAAGGCTTTAAATTATTGCAAATATATCCACATTGCTATAATCAGATGCTTTCTTAACTGCTGCTTCTCACCACTGATTATTGAGAGGAAATCGTGTATTTGCTGGCTGCAGTTCACTTAACAGCCTACAGTTTTGCTAAAAACAGGGGTTTCTGAATTCTAAATACATCTGCAATTGTTTTTCTCTAAACAGATGTCAATGTTTTAATGCAACTGTCTGCCCAGGAAACCAACAGCACAAGTGAGTAAAATATATTAGGCCTAGTAGTATACCCAGTAGGCCTACAACACTTCATTAAGTTTGTAAAGAGAAATTACTAAATGATTGTCTTCGTCCTTAATAAACTTGAGAATGTGATGGTATTATCTCTCCTTTGTCATTCTCAGCAGATTGTTTATCTAAAATTAATCTACTATCAGTATTCAGGCCAGTGCTGTAGCAATGCATCACTTCTAGCCATTATTGAGCATGTGATGTGAGCGTTATGTCTGCAGAAAGTCCTGTATGCAACAATGGCCAAGCTTACGCATGTCAGCTGACGGTGTCAAATGGACTGACGTGGGGAATTTGGGGGTTTAAGGACATGTGTCCAAGTGGAACGTTCGCTTCAGGGTTTAGTCTGAAGGTAAGTTGGGCATTTACTCTATTTTGCTAATATGGGGTGGAAGAGCGCTTCAAAGGTTCAAAACTGTGGAGTTGCTGTATGTCACTTAATTCCAGGTTACTCCAGGGAACTGCACCTGCTTAAGATTTAAGTGTCTGTGTAATACTGAAGAGCATGAAGATAAATGTTACTACAGAATGTGTTGGGTTATTTACTTTTTCAAATGGAAGATTGTCTTGTTGTTGTTTTGTGATGTGTCATTGCTTTCCTGTCGCTCAAACAGTAGAGCGTTGGTGCTTGCAATTCCAATGTCATGGGTTCAATTCCCAGGGAGCGCAAGAACTGATCAGAATGTAAATGTGTACCTTGAAATGCAATGTAAGTTGCTTTGGATGAAAGCGTCTGCCAAATGCATAAATTGTTTTAAGGTGCAAAGACCAATTGGTGCTGGTGATGCCACAGCGCTCAATGGGATTCGTCTTCACTGTGTCGATCTGTCCAAAGGACCATCAGACTCAAAGGAGAACACCACAATTGAGTCCGACGTAGGAAAGTAATGGACTCAAATTATTAACAATTCTTGCATTAAGTGTTTGAGCTAGATAAATAAATTGAGTTTTTGTTTTTTTTGTTTGTTTTTTTGGACAATGATTGATTTGATCAGGCAACATCTGTGTGTTTCTTCAGCTGGGGTGAGTGGACAGATATCCAATGGTGTCATTCTGGAGTCTTGAAATCTTTCCAGCTGAGAGTTGAATCTCCCCAAGGAAATGGAGATGATACAGCCGCAAACAACATCAGGTGAGTGTGTGGGTAAGAGATGTTATAACTTATAGCACCAGTGTATACCTCTTACACCATTTCTTACCCATCAAGGTTTTATTTTACTATTTAAGGACTCAGTTTTCCCCCATCAATAGTTTAGTTAATTTCATGTGACTGACATTCAATCCAACAGCACAATTAGATATTTTATTATAATATTGTCACATCTGAATTGTTTCCAGGTTCACCTGCACTGGAGGTGATGTGCTGGAGGGTAATGGCACAAACCGGGGCAACTGGGGCAAATGGAGTCCAAAGTGTCTTGGAAAAGGAATCTGCGGCATACAGACCCGGGTAGAACCGCCACAGGGAAGTGGAGACGACACCGCTCTCAATGACGTGCGCATGTTCTGCTGTGATTAAGGTGATGTGATCGCAATCAAAAACTCAGACTGACACACTGCAGATCAACTAAATGTTTATTCTTTCAGGTGTAGGAGGATGATGGCAAGAAGACCAAATGGATGGTAATTATTGATCATCATACTATGATAAACGTACTTGTTTTTCTTTTCTTTTTTAAGGATAATGCAAAGTCAGCTGGTCACTATCACAAACTAAAGTCTAACCAGATGATCGGGACATTTACATCCCGCCTTTTATTGGTGTTGAAATTATTTTATTCTTTCTTGTAGGTTATTGATTCTTCTGACGACTCCTGAACTTCTGCTGAAATGGTTGTCAAATACCAGCAATAAAGACTTCCTAAACAGAACCTTGTAGTTTTGCATTGTTTTGCACAACACTTTACATCAGATCGTTCTCTACATTGAATGCTAAATGAGTCACTTTAGACCATCTGCACTAAATTGTCTTATTCGTTCATTCATTCCCTGAGAATGACCAGCGTAATCTACAGGAACACTACATTAAATTAAAGTGTAATTGTCAATCTGGTTACCCTACATTTTTTGCCTTTCTAAAGATATAATTATATCCATATGTTTTTTTTTTTGTTTTTTTTTTAGCTAAAATGGCACAATGTTGTGTATTCAGAAAATGATTTGATGCAAAACAAATTCAAACCTTATTTTAATACTTTAATATTTGAGAAGATTGCCAGAATTAAGAAGCAGTTATGTTATATCTTAGTTTTTATGTTTGGATGGGTGTTTCAGGTCTGTGCCTCAGTTTTCTGTTTCAGTTAGTCTCCTAGGTAAGTTACAAATGGTTTAAGTTGTCACAGGTTTTTCCCTTTTTTTTTTAAGTTCAGTGTCAGTTCTACTTTGCGTTTTAAGTTAGTTGTCCTGTTTCTGAGTATCTTTTTGTTAATAAAACAAAGACTGCTGTATTTAGAGCCTTTTCTCCTCATTGCAACCAACTCCTATTCATAATGTTCTAATCAGCGATCTTGGTTGAATTTATTGTGGAGTTCAAGGTCATGAAGATGCATCCAGCTTGCAAATGCAAGGCCTTGAGAAGGATTTCGTAAACTTGGAACTTGCGTTAATTAAGAAGATTAGAATCTAACTTCTGTGGTAAACGACAGAAGAGTTGATTGCCTCTTTGGACACTGATACGTCATTAAATCCGTCATTAGTGTTTTGAGGCTTCAGGATCCAGATCAGATGGAGCACCTGTGCCTAGACACGACCACAACACAAGATGTAATCAGCCGTATCCAGATCAGATGGAGGACCTGTGCCTAGACACGACCACAACACAGGATGTAGTCAGCCGGATCCAGGCCGCATCCAGATCAGATGAAGGACCTAGACACAACCACAACACATGGTGTAGTCAGCCGGATGTGATATTAACCCCAAGGGTTTTTTTATTCTCCATTCTGTCACTGATGGAGTTTTGGTTCCTTGCCACTGTCGCCTTTTTCACCTTTGTCGCCATTGGCTCTTGGCTTGCTAAGTTGGGGACATTTAATATTCAACAATATTATTGATCTGCCTGCATTTATATGAGAACTGAACTGAGCTCTTACTCATTTTATTTCTTTCTGTTTTGTGATTTTTCATAAGCATCCTCAGGAGGAAACAGAAGAAACTGCCATGATGGGAAGCGACGAGTCGTTACAGAGGTCAGGAGAGTCATGTGATCTCAGTAAAGCAGCGTTGCTCTCGTCTGTTGCTGTTCATTGTTGTTCTTTTGTCTGTTTTCTCAGAGCTCTTCATCATCTGGACAGAATGAAAACACCCGTGGACGACATGAACGAGAGGAAGGCCAGAGCAGAGGATGATGGGACAGATTGTAAACATACTCCTGCAGCGAATATCAAGAAGCAGTTATGAATCAGAAATCAAAGATTGTTATTGTGCTACACACACAGATGCTTCATGGATCATATTTGCTTAAAGGTTCAATTTCTGCCTCACAGTATCTAAAACCTCATGAAAGTTTAAAAGTAACTGAACTATCAAGCAAAGCTGTTACTTGCTTTTACTGGCGATGAGCAGCTTTCAACCCAATCAGTGTTTAAAGTGTGTTTATGTTCAGGTCAATGACTTGCACAATCATTTAGTTTTGTCTTGATCACTTGCTGGAACAATAATATTGATAAGCACTGATTCTTTTGCTAACCGAGTGTGTTCTGTGTGTTTATTTCTTCCTAACCCTATGACTTCAGAAGTTGAATTGTGTGAAAATACATTTATGACACTTAAACACTGCCTGTATTCTCTTGAACAAAAATACATGGGTTTGAAACGACATGACAGTCAATGAATGGTGACAGAATGATCTTCTAACTGATCGTTTCCTTTATCAGTGGTTTCCTTGCAATCACTGTTGTGTAGTTGAGGAAATGTGAATGCAAGTAAACCTGTAAGAAACTGCCTGACATGTGTTTTAAAGTTGGTCTAATATTCTCTGTGTTGCAATGCATTCTTAATACACACACATAATATGTGACCCTGGACCACAAACCCAGTCACATGGGTCAATTTTTTTAAATTGAGATGTATGCATCATCTGAAAGCTGAATAAATAAGCTTTCCATTGATGTATTGTCTTTCGATGCAGCCTTAGATAGTGTTCTAAGTAGTAGTCTTCTTTAGCCATCTTCTTCCTCGTCAAATTTCTGTCGCTCTACATGGTATAATTGAAACGATTGGCTATGAGCTATGTACAGGCGCATTTGATAGACATTCATAGCGCCCAATAAACAGCTCTGAGCATTCGTAAACCACGCCTCAAATACGAGAAAATAAACATGTGGTTCCCAGACCACGTCTCAATGAGAAAGAGGTCTGACGTTAGCCAGACTACTATTTTACAGCAAAAACTTTATAATCTATCCAAAACTAGTCAACGAAATGTTATCTTTCATATTTCGTCTGTAACATATCGTTTTTATGATATATTAGGGCATATAAATGTTAATTTGCAGTTTAATACGTTGCTCATACAAATACATTTTATTTCAACATTTCAGTCGATTTTTACTCCTCTCAGTATAGCAATATAGTTTGGTAAAAGCTAAACTAGTAGATGTGTTCATGTAAAAATAACATGTTTACTAATGTAAGTGCCTGTAAACATCAGCGCGAATTTGTGCCGTTCATTCATTCACACACAGAAAGGCGATTCAAATTTAAACAGTCTTTTTGCGATTTACAGACACTATTCCATATTGCGATTAGAACAAAGCTCTTAAGAATAAAGAACTTACTATTCACAATCCTCAGTTGGATCCGTTGCTGCTCGAAATGAAACTAAACCAGCACTTCTGTGGTACATTTTCCATTAGATAATTAGATAATTTAATAGTAGACACTTAAATGATTATAAAGATATATTGCTCATACCTGGGTAAATAGTATTCGCTGAGTTTTGTTTAAGTTTAGAGACGTGCTCCATAAAAAAAGTTAGGAGAGGGAGAAAGCACACCCTGTTTATTTTCGATTGAAAGTGGACACATAAAAAAGAAGATATTGTACAGTTTATTTTTTCATATTTCTTAAGTCTGTATGACCATAAATGATGGAGTATTTTAAGTCTATTTTGCTGGCATGTCTATTACGCGCCGGCGCGTTTGCCGACCCCAGAGGGTTAAGCATCTCTTCTTGAGAGACACAGATATAGCTTCAGTAGTAGGAGAGATCAATATATCAAAGAAAATACAGAAATGATCAGACAGTGCTACATCCTTAATAACAATCGATGAAATGTTTAGACCCTTACTGATAAGTACATCTAGAGTGTGTTCACAATTGTGTGTGGGTCCGTGTACATGTTGATTCAGATCAAAACTGTTATGATTTCTTTTGCCATATTGGTTTCTGCATTATCTATGTGAATATTAAAATCCCCAGCAATAGCAAAACAGTCCAAGTCTGAGGAAATTGTTGATAACAGTTCTGTAAAGTATTTTGGAGTCCTTTAAATATAATAAGTAAAATGCGTGGAGAACCTTTTAACACAATACCCAGATAATCGAAAGACGGTAATTCCCAAATGATACTTGCTTACATTGATAGACATCTTTAATTGAGCAGCTACACCCCCACCTCTCCTACCCGCTCTGCAGACACTCATAAAAGTAAAGTTAGGAGGGGCTGTTTCATGAAGACTGTTGCACTGCAGCTGTCTTCTAGCCACGTTTCATTTAGAAGCATAAAATCCAGGTTGTTTGTGGTTAAGTCGTTGACTAGAAGTGATTTATTTTGAAGTGATTGGATGTTCAATGTGCTAACTTGACATTTTTCTTTTTTTCCTCCACAGCAATCTTAGTTTGACACGGAATAGGCAGCAGATTAGACTGGTTTGCTGTACGGCTCAAGAAGACTTTCTAGCATGTAACATAACAGAAATAGAGAAAGATACAGGAACTGGCTTCCCGCTTGTTCTGTAAACATTTGAGAAAGTTACTGTTACATAGCGGGGACCCGACATATCTCTGAGTGCTGGTATCAGTTGTTTTTGGTTCACCTAGAGCAGATGGAGGAGGGTGTGGAACCTGGCGTTGTGGCAGAGGCCGAAGAGCTCTCACAGGACGAGCTGGGCCCGCAGGCTTTCGTCCCTTTTTGGTTGATATCTGGGGCCTCTTATTTCCAGCATACAGCAGTTCCTCCAATTTCTCAGAGAAGCTCAGAAGTGGGGAAGCTGGAGAAAGGAATAATGTGTCTGGTGAAGAGGGGCTGTTGCTCTGGTGTTACCGGAGGCTGTGATGTGTTGTCCTGGTTTTCCTGGCTGTTTTCAGGGGAGTCGTCCTTGGGTGCTGAAACTTCAATAACTTCTAATCCGTCACAGTATGTCTGTGGTGAGCTCTGTGGGCAGGTCTCAGCTGAGATTGTGTCCGTGAGCAGAGGTTATTGTGGCTGCGTGGTGTTATCATTGTCCTTGTGTGCCATGTCAACCGCATATCCATTCAGGTGCCGAAGTGAAGTCCTGTGTTCATTTATACTCTTTCCAGGTGTGCGTGTGACATTCAGGTTGAGTGGATTGGCACGCACTGCTGACGGATGATGGAGGGAGAAGTAAATGTTGTCCTTTAGCACTCTTGCACCAAGTTTGTTTGGGTGGAGGCCATCCTGTTTAAACAGTTGTCTCTGACTTCAGAAAAGACTGAAGTTGTCAAGTTTACTCGTTTTAAGTTGCAGGTTTTTTGCAGCCAAGCATTAAGCCCAAGCAACCGTGAAAACCGATTTGTTCCTCTTGCTGGAATTGGTCCACTTATGAACGTCTGAACATTCAGTCTTCTAATTGTTTCAAAAAGTTCATTGAAGTGAATGACATGAATGATAAGTCGATTTGCAGTCTTATGTTTCATCAGAATGTTCTGAAGTTCCCTCTTTACATGAGAAATTGTTGCTTGTGGAAGGCAGCACGTAGTTGTATCCCTGCTGCTAATGTTTCTGATTATGGTGTCCCCCACTATCAGAGTCCTGTGCTCGGCTGCTCTCTGAGCTGAGAGCCGCTGTCTGCTCGACCTTGAGCGCCAGTTACCATCAGTTTTAGCTACTGGCTGACTCGGTTTGTGTTCAATCACATTCATCTCGTTTGGGGATTCCTCATCTACATTCATTAGTACTTCATATCTGTTCTCAAGATGTATAGGCGGTGGTAGGAAACTGTATGCTGAGGGCGTCCATGACAAAGCTTTGTTGTGTGTTCCATCTGGTTTGGTAGACCCGCAAGTAACTTTGTTTCAAGAACTGCAATCCTCTGTAAAAGTCTTTGGCAGTTTGTGCAGCAAGTAGATTCTTAAACTAAAAGAGGCATTTTCTTTCTTATCCTTTTGAATGTAGGCAGCTGTGTTTTCCCTTCTCCGGAATGTAAGCTGATTGCAGTGGGAGTCTGGTCGGATAGGAAATCCACTTTTGTAGTAATCTTCCAGTCACAAAAGTTTATAGTTGATGCCAAGTGATTTAGCACTGTGCTGATTTGCTGAAGTTAAAATTAGGAGATAAAATATAAGGGCGATATAGCAAAATGCGGAGCAGTAAGCAAGAGTGTCTGAACCGTAGCTAAGCAGGAAGCAGTAATTAACTTTCCTGCAGTAATTACGTAGCATTGCCTTTGCTGCTAATGCTACGACTCTTATAGTTTGCAATGTGTTCCTTCATTGGTATGTTCCTCATTTTGCTTTTCTCCTCTGACAACACATTTTTCCATTTTGATTGATAAATTAAAAACAAACAAACAAACAACAACAAAAAAAAAATCGCTATTGATACTATTGGAATTCTGCCAAAGCGTGCGCTTAAGTGTTCGTTAATTGTGTTGCTTCAGTACATAGTAGGTCTGCACATTTCTGAAAATAATTTATGATCACCAAAATGTTTGATGTGACAAAAACCATTATAGTTCAAAATGTTATTAAATTAATAGGAACAAAAGTCCCTACTTATTTTTACATTATTTTTCAATAATTATTTTTACATTAGGCTACTGAAAGGGAACGTGACCGACTGGAAGAGAACGAAGGTTACACACTGCAAAAAATGAATCATGGGTCTTTTCATTTATTATATAATTTAAATTTTTCATTAAAAAAATAAAGGTGATAAGTTAAAATATTGTGAATATTTTATTAAGAAAATTGTGGTTTAGTGTTGTATAGAAAATATTGAGAACATTTCACTAACCAAGAGATACATTTTCCTATTTTTTTTTTTTTTAATTTTTTTTTTTTTAAGGAAATATATTTGAGGTTTGAACTGAGGAACTGATTAAGCTGATAAAATACAGGGAAAACGGCTTCCTATTTATTTTAAGATAATTAGTTAAATTATGCGGTTTTATTTAGAGACACCATTGTTAGTTCCCAGCATGCTTTCCACATGGCTGGAAATGGAGAGTAAATATTGAAATTAAGCGTTATTTTATGTGTTTTTGAGTAAAGGGAAACATCTGTTAATGTTTAATGTTCAGTTTTATTTGACATTTGAAAGAGTTTCTATTATGTTGAAGTTTTGATCGTTTCCATCGTTATTAGGTTGTGAATAACTGCGTGTATAAATTCTTTGAAGCATGTTGCTTTGTTCATTGAGCAATAATTTGCTAGATACAGTAAAGATTGTTGCTATGCTAGTATGCAGTCTTGTATTTATACAATATAACTCGAAGTCAAATTTAAATAGGTCATCTTTGATTTATAGAATTATGAGAAACTTAAAATAATAAAGCTTCACTGAAAATATGAAACACATTGTGTCACAGACTAAAAAAATTAGGGGATTTTACATGATTTATTCAGGTAGATTCCATGAAAAAAGATCAAGCCGAAACTAATCAAACATATCCTCCTGGGACCCAAGAATAGACTTTTGTCCACTGTAGTGGACATTATATTTTAGTGAATTTCTCTGACATCATACATGTCACATGACACAACCTGGGTGTCCTGTAAAGACTCAGAGATACCAAATGTTTGGAGGTTTCACCATGAAAACAACTTCTCCTTTGTCTTTAAAAATGTCTGACATTAATTTAGTGATCAAATGTAGCCTTCTTATGGAAATATGATAATATATTGTAATTATAATTTAAATTGGACTACTTTTCAAATTGTATTTCATAAAACAACATCTCAGGAAAATGTTAAGGGGTTTCAAATAAAAAAATTACTTTCTGTTACAGAACAGGGCATTGATTTCATACGTGTCCACTGTAGAGGACACCAGGACTTAAATCATGTTTATCAGGCATTTTGTGAGACACAACAAGTGAATATGGAAATAAATTATACATCAATATTCCTATGAAATATTAGATATTATTATTAAAATGTTGCCAATTATTACTCCAATTATTACACTTCTTTTTTCATTAAATGTTGCTCCAAGAACACATTAATGTGCAAATTAGATACAGTTTATATATACATTGCATTGAATGGGAATATTAATTTATGGACATTTTACCCACATATTGCATAAAGTAAAATGGTGTATCGATTCATTCCGTTATTTCTTTCATAACATAGTTGAGAATCATCTTTATACAAATTTTGGTTGAAAAAATCCTGAAACCCCCAAATTTATTGGTGATTGAAAAAAAATCCCATTGTTTTTGCCTATACATATAATTTCATGTCATTTTATTTTTTAAACAACTTAGTCCTGGCGTCCACTACAGAGGACATAGCATAACGTATGAATAAAATATTATTTTTCAAAAATGTTTTTTTACCATTTGTTTATTGTGCTCTAAACAGTGTGATGACATGGAAAAAAAATAAATTCAAAAAACTTTTCTTTTCTGGGTCCCAGGAGGATATCACGTGTAATATTGTTACCATTTTTTAAGCACATAAATTTTTTTTACAGTGTTATGAAGTTATACCGACGCGTTAGGAAGCGTGTATGAATTACCCGTCTGTGCATCTCTCAAAAGTGTTCGGCAGCAGCGTCTCTGATAGCGAAACTGAAATAACTAATACATCTTATAGTTGTTAAAAGTACAGTAAGTAAAAATGTATAGATCAATTGATTTTTTTTCATTAACAAATTAATTGACATGAAAAAAATAAATATACAGAATAATTTATTTTTATTTCATTTACAAATTATAACTTGCATAAAAATAAATAATGTTTATAGAACGATTTTGTTTAATTTACAAATTTGTATTTACATAACCAAAATTGTATTTCTACCAATCCCTTAAGAAGAGAAAACAGTCTGTCTATTCTCTCTCTGCTCTCCTCTAAACAAATATTTTTTTATTATATACAAATAATGCACCATGTTTCCTTCTGGAGCAATAGTGTATGTTTGAACCTTTTGTAATACTTGCGTATGAGTCTCTCAATTGTCCTCAGTGTGAAAAGATGGATCTCAAAACCACACAGTCAGTCACTGCTGGAAAGGGTTCAAATATGCAAAAGAAGCAAGAATTTGCAAGAGGATTTCTGAAGAACTGCTCAGAACAAACAAAGGTCTCATTAACAACCATCATAAAACATCACAACCATTGTGGATCATCCAGGTAACGACACAGTAAATCAATACATAAACTTCTGAATGGGATCATTTTTATAAATTCTTTTAGACTATGTAAACATCTTTTATTTAAAATATCCCTCAATAAAGAAGTTGCTCTGAATAAATGGGCTAAAGTTCTTCTGATAGTTCAGTGTCTGTCTTGTCTTTGCTCTCAGAGGCGTCTGTACCCTGCTGGTGCTTCTAACACATGATGCACGTCACTATTTTACTTATAAACTCTTCTTTCATACCTAAATATGAGCTTTTGATATCTGCTTATTTGTGTTGCATCTGTTGCATTTTTAAATTCAGATTTCAATGTGTCTGTGTCTGATCAGGACCACAATGTCTCAGGTGAGGTAAATACAGCAACCAGAAAATTTTAATTCTGTTTTGTGTAGAGAATGAAAATAGCATAAAAGTCTAGGCTGCACCAGTAACTGATCTTCACTGTGCTTCTTTGTTTTGGATGCAAATTACAAAAGACCAGTTTGATGCACTTCACAGCCAGCATGGTTTCTCAGTTCTTTCCCAAAAAACAACACAGGTTGTGCACTTTGTGTCGTCCACTGGATTCAAGGTCTCATTTGTGTAAGTTTCTTTTCATACGTTGAAAGTAAAAAAAAAAAAAAAAAAAAAAAAAAAAAATCTTACATAAAACATCCATGAAACCTTTACATTGTGCAAAAGGTTATTTATAGTGGAGGTTATTAAAATTATTAACTCTTTCCCAGACATTGAAATTTCCAGCTTTCTGTGTTTGCACTGTTACATGGTTTGGGTGCTATGACACATCTTCTGAAAGAGGAATTAATCTCCTGATAAAAAGACAAGTGAAGATGATGCAGAAACAAGTGATAGCATATGTAATCAGATGCATTATGTAATATAATGCAATCAACAACAATAAACAGCATATAAATCAAAACTGCCTAATGTTACTGAATGAAATGTTGAACCAGGATGAGCTTTAGGACTGTGAAGCTTTGAGGGTGTTGATGGACTCCATCTCTTCCACTCCAAACACTTTTTTCTGTTTCTTGTGATATATTGCATGTTCAGATATTCATACAACAAAATATTCTGGGGCCATGAAATGATCAAAAATGCTGGCGGTGGCTGGCAACTTTCTTTTTTTTTCAACACTGGTGAGAAAAAGGTCAAATGTTTTTCAAACTAAGAAAAAACTGGATCACTGAAAGGTTCTTTGGAGAAGAAAAATGCTTACATCACTGTCAAAACCCTCTTTGGGAACATTTAATTTTAATAATGTATATATTTATACTACGTGTAATGCATCCTTATTACACTTGATTTCATATTCTACAGTCAAAGATTGTATAATGAGACGGACAACAAATAGATATTTTCTTTATAGGCCTGCATTAAGACTTCTTTGCAACCATTGATGACATTTTAGCAATCAAAATGTTGCTAAACAAAATATGCTAAACATTACTAAATATTCGACATTGAAAATGAAACCCTTTTTACTTCCATAACGCTGCATATTTCTGAGTGAAACTGAATGAAAGGCAAGAATTTTTGCATCTGCAAATGATTTATACATTTAGAAAACACTTTTATCCAAAGTTACTTACAAATGAGTGACCTAACAAACATTTTATTATAAGAATTAACAATATTTGCAGTACGCCAAGTCTCAAGTATAAGATAGATTATAAGATAAAGCAGAAGTTAAATGCAGAGAATTATAGGAAGTTCAGTTGATAATGGTTGTGGTTTAGTTTTCTCTTAGAAGAAGTGTGACTTCAGCATTGTTTGAAAGCTGTTTTTTTGTTGGCCTTAAATAGTATAATTCTCTGCTCTGAACCAAGTGTGTCTTACATCTGATCTCACTGTTAAAACTGTTCATTTTTACTCCATCTGAATTTTCTTTCCTCTAAAGTTAAAGTGACGCACTGGATTGGTCTTAATGATTTGGACACTGAGGGACACTGGGTCTGGGTGAACAACAGCCACTAAATGATTCAGCAGAGTAAGAGCTTCATTCATGTTTAAAATACAACCTTTGCTTGGAAAAACAACCAATACTAGTTGTAGTTTGTTTTTTGGTTCTGCAGATTCTAGATAAAGCGAGAGAATGTCAGAGAGCCTGATATCTGGACTAAATTCTCTAATTCAAAGAAAGAAAAGATTATTTTCTCTCTAAGAAAACATTTGTGTGTGAAGCTGCAGTGGAACATTCATTATGTTTTCATCACTTTGAATGGAAAAAAATGCATAGAACCAGTTCATTTGTAATACAGAGTGTATTACAAATGAACTGGTTCTATGCATTTATTTCCGTTCGAATGGAGTTAAATGACATCTATGTTTTCAGTATTAATGGTATATCAGTGTATTATTCTCAGATATACCATTAATACTGAAAACATATGTCAAGGTGCCAGACATGATTAAATATATTGCTGTTCATTTAAAATGAAGATACTATTGTATTAGTCTCTTTTAAATGAATATAAGATTTCTATAAAGACACTTATTTAGAGATGTGGTATGAATAAAACAAGCACTAATGTTTTAAACTGCAAGCTGGCACATTCTCATATAACCAGTTCAGAATCACTGAATCAAAGATATGATTTGTTTACCTTTTATGTTATCTTCAGTGAGAGTTTGTTGTAATATTTCGGTATTATTATAATTTTTCAATATTATTAAATATATTCTATCTATTTTAAAAAAGTAAGTTAATTTTGAAGGCTAAAATAACATATTCACACACATTAAGTCAGTTTTCAAAAATAAAAATAAAAACCTTAAAGGTTACTCCAGGAACCTTCTTAAATACAACCTTGGGAAAAAGTTAGTATAATATAGTCTCAGCAAAAAAAGAAATGTCCTCTCTGTCACACTTGTTCTGTGTTGCTCTGTCACCAGTCACATGTCTGTCTTGTTCATTTTTCTCGCCTGTCGTTATCAGTTCAGTTAAATCACCTGTCCTGTTAATTATCCTCATCTGTTTCACCTGTTTCTGTTTCATCAGTGTGTATTTAGTTCCTTCTGTTCAGTTAGTCTTTGTCTGTTCTTGTCTATGTTAAGTGGTTTTTGGTGTAATGTAATCGTGCCTATCTGTACCTGTGGAATACCTATTGTGAGTAAAAGTTTAAATTGGAATCTTTTGCCTTCATCATCTTACACCATACAGTGACAGAAGAATGGACCAATTAAAATTTTTAAATGGAGGACTGTTTATATCAAAACGGTCGTTCTCTGGAAGAGTATGTAAAGGTCTACATCCACCTTTATCAAGACGTGAGCTGGAATGAAGATTCTCTTAAACAGCAGTTCTGGAGCGGGATGGATGATCTACTCGCCCAGATGCTGCTGTTGGGAGACATTCACCTGCATTTGTTGAATTCATCAACCGCACCTTATGGGTGTGTGGATCCTACTCATAGACTGTAAAAAAAGATGGACGACGCCCCTTCGCTCTCTTCCATTGATGAGAACTGAAGCCGCCAGTGTGCCGATATGGCGCTGACATATTGGAACTTGAGTCTGCGCAGTAGCGATCTCGGGACCAGACCTGCGCAGTCGTGAGCAGGAAGTAAAGCCGCGAAATCAACGCTCCGCCCTCACTCTCGTCGGGAGAGTGCATTCTGCACACTTTTTTAAAAATTGATTGCAGTACGACAAGAGGCTTGTTAAAATAAAGTAAATACAATCTCCTCAGTCCTCCTAAGATCCCGAAAAAAATGTCTGTTGGTGCTCAGAGAACCTGTCAATCACAGCTGTCAATCATGACGTTACACCACCGCATCACGTAACTAACTAAAAAGCAACTTATTTTTGAAACAGACACTTGATGTTGCATCAGCGTGATAAAAACGACAGAAAGTGAAAGAAACCACCTTTAGAAAAAAGAGATTTGAAGTGTAATTTAATTGTTTAGTTGGTCTCGCGTCCCGTTGAATAACACGGGGAGGCGGGGCTTATGACCTATACTAGGACCAGTCACTGGGCGGCGATCGAGACGTTTTGGCTTCACTTTTCAGGGCTTGTGCGGCACGCTTGATCCTACCTCACTGTGGGAACCGCTGAAAACATACCTGACCAGCTTGATCCTCACGTCACGCCTGCCGATCCAGTGTCTCCGTACAAGATGGCCGCCGCCCAGCCAGTGTCTCCGTACAAGATGGCCGCCACCCAGCCAGTGTCTCCAGACAAGATGGCCGCTGCCGAGCCTGCACTTCACGTCAGTCCTGCCAAGCCTCCGCATCATGTCATGCCCGCCGAGCCAGAGACTGTTAACGGCATACCCGCTGAGCTTCCTTCGCCACTGGTCCCGTCCAGCCCCAAGCTTCCTTCGCCACTGGTCCCGTCCAGCCCCGAGCTTCCTTCGCCGCTGGTCCCGTCCAGCCCAGAGACTTTTTCGCAGCTGGTCCCGTCCAGCCCCGAGCTTCCTTCGCCGCTGGTCCCGTCCAGCCAAGAGACTTTTTCGCAGCTGGTCCCGTCCAGCCCCGAGCTTCCTTCGCCGCTGGTCCCGTCCAGCCCAGAGACTTTTTCGCCGCTGGTACCGTCCAGCCCAGAGACTTTTTCGCCGCTGGTACCGTCCAGCCCAGAGACTTTTTCGCCGCTGGTACCGTCCAGCCCCGAGCTTCCTTCGCCGCTGGTCCCGTCCAGCCCAGAGACTTTTTCGCCGCTGGTCCCGTCCAGCCCCAAGCTTTCTTCGCCTCTGGTCCCGTCCAGCCCAGAGACTTTTTTCCCCCCGCTGGTCCCGTCCAGCCCAGAGACTTTTTTTCCCGCTGGTCCCCTCCAGCCCAGAGACTTTTTTTCCCCCGCAGCCCTGAGCCTGTCACCACCCCAGAGCCTGAACTCCCAACCAGCCTCTCTCTCCCACCTCCTCTCATCTGCCTTCTCTCAACCCTTCCTCCACCACTACCTGGCAACCCCTCTGCTCCTCTATCCACCTTTGAGGAGGTGGAGTCGCCGTGGGTCTGCCTTCCACCAACTCCACCAGGGTCAGTGGATCCCTGGTCTCTGCCTCCGACCTCCTCTACTTGGACTCTGCTTCAATCTGCCAGTACATTACCTCCACCATGGCTCTTACCTCCCTCACCTCCGCCATGGCCCATCAGCCCACCAGCTCCACCAGGCTCCCTCGTCCCCCCAATTCCGTCTTGGTCATCGCCCTGCCCTTGCCTCAGGACTCCTTTTCTCTGGCTTCGCCTCGTCCATCCATCCCTCTAGCTCTGTTGGGCTCCTCACTCCCTCCGTCTTCACCTTGGTCCTCGGTCACTCAGGCTCCGCCGTGGTCTTCTGGATCCCTGCCTGATCCTCGGTCACCAGAGCCGTCGATGTTGCCATGTCCTCCCAGTCAGCATCACCCATTCTCTACGGCTCCACCCTGGTCTCCTCAACCACCTGCCTCGCCTCCATCAGTTGGCCCCCTGGAGTCGTCAGCCCTGCCTCCACCATGGCTCCGCCTGCACAGCCTGATCCGCCCTGGCTGCCTGCTTCGTTTGCTCCGTCTTGGTCCCTCTTCGGCGTGAGGTCGCGCCTTCCGGAGAGGGGGAGTAATGTCACACTTGTTTTGTGTTGCTCTGTCACCTGTCACATGTCTGTCTTGTTCAGTTTTCTCACCTGTCGTTATCAGTTCAGTAATCACCTGTCCTGTTAATTATCATCATCATCATCATCATCATCTGTCTCCCCTGTTTCTGTTTCATCAGTGTGTGTATTTAGTTCCTTCTGTTCAGTTAGTCTTTGTCCGTTCTTGTCTGTTAAGTGGTTTTTGGTGTAATGTAATCCTGCCTGTCTGTACCTGTGGAATACCTATTGTGAGTAAAAGTTTAAATTGGAATCTTCTGCCTTCATGTTTTTCTTCATCTTACACAATACCGTGACACCCTCACTTTCAAATCCTTTTTTCCCATCAAATTTCAATTTCATTTCAAAATAATGAGTCTCTGAACAAACCGGAGGGGTCATGCAAGCTTCTTCATGACTACAATTAAACCTAGAACGTTTTACCAGTCTTACTACTTTATTCTCTTGAATCCTTTTTAATCCTTTAATTATTCCGATCAATGCACTCACTTCTCTCTTCCAGCTAATTAGGTGCCAAGACCTATATATCTATAATCAAAAGTTGTAAGTGTTCTGCAATCTTCAATTTTTTTTATGAAGTTAAAGCAGGAGATAAAAACTAATACAAACGTTTTGGCTGTCTAAATATTAGTTGCTAGATGTGTTCTTCAGAGTCATTACTTCATTATTTCCTGTCTGTATAAATATGAATGACATTATGTGACTTCCTTATTCTGAACAAACTCGAGCAGCACTGAAGTCTCAGCGGACACGTCTTCTGTCAGGCTCATGAAATGGATTCAATCTATGAAAATACTGACTTCAAACTTTCAACAGTTTCTTCAGATGAAAAACGCTCTCAACACAAAGGTAAGGCTGGGGATATCATCAATATTCATTCAAATTTATTTTTCTAATATTTAGCACCGCAGTTACTGTGTAAGTTTTTTTTTTTGTTCATTCAACCATTACACATTTGTCAGATGTTTTTGTCCAAAGCGGCTTACATTATAATACAATCAAGGTATACATTTTATCCATTAATGTGTTCCCTGGGAATCATTTAAATCTCATATTGTGTGTGGAGTCAATATGATCACAATCGACTATTCCTTAGTTAAAATAACAGGGTTCCCTTCATCTCAGCATAAGATTTTGTGACTTTTTCTACATTTTCTATCTATACACACCAAGGTTATGGTTTTGCATTTTTAAATTAGTTTTTATTTTAATATAATTTTCAATTTTGCTTTAAATTTCAGTTTAGTTTTAGTTTTAGTAAGTTTCATTAATGGTTTTGTTAGTTTTAGTTTAATTTTTATTTTGTAAACACATTTCTATTTAGTTTTTATTCATTTAGCTTCAGTTTTAGTTTTAGAAAATTAGTTTAGCAGAGCTAACAGAACACTTCCAGTGTAGACCAAAGCAAGACATTTAATTTAAGCTAAATGTAATGTTTGCACAGTTAACTTCTGTGCAGACATCTTAAAGCTACACTGTGTGATTTTTACCCCCATCTAGCGGTGAAATTGTATATGACTACCCAGTGAATATTTGTTTCTGTTCCTCTCAATTCCGAGGGCGTTTTAACTCCTACGGTGGCCGTATTATTCCAAGATTAACATGGCTTCCAGTTATCGACTTCGTCCATGACAATAATAAACAATACGTCTAAAATGAATAAAACTACAGGACAGATGTCAGGAGGTAAACGTCACCCTTGGAATCGGCTATCCCAGCATAATCAGATTAGGCTAATGTTACAATGTGTACAAAGTAAAAGCAATTAAAAATAACTAAAATTTACCTTGTCCTTTTTTTATATATAGCTTAAAAAATTGCGCCTTTAAAACTATTCATCACCTGTGATCCGTCGCAGCCATAGACTGTAAAAAAAAATATTTTTTATGCAGCACAGATTTATGTTACAAGGTAAACAATACTTTTTCACCATTGACGTGAGGATGAAGTTATACTAGAGGTCGTTCTGGCGTTATGCACAACCATGACAAGCAACTATAAAACTTCGAATTTACACAAATGAATTACAACAGGCTGAATTACCTGTGGAGAAGAAAGCAGGCAACCTCGGTGTCCGATTTAAATCTTTTCTCCTCATGAGCTCTTTCCATCTGGGAAAAGTTACTCCAATATTGTCTATGGTCTTGCTGATTTGTCTGTCGCGTTGACGTTTTAATTCTCTCTTTCAAGTGTGAGTACGCACGCACGCACACACACACACACCACACTATCTTTCAAATCTGCCGGCACTCGCGAGCTCGCGAGTAATCTCCCCCTCGCATTCATTACGGTGTCACTGAGTGAAAAACGCAAAAGGCGAAGCTTGAATTTACAGGTATGTCCCTCTTTGGCTAATGTAGTTTTAAGATGGAGGGGCAACATGGCGACCGGCATTCGAACCCCTCACCCGTATGTACTTTCAATGGCAGATTATAAACTTAAGAGAATACTTTATTACTTGAAAGAAGTAAATATACATTAATGAGCACTTATATTTTTGAAAGAACTAAGTGTTTTTTGCTAATGTTACACTTTTAGGAATGAAGCGATGTCACTTCCTGGGGCAACAAATTTATTCATCTGTATAAAACACATAGAAACACTGTTCAAACAAGGAGCACATTTCTCTGCACTTGCGCGCTTCATCTCGTGCTGAAAACTACTTCTATGCTCTTATTCTGTGATACCTTTACAAATTATCATAAACAATCACATGTCTGATAGTGCAAATGTCTAAACTGGTACGTAACACTAGGCGCATTACTCTTTATACAATACTCAATTCTCAAGAAATACATGCTCTAAATACATAAACATATTAACATAGATCTAAACATGTGCCGTGCCTGCTATAAAACGACATAAAAGGAAAGGTCTGATGAATACCATCATTAAAGTATTACAAACTCACTTTTTAAAATGAATACAAGTGAATCATTAAACATAACCATGAAAATAGCATTTGGAATTAGTAAACAGTAGATATTCAGATCTCAGTAATAGTTAGTCTACATTCACATTACTCTAGCATTGATAACTGCACACATATTTTAATACTCTTTCATATCACTGTTTAAATTATCTTTTAATCCGTTTTTACTCTTTCATGAAATATGCTAATGAACTGACTATATCATGAACTATATTTCAACCGTTTAACAGTTACTGTGTTCTCACTATAAACTCACAAAATGATTAATAAAAGTGTTTTACCTCTGAATCTGACTGGAGTTCTTATTTAACAGTACTGAAATAGTTTTTTACATGTAATGGCTGACAAAGTAATGCTAAATGAGGGTAACAGGTCTATGCACGTGGACTAAGAACAGACACGTGTGCCTCGTTAACTCAGACTGCCCAGACACGTCACTACACACGACTCAATAATGTTCGTACACATCTATTTGGTTAATTATCCCTCGTCACGCACTCACATGTCGAGTATATATCTTTTCAAGCCTTTATTCCTCTGTTTTGCTCACATTAAAAGTTACTAATTTTCCTCTTGAGTTGTTAACACTATCGTCCACCATTTCACGCACGACACTTGTAATCACAGTAAAAACTCAACTTTTCTTCACGTCTCAGGCACGAACTACAGCTCTATAAGAATACAATACTGTTATGAATCTACTAGTATAAAGATTATTGTCAGCTTACCTGTATAAAACACATAGAAACACTGTTCAAACAAGGAGCACATTTCTCTGCACTTGTGCGCTTCATCTCGTGCTGAAAACTACTTCTATGCTGCTAGCTAGTCAGCCACTCATGCGCCGCGCAACTCCCGGGTGCCCCCTGCTGACGACTCCGAGTTTCACCAAATTGAACACAATGCAATAAAGTAATACAAGTAACTAACAATAACTTTAACAATTCGAAATTTAAAGGGGGGGGGGGTGCACTGATATCTGTCCCGTTTTACATTCTTAGTGCTACACTCTCCCCCACAAAATTAAATGTCTCCTGACATTTCTGGGAACAAGTGAACATTTCTTTAGAACACCTCAGCCATCCAAGGCCTCCAGTAACCCTTGGTTTGTGTTACCTGACTCTCTGTTACCTTACAGTCTCTTTTTACCAAGGACGGTTGACCCAATGTATCATAACTCAGTACAACAGGCTGATGTCTCAGTCTCTGGGGTCGCGGTCCTACCGCCTGTCGCTCTCCTAGCGTCCGAACCAGCGGGTCGGCCTCTGATTCAACATTCTCAGACCTGTCAGAACTCACATCAGGTCTCTGAGATTGTAGTGGCACATCCTCTTCGCTATGTAGTGGCACATCCTCTTCGCTATGTAGTGGCACATCCTCTTCGCTATGTAGTGGCACATCCTCTTCGCTATGTAGTGGCACATCCTCTTCGCTATGTAGTGGCACATCCTCTTCGCTATGTAGTGGCACATCCTCTTCACTATGTAGTGGCACATCCTCTTCATGACGCTGAGGACTCTGCTGAGGCTGAAAAGGCTCTGCTAGAGGATTCAGTGAACCCTGTCTTTGCCGTCTCCCTCGGCCAGGTCTGAGATGCCACTGATAGTTGCCACTGTATTCATCGCTGGAGGTATCACTCTGCTCTAGCTGTTGCCGATGCTGTCGTCCTGGCTTGGTTCTTTCCTTTGGAAAGCTCTGGAAGTCCTTCTGTGGCTGACGAATCTCTGCTGGTGGCTGGTCAAGGGGAAGGAAATCACAGGGCAGCAGAAGATTTCTGTGAACCACTCTGTCTCTTCCTTTACCATTTTCTGGACTGATCTCATAAACTGGGCTGCCATCGGCTTTTCTCTCCTTCACCTTGTACACTTGGCCCTCCCAATAGGACTGGATCTTTCCAGGACCCCCTCTGGGAGTTAGGTTTCTGAGGAGAACCCTGTCGCCGGGGTGAAGGTCTCTCCCCTGGACTTTTAAGTCGTAGAGGACTTTTCCCCGAACCGCCCCCTTGACAGCTGTTTTTGCCGCAATCTGGTATGCCTCTTGCATTCTCGTCTTCCAATGACTCACGTAGTCATCATAGGTGTCATGGGCCTCACCTTTTTCCAGATTGAATAAAAGATCAATAGGCAAGCGAGGAGAACGTCCAAAGGTAAGGAAATAAGGCGCGTAACCCGTTGCCTCATTCTTTGTGCAGTTGTACGCGTGGACAACTTTCGCGAGGGACTCCTTCCAATCCTCCTTCTCCTCGTCATCCAAGGTACGCAGCATGGACAACAGGGTACGGTTAAACCTTTCCACCTGCCCGTTACCCTGGGGGTGATATGGTGTTGTGTGCGAGCCCTGGATGCCAGAGAGTTTTTTCAAGCTAGCCATCAGTCTGTTCTCAAACTCTTTGCCCATGTCGTGATGTAGTCTGCTTGGGAACCCGAACTTGAGTGCAAAGTCGTTGAAAATCTTGTCAGCTACTGTTTTGGACGATTTATTTCTTGTCGCGTAGGCCTGCGCAAACCTCGTAAAATGGTCCATGACCACTAATATATACTCATAGCCATGCTTGCATTTCTCCAAATGCAGGAAGTCTATGGAGACGAGCTGGAAGGGATAAGTGGTCTGGATAGGCACCAGAGGTGCACGGCTCTGCTTACTCGGTTTCTTCTTCTTGAGACATTCGCACACATTACTGACAAAATGTTCAACATCTTTGCTCATCTGTGGCCAGTAAAACCGTTCTCGTATCAGGTCAAGTGTCCTTTCGACCCCCAAGTGACCCATGTCCTGGTGCAGTTCTTTAAAGACCAGCGGATGATAAGCTTTGGGGAGCAGCAGTTGTTCTCGACGGGAGGTTCTGCGGCGCAAGACACCATCTGGACCAACTTGAACCTTGAGCCATTGTTTCAGCAGTATGGCCACTGCAGGGTTCTCTGCTTTCACTTCAGTTCTACTTGGCCTCCTGCTCTGTGACTTGTACCAGAGGACTCTCGACAGGATTTCATCCTCCTCCTGTGCTTTGCGGATTTGATCTGTGGTGAGAGGTTGGCTGGTTCCACTGTCCTTCACCATGCTCAAAGCACTGACCTGAATCAACCCCACACCCCGGCAAGGGTTTCTCCTTTCCGTTATGACCCTCTCCATGGATGCACTGATTACATCTTGACTGGCCTCAGCCGTACAGCACCGCATGTAGTCCTCAATATCCAAGGGCATCCGTGACAACCCATCTGCATCGGAGTTGTTCTTGCCTGGGCGGTACCGGATGGTAAAGTTATAATCGGCCAACTCCGCCACCCATCTGTGTCCTGTTGCGTTGAGTTTTGCGGTGGTGAGTACGTATGTTAGTGGGTTATTATCTGTATATACCACAAAAGATGGGGCATGGTAAAGATAATCCCGGAAACGTTCGCAGATGGCCCACTTCAACGCTAAAAACTCTAGCTTTCCAGAGTGCAGATGGTACCTCTTCTCTGCTGGACTCAGGGTGCGGGAGCCATAGGCGATCACCCTCATCTTCCCCTGCTGTCTCTGGTATAACACCGCGCCCAGACCAACTTGGGATGCGTCACAATGTAATACGAATGCCTGGGTGAAATCCGGATATCCAAGGACAGGGGGCTTCGTTAGTGCATCTATTAACTGGTTCAACACTTCCTGGTGAGAGTTGGTCCACTGTACAGGTGTCTGCGATGGTAAGTGACCCTTGTTTTTCTTTCCTGTTTTACGGGGCTTCTTCACAGTCGGGTCTGGAGTGCACTTCTCGGGGTTGGGGACAGTGAGTAAGTTATACAGCGGGTGGGCCACACGGGAGAAATTGGGGATGAAGGGTCTGTAGTAGGAGAGGAACCCAAGGATCTGGCGCACATCACCCACTGTGGCAGGGGTCTTCTCTTTTAACGCCTGCACCGGAGCCATCTCTGCAGGGTCCATTGTGTAACCCTCTCCTGTCACCAACTTGCCAAGAAACCTCACACTCGATCTAAACAGCTCACATTTCTTTGGGGTCAGCTTCACACCATGTTCCTTGTAACGCTGGAGAACAAGACGGATGTGCTCCAAGTGCTCCTTGAAGCTCCTACTGTGTACCAGGTTGTCATCAAGGTACGGGAGGCAAATTGTGTCCCTCAGGTCTGCCAAACAGTGCTCCATACTCCTCTGAAACTCTGCGGGTGCCGAGCTCAGGCCAAAGGGTATGCGCACCCATTCATAAAGCCCCCAGGGTGTGATGAAAGCTGTGAGAGGGCGGCTCTCCTCATCCAGATAACCCTGGTGGTACGCTTTACCCTGGTCTAAGACCGAGAACCACGAGCTTCCACCCAAAGCATCCAACATATCCTGAATCCTCGGTATCGGATGGCGGTCGGGGACTGACTTACGGTTGAGTTCTCTGAAGTCAACACAGAGACGAAGACTACCGTCCTTCTTACGGACACACACCACTGGCGATGAATAAGGGGATCGAGAGTGTGTGATCCACCCTCTTCTCAATAGATCCTGCAAGTACTCCTTAACCTCATTGTGAAGAGGCTTTGGGACAGACATGTAGGTCTTTTGGACAGGGCTGGTATCTTGGAGGGTTATATGCATCTTGAGGGATGGTATACAGCCCACATCATCACTGTCAAAGGAAAAGGCTTCACATTCCTCCCTCAACACCCTTCTTACCGCCTCCTGCTGTCCTTCTGGGAGATGACAGAGATCTACAGGGGGGTCCCATAACATTGGTCTTCCTGCCTGCTTGTTATCTGGCTGTGCTCTACTTGCTTTGCTAGACTTTGTCTCTTCGTTGTCCTTCATTACGGCTGCCGTCTCATTCTCTGTTGTTCGCACAGGTGCTGTGTATACGGTCTTGATGGGCTCCAGGTGACCAATCACTCTGTGACGGTCGAGATTGATGGTGCGATCCGTGGTGTTGGTCATGGAGATGGGTATGTATGGCACTCTTTTTTCTGGGATCTGCACCAGTACATCATTGTATATCACGCCTTCTGGTGGAGGATTAAGCATGTCAGGTGAAAAGAACATCTGTTGGCCTTGGGCTCGTGAACTTACATGCGCTCTTATATAGACAGTGGTGACTTGTTTTGCTGGTATGGGTACTCTTTTTCCGCCAGTACGAACTACTCCAGTCTCTGAATCAGCATTCTGCATCAACTTCACCACACGATGAGCAGTCTTCACTGTTATCGCAAAAGCTTTACTCACTTTGTGTGCAAGCTGCTTCCTTTCACCTTCAGTGTCTTCCTCTTTTCTGTTGAGGATGGCCTCAATGACGTTGTAACCGATAATGGGGTCACTGGCAACTGCTGGGTCACTTGACACTAGTACTGGCACTTGTAAATCATTTGTCTTGGTGTGGTCACTGCCTAGCCTGAAACTGACTTCAATCCAGCCGATATATGGAATGGGTGTGTCATTAGCAGCAAAGACTGTCAGTGTCTCATCCCCCAATAACTCTGAGATGGGTTTGACAACAGTGTGGGGTAGGTGGTTCAGTCGCCAGAGGTCATTCACAATGCTGGATTGTGCTCCCGTGTCCCACAGGGCTCTAACTGGGCAATTGTCCATAATGCAATCCACAATGCATCGGCTACCCACAAGACTTACTAACTGTGGCTGGTATCGAGGTGGTATATAGTTAACTACACTTACAGCTGATGAGGCTCCAGCTGCTCTCTTTTCAAAGGCTGCTGTAGGTTGAATGACTGAGCTGGGTGGTGGCTGCTCATTTTGGGGCGCTGTTTCTTGGACTACTGCTGGCCCCATCTCAGTAGTCCCTGCCCGTTTCCCGACGATGCTCTGCATCCGCGAGAGAAATGGCCTTCCTGCCCACATTTGAAACAGTGCAAACAGCTCTCACCTGTTCTCTCATCCCTGCATTTCTTGCAGCCTTTCGCTCTCTGCTTCTGTTCAGGAGGGCGGGGACTTGCCTCCATTACAGCCCGAAACATCTGCTGCATTTCCTTGCGAAGCTCTTCCATCATCTGCTGCGCGTTTATGCTGTCAGGCTTAGTCTCATTCCGCTTTACTGTTTTAATTAACGCTGTTGAGTCGGACTCCATGTGCTTAGAGGGGCTCTGGCCAGCTGTGGATTTTACCTGAGAGTCTGCTTGAAGCTCTTGTACTTTGGGAGTTTTACCAGCAGTGGATCTTTTTCGTTTCTCCTGTCTCTCACTTTCGACTTTGGCCGCCTCATCCACTTGCTGTATCAGTTCCTCATCTGTTATGCTCACATCGCTGAGGTGGGGTAGAATTTGGAACTTTACAGAATCGCTCAACAGTCCAGTTTCGATCGAGCGGAGGAACTTGCGCTGAATGACAGCTCTGCTGTACTGCTCATCGGTGTCTTCGTTCGCGGCTTTCCACAACAGTTTCTCTTTCAGCTCGATCGCACGGAATACAAAGTTCAGGGCAGTCTCTTTGGGCTCTTGGGAGATGTTAAGAAGCTGGTGGTAAAGCTCTGTCGAACTGTCTACTCGATAGTGGCCCTTTAGGATGGTGAGGAGTGCACTGAGGGTCAGCCCACGCTTGATCTCTAACATGTCTCTCAACGGCAGTCCTGGACTGACAGCCCTGATTACAGCCTCAACCACTTCAGTCTGCGTGTGCCCCTTTTGTATTCCCAGCTCAATCTGGCAGACTAAACTGAGATACGACAATTTGTCCCTCTGACCACTCTCTCCAATTTGCCCACAAATTTTAAACTCCCTTCGCATCGTTACCTCCGGCAATGGGCTAACTGGCTCTAGCCGGCTCTTGAATGGTGAATCAGTCTTTAAAAGAGAGGCGTGTGGTGAGAAATCTTTTTTTAGTTCTTCTTTTGTAGCTGGCTTCTCTGATGGGTACACTTTATCTGACTGACCACGCCCCCTACTTTGTCTTTCAATGAATGATAATAAATCAACACAGTACTGTTCACCTTCATCACCGTCTAGTTTCTCCTCAAGCTCATCCAATTGACATTCGGCCATCCTGATGAGCGCCCTCCGTGTCCTGCTGCGGGACTCTCCACTGTCCAGGCTATCACATTTCAGGTACCTGCAGACATCCATGAGAGAATCTTCCCCTAGCTGCCACAGAGCTGCACTCACTTTATCACGTACGTTCTGACTGGCGTCCATTTTGTTCAAGGTTCGACTCGTTGGGAAGGAGGGGGTTAATGGTGCTGGTCACTCTGTCGCCTCCTCCTGGCTGGCTCGCCAAAATATGTTACACTTTTAGGAATGAAGCGATGTCACTTCCTGGGGCAACACATTTATTCATCTGTATAAAACACATAGAAACACTGTTCAAACAAGGAGCACATTTCTCTGCACTTGCGCGCTTCATCTCGTGCTGAAAACTACTTCTATGCTCTTATTCTGTGATACCTTTACAAATTATCATAAACAATCACATGTCTGATAGTGCAAATGTCTAAACTGGTACGTAACACTAGGCGCATTACTCTTTATACAATACTCAATTCTCAAGAAATACATGCTCTAAATACATAAACATATTAACATAGATCTAAACATGTGCATTAAAATGAATACAAGTGAATCATTAAACATAACCATGAAAATAGCATTTGGAATTAGTAAACAGTAGATATTCAGATCTCAGTAATAGTTAGTCTACATTCACATTACTCTAGCATTGATAACTGCACACATATTTTAATACTCTTTCATATCACTGTTTAAATTATCTTTTAATCCGTTTTTACTCTTTCATGAAATATGCTAATGAACTGACTATATCATGAACTATATTTCAACCGTTTAACAGTTACTGTGTTCTCACTATAAACTCACAAAATGATTAATAAAAGTGTTTTACCTCTGAATCTGACTGGAGTTCTTATTTAACAGTACTGAAATAGTTTTTTACATGTAATGGCTGACAAAGTAATGCTAAATGAGGGTAACAGGTCTATGCACGTGGACTAAGAACAGACACGTGTGCCTCGTTAACTCAGACTGCCCAGACACGTCACTACACACGACTCAATAATGTTCGTACACATCTATTTGGTTAATTATCCCTCGTCACGCACTCACATGTCGAGTATATATCTTTTTAAGCCTTTATTCCTCTGTTTTGCTCACATTAAAAGTTACTAATTTTCCTCTTGAGTTGTTAACACTATCGTCCACCATTTCACGCACGACACTTGTAATCACAGTAAAAACTCAACTTTTCTTCACGTCTCAGGCACGAACTACAGCTCTATAAGAATACAATACTGTTATGAATCTACTAGTATAAAGATTATTGTCAGCTTACCTGTATAAAACACATAGAAACACTGTTCAAACAAGGAGCACATTTCTCTGCACTTGCGCGCTTCATCTCGTGCTGAAAACTACTTCTATGCTGCTAGCTAGTCAGCCACTCATGCGCCGCGCAACTCCCGGGTGCCCCCTGCTGACGACTCCGAGTTTCACCAAATTGAACACAATGCAATAAAGTAATACAAGTAACTAACAATAACTTTAACAATTCGAAATTTAAAGGGGGGGGGGTGCACTGATATCTGTCCCGTTTTACATTCTTAGTGCTACACTAACAATCAACTAAAAAAGTTACACAGTGTAGCTTTAATAATAAAAATAACATATTGGTTTGAGATTGAACAAAGCACCAAATAAATGCAACTTAAAAGTATACAAGTAAAAACTATGAAAAATTCAGACAGATTCAGACTAATTCATATTAAAGATGAAATCTTGTTAAACATACTTTTTTCAGCTATAGCAGTGTGACCACTGGTACATAAAAAAATAAAAATAATATTAAAAAACAGCTCAATTCATCTGACTACAACCAACACAACCTTCTGTGAAGACAGTGTGATTAAAGGGGACCTATTATGCCCCTTTTCACAAGATGTAAAATAAGTGTGTTGTATGTGAGTGTGTATGTGAAGTTCTAGCTCAAAATACCCAACAGATCATTTTTTACAGCATGTTTAAATTGTCACTTTTTGGTGCTCAGAAAAACGTGCTGTTTTAGTGTGTGCCCTTTAAATGCAAATAAGCTGCTGCTGCCGGCACAGGGGGCGGAGCTTCATGAGCTCGCGCTCAGTCTCTCAGGACAATTTCATCTCACGGAATGATGATAATATCAGAAACTCTCAGTAACGGTGTTCATTTCGACCTGGAGTCGGACAATAATGCTGTAGGCAGATGAGTCAGAGTGCTGTATGGAGATGGAACAGGTATTGTTTAGTTTAATTACGGTTATAACGTATTTGTCATCTACTTGTATGTATCCACTATTAATAGCCTACAAGTCTGCTGTTTCGGACCAGGTCCGAATGATGATCAAAAATATACTGATGAGTTTAATAAAGTTTATTGTACATCTCACTCCAGAAAATCACCTTAAGAGCTGAGTAAGTTAAACACAGTATAAGAAGTGCTTAAGTACATAAACGAATTTCGGTAGAGTTGAGGGAGCATTTTCTTTGAAAACAAAATAATTCCACCTCGTCTTCAGCGGCTGCCTCAGATTTCGGGAGTAATTAGAGAGAGCTATGTGGATTAATACATCCAGCCACACAACACCTACAACGCTTGGGAGACATTCTCGTCAGTGCAGCGATGGCGGATGTGTACAACTCACTGTGAACTCGATCAGGGCGGGTGTATGTTGAAACGGCAGTGTCTGTCAACACTCGTGGGCGGGGCCTGTGCTTAGTGACGTCACTAAAGCCGCATTCTGAAAACAGGTCGTTGGGAGACACTGCTGATGATTTATGGGGATTAATAAAAAAGGAGTGAGTTGTGTACACACACTGTCAACACACATTTATGTCCAAACAGCATGCAAAAGTGAATTTTGCATAATAGGTCCCCTTTAACAATGAGACCAGGCTGCTTGTTTAGTGTGCAGTGGAGTCACATGAGTTTCTCCCACGTACATGAATGTGCACAAATACACTGTATATACAGAACTTAATTTTGCACAGTTATGGAACTGAACTGAATCAATACTGAACTGCCTTGAGCTGAATAATGGCAATTTTGGCTTGTGACACTGCTTTACAGCAGAATTTGTTTTGAATGTGTTACTATTGTGAAGCTGCTGTGAAGCAATATTTCTTTCTTTCTCAAAACACTAAGTTTTGATTTCTAAGTGATCAATTTATATAATTATTTGATATAATTAATTTATACAATTTATATAGTAAATGAGTGTGACATGGCTGTGTTTCCCAAATGAAACAAAAGAGCTTTTGAATGATGTGTGTAATGTGAACTGTGTTTAAAGTTTTGCAAAAAGTCTGTTTTTCAATTGCAAACTGAGTTTAAAGCGTATAATGTGCTTGTAGTTTTGCAGACTTGGACTGAAGATTCGGTACATGAGTGAATGTTTTCACTGAGTGAACCTCAAGTTTCACTTTTACTGTCTAAGTAATTTGGGGAAAAAACTGTGATTGAGATCACTGAGTCTGAGGTTTTTACAACTTCCTGCAAATTTCTATTTGTGTTTGGTTCCTATCACACACTGCTTTCTCATTCTCAGTATAAAACACCTGTGTTTTTAGTTGCAGATATTTGTTTTAGATATATTCATGCTCTATTGGCATAATGCAGTTCAACAAGGTTGTTTGCACCGCACTCTCTCATCTCGTATATTATGTCGTTTTGGTGTTTAAATCTTTGTAATTACTTCAAAAATGTATACAGAGCTCCGCACATGATAGGAAAATACACACACTCTCTCTCTCTCTTGGTAGTCCATCGTATCCGATGATGACATTCCACTTCATTTGCGGTGTACTCTTTTATGACTGTAGAATCCAATCCTTGATCCACAAATTTTATTTTCATACGGAGCTCTGCACATGAAAACACACACACACACACACACACACACACACACACGCACACAGTGCTGATCAGAAGATGGCTGTAAAAAATAAATCTGCAATGTTAATCTTTTTTATATATTATTATAAAAATAGCAAATATCTAACCTTTCATTGAAGTAAAAGAATTTAAAGTGGGGCAAACATCACGTTATGAAATAAATGTTTTTCTCCAAAACACGTTGGCCACAATTATTTGCCCCCTTTGATTAAATACTTTTTGCAATCTCCTTTTTCCAAGAGAACAGCTCTGAGTCTTCTCCTATAATGCCGGATGAGTTTGGAGAACACCTGACCTGAGATCAGAGACCATTCCTCCATACAGAATCTCTCCAGATCCTGCAGATTCCCATCTGACCATAGAACCCATCCCGTTTGAAGTTCCAGTAGTGTCAGTTACTTTTCAAACGTTCAATGGTCAGATGAAACAAAACAAAAAAGAGCTTTTTGGCAGCAAACACTTACAGTTTTTACCAACTGCTTACACACAAAATCTTTTCATGTCACACGATTTCTGAAACCTCTCACTCAAAGTGCAAAACTACATGCCAAATCTTCAAAACTATAAGCTATTTATCAGCATTTGACTCAGTTTTCAATTGCATAAAACACTTTTTGCAAAACACTACACACAATTCTCTACCTAAAACACAAAGATCTATCAGGATCTATTCCAAACACAACCAATCAAAATGCTACACTTATTCACCAGGGGCCTGTTTCAGAAAGGAGGTTCAACCAACTCTGAGTTGAAACTTGAACTCTGAGTTGACTTACCCTGAGATGGGAAACTCTGAGTTTTCGGTTACAGAACAGCTGAAATGAGTTAGTTCAATCAACTCTGAGTTGACCTACTCTGAGTTTAGCGCGTGCACCACAACTATAAAAAGCCATTATCAATGGAGCACAGATATTATGAGTCACCATGGCAACAGCGCCAGACAAAAAGAGGTCTTCATATTTCTCACCAGTACGAACATTATTACTGTAATTTTACAGTATTAGAACATTAATACTGTAATTTAATTAAAGGGATTACTCTTAATTCTTCTGTAATTTAAAGTAAAATCTGATGTAATTGCATTAGACTATAGAACAATTCTGTATATTTAACATACATTTTTAAAAGGTATATGTTTAATGTAACCTTCTCCCTCTACACACTTTGGTCAATTCAAGAATAATTCATGCAATTGTATATTGTTTATTTGAAATCATTAAAAGTGCTGTTTCTTGTCTCTCCTTGTATTGTTCAAGTGTTTGAGGTTGATATGGGATTTAGTAATTAGTAATAAGTAGTAGACCAATACTTTCTAAAGATAGTCATTATTACATTAATCTAATTACACTGTTGAAGATGTAATTTGTAGTAGTAATACAAGTAACTTAATATCAGAGGTGAAACTAGAAGAACAGTATGTTATTCAACCTAATTTTAATTTTCATGTAGGTGCAATCCTGCAGGCATTAAAAGAACATGGCATCAGCTGAAAATTAAATATAAAAACATAATTCAATCAAGTAAGGCTTGAGCATATCATGGGTGTAGGCTACCTTACTTTACAAACATTTGACATATTAAATAACTAAATAGCATCCAGTGTCTAGCAGTGCAGAAGCATTTTTGGCTGAGGGACTTCAAGAGCCAGCCACTCCCGAAGATCCAAGGGCCTTCATAAAATGTAAGAGGTTTACATATGTGTTATTTTTTATATAGGCTATTTTGATATATCCATTTATTTTACTTTGGGTTGGGTTTTTTGTTGGTCCCAACCAATTCTGATGGTAATATCTGTCTTTTGGAGCCTCCTGTCCCAACAGAACCCCAGGCAGTTGTAAGACGCCTATTCAATACACCACAAATTATGACAAATAGTGTTATAAAGTGTACTCAATCAAATGCTCATCTTCACAGGACGATGGGGATAAAGAGTTTCTGCTGCCACAGAGAGGCCTACAGAGGTAATGTTAATATTATGTGTCTACACATTCAGATTATTTCACATTTTTATGTGGAGTAGCCTATAGAATCAAAGTTTAAATCTAAGTATAAACAGGTATTTTTATCTCTCCCCCGCCCCCAGAGTGTGGAAGAACAGCAGGAGGACGGTCTATCAACTTCTGTTGCACAGATGAACACAGTTCAGTGATTTCCAGTAAATGCCACAGTTTAATTCTGTAGAATTTGTTTAGAACTACATTATGTAACTTTAATCTACTACTGTATTTTCAGTTGCCAGTAAAGAAGTTATATAGACTTCATCTTATTAAAAAAATAGAAAAAAACTGCAGTAAAAATAGAAGATTAATTTTATTAATAAAAATGTACTGAAAGAATGAATGAGGTGTTTAAACACCACTTCCTCTTTAAACAAGGGGAGGAGACCGATATAAACTCTGGGTTTACCGAAGAAAACCTGCTCCCGACCAGGTTAGGTTCACAGAGTAAGTTACCATGGTAACTGACTCTAAGTATAAGTTACCTCTCTTTCAGAAACGGGCTTGACTTACTCTGCTTTCTCAGGTTTGACACACCTCCCATTCTGAAACAGAAAACCCAGAGTTTCCCTCATTTCAGGGTTAACATACTCAGAGTTTTCACTTAACCTCCTTTCTGAAACAGGCCCCTGGTCACACAGACTCCTCACATGTGCAAACACTAATTGCTTAACTGATCACTCAATCACTCCTTTACTGTAGTATAGGCCTAAATAGGTCAAAGGTCAGATGATCTGTTTTAAACAATGGATTCCTGGGACCCCCCAGCAAACTGCAAACTGAGTTTAAAGTGTATAATGTGCTTGTAGTTTTGCAGACTTGGACTGAAGATTCAGTACACGGGTGAATGGTTCCAGGGGGCCCCCAAGCGAGTTTTTTTTTTTTTACATATTAATTAAATTAAACAAGTGACATAAATGAATGAATGGATTAATAATTCAAGACAAGAAAATTCTGATTTCATGATCAATATACCTGCCTACAACTGCTGCTGTGTCTGGCCAGCCTGATCTCACGGCAATTCGTACGAATTCTACGAGGTGGCTAATTCGTATGAATTCATACGACCTCACTCGTACGAATTCGTACGATTTTTGCTAAATCGTACATATTTTACGAATTGCCAATTCGTATGAATTCATACGAATGACCTACCCCTGACCCCGCCCCTAAACCTACCCATCACGTGGGTTTAGACAAATCGTACAAATTCGTACGAGTGAGGTCGCACGAATTCGTACGAATTAGCCACTTTTTTAATTACTCGTACGAATTCGTACGAATTGGTCGTGAGATAGCGTTGGTCTGGCAGTGTTTGAGTCATGTGCATAACCTTGCGTGCATAGACAATTCGTGCGCAGTCACGGTAATGTTAAGCCATGTCACAAAAATTTTATTTGATCAATGATTTATCCTTTAAATTTAATGATATTCAGAACAGAACAAGAATAAAAAAATAACTATAAACAAGCCAAAACGAAATAATTTAAAGCGAAAGTGAAAGCGACGTTGGGCTCACGTATTTCTCTCATTATAATCAAAATGTTTCAACATTCGCGATGGATTTGGATGGTAAACTATTCTTTATTATAGCCTTTGTACTTCACCCACGTTCCAATATCGAGGGAAAAAAATAATTCTCTTCACATGCGCAAAAATGTGCTTGGAAACATCACAGTGGAGCGGTGCTTAGGCTACACAGCGCTGAGTGGTAGGCTATGAATTGTAGGCTACTACTGACTATTTAAACAGAGCAGTGTAATTTTTATATGTTAGGTTGACTATTTTATTATTATATTTTATTACGGCTATAACGAACAGGCTGCGATGTCAAGATTGCAATGCTGGAATATGTGTGTGTGTGTGTGTGTGTATGTGTGGACATGTTTTTCTACACCGGTGGGGACTTAAACCTGAATGCACACAGACTCATGGGGACTCGTGTCACCGTGGGGACCTAAATTGAGGTCCCCATGGGTACAAAAGATTATAAATCATACAGAATTAGTTTTTTTGAAAATGTAAAAATGCAGAATGTCTCCTGTGATGGGTAGGTTTAGGGGCAGGGGCAGTGTAAGGGGATAGAATATACAGTTTGTACGGTATAAAAACCATTACGTCTATGGAGAGTCCTCACAAAGATAGTGCACCAGACATGTGTGTGTGTGTGTGTGTGTGTGTGTGTGTGTGTGTGAGGCGCGGGCGCGATCGAACAGTGGAAACATACTCCGTCATGTTCATACAAGACATCATTCAAACTGCAAAGTGTTGCAAAACGTTGGAGGATATTTTGCAAATAATTTTTTTTAATATGTTTTGTGACAATTTGTTCTCAGAAGTTTCAAAGAGTAAGTAAAAGAGTAAAGAAAAAGTTAAAACATTTTTATTTAAGTATCTATTTTTTATTAAGTATTTATTTTGTATTAATACATAACCTCATTGTATTAATTTATATTATAGAGTGACATTGTGTCAATAATCGTCAAGCACAGGTGACTCCGCATGGTGGGAGGGGGCCCCCAAATCAAATTCTGCTTAGGGCCCCCAAAAGGCTCGGGCCTTAACTTAAGGTCGATCATTGCGATCGAAACAGACGTTTCTTGGTTCAGTGAGGTTTTAACTGAAAGAGCCTTTGAGATCCGAAATCGTTCAGATCTGATTTTGAAGCTATTTAACAGAACTTTAAAGAAGAAAAGAAGAAAAGAAAGAAAAAACACTGAAATGTATATTTTATTAGGACACATGACCACATGTCTGCAAAGAATACTCACTGAATTCCATTGATGAGAAGAAATGCCCTCAGTTGCAACGTTTCCATTACCCTCAATAAAAATCACAGCCAATCAGAAGAGCGTGTGGGCGGGCTCTCTCGGCAAGCTCACTGCACTCGCAAAAAAATTGATAAGTTCAGTACATAATCAAATTTATGAATATTACACCATTTTAACATTATAAAAAATACATACTGCACTGAAACAATCGTTGTCATAGACAATTAGTTGACAGTTTGAACATTCTTGTTCACTTTTATTTATTTTGAAGATAAGTAGGCCTAAGGCTATAAAATACATGCAAAATGACATTCAGTCTCACACAGACACTTTTAACATTAAATAAAGCACATAAACAGTACCTTAGATTATCATACTTTTTGTTGTTGTTCTAGCTATGACATCGCAGAGATAGAAACCGTTTCTAAAATAGAATCATTGTGTGTCGCCATTGCAGCTGGTTAGACCAAAAACTCTGATTTACATGGAAAATACCTTTTATCGCGTGTCGCGTTGCGTCTAAGACACGGTGTTATATGTTGGTTCACTGCCAGATCTGCATGGCTCCTGAGCGCTACTGTGAAGCACACTATTTCTCCCGGGTGTGATCTCAGAAGTAAACTGACGCGCCAAAAGACACTCTTTTATTGTTTCACAGGTAGGCTACACAGTGCTTCACTGCCTGTGTGTCCTTATAACCATATATCCAGATATCACCTATAGTCTGAGGCCGGTAACAATGGTGTGGCATGTTTGGACAGAAGACGAGATAGAGTTCAAAAGTATTGTGGGAATAAGAAAGGAATAATTAATGAATACCATTAAATTAATATGGACAAAAGTCCCTAATTATCTTTACATTATTTTTCAATAATTATTTTTTCATAATTTTTCAATAATACAACACCCCTGAGTGAATTATTCCGCTTATGGTTACCACGCCTCAAAACACTGTTCAGATGATGTAGGCTATTTCAAGACATTTGTCAGGTTTTTGTCCTTAAAACGCACTGTTGCTAATTCCAAAACGTCATTTTAGAGCTTAAAACGAAGGCTTGAGCCAACGAATTGAGATCCCAATTCGTTGTACATCAACATGACTTTGAACGTGACCGACTGAAAGGGAGGGTTATATAGGCTACAAAACCGAGGCGTTCGGCAGCAGCATATCTAGCGAAAACTGAAATACTAACTTTTGTAAATGGTTGTAAAAAGTACTGTAAGTAAAAATGTATAGAACAATTTATTTATTTTATTTACAAATTAATTGACATGACAAAAATAAATAAACAGAATAATTTTTTTTATTTCATTTAAAAATTATAATTTATAATTTATACGCTAGGGGGCGCTATGACACATCTTCTGAAAGAGGAATTAATCTCCTGATAAAAAGACATGTGAAGATGAAGCAGAAACAAGTGATAGCATATGTAAGCAGATACATATGTAATATAATGCAATCATCAACATTAAACAGCAAATAAATCAAAACTGCCTATAGGTGGCAATGTCTGTGGCACGTCTACTATGGCAACGTCACTGTCTACGTGCTCGCAATGTTGTTACCATAGACTATGTACAGTAAATGTGTTTGCTGGGAGGTTGCATCATACTGTGTTTGAATGTTTGTCTGAGGTGAGACATGCAGTTATTCTTGTGGATATGTCACTAGGCATTGTTTAGTGCCAGGTTTGCTGCTAGCACCAGTTTAAGTTGCATCAAGTTTGTATTTTTTTTTTTTTTTTTTTTTTTTTTACTTTATGTGGAATGCACCTTGTGAAATGCAGATTGTAAAATAAACCGCAGCTGACTTTGGGAAAACTACTCCATTGTACTGAGCCTTCTTAAATTCTCCCAGGCCTCTCAACAACATACTATGACACTGGTCAAGCTGAAATTACTTTTTTGTTATTGTTAATTTTGCTTAACTTAAGTAGAGTTTACTTAATTCCATTTGTGAAATTTAATTAAATAATATGCGTGCAAAAACTTGCAAAATTAAGAAAATTTTACTTATTGTTGTTTTTTTTTTTCAGGGAAGGCCTGAATTAAAGGGCACCTATTATGCCCCTTTTTAGAAGATGCAATATTGGTCTTGGGTGTCCCCAGAATGCATTTGTGAAGTTTCAGCACAAAATACCCCACAGTTAATTTATTATAACCATTTGAAAATGTCATTTTTGGGGCCTGTTTTAAAAAGAGCTGTTTCGGTCTATACCACTTTAAATGTAAATGAGCTGCATATCCCCGCCCTGCTGCTGGACCTAGATGATGAAGAGAGTCTGGCACAGAATAAACACGAATGAGAATAGACTAAACGTCTCGGAATGGTTATTTGATACATTTATGTAACGTTACTTACAAAGTTTTAATCGCGTCCCCTTTGCCATTATGGATGTGCAACACACACACACACACACACACACACACACACACACGAACTGTGATAACGTTCGCGCAATTTTTTGAAACTACACACACACACACACACACACACACTACTGTGATAACGTTTGCTAAGTACAAACGATTTATTTATTTATTTCTTAAGGGGAGGGAGATAGACGTTTATATAGCCTACTGTCTATGGAGATAGAGCAGACCTTAATTTATTTACATTTGTAAATGCTGCAAAAAAAATGCCTATGTGACATAAAACTGTCTGACGTTGTTTGTTGAGACATCCTATGACGACGACAATAGCTTTAGACGCATTTGTTGTTGAACTGGCTGACATCGATTGAAATGACTATTTGCTCAAAAATCATAAAATACACTTACTTCTTCTGGAGGTGACGTTGGATCGCGAACTGTAGGCAACGATCCACACTTGAGGATTAACTTTGACCCTCGTTAACTAAACAGTCAGTCAGAACATGATTCTTGTATTTAGGAAGTTTAAGTGGCGCCTTTTCTTCATAAATAAAATCCATCCGCTGCGTTTTCAGTGGCTCTGATGTCAGTGAAGACTAGTATGTCCATTCTTACATCCCACAACAGAACACCTAACGTTACACTTCTTAGGAGACATTACCGGCTGTCGCTGAAACAATGGAGGATGCAGATCACCGAGGGCGGGGTCTATGCCAAGACCAGATGTCAATCAAATCACGTCGGCGGGGCTTAGCTCATTTCTACGTCACAATGAGGGAAATCTAGAACAGGGTGTTCTGAGACAGTGCTTATGATTTATTGAGATAGTAAAAAAACTACTGGGTGGATTTTTATCATTCTAGGGTGGTTTTGCTCACACACTGCCAACACACATTTATGTTCAAACACCATGTAAAAGTGAATTTTGCATAATAGGTGCCCTTTAAAACTTCTTTGCAACCATTGAGGACATTTTAGAAATCAAAATGTTAAGCTGGAAAAATCATGAAACCCTTTTTACTTCCATAACGTAGCATATTTCTGAGTGAAACTGAATGAAAGGCTGGAATTTTTGCATCTGCAAATGATTTAGAAAACACTTTTATCCAAAGTTACTTACAAATGAGTAACCTAACAAACATTTTATTATAAGAATTAACGATATTTGCAGTACATTATGCCAAGTCTCGATTATAAGATAAAGCAGATGTTAAATGCAGAGAAGAGAATTATAGGAAGTTCAGCTGATTATGGTTGTGGTTTAGTTTTCACTGAGAAGAAGTGTGACTTCAGCATTGTTTGAAAGCTGTTTTTATGTTGACCTAAATAGTATAATTCTCTGCTCTGAACCATAAGCGACTTACATCTGATCTCACTGTTAAACTTAAAACTGTTAATTTTTTTCTCCATGGGTATTTTCTTTCCTCTAAAGTTAAAGTGACGCACTGGATTGGTCTTAATGATTTGGACACTGAGGGACACTGGGTCTGGGTAAACAACCAGCCACTTTGATTCAGCAAAGAGCTTCATTTATGTTTAAAATACAACATTTTCATGGAAAAACAACGTTTTCATCACTTTGAATGGAAATAAATGCATTGAACCAGTTCATTTGTAATGCACTGATATACCATTAATACTGAAAACATATGTCAAGTTGCCAGACATGATTAATTATATTGCTGTCCATTTAAAATGAAGATACAATTGAATTTGTCTCTTTTAAATTCATATACAGTCATGGTCAAAATTGATGGCACCCCTGATAAATATGATAAAAAATGGCTGTAAAAAATAAATCTGCATTGTTTATCCTTTTGATCTTTCATTCAAAAAATTCACAAAAATCTACCGTTTCATTGAAGTAAAAGAATTGAAATTGGGGGGTAAATCACATTATGAAATAAATGTTTTTCTCCAAAACACGCTGGCCATAATTGTTGGCACCCCAAGAATTTTCTATGAGAAAAATATCTCTGAAGTATATTCCCATTAATATTTACCTTTTTTAGCACACCAGGGGGACTAGGAACATGAAATTGTCCAGCTATGACTTCTTGTTTCACAGGAGTTTAAATATGAGGAAACACAAAGGCCAAATTCCCTTGCTCATCCATCACAATGAGGAAAACCAAAGAATATAGTTCTGATGTGCAGCAAAAGATTGTTGAGTGTCACAAAATAGAAAGTGGCTGTAAGAAAATAGCTAAAGAATTGAAAATCCCCATTTTGACCATCAGGGCAATAATTAAGAAGTTATAATCAACTAAAGATGTTACGAATCTGCCAGGAAGAGGACATGTGTCTATATTGTCTTAATGGACGGTGAGGAGGAAAGTTTGAGTGGCCAAAGACTCTTCAATAATCCCAGATGGAGAATTGCAGAGATTAGTTGAGTCTTGGGGGTCAGAAAGCCTAAAAAAAATTATCAAACAACCCCTACATCACCACATGTTGTTTGGGAGGGTTTCAAGAAAAATCCTCCTCGCTCCTCCAAGAACAAACTCCAGCATATTCAGTGGTCAGACACGACTGGATCTTCAAAAGGGACCGGATTCTATTGTCAGATGAAACAAAAATAGGGCTTTTTTGGCAGCAAACCCAGCTGATGTGTTTGGTGCACACAGGGATGAAGAGTACCCCATGCCTACGGTTAAATATACTGCTGGATCATATGTTGTGGGCCTATTTATTTGCTGGAGGTCCTGGACATCTTGTTCAGATACATGGTATTATGGATTCTAGCAAATACCAACAGATAAAAAATCAAAACCTGACGGCCTCTGCTAGAAATCTTATAATGGGCCGTGGTTGGATCTTCCATCAGGACAATGGTCCAAAACAAACATCCAAATCAACACAAAAATGGGTAACTGAGCATAAAATGAAGCTTCTGCCATGAGCGTCCCAGTTTCCTGGCCTGATGAGTGGAGTGAACTGAAGAGAAAAAGCACCAACATGAACTTCTGAATCTGAAGGATCTGGAGAGATTCTGTATGGAGGAATGGTCTCTGATCTCTTGTCAGGTGTTCTCCAAACTCATCAGGCATTATAGAAGAAAACTCAGATCTGTTATCTTGGCAAAAGGAGATTGCAAAAAGTATTTAATAACAGGGTGCCAACAATTATGGCCAGCGTGTTTTGGAGAAAAACATTTATTTCATAATGTGATTTACCCCCCAATTTAAATTCTTTTACTTCAATGAAAGGTTAGATTTTTGTGAATTTTTTGAATGAAAGATCAAAAGGATAAACAATGCAGATTTATTTTTTACAGCCATTTTTTATCATATTTATCAGGGGTGCCATCAATTTTGACCATGACTGTATAGTATAAGATTTCTATAAAAGACACTTATTTAGAGATGTTGTATGAATAAAACAAACACTAATGTAATACACTTCAAGCTAGCACATTCTCATATAAGAATGTGAGATTGGCTAGACAATATCAAAAATAGTCTCATGACATATTGAGTAATCAACTGAAATTCTAACCTTTTAAATTTTTTAATGATTTGAGATCTAAGTTGCTTTTACCTAGTAACAGAAGGGTTTGCATATGAAGAACCAATCAAATTGTAGGGAAATTATGTAATGTTTCATGTCATTTTTGCCATGCTCCTTTTCCATAAAAACTGTTGTATTCTTTTTGGTGGTGGAATTCTCTCTGAAATTTGTCTGAGATCCTCCGGCCGTGATTAAAGCAAGTTAGTTAGGAAAGTTTAGACATTTTGATAGTGTTATAGGAAAAGGGACGAGACGTCGTCCAACTCGAAGCCATGTTGTCGACTGTAGACATAGTGCTAGAGTATAAAGATTATTGGCTCTCGATTGGAGACGCCCCAAATATAGATATTAAGTGTTGACTGTAGACACTTGGGTGTCGATTGGAGACATCCCAGGCAATTAGGAGTCAGGTGCGTAAGAAGAAAAATCTACCACACATGCAAGCTACTTCATAACTACAATTAGACCTGGAACTTTTGAACTTTCTGATTTATTTTTCTTTATTCTCTTGAATCCCTTTAAAACCTTTAATTATTCAAATCAATGCACTCACTTTTCTCTTCCAGCTAATTAGGTGCCAAGACCTATATATCTATAATCAAAAGTTTTAAGTGTTCTGCACTCTAAATTTTTTATTAAGTTAAAGTAGGAGATAAAAACTAATACAAACGTTCCGGCTGTCTAAATATTAGTTGCTAGATGTGTTCTTCAGACTCATTACTTCATTATTTCCTGTCTGTATTAATGTGAATGACATTTTATGTGACTTCCTTATTCTGAACAAACTCGAGCAGAACTGAAGTCTCAGTGGACACGTCTTCTGTCAGGCTCATGAAATGGATTCAATCTATGAAAATACTGGTTTTAAACTTTCAACAGTTTCTTCAGATGAAAAATGCTCTCAGTACAAAGGTAAGGCTGGGGATATTTTTATTTTTTTTATGTTCATTCAACCATTACGCATTTGTCAGATGCTTTTGTCCAAAGCGGCTTACATTACATTCAAGGTATTATCTATTCATGTGTTCCCTGGGAATCAAAGCTGTCAACTCTGTCATTTAACCCTCATATTGTGTTTGGAGTCAATATGATCCCAATCGACTATTCCTTAGTTAAAATAACATGGTTCCCTTCATCTCAGTGGCATAAGATGTTGTGACTTTTTCTACATTATCTATCTATACACACACAAAACAGGACAGTCATGCTCACTCATACACAGACACGTATCATATGCCCCAGAAGCCTCTGAAAAAGTTTCAGTAGGGCCGCCGTCCTGCCTTTGAACGAATTCAAGCAGTACAACACTGATCGAGTACGTTCATTTGTGAGGCGTGCTGTCTGGTTGACCGAGTCTTATTTCATACCGAGAAAAGAGATCCTTTGCACAAGGGAGAATGTGCTCTTTTCCCAGTTGACCCGAAGCCCCAACTGGCTGAGGTGACTGAGCACCATGTCCCTGTGTTCGCACAACTGATCCCAAGACTGAGCCATTATGAGCCAGTCGTCAAGATAGTTGAGGATTCAAATGCTGTGTTCTCTCAGGGGAACAAGGGCCTCCTCCATAACCTTCGTGAAGGCTCAAGGTGACAGGGACAGCCTGTCTTTTGTAAAAAAGGACTTTGCACTGATATGCCTGGCCCTCGAACGCAAAGCGTAGGAACGGCCTGTGTCGAGGGAGAATTAAGACATGAAGCTACTTGCCCTTCAGGTCGTTTGCTTCAAACCAATCTCGCGGACGGATGCAACCGAAGATGCGTTTCTGTGTTAGCATCTTGAATGGGAGCCTGTGCAGGGCCCGGTTCAGAACTCACAGGTCCAAGATTGGCCGCCCACCGCCTTTCTAGGGTATAATGAAGGAGGGGCTGTAGAACCTGCCTTCATATCGGCTGGAGGGACCGGCTCCATTGCGTCCTTTGCCAGTAAGACTGTGATTTCCTCCCGTAAGACAGGGACATCCAGTTCACCTCCGTGCTGGCCAGCGATGCTCCTGAACTTGGAGGGACGCCAGGTGAACTGAATTGCATAGCCTAGTCTGATGGTCAGAATGTGCCAGCGAGAGGGCCTGGGAAGAGCTAGCCAGGCCACCAGAGACCGTACAAGCGGGTTCAGAGGGACCACAGACGTATCCGGAGTGGCGAAGTGTGGTGGAATGCTCGGGCGGCATAGCTGCACGAAGTGGGGTCTGAGTGTGCGGTGCAACACTTACTTGGTTCCAAGATTGGGCAGGGGGTGCGTGAGAAGGCTTGAATGCATCCTCAAAGCACACGCTGCTGTCCGCTGGTGACAAAGAGGGTGGCAAGGCATACCGTCATGCACCGCAAAACACCCCCTCCTGGGACCCAGAGATGGAAGAAACTGCTCTTTCATTGAAAATGTGGGTACTGCTGGCAGCCAGTGGCGGAACAGAAGTAAAACTGAGAAAAAGATTCTCCACCCGGGAAGAGCAGCTCCAACCATCTCCAGTCATCCGTCTCAGGGGTGGTGTTTCACCGACCACTTGGAGGATAAGTGGCTGAAATGGGTGGGATTGTCTTCCTGCGGAGGCTTGACGTCACGGCTAAGCTGGCCACACCAGAGTGCTTGCTTTGTTCCCGCAGTGGAACAGACGCCTTTGGCGACGAGCAGACTGAGGCGCAGCTCACGATGGCTTGGTAGCATTTCGGAGTGGGCTCTTGATTGCCTCAGCCTGCTTCTGGACTGCTCAGAACTTCTGGGTACGCTCCTCAACAGCATCGCCAAAAAGGCCACCTTGTGAAATAAGAGCATTGAGAAAATGCGTGGGTTTTTTTTCCCGCGGCTCCTTTTTTTTCGACTTTGAGCCGAATCTGGCCGAGCATGTAAGTCTTACCACACCGGCACCCAGTTTGTAAGTCTAAATTAATTGCTTACATTTACAAAATGAGCCTACAATTTAAATTAAAAAAAGGTAAATGTTTTTTAAAGTGGTTCACAAAATAAATGAAAATGTTCAGTGAAATTAGAAAATATGTATATTGTTAATTTAGTTGAATAGGCTATGTTCTCATATCCATTTATTTTGTTCTAATGTCACAAGTAATTATCCCAAGGTTTACTGCTTTACACGATTCTTTTGTAGTAGGGTTTTGGTCGTGACAATCACGTTTACACACTGCCTCTGAAACTTTTGTCCATCATAAAAAATGTTTTGGATCTGGTTAAATTTTCTGTATTTTTCGCATTCGTAGCAAGCATTTTGAGAGGTGTTTTGACAATTCAGTGCCACCGAATGACGAATACGAGAAAATTTTGGACTCAGTGTGCAAGGACCTTTACTCCGAGTTGCCCCCTGTTGTTTCAAAGAATAGTACAACGGCGAGCGCCTCAAGTATAAATTCCTCGTCCATTTGGGGAGGTGCGCGCGCATGCAGCGGACTGTTAAAGAACAGAGTTTTTTCTTCTTCTCATGTGTCATTATAGAAAGGTTTCATATGGGCGTAGTTGTCACAAGATCTTTACTACACTTACAACTGTATAAGCTTTTGAGTCAGACATTTAATTACACAAATGCTTGTTTTCTATAGCAGTGGGTTTTGCATGTTCTATAGTTCTATTCCAGTTTGAAACTTTATATATATTTTTAAATTATATCCTTCAATCTAAAATTTCTCTTTTTTTCTTTCTTTTTTTAAAATTGTTTTGATATGATCGCAATAAAACCACACCGGTAAACATTAAGACAATAGTCAATATGATGAAGTTCAATTTTAACTTAATCATCAGGACTAGAGTACAATTCATAAAATGTCATGTACGGTCAATGTTTTCAAAATGTATTCTGTTAGAAATCTAGAGGTCAAGGTTCAGAAATCATTGCCTTTTTTCTCATCAAATTTCTAACCCCAGGTAACTCCACTGAAGAGAGAGAGAGAGAGGTCACTTCTCCTAAGTGGACTAAAGTTCTTCTGATTGTTCTGGGTTTCTCTCTTGTTTTTGCTCTCGGAGGTCTCTGCACTCTCTGGGTGATTTGTAAGTATAACTGATACTAGATCTCTGCTCTGTTCAGGGTTGTATTGGCTGAGTTACTGTAAGCACTTCTACACTTGACTTAAAACATGTAGCATCATTAGAAATCGCAACGCAATTTTTAGTAGCTTTTTATTTGTAAAATAAATTTAATTGGGCAATATTGTCAAACAAACCTCCATATTGAATGTGTAAACTGCCATTAATTAAGCTCGAAGACTTAATTTACAAACTCCATTCAAACTTTGTTTTGGAGATAATTTCAGTCTTAAGTGTGCATTGTGTGGACTTTCCTCAAAAACACATTTTCCACTGCTGCTTTTGTCTTTAATCAGATAATCATAAGCTTGCTGATTTCGATTCACTAAATGAGCAGCACATCATGGTTTCAAAGACACTGGTGGCTCAAGAGATCAACAGCACAGGTGAGAAAACTGTATTTCATAAACGGTAGAGCACAGACATGTTTCATTCACAGTAGCAGCCATATCACCCTGTAGCCCAAGACTGATTGCCCACTGAAGCTAAGCAGGGCTGAGCCTGGTCAGTACCTGGATGGGAGACTCCTGGGAAAACCATGTTGCTGCTGGAGGAGGTGTTAGTGAGGCCAGTAGGGGGTGCTGTTCACCCTGTGGTCTGTGTGGGTCCTAACAGCCAAATATAGTGATGGGGACACTATACTGTCAAAAGACCACTGTTCTTTGGATGCCATGTTAAACTGAGGTCCTGAATCTCTGTGGTCATTAAAAAAACCCTGGCATCCTGGCCAAATTTGCCCAATGGCCTCCGTCCATTATGTCCTATATATATATATATATATATATATATATATATATATATATATATATATATATACACTCACCTAAAGGATTATTAGGAACACCTGTTCAATTTCTCATTAATGCAATTATCTAATCAACCAATCACATGGCAGTTGCTTCAATGCATTTAGGGGTGTGGTCCTGGTCAAGACATTCTCCTGAACTCCAAACTGAATGTCAGAATGGGAAAGAAAGGTGATTTAAGCAATTTTGAGCGTGGCATGGTTGTTGGTGCCAGACGGGCCGGTCTGAATATTTCACAATCTGCTCAGTTACTGGGATTTTCACGCACAACCATTTCTAGGGTTTACAAAGAATGGTGTGAAAAGGAAAAAATATCCAGTATGCAGCAGTCCTGTGGGCGAAAATGCCTTGTTGATGCTAGAGGTCAGAGGAGAATGGGCCGACTGATTCAAGCTGATAGAAGAGCAACTTTGACTGAAATAACCACTCGTTACAACCGAGGTATGCAGCAAAGCATTTGTGAAGCCACAACACGCACAACCTTGAGGCGGATGGGCTACAACAGCAGAAGACCCCACCGGGTACCACTCATCTCCACTACAAATAGGAAAAAGAGGCTACAATTTGCATGGGCTCACCAAAATTGGACAGTTGAAGACTGGAAAAATGTTGCCTGGTCTGATGAGTCTCGATTTCTGTTGAGACATTCAGATGGTAGAGTCAGAATTTGGCGTAAACAGAATGAGAACATGGATCCATCATGCCTTGTTACCACTGTGCAGGCTGGTGGTGGTGGTGTAATGGTGTGGGGGATGTTTTCTTGGCACACTTTAGGCCCCTTAGTCATGATCCTGTTTTTTTTCCTTCTCTTTTTCTTTCCTTTGTTTCCCTCTGCTGGCTGTTTTACGCCTTACTACCTCCTTTCTCACATACTTACGCACACACTCATTTACGCTTCACCTCATCTCCATCAGCTGGTTCTCATTCACATCCCATCACCATCAGCTGGTTCTCATTCTCATCCTCTACACACCTGTTCTCTATCTTCCTCTTTTGTCTCTTTTGTCTCTAGTTCTCTCTTTCGTGTCTGTGTTGTCGGATTATTGTTTGACTGTGATGCACGTCGGCTGTTATTGCTCTGAAGAAATACCTTGTCTTATCCTGTCCTGTCTGGTCCTGCTGATTACTGTGCTACTGTTATCAACTGCTGTGAGTTACCTCTTCTGTGCTGTACCCAGTGTTCTCCGTCGAGAATAGCAGAGGGTTCCACTGCTCACCTGCTTCCCTGTCCTCGCTACTCAGGAGTGGTCCAGATCGACTGTTATTTCTTCAGTATCTACTTACATTGAGAGAAGCAGCGAACGATACCTTTGTTTGATTGTTTGAGAAGTGACTTTCTGTTATCAGCCTGAATGGCGTTTACCTTGTTTCTATTAAAAGAACTGTACCTGCTTTTCGTCTCTGGACCTCTCTGTTTCATCACACCCTTAGTGCCAATTGGGCATCGTTTAAATGCCACGGCCTACCTGAGCATTGTTTCTGACCATGTCCATCCCTTTATGACCACCATGTACCCATCCTCTGATGGCTACTTCCTGCAGCATAATGCACCATGTCACAAAGCTCGAATCATTTCAAATTGGTTTCTTGAACATGACAATGAGTTCACTGTACTAAAATGGCCCCCACAGTCACCAGATCTCAACCCAATAGAGCATCTTTGGGATGTGGAGGAACGGGAGCTTCGTGCCCTGGATGTGCATCCCACAAATCTCCATCAACTGCAAGATGCTATCCTATCAATATGGGCCAACATTTCTAAAGAATGCTTTCAGCACCTTGTTGTATTTGGTGATAAAATAGTGTAGCAAGTGATTTTATAAGCAATTTCTTTGCAGGCATGGAATATCACAAGTGTGAAAGGGTTTTCAACACAGGACAAGGGTTAAAAATGCCACAGTCTTCTGTTCTGACTTAAATTTTCTAAATGGCTGCTTGTTTCTCCTTTACCATTTAATTGTGTTTTCACCAGCCATGAAGAAAGAGTTTAATGATCGTATAGCCAGATACGACACACTTAGAGAATGGCTGTCCTTTTACGATGGTGAGTGTCAGTCTACAAGCAACATAAAGTGTGAATATTTCTGCACAGGAACCAGTTTGATTTACTTTATGATCTAAATAATGGAAGGTTTAATCACACTTTATTCCTTTTTTTTTTTTTTTTTTTTTTTTTTTACAGCTCAGTCTTGTAATCTCTCTGTGAATGGCTGGATTGCTTGTCGTGGAAAGCTGTATTTCTTCAGCTCTGATAAACTGAACTGGACAAGCAGTCGAGATGTCTGTATTTTAAAAGGAGCCAATCTGGTGACCATAACCAGCCAATCAGAACAGGCAAGTCAGATCAATGATGAATTAATTTACACTTTATGCAAGTGTTATGAAAATTTGACTTACAGCTGACTTGATTTAAGGTTTGATCACACAGTTGAAAGTTTTATTTTAAAGGATTTTTTGTACCTCTAATTTTAACTGCGAAACAATTATTTGCACTATCACCTGTGAATATATTTTCTCCTTTAGGATTTTCTGGTGTCTAAAATTAACAAAACGCACTGGATTGGTCTCAGTGATCTGGACACTGAAGGACACTGGGTTTGGGTGAATAACCAAACTCTCACTGACACCAGACTACAGTAAGAACTCTGCATGTGTAATCTGTTTTATTTATTTATTTATTTATCCTTCTCAATGGTAATGGGTAATTCCATCTCAATGGTTCAAAAGTGGTAAAATTGGTTGCTTGATCATTTTTAATTTTCTTCTTTTTGTGTGATAACCTAATTTTATTGGTGTTAAAAGAAAAAAAAAATGTCTTGGTTCAACCACAGACCAAATGCATTATTGGTTGTTTGTGTGTTAAAGGTTTTGGTTTAGCGTGGGACAAAGTGAACCTGATAACTGGAGAGTACAGGATCCGTCTGGAGAGAACTGTGCTAGTCTGGGAGATGAAAATGGCAATTTTCAATCTTGGTTTGATGCTTCTTGTAAAACAGTGAAAATGTTTATCTGTGAAAAGAAATATTAATTTACCTCCATCAGTGAAACTGTTACATGTCAGTTTGTTTTTAGACTTCTTTCTGTTTGCATTTGTTCAGTTTCTCGCCACTCCTTTGTTTCCATGGTCACGTCATCATTAGTTCAATTGTTTCAGCTGTGTGTAATTAATCATCTCATTAGTTCTTTTTGTTTGTCTAATGTATATATTCCCTGTGTTTTCCCTCTGTCTTGGTTGGTTCTCGTTGATGTTTGGTTGTGTCCAACCATTCTCCTGCGGTTTCCCCTATTCCAAAGTGTTTGATGATTAAAGTTTTCCTTCCAACGTTCTTCCTCGTCGTGAGCATTTCTCAGCACCACCATCCAGAACAGAAGAACCGACCTAAACTGAAGATGGATCCTGTGCAATTACTGTGCCTAGATCAGGACCAGCTTTCTCTCGAGGCTCACACAATTGCGTTCCTCGACAAGGCGTTCCTGGAATGGATGTTGGCTGTCTGAGAGTCCCCGTTCCACATCGGCCTTAGCAACGGTGAACTCGAGTCTGTTCCAGAGCCTCGTCTTAATAGCCTTGGAATAAACAAGTGCTTGCTATAAGTTCCCTGCAACTAGAATACATGGACAAGATTTGTGCATGTGTCTAAAATAATGTGTTACAACTAGACTAAATGTTAATGTGATGTGTGTTACAGCTATTTCAAGTCTTGTGAAGCAATACAGTACTTTTTTGTGAGAAAAGCGACAATTTTTTATTCAGCACTTTTACAACAAGCAATTTTGTTCTGTTCTGCCAAGAAGTCACTAATGCAGTTGTCCTCTAAAGCTCTACATCGATTGCTTGTAAAGTTCCTCATTTGTTAGTTGCTTCAATGATAAAAGAGTGTAATAAATGTGATTTAGTAATGTTATTTTATTACTGCATTTAGATTTTGATTTGATTGTGTGAGACATTTAAAGGGTTGAAAACAGGAGAAAGTCTTGTAAAACATGAATGCAGGAATATATCTGTCCATAGTCTTTATACACCATTATATGCCATGAATTTTGCTTTTTGTTGAATCTAGAACTTATGACTTAATTTGTGGCTGTCAAAAGATATAATGATTCAAAATAAAAACAAAAAACTAGTGTTTTGAAGTATACACTAATTAATTTTTTTGTTGTTGTTTTTTTTTTATCATTATAATATTTTGACAGTCCTAACATTTAAGTCATAATTGGTTATACTCATAGGCCTGAGGGCTGTTCCATAAAACAAGATTAGAAAACAAGCCAGGCTTATTTTGGTTAGTCAGACTTATTGTCAGCTGATTCTGTTTCATAAAGCAAACTTAAAGGGATGTTAAAAAAAGTTAAAAAGTAGTTTAATAGACTAAATTTAAAAATAACTTTGAAAATAAGAAATACCTGAAAAGTAAAACCTATAATAAATAACTAAGCAGCAAGTTTTAGAAGCAGAGCATCACATTCACATATAAACCAGGGGGTGTATTACAGAAACTTCCTATCTTACTGTAGGCTAAGTCTTAAGATCTGTCAAGTTCGTTTAGGATTTTTCACAAATTCGTATTACAGAAGCAAATCTTAAGTTGATTTAGGTATCTTACAAGATCTCATCTTATCTGTAGTTAGGAAATCTTAAACCCCTCCATCGAGTTCGGTAATCAACTCTCAGGTCTGTGACCAGGCTAACAGTTGCTGTGAAGTAAAATGAAAAACTGGAGAATGGAGAAACAAAATAAGTGGTGCTTTTCATTAAGTGAAGTTTTGGAAAAGGCAAAGCCTAATCCTTTTATTTCAGAGTCTGTAATTATTTTTCAGAGTTTTGTCGTCAAAGTGCAGCACATCATTTGGGTGTTCACAAAGTCTTTCCACCATCAAACATTGCTGTCCTTCATCTTGTATCATTAATAAATGTGGCACCATTCTCAGACAGGGCTATTATTATGTGATTTTTATAGTTGACTTTCAAATAATTTTGAAGTTAGGACACCATGGGGGTTGCAGAACAGTTTAACAGTTTCCCATACCAGATGGAAAAAGTGAGTATACTCTCCACCACACACCAGTAAAAAAGCTAACAGAACCGGAGTGCTGAGACCAGCCTGCTTCAACCTCCTAAGAAAATAAAGGCGTCGTTGGGCCTTTTGCTGGCTGTGTTGATGACAGAGTTAAATCACTGAAAATGTGTGTCCCAAGATACTTGAAAATGGAGACCAATGAAGAGGGGAGAGGGGGTGTAATCTCTCCTCCTGAAGTCCACGACCATTTCCTTCGTCTTCCCACATTAATGCAGAGGTTGTTTGCTCTGCACCAGTCTTCAAGTTCTCGTTGTTGTGGGATATCGATCCTACCACAGCCGTATCATCAGCAAACTTCACAATATGACTGCCCGAATATTTGCTGTCATATGTTAATAGCGTGTACAGCTCAGGACACATCCCTGGGGGGAGCTGATGTTAAGGATGATAGACGAAGATGAAATGCCATGGACTTTGACAGTCTGTGGCCTGTTCGATAAAAAGTTAAAAATGTCATACTATAATGTCATTATTTTACTTATTATACTCAAATCTATTTTAAGGCTAATAATAATAATATGCTACTGTATAGAATAAAACTGCCATATACTGTATATTGAACTATTACATCTGTCCTAATATTACGCTTATATTTCATGCAATTTATACTGTACTGTAGTTGTACAATTTTCATCCACCATATCACATAATTGTCAAACGGTTGTATGAATTATAATAAAACATTATGCATATTTCATGTACATTAAATTATATTATATTAGGGACATCTCTACAATTATTAACCTTGAAAAACAAACAAAAACAATGCTTGATACGCATGAGTTTTCACAATTCCTAATTAATAGGAACAACCTTTTCAAAGTTTTCCGTATGTTATCGCTCCCGTTTATTTGTTTATAGAGCGGTCTTGCTCTGATCAATATGGTGGACTCGTTGACGTATCGCAGCAATGGTCAAAGGAGGCCAATGGGACGTCTATGTATTTATTAAGTCTATGGTAACAACATTGCGAGCACGTAGACAGTGACATTTCCATAGTAGAAATGCGACGTGCCACAGACATTGCCACAATGTACAGTAAATGTGTTTGCTGGGAGGTTGCATCATGTATACTGTGCAAGCTTTTGAATGTTTGTCTGAGGTGAGACATGCAGTTATTCTTGTGGATATGTCACTAGGCATTGTTTAGTGCCAGGTTTGCTGCTCATTTTTGTGTTTGTGTTTTTAGCACCAGTTTAAGTTGCATCAAGTTTTTTTTTTTTTTTTACTTTATGTGGAATGCACCTTGTGAAATGCAGATTGTAAAATAAACCGCAGCTGACTTTGGGAAAACTACTCCATTGTACTGGGCCTTCTTAAATTCTCCCAGGCCTCTCAACAACATACTACATGACACTGGCCACGTTGTAATTACTTTTTTGTTATTGTTAATTTTGCTTAACTTAAGTAGAGTTTACTAAATAACATTTGTGAAATTTAATTAAATAATATGCGTGCAAAAACGTGCAAAATTAAGAAAATTTTACTTATTGTTTTTTTGTTTTTTTTTTCAGGGAAGGCCTGAATTAAAACTTCTTTGCGACCATTGAGGACATTTTAGAAATCAAAATGTTAAGCTGGAAAAATCATGAAACCCTTTTTACTTCCATAACGCAGCATATTTCTGAGTGAAACTGAATGAAAGACAGGAATTTCTGCATCTGCAAATGATTTATTAGTTTAGAAAACACTTTTATCCAAAGTTACTTAGAAATGAGTGACCTAACAAACATTTTGTTATAAGAATTAACAATATTTGCAGCACGTAATGCCAAGTCTCAAGTATAAGATAGATTATAAGATAAAGCAGAAGTTAAATGCAGAGAAGAGAATTATAGGAAGTTCAGTTGATTATGGTTTTGGTTTAGTTTTCTCAAGAAGTGTAACTTCAGCATTGTTTGAGAGCTGTTTTTATGTTGATCATATAGTTTAATTCTCTGCTCTGAACCATGTGTGTCTTACATCTGATCTCACTGTTAAAATGGGTCAAATATGGGCAAACACAGCTGTTGGGTTAAATGTTGTACATTTAAGGACATCTTCAGATCTCACTCATATGATGAAAAGGCATCATGTCTCAGACTAAAAGGCTTCAGTCATTGGACAAAACAGCTTCGTGCCTCAGAGTGAAACAAAGTTGTAAAACAAAGTTGGAAGTATATGCAGGGTAATACAATGTTAGTGAACATCCTGACACCGTCCACGCTGCTGAAAGCTGCATTTATCAAGTGTAGCGTTAGTTCTGGCAGGTCACGTTAGTCAAGCTCGCATCAGCTGACTCTCAGCTGATCCACGGGAATATGAAGCCTATCACCCTATACATATATAAGCTCCTTCAGTATTATCAGCAGCTATCGCGTTTCTCAGGAGCTAATTACCCTCCTCCATCCCCAGCTCCTCCTCTCGCCCAGTCAGGATTTGGCATTCTGATTCCCCTTGAATCAGAATAAATTCTCGAATTATGTTGTACTTTAAAATATTGAATTAAATATATTTGCAAACATTCATGTTGGTTCTGTTCTGTTTACCCCTAGGGGGGTTATTGCTGCTCTCCCTGCTCTTGTCCATGCTAGGATGCATGGATGCACAGGGAGTTCTCGCCCAGAACGGAATCATACCGCTAATCCAAACTGTATGCTAACTGTCAATCGTATTTGACGGTAGTGGTCCTGACAGAACTCTAAATATGAGCACACAACAAAAATGACAGCAGTTCAGAAAGCATCTGATCGTAGTTAGTGATGTGGATATATTCGCACCAGCTCTGCAATTCAGCACTCCAGTCTATTCACGTCACATTTATTATAGGTAATTTATTATACACACATGTGTGTGTGTGTGTGTGTGTGTGTGTGTGTGTGTGTTAATGTAGAATCTATAGCTATATATATGATCCCTTGGCAATGTTCTGTATGTAGGCTAATTGTCATTCAAGAACAAAAAAAAAAGCAGAGAAAGAGAGAGACCGAAGTTATGTACTTGATATTTTATTCTTTTAATTAAATAGCCTAACAGTTACACTGGTCAGCAGAAATAAACCAGTTTCCCCAGTAACATACACAAAACAACAACAACAGGTCTCGAAAGATTTGCCAACATAAAAGCTAGCTAGTAGCAATAGTAGTCCTAAAATATACACAGTGGTACGGTTGCATTTTTTTAACACAACAGTTGGGTTTGTCCATATTTGACCCCAATTTTGGGCTAAAACTACCCTGCATTTTTTAGAGTGTAACTATAAGATTTGTGTGCTATAGCTAAAGGAATACTGTAAATGTAATGTGTGCTACTCTTTTGAGGCCATATTATAGGTTTGTGTGAAAAACAGAATGGAATTAAATCACTAATAATCTGATAAAATTTAGCACTTTTAGACCATGCAACTTTTGCCTGTTCTGTCACTTTGTATTTCTCTGTTCTTTTCTCCACAATACTTCCCTAATGAAATGTCTTCTATCTGCTTTATTGCAGGCTCTAGTATGATACATTGCTTGTGAAGTTCATAATTTGTAATTTACTTTAATGATAAAAGAGTGTAAATGTTTAATAGTCTGATATTGTTATGATTGTGTGAGACATCTGAAGGGATGAAAACAGGGAAAAGTCTTGTAGAAACAAAAAGAACAACACAGCAGGGTCTGTAGTCTTTATATACCATTATGTTATATTATGTTACAGAAAACTAAAAATCTGCTGAATCGTTTTCAATTATTTCAGTCTTTTTACAGCCCTAACATTGAGTTCTAGGTTTAACAAAACAAAGCAAAGTTGGTTTGTTCACCCTAAGATGAAAATGCTCATTATTTACTCACTCTGGTGTTGTTATAATGCAGTATATTGTTCTTTCTTTTTCAGACCACAATTTTTTTTTTTTTTTTTAATGTTCAGCTCCTGCTCGTCTATCTATATGGCAGTGAATAATTACCAGCATCAAGCTTTAAAAAAAAGATACAAAAGTATCTCAGAATGATCCTATGCAGCATGTGTCATGTATGAACGTATATACTATACATATACTGAAGTGCAATATCATCCAATCCACAATGTGGCTTGAAATTATGTTGAAATTTATTTTAGAAAGTTTCAAAATCTGCTGCAGCAAAATCTAAATGCCAACAATATGAGATTTTATGCTTAATGTTGGGGGTTGTAAATCAATATTAATCAGCCTCATTCTTCACTTTTGGAGAACACAAACATATAATTATACCTTATTTTTTAGAGGTAGTCAAACATGTAGTTGCCCAATTTGTTAGTCAGCATCATAACTTCATTACTTCCAGTCTGTATTAATAAGGATGACATTGAATGTGACTTCCTTATTCTGAACAAACTCGAGCAGCACTGCAGTCTCAGCGGACACGTCTTCTGTCAGGCTCATGAAATGGATTCAATCTATGAAAATACTGATTTCAAACTTTCACCAGTTGCTTCGGGTGAAAACTGCTCTCGACACAAAGGTAAGGGTGGGATGTTTTCAGTATGCATTCATTTCTATTTTAATCACTAGTAATGGTGTATAAGGTTTTTTTTTAATTTTTTTTATTAACAATTACACATTTGGTGGGTGCTTTTGTCCAAAGCAACATCAAGTTATACATTTTATCCATTCACACGTTCCCTGGGAATCAAACGCTGTCAACACTGTCATTTAAATAAAAAAGCTAAGTCTAAGTCATGATGATATCAACACCAACCATGCTGAAAAATCCAGCATAAACTAGCATGGGTTCCTGGTATAGTGCTGGTTTATGCTGGTTTATGCTGGTTTGGCTGGTGGACTAACATATTCATTCTGTTCTCAAGTAAAATGGAGCTGGTGAAGCTGGTTTATCAGCATGGTCTTGTAGGGTAGAGTGTGAGTAGGTCGCAGTCTTTATGAAAGCAGTGTTTTGGGGAGAAGCATTGTGTCAGGGTCCTGCCCCGACAGACTTGTCTGTTTTCCATTACGAAAAAGAAGTTTATTCAAGTGTTCTATTAGTATACTTCTTTTAAACTAAAAATAAAAAGTATACTTTCAGTCTACTTTTTATATACTTCTCAGAAATATACTTCAAATTGCACTTAAGTATACTTGACTTATACTGACAGAAAAGTCTAAGTATATTTGGCCTATACTTGTTGATCGAGATATACTTAAAAGTATAATTAAGTATTCTAAGTATTCTTGGCTTGTACTTGTGTTTACTATTTTGATTGAGTAGCTTATTAAATACTTTTTTAAAAAACATAATATTACATACCGTCTTATAAACTAACATGTTCAGCTTTATATAGTAACAAACTTTCGGGTGGAATAGCTTATAGAGTAAATAAAATTGTAATGTTGCGGAGGAAGACAGACGAAGACGAGGATCTAAACGCAGGGTGATTTAATAAAGTAACACAAAACAGAGAACACAGAACTCAAAGAACAAAAGAACAAAACCTTGGGAATCACAGAAAGATACAACCATTACACGTACAACAACTGACAAAGTAACAAGTGAAACACAAGGGCTATAAATACACTGGGACCAACAAGCTAAACAAGATAACAAGGGGGTGTGGCTAATTAGAAACACCTGGGAAGACTAATAAACTAGAAAACTACAGAGGACTACAAAACATGGCACAGAACAGGAAATAAGTCCACACAAGACAAGGGGAACACAAGACAAGAATCATGACAGAGCCCCCCCTTTAAGGAGCGGATTCCAGACGCTCCACACACAACAATAAATAAAGGTCAAGGAGGGTGATGGAGCAGAGGTGGAACGGGGGAGGGATGGAGGGCCAGGTCCGTGGAATGGAACAAGACCTGGAGCCTGCGGCAAGACGGGAGGCCAGGGCGAAGCAGGCGAAGCAGGCAGTGCAGGCGGCCAGGGCGAAGCAGGCAGTGCAGGCGGCCAGGGCGGAGCAGGCGGCCAGGGCGGAGCAGGCTGTGCAGGCGGCCAGGGCGGAGCAGGCTGTGCAGGCGGCCAGGGCGGAGCAGGCTGTGCAGGCGGCCAGGGCGGATCAGGCAGTGCAGGCGGCCAGGGCGGATCAGGCAGTGCAGGCGGCCAGGGAGGAGACGACCCTTCAGGCGCCCAGGGAGGAGACGACCCTTCAGGCGGCCAGGGCGGATCAGGCAGTGCAGGCGGCCAGGGAGGAGACGACCCTTCAGGCGCCCAGGGAGGAGACGACCCTTCAGGCGGCCAGGGCGGATCAGGCAGTGCAGGCGGCCAGGGAGGAGACGACCCTTCAGGCGCCCAGGGAGGAGACGACCCTTCAGGCGGCCAGGGCGGATCAGGCAGTGCAGGCGCCCAGGGAGGAGACGACCCTTCAGGCGCCCAGGGAGGAGACAACCCTTCAGGCGGCCAGGGCGGAGACAACCCTTCAGACAGCCAGGGCGGAGACAACCCTTCAGGCGTGGAGTCGGCCATCTCGTCCGAAGACACAGGCGTGTAGTCGCCCATCTTGTCCGAAGACACAACCGTGGGGTCGGCCATTTTGTCCGAAGACACAACCGTGGGGTCGGCCATCTTGTCCGAAGACACAGGCGTGGAGTCGGCCATCTTGTCCGAAGACACAGGCGTGGAGTCGGCCATCTTGTCCGAAGACACAGGCGTGGAGTCGGCCATCTTGTCCGAAGACACAGGCGTGGAGTCGGCCATCTTGTCCGAAGACACAGGCGTGGACGGCGTGGTGTACACAGTCTCTGGCTCTGGCTGGGCAGGACTGACATGAAGCTCTGGCTCTGGCTCGGCAGGACTGACGTGAAGCTCTGGCTCTGGCTCGGCAGGACTGACGTGAAGCTCTGGCTCAGGATCAGCACGCTCTGAGCTTGACGGGACCAGCGGCGGCGAGGGCTTTGAGCTGGGTAGGACCAGCGGCGAAGAGGACTCTGAGCTGGTTAGGACCAGCGATGAAGAGGGCTCTGAACTGGACGGAACCAGCGGCGAAGAGGGCTCTGAGCAGGGCAGGACCAGCGGCGAAGAGGGCTCTGAGCTGGGCAGGACCAGCGGCGAAGAGGGCTCTGAGCTGGGCAGGACCAGCGGCGAAGAGGGCTCTGAGCTGGACGGAACCAGCGATGAAGAGGGCTCTGAGCTGGGCAGGACCAGCGGCGAAGAGGGCTCTGAGCTGGACGGAACCAGCGATGAAGAGGGCTCTGAACTGGACCGGACCAGCGGTGAAGAGGACTCTGAACTGGACGGAACCAGCGATGAAGAGGGCTCTGAACTGGACGGGACCAGCGGTGAAGAGGGCTCTGTGCTGCCGTGAAGTGCAAGCTCGGCTGGACTGGTGTGAAGCTCTGGATCGGCAGAAGTGACGTGAACAGTCTCTGGATCAGCAGACGCGACGTGAACAGTCTCTGGATCAGCAGTCTCGGCGGAACGAGATTCTGGCATGGGGGCCTGGGGAATTGAGAGCGCTGAGACCAGTGAAAATCTCGGGATATCGGCTGCTCGGGCAGATGTCAGTGGCAGATCAGCCAGCTTGGACACCAGTCCTCTCCACCCTCGGACGGGTCCAGTGGACGCAATTGTGCTGGCTGATGGTGCGATCTGCGGTTGACCACGCTCCATGGCCGACGGAGCTTCTGCTGTATAGCCCCCCCCAAAAAAAAGTCTTAAGGGTGAATCCTCCTCCACTTCGTCCACGGTGAAGGGAGATCCACACAACCGCAGAGCCAGATTTATATATTGGGCCAGGGTCCAGCCAGGATATTCTTCCATCATCATTTGGGCAATGTTCTCGTCCAGCCCGCTCCAAAAAAGGTCCATAAGCTGGGATTCATCTAATGGTGCTAGATGACAGCAAGTCAAAAACTTCTCCACATACCCTTCAATAGGCTGACCGTCCTGAAAAACGGAGCATAGCACCTTTAAAGGATCCTCTTTACCTCCTGCTAGATCCATATTTAGGTCAGTTGTTCTGTAATGTTGCGGAGGAAGACAGACGAAGACGAGGATCTAAACGCAGGGTGATTTAATAAAGTAACACAAAACAGAGAACACAGAACTCAAAGAACAAAAGAACAAAACCTTGGGAATCACAGAAAGATACAACCATTACACGTACAACAACTGACAAAGTAACAAGTGAAACACAAGGGCTATAAATACACTGGGACCAACAAGCTAAACAAGATAACAAGGGGGTGTGGCTAATTAGAAACACCTGGGAAGACTAATAAACTAGAAAACTACAGAGGACTACAAAACATGGCACAGAACAGGAAATAAGTCCACACAAGACAAGGGGAACACAAGACAAGAATCATGACAAAAATAAGCATGGAAAATAAGTTTATTCAAGTTTTCTATTAGTATACTTCTTTTCATCTAAAAAGAACAAGTCTACATTTTATATACTTCTCAAAAATATACTTAATTACACTTAAGTGTACTTGACTTATACTGAGAGAAAAGTCCGAGTCCGAGTCCAAGTCCAACTTTTCCCCACCATTGACTGAATTTTCCAGCTATCCATGTTTTCACTGGTATACGGTAGGGGGCGCTATGACACATCTTCTAGTACAGAATCTCTGGATCAAAACACAGGAGAAGAAGAAGCTGAACCATGTGATAGAAGATTGCTCACTCAAATGTAAAATAATGTGATCATCAAACATTAAACAGCTTGTAAATCAAAACTGCTTAATGTTTCCAAATGAAATGAAGCGTAGGCCTAACCCATGAAGAGAAAACGACTGTGAAGCTTTGGGGGTGTTGGACTCGATCTAGCAGCTACTCCACCTGTGTTTTGATCATCGTTCTGGATCTGATCAAGGCGTAGGCTGCGTTCGAAACCGCATACTCAATGAGTAGGTACTTAATTTCAATAAGTACTTACTTAACGAGCGCTAAAAGAGTAGGTACTTTATAGCCAAATCTCGTTGAGTATGAATGCGAACCGGACATCTGCCATGTTGACGTTATCATGTGACCTACGACGCGTTATCACACGCGCAACAACTTAAAAGATTTGACGACACGTTTAATTCATCTGTCTGTAAATATTTTGATATTGATTAAACTTGCTCATTTTGTGGTCTTTTTGAAGAAACTGCTGCCCATTTATTTTGTGAATACATTTAGGGTTGATTAAAGTTCTTATATTTAACCCTACTAATGTGACCCACCGTTTTATCCGATATTATTTGTTTTATTACGAAATCCCAAAATTGTCATCTCTTGAATATGTTGTTAATTTCTTTATTTTATATCCAAACATTTTCACCCACAAGCAAAAGTGGCTATACTGCTTTATGTTTTCCTTTTTTTCTTGTTGAATTTAGCTCGTTTCATAAATAACAAAAAAATTCATTTTTAAAAAAAAAGTATTGTAATGAATTATTTAAGAAAATATATATTAAGATATTCAACCTTGTAGGTTCTTTTCTCCTATGAACTCCTACGTACTCTATGCAAACCCATGATTGATATATATATAGGTCCGCTTTTGAAACCAGACTGATTGTTGTCCAAGAGGTTGTTCTGTGTAAGGAAGGAAGAGATCTGGTTGAAAACAACTCGTTCAAGTGTTTTCGTGACGAATGGAAGAGGAGATACTGGTCTGTAATTTTCGATTGTGCAAGTGACAATTCCATCATGTCCCGACTCCTAGTGTAGTTTCGTACGCTTGCCTTGTCCAGCCCATTTTGAGAGACAGGGAGAGAGAGAAGATGCAGCACCGCTGAACACTCACATGGTTTGTGAAATTGCATCTTGGAGAAAGTTTTAAAATTACTGATTTGATTTTATAATCTGTGTGGATTCATTTAGGCTACACATACAATCTACATGCTAAAGTGAATCAATGTTTGCGAGGGAATTTCCCGCATTATAAGTGGTAGACCTGCGGGAATTATACTTAAAAGATAATACAGATAATACTTATTGAAGTATTATCTGTTATATTATTTATTTAATATAGTTCAAAAAGTACAATAAATGTTAAAATTTCAATTTTTTAAGAATTGTTGAAAGGTGTCTTTTTAATAAATGCAACACGTTCCCAAAGTCATGTGAAATAATCGTGTTAATAGTGATTTCAATACTGACCAAAATAATCGTGATTATGATTTTTACATAATCGAGCAGCCCTAGAGCTTAGGTTTCAGCGAAAGGTGACCTGTGGAGGAGTGTGTGTTGTGTTCTGAGGCCGGTTGAGGTTGAGAGTGAGGAGGAAGTGATCTGAGGTGTGCAGTGGAGTGATCAGTGTATGGTCAGTGGAGCAGTAGCGTGTGTAAATAAGGTCCAATTTATTACCTGATTTGTGAGTAGCCGCAGCCGATACTCGTTTCAGGTTGAATGAGGCAAGCAGAGTGTGGAAATCAGCAGCCTGAGGTTTTTCTAGGTGGATGTTGAAGCCTTTAAGAACTAAGAGGAGTACCATCCTCAGGGAAGGATGAGAGTAGCACATCAAGCTCCTCTAAGAAACTGCCAAACTGACCTGGGGGACGATATACAACCAGGGGCGTAATTTGTGGGGGGGTTGGGGGAGATAACCCCCCCAATATTTAAATCAATGCATTACAACCCCCCAAATATGTATACCATGATCACATGAAAAGGAGGCATACCCAAACTTCAACCCCCCCAATGTTCAAACCAAATCTACGCCCTTGTATACAACTACAAAATGGATTTTAATTGGGTTAGTGATGGTAATTGAATGTGATTCAAATGAGCTGTTGTCATACAGAGGCGGTAAATGTATAAATTTCCAATCGTTTGAGATGAGCAGACCATTACCTCCACCCCTTCCAGTCAGGCGAGGGGTGTGTGAGAAAGTGAAGTTAGTGGAGAGGGCAGCCGTTGTGGCAGTGTCCTCTGGTCTGATCCAGGTCTCAGTCAGGGCCAATAGGCTGAGACCTGAATGACTAGAAATAGATGTAATGAAATCAGTTTTGTTAACAGCGGACTGGCAATTCCAGAGACCAATAGGCAAAGAGAATATATTGTACTGCCTCCGACGTCTGACATTAGATTTACGTATGTTAGTAATAGTAGGGATTTGAAAACACATGGTGTAAGACAGCTCACAAACAGAAAGATAACTTGAAAAGTTGTGTAGAAGAGAAAGGAAACAACAAAAAAATTAAATAAACAACAAGAAATTAATACTCAAGTGCCTTGTCAGTGTCCTTGCTCGGTGGAGTCGATGAGGGCTTCACACAATGAGGGCTTCACACGATGAGGGTTTCACACGAGGCCTGCCGCGGTTGTGCACTAACCTATTTATAATTGAATACAGTTCTCTCCTGTTGTTCGACTGCTTCTTCTATCAGATGGGTTGAATACTTTAACTGGCTTTGGCCACGCCCTACTATTTAGCCAAGTGAAACTCAAAAGTCACAACACACAAACAAACGCCACGTGGGCGCGCGTCTTTACCAGGGTAAAACACAGTAAACAAAACAAAGTTTCCTAGCAACAAAGAACTGCGCTAAAATCTACTGAGAAAAGTAAACACTGATGTTCTCTCCTGTTGTTCGACTGCTTCTTCTGCTGAAAACATGCGTTTTCTTTATTAATTTATTCAGTTAGGAAAATTCTCGTGATTTGTATTTAACTATGAACGCAAATTAAGAAACGTGATATGTAACACATGCCAGTTTTGTTGTGGTCTTGCTGGGATCATACTAGCACCCAAAAAACAGCATCCCAAGCTGGACCCAGTGTGTAAAACAATAGGTTACTGTCGTAACCCCGGTTCTCTGAAACATCGAGTGGAGAGATCCACCTATGGGAAGGGCATCCTGTACCTGACCTCTGCAGAAGCATCCAATTGCACCAAGTCTGGCTAACAGACAGAAGCGCGCAGCCAATGCCAGGTAAGGCACCACCCCCTTACCTAAGGCATATAGCTGTCAGGCACGCTTCTCCCCCTCAGTAAGTATATTCGCTTCTCGTGCGGCAAGCGGGGCAACGCTGGTGGTTCTCTCCACTCGATGTTTCAGAGAACCGGGGTTACGACAGTAACCTATTGTTCTCTTTCATCATCTCGTTTCGAGATCCACCTATGGGAGAGACATGGACAGCTCCCCGACTGCCCAATACACTCACAGTGAGGTTCTGAAGGCCAGAGAAGGACGGTCACCTCAGAGAGGCGGTGCCTGGCACGTCCCACAAACATAACCCTGCAAGGGTGACACCACGCTAAACTGCTGTGGACAAGCAGGGCGTGAAACATGCATGAGACACATACATGATAATGGCCCCCGCACCACTAATGCACATAGCTAAACCCAAGAAGGAATTCGAATGCTTGGTGACAGGAATGAACATGGCCAGCCGGCCATTCACTCCTCGTTTTATTTAACCCAACGGGGCTGTGGGAAAGGGCTAAGAGGACCCTACCCCTAGGACCGAGTGTGCCACAGAGGTTCTGGTGACATCCAACCGGTAGTAACGCTCAAAGGTATGAGGAGAGGCCCAGCTGGCCGCGGAACAGATGTCCTGCAGTGGCACTCCCCTGAACAAAGCCCAAGAGGCGGCTAAGCCACTTGTGGAATGAGCTCTGATGCCCCCTAGGGGCTGCACTCCCTTTGCTTCATAAGCCATAGTATAGCGTCCACAAGCCAATGTGAGAGGCATTGCTTTGAAATGGGACTCCCCTAGTGCGGGGGAGCCCTTGAAACAAAGAGCTGGTCGCTCTTGCGGAAAGCACTGTTCCTGGTCATATATGCTTGCAGAGCACGGACGGGACACACAGCATTCAGCCCCTGATCCTCGGGGAGGCAAAAGGTGGAGGGTGAAAAGCGATTAGCTCCAAAACCTCCGAAGTGAACGCAGTGAAGCATTTTGGCATGAAGGCTGGGTTAGGCTTAAGGGAAACCTTATCTCCACTTAGGGAGAATTTTGCGCAAGAGGGGTGAACCGAGCGTGCATGCAGCACACTGACCCGTTTGGCAGATGCCAAGGCCGAGAGCAAAGCTGTCTTGAGGGACAGCAGCTTAAGGGAAATACCCAGAGGCTCAAAAGGATACAGAGACCGTGCTTCCAGCACCATGGAGATGTCCCACTCTGGAACAGATCTCCTGATGACCGGCAAGGAGCGGCGTGCACCCTTCATAAAACTGCGGGTTAGAGGGTGCTGCCTGACGGTGGAGCCCTCAAAACCCACATGACAGGCTGAAATCGCAGCCAGGTAGACCTTAATGGTGGAAAAGGACCTGCCTCTTTCCATGTGGTTTTGCAGGAAACACAAAATATCAGGCACCAAGCACTGATAAGATGTGAGACCACGCCCATCACACCACCCTTCGAACACTTGCCACTTACAGCCATATAGGGATAGCGTGGAAACGGCCCTGGCATTCTGAGTAGTGGCGATTACACGCAGCGGGAGCCCCAGTGCATTTAGGTTTGTCCTCTCACGGGCCAGGCCCAGAGAGCCACCCTGTCCGGGTGGGGGTGGTAAATCTCCCCGTTGGCTTGGGACAGTATGTCCGTGCGAGGGGGGAGGCGCCATGGCTCAGCGTATAACAGAGGGATTATCTCTGCCAGCCACGGGGCTTTGGGCCACTTGGGTGCTATCAGAATGAGAGACAGGCCCTGCTCTCTCACCCTGGCCAGTGTGGGAATTATCAGGCACAGGGGAGGAAAAGCATACAGCAGCACTTTGGGCCATGGGTGGGCCAGTGCGTCTGCCCCGAGGGGCGCGTCCACGTCCTTTAGCCAGAAGAACATAGGACAATGGTGGTTTTCGCGCGAGGCGAATAGATCTACGGCTGCCTGTCCGAATCTCATCCATAACATCTCCACTATCTGCGGGTGAAGACGCCAATCCCCGTAGATTGGGTTTCCCCTCGATAGCAGATCCGCGCCTCTGTTCAGAATGCTCGGAACATGAGTCACGCGTAATGACAGTAAAACCCGTCTGCTCCACACCAAAAGCCTGTAAGCTAGAGCCTGGAGTTTCGATGAGCGCATGACGCCCTGACAGTTGATCTAAGCCACTGCCATGGTATTATCGCACTGTACTAGAACGGGATGTCCCTGCAGGCGAGGCAGAAAATGATTCAGAGCTTTCCAAATGGAAAAAGCTCTAAATAGTTAATGTGCACTGAACTTAGTCTGCTCAGCCACAGACCGTTCACCGTTCTGCCTTCCTGGGTGGTTCCCCAGCCTGTTAAGGACGCATCTGTCGTCAAAACTTTGCGCATCGTAACTGTCCCGAGGGGGGTTCCCCGTGCGTAAAAGTTTTCGCTCTCCCAGTAGCGCGGGGCCGCCGAGCAGGCGCACCGTTACCGAGCGGCAGAGATCACGAATCGGGCTGAAATGTAGTGACAAACCCATTTCGTGAACGCTCTCCTTCTCAGGAGACCCAACGGCACAACTTGGATAGATGAAGCCATGAGACCCTGCAGCCTGAGGCATGTGCGATATTGTACTCTCGCCCCTTCTCTGAACTGAGACAGACAGTCCATCAGCGAGCGAACGCGCTCTTGAGAGAGACACGCTCGCATGGAGACTGAGTTCAATTCCAAGCCAAGGAAAATGACAATCTGACTGGGAGTCAGATTGTTTTTGCTCGCATTCACCTTGAACCCGGGGGATGTGATGTGCGCGAGCACCCGGCCGGTGTCCAGCGACACCTTCTCCTTCGATTTGGCTATGATGAGCCAATCGTCTATGTAAGTCAGAATTCTCAGCCCTGATAGTCTCAGGGGTGCCACGCCCGCCTCCGCACACAGATAGAAAGTTCGGGGACTCAAATTGCTCCCGAACAGAAGAACTGTGAATTCGTAACAAATGCCTTGGTAGGCGAAACGAAGATATTTCCTGTGTGGAGGGTAGATGCTCATGTGAAAGAAAGCATCTTTCAGATCGACTGATGAGGTAACACTGCTTATGTACTTAACCTCACGACAGCCCCCCTGTAACTAGGGGGGGGGGGGTATGAGAGACACACAACGTCCACTAAACACACGGGCTGGGCAGCCACGAGACGGGATTAACCGACCGTCCGTGGGAGACCCTGTGTCTTTTGGACGGGTTCCGCGGGCTCGATACTCCCAAAGGTCGAACAACAGGCAGGCCGCTTGAGTTCGGGGCCGCCTTCCTAGGAAGGCATAAATAGAAAGCCTCAACACGTAATCATAACACATCAAGGCCCGTGAGACCGTTAACAGTCTAGCGGGACGCTACAGCCGTGCTTATGAGCTTCGCGAACGCTGGAAAAAAAACGGTTTTAAGAGTTGTTTCCTCTTTTTAGACTGCGGTGGTCCCAGCGCTACCCGTCCTAAATATTCCTATCCTGGTCAGTGGCGCTCTGTGGAGCTGGCCACACAATATTGAGACGAACGGCCGCTCGCTCACAAACTTCCAGGAGGATGGACTGAGGCAAAGCCGCGTGAGCGCTAGCCTAGGGAACGCTAAAAGGACCACGTCATACCCCATCGCCAGAACTGGCCGGTTCGTCAACGAGAGCGAGGTTTTCCCGCGAAGATGTCCTCTTCAGGGAATGCGGATTGGCTGATGTAAGCTCAAATATTTTAGAGAGGTGGCGCTCCGGGAGTCCCCCGGTAGCGCGTCATCATCACCGTGTCCCCCATCTGAGTCAGAAAAGCCGAGCACGGCGCGCTGGTTCGTGTAAACTAAAAGCCAGCTTAGTAAAAGCTAACGTTACATGGGCAGCAATTACAATGACCGCAATTCTCCGGGTTCTCCAAAGCTTCTTGAGCGTGTTAAGCCCAAGCAGACCGCGCCGAACGAGAGGGTCCTTAGCGGCGATGAGAGCACCACACACGGCCGGGCAGGCTCGTCGTGATAGGCTGTTCCCCGGAGAAGCGGCGGTTTAGACGGTCACATAGCCATGGGTGGGCCAGCGGTGAAGAACTCAGAAAAATCCGTGGCGGGCAGCCATGTAAGGAGGAGCAGGTGAAGGACAGCGAGAGCGCGGGCGGCTCCGGACGCAAAAAACACAGCGGATAGGCTGAAGAAACGACTGTCACTCACGTCTGGCGGAGGCTGATCTGGCGATATGTCCTCCTGAAGACTCGAAAGTGAGCAGCGTAACGTTAATCCAACCGTAACGTTATCGTAACGTTAATCAGGTACAGGATGCCCTTCCCATAGGTGGATCTCGAAACGAGATGATGAAAGAGAACATACCTTATGCTGGTGAACATGCTGGAATTTGTAGCAGGGAAGGTCATGGGTTCAGAAAGTAAACATGAATGCAATACAAGTTGCTTTGGATAAAAGCATCTGCCAAAAGTATAAACAAACATGTGTTTAGATTGAAGCAGGGGTGTTAAACTGAGTTCCTGGAGGGCCACAATCCACAGCTTCAACCTTAATTAAACACACCAGATCAAGCTAATCAAGTCCTTCAGGCTTTTTTGAAAACTACAGGAATGTGTTGAAACTAAAGTTTGCAGGACTGCAGCCCTCCAGGAACTTTTGCACCCCTGGCCTAAAGCAACTGTGATGTGTGAACTGGTGTGAAGTTTACCATTTAAATTCCTGTGAGCCGTCTAGAAGTGTTTCAAGTGCTCATGTTGTGCTGTTTTAAAGGTTTCTCGTTTTGTTTTGGATTCTCCGTAACAGGATTTGAGACTGGAATTGCTGACGACTCCTTTCGGCAGTTCATAATCAAATAATTCTTTAGGAGACAATAACTTTTTTTGTCATGAACTTTGGTCGTTAAAACTTTGCAAACCTTTTACATTCACAAGCTATATACACATGCACTGCATTAAAGGTAATATACACATTTTGTCTTGCGTTTATATCTACATGTTCTATTCCATTTTCTCTTATCTTTTCAGTAATAATGGTCACAATAAAATCACACTGGCAAACATTCAGACCAGAGTCAACTACGATGAAAAAAATAGTTAACTGAAACTTTAAACTCTTCTCAGGAGTCATCTGTAATTTCAGGAATAGTTCCAGACAGCAGTGCTGGACTGATTCAAGGAATCAGAAATAAATCTCATTTATCTTTATCTCATCAAATTTTAACCCCAGGTAACTCCACTGAAGAGAGAGGGAGAGAGGTCACTTCTCCTAAGTGGACTAAAGTTCTTCTGATTGTTCTGGGTTTCTCTCTTGTTTTTGCTCTCGGAGGTCTCTGCACTCTCTGGAGGATTTGTAAGTATAACTGATACTAGATCTCTGCTCTGTTCAGGGTTGTATTGACTGAGTTACTGTATGTAATTCTATACTTCATTTAACACATGTAGCGTTATTAGAACACACCATTTTTAGTAGCTTTTTATTTGTGAAATCATACTTCTCAGCAAAGATGTTTTATCAGGCAAATATTGTCAAATAAACCTCCATATTGAATGTGTAAACTCCCATTAATTAAGCCTGAAGACTAAATTTACAAACTCCATTCAAACTTTACTGGATTGTGTGGACTTTCCTCAAAACACACATTTTCCACTGCTGCTTTTGTCTTTAATCAGATAATCATAAGCTCGCTGATTTTGAATCACTGAATGAGCAGCACATCATGGTTTCAAAGAAACTGGCGACTCAAGAGATCAACAGCACAGGTGAGAAAACTATATTTCATTAATGGTAGAGCACAGACATGTTTCATAGTGTTGAGTGTTTATTGAACTCACCATGTGAGAAACGTTATCTGCTTGTTCTCCTGTTGTCTTTTCACCAGCCATGAAAAAAAAGTTGAATGATCTTACCACACTCAGGCTGTCCTTTTACAATGGTGAGTGTCAGTTTACAAACGACACAAAGTGTGAATATTTCTGCACAGGAACCAGTTTGATTAACTTTATCTAAATAATGGAAGGTTTAATCACACTTTATTCATATTTCACAGCTCAGTCTTGTAATATCTCTGTGAGTGGCTGGATAGCTTGTCGTAGAAAGCTGTATTTCTTCAGCTCTGATAAACTGAACTGGACAAGCAGTCGAGATGTCTGTGTTTCAAAAGAAGCCAATCTGGTGACCATAACCAGCCAATCAGAACAGGCAAGTCAGATCAATTAGAAATGAATATATTTTGATCACGCAAATAAAACAAAGCTTGAAAAGGGTTTCTATTAACCTATACATTTACCAAAAACATTTATTTTACACTATCACTTACATACATTTTCCCTATTAGGATTTTCTGGTGTCTAAAATTAAAGAGATGCACTGGATTGGTCTCAATGATCTGGACACTGAAGGACGCTGGGTTTGTGTGAATTACCAAACTCTCACTGAAACTGGAGTACGGTAAGAAATCTGCTTGTGTAATCATGTCTAGGAATGTTAATCAATATACATTAACTGTTTTCTAAAAATATTATTGCAAGTGTATTATTGCTTGTTTGTCTCTTAAAGGTTCTGGTTCAGCAGGAATCCAAAACAACGTAATGGCAGGAGAAATGGTAATTGCGCTGCTCTGGGACATAAGGAACAGAACTTAGACTCTTGGTATGATGCTTCTTGTAAAACACAGAAAAAATTTATCTGTGAAAAGTAATATTAATTTACCTCCATCAGTGGCACTGCATGTTATTAAAGAGGTCTAGCATGTAAATGCACAGAAAAAATGATTGTCAGCAAATTTCAGTTTTTTTGTGTGATTGTGCCTGATTTTGTCCAAAAATATTGTTCATGAAACTGTGCTGCGGTCAGCAGGGGGAAGCCTTGCAGTTCTTCTTGGAATAAAAAGTTTTTTCTTGGAATAACCAAGTGCTTAAGTAGCCTACAAATAAGAGTGTATATGGACAAGATCTCTTTTGTTTATGTATCTAAAATAACTGCAAAAAAAGAACACAAATATTTGAAGTTTAAAGGGTTAGTTCATCCAAAAATGTAATTCTGTCAATGAGATTCATTCACGTTTGAGCTTCAGCAAGAACCAATGAGGTTCATTCTCGTGTTACGCAGCACGTTTGAGCTTCTGTAAGAAACAGGAAATTCTGAAGACAATTTAACGACAGGTGGGACGCTGTCACGTGGTTCTGTGTTTTATAAGGACTTTTGTGTTGAAATGTATTCTCAGTTTCCATTGTCTGATTTTCTTTCCTGTGTTTCTGTTTCTTTGATTACCTCGTTAGTTTCTATACCGTCATCAGCCACACCAGTAGTTAATCATGCTTGATTTCCTTGTGTATTCAAACTCTTCTGCTTCGGTCGTGTTTTGTTAGTTGTCATTTGCTCTTATGGTGTTTGGTCGTGGGGTGCCTGGATGTCCTGGTTTTGCTCTTTGTGTTCACGTGGACTATTTGCCTCTTTCCTGTTCTGGATTATCTGTGTTTTTGTCTTTTGCTAATAAAGTTATGTGCACACTTGGGTTCTCTCTCTGCCTCGTCTCTACAAACCCATTACAGATGCACATTAAATATCTCAGCTGTATCACACAGGTACTACAGGTACTTTATGAATTGAATTGAATTGAATTTTTATTAAAGTGTCTTGCACTTACGTGCCCAGCCCAAATAGGCTTAAAAGACACTATTAACATAAACAAACATTATACAGAACATTATACAGAAAGATGACCATCATACAAAATACAAAAGGAAGATAACCACCATACAAAGTACAGTACATTACCATCATTTTCACAATATAGACAAACAGAACACTATCAGTTTAAGTCAGGATATAAATTCCTTTGCCTAAGTTTCCACGCCTTTTCTACATATCTAGCCAAACTATAAATTTCATTTTCAAAAAGCCAACTCAACATATCCCCATCCGTCATCCAAAACAAATCAGGCTTTTTATGTTGAATTCTCTCAAACATACGTAATCTTAAATCATGATATACAGGACAAAACAACAAAAAATGCCATTCATCCTCAACAACCTTTAGATCACACAAAACACATAATCTGTCCTCTTCTGGGACACCTTTATAGCGCCCCACCTCAATCTGCAAGGGCAACACCCCTGCTCTGAGCTGGGCACACAAAGACCTCTGTAATCTAGTTAACCAGCATTTAATATAAGGCTCTGTGGAGTAATCATTTTTAAAGTGAACATAGCTTCTCAATTTGGGCTTATTTAACACCTGCCATTGCCATTGCTCTTTATAGGAATTAAACAAAAACTGTCTAACCTGAGATATATCACATTGTAAATTAGCCTATTTGTAAATATATACTGTGCTTTTACTGATGAGAATATTTCAAAGACCTCCATTGACCAAGGATAGTTGTGAGCTTTATCCCAATCAAAAACTTTACGAGTAAGTCTATAATCAGGTAATCTAATAAGACGATTCCATAATCTTATTACTTCCGCCTTTTGTTTCACCATACAAGGCTCCCAACCCATATCTCCCTCTAGCACAGCTCTAGTAGTGAACCTGTGTACTCCAAGGAAACACCTCATGGCCCTGCTCTGCAATCTATTACATTCAGGAGCATCTTCAAAGCCCCAGACCCCCGCTGCATAAAACAAAATAGTTCCCACCATGCTGTCAAACAGCTGGGTAAATGTTAGAAAACTTATTTCAGGGCAAAGCTTCATCCTATTAATAACGGCTCCCAGGGCCCTCCCTGCAGACTCAGACAAAACCCTTCTCCCTTCTGAAAATATCATATTTTCGTGAAAAAGAAAACCAAGATATTTATAAGTTCTGGAGTACATAAGCTGTGTTTGTCCAAAAAAGAAATCAAATTCACTGCGTGACACAGATGGTTTTCTAAAATGGACTACTTGTGTTTTATCCACATTTATAGAAAGTCTCCATTTATTACACCAATCCTTCACAATGCCCAACATTCTTTGTAGTTTAATTTCTTCATCTGTGCAAACAGCAATATCATCTGCATATAATAAAATACTGAGGTTAAAGCCATCAATGTCTATACCCAAATTTGCTAACTTTATCTCTTGAGCCAGATCATTCACAAAAAGCGCAAAAAGAGTGGGTGAAAGAACATCTCCCTGCTTGACCCCGAATGGAGTGGGAAACCATCCTGTCCTCATATCATTAATCTGCACACAGGCCACTGGCGCCTTGTACAGAGCTCTGATGGAATTATACAGGTGACCTGTAATACCAATTGAGAGTAACTTATATTTCAAAAGATCTCTATTAACCCAATCAAAAGCTTTTTTTAAATCAACAAAACACACAAAAGTACTTTTATTTTCCTGCAACCTTGCTCTAATGACAGATGATAAAACATAAATGTGATCAATACATGCTCTGTGTTTTCTAAACCCATTCTGTTCATCCACCAAAATTCCATTAATTTCAATATATTCACTGAGTCGGTTATTAAGAATACCAGAAAACACTTTACATGCTGTACTTAACAAACTTATTCCTCTATAATTCAAAGGTACTCTTGGGTCAGCCTGTGTGGTCTTTGGAATAGGCTTAATGATCGAACTATACCACACAGAGGGAACAGTCCCACTTTTAAAACAATATTGGAATAACATGTGCAGAGTATTTAACAATTTGGGGCATTTAAGAACCTCATTAGAAAGTTCATCCACACCTACAGCTTTACAAGGTTCGGTTTTATCAATTGCCTTCTGAACTTCTTCCAAAGAAATATCATTGTTTAGCACACTACTAAAATAGGGTGTTTCCAACATAACAGATCCAACTTCAAGTAGATGTTTTAATTTACATATCTCAGCTAGAAATGCATCATTAAACTGATGAGAGCTAGAACAAGTGTGCAAATCTCTGTAATCTTTCTCCCATCTTTCCAATATTTTATCTGTTTCAAATACAGACCCCCCACTTTCTGTGACTATTTCAAGTGGAATTAATTTATTTCTCTTTGGACCAAGCTTGTTTATTTCTTTCCAAAAATGCTGTGGATTAGTATTTTGAAGAATCTTAATTTCAAGAGCTTTACCTCTCCTATAACGCCTTTTATACAGTCTAAGTTTTTTATCAAACTTTAACTCGACAATAGCATACACAATTAAATTAATTACCAATAAGGCTTTCATTTGCTCTGATGCCTGTATATACAGGTTACTATATACAGGTTCATATTTAATATGAATAATGCATGATGTATAATTAATTCTACAGTGAAGATCATGGTAATGCACTAGCAATGACTCTCCTATTAAAGATGATAATCCTATTAAAGACTGAATTCATTGTAAACTTTTTTTGTAAGGTTTTGGATAGTAATTCCTTCCGATGGATTTAGTAACACTTGAGTCATTACCAGGATCTTCACTTTAGATTACTGATCCAAATAATTAGTAATTCCTTTAGAAAGTTGAGTCATTACTATCCAAAAGGAATATAATGTAAACTTAGAAAACAATGCAAGTCACTTTGAATAAAAGCATCTGCAAATGCATGAATGTAATAATGGTTCTTGCACCTATAATCATCCCACATTTGGTTTGTTTGATGGTGGTCACCCTAGCAGCAACTGTAGCAAAAATGTTAGCATACGAGTTTCTTAATTTGTGATTTGTAGAATAGGATTTGTCCACCTGCAATGAAGAATTTGAGAATGTGTAACTGTTGTGTTGTGTTTGTGGAAGAGAAAAAAAGTCTACAAGTTTGCAACGCTAAAAAACATTTCTCCCCGTGACTTCAAATTTACTGATACACATGTGTGGCTATTCTCTACAACTACAAATTTCACTGTCACAGGCATTCAGTTGATTTGCACCAAATACTTGTATACCTTCATAGAAGTGGATCCCATCAACGCCTGGTCCTTCACAATGGGATCTGACACGAAACATAATAATAATAATTATAATTCGTTACATTTATATAGCGCTTTTCTGGGTCCTCAAAGCGCTTCACATATGGGCACAGTGATGATGCAATCAATAGAGTACATTAACCTTTTATTTCAAATGAGCGAGAAAATCCTGTGTCCACATGACAACCGCTCTAGTTCCTACAGAGACATTGTTCACACTTCTCAATCATTTCATCACATAACTGATGTAAATGTCAACTTTGCAAACCAATGTGTTTTTGAATCAGATTGGGATATTGGTTCAGCTTCCTTGGCTATTTACTAGGTTTAGTAAATAAATAGCCACTTAGAAACGGCTGAAGACACTTCTTTTTCGACAGCACTTGATCCAGTAATACTAACACTTTCTCTCTACTACTCTATTCTGTTCTATAACATAAAAAAAAAAAAAATTGCGTTGAATTAAACTGAGAAGGGTAATAGCACTTGCATTTTGTTGTCCTACTGCTAGTTTAACTGCTTCTATTGTTCTCATTTGTAAGTCGCTTTGGATAAAAGCGTCTGCTAAATTAATAAATGTAAATGTAAATGTAAATGTTTAAGAGATCCTAGACTCCAGCATGAGGAGCACAGCAGTTGATCTTCATAGTGTCTGTAGATGAAGACACTCACAGAAATAAGGGTGCTCCATGGCCTCGCGGGCGGTGAGGCGAGCTTGGTGGTCGTAGCGCAACAGTTTATCCAGGAAGTCCAGCGCTTCGGTACTGACCAGGTGCTGGTTCTCACTGTGGACAAACCGTTCCCACCTTTTCCGGGAATGTCTGGAGAGAGAGAGAGAGAGAGAGAGAGAGAGAGAGAGAGAGAGAGAGAGAGAGAGAGAGAGAGAGAGAGAGAGAGAGAGAGTTAGTAAAATGCTTAAAGTGAGGTCAAAGTATTTCATGGATAAACAATGACACATCTCAACGTACCTTCCCAAAATGTCGTTGAACCGTGGGTCGAGCTCAATGTTGTATTTGTCGATGTAGTCGTAGAGGTCCTCTGTGCCCAGGACTTTGGCAATCCGTACAAGCTGGACAAAGACACAGTACTGGTTAAAAACAGCAGAGGGCAGCAGACACACATCCAACAGATCAAACCAGCTGACAACTGAAGTCAGCATTACACTGGTTCCCTCCACACACACACACACACACACACACACATACACAAAAAAATTCCATTGGCTTTTGGGTTATTGCAGAAAATTACCACTGTGATCAACAAAAGTATATGATTTTTGCATGTTTTATTCATCATGAAAACCTTCACAAATTGAGATAACTTTTGTAAATTTTGAAGCCTAAATTCAGAATGGTTTGTAGGCTACGTGATTGTAAACATAACGACGAGTTTTCCTGTTCGGTGATGATGTTTAATGTCCCGTAAACCTCTGTAATCCAATTTAGCCACTTGTGGATGTTTTGTTTTTTAAATCACAAGGGGGTATTAGTGATGTATTTTATTTCATAGAATAAAATGTAAAAACATCTTGATCTTGTGTTCACCATGAACCTTATTTTAGGCATTTAACCAAAAATCCATTTAAAAACCCCATTGACTTCAGGACGTAGACCGGAAGTGCTAAAAATGCACTCGTTTTCAGGTTTCAGCCTACAAAAAATTATATAGCCTACTTATAATATTATCCTTATAACTGTATAGTTAGGCTATGTAATTTCTATATAATTATATATAATAACAATATATTTTAGCGCTGCAACTAATGATTATTTTGATAATTGATTAATCTGTCGATTATACAGACTCAAATTTGTTGTTGATTATTTTCATTATCGATAATGGACGATTTTATAAATTAGTTGTTGCAGCCCTACTATATTTTATATTATTGTAATTCATATACTTATGAGTATGCAAAGTAATCCTCAAACCGAGTTATAGCACTTCGTAACAGTATAGGATAAGTAGGCTCTCAGCTGTTGTGGGAATTCCCCCTCTTTCCTCTATTCTCCTCTGTTTTATTGTATATTATAATAAATCAACATATACCCTGTCTGTGTGTGCGCATAAAATTGGGAAAAAGATGAGAAACCATGGGGTGGGATAGGCTAGAAGTCCATCAGCAAATTCCTCAGTCTCAGTTTCCACCAATATACCCTCGGCCACTGATGTCGTGGTCTCAGGCTCACTGGGGGGTTCCTCTTCCGGGGCGAGGGTCCGCGTTGACCTCTTCGGGCACTGGCTGACACGTCGCAGCGGGACTTTTTGAGGCTTTATTTTTCTGCTTCATATTTAAAAAACATATATGGTAAGAAAAATATTGGATTGCAGGGGCTGAAGTTAAATATTGCCTTGGTCATGACTCATGACCTAGTGTTAATGAGTATCATGAGACATGAAAAGAACAGATTATTCGCTCAAGACCTTTTCACACCTATTCTTATTTGTGAATAGATGACTCGCTGGAAATTTTCACTACATATTCCTAAATCTAAATATTCTCCGTCCTTTCACGACCGTGTTAATATGAGAATTGGTATTGTGAAGTCCTCTTGCAAGGCACTATAATATGCTAAATAATAATTCTTCAAATTGCCTATAAATCAGCAGAGATGTAAATCAGCAAATTATTCTAGTCCAAGTTCACTTTGATTCAGTGATGTTTAAAAAAAATCCTCTCCTGCTCTGTGCACTATTTTTAAAGGTTTTGTGTTAAATCAGTGCTTCTGAATGGCTCTGAATGTTGGAGAATAGTGAAAGCAAACATGAACAAGGTAGAAGCCTTTCATAACAGTTGCCTTAGGAAGATCTGCAATATCTACTTGCCCAATACCATCTCTAATGTCAACCTGTACAAAAAGACAAGATCAAAAAACATATAGCCTATCAGGAGATCAAGATACACAGATTAAGATGGTTCGGACTGACTCAGGATGTCTCAAGAAAGGATATCTAAAGTGGCTTTGCTTTGGACACTGCCTGGCAAGAGAAAAGAACAACATGGTGACCGAGCTGGAAGAAATGGGGCTCTCAAAGGGAGAAGCACAGTTCACAGCTCAGGACAGACATAGATGGACAGAGCTATAGTGGCCTCATGGCTCACACGGGATGAAGAGGATTAAGTTAAGTTTAAGTTAACTCTAATTTCTGGGGTTGGCCTACAAAAAACATCTTCCATCACTCTATTGAGTTAAGGACGAATCAGCTTGCACCATCTAGAGTTTCATGGCATAACTTTGCATATTTGAAAAGATACATTTCAATTGTATCCCCTTGTCCACATGAGCTATTGGTGCTTGAATCCTGATGATTGCAGCTTGCTGCTATATTTTTAATTCAAGTTATCCCTTTAATATTTCTTAATTAAGCAAACACCAACAACACAAGGACAGATCCTTTAAGTGCAACTGATGTTACTTTGAATGGATGTTTGACTGAACAAGGCTATTTAAAATTACAAATACATGCTCCTTCAATCCTTTCATCTGTTTCCTTTCCTTGCATCCAAAGAAGTAGGAACTACAGTAGGATACAAGACAAGGAAACAAGGATGTACAAATAAGGAACTGAGAAGCACATTTTGACTAGAGGTCCACATGTTTAAAATAAAATGTGAGTGGAGAAAAGCAAATTCTCAGCGCATGGGGTTTAACATGGAGTTGGCCCATCCATTGCTGCTATAACAGCTTCAACTCTTGAAGGCTTTCCACAAGGTTTAGGAGTGTGTTTATGGGAATTTATTATCATTCTTATAGAAACGCATTTGTGAGGTCAGGCACTGATGTTGGACGAGAAAGCCTGGCTCGCAGTCTCCGTTCTAATTCATCCCAAAGGTGTTCTATGGGGTTTAGGTCAGGACTCTGTGCAGGCCAGTCAAGTTCCTCCACACCAAACTCGCTCATCCATGTCTTTATGGACCTGCTTTGTGCACGGGTGCACAGTCATGCTGGAACAGGAACATCCCCAATCTGTTCCCGCAAAGTTCCTTTCACTGGAACTAAAAACAACCCCTGAAAAACACCATAAACACCATAAACACCTCCACCAAACTTTACACTTGGCACTCCAGAGAACACGTCTCCACTACTCTAGAGTCCAGTGGTGGAGTGCTTTCTCACCACTGCATTCTCAACGTGTTCTTTAATCTGTTTCCCCTCGCAGAAAATCCTGCTGTTCAGAGCGTGAGAGAAGTTACTCGCTTACTTTTGGTATTAGCAAGTGGGACATTCACAGTCGTTTCAAGTCTTCACAGCTTGCACAAGTGACAAGCAAATCACTCTACTAATGTCAGCTTAGATGCTGCAGTAATTTTGCATGTAGGCTTTCAGAACACAGAAAGAGTTTTTAAAAAAAGATATATTGATATCATTCATTGTACATTTTACAATATCGTATTGCAAAAAGTTTATTTCCATAAAGCTAACAGAACATAACTTGTGGTCACACACTAAATTATATTGAATGATTGACACATTAAATTATGTTGGCTGAAAACATAGATGAGAAAAAAGAGGAAGACAAAAAGATCAGTGTAAAGACCCTGAAGGAATTACAGGACTTTCTGAAGAGCAAATATAATAAAGAAAGCTCACTGTTTAACGGTGACTGTTTGGATCTTTTAAAAGCAGATGCAAGTCCACCTCTAGAAGCATGGCTTGTGATGATGAGCCTGACGTCAAGGAATAATCATAGTGGTCCACCATTAGAAATTTACCAGCAGCATTTTGGGCCTGGATATGTGGCTAGTTTGTCTAAATGTAGAGTTGGTATGAAATAAAAAGAGTATAACAGATTTCTGTTTTTAACTCTGACCCTGTTATTTCTTTGAATACTTCAAAGCCATTCAAATAAATGCTTTCAAATCATGCAAACTAATACTTGTGTCTACAGCTTTATTTATGTGTTGTTGAACATGTCACATCAACCGTCTCAGTGTTTTGGGGATAATATAGAAATAGAAATATTGGCAATTATTTGCAAAAGACACAGATCAGGGGTCTCATTTATAAAAATGTGCGTAGGATCCTTACTAAAAGTGTACGTGCACCTAAAAGCCAAAAATGGCGTAGGCCAAAAAATATTCAGACTTATAGAACCGTTCGTACGCCAGAACCTGCGCAGAATTCACTTTATAAATCCCAGTCAGCGGAAGATTGTGCGCACATGCGTCTCCACCCCGAAATAATTATATGGAGCTTACAACGCCTATAGTTTTACTATGCAGATCCTCATCTGCATATCATTTGCATATGATTATTCATCCACGTGATAACGTTTAACGGTACAAGACACATTAGGCTACATTAATAAAAATCAAGTAGTTGACTATCCTTGCCTTGTTTTTGAATACATAAATCAAATAGTGTAAAATACATATCAGAGAAAGTTTTTCTCAATCTTTTCCACTGGCTGAATTGTATTTTTAATTGATTTATATTTTTAATGGAAATAGATAGGCCTTGGGCATTATTTGCACGAAACTTTTTTCTCAGACAATCTGGTATTATCATGATAAGCAATTATCTCTGTGGTTAAAACATTTAAACACAGCACGCCACAGGAAAAGTGTTAAAAAAAAAACATCGCATCCACAACAAATATTTCTATTGATTGAATATAAAAAATGTTGTAACTTCTCAGTAATGATTTCATGTTTAAGTGTTTAACTCCATTAATTTGAATGGCATATTTAATCTAAATGTTTAAATCAGAAGTAAAACATAGTTTAAATCATTATTGTATTTATTTAAACTGTTATTTGCGTCAGTTTCACTAAACGGCCCAACGTACTCGCTGGCGCGGACTTTTTAGAAGGGATGGATATTTGCTTCAAGTGATAGGCTTGAGTGAAATTATATTTGTATTATCTTTCTGTATATGTTTAATTTTCTTTAGATTTTCTGTCTAAAAGTGACCAAAAAGACATTTAACTCCAGCTCAACATCGGTGTCGCCAAACTGCTCCATCTCCAAAACGTTCATAGGCTACGCATGGGTCAGAGTTTGCGTGCAGGTGCGCAAATTTTCCTGTCAAGTTTGTTTTTATAAATCACAACTTATGCGTCGGAAGTGGTGTACGCCTCTTTCAGGGCCTGTTTTGTGCGTACGCAACGGTTATAAATGAGGCCCCAGGCATGGGCGGATCTACAGGGGGGCAAGGGGGGGCAGGTGCCCACCAACTCTAGAGCCTTGCCCCCCCAGCTGCCCCCCTAACTTTGATGATCCAAAAACTGTACTTACAAAAACAACCCACCACTATGTCCAATACATTTACCAAAAGTGAACAATTTAATTTTTAATTTTAAATGTATTATTCGCCCCTCCCCCCTGCCCCTCAAATAGTTACGTCCCTGATTCAAACGTGCAGAGCGGCGTTCGCTCAGTCTGGCTCACACACACAGCAAGTCTGCTGTGGTGCGGTGGTCCTGCAACCTGACTAGACTGAGCTGCCCCTGACAGAGCCTCTGTGAGTTTCCCCAGGTGTAGTTTAAACACATGTTTAACTTAAAGTTACATTTGTGAATGTATTGTATGCTAAAGACAATTCAGCATCAGCAAAAATAGCGAGTCTATTACGTTAGCCAAAATCAGCGGTCAAATCGCTCCCTCGTGATTTGTAAGAGCACTCTTCCCTTTGATTAGCCTAATTTTGATTTTAGTAAAGACAAGAACAGCTTAATAAAAAATATAAAATATTGAGGGGCAGCGCTAGGGCTGGGCTAAGGGGGCTTAAGCCCCGAATGTTTTTAGTAGCCTAAAGCCCCGAATATGTTGTTCAATTGTCTTTCTCACAGAGCAAAGCAATTAATCAGAAAAACAAATGTGAATAAGATTACAGCGGCCGCGATTACCTAATCATGAACAGTGCATATTACATTTTTATTTATATTTTTCCCTTTGCATTGAAGGTACTTTTGCCGTGCTTTTGCAGCGTTGAGCATTGTAGCCAATCACAGACATGTCTGTTGATCACATCGGCCAATCAGAGGCGTTTAAATGAGTCGCTGTGCTGAAGATGTGTTTTGCGCGAGTTCACGTTCGCAAACCTGTCATTATTATTGGCAATAAACTTAAGATGCAAATAAGAGATTCACTTGATATTATTATTGATGCTGCTCTGATGCACTACATTACGCAACGCTCTGTTTGTTGTTAGGAAGACTAAAAGTTCAGCGGTATAGCTCATCAATGTCAAAATGATTAAATAAGTTAACGAATGCCTGGTAAAATGTAAGTAGAATTTTTTGTTTTATATTTGACTGTTTTACAATAGAAAAGTTCAACTACCGAGACAAGCAACGTATATTTTGGGCTTCGTGTGCACATCTAAACGATCAAATATGTCAAAATGGCTGTCTTGGAGATTCACTAAACAGTTTATTCACTTAAATACAGTTTATGTCTTAAATGGGTGTTAATAGTTGGGAGAAAATATGATGCGTAATAATGATTAGATCTGCATTTGGTCTTAAAGGGGCAGCAGTCTAATAAACCTGCTGACGATTGCTCCATTAATGTGAATCAAACAACAAAAGGCAAAGAGAAAATCAGTCGCAGCTCTTGAATGAATAATTTTGGCTTTTATAACTTTAATCTATGATAACCTATGCAGTGTTATTTTAAATCGGACTTTATTAGATGTCTTTTTAGCCCATATTACTCCTGAACAGTAATGCCGACATTACTGAAATTAAAGCACTGGGTATATAATTTGTATATTTGTTTAATTGCATACTTTTTTTGTTTGACCATGTGTTTGTACTTTGTTTTTGGTGTCCTATGTCTTCTGAATAAAACACAAAAGCCTGCACCCTTCTGCATAACATGCATGTTTTATTTGTTTTGTTAAAGCATTGCTTTTTCTTTTGCTATAGATATTTATTTTACATTTCAAAATATAAAGCAATATTAAATGTGTTCATAATAGTTTTTTCCCCCTTTTTTTTATATAACAAAAAGAACCGATAAGAATACCGTTAAAGTACCGGATCGATAAGGAGTATTGGTAAGAGTAGTAATACCGTTAAAACCTTAACGATACCCATCCCTATTGGCAGCAACGAATTAAAAGTTATGGCCAATTTAACTGCGATTTAAATTCAGTATATACTTCTGCCATATGTTGCCACCCCTCAAAAATTCCTGCCCCCCTCTCGCCACCCCATAAATATTTTTCTAGATCCGCCCCTGGCCCCGGGTCACAAAAGAACACTAGGCCTTAACACAATTCTAAGAATTGACTCCAAATGCCATAAGATAGGCTATATGTTGCAGCGCTTGTAGCGGTGTGAAGGAACTCGTACATCTGCAGTCTGTGGATTCACAGGTTTAGATGTGTGAACATCGGTGTTAAAGACCATCATCTTTGCTGCTAAGCTATTTTGAGAATAGAGGCTGACTGAACTGCAAGACCTTTTTTGGAACTAAAGTTTGCTTTAGAAAAGCATTTACATTTCTACAACCACTTCAGTTTTATCTGTCAAAAATATAGTTCCAAAGAAAAAGACTCCAAAAATGAAGGTTCAAGATATACTTTTGCAACTCTCTATGACACAACAAATATTACCCCTGTTTTCACAGCTTACAAATAAGGAAGAAAAACAATTCAAAACACCAAGAATTCCATAGATGGTTGAGCCTCAGGTGATGATTTTCAAGCTGTACTTGATATTTTATTCTTAGTTTTAATTAAATAGCCTACACTGGTCAGCAGAAATAAAACCTGTTTCCCCAAGAAAACCTCTGTACACAAAACCTCTTGTAAACCTCTGTACACAAAACAACAACAGGTCTCGAAATATTTCTCTCACTTCACAATAGTTTGCCAACATACAAGCTAGCTAGTAGCAATAGTAGTTAGTAGTCCTAAAATGTACATCGTGGTACGGTTAAATTTTTTAAATAGATTTTTTTAACACAACGGTTGTGTTTTTCATTAACCATATTTCTGTTAAAACAACCCAGCCTTTTTAATAGTGTAACTATAAGATTTGTGTGCTATAGCTAAAGGAATACTGTAAATGTAATGTGCGCTACTCTTTTGAGGCCATATTATAGGTTTGTGTGAAAAACAGAATGGAATTAAATCACTAATAATTTGATAATTTAGCATTTTTAGACCATGCAACTTTTGCCTGTTCTGTCACTTTGTATTTCTCTGTTCTTTTCTCCACAATACTTCCATAATGAAATGTCTTCTGTCTGCTTTATTGCAGGCTCGAGTATGATACATTGCTTGTTAAGTTCATAATTTGTAAGTTACTTTAATGATAAAAGAGTGTAATAAATGAATAAATGTTATGATATTTTATTACTTACTCTAGTCTGATACTGGTATGATTGTGTGAGACATCTGAAGAGATGAAAACAGGGAAAAGTCTCATAGAAACAAAGAACAACTCAGCAATAATATATCTGTCCATAGTCTTTATATACCATTATGTTACACAGAACTACTTATTTTGTTTTCTTTTCTTAAAAAGTAGCTGGATGTGTTTCATAAAAATCTGCTGAATTGTTTTCAATTATTTCAGTCTTTTTACAGCCCTAACATTGAGTTCTAGGTTTAACAAAACAAAGCAAAGTTGGTTTGTTCACCCTAATATGAAAATGCTCATCATTTACTCACCCTGGTGTTGTTAATGCAGTATATTGTTCTTTCTTTTTCAGACCACAACATATATATTTTTTAAATGTTCAGCTTGTGCTCGTCTATCTATATGGCAGTGAATAATTACCAGCATCAAGCTTTAAAAAAAAAGATACAAAAGTATCACAGAATGATCCTATGCAACATGTGTCATGTATGAACTTATATACTATACATATACTAAAGTGTAATATTGTCCAATCCAAATGTGACACAATGTGGCTTGAAATTATGTTGAAATTTATTTTAAAAGGTTTCAAAATCTGCTGCAGCAAAATCTAAATGCCAACAATATGAGATTTTATGCTTAATGTTGGGGGTTGTAAATCAATATTAATCAGCCTCATTCTTCACTTTTGGAGAACACAAACATATAATTATACCTTATTTTTTAGAGGTAGTCAAACATGTAGTTGCCCAATTTGTTTGTCAGCCTCATAACTTCATTACTTCCAGTCTGTATTAATAAGGATGACATTGAATGTGACTTCCTTATTCTGAACAAACTCGAGCAGAACTGAAGTCTCAGCGGACACGTCTTCTGTCAGGCTCATGAAATGGATCCAATCTATGAAAATACTGATTTCACACTTTCACCAGTTGCTTCGGGTGAAAACTGCTCTCGGCACGAAGGTAAGGGTGGGATGTTTTCAGTATGCATTTGTTTCTATTTTAATGATAAAAGGTGCCTGAAGGAACCTTTTGGGGTTCTTCACTTTGCCACACCGGCGGAACCGTCTGTAGATCCTCTAGGCACCCTTTAAAAAGGGCCGGTTCTCTGAGGAACCACACAGGTTTCCAGAGGAACTTTTATATAAGGCACTGTGTGGAACAGTTTTGGGTGCCTCCAGGAACCAAAAATGTTGTTGCTATGGTTATCATTAACTTCTATTATAATTAACAAACTGAACCAAATACAAAATAAGAATGATTTCATATTTTAGATCCATTTTAATACATACACTTCCATGCACTTGGGAAAAAAAGCTAGTAATAGATTAACATCAGTGAATACACACACACACACAAAAAAAAATTGTATAATGCATAAGCAACATGAATAATCAACCATGTATATACAATAGGCTACACAAGAAAAGACATCTCAACAAAATGCATGGAAACACATGTTCCATTTAATAAATCAATGTTAAAAAAAAAAATTATTAACATTTTGACTACCCTAATTAAAAATGTGCATCTTCACTTAACTTAAGTTTTGTTAAGCTTGTTAAGTCTGACGTCACCGTTTCCAAATCCAGAAGCTCTATCAGATGCATAAAACAAACAACAAACGGTGCTAATATACACTCATTGGCCCTCATTTATCAAAAGTGCGTACACCAAATTTCCAGCGTACACCTGGCGTACACCCAAAACCACGGTGACTTTGAGATTTATCAATATGGACGTTGGCGTACGGCACGCTCAAATCCTACGCCAGCTCAGGAGGTGGTGTAGTGTAGCCTTCGCACGTTTTGAGTGCGGGAATGCACAGAAAAACAATTCCTAACACCACAAAACGCACTGACAAACTAAAAGATATGATATATTATGACCCACTGTAAAAAAAACAACAACATAGTAATTATAAACTTCAGTGTTTATTTTTGTGCAACATGGACTTCAATGTTTTATTTTTTGTGATTTTACCAAAGCATTTGATTTGTAGGCATATGTATTCCTTAAGTTGCGAGCCTGTGCGCTTTACCTGACGTTTCAAGTCTTGTTAAATACTTTCGCCTGGCTCCGCAGCGCGAGTCTCCGCACAGACTGCGCGCGCACCTCCCCAAACGGACGATGCGTTTATACTCGACGCGCTCGCCGTTGTACTATTCTTTGAAACGATGGTTAGGCCAGGGTTAGGCCCGGCAGATGTGCACGGACTGGGTTTAGTAATGAAAGGCTTTCAATGACCAAAAAAAAAATGACATTCTTCTTCTTTTAAATAATAATAATAATACAAATAATAATAACGACATTCTTCTTCTAAATAACAATAAGCGTCATTAACAATAAAAATCTAGAAATCAATTTTGTTTCTTTCCACTTCCCTGGTTTCGCTTTCTCTTTCTCAAAGAAGTTTCTCTTCTTTGCCGTCTTCCGTGTGTCCATGGCGTAAAATGAGGGCGTGGGGGGAGCGGAGACTTGAATATATAGGGGCGTGTTATTCTAATGACGATCGTTTTCAGCCGCGGCATTTATCAAGGGCAGGTATTGCGTACACCTGGATTTCAAAGGTACGCACAGCTTCATAAATCAGGCGATGAGAGGAGTGTAAGCATAATCTTACGCCAATATATACGCCCGTTTCTACGCAAGAATGATAAATGAGGGCCATTGTGTATATTCTCATCTGCGGGCCATGCCAGCGCCAGGCAGAGAGCGACACACACACACTAGTGACGCATCTGGAGAGATTAGGTTTCAAAATAAACCAGACGAAGAGTTGTCTATCTCCGTCTCGGGAAATAGTCTACTTGGGACTCAGGTTGAATTCTGTGACGTTTCGAGCTTTCCTATCAGAGGATCGCATCAAGACGATTCATAGCTGCCTCTCCCTTTTTCAAAGAGGGAGATCAGTCTCGGTCAGGATGTGTCTTCGGCTACTAGGACTGATGGCCTCAACGGTGTCCGGGGTTCCCCTGGGACTACTGCGAATGAGAGATTTTCAGAACTGGACAGCATCACAAGGCATTCGCCCCAAGAGCCGCCTCAACCGCAGAGTGCGCGTCTCACCAGAATGCGCGAGCGCTCTCCGTCATTGGAGAGCCCCATCCTTTCTCAGGACAGGATGCCCTCTAGGCCCTATTGTACTGAGAAAAGTAGTGACGACAGATGCATCTCTCACAGGCTGGGGCGCAGTGTTCGAGGGCAGAACAGTGAGAGGAGTTTGGTCTCCGACACTGAGAGAGAGGCACATACATTTTCTAGAGCTACTGACAGTGTTTCTAGCTCTGAGACATTTTGTGCATTTTCTCAAGAATCATCACGTATTGGTCAGGACAGACAATACAACGGCGATTGCCTACATAAATCGGCAGGGAGGAGTCACATGTTAGCGAAGAGACTAATAATGTGGAGCAGCAGGTCTCTCCTCTCATTACGCGTGACACATGTCCCGGGAATAATGAACAGGGGAGCGGATCTACTATCCAGAGGGAATCCTCTGTACGGGGAGTGGAGACTCCACCCTCAGGTGATCCTCATGTTATGGGAGAGAATCGGCCAGGCTGCTGTAGATCTCTACGCATCACGCAAAGACGCGCAATGTCCCCTGTTCTTCTCCCTGGCCGGCGACAATGCACCATTGGGTGTGGATGGGTTCTGTACGCGTTCCCTCCATTGAGCTTGATCGAGCCGACATTACGGAGGGTTCGGGAATGCAGACATGTGATGATTCAGATCGCGCCTTACTGGCCAGGGAGACTGTGGGTGGCGGAGATTGAGCAACTGCTCTACGACCGGCCATGGCTGTTACCAGCACGCAGGGATCTTCTCTCACAAACACGGGGGGAAATATTCCATCCCTCCCCTCAGAAACTAGCTCTCTGGGCCTGGCCCGTGAGAGGGTGAATCTGAATTTCTCAGGCTATTCTGTTTCTCCGTCTGGGTCAGTGATGCAGTTTTATTCTTTAACCCTCTCGTTCAGTCTGCTTCGTCAGCATATCGGCAATACGGGAGTTGTCTTTATCCCATAGTGAGATACCTAACGAATGTTAGAAAGAGAACGATTAGGTTACTGACATAACCCAGGTTCTCTGATAATTTGAAGTGATATCTCACTGAGAGAGAATTAATTCAACCAAAGTCAACTGCCCAACCAAAGGGCTTCAACAACCTTTGTACAACCATATGAAAGAAATAAAGCCAAACTGGTTTGTAATAAGTGAATATGGTAATGCTGTTTTTGGAGTTGTTTAATCATCCTCTGGTGAGATATAGATATGCAGTTGCTTTCATCTAAGGCCGTGTGGTTGTAAGACAGTTGTAGTTGTTGTGTTTCTACTCATCTCTTCCCTTTTTTCTGTTCATGTTGTTCCTGTTATCTTCAGTGATTTTGCTTGTTAACTGCAGGTGTCATGACTAATGCTCAATCATCACTTTTGTGAATCTTTATTTCCCTAACTGCAACATTGCTTCAGTGTTACTTTTACTCTCTATACTCTCTACCTCTAAAAGTGTTACTTTTACTCTCTAGATTGGGACCATATGAAAACTACAGGAATGTGTTGAAACTAAAGTTTGCAGGACTGCAGCCCTCCAGGAACTTTTGCACCCCTGGCCTAAAGCAACTGTGATGTGTGAACTGGTGTGAAGTTTACCATTTAACTTCCTGTGAGCCGTCTAGAAGTGTTTCAAGTGCTCATGTTGTGCTGTTTTAAAGGTTTCTCGTTTTGTTTTGGATTCTCCGTAACAGGATTTGAGACTGGAATTGCTGACGACTCCTTTCGACAGTTCATAATCAAATAATTCTTTAGGAGACTTTTTTTTTGTCATGAACTTTGGTCTTTAAAACTTTGCAAACCTTTTACATTCACAAGCTATATACACATGCACTACATTAAATGTAATATACACATTTTGTCTTACGTTTATATCCACATGTTCTATTCCATTTTCTCTTATCTTTTCAGTAACAATGGTCACAATAAAATCACACTGGCAAACATTCAGACCAGAGTCAACTATGATGAAAAAAAATTAATTGACACTTTAAACTCTTCTCAGGAGTCATCTGTAATTTCAGGAATAGTTCCAGACAGCAATGCTGGACTGATTCAAGGAATCAGAAATAAATAAATAAATATTATATTTATATATGTATTTTATATTTATATATATAATTTATATATGTATTTTATATTTATATATATAATTTATATTTTTTTATCTAACCCCAGGTAACTCCACTGAAGAGAGAGAGAGAGAGGTCACTTCTCCTAAGTGGACTAAAGTTCTTCTGATTGTTCTGGGTTTCTCTCTTGTTTTTGCTCTCGGAGGTCTCTGCGCTCTCTGGGTGATTTGTAAGTATAACTGATACTAGATCTTTGCTCTGTTCAGGGTTGTATTGACTGAGTTACAGTAATTCTATACTTGACTTAACACATGTAGCATCATTAGAACATACAATTTTTAGTAGCTTTTTATTTGTGAAATCATACTTCTCAGCAAAGATGTTTTATCAGGCAAATATTGTCAAACAAACCTCCATGTTGAATGTGTAAACTGCCATTAATTAAGCCTGAAGACTTAATTTACAAACTCCATTCAAACTTTGTTTTGGAGATAATTTCAGTCTTAAGTGTGCATTATGTGGACTTTCCTCAAAAACACATTCTCCACTGCTGCTTTTGTCTTTAATCAGATAATCATAAGCTCGCTGATTTCGATTCAGTGACTGAGCAGCACATCACGGTTTCAAAGAAACTGGCAGCTCAAGAGATCAACAGCACAGGTGAGAAAACTGTATTTCATAAACGGTAGAGCACAGACATGTTTCATTCACAGTGTTGAGTGTTTATTGAACTCACCATATGAGAAACGTTATTTGCTTGTTCTCCTGTTGTCTTTTCACCAGCCATGAAAAAAAAGTTGAATGATCTTACCACACTCAGGCTGTCCTTTTACAATGGTGAGTGTCAGTTTACAAGCGACACAAAGTGTGAATATTTCTGCACAGGAACCAGTTTGATTAACTTTATCTAAATAATGGAAGGTTTAATCACACTTTATTCATCTTTCACAGCTCAGTCTTGTAATCTCTCTGTGAATGGCTGGATAGCTTGTCGTAGAAAGCTGTATTTCTTCAGCTCTGATAAACTGAACTGGACAAGCAGTCGAGATGTCTGTGTTTCAAAAGGAGCCGATCTGGTGACCATAACCAGACAATCAGAACAGGCAAGTCAGATCAATTAGAAATGAATATGTTTTGATCACACAAATAAAACAAAGCTTTAAAAGGGTATTAACTTATAAATGTACCTTCACATTTACCAAGAACACTTATTTTACACTATCACTTATGTACATTTTCCCCATTAGGATTTTCTGGTGTCTAAAATTAAAGAGATGCACTGGATTGGTCTCAATGATCTTGTAGCAGCCCCTCGGCGTCGACAAACGAGACAGAGAGTTTCGACGGGTGCTTAATCTTCTTTATTCCGCTCGCTTTGAGCGCCATTAACCGTGACTTCGATAAACGTTGTGTTGTAGCACCGTGAAACTACATAAAGAAACAATATACTCATAAATAAAAAACGTATGTACAAATGACAGATTACTTAAACAAATACACATTTACAGATACCCAAAAGGCAAATAAATTATTACATACATGAGAAATTAACCAAAAGAGCTCGACAAATAACACGTGCCATACGAAATTATATATTACTTTAAAATACAACATGCAAACACACAATAAAGACACATACCTCGCTCCGCTTGCCAAAGGGGTACTAAAAGAACCAAAACGTAAAGTGCATCCACCTTTTACAATATATATTTCAAACTTTTGTAAACACCACGTGAGAACCACAATGTGCTCCTCGTCCGCACCTCTTTCTTCTCCCTGAGTTACAGCTTACGTTACGTAGAGAGCGTGCGTGCGCGCACACACCACGTTTAAAGGGACACACACATACATATTTTTGCAGTCATTTACAGATCTGGACACTGAAGGACACTGGGTTTGTGTGAATTACCAAACTCTCAATGAAACTGAAGAACAGTAAGAAATCTACTTGTGTAATCATGTCTAGGAATGTTAATCAATTTACCAATATACATTAACAGCTGTTTTCTAAAAATATTATTGCAAGTGTATTATTGCTTGTTTGTCTCTTAAAGGTTCTGGTTCAGCGGGAATCCAAAACAACCTAATAACCGGAGAAATGCTAATTGCGCAGCTCTGGGAAATGTGAAAGACCACTTAGACTCTTGGTTTGATGCTTTTTGTACAAAACCGAAAAAATGTATCTGTGAAAAGTTAATTAATTAATATTCCTCCATCAGTGGTACTGCATGTTATTAAAGAGGTCTAGCATGTAAATGCACAGAAAAAAATATTGTCATTAAATTTCATGATTTTTGTCCAAAAATATTGTTCATGAAACTGTGCTGCGGTCAGCAGGTGGAAGCCTTGCAGTTCTTCTTGGAATAAAAAGTTTATTAGTGAAGTATCATTTAGTGAAGTTTAAAGGATCAGTTCATCCAAAAATTCAATTCTGTCAATGATATTCATTCACGCTTGAGCTTCAGCAAGAACCACGACAATGTTTTTTTTTTTTTTTTTTTTTTTTTTTTTTTTTGTAAAACTCATTCTCAAGTTTTTTTGTAAGGTTTTGGATAGTAATTTCTTCCGGTGGATTTAGTAACACTTGAGACATTACCAGGATCTTCACTTTAGATTACTGATCTAAATAATTAGTAGTTCCTTTAGAAAGTTGAGTCGTAACTTTCCCAAAGGAATATAATGTAAACTTAGAAAGCAATGCAAGTCACTATGAATAAAAGCATCTGCCAAATGCATGAATGTAAAAAAAATAATTTGCACCTTGATATTTGTCTATGAATTATATGTTGTTTAAAAATATGTTTTAAATCCCCAAAAACCTGAAGATGAACAACAATCTCATCAGCAAATATCCATATTGTTCGAACAACAAACAGAAGCCAAAATTGGGACATATAAAATACATTTTATTATCCATTTTCTGAATTTCGACACTGTAGTGGCTTCTATATAGACACCATCATCAGGAAAGACTGCCGGACACAAATATATCGTTACATTTATATAGCGCTTTTCTGGGTACTCAAAGCGCTTCACATGCACACAGTGATGAAACACATGATGCAATCAATAGAGTACATAAATCTTTTATTTCAAATGAGCGAGCAAATCCTGTGTCCACATGACAACCGCTTTAGTTTCTACAGAGACAGGGTTGCCAACTCTCACGCATCTGGCGTGACAGTCACGCATTCAGCCTCAATCTCACGCTCTCACGCTTAACAAAGAAATCTCACGCTAAATTAGACATTCTTCTGTGCTGTATTTTTTTTTCACTCGTGTGCACTAAATTTCAGAATTACTATAAACAATTCAGGCTCTTAACTACTGGATGGACCACTGTTTATGGCGCAAATTAGTTAAAATCTCCCGGAATCTAGAGCGAGCACGCATGCGAGACAGAAACTGTAGCGCACGCACGGCGTACGGCAGCGTTGAGCATTGTAGCCAATCACTGACATGTCTGTTGAACGCATTGGCCAATCAGAGGCGTTTAAATGAGTCGCTGTCCTGAAGATGTGTTTTGCGCGAGCTCACCGAGTTCTACACTTTCGCAATCCAGTCATTATTATTGCCTATAAACTTAAGATGCAAATAAAAGATTCACTGCAATGTATTTGATATTCTTGATGCTGTTCTGATGCTCTCCATTACGCACCGGTCTGTTTGGTGTTAGGATGACTAAAAGTTCAGCGGTCTAGCTCTTCAATGTCAGAATGATTAAAGAAGTGAACGAATGCCTGGCAAAATGTAAGTGGAAAACATTTAATATTTGACTGTTTTACAATAGAAATGTTCAACTACCGACAGTATCCGGTGACGCGAATTACTCAACTTTTTTTATTTATTTACTAAATTTAGCCTTTTTGAATTGAAAATATGCTACAATTTCTTTGATTCATTTAGAGAGAATGCATGCATAATTAAAAATAAAATGTTATTTGCAAATAGTTACAATTATTTCACTAATACAATAAGCTTTTTTTTCTTTATTCCCTTAAATCGCTTTTATAATTAATTCCTTTAAATAAAAATACCCCAAAAAAAATTGGGTTGGATTGGGAAAACTCAGATCGCGTTTTGTTCTAAACTACTTCTATAACTGTTCGTTTCTCACGAATGACTGAGATTCAGCTTTTTAAATGTCTATTATTGCATGTTTAACCCTCTGGGGTCCTTCGGGGCCAAATGGACCCGAAGCGTTTAAATAAAAACATTTAAAAAATCATAGCTTCATCGGAATGATCCGAAATTTGGTGACTTTGTTGGCACTTGGTATATGAACACCCAAAAAAATTGGGGACAGGATTTGAATAGTCTAAGTGGTTGTAAAAAAAATAGTCACACTCAGGACCTTCGGGTCCAAATGGACCCGCCATAGGAAATGAATGGGAAATTGGCAAAAATGTGACAATACAGAGTTTTTTTGTGCGTACAATCTACAAATCAGCCACAATCCAGAAAAAAAGCACACAACAGTGAAGGGGTGAATCTATAAAACATCAAGAGTGCAAAACAGACACATCCACACACACACACACACACACACAAACACACTTTTATACACATACACACTAATAAATTCAGATTACAAAAATCTGTTTTGAATTTTTAAAAATCACAGCTTCATCGGAATGTTACGAAACTAGGTGACTTTTATGGTATTAGGTATGTGAACACACAAAAAATATTGAGGTCATGATCCAAGCATGCTAAGTGGTCATCACACTTCTGCTCTTTGGTCAAAAATGGCCCCCATAGGAAATGAATGGGAAATTGTCAAAAATATGAAAACACAGAGGTTTTTTTGCGCATACAATCTACAAATCAGCCAGGATGCAGAAAAAAAGGACTCAACAGTGAAGGGGTGAATCTCTAAAACATCAAGAGTGCAAAACAGACACATCCACACACACACACAAACACACTTTTATACACACACTAATAAATTCAGATTACAAAAATCTGTTTTGAATTTTTAAAAATCACAGCTTCATCGGAATGTTACGAAACTAGGTGACTTTTATGGTATTAGGTATGTGAACACACAAAAAATATTGAGGTCATGATCCAAGCATGCTAAGTGGTCATCACACTTCTGCTCTTTGGTCAAAAATGACTCCCATAGGAAATGAATGGGAAATTGTAAAAAATATGAAAACACAGAGTTTTTTTGTGCATACAATCTACAAATCAGCCAGGATGCAGAAAAAAAGGACTCAACAGTGAAGGGGTGAATCTCTAAAACATCAAGAGTGCAAAACAGACTAAATCTGTTCAGGCAAAAATCACTAGAATTTGCAAGCCTTTCTACAGAGAGCTATAAATCCACTAGTGGTAAAAATGTGCTATTGCGTGATAAAAATGCTCAGTGTGTCCACCAGTTGGCGCCCATCTCATTTCAAAAATTGCTTTCATGAGGCCTAGGCTTGACTCTAAAATGAAATACAGCTTTAATAAAAATAAAATAAAAATGATATATATATAAAAAAATTCTATTATATTCAATGGGAAAAAATGGGTCATAATTATTGCATAAATATTAATTATAAATCATAAAATTATCTCAAAACACCAAAAAAGAAAAGAAAAAATATTATAAAAAACAAGGAAAAAAAAAAATATTAAGATTTTTTTATATATATATTAATCCCGCCCTCCGGGTCCATTTGGACCCGAAGGTCCCAAGTGTGACTGTTAAACGAAGGACCCCAGAGGGTTAAATAAATATATTCTTGTGTTTTTATTCTGTCTCCCAAAGTTGTCTGTAGGGTAAATATTATTAAAATAGCTTTTATATTACGGTATACAATATAGCTTTGAATGTTGCTTTACACTCAACTGAAAATCTTTTTGATACACAACTGTCAAAGGTTATCATAAATGTTAAGCTTCAGCAGTTGTTTTCTCTAGCAATGCTTTTTGAACGTTGGTCAAATTAAGTGATAATTATTTCAATTGTATTGATGTATACATAGCAAGGTCCAAGTAAAGAAATGTTATACTTGTCATTTGTCGTTTTGAATGTACCATTCCAAAGGTAAGTACACTTAATTGTAATGAAAAAGAGACAAAAGTCTAGAAAATTTATTCATTTAATTTGATTTTTATTTGGCAATGTAAATTTCAATTTTTCTTACAGATATAATGCATTGGAGTATCAAATTAAGGGCTTTGGCACCTAGGGCAAATAAAAACCTCACTGTATAATATAGTATAAGACCTCATGTAAAAGTAGTATGTTTTGATCATGAAGAGACTATTAGAGAAATCATTAAGTTAGTTAGTTACTAAACACCTATGATTGTGAAGTTCTGTGCCCCTCTAAGAAGGACTTTTTTTTTTTTTTTTTTTTTTTTTTAGAAACACCATGAGGAACCATTTTTTCAATTCATACAAGGTTTTAAACATTGACAGCCAAAATGACAAATTCAACAAAGATGAGGAGGTTTATTTATTTGAATTGTGGTTGAGACACGTTATTCTTTTAAAACACCACCATAGCTAATTGGCCAAAACTGTGTACAATAGTAAATTGCATAGAAATATTGTTCAGAAAAGAAGTTTCTCGGGTGTGGTGGGACATGGACATATAAATAAAAAGTATTGTCATTCATAAGAATTTAATATATATAATTTTTATAATATAAAACAATATACATAAAGTTATCTACCTATCCTAGACTGTTTAAATAATGATAAACAAAAACATCTGCCTCAACATATTTCTGTGTAAAATTTATTGAGGTTTTTTAAAGCATTCATTCATTCGAAAACTCGAAATTACTTTTATAGTAAGATGTAGTGTCTTAAAATTACATATTTTATTCATATTCATCTGTAAAAATGAGAATGTTAGACAAGAGAAACACATGGGATCAAGGACAAAATTAATACAGCAGGACAAATAAAATATTTAATATATTATTCAAATATTTTATTTATAAATACCTTTCCTTATTTTTTTGGTATACCCATCTACACCAGTGTGTTTTTGTGTACACTTGTTTACAAAAAGATTATGATAACATTAATAAACTAATAAGATGTAGGCCTATTTTTTATGATTAATGATTAGTCATTATTATCAATTAATTTGACCACTGTTCTAAAGCATTGCTAGAGAAAACAACTGTTAATGCATCTGAAGCCTAACATTTATGACAACCTTTGATGAAGTAAAGGTTGTGTATCAAAAAGATTTTCAGTTGAGTCAGTATAAAGCAACATTCAAAGCATGCAGCATGCAACTCCAAGTTTTTATGTCGTCTTGAGCTATCAGCCTATAATTTAAAGGCTATTTTAATAAAATGCAGACAACTTTGGGAGACATAATAAAAACACAAGAATATATTTGTAAATATTTATTTAAACAGCAATCAGACACATTTTAAAAAGCTTAACCTCTGTCATTCATGAGAAACGAACATCATGGAATGTCAACAACAACTAATCTGGGAGAAATTTTGAGAAATATAGGTCTTCCAACTTCCTACAGGATCAGGTCTGTAAAAGTTCAGGCAAACTCAGAGTCCTGAAACACATGCTATAAAACGATAAATTATTTATAAAATATATATGAGTAGTTTAAGCTTAACTTCGTTCAACCTTATTTTGAAAGAAATAATCCAAAACAAAATAAAACACGAGGCGCTCACACTAATAATTTCTGTTCCACTCGCTTGTATTGATTGCCCCGCCCACCCTATGGTCTCGTGAATATTCATGATAGCTCCACCCTTTGGAACCAAATATTTCAGGAACCGAATATATTGTAACACCGGGAATGTCTGGAGAGAGCAAGGCCGGACTTACCATTGGGCTTGACTGGGCTCAAGCCCATGGGCCCCGCCCAATAGGGGGCCCCGCCCGTTTACGTTTGATTTTTTCAATAATATGTCAGTCATTTAATTTTTCATTTAAAGTTTGTTGATTGGTCTAGCATTGTTACCTGGCCCTGCCCTGCAATGAAAATTTTAATTTAATTAACTAAATTAAATGTCAGTCATCTTGAGGTTTGCTGATTGGTTATTGGCAGTTACGTAGTGCCTCGTTTACTGCCGAACTGTTGAAAAAACCTGTCTGCATTAGACAGCCGCGTTTCCATTACCCTTCAAATTGCGCAAATTGAAATTGCGAATTGAAAATAAGCACAATGGAAACACGTCAATTTCGCAAAAACTCCAGTTTTTCGCAAAAAAAATTTTTACGCTCGCATGAGGTGGTTTTTCAGGCAATTTGAAAAAGGAATATTTCGCAAAACTGCAATGGAAACAGTTTTTGCGCATTTACAGTCACCTGACTTAGAAGACGCGGTGTGTTTGAGGTCCATGTATAGCTACGCAAATAATAATATTTTTATATTATTTAATTATAACATTTAATAGGCTATATTTAGAAGACGCTTTTATGCAAAAAAGGAACAAAGCTGAGTGTGGAGCGCGCACTGCATGGCACGGAGGCGGGGCCGCGAACACTTGCATTTTCCTATCAACAGTGGAAACAACTTAAAATACTCTATAATGTCTGGTCATACAGAAAATAATAATACATTATTCCCAACTACTTGTAGGCTATTTGTGTAAACTCACAATAACAAGAAAACGCTGTGCTTTTGTAAAATAAAATAAAACAATCAGACGCACTTTCATGATCTCCGTAAACTGGAGCGCGAGAACTGAAACAAAATATAGCCTATGTAGGCTAAAGCTTGAAATGTCCACTTTAAAACGAACAAATTCGAATCGAAAGCTAATACCTTCTGATTTATCCTTATGAAAGGTTTCTCTCTAAAAGCGCATCTGCTTAACAGCGGAGATGGAGATGTGATTTTAGCCAAAGCAATGGTTTATTAATAATATTAATGGCTCTTCTCATTCAGCACTGCGGGAAAAACATCAATTCCAGGTTCTAATTTGACCTTTGAAAACCAGTAAAATCGACATGTTTTCCTTATTAATTTGTGAATATTTTAAATGTTTAATAAAGGAGCAAAAAGTCATAAACAAAAATCTGAAAATTCGTCGATATTTACTTTTTTGCGCAGCAGTTGGTGTAGCCAGTTCAAATTAAAATGTTGGTGTTCAACAAAAAAAGACAACAAAAAGTTGTTTTAAAAAGACAACAACCGTTCATTTTTCGTTATTCAATTACGGGTTAAAAAAGGAAAAACGAATGGACACAAAAGTAGCCTACATGGATGGATCGGTTGGACAGAATACGAGACAGAGTTCTTTATTAAATTCGTAAAAGAAACAATAATTAAACAATAATTAGCCTATAGGAATACTGGATTCTAAATCTCAAAGAAATGCCACGATCAAAACATATGTTTTCCAGGTAAATAATTGTTTTATTCTCATTCTGACCAAGACATTTGTGCATTGCAATAAACTTATGATCACTTTGAACTTTTTTAATCATTATTTATTTATTGGAAGAAAACTTTTTCAAGCTTCAATCAGTGGTCATATAAATAAATTATTACGTTTTTTTAACATGTAACACTGTCTATGGTACCAGTCACCTTTTGAAAGTAGCTTTGCACTTCAAATTGGATCGATTGGATCGATTATATTGTTACGCCATCAGATGGCGACAAATGACTTTTAAAAAACATTTGTCATTGAATCGTTCATTCAGGAGATTCGTTCAAAAATGCTGATTCATCTATGAAACAAGTGCATTTGATTGATGAATTGAATCATTCATTCAAACCCAAGTTTTTTTTTTATAATTCAGATTAATTAAACATTTTTAATAGACTTCAGCAATTAACATAAATTATGTTATTTTGTTTAGTTGTTTGTTCAGAATCGTGATCTCTTTTATTCTCAGTTTATCCAGAATTGTGTAGCTCTAATACATAGCTTGTGTATGTATCATTTTGTTCTATTTAAAGTAATGTAAAGAAGGTAGGGCCCGAAAGTGACTCAAGCCCAGGGGCCCCCACCACCCTAAGTCCTGCCCTGGGAGAGAGAGAGAGGATTACAGATGAAAGAGAGATGGTAAAAATCTTAAAGTAATGGTCAAAGTATTACATGTATAAAACAATGACACATCTCATCGTACCTTCCCAAAATGTCGTTGAACCGTGGGTCGAGCTCAATGTTGTATTTGTCGATGTAGTCGTAGAGGTCCTCTGTGCCCAGGACTTTGGCAATCCGTACAAGCTGGACAAAGACACAGTACTGGTTAAAAACAGCAGAGGGCAGCAGACACACATCCAACAGATCAACTGAAGTCAGCATTACACTGGTTCCTTCCACACACACACACACACACACACACACACAAAAGAATTTTCCATTGGTTTTTGAATTATTGCAGAAAATAAGTTCCGTGACCAACAAAAGTTTATGATTCTTGCATGTTTTATTCATCATGAAAAGCCTTCACATATTGAGCTAACTTTTGTAAATTTTGACGCATAAATTCAGAATAGTTTGCAAGTACGTGATTGTAAGTTAAGGCTGTGAAAGCAGACTTTTCCAATTTAGCCAGTTATTGTTGTTTTTTTAAATCACAAGGGGGTATTAGTGATGTATTTTATGTTATAAAATACAGTGCTATGCATGAGTTTAGACACCCATACTAAAGTTGACTAAAAAGAGGAATAAAAAATCATCTTTTGGAAACTGAACTTAATGCCTTAATTTAAAAAAATTAGGAAAAATCCAACCTTTAAGGACACCAATTTTCTTTGTGAATGAATAATGTATCGTAAATAAATAAATGTTCTTCCTTAAAATACAGGGTGCATAAGTTTGGACACCCCTATGTTAAATTCCCATAGAGGCAGGCAGATTTTTATTTTTAAGCATTTAAAAAAAATTTTTTTTTAGGATAGTATGCATCCTGATGAAGTTCCCTTGGCCTTTGGAATTAAAATAGCCCCACATCATCACATAGCCTTCACCATACCTAGAGATTGGCATGGTTTTATTTCAGTTAGCCTAATAGCTAGTTTGATTTGCATTGAGAGATGATCTTATGGAAAGTACCCCATGCCAATCTCTAGGTATGGTGAAGGCTATGTGATGATGTGGGGCTATTTTAATTCCAAAGGCCAAGGGAACTTTATCAGGATGCATAGTATCCAAAAAATTTTTTTTTTAAAAATACTTAAAAATAAAAATCTGCCTGCCTCTATGGGAATTTAACATAGGGGTGTCCAAACTTATGCACCCTGTATTTTAAGGAAGAACATTTATTTATTTACGATACATTATTCATTCACAAAGAAAATTGGTGTCCTTAAAGGTTGGATTTTTCCTCATTTTTTAAATTAAGGCATTAAGTTCAGTTTCCAAAAGATGATTTTTTATTCCTCTTTTTAGTCAACTTTAGCATGGGTGTCTAAACTTATGCATAGCACTGTAAAATGTGAAAATATCTTGAGCTTGTGTTCACCAGAAACTTATTTTAGGCATTTAACCACAAATCCATTTAAAAACCCCATTGACTTCAGGACGTAGACCGGAAGTGCTAAAATGCACTCATTTTCAGGTTTCAGCATGCAAAAAATGATATAGGCTACTTATAATATTATCCTTATAATTGTAGGCCTATATATAATTAGGCTATGTAATTTATCTATAATTATATATAATAATGATTATTTTCATTACTGATAATGGATGATATTTTAGGGCTGCAACTAATGATTATTTTGATAATCGATTAATCTGTCGATTATACAGACTCAAATTTGTTGTTGATTATTTTCATTATTGATAATGGACGATTTTATAAATTAGTTGTTGCAGCCCTACTATATTTTATATTATTGTAATTCATATACTTATGAGTATGCAAAGTAATCCTCAAACCGAGTTACAGCACTTCGTAAAAGTATAGGATAAGTATGCTCTCAGCTGTTGTGGGAATTCCCCCTCTTTCCTCTATTCTCCTCTGTTTTATTGTATATTATAATAAATCAACATATACCCTGTCTGTGTGTGCGCATAAAATTGGGAAAAAGATGAGAAACCAGAAATGGGGTGGGATAGGGTGCAAAGTCCTCACTCTCAATTTCCGCCAATATACCCTCGGCCACTGATGTCGTGGTCTCAGGCTCACTGGGGCGCTCCTCTTCCGGGGCGAGGGTCTGCACTGACCTCTTCAGGCACTGGCTGACACGTCGCAGCGGGACTTTTTTGAGACTTTATTTTTCTGCTTCATATTTAAAAAACATATATGGTAAGAAAAATATTGGATTGCAGGGGCTGAAGTGAACTAACGCCTTGGTTATGACCTAGTGTGAATGAGCCTCATGAGACATGAAAAGAATAGATTATTCGCTCAAGACCTTTTCACACCTATTCTTATTTGTGAATAGATGACTTGCTGGAATTTTCACTACATATTCCTAAATCTAAATATTCTCCGTCCTTTCACGACCGTGTTAATATGAGAATTGGTATTGTGAAGTCCTCTTGCAAGGCACTAAAATATGCTAAATAATAATTCTTCAAATTGCCTATAAATCAGCAGAGCTGTAAATCAGCAAATTATTCTAGTCCAAGTTCACTTTGATTCAGTGATGTTTAAAAAAAAATCCTCTCCTGCTCTGTGCACTATTTTTAAAGGTTTTGTGTTAAATCTGTGCTTCTGAATGGCTCTGAATGTTGGAGAATAGTGAAAGAAGACATGAACAAGGTAGAAGCCTTTCATAACAGTTGCCTTAGGAAGATCTGCAACATCTACTTGCCCAATACCATCTCTAATGTCAACCTGTACAAAAAGACAAGATCAAAAAACATATAGCTTATCAGGAGATCAAGATACACAGATTAAGATGGCTCGGACCGACTCAGGATGTCTCAAGAAAGGATACCTAAAGTGTCTTTGCTTTGGACACCGCCTGGCAAGAGAAAACAAAGCAGTCCAAGAACAACATGGTGACCGAGCTGGAAGAAATGGGGCTCTCATAGGGAGAAGCACAGTTCACAGCTCAGGACAGGCATAGATGGACAGAGCTAGCGGCCTCATGGCTCACACGGGACGAAGAGGATTAAGTTAAGTTTAAGTTAACTCATTTCTGGGGTTGGCCTACAAAAAACATCTTCCATCACTCTATTGAGTTAAGGACGAATCAGCTTGCATCATCTAGAGTTTCATGGCATAACTTTGTATATTTGAAAAGATACATTTCAATTGTATCCCCTTGTCCACATGAGCTATTGGTGCTTGAATCCTGATGATTGCAGCTTGCTGCTATATTTTTAATTCAAGTTATCCCTTTAATATTTCTTAATTAAGCAAACACCAACAACACAAGGACGGATCCTTTAAGTGCAACTGATGTTGCTTTGAATGGATGTTTGACTGAACAAGGCTATTTAAAATTACAAATACATGCTCCTTCAATCCTTTCATCTGTTTCCTTTCCTTGCATCCAAAGAAGTAGGACCTACAGTAGGATACAAGACAAGGAAACAAGGATGTACAAATAAGGAACTGAGAAGCACATTTTGACTAGAGGTCCAAGTTTAAAGGGACTGTATGCAGGAATTTCTCCCATCTAGTGGTGAAATTGTATTTTGCATTCAAACGAATAATGCTCTCCAGCGCCTCACTTTTTCAAATGCGCGTTGCATCTATGGTAGCCGTTATGTACCAAAAAGCTATGACAGGATGTCTTATAATAGCACTTCTGAGTTTTTCTTTGGGTGAACAGGTTTGTTATTTAAAACAAACTGAAACTTGAAACAACGAAAAAAAGATTGTTACAGTTATCAATTATTATGAATTATTTTTATTTTATCATATGTCATTTTACAAAAGGACATTTGTGCTCCTGCACGCACTTTTTCAGTCACAACACAGCAATCAGAGGAGGACGCGCTGAAAACTGTAATGCTGTTCTCTTCCTTCATAACTCGTACTGAGAAGGTTTGAGCTGCAGAGGAATTTGTGACTGTTTCACCTGTTCAACCACATCAAAGTTTCGTAATTAGTAAGTCCGTGTTTTTTCTCTTTTTTTTTTTCTTATGTGCTGAAGGGCCGCTGTGCCTTGGTGAAACGTGTTTGTACGTGCAAGAGCTTTTTTCCAAAACGCCATAAACCTAAAAAGCTGCCTCAAAGATCCACCAAAAGTAATGATTATGAATATGTAAAATATTGCAATAAGACATTTTAATTGTTTATTAATTTCTGTGTCAGCCGCAAAGATGAAGTTGACGATACGCTATTGACTCGCGATCTTCGCAGTAGGCTAGTGAACGCACCGGAGAAATGCACATTTATTAGGCTACATAGTTTTATTTTATTTATTTTTTTGGATGGTTTTGTTTAGAACCAGCTTTCTGTAAATATTTTTCACATTTTTTAGACCTGTGAGGCGAGTAGGCTACGGTCCGGTTCATGATGATCTCCAGTTCAAGCACCTTATGTTGTGATTGCTAGCCTATATTTAAATTGGTTAATGAAAAATGTATTAAAATTTAGTTTTAAAGAAAGGATTTGTACTTTCTGTTTTGAGGTCTCTGTGAAACTTTGAAAGTCTTTTAGTGCTGCTTTCAGAGCGCTTGCGTCCATAATGGAGAACTGTCACGTAATATTGTTTTTTCCTCATAAATGCAAACACGAAAAATAAAAGACAAAAGACTTTTTTAAAAAGACAACCCATCAATTTAAAAAAAAAAAAAAAAAAAAAAAGATGGATTTATAGCATTTTGGGGAAAAATTGATAGATTTATAGCGTTTTGAAAATATTTTTTTTTACTTTGAATTTATCATCAACATTGTTGTTTGATTTAATAATCACTGTTGCAAGAGGTGCCTAGTTCCGTTTTTTTTTTTTTTTTTTTGTAAGTGGAAAATAGGGGCTACCTCAGATTCTGTTTAGTTAGCTCCTTTATTGTTTTTTAGCGCAATTTTCCACCGGAAAAAATTGCGCTTGTTAACTCATGATTTCTGTTCTGTGCGTCTGTGCGCACCAATCTTGCACTTCTATCTACTCCTCAACCAGACCACCTAGAGACTTCGGGTTTTCGGCATTATGTTAAGGGAGGTCTAATCTCGGGAACGCACAAAAAAAATCCAGGAAAAGATTTACTATCTCTTAGTGTTGTGATCCCATGTGGTGAGAAAATTGCGCTAAAACACTCACCGTGTTTTTATTACTTGTTTTCTATAGCCTACAATAATAGGTCAAATGCAGCAAGTCAAAAGACAAACTGGACCTTCTTTGCCAGTTTGCACACATTTCTTTGAAGGATGGCAAAAATATCGTCTGAATATCGATATCGAGATAGGCTATTGGAGAAAAATATCGAGATATTAATTTTTGTCAATATCTCCCACACCTAGCTGCTATTCATCAAAGAGCCTGTTTAACTTTTAACTATAAATGTTCTACTGTCTATATAATAAAGTACACAACCAAGCAATGAAAAAAAAAGCTTGTAATTAAGACCGTAACATTGACTTACCTGTCGAGAAGAAAGCAGGCAACTTCAGGGTCTCTTTTAAAAGCTTTCTCCTGCATTAGCTATCCTGACATTAACCCTTGTTTTTGTAATCTCCGGTCACGTTCCTTTTACGGTCTATTTTGGACTTTTTTGTTGACGAGGACTCCTTATCCTGTGACTCAGCATATGTATAAATGAACGGTGTATAAATAACCGTGCAGTGCAGCCTTTTAAACTTGCCGCGGCAGTGACAAGCGCCTCTCTCTGCTCTGCTCCTCCGCTTCTGCTGGCTTCAGTCACGTGACGCGGGCTCTGAACGAAAACGCGTTGTGGAAACGCGTTGGCCTAGTACTTTTTGTCCCTCTCTGCTATTATAGTTTTTCAAGATGGCGGAACTACATGGAAGCCTCCGTGGACCTACCCGTCCCATGTATATAAAGATAATAAATTCTTCGTTTACGAGGATTAGTCTGATCATTGGCATAGGTATTTGTACACCATTGAGGGCATATTTATGAATAAAAATATTGATTTTAGATAATAAAATACCCAAAAAGCTACACATAGTCCCTTTAAAATAAAATGTGAGTGGAGAAAAGCAAATTCTTAACGCGTAGGGTTTAACATAGAGTTGGCCCATCCTTTGCTGCTATAACAGCTTCAACTCTTGAAGGCTTTCCACAAGGTTTAGGAGTGTGTTTATGGGAATTTATGATCATTCTTATAGAAGCGCATTTGTGAAATCAGGCACTGATGTTGGACGAGAAAGCCTGGCTCGCAGTCTCCACTCTAATTCATCCTTTTTTTTTTTTTTTTTTTGTACTCAGTTTTTATTGTCTTGTTGGGTAACAATATAAAAGAGGTATTGTGACAGTACAGATATACATAGCAATACATTCACCAATACCGCATGGGATACAACATAACTATCAGTGTAGCACAGTCAGTGTTATAGAACAGTCCACTTAGTGTCTTTCCAGTAAAATGTCCTGAACTCTAGCAATTCCATTGCTCCATGTTTGTATAGTCCGAGGTGTAGCACCGTTGATCTTGGCAGAAGAAAGTTCAAGTCTCAATTCAGCCAATGCTTATGGGCTAAGTTGTGGGGTGGAACCCAAACTTGAACAATGATTTTCTTGGCTGCTGTAAGACCAGCTAACCAAATTTTTCTAGACCTTTCATTCATGTCTTCAAGTTTAGAGTCATCATTGAGAAGGTGTAAAACAGGGTCCATAGGGAGCTGAATATCAATCAGATCAGACAATGATTGTAACACCTTATTCCAAAAATCACAAATCTTAGGGCAGTCCCACATTATATGCATAAAAGTTCCCAAAGCATTTTGTGAGCACAAAGTACAAAATGGGTGTGGAGCATGACCAATTAAGTGTCTGATTCTAGGAGTAAGATATGCCCTATAAGATATCTTCATATGAATAAACTGATGATTAGGATTATGAGAGGAGCTACATATATTATCCCAGCTTGTGTTCCAGTCTATTTCTCTACGTCTGAGTGCCATTGAGCAATCCCATGCTAATGTACTAGGCTTAGGAGATAAATATGATAGAAACCTGGCATTCAGAAAAGAGACGACACTTTTTGGGGCCACCTGTATCCAGCCGACTACTGGATGCTCCTTCATCTCTGAGCCCCATACAACTTTGTGTGCTTTGAAAGCTGACCTAAGTCTGAAGTAAAAGAATAAGGAATGTCTAGGGATACCATAAAGTGAAACCAAGTCATTAAAGCTTAGTAAAGAGTCTTCACCATTCAAGTCTCCAATGACCCATATACCCTTCTCTGCCCATCATGAATGAATGGCTTATTTCCAAACAATAACTTGTTATTACGCCATACAGGAGATGATTTATGCCATTTTGATGTAAGACCCACTAATCTCTCAACTTGTCTAATAATCTGAAGCATGTATGTCAATACTGGGCCATACCTCAGTGTACAATGATTAATGGAGAGACCAGAAAATAGAAAATCCCTAAGCCTAATGGGAGCAATTATGTTTTGTTCTATTGTCTTCCATGGTGATATAGAGTTTGGATCCAACCACTGCTTCATTGGACGCAAGATAAATGACCAATGATAGTATTTAAATTTAGGGAGTGTCCAGCCTCCTTCTTGTCTGTTATGCTGTTGTGTGGTCTGTTTAATACGTGGTCGCCTCCCATTCCATATATATTTTGTGAGTAGCGAGTCAACCTTGGACCAGTAATCCTTCGGCGGAGATAGTGGTAGCATAGAGGAGATAAAATTAATGCATGGTAAAATATTCCTTTTCACTACTGCTATGCGAGACGGGACAGATGCAGGGAGAGCAGACCATCTTTTTGTATCCTCCTCAACCTTCCTCAAAACATTTGTGTAGTTTAATTTAGTTATGGCTGTAATAGATGTTTGAATTAACACTCCTAGATATTTGACCTCTTTGGTAATTGCAATATTAGTAGGTAAAACTAACTGACTTCTATCCCTGTTAACTAACATCAAAGCAGATTTAGAGAGATTAATTTTAAAACCGGAGAGTGCACCAAACATATTTAATATTTTAATAGTGTTGGGAAGAGAATTCTGTACATCTGACATATAGATTAATGTATCATCTGCATACATTGACACTTTGTGAGTAGAAGTGCCAATGTGAATAGGAGAAATAGTTATATTATTATGAATATACTGCGCTAGAGGTTCTATGGAAAGATTAAAGGGGACACAGGACAGCCCTGTCTTGTACTACGGTTTATAGTAAACAAATTTGAAATGACACCTCCTATACAGACTCTAGCAGAAGGGTTCGCGTACAGCACCTGAATCATTTTAATAAACTTAGGACCAAACTTAAATTCTTTAAGGACACGCCATAACTACTGCCACTCAAGCCTATCAAAGGCCTTCTCTGCATCAAGAAAGAGAAGGCCACAAGAAGAGGGGATTTTCTGCGCTTCACCTAAAATGTGAATTAGTCGCCTAATGTTGTCTGCAGCCAAACGGCCCTTCATAAATCCTGTTTGGTCAGGATGTATTAAATCTGGCAATACTGACTCTAGTCTGCGGGCTAATACACGGGAATAAATTTTAAGGTCAGCATTAATAAGTGATATTGGCCGGTATTGCACAGTCAGAGGGGTCTTTGTCCAGTTTGGGGATAACTGAAATAAGAGCAGTGTTAAGGTCTTTGTGGAAATGCCCTTGTTCAATAGCAAAGTTTATAGAATCCAGCCAGTAAGGACCTAAAATCTCCCACAAAACTGAATAAAGGTCAACCGGCAAACCATCAAGGCCTGGGGAGCTCTCTAATTCATCCTAAAGGTGTTCTATGGGGTTGAGGTCAGGACTCTGTGCAGCCAGTCAAGTTCCTCCACACCAAACTCGCTCATCCATGTCTTTATGGACCTGCTTTGTGCACTGGTGCACAGTCATGCTGGAACAGGAACATCCCCAAACTGTTCCCACAAAGTTCCTTTCACTAGAACTAAAAGCAACCCCTAAAAAACACCATAATCCCCCCTCTGCCAAACTTTACACTTGGCACTCCAGAGAACATGTCTCCACTGCTCTAGAGTCCAGTGACAGCGTGCTTTCTCACCACTGCATTCTCAGCGTGTTCTTTACTCTGTTTCCCCTCGCAGAAAATCCTGCTGTTCAGAGCGTGAGAGAAGTTACTCGCTTACTTTTGGTATTAGCAAGTGGGACATTCACAGTCGTTTCAAGTCTTCACAGCTTGCACAAGTGACAAGCAAATCACTGATGTCAGCTGAGATGCTGCAGTAATTTTGCATTTAGTCTTTCAGAACACAGTTTTTTTTTTTTTAAAGGTGGGGTATGTGATTTGCAAAACGGCCGGCAGATTTTGAAAATACACAACTCAAATGGTCCTACCTTCTTTCCTTTGACTCCACCCATTCAAAGAACATGGAGATGGATGGGGGAGGGGGGGGGATGGTACGACCGTTTGATTGACGCACTTACTGTCCAATGATTCTAGGTGGTCTTGGAAATGATTGGCTGGAGTCCTGCCCGTTCCACAGATGATTAAATTGCTTAATTTTTATTTCAGTGCTTCTAACTCAGTGGCTGTAAGTGGGTTAGTAATAGGATTTCAAGTGATTTTGAAAAAATGGCCAAAAAAGAGAATTGCATACCCCACCTTTAAATATATATATTCATTCATATATATTCATAAATATATATTCATATCATTCATTGTACATTTTACAATATCATATTGCAAAAAGTTTATTTCCATAAAGCTAACAGAACTTAACTTGTGGTCACACACTAAATTATATTTCAATAAGTAAATGAGTATTTTTTTTATTCAAACACTGATTCTTAATACCTGCACAATGCCATATTTTGTACGTTTGCATTTGTAATGGAGGCTGGCTAATTCATGTTGTGCAGGCAAAACCTCATCTTTGTACAACTTATTCAGTTGACTCAGTTTTAGTTTATTTTGCAAATTTATTTTGTGGTCAACTTGTAAAACAAAGCAATTAAATAGTAGGAGTTATAATCTGACACACATTCATTAAGAGGTAAACAAAATGTAATATTTTGTCAACCCTAACCATTATTTCTGCTTCCCTTAAAGCAGTTACAGCAGTTTAACATGTTCCAACCTCTTGGTCTCCCTGATTGCTGAGGTTCTTTACAGTCATTGTCAAACAGCTGTATGTCTGCTTTAAACTCTTTTTTCAGTAAGTCCTTCAGTTCTCCAATAGATTTCTTCAGATCGGTTTCTTCGTTTATGGCCCATTGTGCTTGTGAGACCCATGATTTTCTATTACTGTCATAACAGCAAAATGCAGTCCACATGTGTGAAGGAGCTTTCATTTTCATCCAGTCTTCTTTTGTTCTGTCAGGTAGTGCTCCTGCTAGCACATAGGCCAAGACGTTATCCTTGTTTTGTTTGTCACGGCAGTTGCTATCCATGAACTGTTTATGGCCATCTACCACATCGTTCCAAGTTTTTCCATGTGACGCTGTATCCAGTAGCACACTATTGGTCAGTGTAAATGTAGATTCAGCAGTTTCTATATCAGCAGCATAAGAGCTGGAAATCAAGTAAACCGGACTTATATTTTGAAAGTCTCCTATTGTAGCCTGATTTTCATATTCCTTTCCCATCTCATCATTTGAAGGATCAAGCTAAAGAGCACATAATAGCAAAGATAAATAGTCAGTAAACAGTGAAAACAACTTGAATATATGAATAAAGAAATAAATGAACACATGAAGTAAAATTATGAGCATCTGAAACACAAACCAAAATTAGAAAAATCACCTGAGGCTCAATCATTGGAAAGATGCCCTGTGAGTCCAATCTGATGTTTCCTGTCCCAGTGTATTTGTAGGCTGTGTAAACAGGGATCTTGTTTGTTGTGTCGTAATATGTTGCAAATCTGTAACTGTTCTTGTACCTTTGACAGATCATTTTGTAATTCTCTTGACCCTCTGAGCACGAAGCAGCCATAGCAGGAGGCTGTCCGTTGAAGAAAAACTGGCTGCATTTACTGAATGATTGGACAACTTCAGTCATGATGAATGGAAAGCCCAGCAGCAGCAGCGCAGAGACAACGCTTGAGATATACAGACGCATCTTCACCAGCGTTCGCACTGAACTGAATCAAACTCCAAATAATGAAGCAGAAACGTGAACGAGATTCATGCAATCGCCAAGGCAGAACCACTCACAGAAAGAAACTCTGACTTTATATAGAGCAGTTATCTTTCCTCTGAGTTACTGCTGCTTGTCCAGTTGATACGCTTAAAAAGATGTCTAGATTATGAACTGTGAGAAGTACTGGCCACTAAAGGACCATTGATGTTAAAAAAGTGTTTAATTTACATTTGCATTCTACTTCGGTTATTGATATGAATGCAAATTCTCTCTCCTTATTTGCTTATCAAATATATAACCGTTTATACTCAGTTATGATGGGTTTGCTTTATGGAAATTAGCATCTAAGCTGTTCCAACTGTACATGGTCTCCCCTGCACAACACACGCAGAAGCTCACAGGTGTGTTTGTTAACCATGACTGACTGACATACCTTGAAGCACAAAGCTGGGATGATGTCCAAATCTTATAGCTCACTGACAGAGGTAGGGGGTCATTTTACCACAGTAGTGCCATTTCATAATTGTACCATTTTACACGAGTTTCAACACCTAAATTGAAATGTTTATGTACAGTTTTTTTTACTCATTTTGGTACTATTTTTACACAAGGTGTACATTATGAAAACTCTTAGTGCTAATATCACAACAGATCATCAAAAGTGCACATTTTTAAAGCATTTCATCATGGTTTCAATTGTGTTAGTACAATGCTCAATCACAAAGTATCCCTTTCACTACACAAAATAACTGTTTCATTTTTATAAATGTTTCATTCACAGTAGCTGCCTTTCATAATGCCTTCACTATCAAACTTTTGATTTACATCCCTTCTTGTTCAGTTTAATACATTTGTCTGTTATTTAATCCATCTGATCTTAATGGTTAATCAATTAATCATTTGGTACATCTATAGATTTCTATAGATAGAGTAGATTCTATAGTTTGTACTTTGTTTGCAAATTCTGAAATATATATATATGTAACTGGGTATTTAGCCCGTCTGTAGGGCAAACTTGTTAGCACTGCCCTAGTCTCGTTACACACTAAATGTATGTATGTTGTGTCCTACTTTATTGAGATGCACACTACAGACCGACAAGAGTAGGCTTCAGTTTGAGTAATGTCACAAGATGGCTTCCTGAAGAAAAAGTATATGCAAGACAGTGTATACTCCTCCCTCCCCTGGGGTCTCATTTATAAAACTGTGCGTAGGATTCTTACTAAAAGTGTACGTGCACCAGAAAGCCAAAAATGGAGTACGCAAAAAAATATTCAGACTTATAAAAGCGTGCGTACGCCAGAACCTGCACAGAATTCACTTTATAAATCCCAGTCAGCGGAAGATTGTGCGCACATGCGCACCCAGAAATAACCATATATAGAGCTTACAACACCTAGTTTTACTATGCATAATATGTCAAACAGCTTTATGTTTGGCCAGATATTCCTCAGGGATTTCTCTAGGTCGAACAGGGATACTTGTGTGATTTTCTTTTCATATCATTGAAAAGATGAGCATTGCATATGATTATTCATCCACGTGATAACATGTTTAACAGTACAAGACATTAGGAAAGTATGAAATATGGATCTGCCGTCACATTACATTAATAAAAATAATTTAGTAGCCTATCCTTGCCTTGTTTTTGAATAAATAAATCAAGTAGTGTAAATATTTCAGAAAAAAGTTTTTTCAATCTTTTCCACTGGCCAAATAGTATTTTTAATTGATTTATATTTTTAAAGGGGTCATATAATGGTACATGCATTTTTATAAGTTGATTGTACTGAAATATGTGTTGGCAGTGCCTGTACACAACCATCATATAATGATAAAAATCCATCCAATGTTTTTTTTTTTTAAATCTCCTTATATGTTTTCCCCTCTCTCAAATCAAGCCGTTCGACCGTGTGACGTCACAAAATCGACGCCCCTCCCACGATTATTGATTGACAGCAGCGTTTCAACACAGACCTGCCCGCCCTCGCTCGTGAGCGAGCTGTCATCATAGTCCGCGCGGACATTGTTGATACGCTGGAGCACTGTCTATGAGCAGAATGGCGTCTAAGTGATTGTGGTGTTCTGTTCTTGGGTGTAATAATGAACACAGCAGTCATATTGATGTTCCTAAATCCGAACCGCTGAAGACGCAGTGGCTGAGTTTGTTTTCGAAGGGAATATTCCGCACGATCAACGTCAATGCTTTCATGTTTGAGCGAATCATTTCTCACCAGACTGCTTTACAAACGAGGGTCAGTATAAAGCTGGTTTTGCTAAGAAGCTGCTCCTGAAAAAAGGATCGGTACCAATTATTCGTGTTCCTGCTGAACCTCCAGAAGAACTGAAGTGAGTGTAACGTTTTATTGACCTTTATATTAATCTTTATATTAATCTTTGCAAATTGCTAGCACGCTTCACGATGAATGCGGCTGTTTACACTCAGGGTACACGGCATGTTTTCTATGTACAACGTTCTCAATATAATTCATAATCCCAAGTTTATAATGAACAACGCATTATGGTTATTGTGTTATTACAAACGGTGTGGGCACAGAACAGAAGGGCGGGGTGAGCAAAGCTCATTATCATTTAAAGACACATGCACTTAAACGGCGTGCTGAAAACAGAGCTGTTTTTGACCAGGTAAAATTTGTGTTTTCTTACAATACTAATGAGAATTTTTAATTAAAGTGTATTACAAACTTTTCATTTAGACCCTAAAGAATCATAATAACTTGTACAAAAATGGCATTATATGACCTCTTTAATGGAAACAGATAGACCTTGTTGTGCATTATTTGCACGAAACTATTTTCTCAGACAGTCTGCTTATCATGATAAGCAATTATCTCTGTAGTAAAAACATCAAAACACAACATGCCACAGGAAAAGTGTTCGAAAGCATCGCATCCACAACAAATTTTTCTATTTATTGAATTTTTTTTTTTTTTTTTTTTAACTTCTCAGTAATGATTTAATGTAGCTTATGCTAAGTGTTTAAATATGCCAGTTAATCTATATGTTTATATCAGAAGTAAAACATAGTTTAAATCATTCTTTATGAACATGATGCACTGTATTTATGATTAGGACTCATGATGAAGATTTACGGTTTTACTTCATGTGCCGTTAGATAGGCTATATGCGTCAGTTTCACTAAACGGCCCAACGCGCTCGCAGGTGTGGACGTTTAAGAAAGGGTGGATATGTGCTTCAAGTGATAGGCTTGGTGAGTGAAATTATATTTGTATTATCTTTCTGTAGCCTATATGTATAATTATCTTTAGATTTTCTGTCTAAAAGTGACCAAAAAGACATTTAACTCCAGCTCACCATCGGTGTCGCCAAACTGCTTTATCTCCAAAACGTTCGTACGCATGCATGGGTCAGAGTTTGCGTGCAGCACATTTTTCTGTCAAGTTTGTTTTTATAGATCACAACCTAATGCATAGGAAGTGGTGTACATGTCTTTCAGGCCCTGTTTTGTGCGTATGCAACAGAAGTAGGCGAGACACCACTACTCCTTGACAGCTCTAAACAGAAACTGCTAATTACAAAAATTAAACACTTTTATTTTGTGTGAATAGTTTGCTTCTTTGTAATCATGTGTTACTTCAGTGTTAAAAATCACTAAATAAAAGAAAGTAAATACAATATATTCTGTTCACATCTTATGAAAACCCCAAATTTAAAATTAGAATATTGTGAAAAAGTTTTCATAGCTGTTAGCCATAACTATCAAAATTATAACAAATAAAGGCTTGAAATATCTCACTTTGCATTTAATGAGTCTATAATATATTAGTTTCACCTTTTAAGTTTAATTACTAAAATAAATGAACATTTGCATGGTATTCTAATTTTTCGAGTTTCACCTGTAAATGCTGAACCCATCTCTAAATATGTTACAGTTTAGCACACTGTTCTTAAGGGGCCATCTCACCCACCTTCCCATATTATTGTTCAGTGGCAATAGCAGAACCTATATTACACAGGAGGAAAACTGTTCATTTCTTATTCAAACCATAAACAGGCACCAAATACTAATGCAAAGCATCCTTTTCATTGACTAATTAAACTCTGTCAGTGAGCTATAAGATTTGGACATCAACCCAGCTTTGTGCTTCAAGGTATGTCAGTCAGTCATGGTTAACAAACACACCTGTGAGCTTCTGCGTGTGTTGTGTAGGGGAGACCATGTACAGTTGGAACAGCTTAGATGCTAATTTCCATAAAGCAAACCCATCATAACTGAGTATAAACGGTTATATATTTGATAAGCAAATAAGGAGAGAGAATTTGCATTCATATCAATAACCGAAGTAGAATGCAAATGTAAATTAAACACTTTTTTAACATCAATGGTCCTTTAGTGGCCAGTACTTCTCAGTTCATAATCTAGACATCTTTTTAAGCGTATCAACTGGACAAGCAGCAGTAACTCAGAGGAAAGATAACTGCTCTATATAAAGTCAGAGTTTCTTTCTGTGAGTGGTTCTGCCTTGGCGATTGCATGAATCTCGTTCACGTTTCTGCTTCATTATTTGGAGTTTGATTCAGTTCAGTGCGAACGCTGGTGAAGATGCGTCTGTATATCTCAAGCGTCATCTCTGCGCTGCTGCTGCTGGGCTTTCCATTCATCATGACTGAAGTTGTCCAATCATTCAGTAAATGCAGCCAGTTTTTCTTCAACGGGCAGCCTCCAATGATTCCTGGCAAGTTGGAGAGTTCAGGCTCAAAAGATAAAGACTACGTATTGATCTGTCAAAAATACATGAATGAGTACAGATTTGCAACATTGTACGACACAGCAAACAAGATCCCAGTTTTCTCAGCTTATAAATTCACCGGGATTAAAGCAGGGAAACATAAGGAGGATTGGAAGATTGAGCGTCAGGTGATATTTCATGGTTTTACAGTTTTTTCCCCTAACATGTTTTAGAGTAACAACGTTATGTCTCAGAAATATAGTATCACATTTATCAACTGTATCTGTTTTAATGTGCTGATTTTACACCACATATTTATTTATTGTGTTGTTCATGTACTAATTTCTTGAATGGTTTGTTCTGTAGCTCGAACCCTCTGGTGATGAAATGAAGGTGCCATTTGTCAATCAGGCAAGCTACAGCGAATACAAAGGCATTGAGCCGCTGAATCGTGGTCACTTATTTCCTAAATGTCATGCAGCTGATTTAGACACAGCTGAATCTACATTCACACTGACCAATGCTGTGCCACAGTACAAGAGATTTAACTCTGGCAGTTGGGGTATCATGGAAAACAGTGTTAAAGATTACATGAATAGGAACTGCCGTGACAGCATGGACAATAATAAAGTATTAGCCTATGTACTGACCGGAGCTGTACCTGGCAACAATAAACTGAAAGCAAGAGTCAACATTCCCTCTCACATGTGGACGGTGTTTTGCTGCTATCACAAGACAACAAAAAGATTTTTTTCCAGTGCTCACTGGGCCGAAAATAATAATAATAATGAAGATTCAGTTAAAGGTGAGCATCAGGGTAAAGGTAAAAATGTTAAGAAAATCACACCAATAACCCTGGTAGACCTAAAGAAAAAACTAATGGATATCTGGCAAACCATAAAGCTGTTTGACAGCTGTGGGGAAGATGCACCTCTCGATGAAGAAAATCAGGACAAGCAAACTGACCAAAATAACTCATGTGAAGAGATAGATGATTCAAAGACAGAACAAATTGCTGTAGGCTAAATGATGTCTAAATGACTTAAAGTGTCACAAGATCAATCATTTTTATAGAGGAAAATACTTCAGTAAAGAGGAATGTATATGGTGAACATGAGAAAATGCATAATGAAATAAAGATAGATCTGTCACCTTTATTCCCTAAGTTGATTTTGTGTGTGTGTGTGTGTGTGTGTGTGTGTTTAGAGACAAAACAAGTGTGTCTATATTTAAAAATTCACAACCCAATATAAAGCAAACAATTAGAGACCACAGTGACAACTTTGACCTCATAAACAACAAACAGAGCAATAATCTAGTCATAATGTTAGTTGGAGGAAATACAAATCTGCTATTTCATTGAGGTCATTAATTAACCACATGTGAAGTGTATTTTAATTTTCGGAGAGGCTTGCAATAACTAGTAAGCTTTGAAAGCATGAGATCCCATCCTCCCTTCAGAGCGTCTCCAAAGCCAAGCCTCCTTCAAAACACATGAACATGATAGAGAAAGCAAAGCATCACACACACACATATATATATATATATATATATACATATACATGGGTTATAGCCTATATATACACACACACACACACACACGCACACACAAAAAAAAAACTTTAATGAAATAAATTAAAAAGTTGAAACAAGTTTATTTTCTAAAGAGCTTTAAGATTTAAATGATGCAATGCTTCGAATGTCCTGCTGGACCTCTCTTTTAAAAACAATGAGGGATTCTGATGAGTGAATTTACTGTGGTGAATGTGAAATTTTGCAAGGAACAATAATAGATTAATAATAAAATACTCATTAACTCGCTGATGATGAGTGATGTCTTTGTGTGCAGAAATATGAAAATACATACACTGACAGGCAGGCAGGACATCCTATAGTAGCCCTTGGTTGTACACCTTCCACAGACGATACAGGCCTACATACATATAAATACATTTAGACCACTTAAATTAGTGATTGCTAACAGGATGTGAAGAGACTTTCAACCAGCATAACAAAAAATATCTTTGAAGCAAATCATCTACCCTGCTGACTTTAATGTCTTCTGAATTTAATTCTAATAGCGCTAATGATTATTGAGATTCTGTTAACTGTCAAAATAAGTTGGAAGCAGATTACAAAGTGCAATGAGATTTGTTAGGATGAGATCACTGTAGATAAATAACTAGGATCTTTAATGGCTCCTGACCACCCCTACTTTTACTCCATTTTTAATATATATTACGTCATATTTAGCTGACTGAACAAGATTTCCAACCCCTGCATCACATTAAAGTACCAATAGCTTAAACATTTATTATACTTATTAGACTTATACTTATTTATATGTAATTTAGATGTTCTTAGATCATGATAGTTCACCTAAAAATGTAAATTGTGTCAATTTACTCACCATTATGCCACACCAAACTCATATGACTTTCTTTATTCCGTGGAACACAAAAGCAGATGCTAGGCAGGGGTGCGTTTCCCGAAAGCTTCGTTGGCCAACTATGGTCGCAAGTTCCGTCGTTACCAATAGAGTTCAATGGACATTGCGATGAACTTGCAACCATAGTTGGCCAACGATGCTTTCGGGAAACGCACCCCAGATTGATCTTTACCATAAATAAGAAAGTGAAAAGAAACTGGGGCTGTCAAGACTCAAAAGAATAAAACAAGTATCCTACCACAAAAGTTGTCTATGTTATCTACAATGTTATGTCTCAGAAATACTATCACCTTTATCAACTGTATCTGTTTTAATGTGCTGATTTTACACCACATATTTATTAATTGTGTTGTTCATGTACTAATTTAGTGAATGGTTTGTTCTGTAGCTCGAACCCTCTGGTGATGAAATGAAGGTGCCGTTGGTCAATCAGGCAAGCAACAGCGAATACAAAGGCATTGAGCCGCTGAATCGCGGTCACTTATTTCCTAACTGTCACACAACTGACCAATGCTGTGCCACAGTACGTGAGATTTAACTCTGGCAGTTGGGGTACCATGGAAAACGAAGTTAAAGGTTACATGAAGAAATACTGCCGTGACAGCATGGACAATAATATCTTAGCCTATGTACTGACCGGAGCTGTACCTGGCAACAATAAACTGAATGCAAGAGTCAAAATTCCCTCTCACATGTGGACGGTGTTTTGCTGCTATCACAAGACAAAAAATAATAATAATTCAGGCCCAATGCTCACTGGGCTGAAAATAAGTATGAGAAAGACTACCCAGTTCAAAGTGCTAGTCGAGGTAAAGGTAAAAAATTGCCAAAGACAATACCCGAAATAACCCTAGACAGCCGAGAGAAATCCCTGAGGAATATCTGGCCAAACATGATGCTGTTTAACAACTGTATGGATTGTGTATCTCTCAATGAACCGGTCCATGTAAAAGACCAGGATCTCTCATGTGAATAGATTGATGCTTTAAACACTAAACAAAGTGTTGTACTAAATGATCTCTAAATTTAAGCTTGAATTAAAGAGTCATTACTAATTTTTTCAGGAAAATACTTCAGTGTAAAAGAATATATGTGGTGAACATGGGAAAATGCATAATGAAATAAAGAATTTTTTTGCTCCCCATAGAAAACAATTCCTTCTGCTGTCTGTTCAAATCTCAATACACTCAGATACTTTGATTACATTCATTCAAAAAGGGAGTCAAAACTGCACATAAACTGTGCAGTGGTAATGCAGGGAAAAAAAGCCAGGTGAGGCTTTAGCTTGTCCAATTCCACAAATACATGAGCTTTTAAAACCATGAATTTTATTAGAGCTACTGTTATTTGGTGCATGCATGGAAAGAAGTTGTTGGGCTTAAGTGACTTCTCTTAACTTCATTGCTATTATAGCCTAATGCTCTGCATGTTTAGCAGTAATTGTTTCCTGAGAGCTGGGAGGGAGGTCTGCAACCTGACCCAAGTCAGACGGTCCCGAAAAACTTGCAATAAAATTACTTTTCTATTGTCATATGCATATCATAAAACATTATTTATTCCTGTGGAAAACTGCTTATTTTGGAAAATAAATCTTTTGTAACATTTTAAACAAATTTCTGATTATTATCAGTGCTGAAAACAGTTTATGCTAAATATTTTCAATCGTTTGGGTTAACTAAGATTTTAATTAAAAAAATATATATACTTTTATTCAGCAAAAACCCAATAAATTAACAAAAGTGACAGTAAAGATGTTTAAAATGTTACAAAAGATTTCTATTACAAATAAATGCTGTTCTTTTTAACTTTCAATTCACCAATGAATGTATAAAAATTTGAAGCAGCACACTTGTTTTAAAATATATCATAAACTAGATGTACCGCATGGCGGTACAAAATATGACCGCCGCTCAGGCCTGCACTGGCTTTCCACAAAAATAAATGACGTGGAGCAATTTGGCTGTATTGCGTGTTTATGTATATACCTAAAAAAAGTAGTAGTATGTGCATGTCTGTCTGTGTGTGTGTGTATGTGTGTGTGTTTGTGTATGTGTTTGTGTGTGTCTGTGCGTGTATGTATGCGTGCGTACATGTGTGTGCGCGTGTGTGTTTGTGTGTGTGTGTCTGTGCATGTGGATTTATATGTGTGTGTATGGGTGTGTGTCTGTGCATGCTTGCGTTTGTTTGTATTCCTGCATGTGTGTGTGTGACAGTTAGGGTTGCCAACTTCAGAAAAGGAAAATGCGGGACACTCGTGGTTATTTATAGGAAAATGAGGGACACTCAAAATATTTGTACTGTATCACACAGTGTACGTCATTTCAGTGTCTGCAGTTAAGTTTGTGTTTAAAAGGTTATCAGACATAAACACATTTGTATTGCTTAACCTATTTATGTATTTAATTCTAAAAATAATTTTAATGTCATACATGAAAAAGTCACATTACAAACAAACCATAGTTCAAAATAACAGCATTTATCTAAAATAGAAAGCTTTTTTAACATTATACACTAGGCTTACAGTTCAAAAGTTTGGGGTTAGTAAGATTATTTTTGGGGAAAAAAAATAAAGAAAGTAATTGCCTACTTTTATTCAGCAAGGATGCATTACATTAATCAAAAGTGACAGTTAAGATAATGTTACAAAAGCTTTCTATGTACTTTCTAAAAGCTTTAAAACATTAATAATAATCAGAAATGTTTTTTGAGCATATTATTCCCTCAGGTAGATTACATGTTTTCTTGCGTGGCTGGATGTTAGACTGGTGAACAATAATCACGTTGTTTGCATTCGCCAAAATTGATTAGCCGAAATCAAAACGTGGACAGTGAAAGGAAATTACCGTTAGCGCGAGACGAGTCCGGCTTGAAGCGGAAGCGACCAGACGGCAGAGGATGTTCGCAAATCAAACAATGATTTGTCTCAAAACAGTGATTAAAAAAAGCTGTGATTGGATGATGACAGGTGTCAGTGATCATTCTCAAGTGTCGTGGTCAGCACTGCTGCTGTTGCTGTTGTATCAGTCAGTGGTTTATCAGCTTGTCAAAAAACGGGACACGGGAGGTCACGCACGGGACAAATAAAGTAGGCCCAAAATACGGGACGTCCCGCCTAATTCGGGACAGTTGGCAACCTTAGTGACAGTATCATCCTAAACCAGCAACCCTTCGCTCAACACCACCATCTACAGGCCGATGAGTGTACAGTCACTAAATGTGCACATAAATTAATTTATTTTATACCCCCCCATGGATGAAATTCTACGAAACTTAGCATACCCCCAGAGGATGTCAAGTTAATCATACACATGAAATATGGTGCAGTTCTGAACATCTCAACTGAAGATAGGGGCGATTAAAGCAGAATAATATTGCATTTTCATTTTTTATGGGAAGGGGCGCAAATCACAAATGAGTGATTATGGGCTAGATTGATGTGGGCCCTTAAGACCAACATACCATAAAAATTTCTTCATCCTCGGTGCCACGGTTCAGGTAGTTATTTAGGAAAAACTGCATTTTTTGGGTTTGGGGGGGCCCAGCGCGGGGGGCTGGGGGGGGGGGGGTTGGAGTGGCCCCCGGGGACCAAACGAAATTTTTCCGTAAAAGTCTAGTGGGGCTACATGCCCACCAAATTTCATGTTCCCTGGTGTTTCGGTGTCCCTGGTATCGTTGACGAAAACATTCAGTAGATGACGAAAAAAAAAAAAAAAACCCCTTTGACAATCCCTATATGACCGCTTTCGCTAGCGGCGGTCATAATTATTATAATCATAAATGTTTCTTGAGCAGCAGATCATCATATTAGAATGATTTCTGAAGGATCATGTGACTCTGAAGATGCTGAAAATTCAGCTTTTGATCACAGGAATAAATTAAATCTTAAAACGTATTCAAATATTTTAAATTGTAATAATAATAATTCACAATATTGCGGTTCTACGGTATACAGGTTCATATTTAATAAGAATAATACATAATGTATAAATAATTCTAAATGCACTAGCAATGACTCTCCTTTTAAAAATGATACTTCGATTAAAGACATTGTAAACTTTTGAGTTTTTTTGTAAGGTTTTGGATAGTAATTCCTTCCAGTGGATTTAGTAACACTTGAGTCATTATTATTGGGTTACCAGGATCTTCACTTTAGAATACTGATCCAAATAATTAGTAGTTCCTTTAGAAAGAGTCATTACTATCCAAAAGAAATATAATGTAAACTTAGAAAACAATGCAAGTCACTTTGAATAAAAGCATCTGCCCAATGCATGAATGCGAAAATGATTCTTGCTTTTTGATATTTGTCTATGAATTATATGTTGTCATTTTAAATCCCCAAAAACCTGTAGATGAACAACAATCTCATCAGCAAATATCCATATTGTTCAAATAACAAACAGAAGCCAAAATAGGGACATATAAAATAAATTTTATTATCCATTTTCTGAATTTCTACACTGTAGTGGCTTCTATATAGACACCATCATCAGGAAAGACTGCCGGACACCGATGCAACATAACAACTGTGTCCCAGCTTCAATATATAATTATTGTATGGAAAAAAAAAAAAAGAAAAAAAAAAAAGAAAAAAAAGAAACCTAGTTTAGTCTCTCTTTAGTTTGTTTACACTCAACATAAAACTGTGGGCCAGGGCAGAGAGAGCGAGAGTGTGTGTGTGTGTGTGTGTGTGTGTGTGTCTGTTCAGGGCTGCGCACCGGCGGCTGCAGGAACCTGTGTGGCGAGAGCACTGGGAGACGAGATGACCGGAGAGCCGGCGATGTTGGCCATCGGCTGGGACGAGGACATGGATGTGACGCCTCCTACAGGCAAACAAACACACTCAGCATTTAGAAGCAAACACACTTGCAGTGAGTCAAGGATCAGCTGACACTCTGACTCCTTGAAGACCTGCAGATCAATGCATTTTAGTAACGTCGTGTTTCTCAAACATAGAAAAATACTTCTGTAATCTTAATTATAGTTTGTAATTCTCAGTTCAATAAGCATGATCCCCGGAGGGAGTCACATGACTACCTGTGATCATACTGGACGTGCTGACAGGAGTGGATCCAGCGGACAGTCCTGAAGTGGAGCCCATCCTCGCCTGGTCCTTCACAATGGGATCTGACACGAGACATAATAATAATAATATATCGTTACATTTATATAGCGCTTATCTGGGTACTCAAAGCACTTCACATATGGGCACAGTGATGATGCAATCAATAGAGTACATAAACCTTTTATTTCAAATGAAGAGAAAATCCCCTTTAGTTCCTACAGAGACATTGTTCACACTTCTCAATCATTTGATCACATAACTGACGTAAATGTCAACTTTGCAATCAATGTGTTTTTGAATCAGATTGGGACATTGGTTCTGCTTGCTTGACTATTTACTAGGTTTAAGAGATCCTAGACTCCAGCATGAGGAGCACAGCAGTTGATCTTCATAGTGTCTGTAGATGAAGACACTCACAGAAATAAGGGTGCTCCATGGCCTCGCGGGCGGTGAGGCGAGCTTGGTGGTCGTAGCGCAACAGTTTATCCAGGAAGTCCAGCGCTTCGGTACTGACCAGGTGCTGGTTCTCACTGTGGACAAACCGTTCCCACCTTTTCCGGGAATGTCTGGAGAGAGAGAGAGCATTACCGATGAAAGAGAGTTAGTAAAATCCTTAAAGTGAGGTCAAAGTATTACATGGATAAACAATGACACATCTCAACGTACCTTCCCAAAATGTCGTTGAACCGTGGGTCGAGCTCAATGTTGTATTTGTCGATGTAGTCGTAGAGGTCCTCTGTGCCCAGGACTTTGGCAATCCGTACAAGCTGGACAAAGACACAGTACTGGTTAAAAACAGCAGAGGGCAGCAGACACACATCCAACAGATCAAACCAGCTGACAACTGAAGTCAGCATTACACTGGTTCCCTCCACACACACACACACACACACACACACACACACACACACACTAAACATTTTTCCAATGGCTTTTGGATTATTGCAGAAAATAAGTTCCGTGACCAACAAAAGTTTATGATTCTTGCCTGTTTTATTCATCATGAAAACCTTTTAAAGATAACTTTTGAGATTGAGAACACAAATTGAGATAACTTTTGAAGCATAAATTCAGAATAGTTTGCAAGTACGTGATTGTAAACATAAGGCTGTGAAAGCAGACTTTTACAATTTAGCCAGTTATTGTTTTTTTAAATCACAAGGGGGAATTAGTGATGTATATTATGTTATAAAATAAAATGTGAAAATATCTTGATCTTGTGTTCACCATGAACCTTATTTTAGGCATTTAACCACAAATCCATTTAAAAACCCCATTGACTTCAGAACGTAGACCGGAAGTGCTAAAATGCACTCGTTTTCAGGTTTCAGCCTACAAAGAAAATTATATACTTATAATATAATCATTATAATTATAATTTTATATATAGTTATATAATTTCTATATAATTATATATATATAATAATAATTATTATTTTCATTATCGATAATGGCTGATTAGTTCAATTAGTTGTTGCAGCACTAATATATTTTATATTAATATAATTCAAATACTTATAAGTATGCAAAGTATGTACTGCACTTTAATTTATAAAGACAGACAGTAGAACACTGGGAGAAAATATAACATCATCTTGATAACATTGGAAAGCGGTCACAGATCTTTCTATTTGCGAACACAAGGGATTGTGGGAAATATTAGAGCACATATTCCACCATCCAAGCTCATCGTCTTCCATGCTATGATCTGAGGCCAGTGTTGGGTAAGTTACTAAAAAAGTAATTAATTACTAGATACTAATTACATCTTCAACAGTGTAATTAAATTACTATACCAATTACTCTCTCTGGAAAGTATTGGATTACTAATTACTTTCTAAATCCCATATCAACCTCGACCAGTTGAACAATACAAGGGCAGACAATAATCTGCTCTTTTAATTCTTTCAAATAAACAATATACAATTGCATCAATTATTCTTGAACTGACCAAAGTGTGTGAAGGATGAAGGTTACATTAAAAACACATTTAACATAAAATGTTGATGTTAAATCCACTATTTTTTTTATAGAATTGTTCTAGTCTATACAGTATATAATGCAATTAAATCAAAATGAACTGTAATTAAATTACAGAATTAAAAATAATCCCTTACTTTACTTTTTCAAGGGAAAAGTAATTGGATCACAACAATGTTTGAGGCAAATTAATTCTAATAATCTTTTGTGATTACGCCACAAACATTGGTCACTATAAAGTGCCAAGACAACAATGAATATTTGAAAAGACCTAAAAGCAGCAGGTCTCACCTGATCATAGTTGTCGTGTCCGTGGAAAAAAGGCTCTTTCCGGAAGATCATACTCGCCAACATGCAGCCTAAGCTCCACATGTCTAAACTGTAGTCATACATCTGAGGGACGAAACCAACATGAGCGTCAAAAAGCAGAAAAACAAAACAGACGACTTCATGTTACACTGTTTCTGTATGTGCATGTGTATTCAACAGAAGCTTTTGATGCAAGATTTGTGTCTTAAACAACAAACCAAGCACTTTCCTAAAAGTCGTGTTTGCATCTGGTCTCACCTGATAGTCCACCAGCAGTTCAGGTCCTTTGAAATATCGAGACGCCACCCTGACGTTGTACTCCTGACTGGGGTGATAAAACTCCGCTAAGCCCCAGTCTATCAGACGCAGCTAAACAAGAAAACACACCATCAGACAAGGGTCAGATGTGAACTCAGTGGAATAACTAACGATTCATAATTACAATTAGTGATTCACTCAGCATCTCATAGGACTGTCCCTGATGATGCAGGAAAATTATAGACCTTTTAAATTTGATCTAGCTTAAAGTAATGTGCTTGATGTCACAGCAACAAACAAAGCTGCTCTTTTACTACAGCAATCTCTGGTTTGTGATTGGTGCACGCAAGTGAGCTCGTCATCATTCAGCCAATCAGACGTGTGGAGTGAGAAGCCGTGACGCGAGCGGGAAGTACCTTTCTGTGTTCATGGTCGATCATTACGTTGTGTGGCTTCACATCTCTGTGCATGATTCCCATACTGTGGCAGTAGTCCAACGCCTGAGAGAGAGACAGGGAGAGAGAACCAGACTTAAACTCCAGGCTTCTCACGCCTTTTCACTAATAAATCATTATTTAATCATTTGACATTACTGGATTACTTTTTTTTTTAACTAAAAAATTATGATAGCTGATTGAATATATGTATATCAAAAAATATCGTATTTAATTAATATATATATTTTTTTTAATTCATCTACTATAAAATTTAACTCAGTTTAAATTTACATAAGTAAAATTTAAGATTATTTTAAAATATTAAATATTAAAACATTAGAGAACATTCTAATTTTATCTTGTAAAATCACCCAAAGAAAAGCTGTATATTATATATTAATCTCAATGCAATTTCTTCTATGCGTTTAAAAATCCCCATATATATTTATTGGCAAGTACGCTGTAAATTTATGAAAACTGACAAGATTTCTATTTCAAATAAATGCTGTTCTTTTAAACTTTTTGTTCATCAAAGAATCCTTTTCCCACAAAAATACGAAGCAGCAGCACAACTGTTTTCAACACTGATAATAATCAGAAATGTTTCTTGAGCATCAAATCATCATATTAGAATGATTTCTGACGGATCATGTGACACTGAAGACTGGAGTAATGATGCTGAAAGTTCAGCTTTGATCACAGGATTAAAGTACATTTTACAATATATTCAAATAGTTCACAATATTATAACATAATCAGGAGATTGTTGATCCTAATACAAAAAGGGTCTGGGAATCAAAGACAAAGTGAGAAACGGAGGGAGGGCAACGGGGCGATGAGTGGTGAAGGTACAGAGGTTAAGCCAGTGGACAGATGCTCTTTCTGCTGCAGTGACGCAGTTTTACCTGATCCAGATTAACACACATGAACTCCAGGATTCCCACACAACTGACTAACAGCAAATGTATATGAACAACATACTAAAACTGCAGCAATAAGATCGGGGGAGAGTTTGAAACAGATTGGGAAAATACAGGTACAGTAAAAATGGTATAAACAAAACTAATAATTAGGTACAAGTGGCCACAGACTTGAGATACTCTGGAGTTTCTGTGAACAGCTTTAAGATGATATCTGAAGGAACTCACCTTTAGGATCTCGTACATGTAGAACCGAATGTCGTAGTCTGATAGCGTTTGATACAATTGCTGCACGACAGAACAAGCGGATGGTTGAGTTTAAACGAACTGATTTTTTTTGTCTTACATTTTGGTGCTAGAATTGATTTAGCAGGAAGCAGAACTGATTTACCTTGAAGTCTGTGTTGTTCACATGTTCAAATACAAGAGCTGGGGTTCGAGACTTGAGGGAGAAACACAAGAGACTTCAGTTAAAGACACATTTGGAACAAAGCTGCGTAAGCTTGCTTTCACATTCTCAATAATACAGAACATTTTCATAGCAAACATCATCTTCAAGAAATCCAACTGACCACTGGATCCTTGACAATGTCTAGAAGTGTGATGATGTTGGGGCCGCCTCTCAAATTCTCCAAAATTTTTATTTCCCGCTTGATTTTCTTCTTCTTTACTGGCTGCATGTGGAAATAACGACAAAACGTGACACAAAATCATTAAAGACAAGATAAAACTACATTTGCAATACATTTAACTTCCATAATGTGTTAAACCGAATATTCAGTGGGAAAAGCATAGGGCAGGATTTGATTGTATCCATCTGTGTTTGTTTGACTGCACTGACACTATCGGATGAGAACTGAAACGAGCTCAATGATGAACTTTACACAGTTATTGAGCAGAACTGAATCAACACTGAACAGACTTGAGCTGAATAAATTACAACTTCTTTAGAGCTACTTTACAGCAGAACTTGAATTTGTATCATATTTGAAAAAAATTGTATCATTGATTCTGCTTTTACCTGTTTATTACTGTGAAGCTTAGGACTGGGTTAAAAATATTGATTTCCCGATTCTCATTTTAATCAAAAATGAAATGAAGGAGATTTTTGAAAAAAATATATGCGCTATATTAACTATTCATTATATTTTTACTTAACCTGCTCCTCAATTTCAGATATGTTTGAATAAATCTGTCATTTAAAACAAGTTATGACAGCATACATTTTAACGAATTGGAGAAGAAACATAATTGTGTCATTAAAAAGTTGTTATTATTATAAAAAAAACTGCCTTATGTGCAATTCAAACATTTGTATATAAATCAGTTATTAATTTTAACATGTTTTGTTCCTTAAGAATAATTGACAGTGTACCTGATATATACCCAAATTAATCAATATCGAATCAAATTGAATCGAATCGCAAGCTTGTGAATCGAAATTGAATCAAATCGTGAAATTTGTGTCAATGCCCGGCTCTAGTGAAGCTGCTTTAAAACAATCTATTGTATAAAGTCCTAAATAAATAAAGCTGATTTGACTTGATTGGATCATGAAAAGCGGAGAGGTTATTGGTTAATGTTTTTTTTTTTCACAACCAACATGGAATTGGTTACTTTAGAAAAAAAGAAATAATTTTATTAAGAGTAAGAGAAGGTTATTTCACTTTGATAATGGGTTTGAGAAGGAAAGGAACAAGCTGGACTCGTATCGCCACAGCTCCAAACCAAAGTAAGGTAGATTATTAAGGAAGTAAATAAGCCCAATTTCAATTTCATCTTGTATTGAAGTACAGATGAGTTTGACGCAAAGACATCTGATATAACTGCGTCTAGACTCAATCTGTGCGGCTTCATCCTCCGTGTCTCCAGGTAGGGGAAGTTCATTATACACGACTGGCTACATTACGGGACAACGCCGCTAATCTTCAAAACTATTTATCACTTAGCTTGAAAAGAAGCTCTCAGCTCGTCGGGTGTTATCGCTAGAATCTAGAGCTTTCTCTGGTTTAGAGGAGGAGGGGGCGAGGAAGGAATTCGACAGGCGCCCGTTCATCTGAACGCCGGCCAGCAGCTTCTGGTTTCGAAACGTAAACAGGCTTATCTCAGCATACGTTCTTGTCAACGACTCGGAAAATGAAGTCTACGTGAAGTCTACGGGTCTTCCCAACCTGAACCCAAGCCGACTTCACCGAACGCCTTTAAAGCTGTCTGGAACAACAACGCTCTTCACCTTGAGTATTTTGACGACTACTTTCTCGTTGTTTGTGATGTTGATGGCTTCAAACACTTCGCTGTACTTTCCTCGGCCGAGTTTCCGCACCAGCTGGTAGTCATCTTGATTCCTGTTGACAAGACCGACAGCTGTTATTACAAGCGCAAATGAAATGCCGATCCAGACAAACAAAAGACATCAGCGCTGTATCCCTACAGAGAAATACTTCACACAACCTTCTGCAAACTCTGACCACTGAATGAAAACTAATAAGATAATGTAAAGTGTTCAAACTAATGACTCAAACACCATTAGCTTGCAATTACCACAGTGTTTATGAACAATAAAGTCCTCAAGACCCCTGTGTTCTGTTCAATTCAACTGCATTTAATTGAGATTAAATCTGCCTTAAACACACAATCGAGAATCAGCGTCACTGCGAGAGAAAGAGCAAATCTTGTGATATATCTCAATACATTAGTGCGCTGGCACAATCCTACCCCTTTCCGATTTTGCGAGAGCGATCTGTGAACCTGTTACACTGATTTGTTAAAAAAAGCCAACTCAAAAGAACGATTCACTAACAAATCAAACAATCACTATGGATTGTGAGCAAGTTTTACCTTTTTTATTGTCTCTTCTGCTCACCAAGGCTGCATTTATTTGATCAAAAATACAGTAAAAACAGCAAAATTGTGAAATATTATTACAATTTTAAATAACTCTTGTATTGTAATAGATTTTAAAATGTAATTTAGTCCTGTGATTAATTACTCCAATCTTCAGTGTCACATGATCCTTCAGAAATCATTATAATATGATGATTTGATACTCAAGAAACATTTTGTACTATTATCAATGTTGAAAACAGTTGTGCCGCTTCATATTTTTGTGAAAAAAAATAAAAAAAAAAAAATAATCAGGATTCTTTGATTAATAGAAAGTTCAAAAGAACAGCATTTATTTGAAATAGAAATGTTTTGTAACAAATGTCTTCACTGTCACTTTTAATGAATTGAATGCATGCTTGCTGAGTAAAAGTATACAAATATATATGTATATATTGCCTCCAAACTTTAGAATGCTACTGTATATTCATTATAGAAATTTCCAGGCTTAGAAAACATTATTAAAACAATCCAATCTTTTCCATGACTGATAACAACCCTGTCATTTACTTAATTTTTGTAATCTTCGACATTCCAGAAGTCTACTATCAGCCCACAATCATTCTCACATCAATATCAGGCATTGCCATCACACACTAAAAAAAATAAATCTGTCTCTGCACTCACCCCCACTCTACGACGTGAGATTCATAGTCCCAGTATTCCCGCGGCCTCTGTGTGTTGACGTCTGGATAAACGCGGGATCGACTCGTGACAGGGCCGGACATGATCTGTGTGTGTGGCTGCGCCTGTCAGGGCTGAACACACATACAAACACAAGCACACACAAATAACCAATCAATACAAGGACAGAACTATCAGGCCAACGCACATCGATAAAATTGACTGCAATGCAATGCCTGGGGCCTGAAATATGTGGCCCCGTTTGAACGTGGACAAACAAAAGGATAAAAAAAAAAAAAAAAAAAAAAACTCTACAACTGGGATGTTCGGCTTTACAGGCCCCCGCCCACGACACGGACCCCTGACTGTCTTGATAAATTGGATAAAGGTTCTGAAACTCTGCCCAGATGGAGGAAAGTTTTAATCTAGATGCAAGCAGACCGAGGAAGACTCGACCACCGCGGTCCAAAAGGTGTCAGCACATTCTTTCAGGGTTGAAAACACACACACATAAAAAATTTAAATAAAAAACAAGTTGGCTCCATTTTCTTTTTGGCTTTCTATTCATTTTAAGTAACTAGAGCTGTAGTACTCAACTTTTTTTTTGTTCAAAATTAATTTAAATAATGATTCAATACATACTAGAAATACATTTTTCTTACCCTCGTTCCCCATGGTAAGCCTATTATAAGTGTTTACATTTTAGACATTTAGGATTTTTTTTTTTTGGTGAGAAATTGCATACATACATCTATTAAAGGTAGGGTAGGCAATTTTCGGAGAGATAAGATCCCACCCTCCCTTCAGAGCGACTCCAAAGCCACGCCTCCTTCAAAACACATGAACACGTACAGCAGGGAGCAAACAAAAGCGTCACGAGAGACGCTGCGTTAAACTACCTCATGTCTCAAAGCACATAACATTACAATAATAATGAACAAACAACTTAAAAGCTCTGACCTGTACCACTTCATTTCATTTCGGCGTTGATATTGTTGCCATTGAAACACTGACATCTTTCTCTCTTCTGACTAATGTAATCAATCTCTCAAGATTTTTTCCTCTTTTTGCGCAGAAATTATATTTGCTGTAGTTTGCGTTCACCACTATCGAAGTTTAACCAACTATGATGACTTCCACTTTTGAAAACCCCATTATCAAATGTGTAAAAGATCAAAAGTAACGCTTATGCTTCAGAAAACACCATTCAAGGCAATACGGGTGGGTTAATGTTTAAAAATGTAAAAATATATTAATAACTACAATAAAAAGATGTCTGCCATGCTATATTAACTGGCCCGCAGGACCATAGTGTGATTAGATTTCGCTCATGTCTGTACTACTGTAATATCATTTAACTAGTTGAAAGGGAAACCATATGGCCTGCTCATATCATCATTAAAAGGACAAGTTTGCTAGTTTTCAACCAGCTTTGCATTGTTAGTTACAATGTCAGAAGTATATAAATTAACAATGTGTAGTCTTTCTCTATGTTAAAGGTATAATGGAGGATTTTTTACTTCCGGGTGGATCACCTATACTATTGGTCCTCCTAATTGTCAATCATTCTGGTGATTCAATCAAACTTATTCAAAAAGTGGAGAGGGCGGGTCTTATCTAAAATTCGGAAAGATCCTCCACTATACCTTTAACCTGCACCCAGATGTCCTCATTTACAGCATTGGGGAAAGTTACATGCTACAATATTGCATTTCTAAAAGTAACTAACTTTTTTACTTTGTTACTTTTTATGGAATGTATTGCGTCACATTACTTTACGTTACTTTTTCAGTTTTTTAATAACAAAAAAAAGTTGTTAAATCAGGCTGAAGGAAATGCAAATTCACATCTGTACAGTAGAGAGCGCCACGCAAACAAACCTTTTAGCTCTGCTTCCATTCTGTACTGTAGAAGAATAGGATGCAGGAAAAGAAAATTCAACACTCTTATTTCAGTAACAAAAAAAAGAAACACAAATGTGATGTTTCATAAGTCATTTTTGCTTATGGTTAAATTGGATCATCAAGGTCAGCAGCAAAGACTAAATTTGCGTACAAAGACGCAAAAACGCTAACAAATCTGTCTTACAGACATTGTAAGAATATAGAGTTGATTGAAAATCGGCGAAGTTGCTCTTTAAATGTTAGGGACACAAGATATAAGACATGCAACATGCCAAAATATCTGTATCTGCATCGCTACAAAAGCCATACACATGCAGACGAACATCTCTAGCACTGCATCACATCTCATGCTGTTTTTTTAAAGGTAGTATTGTGTTTTTAAGATGGCATATCATATTAAAAATAGCCACACTTTTTTTACAAAACTTTACACTTGAGCACATCTAATGTAAACGCTGCTGAAGAAATGCATCGGGGTCAAGTAAACCTAAAACCTGCCAAGTTATACAGTGTTTCCTTAAGACCAATTCATCGACTAATCATTTAGACAACTCGCCTATGCTTTTCTTTGTCCTTTTGCCAAATGCTTTTCTTTATCCATTTGTCAATCGAGTTAAAAAATGCCATTGGACAGTACACACGTGGGAGCAACCAATCAGCTTTCGCCTCAATTTGAAACGCCTATTAAACTTTAAAAATGTCTATTAATTTGTCCATTTAAAAGTTATTTATTTATATAATTTTTTATGTTTGAATTATTAAATTGATTCTTCATTTTCATTTTAAGTGGCACTCCTGGTCCTCCAAACTCGCCAACTAGAAAGTTTAAAGTATGTTGTTTGGCACGTCTCCATTTATTAATGCTTCAGAAGTCAAACAGGAATGCTGGAACACAAATACAATGATGCTAAATGACATTCATGGGAGTGTACCATCGGCAACAATGGATAATTTTGTTTTGCCAGATGGCATTTGGGTTTGGTCACCAAAGATTCCTGCCGCCTCAGAAGAGCGCTGAACCTGATATCACATGATTCACAAGGCCTGTATTCACCAGCAGTCATTACAGTATCTCAGAGCAAAAATTACATGATCTAATCTACAGAACAAATAATGCAGACACATTTGACATGTTCCCCAATGTGTCGAATGACATTTAACTCACACTCACCTTCAATTGTACTTGCGGGCAGCCTTGGGGAATCTTGTGCTGAATTTACAAGAGGACGACAGTCCAAACGCCTGTGAGGCAATGCAAAAACAAACAACATTAAGAATTTAAGAATCGCCACTGACGGCAGTATCTGATTTGCACAGATGTGTGTGTGTGTTTGTTTGTATGTAAACCTGTCGTGTGCAGCCAAACAAGGACACTGGCACAAACCCTCTCAAAGCAACATTTGTGTTGAACACCAAGTGATGAGTCAGTGAAAAACAATCATAAACTTTCATTAGGGAACATTCTCCATCTGTCCGTCAGAACGGTGTCGATCTCAGGCACTAAGTGCTCACTAGGATGAAACACCAGGGTATTTGCAGAGCTTTTAAAATCTAATTTAGGACTTTTTAAATCATACTAAAATTAATAACAAGTCCACACTTTGACCAATTGAATAGGATTTTTATTGTTATTTTATGCAGCTTGCACTTACAAAGACCAGTTTATAGCATTTGAAATATTTTAGAGCATAATTAGATGCTCTAATTTTATATTTTGAAAATAATTAGAAAAATACATATTCAATATTGAAAAGGCTTCTCGAAGAAGAAAAAAGGGCGGGACTAGATTGGATGGTTGTGGTTTGGTATTGGTCGATTTCATGTGAGTGACAGGTTGTCCCACCAATTTTGATATTTTAAGTATTCCATCACTGTTGCCACACTTAATGGCCAGGGGAAAAGTGTCCCATTGCCCATAGTCAGTATTTTTGGGCATCAAAGATATGTTTTAAATGTGTCTATGATACCTAAAAATGCTGCCTGGATAGTTATCTCACTAGGTTTAATAATTATGCTTTGGGATCAAAGGAGTGTTTCTCTGGATTAAACCATCAAACCAGTTCACCACCTTCCAGAATGATGGTGGATACTGATAAAATAATTTTAAAACATTTTTTTTAATCAATAAACCTCTAACCACATATGCAAACAAATGCACCTTTAAAATTTGTTTAAAATAAAGCTTTCAACCCTTTCAATTTTGACTGTCTTACTGAAATATCCACCAATGAGCCTAAAACACAATCTTAAAGCCTCTTCATAGACGATACAAATACAGGGTGTTAAATATTTTAAGTCTTTATGAAGCTTTTTACAGATTTAAAATGTAATAAGAGGTTAAATAACAGAATAATGACCTAAATCAGACATGGAGCTCAAACACTCATTCAGATCAGGATGTGGAGCATCAGTTAGGAGCTAAACTAACAGCCTGTCCTTATTTTACACATTCGCAATCACTCAGTTACTTCATTTTCAAATACATCTACACGTAAACACATTTACGACATCATTTAAACGTTAAACAATTTAAAAGGCATAAAATCATCGAGTTAATCTTATATATCATTAGCATATCATCACGTTAGCCACAGCCATGCTAACGTTAAATCATCTACACATAACACATTTCTAAAGACACAAGAGAGCATAATACACAATACAAACCCCCCTCGTCGTCCCTGAAATGATTTCATGTTCAGATATATATTAAAAGTATGTATAGATTGATACGAAGTATTGAAATAAAGGGCGGTTTGTATTACCTCTCAGCTCTGTGTTAATATGGCGGCGGCAAAGGCAGTTAGCGCGAGGAGACGCGACGCTCCTCCAGTCCTGCAGGGGGCGCGAGGCAGCGGCGCGAGGCACTGAGATTGGCTTCCGTTCGAACTGACGCTCGATCGATTTCTGTCCTCTTGTTGAGCACAGGCTTTTGATCCATTTACTTGTATTTTTGACCGAATTTCACATCCATAAAACCAAGTTTGGTAATAAAACCACAAATGTATGGTTTTGTTGACTGAAATAAGGATATACACAGACAGTATAGAGACTATTTGCATAAGTTTGTGTGCAAAGTATTTTTTACATGTACATATTCTGCTTTCTATGTATGTATATGTATGTATATGTATGTATATATAAACTACAACTACATATATATATATATATATATATATATATAAACTACAACTACATATATATATATATAGTAGCTTTATTGTATGCACGATTGTAAAGTGTAGAAATATTTGAAAACAGAATGTAATTATTTTTTGTTTTTATTGTTGTTTTTTTTTGCATAATTGTAGACTGTGCAATATTTGAAAACAAAATTCTTTCTGTAATTAAGAATGAACATAAATGCATAAGCTTTTTCGTGATCCAGATGTGATGAATGGATTTTCATAAATTTCTGTCTAAATGTATCTGTCCGATGGTTTTGTTATTTTTGGTATTATTCTATGTTGCTGTTTGATCATTGCAATTTGATGTTATTGTTTTATGTCACCAATTAAATTAAATTAAATTCAACTTTGTATTTTATGACCCCCCTTTGGACAAGAAAAAAAATTCTGTTGAGAAAGAAAATGTTTGTATATATATTATGTAAATTAATATTTTGTATAGATTATATTGAGATAGATAGATAGATAGATAGATAGATAGATAGATAGATAGATAGATAGATAGATAGATAGATAGATAGATAGATAGATAGATAGATAGATAGATAGCTTACAGTAATATGATGCAATCAAAATGGCATTGCTTCAGCCAATCATAAGTTCCGTTGAGCACCATGTGACTTTAGAACGTGTGGGATTCCAAGATGATCTTTTCTCTCTTGAAACTCTTTCTCTCTTTTTGTTGGCATCATCCTCTCCAGCATTAATTAAGATGACAGAATTACAGCCCAGAAGTGGGACACATAGAGTACAGGGAATATTAGCAGGCTATGAATGCCTGTCTGACAAGTTAATGGATAACTGTCAAGAGGACTGGTGTTATAGGCTAATTTACCTGATGACAGCTACTCATCTGTACATATTTAACAATTCATAATCCACGGTTATGGGCACAGGCAAGTGATGGAAGAATCTTAATCGATGCTGAAATAGGATTTGACTTCATCTGGATGAAAAAGCACTGGCTCTCTATACATGACAGCGTATAAATTTGATTTTAGAGACAGATTTAGTTATATTCAGTGTGCTTAAAATGATATTGAGTGCATCATCACACAGTGTAACACTTGTTTAGTCTGTTATAACCCTTTTGCTCAATCTATTGACGCTCTTAATCACACCATTATGTGATTTAATTAAGGAAATTGCTGAAATATTCATTAGGATAGCTTTGTAGTTGAATACCTGAGAAGTAAACCTTCCATCAAACTACTTGCTAAAATGCTGAGTAATTGTGCACAGATTATTCTTCCCATCAGACAGGTCTCATGTGATACTCTGTCTATATTAAAAAGCTATTCAATCCCATCAGCCTCTGAATAAATCCTGTCTGGTATGTGTGCTGGCCAAAGAGTGCAATTTTTCATGATGATGGAAAGCAATGGAAACTGCCTCGAAATTATGACAGTTCATTTACCAAGTTGGCAGAGAGTAAAAGCAGGAGAGATCAACACTTACACACAGATTAACATTCATGTTGGTGATGAGGGATGCCAAACATGATTCTAGCAAGGTCACAATTTGAAATAAAGTTTATGATGCCATATTTTCAAGGGTTGCGAACAGTAAATGCCAACTGTTTTGACGTATTTCCTTTGGAAAGATGAAGTAGGGACAGGCCATATCAACGTTTATTTTTTATTTATTTTTTATAGCCAATAAGATTTAGTTCATGCCAGAATTAAGAACCATACTAATGCTAATCAGTGCTAGAAGAAATTGTGTCCATTCCATTGGACAACAAATTCTATACACCTGTGAGTGCAAGATGAGTTATTAATATTTTGGTCAGTTTTACCAGAATATAGCTAGATAAACAGATATAGGCCTATAGGCCTAATAAATATTGTCATAATTTCTTCATCCTCATGTCATTCCAGACCTGTCTGACTTTCTTTCTTCTGCTGAACACAATAGAAGATATTTAGAAGAATGTTGGTAATCAAACAGCTTCGGTTCCCATTGAACTTTTATTCATAATGGAAGTAAATGGGAACCAAAGCTGTTTGGTTACCAATATATCTTCTAAGTTCAGCAGAAGAAAGTTATACAGGTTTGAAATGACATGATGGCGAAAGAAAGATGACAGAATACACATTTTTGGGTGGATGATATTTTGAGAATTCCTGTTTTTATGGAATATTGCAGCATTTATTATAAATTATTTATCCGTGCACATCATTATTTTTTAATGCGTGTCCTCATAACCTTAAATCAGAATAACTTCTCCATCTTGCAGTGACGTCTCTTCTCTGATGACGAGGGCGGGGCAACCTGTCACTCACATGAGATCCACCAATAGCAAACCACAACCATCCAATCAATTCCCAATGGACGAAATCAAGGCCCTCCCTACATTTGTTCTTGTTCCAGAAGCCGTTTTTAAATTTAAAATTAGAAACTTTGTCTTGAATACAAACATTTAGTTTGTTAATCACTTTTCTCTCTAAATCGTGACCCCAAAACCACATCAAACAGAGGTTTCTAAGTTCAAACTGGTCCTGATGGTCCTGTAACCCGAGCGAGCTCGTACTCCCTAATGTAAAGTGCCGCGGAGCGTTTCTTTTTTTCCGTCAAGCATGAGAGTACGTTCTGTACCTCATGGTTCCGGCAATTTCCTTTCAGCCTCCATGTTTAAAAGGAAAATCCCGAGGTCCCGTGTGCCCTTGGGCCTTTTTCACATACACATGTAAATCTGACCTTACCAGCTTTCAAAGACTTCCCTCAACAGTGTGTTTCTTGAAAAGACAGCTAACCGGCCATAATGTGGCCTAGTGAGGGATCCTCAACGGTTAATTATCCATTTACGCTTTTAAAGAGAAAAATCCTTTTAGCGCGCACACAGAGGACTTCTTTGATAGTAGGCAAGGCCCTCCTAAATACCAGAGTGGAGGACATGTCAAATGTAACTCTATTACACAGGACCACTCTCTCCCATTATCAAAACTCTAACCCCTGTTCTGCTCCACAGCGGCCTGTTCCACTTTACCACAGGCGCCCATAGAAATACAGGAAAGGTAAAACCCAGATGGGTAGACTTCCTGTCTTGTCTAGCGACGGCCCATTCATTTCCATTGGCAGTAGTTCCGTCTGATAAAAGGGAAAAATGGCCAACAGATCGAATGTCCACGGACGGATGAGACTCTGCTTGGGACGTGCAAGGGATTATTTGGTCTTAGTTTGTGAAATCGGTCACTAGTGGAATTTCCGACTTCCCCGAATTTAAAGGGATAGTTCACCCAAAAATGAAAATTCTGTCATCATTTTCTCACCCTCAAGTTGTTCCAAACATGTATGAAGTTTTTTGTTCTGCTGAACACAAAAGAAGATATTTAGAAGAATATGGAAACCAAACAGTTGATGAGCCTCAATGACTTCCATAGTATTTATTTTTTCTCCATACTATGGAAGTCAATGGGGTCCATCAACTATCTGGTTACCCACATTCTTAAAAATATCTTGAATAATACTCACTTGAGGCAAATGATGACCGAATTTCCATTTTTGGGTGAACTATCCCTTTAAGGCTGGAATACACTACATGACTTTTGCACAGATTTTTGCCCCGATTTGCAGTCTGTACGAGACAACCCAGATGTTTTTTTAAAGGAGAACTCCGGTCAATTTTAACATTGAGCTCGAAAGTAGTCGATTGCCGAGTTCACGCGCATAGGTTTAGTTACCTATGATCACGCGCGTGAACTCGGCAATCGACTACTTTGGGCTTCACCCGAAAACAGGATGTAAACAAAGGTATTTGCGCTGGCTTAAATAACATCATTTTTATACATTTCTTTCACATCTACTGCAGTCAGATCCACTCGTGTTCACTCAGAAGGAATCACTCACATGACCTGTGCACTTGTAATGACACATCAAGGATGTTAAGAGGCTAAAAGCAGGTTTAGTACTTGCCCTATTGAAGTCAACAGGGTGCAAATTTTAAAAATAGAATAACTCGGTGTAGGCAACACCGATTTTTGTGGTTGTTCTCTGTATTGACAGCACTCCAAATGTACAAAAAAATGAGCTCAATGTTAAAATTGACCGGAGTTCTCCTTTAAAGCTTCAGACTATGATTCCATCAGTCAGAGATCAAACATGTTTGATATTTTGAGCTGAATCTTGTTTTCATTTGTCACACTTCTCCAAGCAAGTTTGTTGCTTTTGAAACAACTTAAAAAGTCATGGCGGTAGTGTGTGAATGATCCTCAGTCGTTTAGTGAATGATGCCCAGTTTTTCTCTGTAACAACTTACCATGTCGACAAGTGTATGGAGCCTATAGTGGTTAAAAATACATGTTCCCAATTTTAAAAGTTGGTAAGTATAGCCGACTCCAGCTTAAATGTGGCGAACTCCAGTCATTCCAAAAGGAATCTGCACGATTGTGAGTTTGCGTGAGGGCGAACATTTAGATTTCGCTCATATCCAAGTTGACCACACAAAGTTGTCGTGTTGACCGTCAAAAAGCTGCCTGGTTTGAAAGTGACTGCTGTGTGAGCAGTGCTTCATATATCGCTAACACTATGGACAATAGACACTGCCCGGCCCCCAAATAAATTGGATGATTATTGCTGAGATAATTATGTTTCTAGCATGTTATATGTTTGGCAACAGTTCTTCTAACTCTAATTGATGGAGTGTGTAACTTTTAATTTCTTAAACAACCATGTAGGAAGAGCAAATCTTGACCAAACATTGATGCACCTCTTAATGGAAATCACATCACAACATGTACTTCCGCAAGAGGTGCATCAATGTTTGGTCAAGATCTTATATTGACAATGCAAGAGTCCAGCTCACTGTAAAGTCTCCTCCAGCACATCCCAAAGACTTTCAATGAATTTAAGATCTGGAAATGATTCTTCAAGCTCCTCACAACCATTCTTTCACAATCTGAGCCTGATGAATCTTGACATTGTCCTGGAAAATGGTCATGATGTGTCTTTCTACATGGTTGTTTAAGAAATGAAAAGCTACACACTCCATCAATTAGGCTTAGAAGAACTGTTGCCAAACATATATCATGCTAGAAACATAATAATCACTGCAATAATCATCCAATCAAGGATTTGCCAATTTAAATCCAAACAGCGATAGTTTTGGCTGGGGAGTGTATATTACACGCAAAGTTTCACTAATGTGACCAAACCTTCCCCAGCTAACAGGGAATCAGAACTTTAGCTAACGTTCTGGCAAGGTTATCTTGAACAAACAGTCTTCCAGTATAACGTTAATAGAACGTTTGTTCAAAGTTATCTGGTATTTAATATTGTTCTCAAAACATTACCACAAAAACACTATCATGGAAAGCTTTTTTCTGAAACGTTTTAGTTGGATGTTTGTCTAACATTTAAAAAATGTTACTACTTGTTACATATTCAGAGAACATTCAACAGTATTATTCACATAATGTTTGCAAGATGATTAAAAAAAGGAAGAACCTCGACTTTTTATGGAGAATATTATAACAAAACCATTTTCATAACTTAATGGACATGTTTTTACTTTTGTTCTTGTTTTTATTATCTTTTTTTTGGTACGTGCTTTGTTCCGATCGTTGACATTTAGAATAGTTTCGGAAACGTATCTCGAAGTCATCACGGAGTCCCTTTGTTACATCACACGGCTCGAATCCCAACTCTTTCCGAGTCTAAACCTGACCTTGGGGTAGATTTCCAACCTTTGTGGGTAAATTCCCGACCTTTTGGTAACATTTCTGGAACTCACTGTACCTAAAAAACCGACAGGTCATGTGTTTGGCCCAGGATGTTACCCGACACTGTCTTTCTCTCAAAATTAATCTCAAGGAAAGCTAGGGGGGGAAAAGTGGAATTTCCTGAACACAGATCCCAGAGTCTCTCCCGCAGCACTGAGCACTAATACCTCCATCAGTAGCAACCTTATCGCTGGCATCTGGACAACAAGAGGCCAAAAAAACAAGCGCCATTTCCCCAACACCAACCTTTTAAAGAGGAAAAATTCTATTTATGCCCTGCCAGCTCGCTATTGCTTTACAGAGCAATTAGGTTTGCATTTCTCCCCAAATACTGGCCTCAGTGACCCAGGGAATCCCCAGCATTGAGCGCATGTCAACACGGCGCGATCGCCAGGTCACGGGCGGGCAACTATCATGACCTTGGCATTGGTATGGCGCTTCACCTGAACCTTCCACTCGCAGGACTTCTTTTTTTGTTTTGGCGGGAGAGAAACGTTTCGACATAACAAAAGGTTCACTGTGAGGTAAAGATTTTCCCTTTTAACGGAGGCGAGAGAGAATCCGTCAGTGGGAATGTACATGGGAAGGAGACGTATCAATCCTTACATTAAGCCATGCAATTAATGTAATCCAAGATGAAGCGTTTTTTTTCCACGTCTTCTCTTTCACAATAAGAGACCCTCCCCTCCCACATTCTCAATGGCCTTTGAGGAGGTATAAAAGCCTTGACGGCTGCTGTCGCCACAGGACCAGTTCATGTGCAATACTACACTGTGTACTGTACACCACCGGACCCAGTCTCTCACCTCCAGCCATGCTGACCAGGTAACTCAACATCTCTCACGACGCAAACACATCCGATTTATTATCACTATCACACACTGAGAAAATTGTAAATTGTATATGTACTGTATGCCATTCTGTAAAGACATAAAGCTTGAATTCACTAAAATGGTTCCACCAAATGAATTTATAGAGTAATTATTATACATTATAGATGATATTATGTTTTAATATTTAAACACATTTTGGAACATGTACTTTAATATAGGATACTGTGTGCTTTCTTAATATAAAAACACATTTTGGAGCTGACAATCAAATATAGAGAGTTAAAAAAAAAGAAGAAGAAACGAAACAAGCATAAATCCAGAGCCACAATAGTGGTTTTCAATGCTGTCATCTGTGATTATTGCAAGCATTGACTTCAACTGCATATGATATATGTAAATATATATATATATATATATATATATATATATATATATATATATATATATATATATATATATAAAAATATAAATATGTTCTAAGAACGTTTCGCTAACGTTCTCATTAAGTTATGAAACCGTTATTTCTGAATGGTCACTGACGTCACTAAATGTTTTCTTTTTCTTGGTTATGTTAACATTAAGGGAACATTCAATGATATCATTTCTGCAAACGTTTCAGGAATGTTGCTTTTGAACGTTCTCTGAACGTTCTGAAACAAGTAGTAACATTTAAAAAAAAAAAAACATTAAATGAACATCCAACTAAAGCATCTCAGAAAAAAAAGTTAACGTTTTTGTGCTAACGTTTTGAGAACAATATTAAATACCAGATAACTTGGAACAAACATTCTATTAATGTTACTGGAAGAATGTTTGTTCATAATGTTGAGAGAACTTTGACAGAACATTAGCTAAAGATGCGAGAACGTTCACTGTAAGCTTGGTGCTTACCTGCTTATTTATAAGTCAGATTTATTGTCTCATGAAATTATTTATTTGTGTATTTTGTCACAGGAACATTCTCATCCTCTGCTCATTGGTGCTGGTACTGGTTGAAGCGGACCTTGAAGCAGGTGAAAGTAACAGAACAATAGTTAATAGAAGAAGAGTTAATAGAACATCATATCTGTAATATATATATATATATATATATATATATATATATATATATATATATATGATGTATATATAATATATATTTATGTATATAAAATTATGGAGCATCCATACAATTTTAAAAAGCATCCATCAAATCTTTAAAATGTAATTTTGTTAAAAAAAGTTTTAAAATTTAATTTGATGAATCTGTATAAATCTCTGTATATAAGAATGTGACTAAGATAGTTTAAAAACGACCATTTCCTATCTGTTTTTCTTTTGTAGCTGAAGGGGGGTCCCAAGCCATGTTTGCCACAGGTAATCATAAATCATAAAACCAGTAACATTAAAAACATGTTGCATGCAAATCTATAAAATAAAATAAAAACTAAGAGCTAAGAATCCCTCTATTAACCCACAGATCATGATTCAACCTCAGATGAAGCTCCAACTGGTGAGTTTCTCACTCTCTCTGTTTTGGAGTCACAGTCTGTATTCTGTCTTCACTGCAGTGTCTTGTGTTTTCATTCACAGAAAGCATGAACCTGGTCTCACCCGACCTGCCCAACGGTGAGTGATCACTCCTTCACAGGGTAGGACAGAAGCAGATGAGAGAGGGTTAGCTATGAATGTTGTGCATGGAAGGATTAGACCGTACCCTTGATTTGTGAACCAGACCGGTTGATGTTCCTGATAAACGAGAGAGAATGATTGTTAGTTGAACAAAGTGTTTGAAAAGTTGCCCTTAGGGATGAACTGAAGGTTTTAACCCAGGCCTACTGCCTGGAAGAGCGTTTGAACTCTTGAACACAAGAGAAGATTTGTACTATTCATTTTCACAAAGAACTTTGTATCCTCTAGTTCTTTAGGAAAGCAGGTTCTGGCACGTTAAAGAACTTAAAATGAAACACCAATGTTGCATCCCAATCTGCCTGCTTAAACTATGCCCTAAAAGCATGCACTATTTTTCTGAAGAAAAACTACATAGCCTACTTTTGAGTATGTAAGCTAAATTGGGACATACTTGCGTAAAGAAATGTAATAGCATGTTGCTCTGCCAGTCGTTTGTTTTTCCTGTGGAGAATCTCCTCTTGTGTTTGCATTATGATGCATTTAAGAGTTAATGACCACACAGATCTTTATAAAAGTTTACAATGCTGTTGCAGATTAAATATGATGTGGATAACATTGGATAAATATATTTTTGTCAGGTTAGAGACTGATTATTAACCTTAACCGTCGGACCAGCACATCCGCCATGTTTGTAGTTTTTCAACAGTTTTTATTCGCGTTTGTAGTTTTAATCAATTTGAGTAAAACTTTACAAGTCTGCCATCTAGTGGTGACTAAACAAACTTTAATTCTCTCTATTCTGATCTACCCAGAGGAAATTTTGTTGTTCAGAGTTAAATTTGCTCTCCATTTAATCTCTCAATGATAATCCACTGAGATATTAAGGAGATCTCATTTTGTGATTTCTCTTTCTTATGGCTACAGATGAGCTTCTGTATTACAACGGAGCAGCTGCAGGTAGCCTAAAGAAAGAACCATGTCAATTGTTCAGAAATAAAAAGTATTAGACAATTAAAAATAAATGTGTTTTGTGTCGTTTAGATGCCAGCAGCACCAGCGCTGAAGCAGGGAACAGCGGTGAGTGTCAGAAGTGTGAACGATAGAAAATATAGTTCCAACTAATAAACTGAAAGCGAATATGGTCCAAAAATTGACAGGAGTCTCCTTTTTGTTTAGCACCTCAAGTAAATGACGTGCCCAAAGCTGGTGAGTCAGTTTTTATTATGTGTGATATGTTACCAAACTACAGTCTGGAATATTTAGTCCAGTTTTACTGTAGCCAGTGCAGAAACATCCAGAATGCCCAGGTCACATTTCACCCTAAAAATAAAAGAGGAATTTTGCATAAAAATATAGACTTGAGACTGAGATTTTTGCATAACATTATTGCCATGACATTTAAGCACATTTTCCACCAAAATTCTTATTATTGTAATGCAAAAACAAATAAAAAACAATCTCATTGCTGTTATGATTTATTTAAATAGTAAAGTATTCATATACCATGGTAATGCTAAATTTAATTCATGCCTATTAAAAAAATTGTTGTATTACATGTATTATTTAATTTTCTAAAAGAAATGATCCTAAGATCCATTTTTTATGCCAAACATAATTTATTATTATTATTTTTAATTTTCATTTCAGGCTGAAATATTACCAGATGTTTCACTCCTGAAATCCCAATGCATACATAAAAAATAATCATGAATAAAATAATAAATATGGATAAAACTAATGTATAAATTGTATTTGTATTGTAGATTGCATTATTTCATTTGATTTATTTATGTCACTTTCACAGTTTGACAAGGGTGAATTATGACCTGGCAATTTTGCTCCTAAAATCCCACGTGTCTTATGCATTTTTTTATTTTTTATTTTTTTTAGATGCAGCTAAATCCAGTATGGAAGAAAATGATGGTAAATATCACATCATAAACACACACATGCAATCAGTGAATCTTAATAACTCCATATCTTTTGAATGAGATGTAAAGTATCCATCTCACCTCTCTCTCTCTCTCTCTCTCTCTCTCTGTGCAGAAGATGAAGCTCCAGACTCAGATGAGGCAGCGGTGGCGGCTGTCAAACCCGCTCCAGTCCCAGTCCAGCAGCGCGCCACCAAATCCCATAATGCATCAGCACGCAAGCGGAGCAAGCCCGCGTCCGCCTCAAAGAAGAGATCAAGAAACCTCCGTCCCTGAGACGTGAACTGTGGAGAGAAACAGGGCAGAGCTGCAATGACAAGGCAGTGACAGAAGCAGAAAAATAACTATACGGTTTATGTTTTCAGTGGCATTTTTTATTTTGAGAATCTTGAATTAGACTTTATCCTCTGTGATGTCCTGATCCGTTTGACTGTGTGTGTGTGTGTGTGTGCGGCCTCATGGGAGTTTTTCTGTGAGGTCTCTGTTAATGTGAGCTACAGTTGCGCTTGCCAAATATTCTTCAGACTTTACCCAGAGGCAAGGCTGACCTGGACACTTTATAGCATTGATTTCGTTTTAGATCAGACTATTGTTACAGTATGAACATTTATAGATGGCTCTTTTTTTTTTTTTTGGCTTGATTAATTCTAGGATAGATCTGAATCTAAACATCTCAGAGTTGATGAGAAACTGGTGCTGGCATCCTCAGATGTGCCATGATCCTAGCCTTCGCTCTCCTCACAATGACAGTGTTTCAATCAAAAGTGTTTCTCTCTTTGTTTTCAGTTACTTTTTTTTATACGCAAAGTATTTAACATTGTTGAATTTACAAATATTACAATCAATAACATGTGATTCTGAAACATTTCTTTCTTTTTATTGTACCCCTAAATAAAAGCAATGAATATGCTAAATAGAAATACAGTGTGTCTTCATTATGCTTTGGTCTTTGGTTAACACGGAATATGAAATATTATTTTGCATAATAATGATATACTATATTTTACTTTAGTAAATACAAAATGTGTAACTTAAATAAATTAATATTATATAATATATCAAGTACAAAACTGCTTATATAAACATAATATATAAGTATGTGAAATTAACAAAGAATAAATGAATAAAAAATTATGTTTAATAAAAAAAAAAAAACAATATTGCATAAAGAAAATAAGAATTATAATCATAAAAATAATAATGTCGTATTGATTAAAAATAGCATGAGAACAAATAAGAATAAATGAATAACATAAATATGAAAAAATAATGCATAAGTTCAAACAATATAAATTATAAATTAATCACAATTATGCATCTGTGCTTTTTAACTAAATTAAGCACAGATGCACAGATATAGTAATAATGTTTAATAGATGAAAAAGTAAACAACACTGCATAAAAATAATAATAATAATACTATAATCTTCTAATAATTAAAAATAGCAAGAAATAATATACAATATGGAAACAATAATGCATAAGTTCAACCAATATATATTATATACAGTGGTGGTCAGAATTATTTGCCCCCCTGGTAAATATGATCACAGATGGCTGTAAAAAATAAATCTGCATTGTTAATCCTTTTGATATATATATATATATATATATATATATATATATATATATATATATATATATATATATATATATATATATATATATATTTTTTTTTTTTTTTTATGCAAAAATCTAACCTTTTATATAAGTCAAAGAATTGAAAGTGGGGGGGGGGGGTATGTTTTCTCCTAAACACATTGGGAACAAACAAAAAATAGCTTTTATGGCAGCAAAGGGTTTGATTCATACAGGGATAAAAAAGTACCCCATGTGTAAAATGAAATACTCTGTATGCAATGTATGTAATGCTGTTCAGATGTAGCATTACATCTTTAATGCTGTGGGCCTCATTTTTTGCTGGAGGTCCTGGACATCTTGTTCAGATGCACATGGCATTATGGATTCAATCAAATACCAACAGATAAAAAATCAAAACCTGACAGCCTCTGATCTTACAACGGGCCATGTTCGGATCTTCCAACAGGACAGTGATCCAAGAACAAACATCAAAATCAACACAAAAATGTGTCACTGAGCACAAAACCAAACATCTGCAATGGCCATCCCAGTCCCTGACCTGAACCCATAGAAGAGAAGAAGCGACATGGATCTGGGAATCTGCAGGATCTGGAGAGATTCTGTATGGAGGAATGGTCTCTGATCTCAGGTCAGGTGTTCTCCAAACTCATCAGGCATTATAGGAGAAGACTCAGAGCTGTTATCTTGGAAAAAGGAGGTTGAAAAATGTATTTCACAATGTGATTTTCCCCCCACTTTCAATTCTTTTACTTCAATGAAAGGTTAGATATTTGCTATTTTTTTTAATGAAAGATCAAAAGGATAAAAAAATGCAGATTTACTTTTTACAGCCATCTTTGATCATATTTACCAGGGGTGCAATTAATTCTGACCATAACTGTATATATATATATATATATATATATATATATATAATATATATATATATATATATACATATACACAAATAACATTTATGCATCTGTACTTTATAACAAAATTAAAAAGCACAGATACATAGATGATATAATAATATTTAATAAATAAAAATGGAAAAAATAACATGCAATGTATATATATATATACTGTATATATATATATATATATATATATATATTGTAAATAACCTAATAATAAAAAAAGTAATTTATGAAAAGTAACATTCATAAAACTATTATTTTTATTAAGATATTAACTATTATCTTTACCTTTATTTTTTAGCAATTAAAATGAATGATTTCAGAGGGAAAGTAGAGGAAAAATTGCTATAACAGATCCTTTAATCAAAATGATTTCCACTTGCTCCAAAAAAAAAAAAAGAAGAGTAAGATCTGCATGTATAAGGTGTTGTGTGTGTGTGTGTGTGTTGGCCTGGACTCAACTGTAGGCTGTAACTGTAGGCGTCTATAGGCTCTCTCTCCGCAGAACCCTATACCTCTGCTGTACGTGTCCGGGACGCTCGGAGCCGAAAGGTCGGGCCGTTCTCTCACGCTAAAGCTGATACCCGTCTGGGCTTCTGGGCTTCTCCTGTGACGTCCACGGCCACACACAACCTTTCGCCTGGTAAAGGTCACAAGGTCAGATTGAGAGCTTTTCTGTAATCTCACACACACATCAACGGGATTTACCTTCTAGAATATCAAGACAAAAACTCACATTCACAGCGCAAGTCGCTGATCGAGAGGCAGAGATCAGGGACTAGAAGTCAACAATGAACGTCAGACAGATTTGGAATGACAGATGAGTAAATTATGACACAATTTTCATTTCATCAGGGAAACTACACCTTTAAATCTGAGACTTTTACTGCATAATATACAGGCAATTTCTGATGATGAGGATTTTATTATGTGATTATTTTAAAATAATTTAAACAAAGAATAAACAAATAACAAAATATAACTTCAAATGCACAGATATAAATAATAACAAATGTTTCATAAATGAAATAATAAAAAAAAACATTGAAATTAAATGAATAACAACAATGCACAAGCAAATAATCATCAACTAATAAAAATAGCATGAAAGAATAAAAGAAAATAACACAATAAAATGCATAAATAAAACCAATAATCTGTAATTAATAACTATTGGTTATTTATTATTAATATAAATAATTATTTTTAAATAATTCAAATGAACACACAAATAAACAATTAATAAAATAACATTTTAAATACAAATTTAATTAATTAAAATTAGTGGTAATTTATTATTATTATTATTAATTATTAAAATAATAATAAATTAACAAAGAATAAAAAATACCAAAATATAACAAAAATACATAGATATAAATAATAACAATGTTAAATAACTTAAATAAAAATTTTATTTCAAAAAAGTAAAAAGAACAATTTACAAAGGAAAAGTAATCATAATCATACAAATAATAATTTTCTAATTATTAAAAATAGCTTGAATAAATATATAAAATAACACTATAAAATAAATAAATAAAACCAATAATGTTTAATTAATAAATACAATTAGTGGTCATTTCAGTGGAAATAAAGAAACAATCATCCTTTAAATTTCCATTTACGGGACAGTAAATTAATTCATCCAGTGCAAAACTTCTGAAAGCAATAAGACCGACACCAGTGTTACTTCAGTATCACTGATAAACTGCTTTTGTTAATACTTTAGATATAGTTTTCACTTTCAAATCAAATCAAAAGTGTAAATGAAGCACTTTCAAAAGCTTGTTTGAAGTGCAGCTATTAGTTCCTATCACAAAAACATCACTTGAACTCAATGAACATGAAAAACAAGCTGTTAAGTGTTTTGGAGAGGACATTATCTCAGACGTGCAGGAGTTTCATTAACAAAGGCCTTCTGTTCCACAGCGCCGTGAATCCAGGTCTCCTCTCGTATCGGCTTCTGGGCTTTACTGGAACCACAGCCCGACTGGTACGAGCTATGGAAATACCTCAGCCTCTCTGTACATGACTGGCTTGAAATTGTGAGGAACGTGTCACACTTGTTAAGCGTGGAAAGCATGTTTAGTACACGCTGCATTAGTGCAGAATGTCTGTCAGGTCAGGGAAAGCTCCTTTCTCAAATCAAATGGGAAGAAACTGACCACTGCCTCCTCATGGTCATGTGAGGTATTACAGCACGAAAAGCTAAAAAAAAAAATCATAATGTATGAAAAAATGTAATGTTAATCACTCAATGAGGTGTTCTGATAAAATATGAATATTATTCAAAACCCCAAAATACTACAGGGATGTACAGTATTTATATAGGAATCCTATAATGGGACAAAATAGGAATCCTAATAAGGTCCTACTAAATAAACTGAGAATTTATTTGTATTATCACTTGATTCTTAAAGTCCTGTCATATTGATAAAATACTAATATTGTGTAAACATCATCAGAATTCTAATTAATTTAAAACAAAGTCTTGCTACGGGACACTTAAATGCTGAAAGAGTTTTAAAATCCTGAAGATTTCCTAAAAAAAAAATTTTAAAACGTACACATCAATTTTATTTTTACTAAGCAAAATACATGCATATTAATGCATATAATACACAAAAACTATACAACTGCCAAAGAATAATTAATTAATTAATTTGAATAATCACAAAAGTGTGCTGTAAATTGACGTCATATTGGGAATCATAAAAGTGCTTTGGTCAGTTAATATGTTCTATTTGTTTATTTTTGTAATATGTTAGAATTCTATAAGAGAATTCCCATGATTTCAAACGCTGGTAATAACTCCACTGAGATTCCTGTAGGGTTTCTGAGTCGGGCGGACTGCTATAAACATGGGTCATTTTACAGAAGCGTGTTGGATAACGTCCCCCATCATGGGACGGAGACTGTGCTGTCGGCTCAATGGACGTCACGGAGAGATGGATTTGTCGAAGGGCTCGAGCACAAACAGCCTTTTTACTGAGAGACATTCTTACATTTCAGATGCTGTTACCATTGACTCCCTCTCAAACGGGGACGAGAAGACCTGAAAATCTGACACTGTACACATCCAAACATAACAGAAACCCTAAATCACATTAATGAACTGAAACTTGCGTGGAGATATCAGACACCGTTTTCACCAGCTAGACAATAAAGCAGGTTTAAAACCCCAGACGCAATCTGAAGGAAAGTGGAGTCATATACAGAGACATGAATATCACTTTTATCACCTAAGAAGGAAACAAAAACGCCTCGAAACCATACAAAAGACCTTAGAAACACCCTAGAATACAACAGAATCTATGCAAATATACAATATTTTTAATATATAACATGAGCTGTGATGTCCATGCATGATTATTTGATATTCCACTTATTTCAAAGCAACAGACTAATATATATGCAATAAATGTTTGGAAATCAATAAACAAAATCAATAAAAATGAAGCTCAGATCTTTGTCAATTGTACATAGTTTGTGTTGTTGTTTTGAACCATATGCATAATTGTGCATTTTAAAGGTTGATCACAGAAAAAGGAAATCTTTTAAGATTTCTAAATGTTTACCTTTAAGTTAATAAACTAAGCAATAAGCATCAAGTTTAGTTGTGTTTGCCTTTGTTTACTGAGTAAAAACAGCAGTAGCTAGTGGTTGGATTTTAGGTGACTAACACAGAATTTCAATGATCGCCAGTCGTTGTCCACAGAAATGTCAAGTAAATTTAGAGCTCACACAATGCCACGGGACTTTACCGAGCCCTGCATCTTCAACAGACCTTCTGTGATGTGTGTTTTCAAGGAAAACTGTATCTTAGGAAGGTTCTGGAAAAGTGTCGTAACAGCTAAAACTGCTGTCTCACCAAAACGCCCTCGTGAAGCAATAAAGTCTCTTTTCAGACTATTTTCTGTGGTTGATCAAGAAGCACCAAACTAAAGACATTTCCTCACCCCTCTGCTTTAAATGGGAAAGCAATGTGATTTCTGTAGATTTAGAGCAATGGCAAAAGTCAGAGATGGTCACAGTGAGCTGATTTGAGTCTTACAGGACCCTGTGAGAGTGTTTAACAGGTCAGCGGGTCATTCGCTTAGACGTGCTGATCTCACATTCGTCCTGGATCACTGGTCACGAGATCTGAACGAGATGGAGCGAGAGAACAGATGGAGACCGGGACAAGAAAATCATGTTTTATAAAAATGTAAACGATAGAATATTGCTAAATAATTGAGTTAAAACTAAATGGACAGGGAAAATCCTCTTGAAGCAACCCGAGTTAAAGTGCTTTGATCAAGGGGAGAGTGGTTCAGAACAACTCAGGTTTGATCCTAAAACCTTTCCATTACTGGCCCAGATCTAGAGACTATAGAGCACACGCTTCTCTGAGACAGCAACAGAACCACTATACATGGAGGAACGACAGGAATATGGCAGGATGGGAGGATGAAGGAAGGATAGAAGGATTAAATAAAGGTAAGAAAGAAGGAAGGAAGGAAGGAACAACTTAATTGGAGAAGGAAAATGGAAGGAAAAAAAGAAAGGAGAAAGGGATGGAAAGAAAAAGGGAAAAGAAAAAAGAATCAAGAAAACAGAGGGGAAAAAATGAAGAAAGGAAGGAAAACGGAAGGAAGAAAAGATTAAGGAAGGGGAAAATAATGAACGAGGGGGTGATGAAGGAAATGGTAGAAAAAAAGAAGAAAGGAAAGAAGGAAGAAAGATTAAATGAATGAAGCAAAACAAGCAGAAAAAATGACAGAAGGAAGGAAGGAATGAAAGAAAATTTTAAAAATGAAAGAAGGAAGGTAGGAAGGAATGAAGGAAAATGGTAAAAAAGAAGGAAAGAAGGTCAAATTAATGAAGGAAGCAAAACAGAAGCAGAAAAGATGAAGGAAAAAGAGAGAGAAGGAAGACAAATGAAAAAAAAATTAAGAAGGAAGGAAGGAATGAAGGAAAGTGGTAGAAAAAATAAGAAATGAAAGAAGGAAGGAAGGTCAAATGAATGAAGCAAAACAGAAGCAGGAAAAATTAAGGAAGGAAGTAAGGAAAGAAAAAGAAAAATGAAAAAATGAAAGAAGGAAGGAAGGAAGGAAGGAAAATGGTAGAAGAAAATAAGGAAAGAAGGAAGGAAGGTAAAATGAATAAAGCAAAACAATGAAAAATGAAAGAAGGAGGGAAGGGAGGAAAGAAGAAATTAAGGAAAATTGTAGAAAAAAGAAGAGAGGAAAGTAAAATGAATGAAGGAAGCGAAACAGATTGAAGGATTGAAGAAATTGAAATTGATGAATAAAGTAAAGAAGAAAGGAAAAACTAAGGAAAACAGAAGGAAGAAAAATGAAGAAAAGGAAGTCGGATATAAAGAATGATTGGTCGTCATGACTCAGAAGTTCAGCACTGACACACATTAACTATTATAACTCCAGGAGTGTCCTGAATCTCCTGATTCCCTCAAACACTGGGAGAACGTCCCTCGAGATCTGCTGGATTCTCATGTTACTCCACGGCTTTAGGTGGATTCCAGTTTGTTTCAAAAAGACAAGTTTCCCAATTTAGCCAGTATAATGTCAGAAGTGCATCATCATGAAACGGTGTGAAGAGCAGAGGAACGGCCGTGACACTCACACACACTCTCTCCCACCATCCTTTAGAAAGGCCACAGGAATCACCTCATTTCCTCAACAAAACATCATTTACATCCTAAAACTGCTCTATTTTCCCATCGTTTGCATATTTAATCCCACTAAAGCTGCTTTGATGCATCAATGGCTTGTTGAATATGAATGGATGTGCAAGAGAAAAAAGCGAATGATTAACCTGTAACGGGAATATGTGCTTTATTTCTCAACAAGGATGTTTTTTAAGCTCAATCAATTTCTCAACGGAGAAACAAAGAAGCTTTGTGTGAGGAGCAACTGGACAAACGGAAGCTTTTCCCGGCCAAACACAGGTTTACTGCATGTGGACTCGCTCTTTAAACCACATTAGGAACATTCATTTACATGTGATCCAAGACTACTCCGCTCAATCTATTGGAAAAACAAATAAATGGACAAATAAAAGTATAAACAAACAGACAAATCAATGGTAAATCAATAAAAATATAAAATGCCACAATAATAAGACTGCGCAAGCAAGCAAATAAACCAATAATAGTAAATTGCTATTATATTAAAATTATAATAATAAATAATTTATTAAAATTGTTTTTATTTTAATATTAAGACGACCTTACAGGCTATGCAAACAAGCTAAGAAATAAATAAATAGCTTAATAAATACATTCAAAATAAACTAGTTAAAATAAAATAATTTATTTAAATGTTATTTAAATTATTTAATTTAAATTAAGACTACTGACATTACAGACTATTTCAAATAGATACATAAATAGCTTAACAAATAAATAAAAATAATTTATACATTTATTTTATTACCAATCTTAAAAATAATAAAAAATATTAAAAAAATAATTTGTTAAATTAAATTGTTTTATTTTTAATTTAATTTTTTTATATATTGGGGGGAAAAAACAATGCAATGAGATTGCAATGAAAAACACAAGTCACATGGCTATGATTATGTACAGAGCCCCAAGGGACATGGTGAAGATGAACACTATGATATGGGAGGGAAAATAATAAATCAATGCTTTTGCGTTCTTTCCGAGAAACTTTGCGTTTCCTCGAAAGCGAATGCAAAGTTTCTCATAGGAATGCAGACATTTTGAGAGAGAACGCAAAAGCATTGACTCCCATATCATATTGTCCTTCTTCACCATGTCCCTTCAAGGGGCTCCGTAGTTATGTGTTCATGTGTTTTATAACTTGTTAGAGGTTTCAGCTAAAGTAGTAACCAAAAGGTATAACCAACCTAGATCAGGGATGGGGAACTTCAGTGGCTTCAACCCTGATAAAACTGATCCAGAAGACATTGATTAGCTTGCTCGGGTGTATTGGAGCTCAAATATGCAGGACTGTGGCCCTCTAGGACCAAAGTTGCCCATTCCTAACCCAGACAGACGCTATAAACCCCACAACACCTTAGGGGTGTTAAACTGAGTTCCTGGAGCGCCACAGTCCAGCTGAGTTTAGCTTAAACCCTTATTAAACTCACCTGATCCAGCTAATCACGTTATAATCAAGCTAATCAGCCTTATAGGAGCAGGGTTGCCACCAAACTGAGGGGCCGTTTACACGACACCGTTTTCAACTAAAAACAGAAAACTTTAAATGCATTTTGGCCGTTCATTTACACAACAATAGAGATTTGGGGGCCTGAAAACGCAAACTTGTGAAAACGGGTTTCAAAGTGCAAGCTAACTTGTTAGAAAACGGTGATGTCATGCGCATGCGTATTACATGTTCAGTCTATAAGCGCGTAGCGTTTCTTTATACAAAGTGACATCGCCATCTACTGGCCAGGCAGCAGAATACAGCGTTTTTAATCGTTTTCGCGGATCCGCGTGAACAGGGATCATTTTGACAACACTGTCGCCTGTACGCGATAAACTTTATCCATGTTTAGTACATCATTGTCATTTAAAGGCCCCAATATACTTCAAGCGAAATTGAAGAATGAATTGATGTGACGTCATTTCGAACAAATCTGAGTTTGTTGAGTTCGTTTTGGGAGAAAGCAAACTTTCCGGAAAAGTTCGCTCCGGCTGATAAACACCTTTGTTCTACCATTGGTCCGGGACGATTATGTAATACGTAGGTGTGCGCGGAGGCTCCGCCTTCTTTCACGCTGAAATCTTTTCCGGTTCATTTCTTCTGTTGAGTTCGTCGAGGTCAGACGTCTGTGAGGAAAAACATAAACACACTGAAGGAGCTGCTTTATAGTAGAAAATGAAGTTGTACTTCTGATGAAATATGATGCTGACACTGTTGTACATGTTTAATGTGGTGAAGCTGCTTAATTTTAAGCAATATATTGTATAAAGTGCTACATAAATAAATGTGACATACTGGAGTGCTGAATTGCCAGCCTGATCTCACGGCAATTCGTACGAATTCTACGAGGTGGCTAATTCGTACGAATTCATACGACCTCACTCGTACGAATTAGTACGATTTTTACGAAATCGTACATATTTTACGAATTGCCAAATTCGTATGAATTCATATGAATGACCTACCCCTGACGCCGCCCCTAAACCTACCCATCACGTGGATTTAGACAAATCGTACAAATTCGTACGAATTAGCCACCTTTTTATCACTCGTACGAATTCGTACGAATTGGTTGTGAGATAGCGTTGAAATTGCAGAGCTTGTGCAAACACATCCACGTCACTATGATCAGATGCTTTTATTAAAATGTTTGCTGCTTTCTCAATTTTATTGTGTTTTTTTTTTTATTTAGCGCGCAGCACTTATTTACATATCTAAACATATCTATCTATGTATCTATTTACACATCTATCACATCTAAACGCCACTCTCACCAGTGCGGGCAGTGTCAGTTGTTCGCTAACAGTATTTTGCTGGTCACGTATTTCGAACTTAATTTTACGGAAGAATGAAAAAGAACTTTGCCGAGTATATCGGGGCCTTAAACGCTGAGTTTGATACTCCAGGTCTGATGTGAAAATCAGCAACTGTTGCTTAAATGCAAAAAAGTGTATTAAAAACACTGCAGAACAGATCATTCTGTGCCATACAGAAGAAAGAAAGTTCTGACGCAAACACCATCCGCATGTCCTGCCCAGCTCCTCTTTGTTTCGTTCCTGAGAAGAACTCCTCAAATCAACTAAATCAAATGTCTGGAGCGAATCACAAAGGAGCGGCGAGACCCGTCGAGACAGAGACACCAGGACTGGGACACAGAAGCTACACTATTTACAAAGGCTGTTTGAAAACACAAACAATAGCAGGACGGCCTGCCTTCATAACCCTGCTCTAATGAGAGGAGCTTTAGAGGTTCTCGTGTAACGCCTCAGGCTTTAGCTCAACCCCCTCAGAGAGTATAAAAGATCTGAGAGCTGCTCCATTCAGGCTTTAGACCTGATCACCTGCGTCAATCTCACACTGCACTCCTGTCCTATTGCAATGCTGTCCCGGTGAGTACAAGCGTCTCCTTTACTCTCAGCAACCTTGGCTAGGTCTCCCAAAAGCATCGTAAGCCTGAGTAGATCGAGAGATGATTTACTGCGCTCACAGTGTTTTTGAGAAACGCAGCCCTGGCCTGACTTAATGTTTTTGTTCAGAGTATTTCAGAGTATTTACAAAGATGCAAAATCCGCAAAAACAATGGGAATAATTGATACTGATGAAGGTTAACTAGTGATCTCAGCACTGATTTCTAACTAGTCTAATGTCTGTATCTGCATGGATCTTTACTAACTCACCAAAGAGATCACGCCAAACATTTAGACCAATTATTATCAACAGTTATCTCTCTTTGTATGATTTTAAATGTACATGTTTTACTGAGATGTTCAATTGTGTGATAAAAATGATGTGCATCAAAGATGGTCCTCGATTTTAATCAGTATTGTGTTTTTGTTTCCTAAAAAGATATTATTAACTTTGTTTATTCATTTGTTTTTTGAAATTGTTAATGATTGTAATACACACACACATACATATATATTCTTTTAATTTTAGATTATTTATTTATTTTAGATGAGATGTTTTTGTGAACACTCACATGATTTAGTTTTCTCTCCTCTTGTTATTAAGGACGCTGGTTGTCCCGTTGATCTTTGCATTAGTGGGTGTCTCTATTTCTGCACCAATAAACGGTAAGGAATCTGACATCGTTGCATCTGTCACATATATACCGCACCAGATAACCCAGGATCCCTAAATTATTGTTAGTGACATGTATCAGCTCTTCTTTCGAAGTAACATGAAGCATTTTCTGCCTCCCTATAATGAGAGTGTAATCAGAGCCCTTCACAGGACACAAAAGAGTTTTGTTCACCTGTCCCGGTACATCTAGCCTGGGCCTCTATAGGACAGGCAGTCTTATAGCTCAATGCACTCACACCACTAACTAACTGTTTGTCTTCTGCTTTGATACAGATGGAACCGATAATGACGGTAAGAGTATTTCTCGTATGCGCATCTCCCTTCGTAATTAGGATTTCACATTTTAAGTTACGTATTGCCCCTGAATGCATGAGCTGTGTAAGAACAATGAACTGCTTTGTAATTGTTCAAGAAAGACATTACAGATGGAAAACTCAAAGTAACATCAGTTGTTACTCCAAAATGGATGAAATCACAATCCCTAGGAATCTCACATCATGTGTCTCCTTTAGAGTTTCAGAAGAGATTTCAGCAATTAAAAGTCAGTTTAAGAGTTAAAAAGGGGAAGTATCTGGTTCTGAACGAATATGATCTGGTTTATGTCACTGATTGTGTGTTTTATTCTGTTATAATCTCAGAGTTGGCTGCGGCCCTGTCAGACATCTTCATTGGTAGGTCGCAATGAATTTGATCTATAAATCATAAATCGATGGATAGCACAAGGTTTTCCAGATCATCTGACAAACATGTTTTTCCTCTCTTCTCAGGTCAGTTTACTGAAGCTCTTCCGACTCCAGTCCCAGTAAATGGAGACTCAGGTTGGTCTGGCTATAAACATTTTATATAAACTGCAGAAAAGTCCACTTACATGAACATCGATATTTAGACGGATGGTAGTGTCACCAAAATTACATATTTAAACAGGTTTTCCTTGGAAAAATGTTTTATTCATGCCTTAAAATAGCTTGAATGTAACTCAACACCCTTGCCTCATTTAGTATACGTGGTTCTATTAATATGCAAATGAACCCCTCCTCCACTCACTCGCATCAGCTCAGAGATCGTTGACGATCACACGTTGATCTGATTGGTTACAAGGTAGTGTGTGACGTCAGAAACACCAGCGATTTCAAAGCGTGTTTTAGAGACTGACTTTGGTTCACTGCAGTTTTAAGGAGAAAATACTCAGAAATGCTGTCGACTTGGTTTGTCTTAAAGCATATTAAAACACCATATAGAGCTTGATTTTCACCACAGGGGGACTTTAACTAAAACTATTCAAATATAATTAAAACATATTAATAAACATTTTCATTAATTAAAATAAAGCTGAAATAAAATATTAATATTAGATGAAAAACGTTATAAATGTAAACAAAAATGAGAAATGTTGCACTGGTAACTAACTGAACTAAAATAGGTTGAAGTATATTATTAAAAAAATAAATAAATCTAAATAGAAATATGAGAAAACGAATAAAAGTGACAAACACACACAAAATTACCAAAACTTAATATCTTAAAAAACGTTAAATGAATATTAGAAATGTTGCTTTAGCAACAAACTGAAATAAGTCAGTAACAAGTTGATGTACTTAAACTGAGTAAAAATATATTGAAGCTATAAAGAAATATATATAAAAGCAAAGTCATCTTTAACTAGACAGACGCTCAAATGTAACTTTGGAAAACTTTCTTTTGCAGGAACTACAGATGGGAAAGATTCATCAGAGAAACAAGGAGGTAAGAAACTCTTTCCAAACAGGGAACAAACATGACACCAGACTTCAAAATGACACCAAAACTTCTGTGTATTTCAGGTCCCAGCGACTCGTCTGACACCACTGAAAAACTAGGTTGGTTTCTGGTATCGAGCGTCTAGACATAAATCACATAAAAGAGAGAAAGAACGCATGACCTGAGAACTGAAGCACACAGCTTTCACAAGTGCCAACAGAAAGCACTGATATCAAGATAACACATGAATGAGTGTGATAGCACAATACACACACACGGATTAATGTTTAACCGCTGTCTGTTCGACATCAGTGAACTAGAAGAATTGGTATTAGTTGGAAAAGCAGGACAAAGTCAGTCAACAGGAAAAGATTAAATGAATTAAAACAATCATTTATGTTTGCTGTCCAAAAGTGTCACAACTCAATCTTTCCCGAATAATGCCATGGCAACAGGACAGAAAACACAACAGAAGTGTTTAGTTATGACTCACATTGAAATCAATGATTAATGAAAAGGGTGGAGATGTGTAATCTCTGTTTATGCTGTGAACCAGGATACAATCTTTTAATAGATTCAATTCTTGTTTTGAGTCATTATGATGTTGAATTATACAGAAAATAAGGCCTATACTTGTATGTTAACTCATTAGCAATCATTTTAAGGAATGAAAACCACTTTTAATGACACTAGGTACAACATGAATAAAAGAACTCTATGCTTTTATAATTTTCTTTTCTACTAATTTTCTCTCTTTATAAAGAGGCCGATGGAGCTCCTGACACACCAGACACGAACAGTAAGACTTCACTTCTCACATCTTTGGTTATACTTTATTTTGATGGTCCACTTTAGAAATTCAGCTAAATACTGTAGAAGTAACTTTGCAACTACCAGTGCTGGCAAGATTACTTACAAATTCAATACTATTCAATATTACACATTTAAGGTAATATAATCAGATTACTTTTTGATTACTTTTAGATTACTTTTGACTAGTGCTGTCAAATCAAGCTTTTGTTTATATAATACGTGTGTGTGTATATATATATATATATATATATATATGTGTTCGCATATGTGTGGCTGTGTGTATGTATATATGTATATATATATATAGATATATTATATAAACAAAACTTTTGTTAGATGCGATTAATTGATTTGACAGCACTACTTTTGATCTAACTCGTTTATCACATTAACTTGAACACAATCTTGTCAAATATATTCTATTCTTGTTATCAACGACATGAAGTGCATTAAATATTACATTACATCATGGTTTCTGAGGTTTGTGAGTTTAATGAAAAGCTATTAATTAAATCACACACAAATTAATATTTTATTTGTTTGCCTGCATGTCATGTGTGACCATTAACCAACATCAAAGAACAGTGAACTTAATTTAATTTAATTATATTATTATTATTATTATTGACTTAATTTTTTATTGACCTAACTTGTTAACTTAAAATCTCAGGAGGTACTTTGAGTAAATATATTAAGTCAAAGAGGTTCAGCTTAAAAAAAAAGTTGAAGAATCCCTGCATTGCATGTAAATATGAAATGGTGAAATATGAAATATTTTAATGTGTCTTAATAAAGTCAAAAGCCTTCCAAAGACATTATTACATGGTTAAATTACTCCGAGTGATTCAAATAATAATGAATGTGTGGATGTGATATGCAGTGTTGCAAGGTTGAGTAAACAGTTGTTAAAAGTTAAATGATTTCTATAAATCCAGTGATCAAATGCTGTGCGTCTCAGTTTTCAGTGATAGTCACATGACCATAGTGGCTGGTCTGTGTGTGCGATTCCACAAACCTGGAAGAGCTTCTGAACGTATATAAGCATAGACGTTTTTAGAAAGGAAAATTTAAAAGATAAAAAAGTAGTAGTAGCCTAAGGAGAATCAATGAATTATGAATAATTAACTGCCATTGGGAGAATAACATCTAGTCATATAATCAATAAAGTAACTGTAGTCTGATTACGAGTATTCATTTTTGTAATCTGATAATATAATCCTGATTACTTGTAATCAGTTTCTACCCAGCAAAGGCAACTACATGTCAACTAACTCTCATTATAGTATTAGTAGACTGTAAGGTTAGGGTTAGAAGTTGCAAAGTTACTTGTGTCAAAATAAAGAGTTAGCAAATCCTTTACTCTGTTTGAAATGCACTTTAGTGAAGCATTGCTCAAACTAACAGCTCGACTGATTCCAGGTGACACAAGCCTGGATGAAGCCACCAGCGGCCCAGACTCAATAGGTACAACTTAACCTGAACACACAACAACAATGCAATGTGTTGTTTAGGTCAAATATCAAAATGCATCCCTCACTTCCTTAAAAAAAACACAACATTGTATTATTTCCCTTAAAAAAGGAACATGGTATTACCATAAGTAAAGGATACGCAATTAAACACATAGACATTCCATTCAGATATATAATTCATAACAATAGCAAAAACAAATATTTGTTGTGCAGTTATTTATTTCTAAATGTCTTTATCAGACACAACAGATACTGATGTGGAGAAAGACACAGACACAGAAACTACTACAGAAACCGACGCATCGCAGCAGAAGACAAGCGATTCAGGTCGGTGAAACACAAATCAGTCTTTCATAATATACAGAATCTACATGTGTGCAATATACTTTCCTTTATTATTATTATTGCTGCAGATGAGACCAGTGAGAAAGCATCAGCCGAGGACAGCACAGGTAAGAGAGATTGTGTGAAATGAGACTGACTATATTGTATTAGATGGTGTTGAGTCAATCTAAATGTGTCGTATTTCAGATGCAGATCATGTTGATACCGATTCAAAGGAAAAGGAATCAGCAGGTAAACACACAGAGACAGAGTCAAATCAATGCTAACATGTGATTATGAAACGGTACATTCATAACTCACCCATAATTGACTAAAAAAAGATTTTTGTCATTTTTTTTTTTTTTACTAAAACTAAATAAAAAAAAGTGGTATTGAAATAAAGTAATTGAAATAAATATGAATATTGAAAATAAAATGTAAATATTAGGTGAAAAATTCAAAAACACTATTATTTATTCACCTGTTATTTCTTTCATGGAACACAAAGAAAACATTTTAAAGAAACTTTAATTGATCAATTTCTGTTCCATTGAAAAATAATATCATAGTTTTGGAATGATAAAAAAAGTAAAAAAATAAATTTAAACAGTGTGTGTGTGTGTGTGTGTGTGTGTGTGTGTGTGTGTGTGTGTGTGTGTGTGTGCGTGTGTGTGTGTCTAATGAAAATACTGATTTCCTGTCTCACTATTAAACAGACTCAGATGAGAAGGCGGACCCTGGTTCAGTGGACACAGGTATAGAGTCTCCTCATGCAGAACATGTTCCTGTAGTTGATGCTCATGTTCCGTCGTTCCCTCTGGCGGTAGTTAATGGTTATACAGTGAGGAGGAGGAGGACTATGTTTTGTTGCCATGAACACGTCCTGCTTGGCACAGTCACTCTTTTCTCACAGCGAAATGATACATTGTTACTGAAACAATCTTGGCATGCGCTGTGCTTTCAGACGCAGATTCTGCTAGTGTGGAGAAGAGCGAGTCTGAGGACTCGCCTGGTGATGCAGACAAAACCTCTACAGGTGCAGAAATCACCATTTTAATTCAAACAGTGTCAAATCAGTGCTATTTTAGCATTTTAGAAATATACTATTATAGTATTCATTCATATTTTTAATTAGTTTTTACTTTTCAGTTTTTATTTTAATTTTAGTTTAAATTTGAGTAATTTTGTTATGTGCTTTTGTTTAATATATATATATATATAAATGCATATATATATACATATATATGTATATATGCATATAAATATATATAATTTAAATATTTCTATTTAGCTTTAATTTATTTTTATTTAGTATACGTTTTAGTATAGTTTTTTCATCTAATATTTTTATTTTATTTCAGTTTTTTTCAGTTACCAATTTTGTTTAAAAACTGAAAACATGTTTCGCAATAGTTTTGATTTACTGAAGTGAAAGAATGAAAGTGTGATTCAGCCTGAAGTTAGAGATGTTTATATTGGATTTGCTCTGATGCAGAAGGTACCAATGATTCATCTGAGAAAGACTCTTCAGACACAGATGAGCAGCAGGACTCTGATGGTGAGCTTAAAATACACAAAAGAACATCTGTGTCACTTCTATACTTCAGAAACAAACAAAAGAAATGATTCTTGCGCTTAAAAAGTCCTTAAAAGAATAACACTAACATGGTCCAGTGCAACAAGTTTCCAGTATCAAGTACTCAAAACCAGTCAGAACCAGTGTTATTTTAGTATCACTGAAGTACTATTATAGTTTTTACTAATATTTTGTAGTTTTATATATATATATATATATATATTAGGGCCGGGACTCGATTAAAAAAATTCATCTAATTAATTAGAGGCTTTGTAATTAATTAATCGAAATTAATCGCATTTTAATTGCATATAAATTAGGGCTGTCAATCAATTAAAAATAATTGTGTTGAACATGTAATTGAAATAATGTTCAAAAGTTCAAAGGGTGAGCATTGAAATAATTGTGCCTAGCAAATAATCAATACAATTGAACATTATTAAATTATTGAACATTATTAAATTATACATTTAATATTAAACATTAAATTATAAACATTATTTACACTTGCTTTACAGGTTTTTAACATTACTTCGAAAATGCTGCAATTTAAAGTTTGAGATGTTTTTCATCTGTTTTAGAAAGTATTTTTAGACTTTTGTTTTTTCAGAATAAAACTTGTTTTACAGTCTTGAGCATGTTATATTTTTATTAAATGTGTTTAATTAAGCCATTGCTGCAAGTAATTTGACAGTTAACAATATTTTAGTGTACAGTTAATCACAAATTCAGTCAGCATTGTCATGACTCATTATCCCATGATGAAAGGTAAGACGGTGAAACAACGTCACGATATCAATGTTGATTCAATTTGCAAAACCGAAGCATAATTCAACATTGGTTCAACAACGTAGACATACAATCTTTATTCACCCATATTGAAAGAAGAGACGGTGAAACAACGTCACGACATCAACGGTGAAACAACGTCACGATTTTAACGTTGATTCGTTTTGCACAATCGAAACATAATCCAACATTGATTCGACCTTGGTCCCTACGTTCACCGGTGAATCAACGTTGAAATGCCGGCTGTTTTTTTAGAAGTTAATGTTCCAATCAATGATCCAGGCAGCGCCAGCGCGTTCTCGTCTCCCTCCTTCATTTTACAGTCGAATGGTGGCTAGAACGCTCCAGGTTCAAAGGTCAATACGGAATGGATTAATCTGCGTTATTTTTTTTAACGCGTTATTTTTTCTCAGATTAATTAATCGAAATTAACGCGTTAATGTCACGGCCCTAATATATATATATATATATATATATGCCAATTTAACTACACTATAACTAATATAACTATAACTACAATTTGAATAACTAAAACCATAAAGTTTATTTTAGTTTTAGTTAAATATAATAAATATAATAACCCTGGTCAGAACACATTTGATATTTAATTGTGATTAAATAAGTGAGGGCGAGGCTATCCTTTTTTTATGCCTATCATAGTAAATAAAGTACAACATTTGTTGTACCTGGTACCATGGTAAATCCATGTATTTTTCATGTGTACCATGGTAATACCATGTTTTTTGACATTCAATATGTGCCTTGGATTGTTATGTAAATAGTGCATGAATAGTACGTTGGTGATATTTATCAATTTACAATGGTATTACCATGGTAACAGGTGAGGTAGTGCCATGGTATTCTTGATCTGATACAATCAACTAACCATGGCACTTTTTTGTAAGTTTAGGCTTCACTGGTTCATGTAGTTATTTGTCTGTAATTATAATAACTAATGTCACTTAGATGATCTATATTAACAAAAATGAACTTTTTACACCCAGATTCTGACAAAGACAAAACAGACGGAGACACAGATGAAAAGAGCGACGAGAAAGACGAGAAAGACTCCAGCAAAGACTCCAGCAAAGACTCCAGCAAAGACTCCAGCAAAGACTCAGAAGACGAGGGTCGAGAAACCTCTGAGACGCCAGAGAAAGGCGACACAGACGGCGACTCGGATGAGGTGAAATATTCAGACGACTCCAAAGACCAGGATCCAGATCTGAAAGACACAGACAGCACAGAGAAGAAGGAGAAAGACCTGGACTCTGACAGCGACACTCGGGACCAGGACACGGCAGATTCCCCTGATAAAGACAGCGCTGAGGACAAAGACACCAGCGACCCCAAAGACACGCAAGATGATGGAGACAGCGAGAAGGACGCCCAAGAAAAGCAGGAGGCCGATGACAAGGACAGCGACGAGGGAAAAGATAAAGAAGATGAATCCAAACCAGACGAACAGGACAAGGAGGACGCCGCCTCGAAGGAAGACGCCACAGCCAGTCAGTCTGACGAGAGCGAGCGGGATGAAAAGACAGAAGACAAGCAGGAAGACAAACCAGATTCTGACAACTCCAGCGTGGACTCAGACTCGGACTCGGACTCGGACAGCAAAGATAAAGACCAGGACAAAGCCAAGAGCAGCACAGAGTCCACAGACACAGAGAGCTCTGACAGTGACAGCAAGAGCGACACGGACAGCTCAGAAACCGGAGGGGAAGGTGAACATTACATCCTTTCTGTTTCACAGTCATCAAACCACTATATCTATCCACTGACTGATTGATGTGTTTATGCCCACAGACACCGATGAAGACAATGACTCCAGTGTGGAAAAGCAAGGTATTAACTGATATATATGCAGGCCCATTTCCACCTCACAGTGAAAAATATATCAGATAAAGTTTAAAACAAGAAATAAAGTCACATTGTGCGGCATGAAGACACAACTGAGAAATTTAAAGTTATGATATAAACCCATAATTGCATGGTATACAGTCATTATGTGTGATATAAAGTCATGATTTTAAAGTCACTTAGTGAGATATAAAGACAATTGCAAGATATAAAGTCATAATTGCGAGATATAAAGACATAATTGTGAGATATAAAGTCATAATTATGAGATATAATGTCATAATTGAAGATATAAAGTCATAATTGCGAGATATAAAGTCATAATTGTGAGATATAAAGTCATAATTATGAGATATAATGTCATAATTGAAGATATAGTCATAATTGAAAATATAGTCATAATTGAAAATAGTCATATTGTGAGATATGAAGTCATAATTGTGAAATATAGTCATAATTTAACATATAAAGACATAATTTTGAGACATAGTCATAATTGTGAAATAGTCATAATTTAACATTCATAATTGTGAGATATAAAGTCATAATTGAAGATTTAAAGTAATTTTGTGAGATATATTGTAAAAGTAATTTTGTGATATATAAAGTCATAATTGAAGACAGTCATATTGTGAGATAAAGTCATATTGTGATTAATTAAGTCATATTGTAAGATAGTTATAATTGTGAGATATAAAGTCATAATTGAAGATATAAAGTCATATTGTGATTAATAAAGTCATAATTGAAGATATAAAGCCATAGTGTGAGATATAAAGTCATAATTGAAGATATAAAGTCATATTGTGATTAATAAAGTCATAATTGAAGATATAAAGCCATATTGTAAGAAATAGTCATAATTGAAGATATAAAGTCTTAAGTGAGAGATATAAAGTCAATTGAAAATGAAGTCACAACTGTGACATACCAAGTCATATTGTGAGATATAAAGTCACACTGTGAAATAAAAAGAAATAAAGAAAACAGGCGTCTATAGATTTAAACTTGTCACTGTTACAGAACAAAGTTAGGAAAGTGTAATTTATAAATGTCTAAACCTACAGATTCTCCTGATGATTCATCAATAGAGACAAATGATTCTGCTGATTCCAACGGTAAGCCAACCACAGCATTCACTGTTCGCATGTTTTGTGAAGAATGAACATTAGCATCATATTTCAATGCTAACTGAGAACCAGATGTGATGCACAACACAACCAGTGATAAATCCCGTCTACACCATGTAAATCTGAGGAGTTTTCTTCTTTTCTTCACGAGTTCACTAGAAAAACAGCTGACAGGGAAAAATATAAAGCCTCAAGAAAGAATCAGGCACTGGTTAAGCAATATAAAGTCATTATATGTGAGTTTTACTGTACGTTGCCAGTCAGAATACACTGCTACTTCTGAATGGAGAACAAAGTTGCATCGCACAGCACTTGTGATTTCAGCACGGACAAACAAATGACTTCTCTTTAAAGCCACGTGTGTAAGACATGATGATGAACCTGAATCTTGTTCTTCTTCTAGATGAACATGACAATGACTCAACAGATGCTACGACATCCTCCCACGGTAAATATGTTTATTAACTAAGTATGTAAGAGTCACATGATGCCGTTATCATTTACAAAGTATTAAATGCATGTTTCTTGAATTTTTTTGCCAACTCTAGAGGACCGCACTGATGAAATCACTGATCCAGACAGCCGTGATGTTTTAGGCGGTACGTCTCATGGGTCTAAAGCACTTCGTTGTGGGTTTAGTTATGTCGTTTACTAAGGTTAACATTATTACTATTGCTTTTGAACCTAAGTATTCAACTTTGGCTTGCAACTTCCCCAAATTATGTCAAATATTTTATTAAATGATAAACTGTAAAAGTAGCTGTTACCTGTTAGATGGTCACTACTCTCTGAATGGGAAAAAGCTCAATTCCTTTGCATGTTTAGATGAGGATGACACTGATACTCATGATGATGAAGTCGGGGTCGAAGATGCCACGGGTAAGCCGATTTTCTTTTGAGATTTTTAGCTCCCAAAATTCCTTAGGAGACACAAATAAGACAGATGTTGACATACAGTAGGAGTATAGATCTATAACAACATAACTAACATGCATGAACTATAAAAACACATTTACAATACAAGTTACTTTGGATAAAAGTGTCTGCACAATGCATACATGTAATAATAAACGTAGACAATTTGGTCGTGTTTACAGATGCTGCTTCTAAAACACAAGATGAACCAGATCATCTTGATGACACAACACAAGGTAATGATGCTGTGAAGAAGCGTCTGCTTAAAACACTCACACTTTACACATGCTAATGTCCGCTCCTGCCTTTCCTAAGGATCAGATGATGGCAACAAAACCCCAATGCCAAGCTCCTAGCAACCAGGACTCTACAAAGACATTGTAACAGGTATCATGTGATCACGTATTAAAAGCTCTGTTCAAACCTATGTAGTGTTTACATAGGCCTTACTTCACATACTTCTCTTAAAAGTCATGAAACCTCACAAGTGACTGATGAAAGAAGATAAAAAGGCACACTGTGAGATATGAAGCCTTAGTGGCGGGATATACAGTCAATTTGTGCAATATAAAAAGCAAATATTTTGACATTTAAAGTCATAATTGAGAGATATAGTCATTAGTCACACTGTGAGATAAAGTAGCAACTGAAAATATAGTCACATTGTGATATATACAGTCACAATATATGAGATATAAAGTCATGATACCTCATATTAATGTAGTGTAGTGTTTACATAAGCCTTACTTTATAAATGTCTCGTAAAAGTCTAAAAGCGGCTGATTTGAAACGCTCTACATTCAGAAACATTTGTAATGGTCACTCATGAACATAAAACAGCTAACATTTTATTCTAATAGAGTTTGGTATAAGCATGCTGCTTTGTAAATACTCTTATAAACATAAAAATGTTGGATTAAATCATCTTTTTAATGAGATAATGGACACTTTTCAGTATGGAGTTTAACATGTTGCTAAGCTAACTACAAAAATAGCCTCTACACTGATAAGCACAAGAAATCAAACTGTTTATAAAGATATTAAATCATACTTCAAATCAGCAATACAATCTGACAACATGGTATCATAAATTATTCAAATATACTAAAATACTGTCCATGCAAATAAGTGAAATGAGTAAATCATCAAGCAAAGGGTGATTGGCTCTTTTCTACTATAAGGATGGGCTCTTCATCTACTGTCTTGAATGATAAATAACCTTTTTCAAAAATGTTTTATTGCAATCTGTTGGACAATGAACATACAATTAAAGGGAATTATAACATATTAGTTAGGCCTATATCAAATCAAATATTAAGACAAACAAAAGAAAAATAAAGGGTAAATAAGATCTTGATAAGCAATTTGTGCATTATATATCTATCAATGTATAGATTTAAGGCTTTACAGTAACTTTTTAATTATTTCTCTTTTCTGTTAATGTATGAAGGTAGAGAGACCTTTCATTTTCAAATGAGTAAAAGTAGGTGCGTTGCCCATATACATTTGTGGATAAAGAATTTTCTATATATGATGAGTAAATTCACGATATACCATATTTTAAATCGCATCATTATCATTTTTCAATCAAAAAGAGGAATGATCGCTACCTGAAGTAGGCTTGAAACATGTCCAATGCAGATTTGAAGTTACATTATCGCCCCCTTGAGTCTTGGAGTGTTACTGCCAGAAAAACATAAGAACAAGAACATTCATGACCTCTTTGATTTACTTGCATAAACTATTAAGAATTCGGCCCAAAAATGTATAGTGCTATGTATATAGATAGATATAGATATAGATATATTCACTATATGATTGCTTTTATTTCTCATTGCAGATTTTCCTGGAGAGAAGTAAAAGGATCAACTGAGACAGTCATGATAACCAGAGCTTCACGTCCCATTAAAACACATTGACACGTCCCTCTCGTCCTCTCTCTCTCTCTTTCTCTCTCATATGGTGAAGGTTCCTTTCTAAGGGTTCTGGGATGCAGATTAAATTATTCGGCTGTTTGGTGTACATTCCATTTTTTTTAAAACTTTGTCCTAATTCTAGAACGTTTGATATATTCATTTTACCAATGTTAGATGCATGAAATGCATGAAGAACAATGAGGGTCTGGAATTTCGAACCTCATGCGTTTGTCTGTTTGCGTAGAGTCTAAATATATTTCATTTGAAAGTGACGCATTAAACCTAGAGAGTAGAACTAACCGAAGGAATTTTTGAGAAAGCTCCCGAGACCAAACGATTCGGGTCTGGAGAAATGTTGCTCGAACCATCAAACCTGTCCTGGCTCCTTTGGTTTGTCCACATGGTGTCACTGACTGAAAGACTGCAGCTGCTACAACGACAACCTTCTTTTCTTGACTCTCAGATGAACGCCGGCCTGAAATCGCACAGAATGAGATCTTTCCTGCCCACCCCCCCACCCCCCCCCCCAAAAAAAAAAAAAAAAAAAAAAACAAGATTTAAGACTGTACAGACAATTTCTGATAGAATCTCTGATGTCTATGTCTCTGTGGAGGAATACTAATAAACTAGCAATGTAAGAGCACAGATTGTTCTGAAAACTGTTAAAAAAATCATTTTGTATAGATTTAAAGTCGTTTTAATATGTACACAGGGAGCAAATCTAATAAAGACTGGGTTGTCAGAAAACCAAGTGACCATGGAGACTTTTGTGTGTGTGTGTGTGTGTGTGTGTGTGTGTGTGTGTGTGTGTGTGTGTGTGTGTGTGTGTGTGTGTGTGTGTGTGTGTGTGAACTAAACCACAAGCACATGCATATCGTATTATGTTTTTTTTTATTTAATTACTCAATTTTCAACAAAATGTAGTCATGAGAACAAAAAGAATTGAAAACTATAAAATTATTTCAGTGCCCGAGACAATCAAATTAATACTATAGAATAAATGTATAACAATTTTATTTTATTAGTAAAATGTCAAAATTTTACAGACAAACAATGATTTACTTATTCATTCTGATGGACCAAAAACACTTTAGTATCAAATAAAGGTGGTGTTTCACCTGATTAACTGGATTTTTTAAACAAAACTAAGGCTTTTTTTTTTCTTAAACACATCAATAATTTGGTTTTAGGTCACTTGTTTTTGTCTTTCAAATTAAACCAAATTGTTTATATATTTGCTCTTCTAGTATATAAATATATAACATGTGGTAGTAATTTATTTTACAGTCCTGTTCCCCATGTACATACTATGTACTTATTATAGTAATTAAAATAACTGGGTAATAACTAGACACTAACACTGAACCTACCCCTAAACCTAACCATGTAGTTACCTTATATTACCCAGTACCTTCTTAGGTCAGACTCAGTACACTGTAAGTACACATACTGTAAAATAAAATGCAACCAAAAAAATTAAATAGGCTATATTATACAATTATATTCAGGGCCTGAATTTCATTTTGGAAAATGGGGGGGAAATCCCCCCTTAGGTGATTCTTATGGGGGGGAATTTTTAATTTGAGGGGGGAGTTTAGACTTTTTTTTTAATTACATTTATCTCGCCTAAATGTATGCTTAGCCTACTCATTGCATTTTTACAATGGGGTCATTTTGTTCTTAAGAATTTACACAACTCAAGGAAGCTTGATTTTAATCTTTGAATTAAATTGAAAAAAGTAGCACAAATAAATACAATAGAATAAAGATATCAATAAAGAGAAATAAAGAGAAAAGTTTTTGCTTAGGTCTAAAACTAGTAGGCTATTCAGAAATACTACAGAGACTGAATAAAGTACCCTAATCAAATGTAAAATAACACTGGGTAGTATTTTAGTCCTGACTAAATTAAATTCATAGGCTATTAATCCTGATTCCTTAAAATGAAAGCTATGTTTTGTTGTTTTGACAAACAAATTAATGACAGACACATATGGCTGCTGTCCCTTTAAGAGCTAGTGCACGGATCCTGTTTTCATTATACGGTCACGTGCGATTTATGCTTATTTAAGACATAACCGACTGTGTTTAGATTAGAGGATACTCTCCAAGACCGAAATTGACATCATTTTCTTATGTTTTTGACTGTTAAAGCGATTTATAATCCACGAAAAATAACTTTTGTTACCCGCGAGCTGTTTGTGAGGCTGCTTTACTCTATGTATGTGTGCAGAGAAAAAAGCATCTCTCAGACAGCGCGCAAGTACCGAAGAGTTTAAAATCGCGTGACTGTTTAAACTGGTGAGACTTGAAAAGACGTGCAAATGGTAAACTTTAGTTACTCGTGATGCAATGCTGGCCCGATCGACTCCCGAAACGCGAGAGTGTATTTCCGCCGCCTGCTGCGCGCTTAACGATTGCATTGTGCAACCCATTTTGAGAGACGCGAGATAGAAGACGCAGCGCCGCTGAATCACTCACGCTGTTTGTGAAATTGCGTCTCGCAGACAGTTTTAAAATGACTGATTTGATTTTCCATCTGCGTGGATTAATTTACTAATACAACCTGAACCTACATGCTAAAGTGAATCAATGTTTGCGGGAATTTCCCGCATTATAAATGGGAGACCTGCGGGAATGATAAAAAATATGCGCAATACCCGCAATCCCGCGCCGAAATTCAAGCCCTGATATTATATATATATATATATATATATATATATATATATATATATATATATATATATATATATATATATTGTCACGTGAGAGGAGGCAATGCCTCCATGCACTATGATTGGATATGATTGTTTCACACGATAAATCCCACCTCTCGTTTTCATGAATATGAATGAATAAACGATGGTGTTAATGGAAGACGAAATAAAAAGTAAGTAAACAACTCACCGTTTTCAACTACAATTAAAGGCAATTATAACTAAACTTATTTTTATAACACAAACGAAAAGCTTTTTATGTGTTTTAGTTATTCGTTTACACGACAATGGGTTTTTGGGAGCCTGAAAATGCACACTTTTGAAAACGGGTTTCAAAATGCATGTTTTTGAAACCGATACCGTCAACGTCTCCGTGTGGACTGCAAAAACGTGAATTTGTGAACGTCATACGTATGTGTATTATGTGTTCTGTCTATTTAGGTGCGTAATGGTTTTTTTTTACAAAGTGATATCGCCAACTACTGGCCTGTTAGCATAATGCAGCGTTTTTAGTCGTTTTCGCGGATCTGTGACAAACGTTGTCGTCTGTATGTAAATTACGCAAAGAAATTAGATGATATAGTACATCATTGTACATCAATTCATTCTTATTGCTTTTTGTGAGCAATACGTTTGATGAAATTAAAGGTAGTCTAAATCTCCTTGTCTGTGACCAGTGTTTACCGAGCTTTGATGATCCGAAAATAAGTTGACAATTACATATAACAGCTGAACATCAGTACACAAATAAATTAAATTTCATAATTAAGAGAGTTTAAATTAGAATTAAAGAGAATTAAATGAAAAAATAATCTGAAATTTCTTCGTTGCGTTCTTCAACATTTGAGCAAAGCAAGTAGAGCTTGCACGTGTGAATGGCCAGATCGTGTGAATGGCCCTATGAATGTGTCATATTTCAGCGGTTTTAGTCAAAGAAAGAAAGTCTTATCTAAGCTCTGATGTCTTAATTTTTTTCAGATTTAACCAGCACACTAGATTCCTTGACCCTTACACAGAGAAAGAGTTAAGTTTCCACGTGCGTCTCAACAGGCTCTCTGGAGCACGACACAATCTCACATTACATCTCGGTGGTCTAAACCTGGCCCGAGGGTGAACAAACGCGAGGATGAGGAGGAAGAGGAAGGTGTACCCCAGACAAAAGCCACCAAACAGCTCAGGACAAAGCGCTCGCGGGCCGCCTGTCCGAGCGTGACTCACGGGCTCTGTGTGCAAATGTTCCCGTCACCCCTGTACGGGCCTTCTCAAACTTACGGGAGGCCGATGAAACCAAAGGCTGGCTTTCAAAATGGAGACGGCCAGTGAAGCTTGACCCTCGCAGTGCATTAGTTTCCCCCGCGGCCCACTTTCCCGACAGCTTCGAAGGGGGGCGGAAGGACGCGAGAAGCCTTGAGAAATATTAGACTTTAATTTAAGGCGTAAGAGGGTTTAAACATCTACTCTGATCTGGTGGCTTGATATCTGTGAGAAAAGGCCTACCTTTTACGGAAAAACAGGCCCTGTTGAACAGCGACACACTCAGCTGACGGCTCTTGCATGTAATATAAGAATCAAGTGCATTGCTATTTGACTAATATCCAAAACTAGCAGCTAGATGAAAACCCTATCAAACTCCAAAAAGACATATTCATATGAGTGTTCGTTATCTGAACTCATTTATCAGCTTCTGTTGACAATCCATTGAGTGGCAATTCAGGATTTCAACACTGTGTTTGGTTTTCCTGAGGTCAAGACTCATGTTTGATAAGTTCTGTCCAGACACTCTTTCATTTTCATTTATTCGATTCATTTCTTTGTCAGTCATTCTTAGAAGAAAAGTTCAGCCACAAATGAAAATCCTGTCATTCCAAACGCACACATCCTGTTATTGTCTATGAAACGCAAACATTTTTACGCAATTCTTTTCAATAACACTTTGAAATCACCTTAAGGCAAGACCCAGAGAAAGAAATCCAGGATAAGAATGAAAGGATAAAAAAGAAATCCAAAATCCTCTCAGGAAAAACCTATATAAAAGCAGGTTTCACATCAATGCCATTGAAGAACCATCTTTGGTTCCCCAAACTAACCTTTCAATAAACATTTTTTTTTTTTTTAGTGTGAAGAACATTTTAACAATCTAAAGAATATTTTTTCAAGATAAAGAACCTTTGATGGAATGGAAAGGTCCATGGATGTTAAAGGCTCTTCGGCGATGCCACTAAAGAACCTTTGTTTTTAAGAGTGAATATGGCAATAGAATGAAACAAGAATTTTGCACCTTTATCCAATGTTCAGATTTCTGTTCTGGAATTTTATGCAAATGAAGGCATTTTTAATTAGATAATGGTGCATTTGCATATTTAAACAACATATTTAAACATTATTTTTTTAAATAATTTAAACAAATAATTTTAAAAAACATTATTTAAACAAACAACTTTTGTTTAAACGATTGTCTATGTAAGAATGTTCATGTATTAATCGCTTTGTATTGCCAGATGTCTGAACAGCTTGTAACAACGCTTAAAAACGAGACCTTTCCTGACTTCCTAAGTCTATGAAAGCCTGTGGACTGATTTTTAATGTGAAAGACGTTTTTGCCGGGAAAATCAAAAGGATGTGTGACGGTTAAGCGCGCTCCCGAAAGCCTCTCTTCTATTCATTGACACATGAAACAAATGATAATGTTCAGGATAATTCTGTAATGTCAATGTGCCATCATGCAAAGAGATTAATTCAAAGTATAGTCGCACAGAAATATGTAGTATAGGCAAGTCTCCAATATACTTTATAATAAAACTATCATAATAGTGTAATTTGAATTAGGCCTACCTCATCTGTCGACACGATGCCGGTGAATAGTAGAGCTGGTGCAAACATATCCACATCACTATCAGATGCTTTCTTAACTGCTGCTTTCTCACCGCTGTCATTTTTATTGTTTTATTTTATTATTTTACTTCTAAGCAAATAACAAAAAATAACTTCCGTGAGTATTTCAGGCCTTGAATCACGATCAGTCTCTTGTGTGTTACATGTGCGAGTTGCTGCTGCAGTTCACTTAACGGCCACCAGTGTCGCCAAAAACAAGGTTTCTGAATTATTTAGCCCCTTTAATGCACTGTGATAAATCAACTGGGGAAGTATGGAAACATACTGAAGTGTTATTCACTTGTGGTGTCTTGCCTTACAAGTATCATAGTGCGACTTGTGCAATATATTTTAGGCCATCAATACACTGCATCAGGTTCAGTATCACTGATGCAACATGGTGTGCCAGTTCAAAAATACAGGACGGATAATGAAATAACTTTTTGAAGATCTTCCATAAAGATGTAAATGTGGGCCTGTTTCACACACAAAGCTTTCATATCACTCACCTATGAAATATAGGGCTGGTACAGACAAAAATTGAAACCAACTAGAAAGTAAATGAAATAGGCCCAATATAACACTTGGCAATGCAAAAATCATTCTGTAGTCGTTTAATATCGGTTGCAAACATTAATTCGAGAACCTGGGCAGGAAATGAGAACTAGTCTGACCCTCTGATTAAGTTTAACATCCACCTGTCCACACTATTCCTCTGTCCTGCTGTACGACATATTAGATTTGGCCCACGGTGATTAATTACAGAGCGGTTCAGGGACCCAAAACTCCAGTGCCGCAGTCATTTCAGACCGATCGGGTTTCTAAACAGATTGGCTCCTTCAGGACGATCAGAGGTGGCTCGTGACCAGTGAGACAAAAACTCCTAACAGAGCTCTGGATGAAGCTGAAATTTGAGAACAGAACAGGAATCTGTATGAGAAAACAGGTCTGTATGTGTGTGTGTGGTTTAATCTGTGTGTTTGTACTGGACCACAGTGCAACTCACCTCTTGCTTCCTACATGCTCTCCTGTGATCTGCTGCGGTCTCTGAGGGTCTTTGTGTTGAAGTTAATGCATAAAAAAACAAAAATAGGAAAATATTTAAAAATTTTATGCAAAAAAATTGTCAATCAGGAAAGTAGACTATATTTATATTTATGTCATATTTTTTTTTAAAAACTTATTAAAAATATATATTTATATAAATATGCAAATTAACATTTTTGATATACTCAATCTAGAAATATACATTTTAATTATATGTTAATATAAAATTTTATTGATATTTAAATACAGTAAAAAATAAAAACATATATATATATAATCTATTTATATATGTATACGTGTGTGTATATATATACATGGTATTGATCAAAATGAATATAATATACGATATAATTGATGAAAATTGACATAAATATAGAAAATCTATTTATTATAAGTCTATTTGTGTGTGTGTGTGTGTGTGTGTGTGTGTGTGTGTGTATATATATATGTTACACACCAATACACTAAAAAAATTTTTATCAGAATGAATTAAAAATATATTTATATAATATATATATATATCTTGCAGATTTTTTCTGAAATATCTCTTTTGAAATATTTTAAAATCAAGATTTAAAAAAAAATTGTGCTGTTAATCGCGGTTAATCGATTCTAAAATAAAAGGGTTTTTTTTTTACATACTTTAGCAAGAAATAAATATATTTTTGCCACATAGGATACAACTGTGGTGGTCCGTCCTTTTCCATATGTCTTGAGCCGCTATACCGTCTGACCCCATCGGTCAAGCTGGACCGATCCAGGACTGCGCTTCTAATCTCGTCACCCAAGGTTGGCTCCGGGAGCGCTACGGTTTCAAGCACCGAACAGAGAGCTTTTGTCTGAGCGCAGGCAGGCCTGCAGGAATGAAGGAAGCCACAGGACACGAAACTGGTGAAGAGAAATCTGCCCACATCTGCCAGCAAGACCAGCAGATGTTTAATAATACTGCTGTCAGTATGTCTTTTCATTCCACACTGCTACTTTGACAGATACTGTACCAGCAGGTGAACTTTTTATCAGCAATTGTTAACATTTACAGTGGTGCTCTTTTCATGTGAAGACCCACCATACATGTTGAATCTGCTGCATTGGCCCAACAATATGCAAGTTTAGCACTGAAAATACACACTCACCGGCCACTTTATTAGGTACACCTTGCTAGTACCAGGTTGTACCCCCTTTGCTTTCAGGGCTGCCTTAATTCTTCATGGCAGAGATTCAACAAGGTGCTGTAAACATTCCTCAGAGATTTTGGCCCATCTTGTCACGATATCATGCAGATTTGTTGTCTGCACATCCATGATGTGAATCTCCTGTTCCTCCATCCCAAAGCTGCTCTACTGGATTGAGATCTGGTGAGTCATGTGAGTCAACTTATAGTCATGTTCAAGAAACCAGTGTGAGAAGATTTGAGCTTTGTGACATGATGTGTAATCCTGCTGGAAGAAGCCATCAGAAGATGATACACTGCGGTCATAAAGGTAAGGACATGTTCAGCAACAATACTCAGACTGTGGCGTTAAAATGATGCTCAATTGGTACTAAGAGACCCAAAGTGCGTCAAGAAAAGATCAATCACACCATTACACCACCAGACCCAGCCTGAACCCCTGATACAAGGCAGGATGATCCAGGCCTTCATGTTGTTTACACCAATTTTGCAGCAGAACGTTTTTTCCAATCTTCTATTGTCTGATTTTGGTGAGTCCGTGTGAAAGTAGCCTCAGTTTGCTGATCTTATCTGACAGGAGTGTTACAGTGTGTCTTCTGCTGGTGTAGTCCATGTGCTTCAAGGCTGAACGTGTTGTGAGATGCTCTTCTGCAGACCTCAGTTGTAATGAGTGGTTATTTGAGTTACTGTTGCCTTACTGTTGTATTATACATTGTACATGTGTTTACCGTACATTATCATTCTGCTGAATAGATAATTTTGTAAATGCATAACCAACAACATAATTGCATTTATCCAATTAAGAAGTTTACAAGGCCTTTGATGTCAACAAGAAGAATTTTCTGCTTTAAATGTTGAAAACCCTATTTATTTTAACTATAGTTAGATTAGCTTAGCTGTATCTTATTATTTGCATTTAGCATTATTTCTCCCCTCTCGATTATGTGTTTCAACCTCTTCAGAAAGCACATGCAACATTACGTTATGTGGATTCAGGGTCAGAATACACACCAGAGATCGCATTTCACAATACAACAAAGAAAGCTTGTTTAGCTCGAGAGCTCATTAGCTTTGCTACGACACACGTCCATTTAGCTCACCGGGACGAGTTTATCACAGAAATGCATTTCAAGGCCTGCTGGTGTTCGTTACATTGTAAAACGGGCTTGATGTGAACTGGCTCGCTATACAGGAATGCAATCTTCCCGTGAGCTGCCAGCGATTCAGTTACTGCTATGGGACAGGAGCATTAGCTTATGCAACATATACGGATACCACAGCACTTGAATAGGCCATGCTACCCCATCAACACATCACGAGCCATTCCAGTTTACTAGCTTTCCCATTCTCTTTTTCCTGAAATATCTGGCAACCACTGGCCTCAAATTTATAGATACATGCATAAAACCAGACAAAAGTGGTTTGCTAGTCACAGCTGGCAATAAAACTGGTCAGTCAGGTTTGAAGTTTTTTTTTTTGAGAGGTTTTGGCCACTTGTCAGCTGGTCGATCTGGGAGATCAAATAACTGACCAGCTAAACCAGCAAAGCACATTTTCAGCAGGCAAAAAAGTGAGCACTTTTCCCTTACAAAAAGCACCTTGGTTTTGGATTGCATTCAATCAAACTGCATTCAAACCAAAAGGTTGTACATCCTTATAAAAAGTACCACGGTAGTACCATGTTTTTGAGCAGACTGAAACATAATTTAGAATTCAATCAAACATTTCTTATTATTATCAATGCTGAAACAATGTAAGTATTAATTCCTTGGTATATATGTAAACAATTTCCACAAAATATGTAGAAGCACAACTGTCAACATTGATAATAATCAGAAATGTTTCTTGAGCATTAAATCAGCATAATGATTTCTGAAGGATGTGACACTGAAGACTGGAGTAATGATGCAAAAAAAAATTAACTTTTAACTTTTTTAACAAAAAAAAAAAAAAAAGAAGCTTTTCATTACAGGAATAAATTACATTTAAATATATATTTTCAGATCGAAAGCAGTTATTTTGAATTATCAAAATATTTCACAATATTACTGTAATTTTTACCGTATTTTTAATTAAATAAATGGAGCCATGGTGAGAATAAGAGACCTTTCAAAAACATTTAAAAATATTCCAAACTTTTGACTGAGTGCAAACACTTAATCATAAATTGAGTGAATGGGATCATATTTGTTTAAAGTGCTAAAGCACAAAGAAGCACCTGGAAACCTCTGATCTTAAACTCAGGTCATCATGCTCAGATGAGAGAAACCCAGTAAGATCCTGTGGTTGCTGTGGTGTTGCGTAGGCTGGCTGTGCCCTCCACTGGTTGATCCGCCTTACTGATCCCACTGCCGGCCCGAGAGGATGATGGGACATGCCATACATAAAGACCTTTTTATCTTAATCTTTGGCATCATTAGTCAACAGCCAATGTCCAGTACATATTCATCAGCATTTCTGCATTGTAATGCTTGAAGACTGCAGATCTGATCTGAAAATGAATTATGAATTTAAAAACGTGGCAAGACTCACCTGTGGTTTCATTCTTCAGAGGGAGTAGTTTGAATGGCACGGGTTGGGGTTAGACATCAAGTCCTGCCCCTTAACAAGATGGGGGGCTGGAAGGGTATAAAATGTATTTTGGTGCCCAGTCAAGCATAAGGAAGTCAAAAGCACGTTTGCTGGTTGCTTTATGTCTGCTGCACAGTTTCCCACATAAACCTGTGCTAAAGATGCTGTCACGGTAAGTCAATGGCGTTTGATTTATAAGAACTGGTCTGACTCTTAAATTGACTTCATTGATTATAGTGGAACAACTGATAGCTAATTAATCAATATATAGCAGAGAGGAGCTGTGGATTTTTTATTAAGGTGCTTGTATGAGGACATCCATGCATTTGGCAGATGCTTTTATCTAAAGTGACTTTACATTCAAAGATATATTAATCAATTCTTCCATTCCCTTGGTATCTAACCCATGACCTTGGTGTTGCAAACACCACAAAAGCATGCTTTATGTAGGATTTGTATTTAATAATTTTGCATTTCAATGACATTTGCATATGACTTATATCTGGTTATAGTTTAGAGTCTGTGCTATTTTGATGTTGGGAGTCTCATTAAGTGATATACTGTCCAATTACAGCTGTGCTTTCTGAATATTATAATACTTTAGCATAAAAATATGTATCTTGTTGTAAACTCAGTGCTAAGTATTGCTTTTAAGCCGTACTTGTATTTTTTAAAAAACCAAGCACTGAATTTACTTTCCATGTTAAAACAATATTAAAAGCATACATTTCTCAAGAGAATAGTTGGCCATTTTCAGAGCTGTTATTGAGAATATGCATTGATAAATTGCATGATATCTAACTTAGTTTTGGGGGGTCACTGCTTCACGTTTGCTCATTCTGGACTCTTATCGTTTTGCTTTCACAGAAATCTTGTAATTGCTTCAGTGGCTGTTGTGTTTCTGGCGTCCACCATATCAACGGCTCCTGTTGAAGGTACGAGCTCTTCTCCCAGAGGGCTTGATTTAATGACACACTCTTGTGTTTAGCATACAGCGGCTGCACGTATTTACACGATCTCTCCGGACAGATAAGGAGCCCGAGGAAAATGACTTTGAGGCTGAAGAGGGTGAAGAAGAACTGTCTGAGGAGGAAGATGGTAGGAGATGATGGTCTTTTAGATAGTAAAATAATTTAAATGTCCCGAGGAGAGCAGATCGTACCACATGAGAAACCTCATATTGTGGGCAATTTGATACGACATGATCCTGCAAAAGGACAAAATGAGAAGTTAATACTATAACGTTCATGATAAATAGTTTCTTGAATCGTTTTTTTAAATACGTTAAGCTTCATAAACCCAGTTTTTAACACCATTAAAGTGAGTAAAGCAACAGTTTCTAGGAGAAAATAAAAGAGCCTTTAACTGACAATGAATGTGAATCCTAAACTCAGTGGACTCGTGTAATATTCTGATAACAGTCAGCAGATCTGTGAGGGATTCAGGACAGAAAGAGGAGAAGGGCAAAACAAAGGAGCGGTTGTTATAAACTGTATCGATTTTCCCTTTTCTTTACAGATGATGATGACTCCAAAGGTCAGCATATGAAGGGTGGGTGACAAGTTCACAACTTACCACCATTGTGCAAAACCTCAGTCATCTCTAATAATCACATAATGAGTCATAATTTGCTTTAAAAGTCAGTCTTGCTTAATGAAGCTGAGCTATATACATTTGGGGTTCTGCCATAATCACATCAAAAATTACACTTACAAAAAAGTACAATGGTATTATTTCTTGTATAATGTGCTTTTGGACTAGTTGTCATACCTCGTTCATTATGATTTTAAAGTACCATGTTGTATAAATATGGTAATCATACAGTATCATTAAAGTAGCATGCTGCCATATATATTCTGGACATGATAGCATGGTACAACCATGTTGTAGTTTTTTGGAAAGTATGCTATTCTTTGAACAACCTTGTGGTATTATGTTAATACCATAGTACAGTGATGGTAATATTACCAAAATATGTAATATTTACAAAAGTTTCTCCATTGGATTTCATTGGAATACCATAGTATAACCATCTGAAACAAACCAAGGTACCATAGTACTTTTTGTAAGGTAATTAAGATACACTACCGTTTAAAAGTTTGGAGTCTGTAAGATTCTCTTACGCTCACCAATGCTGCATTTATTTGATCAAAAAATTACACTAAAAACAGTAATATTATGAAATATTATTACAATTTGAAATAACTGTTTTTTATTTGAATATATTTTAAGATGTAATTTATTCCTGTTACGCAAAGCTGAATTTTCAGCATCATTACTCCAGTCTTCAGTGTCACATGATCCTTCATCCATCATCATTCTAATATGATGATTTGCTGCTCAAGAAACATTTCTGATTATCATCAATGTTGAAAACAGTTGCGAAACGTTTTCTTTGATGAATTCAAAGTTCAAAAGAACAGCATTTATTTGAAATAGAAATCTTACAGACCCCAAATATTCCAGTAGTATAAATTACAAATGTGAATATAGACTAAAAACTGACAAAGATTTTGACAAAGACGCAACAAAAAGAAACTAAAATCATATCTAAAATGCTCATAAAAGCCTATAAAAGCAACTTAAAATGTATATAACTGGTTTACACGAGATGCAAACCCCCTTAAGCGCATGTAAAAAGAGAGTATTTGTTCTTCCAGAGGGCCACCTGGCCGAAACTGATTGATTGACCTTGTGAGAAATGATCTCTGGGAGTCTTAAGAATATGTTTCTTGTTCCTCTCCCTCTTTCCCAAAGGAGCCGGATCGCAGCAGGCCACTGCAGCACCCAAAGGCTTGGGTAAGGTGAAGCTAATCCTCTTTAGAGCTGGAGGTAGAGAACACTGAACCTCTCAGCACTGGAAAATAGTTCACTGGGTGCACCCTACTCAGAAAGCAAAGCCAATCGGTACTTAATCTGGTTTAGGGATCAGGTATGTGGAGATTTTGCCACAGTGGCTGAACGGCATTGCTCGATTTATTAATAAACGTGGAAAGATGAAACATCATCAGCCGCCTCAGGTGCACGGGCCTAGCGCAGTGAGAGGGCATGTTTGTGGGACTGATGTTTCGGGGCCTTGTTTAGACTGAAAGGCTGTTTTTCTCCAAGGTATGACTCCTGGCAGCGGCGTCGCGGGCGAATCCCCAAATGGTAAGGAAAGTCTACTCGATAACGCAAAAACAAGTTCTTTAAAACCTGTTCGGAGTGCATTAGCCTCTCATGGCCTCTGGTGAAAGGTGAATTTGTTGGAAGTTAAATGGCTACTTTTCAGGCCTCGCTTTTCTGTTCCTGAAGTCCAATACATCTTTTGACAAAAACCTTTGCTCTTGTTTCCCAGGTCAGAAACTTAATGGTGGCACTCAAACTGGCCAAGTCTGTAAGTGTGAACCTGATCTATCAGGGGCAAAACTTTCACACAAGCCCTACTTTAGAAGAGCAACACAGACTGACCCTCTGTAGAAAACACCCCAGCTTTAAAAAAACACGTTTCGCTCTTTACATTACGAAAAGGCTATTTCTGAACGTTCAGTTTGTTTAAAAATAGTTTTTTTCTTGGTTATGTGAATGGGAACATTTCATTTTGCAAACATTATGGGAATGTTACTTTTGAATGTTCTCTAAACAATTAAAAATCAGAAGAAGATAAAAGTTCATTATGTATCAGTATTAATGTTAAAGGAAGAATGTTCGTTCGTAACTTTGAGAGAACCTTGCCAGAACGTTAGTCAAAGTTCTGTATACCTTGTGGTACTATTGTGAGCATATTTATCATGGTCTTTTTAGTCCTCATGACCTCGTGTTGTTGTCTGAAGACAGTGTTTTGTTTTTATCCATTGAATATGCTAAAAATGACAGTAAGGTTGACTTTGATATCTTCTCTTTCATGTCCAATAAGAAAGTAAAAGTGTTTTTTGTCATTCCAGCATCAAGCAGCACATCAGCAGCTTCAGATGGAGCAAACGGTAACCAGCATCATTCAGAATAATAATGTTTTGTTGTTCATTTAACTGCTTGCCATTGGATTACTGAAGCCTTTTTCAAACGGACGACAGTGTTTTATTACTGTAGAAAGAATGGCCTCTCAGTAATGCGTCTGTGTGGGTTACAGGAAGTAACGGTAGAGATGGTTACTCTCGCCCGCCAGGATCAAGTTCTCATGGTACGGTATTCGCCTGCGGTTAACATGCTTTCCTTTTGTTTTTACCCTGACAAGTTTTCCTAATCACCGTATTTATTTCACTTACAGGTGCAAGTAACGATGGACAAGAGGGGTCCAAATCAGAGATAGTTCCTTCAGGTACCCGATCACTGATTTTGACCTGAAAAACAAACATATAGCAAGTAAAAATTACACATTCATATGGTATTGCATAAAAAAATAACAATACTTTAATACTAAATGCCATATTATGCACTATATTCAATACAAAATTACATTGTATATAATAAAAGTGTATATAATATAATTACAATTTAAAACAATATATAGTGAAATGTAATTTATTCCTGTGATCAAAGCTGAATTTTCAGCATCATTACTCCAGTCTTCAGTGTCACATGATCCTTCAGAAATTATTCTAATATGATGATTTGATGCTCAAGAAACATTTATGATTATCAATGTTGAAAACAGTCGTGCTGCTTCATATTTTTGTGGAAACTAATCAATGAGTAGAAAGTTCAAAAGAACACCATTTATTTGAAATCTTTTATAACATTATTAGTCTTTACTATCATTTTTGTCATCCTTTCTAAATAAAAAGTATTAATTTCTTTCAAAAAATTTAAATCGTACTGACCTCGAGCTTTTGAATAGTAGTGTATAACATGACGAGTAACCAGGAAAACTGTTCTCAGGTGTAGGAGCTGGAGGAACGGGTGCTAATGGAGGTTCAGGATCAAAAGTCCCTGGTAATTACATTCAGAAACCTTGAAATTATTGTTCAAAATAGGATATTTCAAAGAATTTAGAAACTTACTTATAAATTGAATGCGTTTCAGGCACAGACGGGGGAGTCCATTCAGTGTCCATTTCTGTTGGTAAGAGAACGATCTGTTTATACTGGCAATCAGGGTTTATATTATATTTTATAATTTGTTTATATTATGCACACCAAATCACAATATATCCAAAATAATATTGGATTATTCTCTAAAACTTTACTTGAAGCCTTTATATATAATGCATTATGTAAGTATTTTAATGTATTAATTATGCCTTGTAATGCACATTATAATGCATTGTGTGATCTCATGAATTGTAACCACAAAGTGAAATTCATTAAAACACACATGAGAATCAACCAATTTCAGATGTAACAAGGAATCTGCAGATATTATAATGCATTTTCACTTTGGTTACATTTATATAATGCATTATAATGTATTATACATAGAGTCCGCAAGAAATGTGTTAATGAATATTCTAGTGCATGAAAAAGTGGGGGTTCATCTTTTTACGCAACACATAATGTGATATCTTTGTCAATCTCACAGTGCCATCAGGTCAAGGGTCATCAGGCCACATAGCAGCAGGTCATGGGTCAACAATGTCATCCAGCCACACGTTTGACCGACCATCAGCAGGGCAGACGTCAGGTGGTGTGGGGGTCGTTTCCTCCGAGGTCCAATCACAGCCTGAAGGTATTTAAATCAAAACGATCAAATGTAAGACTTAAATGGTGACCTGCTCATGAAAGAGCACATGTTATGCTTTTTTACATTTTCAACCTTTAGTGTGTAATGTTGCTGTTTACAAAGCACAAAGTCCCTCCAGCGGGAGTTCTTCTCTATATCAGTGTCAGTGTTTCTAAACTCCCTGAAACGCCTCCATTGTAGTCTTGAGTTTTTCTTCCGGGAACGAACACGTCACAATATTCCTCATTTAAATAATTCCTGCCCATGACATATGCAAAATAAAGGTGTGGGCCTGATTGAGATCGTTAGTAGTGTGTTAAAGGGGTCATATAATGCCATTTTTGTACAAGCTAATACGATTCTTAGGGTCTAAATGAAAAGTTTGTAATATACTTTAATTGAAAATTCTCATTAGTATTGTAAGAAAACACTAATTTTACCTGGTCAAAAACAGCTCTGTTTTCAGCACGCCGTTTAAGTGCGTGTGTCTTTAAATGATAATGAGCTTTGCTCACCCCGCCCCTCTGTTCTGTGCGTACACCGTTTCTAACACAATAACGCGTTGTTCATTATAAACGTGGGATTATTAATTATATTGAGAACGTCGTACATAGAAAACATGCCATAATGTACCCCGAGTGTAAACCTTAGCTGCATTCATCGTGAAGCCTGCTAGCGATTTGCAAAGATTAATATAAAGATTAATATTTGAAGGTTAATAAAACGTTACACTCACTTCAGTTCTTCTGGAGGTGCAGCAGGAACACGAATAGTTGGTACCGATCCTTTTTTTAGGAGCAGCTTCTTAGCAAAACCAGCTTTACTGACCTCCTTTGTAAAGCAGTCTGGTGTGTGAAATGATTCGCGCAAACGTGAAAGCATTGACGTTGATCGTGGGGTATATTCCCTTCGAAAATAAAATTCAGCCACTGCGTCTTCAGCGGTTCGGATTTAGGAACATCAAAATGACTGTGTTACTTATTACACCCAAGAACAGAACACCACAATCACTTACACGCCATTCTGCTCATAGACAGTGCTCCAGCGTATCAGCAATGACTGATTGACAGCTCGCTCACGAGCGAGGGCGGGTCTGTATTGAAACGCTGCTGTCAATCAACAATCATGGGAGGGGCGTCGATTTTGTGATGTCACAAAATCGAACAGCTTGATTGTAGAGAGGGTAAAACATATAAGGAGATTTTTAAAAAAACACTGGACTGAAATTTATCATTTTATGATGGTTGTGTACAGGCACTGCCAACACACATTTCAGTACAATCAACTTGTAAAAGTGCATGTACCATTATATGACCCCTTTAAAACTCACAGTTATGGTAAGGGGCGGGGCATTTACCAAACACGCTCAAAGCGTTTGACCAATCACAACACACTGCTCTAGCCGGCCAATCAGAGCACATTGTGCTTTTCAGAAGGAGGGGCTTCATAGAGACAGGAACTAAACAGAGCCTTACAGACAGACTGGGAAGAGAGGAGCTGCAATAATGTACAATGTATAAAAAATAAGGTGTTTTTGAACATTCAAGCATGAAAACCTATTCTAGGTGACCCCAAAAACTTTGTAAAGGGCATAATATGGCCTCTTTAAAATGATTTATAAGCAAAACTTATAATAATTCTCTGTGCATTGTGTTCAGGGTCAGAGGGATTCTCTCCACAATATGAAAATGGTATGTGTACAACAGGATCTCTCTACTGTATATCATAGAGGTCATTTCTTACTTCTTAAATGCTGTACACACTTATACGAGAACAGATCTTGTCTTCTTGCATCAGGGGAAACGGCTCATGACGGATCTCAAATCGAGTCTCCAGGTGAAAAACGTCACAGTTTACACACACCGTTTACCTAAGGAAAACCTGGTAAATGATAACTGATGTCATACTGTATCCTTTTTGTCTTGTAAATTCAGAAATCCCAGAGATAGAATCTAACGGTGAGTATTATTGTGTGTTATAATAATACACAATATTGTGCACCATATTAATCAGAATGAGCGATTTAGTCACGTTAATCGGGTTCCTCTCACAGGTAATGGGCACAAACAGCTCCTGAATGGAGGAGAAACAGGATTCACAGGTGAGGAAACAATGCTCTTTATGGACTGACATTTCACACAACATGAAACAGATAATTAAAATAACAATATCTTTGCTGTTTTTGATGCAGGTTTGGATCATTTCATGCCAGGCACAACTCAGATTCAAGGAACAGGTATAAAAAACATGATTTAAAACCTGAACATGGAAGGACCATTAATTCCCAAGATACTTGCACTGTTTTCAGTTGTGATTTTAGTCCTCACATGTGCATCTTTTGTTTTGTGTACATCTCAGGTTTTGATTCATTTGGCACAAGCCCCCATCTGGAAATTACAGGTAAACATCAGTTCAACTCTTCAGGCCTACAAAAACAATTTTTTTTTGCCAGTTACCAAGTTGAATATATCAGTCAGTCAATAATGTGAGCATCAAAACAAACTGAATATAGCAGAAACTTTTCATTTCAGGCATAATAGACCAATCAAGCCATGACTTCCTTGTTGGCTTAATGGGTGAGCATTCCTTCATTCTCATTAATTAGTGGAGGGAATATTGAATGCTGTTTCTCAGTTTGGACTCAGAATGTCTCCCTCTACAGGTGGGATAGGAGAGAGCTTTGGTCCAGACACCCAAACAGACGGTCTAGGTACGCTTTTAGACCTCTTAGACACTCCTCCAGACGTTCCGCCCACATGCCTAGTAACTGACGCTGTCTCAACAGATCACATGGGACTCGCATTTCAGGTGGATTCGGCAGGTAAGCGTCCATTTTTCATAACCAGAGAGGCTTGATGTTTATGGCTTTTGGGCTGCGGACACCAGAATTGCTTTCTGCTGATCTCATTGGCCTTGTAATAAACAGGACGTCCCGCACTAGTTAAATTTACATGATTTACATTTATGCCCATGCTGTGAAACGGCTCACATACGGCGCTGAGAGCCTTCCTCCAATCCGTCCAGCCGTCACGCTGTACTAATTATGGGCTGCACTGACAGAATAAACCAGCCAGTTTCTGTGTTCTACCTAATAATTTACTGAAAGATGACTGGTGTGAATCAAAGCTGTCTTTTCTCTCTCACTCGCTCTCCGTTCCAGCCGCTGGCCTGAGTCCAGGGCACCCGTCCAGTGGCGGCCCGGTTCTAGACGCTCCTCCAGGTAATGGCTGCTGGCTGCCGCTCTGGCCTCCTTTAGGTCCTGTAAATTCAGAGTGCTTTTACCCCAGTAGCCATGGGATTATCCCAGCACACGTCTAATAAACTCTGTCAGACTCACAGTCTTGACACGGGCTCCAAAGGGGGTGTAATGACAACTTTCAGAGACGTTTTTAGTGTCAAGAGAGGTCACTGGGGTTTCATGCATCTGTATGGATTACACAGACTGATCACTGAAATCATAACTCAACTTACTGAATGAGTGTAGGAGAGTAGATAGATAGACAGACAGACAGACAGACAGACAGACAAACAGACAGACAGACAGACAGACAGCTGTGTACTCTGACTTTATAAAAAATGCTATAAAATCATTAAACCAAATAGTGTGAATAAAAGAAAAATCATATGTAAACAGCCACGTCAACATGTCTAAAGCAATAATTTACCTTGTTAACCGTCTCTTGTTGTGTATATCAGATTATGTCTCTCCTGACAGTGGGAATGGTGATTATCCCCACTCAATCAGTAAGTGAAGTATTTGTCTGTTTACTAGCATTAGATTAATAGTGTGTTAACAGACAGGGCCGTAGCTGGGGTATCTGGGGTATATCCGGGGTATCTGGGGTATATCCGGGCCCCAGTGCAGGTCAATATGTGGTTAAATAATCACTTGTGTCTTCAGGCACGTCTGATAATGGAGCCCAATCAAAATCACCGGCCGACACAACAGGTAAACTGATGTTGAACAACAATTCCTGCATGTTCTGGTGAAGAGCGACTTGAAACACTAAAACAGAAACCCCCGGTTTCACAGATGAGGTTTAAGATAGTCCCAGACTTAAATGCAAGTTTGAGCTGTTTTAAATGAAAGCAACTTGCACTGATATATCTTAAAATATGTCAGTGCTATTGTTTTGTCTCGAGATGCACACCAGTAATGTTTCTTTCTAAGGCACATTTAAAAAAAACGACTTAAATTTCCTGATTAAACTCAGGCCTAATCCTGGCTGAATCTAAGCCCTGTCTGTGGAACCGGGCCAAAGTGTGTTGAATCTAAAACCAGACTGATTTTTACAGATTCATCAGTAGTCTTTGACACAATGTCACATCTGGGTCATTCCTTCACAGACTATTCAGGTACGACACCTATTTTGCTAACACTTTACACTAAGGTCTTTATGCATTAACTAACATAACTTAAACAAACTATAAGCAATATATTACAGCATTTATTAATCTTTGTCAATGTTAGTTAACAAAAATACAATAGTTCATGTGAGTAGTGCAAGAATTAATGTTAACAGATACAACTTTGATTTTAAAAATGTATTAGCAAATGTTGAAATGAACTTAAACTAGCAATGAAAAATACTTTAATAATCTCATTAATATTAACTAAAGTAGGTAACTAATGTTAATAAAAGGAACTTTATTGTAAAGTATATTTTCAATATAGATATGAGACATGATGTTCATCTGTCATCTTGTTCTCCTCAGAAGGTGGGGCCGATAATAATGGTGCAGATTCACCCGACACGAACGGTAAGCTCGTGTCAACGTGTCAACTCACCTTTCCTTTCTGGAAAATGAATGCTACTTTTGCATGGCTTCTAGCTGGTCCAAGCTGGTTGAGATGGTTGACATTGACAACCTGGTTTGTCCAGCAGGGATATGATCATACGGCATTATTTTGACACATCGTTTATCTCTGCATTACAGGAAACGGAAACGGTCGGCACAAACCTATAGACATACAGAAAGGTACGTTCATATCTCTATAAAAGCATATAAAACATCTAAAAGAGAGAGAACTGCAGTGTGTGTCTGGATTCGTTCACAGGTGACCCTCCAGCCGTTCATCTCGACGTCAGTATGTGTCTAGCAATAAAACACACAACTAATCAATCAACACACAATCACAATATCATGTTATTGACAGAGTAATATCCTGGAATCAATGTGAATCTTTCCCGACAGGCGGAACAGGCCATCATGACGCTGCGACGGAGATGCATCACACAGCTGGTACTATATCAGCCGGCTCCATGACATCACTGAAACTCTATTGATTTGTTAGCCATAATTCAATTTTTATGCGTCTTCTCTTGGCTAGTCGGTCTATAACCAGTGGGGTTGCGTGGGTTTACCAAACGCCTGTGCTCAACACGGAAAATATTTCTCACGGCAGGTTTAAAGCCGCCTGGAAATCCCAATCAAAGATTTGTGGCTTTTGGTGCACGTCTGTAACCCTAACAATATCAATATCTATATATTAAAGTTGCCGAAATTAGTTAATATACACATTTAAAATGTAAGAATCATGGATCATTTGATGTAACTAAAGCATATTATAGCTATTTAAAAAAGGACATGCTTTTTGATATGTTGATTGCAAAACTATGCTACAACACTTTATGGTGTCTTTAATGTAGCCAATATTTAATACAACTAATTTTGTAACAAACTATTTCATCCATACACAACTGTTAATGAACAAATTAAGTAAAGACCCTACAGGCAAAACCATTGTTTTTTTATGCACTGGTAAATATTGAGATTTTGCTTATATGACATGTCCTTTTTATTTATTTATTAATATTTTATTCCTAAAATATGGTGATTTTTTTATGGCTGTTGACAATATTTTCTTATTAAGGGATAAAAAGAGAGATTCTCTGTAAAAATCTTTAACTCTGATGTCAACAAAAATGAAACAAGAATTTTAAAACTGGCTTTATCCAATGTTCATATTTCTGTTCTAGAAATGGATGGAAATTACTGCATACTTATTTAGATAAAGTCTCATTTGCATATTTTAAACAATATTTCAGAAAACAAAACAGCTGTCTTAACTGGGGAAGTGTGGTGGTAGCCTATCAGTTAAAATGTTCTCCATACTAACCTGTGGCGTCTTCCCTTAAATTAATTGTTCCAAAACCTAGTGGGTTGTTCCAAAAAGTAGGCAGTATTATTTTATGGTTTTACTAAAATTATTATCTAAGGTATTTGTAGAGAAGAAATGAATAAAACCCATCCAAAATGGTGAAACTGAAAGATATGTTTACCATAAATTATACTACCATACAAACTTTATTACAATGAATACTGAAAGTTATTTATAAAATAGTTTATCTAATCAAAACAGACAAATATTTAAGCGTTTTATACTAATTAGGCTTGTGTCATTAGCTTAGCATCATGCTAACACCAAACTCATAACATGAATTGTGAGTTCAGTGTTTCTAGTCGGCAGCGGTTGATCTAATCTAGACAGCAATGCAGCTCTCTAGGTTTTGGAGCAGAGCTAATAAGTAATAATAACTTACTTGTCTGTACAGGAGACCAGCATGCCGTCAGCTCACATCCAGATGCAGGTCAGTGGCACCACATGAATCACCTTTGCGCAAATATTAATCTAGTTAGCACCTTTAGAAATGCTATTTTTCTTATTTTCAGTTGGCGCACTTGATCTAGTTGATCACACCCTCAGCCCTTACGCTGACACGACTGGTAAGAAAACATCAATATTAATATGTTTATAGGTTAAATAATAAACTTGATCTCTTCATTTTAATGCATCTCTCTTTACTTCTTTGCTTTTTATTAATTTTAATTTTCAATTGCATTTCTTATGTATCTGTAGTGATTGTTATGGAAGCCCATTTCCACATCAGAAGAAAAAAAAAATCATGCTTTTTTAGATCATAATCAAAATTATGACATACATTTATGGAATTAAAAAATTATATTATGACATAAAAAAAATCTAAATTGACATAAATAGTAAACACATAATGTTGGACATAGACCTAAGTTATAATTTTGAGTAATTATAGAGTAAAATACTTTTTATGAAAGAAATGATGACAGTTATAATTATGATATTAAAAAGTCAAAATTATGACTAATCGAAATAATGACATACTAAATCATACTTATGAGATTAAAAAGTCAAAATGATGGCATACTAAGTTATAATTTTGACATAGCCTACTAAAACGAAATGATGAAATACTAAATTATGATTATGAGAAAGCCAATAATATGAGAAAAGGTCAAAATTATGAGATAAGAAGTCAAATTTATGACATACTAAGTAAATTATCACAGACTAAGTCAATTATGACTATCATATGAGATTAAAGATTATGACTAATAATAATGACGACTTTTTAAGTCAGAAATCCAATTTATTATGTCAGAATTTCAGCTTTTTAATTCAAAATATCGACTTTAATCTTATATGACATACTTATGTGGCAGAAATGGGCTTCCACAGATTGTTGTGTGATTCTTTTTAAAGTCTTTTTATGTAAAGCACTTGAAATTTTCATTGTGTATGAAATATGCTATATAAATAAACTTTGTTTCGCCCTCTCAAAGGACTTGACGGTGTCACCGGTGGAAGTGCGCAGACAGATATGGCAGGTATTATCTTTGAAATTTTACTAAACATATTGAATAAATCCACCATGAGTGATTGTAAAAGCAGCATTGGTGTGTAATAACGGAGCTGTCGCTGTGATCAGGTGTGGCGGGTGATCCGGTGACTGAAGGACAGGCTCAAACAGACGTGACAGGTGAGTAAACAACATGCAAATGAGTACTTTAAGTAGTAAATATTTACAACATGCTATTTCCTGTTATTCAGGGCAGGGACACCTAGCTGTGACTGACGGCATGCCGAATTACACAGGTAACCACGTTTCGTCAGCTCAACCAGACACATGTCAGTCTATCAGGGCAGGGTTTCATGTGTAGTGTGTGTTTCTGAAAAGCAGATTCTGTTCATGCAACTGGGACTGGATTCACAGGTGAGTTACCTTTAGATTAACACACACACACACACACACACACACACACACACAACAAGGGGGTAACTTCGCTGTTTTTGAAGTATTAAACTTTCAGTTTCATTTTAAGTTGAGAGAGACACTGCACAGACGCAGGTAATTCACACACACACACACACACACACACACACACACACACACACACACACACACACACACACACACACACATCTCTCTCTCCCTCTTTCTCTCTAGATTTTTAATTCAGATAGTGCTGTAATTCCTTCAAATACATTTAATCTTTCTGCACTAGCTACTTTTATCGATGCGTCTGATTCAAAGCGGGCAGATTGTTAGATCAGACGAGCCGTAACTGATCAAAATAACCGCACTTCCGGTCAAATATTGCACTTCAAACAATCAACAACAGTTTTAACTTGCCAATGCTGGTAAATGACCATGGTATAAGCGGGATAATCCACGGCTAACTGTGAATTAAACGATTTGAATGCACTACGCATCAAGTGTTTCTGTGTCTTCACGTCGTACATTAAAATCGCTTAATGCACTTACATACAGTATATACAAGGGTATGTTAAATAGTGTAAATGTAATAATAAGCTTCATTAACAATCTCTGTATGATTTCTTTGGCATATCAATGTTCTTGTCAAACTTTCAGATGCCTCAGAGACACATAGTAGCATGGTTCAGACAGACTTACCAGGTAAATTACGTTTGAAAACATCTGTCTCGTCAGGTGGACTGACTATCCAGGTAAGCTGCCCTTATAAAAAATATACCATGGTAAACATAGTTTCTGCAGAGAATGACAGAAAGACACCGAAGGCCAGTTTGAAGGGAATTCTGTGTGATTTTGCAGTACAATAACAATGGGATTTTGGTGGAAACTATGATTACCATGGTCAGTTTTTTGCAAGGGTTCGCTTACAAAGCAGAAATTGTTTTAAAACATTATTAAAAAATCAAAATGAACCAAACTTTTCTTAAACTCAACTCCAGTCACAGGGGATCCATTCACAGGGGTTTCCTCACAGACAGACGCCATGGGCACAGGTGAGTGACACACAACTACAACACAAAAAAAAAAATTCAGCTGAACCTCAAGGGACTCTTGGGAGTCCAAGGAAGTTATAACATATCTGCAAATTGCATATTATACACATTCATAACATTAATATTTTTAATCAACAAGGGTTGCATTAAAACAGTGCATTAAATTTTATAATGTTACAAAGGATTTGTATTTCAAATTAATGCTGTTCTTTTTAACTTTCTATTCATAAAAGAAACCTGAAAAAATGTTCCCACAAAATGATTAAGCAACAAATTTTTTTTCAAGAATGATAACAATAAGAACCATTATTAATAACTGAGAACCAATAATAATCAAGCGGCAAATCAGCATATTAGAATGATTTCTGAAGGATCATGTGACACTGAAGACTGGAGTAATGATGCTGAAAATTCAGCTTTGATCACAAGAATAAATTACATTTTGAAATATAGTGAAGTAGAAAATTATTTTAAAATGTAATATTTCACAATATTTCTGTTTTTACTGTATTGTTGTATATATATATGAAGAGTTCAGATGCAAAAGCCTCTAAGTGCCATCTGAAATCTTCTTCTAGAATGATCATTTTTATAAAGCTTGTATATTTAAGTTCAGTAATTTCACTTAAATGGCAATTAATAGGTAATTTCCATTGCCATTTAAGTGAAATTACTGAACTTAAATATACGAGCTTGATAAAAATGATCATTCTAAAAGAAGATTTCAGATGGCACTTAGAGGCTTTTGCATCTGAACTCTTCATATATATATATATATATATATGTATATATACTGACTATCCAGGTAAGCTGCCCTTATGGAAATATACCAAAATATACCATGGTAAACATAGTATATACCATAAACATATTTATACAATCAATTATAAATGATTAAATTATATATATATATATTTTGTATAAATTACATTTATTTTAATATTTTTTGTTTGCTTGGATCAATAACTCAACTGCAATAAAATATCTAGCCCCACAAAATTGATTCTTCATGTCAAATGGATTTTAAATCACACTACATCTCTAAAACTGCTTTACCTGCTAAACTGCATGTTAACAGGTTGAATACATCAAATCAGTTGTTTTGATCTGAGCATCTCCAAATGTCACATGGTTTGTTCTCCTCTAACAGGCCAACCTGGTGCTACGGAACAGACACAGCCAGCTGGTAAGCTTCAATGGAGTTCAGTTCAGTCACATGAATTATGATTCTGACGATGATCCGTATCTTGCTTTCACCTCCACCGCCATGCCAAAACTGTCATGGAAACTTATCATCCATAACCTTGAGAATAAATTCATGTCTGATGGAGATGCTGTGATGGTGAACAGATGCTCAACAGCTCTTCTCTTTTCTCTGTTTTGCTTGTTCTGTCCAGTATCAGCAGGTGAACAGTACCACACATCTGGTCAGGGTCCTGAAGGTGGGTCTGAAACTCTCCACACACACCGTTTCATGCTGAAATATCTACGCACTTTGCATATTCAGCAGAAGCATAATAAAACAAACGGTCCAAATCATCTCAGAAATATTATGTTTGAACCTTCATCATAAACGATACAGATGTTTGTTAATAGGGAATTATTTTAAGGTACACTACTGTTCAAAAGTTTGGGCTCAGTAAAATGTTTATTTAGCAAGGATGCATAAAAATGATCAAAAGTAACAGTAAATGTATTTTCTAAAAGAAATGCCAGTTTCCATTTTGTATATATAATATACTATTACACACTAACAGGATGCAAACCGCTCTCTGTGCAATTTTGGTGCAAATAATATACGCAAGAGTAGGTTTACAGAGGATTTGCACAGATATCCGTTGTCCTCGTGTTTCTTGAAAGATGCTCAATGAGTTTGGACACCACACCAAAAGCTTAAAGGGATAGTTCACCGAAAAATGAAAATTCTGTCATTAAATACTCCCCCTCATGTCGTTCCAAACCTGTAAGACTTTCATCTTTGAATATATTTAAATGAAATCTGAGAGTTTTCTGTCCCTCCATTGACAGCTACGCAACTACCAGTTTGACGCTTCAAAAAGTTCATAAAGAGAACGTAAAGCTAATCCATATGTGGTTAATCCACTCAAATGTGGTTTAGTCCACATTAAGAGACACGATCGCTTTATATGATGAACAGATTGAAATTAGGCTTTTATTTACATTTAAACATTGATCAGCGAACAAAAACAGGAGCTCAACTGAACCTGCTTGAGAAGTGAGAATGAACCTCATTGGTTCTTGCTGAAGCTCAAACGTGCTGCGTAACACGAGAATGAACCTCATTGGTTCTTGCAGAAGCTCAAACGTGCTGCGTAACACGAGAATGAACCTCATTGGTTCTTGCTGAAGCTCAAACGTGCTGTGTAACGAGAATGAACCTCATTGGTTCTTGCTGAAGCTCAAACGTGCTGAGTAACACGAGAATGAACCTCATTGGTTCTTGCAGAAGCTCAAACGTGCTGCGTAACACGAGAATGAACCTCATTGGTTCTTGCTGAAGCTCAAACGTGCTGTGTAACGAGAATGAACCTCATTGGTTCTTGCTGAAGCTCAAACGTGCTGAGTAACACGAGAATGAACCTCATTGGTTCTTGCTGAAGCTCAAACGTGCTGCGTAACACGAGAATGAACCTCATTGGTTCTTGCAAAAGGTCAAACGTGCTGCGTAACACGAGAATGAACCTCATTGGTTCTTGCTGAAGCTCAAACGTGCTGCGTAACACGAGAATGAACCTCATTGGTTCTTGCAGAAGCTCAAACGTGCTGCGTAACACGAGAATGAACCTCATTGGTTCTTGCTGAAGCTCAAACGTGCTGCGTAACACGAGAATGAACCTCATTGGTTCTTGCACGAGAATGAACCTCATTGGTTCTTGCTGAAGCTCAAACGTGCTGCGTAACACGAGAATGAACCTCATTGGTTCTTGCTGAAGCTCAAACGTGCTGTGTAACGAGAATGAACCTCATTGGTTCTTGCAGAAGCTCAAACGTGTTGCGTAACACGAGAATGAACCTCATTGGTTCTTGCTGAAGCTCAAACGTGCTGAGTAACACGAGAATGAACCTCATTGGTTCTTGCACGAGAATGAACCTCATTGGTTCTTGCTGAAGCTCAAACGTGCTGCGTAACACGAGAATGAACCTCATTGGTTCTTGCACGAGAATGAACCTCATTGGTTCTTGCTGAAGCTCAAACGTGCTGCGTAACACGAGAATGAACCTCATTGGTTCTTGCTGAAGCTCAAACGTGCTGTGTAACGAGAATGAACCTCATTGGTTCTTGCAGAAGCTCAAACGTGTTGCGTAACACGAGAATGAACCTCATTGGTTCTTGCTGAAGCTCAAACGTGCTGAGTAACACGAGAATGAACCTCATTGGTTCTTGCTGAAGCTCAAACGTGCTGCGTAACAGAATGAACCTCATTGATTCTCACACGTCAAGCTAACATGTGTGAGTTGATGAATGTTTATTAGTGAATAGAAGCCTAAATTAAATCTGTTGATCATATAAAGCGATCCGAGTCTCTACAGAAAATTTGGACTAAACCGCTTAATTAATATGGATTAGTTTTACAATCTCTTTATGAACTTTTTGAAGCGTCAAACTGGTAGTTGCTTAGCTGTCAATGGAGGGACAGAAAGCTCTCAGATTTCATCAAAACGATCTACATTTGTGTTCTGAAGATGAATGAAAGTCTTATGGGTTTGTAAAGACATAAGAGTGAGTAATTCATTTTTGGATGAACTGTCCCTTTAAATCAAAAGCTGCACAAATTTCAGCTAGTAAATGACTGTCCTGCTAGCTTGACCTCTGACCTGATCTCTGCACTTTCTGAAAGGTGCAGAAAATGTGGAACTGGAAGATACCTGCTGACTTCCACATGAAGCCGCGAGTGAGGTTTCTGCGCTACAGATTTCAGTGTACGGACCAGTACGCCTGGCAGAGGAACCGTGAACCCGCCCGCTAGACTTTAGCTCTCCTTTGTGTGTGTGTCCATTTGTTTTATTTTTGACTATTTAAACATTCAGAGGATACTGTAACTTAACTTTTTATTGTGCCTGTTTATAAAAGTGCCCTGTAAGTATTTTATTCATTGGTGTGCAGAAACAAAAATCAAACTTTGAACGAGAAGTCACGATTTAAAACGTATTTTCAGATTAAATGCGCAGTGTAAATTTAATGAAAGTTTTCCCCCCATAATGTCGCTACTGTATTTTCTTGCCTAGATGTTTGAGCACTATTCTTTACGAATGTCACAAATTGTATATTGCTGAATGTATGTCATTTGAAGATAATCTTTACATTAAATTGAACATCTATTTTGAACATCAAATTCAAATATTTGTCATTTTACCTGAGAAACGCACAATTTTATGAAGAACTCCACAAACATGCCAGTTTGAATGGTGGTCCAAGGTGGTCTACCAACCAAACCAATCCAAACCAGGTTATCCAAGGTGGTCTACCAACCAAACCAGGTTATCCAAGGTGGTCTACCAGGTCCAGCAGATGAAAGCTGATCTAGATCAGCTAATGAACATAAACTACCAACTAGAAACCATGAAAAACCAGTTCCAATCAATAGCTGGTTTTAGCAGGATCTAGCAAGGCAAATAAAACCCAATCTACTTCCAAATACTTTCAAAAACATTTTATTTGAAACATACCAATACACAAAGTGTTGTTCACATGCGTAATAAAATAATTTATGCCTAGTATCAATGTCTCTCTGGCTATGACAGTCATCCAGTGACTAAAATGTGACTGAAAATGATGAGCATCACCAACAATTGACATTCCTCTCCCAGTTCCTCTACTGCGCCAGCCATCCAAAAATAAACAAGTGATGAACGATAGAAGTCTATAGGTCATAGCATGAGTACAAATCACACCAAAAAATACCATTTTAAGTCTGTATTTTGGTTTCCAATTTACATAGGTGAACCTCACGAAATGGTCTGGGTAACTTTTTAACCAAAATCACAAGAAAAAAATATATATTTTAAAGTTTAGTATATATTTTGCATAAACCAAATGAAGCCTGTTTTTTTTTCTTGAGACCATTAACAGTTTAAATGGAAAAGTACACTTAAAAGTGTAATTCATATGCCAGTTTTTGTCATTTTAAACTTCATTTAAAAATATTTGCATGAAATGGAATTGTAAGTGATTTGTTACTTTATGGAATTAATGAGAAAACGAGCGTGTCATAAAAAATAACATCAGAATGCAAAAACTTTTTCCTATTTTTTTTTTTTTAGGTGGAATAAGCCCAGCCAAGATCTTCTCAAGATTCTCCTATAATATTCTCTACTTCCTTTAGCAAAGCAAACAAACAAACAAACAAACAAACAAACAAAAAGGAGATTAAAAGAAAGCAGTGTGTTGAAGCTGGTTAAGAGTTGAATTATTGCACAAATTCTTTAAATCAGATCATCAGATACAGACCCAGGTAATGTGTATTGTACACTGGGCGCATAGACATGTTATCAATGCAAAAAATGAACTGTCATTATATAATACACCTATCGTGTAATCCAGTCCTGTCGACTGTGTTTGAATGTGTTTGTTTCGTCAGAACAAACACATCAATACAGAATCCAAACTATATATTCAAACATAAGTCCTATAAACGGCATCACTGGCTGTCTAATTAGAACTTTCAACAGCAAAAGTTTAACGATCTCATTAAAATCTCTTCCGACACTAAATATGCACCTTTAACCGGTATCGTCAGAATACATACCCATCATCACTAACCAGGATCAGACACTGTATGATGAGTAACAGCTATGGCTTTGAAAGAAGTTGGTGGGATGATGGATAAATTTATGTAACCATTGATGCTTGTTGCATGTTTGTCTGATTAGATGGACCTCATTTTCTGGCTACAGAAGGTGGGTGACTAGTGAGACATTACTTAACATTTAATTTTTTTTAAGCTCAATACCCATGAGATGAAAAACGCAAATAAAATCTGGAAATTTAAAATTTGGCGTACTTAGCGGGATGAGAACCAGACATCGAATACAACAATCTGGGGTCACTGCAACATAATTAGATCAAATAATGACAAGCAGGAAACTGCATTTACAACACGTTTTTGGAAGTTTCGCAGTGGTGACGAACTGCAAGAGAGCCGCTTAGTATAGATCTCTGCGTATTGTTGCAAATCCAATCCAATCCAATCTGGACAAATAGAAGGAGGAAGTGTGTTCAATACATTATATTTAGCACTACACATTTAGTTTGAGGTTCTCTCGCTGCTGGAATAACAAGGAAACTACTGAGCCGACAAATAAAAGCTTATTTAGATATTGACTCCATGACAGAAGGAATACTGAATGTTCTCTATTGCTTTTAGAGACTTTTTTTTCCCCCAGGCTAAAAGTGAAGGGAAATACCAGAGTAATATTCAGATGGCTAGCCCTGACATGTTAAATAAAAGACCAAAAATAAAATAAAATGTAGAGAATCAAATTTAAAAAACCCACACAGACATAAATCCCTTTATAAAAGCATCTCTCTCTATGATAGTTTGGGGTCTTCAGGTACGGAGGACTGGAAGTCGAGGAGGGAGATGGTGGGGTCTTCGGATGGTTCGGAGCCGAAATACGAGTCGTCCTCCAGCTCCAGAAGGATGGGCAGGTCGGTGTCGCAGGTCTCAGTCGTGACCGGGTCGGGAAGAATCACGGGCTGAGCTGTGTACTGGACCAGTTGCTTGCCTGAAAGGACATTTATTTTTGCAATTTCAGTTGATCATGCTAGTGGCACCAAAACCCTTCACACCACAAAATATCTGTCTTTGTGTTTAAAGGAGTCGTGACATGGATTTTTTTATTATTTTAATATGTTCCCTGAGTTTCACTTATTATGTCAATAAGATTTTTTAAACACTAAATAAACTCATGCATACATACATATACACTTCCAACCCTCATGTCAGCCACTGTAATGATTAGCTAATGCCATTGCATAGGAAACAGTATCAACGCCCACTCGCTATTACACACGAGTAAGTGTTTTGAAAACATTATCTGTATAAAACTGTCATTTACAGACAAAGCATTATGATCGTTTACTAATGATTTGTGATGAGGCTGCTGTCAGAACCAATACTGCTTCATCTCGGTCAACAAAAGTTGCTTTGCGAAATCTCCATTACACTGTGTCTCGTTCACAAAACCAATTCACAGTCAAATGCTCCGAACAAACATATAACCCTCCGACACGATACAGGACGCCATTAATATAAACCAACCACTTGATTCCGATGCAGGGATCCTTCTGAAGTCTGTACAGAGACGCAAACGAGCAGTTTAAGCTAGACACGTCAACGCAAATGTTCTTTAACTCTTCCATTTGTCCTGTTATTGACTGACTCCAGTGTGTGATGTCAGAAACTGAACACGCATCTGTGTACTGTATCAGTGTAGACAGCGTCAGTGATTAGAATGGCTTCTTTCTGCTTGATGCGATGCTCACATCCAGTGTAGGCAAATGTCAACCGTTCAGCCAGTGGGCGGGGCCTATGATGCGATGATGACTATTCATCGATGTCTTGCTCTGGAGGCATCAGTCATATGCAAATGTATTTGCCCGTGTGATGTCACGTGTCATCCAATATCAAAACGAGCCATTTTTGGAGCTTGATTAAACAAATTATTTTATTACACTTTACGCTATGATGTTTTAATGGCACAAAGACCTCTTATATGTCAAAAGATCAAGACAAATTTGATATCTCATGTCATGACCCCTTCAAAATGCAATAGATCCAGAATACCTGAATTTTCAGTGTCTGCACTAGATTCGGGTTCTTTCACTGGTTCAGGTGACAGAAGATCCTGGATCTGTAAAGAGACCGCAGATACAAGATTTAAAGACTAGCAATTTGTCAGATTTCTGCAGATTAAATGTTCATAGGGGTCTCTCTCTCTCTCTCTCGCTCTCTCTCTCGCTCGCTCTCTCTCTCGCTCTCTCTCTCGCTCTCTCTCTCGCTCTCTCTCTCGCTCTCTCTCTCGCTCTCTCTCTCGCTCTCTCTCTCGCTCTCTCTCTCGCTCTCGTCCTTTGGACAAGTAAATTTATGTTTTACTTGTCCATGCACAAAAGTCACTTGTCCGGGTAAAGATATATAATTTTATCATTTATTTGTTTTTTTTTTGTGTTTTGCTAATGCAGAATTCAAACAAACCATTGAAAGCATCCAAACACTATCAATATTAATAAAATTCAGTTGAAACAGTAGAAAGGAACGTGCCCCAAGAACAGAGTTCCCCTTCAACAAGAAATAAGGATCTACCGACTCCATAATACAAAGTAATACTTTGCACACTGGTGTGCAGTGTATCACCAGAGGAAGTGGTGACTCTTGTAGGTATACTCGGAATTTGCAAGCTAGCTAGACAAGCTGAAGCTAGCTAGACTTACTGTATACTATATCTAAAATAATTTTGTAGACATAGAGATGCACCAATTGCAATCTTCTAGGCCGATTCCGGTGTTTCATTGAGTTTGACCTGCTGATACCGATTTAAGCCGATTCCAATTTTTTTTTCTAACCACTTTACAACACACACAAATATTTATTTTTGATAATTTCTTTAACCCTTTCACGCGTAAGTTTAAAATATTATAACTGACCCCCCCACCCCCAGAGTGAGTTTTTTCAAGGCGAACGTTCCCTTTAATGTTTCCATGGCGACGCGTCACGCGATACACCGCAGCCACAATAATACTGTATGACAGATGTCGCTTTTATTTCGCTTTTCCTTTATTCAAAATATTCACAAACTTGCTTACCATGTCATCAATCAGCCTATCTGATATTCCGATTCTCAAATACGTGTAAGTGAGTGTGTTTGGTTGTTTAAAAACCTTTATAAATAATCTTGATCTATAACATGAGATGGGCGCCACAATGTTGTCCTGTCAGTCGGATTTACAGCACGTGAATTCATCAGTTTCTCCCGAAATAAATGCAAGAAAGTGGCCGGTGAACTGAGAAGAATAGAGTAAACTTTATAGTTACTTCCACTATGTTTGTCTGATATGAATAACACACGTCGGCAAATTATATTTGAATAGATTGTTATTGCTGCTTCCACAGACATCAGTGTGTATTTTACAAACTCCAAATGTATTGTTTTACTCGTGCTTATGTGTATTTAAATATCTGAAACCTAAAATAAACATTATGAGGTTGAAAACACTGCTTAGTCGTGATATGACAGCGCTGAACGCGTCCGACTCTGGCTCAGCGCCAGCCAACGCGCGAAAGCACAGTTTGAATCTGGCAGTTATGCGACGTCTCAAATCGGTAAAATTAAATCTGTAAAATTATAGACGTAATGAGTGGCACATAACGTGAAGTAACATGGCATTTTATTTTGTTTGAAATTTAACTTGTCCAGTGGGACAACTAATTTTCTCTTCCACTTGTCCTACAAAAAAATCCACTTGTCCCGGACAAGCGGACAAGCCTTAATGTCGAGCCCTGTATATATATATATATATATATATATATATATATATATATATATATATATATATATATATATATATTACACGTCTGTACTTCTAGCTATCAGATATACATCTGTTGTTTGAAACCACAGCAAATATTTTCTGTTAAACAGATCAGACGGGTTTGTTCAAAGTCTTTACATTCTGTTCATTCTGTGAGCTCCTTGCAAAAAAAAAAAAGAAAAAAAGAAAGAAATCAAACGTACACAAGCCAGGCTGTCCAGATCCACATCAGCAGAAGATGATGATGATGTGAAAATCTGTGAAACACAACAAACTGATAAGAACATCAAGAATACAGTGCTGACATACAGTAACATATAACTAATAAAATGAATTGCTATTTACACACAAATCTAACTGACCCCACACTATATTCAAAACAATATTTACGTCAAAGAGAGGCGAGGTGTCGAAGTTGATGGACTGAGCATTGAGGATCTGCTGAAGGTTCTCTAATCCATAGTCAATGGTCTCTAGATGTTCACTCAGTTCTGTCCTGAAAGAAAGAGGAAACGAAGAAAATGTCTCAAATGCTGCACACAAAGCAGACAATTCCACTCGCCAAAGCCCAAACAAATCTCATTTAATGATTACTTTTAAAAAGGCAGCAGATAAAAATCAGCAAATTCATTTCAGCAATAACAGGAAGCATTTGAACACACTCCAATGAGAACAGGAGACAGGCCGGTCCCCAGAAAGATCAAAACTGTGGTGATGGTGATGATGATGTTGTCATAGAAAAAGCTGCTGACCTCATCACATTAGTTTCCAATCAGAGGTAGGAAGGGAACAGGGGTCAAAGGGTGATTGGGTAGTTTCAATGGGAGCACAAAACATGCGTCTTCGCTCAAATGCCATGACACACTTTCATGCCGTTACGCTTCTCAAATTAAGCTCAGGAGACCCCGAACACCCTATTCACGCTCTCTACGACCTCTAACACACCTGAGCCCACCAACCGACCAATCAGCATTCAGCGTTTCTCAGGTATAATGGGGCAGAAATGAGCTAATGTTTATGGCAACCAGAGCTCTGATAGTACAAGCTAAGTGCGGTTAGCATCTATCGGATCAAGCACAGCGTCAGACGTTCTGGGGACGGCTCGGCCGTCTGTAATGCTGACCCGGGAGGAGGCCTGAGGTGGAGAGCTGAGGTGGAGAAGCTGGAGAAAAGGCGAGAGATCTCAGACATCTGAGGATAACTGAAAAGACAGAAGCACAACATGGTACTGGAGACAGCAAGGGGCGCTACACACATCAACGGGCCTCTGCCACAGTCAAAAACAGGGGCCGCTTTAGCTGGAGCCAATGCAGGCGGAGATGAATTACACATCTTCTGAATTGGGTTTTTATGAGTCCAGGTGTTTCGAAGCCACCAGACACTGCCGAATGCTTATACAGGTTGGCTGAGGTTGTAAAACTGCATTATTAAAAATATTTCCTCAATGAATGTTCTTGGACAAAGCTCAAACTCTTTTGAAAAAAATTTGATCTTTTAATAAGCTCTAGTCTTAGATCTTCAAGCCAATCTGTGTGAAGGTGAACCAATATAGTTGCCAAAACCAGTAATTTTCAAATAATGACTTAAATTAGACTGATTACATTAGATTTGTACAGCAACTTAAAGCAAATCAAACTCAGTTCATGTGGAGCCGTATGGAACTTTTAGGTTTAGTCTTCAAGGGAACCCAATAGCATAAAGGCTTTTCGTTCATGCTAGATAGTGCGGTCATGTTATTGGGTTTCATTCATCTGCAAAAAAAATCAAAAATCAATAAAGTATACATTCGCCTCCACTTTAATTACTTATAAAATAAATGAGGGCCCTCAAATTATGTGTCATAAGATGAATTGTCATTTGGAAATGTGCTGGCTCACATGAATATCTGGAAAAGTATTAGTATTAGCCACTATGCCAGTCTGCCAGACTAAAGCGAGCAGCCAAATGCCACAAATAAGTCCGGCTGAACAGTTAGTTAAGAGCAAACCTTCTGCAGGACTCTTTAAAAAAGCAGCCGCTCATTAGTTTAACTTTTCTGATTTTGCCCATTAAAAAAATTAAATACATTTTTGATGTGGAAAGAGTTTATCTAGAAGTGAAAATCCTGTCATTAAATACTCACCCATGTCATTAAAAACTGCCTATTTTGTAACGCAAGGCAGAACGTATGGGACGCTCTCTTCCATACAGTGAAAGTGGATGGTGACCAAAGTTTAAGGACATAAAAACACCATAAAGTGTCAATGTAGGCCATTCAGTTAATTCAATATATTCTTTTGGAGCAATACGCTCATTTTGTGCGAGCACATAAAACCTTGCCTTCGGTTTCAAATCTCATTTGCGATTTTATTTAAATTATCAAGTTTATGATAAATGTGAGAATTTTTGTTTGCATACAGTCGGAAAAAAAAGAAGTCATTGTGCAGAAGAACAAAGAAAAGAAGAAACTGCCAACAAACTTTTGACTCTCACATGTATTATGAAAGTGCCGTAAAAAGAGGCCACCATCCACTTCGACTTTATTGAAGACAGCATCGTCTTTGTGCTCCACAGAAGCAGCATGAAGGTGAGCGAATGATGACAGAACTTTCACTTTTGAGTGATCAATCCCAGCTGAAGCCATTATAGGATCACACTAAGAAAGCAGGCTAGGGGAATAAACTGGTACTCAGCAAGGGAAGTCTATCAACTCAAACTGAGCCGAGAAGCAGTGGTTTGTCTCTTGTGAGCTGATGTAAACATGTTGAGAAAGCTCACTTGTCGAAGCAGGCCACGCTCAAACACTTCTGCTCGTTGGGAGGCGGGGTCGGGGCGCTGATGGGCTCGTTCTCCTGAAGGATGGAATTGATGAAGGTTGTGGGGGAAAGGGGCGTGTCCACAGGTACACCCAATCCCGCCCCCACTTCCACTTCAACAGGACACACCTCCTCCACCTCAGGACTGTGGGCGGGGCTAGACGGCTCCTCCTTGATATGGACCAATGGGCTTGTTCTGTGATGAAAAAGAGAGGAGACTTGTTATAATAATAGCAATGAGACTTTCAAAGCATTTGTGCATTTTCATAAATTCTCTTTCTATTCAATTAATCTATGCAACCAAACTCTGATGAGGTTAGGCAATCATAACAGATAACATACATATTTAAGAGTTCGATATAGAGGCAAAAAGGGTCATTTGAAATTGTAGTTTGCATAAAGAAAAGGTGTATTTCAGGACCATTAAGATTCTTATGGATTGTAACATTATTTTTGAACATTTTTTAGTACTTCTAAAAAAAAAAAAAAAGTTATACAATAGTTTTTGAAAACAAAATAAAATGTTTAAAATAAATTTCTTGACCAGTTTTGCGAGATTGACTCATTGAGAGAATCTCAAACTTGCCTATCTTCAATCCACTCCTCCGTGGCCACAGGGTTGGACTGCGCCAGTTCAGTGATGTCAGAGATGATTGGCCCTGTCTTCACAGGCGATTCTGAGGTGTAAACACCCGTTCCTGTGAAAGCTGTGCTGGAGGGCTGCAGACAAGAAAACACACATTACACTTAACAAATCTGGTCATCATTGGTAAACTCAGCTCCCGGTTTGAGACCAAAGCACGCAGTACTCACAGAGATGGCAGGAGACGACTCGAGCGAGTACTGCCGAGAGTATTTGGGCATAGAGTGTGTGGAGCTGCCATCGTTCAACATCAGGGGCCTGTGACCAAACAGAACGAAGGAAAGAAAGAGAGAGAAAAATACCCCCAAAAAAATAAAGAGGCAAGAGACAAGGGGTGAATATCTTATAAATTAAAACATTTCACATACTGCAATACTACAGGTAAAGAGGACCTATTATGCCCTTTTTGAAAGTCTTGATTTTGGTCTCTATCAGAATAGGTTTTCATGCTTGAATGTTTAAAAAACACATTATTTTTCCCATATTCTCCATTATTGCAGCTCCTCTCTTCCCAGTCTGTCAGTAACGCTCTGTTTAATTCCTGTCTCTATGAAGCCCCTCCTTCTGTAAAGCACAATGTGCTCTGATTGGTCAGCTGGACCAGCGCGTTGTGATTGGTCCACCACTTCGAGCGTACTTTGGAAATGTTACGCCCCTTATCATAACCTTAAGTTTCAAGTTAAGAACTAACTCAACCAGGCCTCGTCCGCTTTCCAGCACATGCCTTGGATGGGAATTATTTAAATGAGGAATTTTGTGACGTGTTCGTTCCCAGAAGTAAACTCAAGACGCCAACGGAGGCGTTTCAGGGAGTTCAGAAACATTGTCACACTGATATACATAATAATTACCTTTGAAGTGACTTTTTGCTTTGGAACATTGCAGACCTTTTTCAAGCTCAAACAGCAACATTACACACTAAAAGAGGTTGAAAATGTAAAAAAAGCATAATAGGTCCTCTTTAAATAGGAAGACAGTGACAGATATAAATGTGGATCAGTCTGAGTGTTTTAAATTGAGGTGGACTTGCATCTTTCGTTTCACTCCCAGGACTCTGTTTGACCGCGCAAGTGTGATCAGGAACTGAATGAGCTGTAGACACAAAGAAAGAAATACAGCTTGACATGTATTTAACTGACATTAAAGGGTAACGCTCGCCAAAATGCAACCTAGGGTCTTTTTGTTAATCTACCCGAGGCAAACTTTCGTTTAAAAGCATAATTAGAATGGAAACGCCACTTTTAAGTTTGACCGTATTTTCGTTTTAGGTTAAAATACCTTGTGAATGGGAGTGCATGGGGCACTTTTATGATGGCATCAAAATCGCTATTTTTAAAACACTAAGAAGGCTCGACACAACATGAAACTGTGCTGGAAGTATCACCAGGGGCTCTACACATGAACTCCAGCATTGAGAACATTGTTTGTGTACACAGAGTTTACTAAAAAGAAAGATTTTGAACAACTCACTGCAACTGTGTCCGCCGGCATTTTGACAGTCAAAAAAAGTTGATTTCCGAATGTGAATGAACTGACTCTGAATTTTAGTATTGCTTCTTATATGAGGATCCTTTTTCAAATACAAGGTCAATATTGATTTTCACTAACGACAAAACAACAAATTATCCTTGAATTTATATTGAACTAAGCTTTAGGAGCTTTCTATCTTTACTCTCCTCCCGGTTACGGAGATCGACTATTTTTGACTGACAAAATGCCGGCGGACACAGTTACAGTGAGTTGTTCAAAATCTTTCTTTTTAGTAAACTGTGTACACAAACAATGTTCTCAATGCTGGAGTTCATGTGTAGAGCCCCTGGTGACACTGAGAGCACAGTTTCATGTTGTGTCGAGCCTTCTTAGTGTTTTAAAAAATAGTGATTTTTGATGCTATCATAGTCGTGCCCCAAGCACTCCCATTCACAAGGCATTTAACCTAAAACGAAAATACGGTCAAACTTAAAAGTGGCGTTTCCATTCTAATTATGCTTTTAAACAAAAGTTTGCCTCGAGTAAATTAACAAAAATACCCTAGGTTGCATTTTGGCAAGAGTTACCCTTTAAATATTTCCATATTGAAAATAAAAGACTATAAGACACAAATAGACTACCAAACAATTTGAAAAGTGTTTGCAAAATGACCATTTCACATCTAAATTTATCATATTATGGAGGTAAAATGGGACGCTTATGTCATTTCATGTTTAATGTTTAAGGGTTGCCTGTAAGGCTGGAATGAACTGCAAAAGCAGAAGGTTCAAATACTTTGAGGAACAAAAGTATGCGCCTCTCTGAAAGCAGGAAAAAGTTCATCTGAGTTTACCTTATTGACGACTTTCTGCTGTTGAGAGTGTTTCTGTCTCAGAGTGGCAACTTCCCTCCAGAGCGCCTCGTTCTCACTGCAGGACAGAGACAGACCAGATTTAATCAAGTTTTACAGTTAACGTGAAATTTTCATTCATGTTCTGATGTTTCATTCACGACGAACGAGATCACTAATCTTTGTAAATGTCACTGACTGGTGTTTTTTTTAAGGTGATTGAGTAAAGCCTGCTTCTCTTAAACTCGGCTCCCCTGGCCCTGACACTGATAAAATGCCATTTTAAGTGCGCTCACGAGCCCAATATGGCCACAGACACACGGCCTGAACACAGACCAGCAGAGGAACAAACGCACAGGCTAATACTGTACATCACACTGGTGTAAATAGAAAAATAACACAACAAAGCCAGAGAACTCCTATGAATAAAGGGGACATTTGAAATCATGAACAAACTTTTTTTTTAAAGACACAAAAGCTAAAAATAAAAACCTATGGTCTATGTACAGGCCTTCCATCAGCACAGCTGCGTTCATCTGCTTAGGAAGTGCAAAATATGTGACCCTGGATCACAAAACCAGTCATAAGTCGCACGGGTATATTTGTGGCAATAGCCAACAATACATTGTATGGGTCAAAATTATCCATTTTTCTTTTCTGCCAAAAATCATTAGGATATTAAGTAAAGATTATGTTCCATGAAAATATTTAGTAAATTTCTTTTTGTGAGTGAATGCAGCACAATCGTGAACATAAATGAACAACTTTAAAGGAGATTTTCTCAATGTTTTGATTTTTTTGCCCCCTCAGATTCCAGATTTACAAATAGCTGTATCTCGGCCAAATTATTGTCCTATCATAACAAACCATACATCAATGGAACGCTTATTTATTCAGCTTTCAGATGATGTATACATCTCAATTTCAAAAAATGGACCTATGTGGGTCACCCAGGGTCACATATAGGAAACTTTAACTGTATATATGTTTGTTTGATGGTTTATAATTTAGCATAATATCAGATAACACAGCTATAATCATAGCAAAAAAAAAAAAAAAGTGAAAAATTTAAAATGTAAATCAATAACTAAACTATATTTAAACTACAAAAAAAAAATAATAATAATAATAATAGAAATATACACATGATAAAAGCTAAATAGAAATATTTATACATATGATTTTACACCACATGATATAATGAAACTATAAAATGCATTATAAACTAATTGAACAATGCTTAGATTTCACGAAGTAAACTATCCATTTAAGAAATATAAAAAGTAGATATATTATGTAAATGCTACAAACAGTGTTTGAGTGTAAGTTGTAAATCATTTTTTTAATTAGAAAATACTATTTCAGTCTTTCTACTTCAAAATTTCACATTTAATTCAATGTGTTGCTTGCAGTTTTTCAAATTATTTGTGAAAGCATTTGGGAGCAATTTCTGAGTGAAAATGGTTTCAAAGTAAATCCAATTTTTTCAGTGTAAAATATCAGGAAAATGAGGCACAGATGATGTGACTCATCTCTGGGACATCAGAGGGCCAGGACTCCCTGCGGACGGGTCTCTTATATGGAGATTACGAGAGGACTCAGCTGCGTCTGTAAAACAGCTCTTTAAGAGTCCCTCCTCCGATCATGTGGCCTGCCCCCCCGCTCACCCCTCAGCAGATGGGACGGGGGTTTACAGGGGCAGGTGTGGATTCCTGTAAGCAGGAGGATTTAGACCTCTCTCCATTTACTCAGAAAGAGACACAAACTGGAGGCAATTTCCTTCAAAACATCCTGCATGCCAAAACAGACTTTCAGAAAAGAATACAACAATATAAACATATATTTTTAAAGTTAAACGTGAGTAATTGTACATCTTAAAATTCTGAAATAATTGAATTTTGCAATAAACGCATTATGAATGCTATATTTCATTGTTTGATGATATTTCACACTGAACTTCAATAATAACTTGATTTATGAATAGAGCTGCACGATTAATCACTAAAAGATCGCAATCTTGATTCAAACATCCACGTGATCTTATTCCTAAATGACAGTGTCTATTAAAACATTGACAAAATCACAGCAGAACATTATCATATATAGATATGAAACAGCTTCACAAACCAGTCTCATTATTTCTGTTTTACAAATATTCAGATTGTCACACAAGTACTGTGCTAAAAGTTTAGTTTGGATATAAACACTGATGTCTACGGTATCAAAATAGAGTAAAACACCTTTTGAAACTTGACGCTTCAAATCAAGATTGTATCAGTTACATCATTACACCAGTAGGTGGCAACAAGTCATTGAATCATTTGTTCAACTTATTTGGTTTAAAAATGCTGATTCATCAAGTCTTTATAAGTGAGTCACTGAATCACTCATTCATTTTTTTTAAAAAAAAAGTAATTCCTTCAAACTGATTAAATATTTAAAATAGACTGCACCAATTCACATTTTTCCAGAGCCTCTAATAAATGTCATATTATTTTGTTTATTCAGAATCTCTTTCTGGCAACAAGTCATTGAATCATTTGTTCAACTTAGTTGTTTAAAAATGCTGATTCATCAAGTAATGAAACAAGTGAAGTCTTTATAAGTGAGTCACTGAATCACTCAATCAATTTCTTTTTAAAAAGTAATTCCTTCAAATTGATTAAATATTTTAAAATAGACTGCACAACATTTTTCCAGAACCTCTAATAAATTGTTATTTTGTTTATTCAGAATTGTGATCTCTCTTTTAATCAAACTAATAAAAAAAAAATATTAAAAAAATCATGATTCTCAATCATGCAGCTCTATTTATGAATAAACTGGCCTTTAGATTACACAAATACAATACAAAAAATATTATTTTAAATAAATATAATAAAGTAATTTAAATATTTTTAACATTAAATTCCTTTAATTTTACATGTTAACACAGCAATCAATTAGCCGTACAGTCAATTAACATTTTTTTTTTTTTAAACATACTCAATAAGGTCCTGGAACTTGAGATAGACTGATGTTAATTTATTTAATTTTTTTAAGATGAATTGTCGGATTTCAGAAATTTGTAACCAATTCAGAGGACTCATTATTGCAGGGGTGCCGCTTTCATGCTGACATCATCAGTAATATTTAGCCTGCATGTACCAGCTGACCGCACAAACACATGACTGAAACCCTAGAGACCCGTCCAGCTGTGAGAGTGAAAGGGACAAAATGCCTTTGGAAAAGCTCAGAGCAGCTGCCGAGCCACGTCACACTGGCCGTTTTCGAGCCATGACTAACAGGGTTGAAAAAGGTGAACCATTAATGAGTGGCCACAAACCCGGCGGAGATTAACCCTCATTCACGTCCTAAGCGGTACACTTTGAACAGCTATTGATGTCAACCAAGCGTAACACTGGATGAGCACTAACCGCTTGGCTGTCAACAAGCCAACTGCTACATCAGTCAAACATGCACTTCATTAAAGGGATAGTTCAGTAGATATACCTGTATGAGTTTCTTTCTTCTGCTGAACACAAAAGATGATATTTTGAAGACTATGGGTAAGCAAACAGATGATGGACCCCATTGACTTCCATAGTATGGAAAAAAAAAATACTATGGAAGCCAATGGCTACTATCAACTGTCTGGTTTATGACATTTCTGACATCATCTTTTGTGTTCAGCAGAAGAAAAATGACGACAATGTTCATTTTTGGGTGAACTATCCCTTTGAAGTCAGTTTAGATACTAAACTAAACCAGAAGAGAAAGAGGAAGTGGAAATCATACGTTTTGCCAAACCTACTCTACCTGTTAAAAGTTTGGAATAATTTGGATTTTTTTGTTTTTGAAAGAAAGTCTCTTTGGCTCATCAAGGCTTCATTTATTTGATGAAAAATACAATAAAAACAGGAATTGTTTTCTATTTGAATATTGTAAACTGTAATTTATTTCTGTGATCATCATTAATCCAGTCTTCAGTGTCACATGATCCTTCAGGAATAATTCTAATATGCTGATTCAAGAATTAATTTTTTCAGGATTCATTGATGAATAGAAAGTTAAAAAAGAACAGCATTTATTTGTAAGAGAATCTTTTGTAACATTATGAATGTCTTTACTGTCACTTTTGATCAATTGAATGTGTCCTTGCTGAATACATTAATAATTTTTAAAGGGATGGTATAATGCCCTTTTCACAAGATGCAAAAAATCTCTGATGTCCCCAGAGTGTGTGTGTGAAGTTTTAGCTCAAAATACCCCACAGATATTTTTATATAGCATGTTAAAATTGTCACTTTTTGAGGGTGAGCAAAAACACAACTTTTTGTGTGTCCCTTTAAATGCAAATGAGCTGGTGCTCCCGGCACAGGGGGCGGAGCTACTACAGCTTGTGTCCTTTTACCTCACACAGACATGCACTGAAAATTTCAAAACTTTGAACTTTTATGTTCAAACCGAAGTCAGACAAAATGGAGAGACTCAAGAAGTGACAACATGTAGAAGCAACAGGACATTTCTGAATGGTTAGTTGATGAATTTATGTAGCGTATGTGTAGTTATCTTCTAGTCATTGATTAGCATATTCTGTCTTGATAATCTATAAATCGCGTTCCCGGAGGCGGGGTTTATGTAAATTTTAGGGTTGGTGATGTCACTAACCCGGGAGGACTGTTGTGTAGTCCCTACCAGCCGTTTGTTGTAGTTCTTAAAAACGATTTCTTTAAAAGAACATATCTCCCTTTGCTTTGAACTTTGAGCGTTGTAACTTCGCAGATGTTTATGCTCAAACAGTAACATTACACACATAAAAAAAAACAAAGTAATTTTTCCAAACTTTTGACCGGTAGCGTTACGTGCTGCGTGACTTACTGTTTGAGGGTGCTGATTTTGGAGTCCATCGACTCCTGCTTGCCCTTCATGAGCTGGACATCTGTGATCATTTTAGACACGTCGTCAGAGTTGTACTTGATGTCCTCGTGTTTAATATTCGACACCTGCAGATGGACACAATGAAAACGTCAAAGATGGAGATATGCATAGCTTGTGATTGGAGGGGTGAGAGGAGTCTGTCATGACCCGTTTCTGAACCCTCACGTAGTGGAAAGCATGTGCTAACGGTTTGATTTCCGCCCCTGAGCTGGACATTTGGACAGAGCGGGAGAGGAAAGACTATAAATCGGGAGGGCTGGAAAGTGGCGGCGATTGAGCATCAGAGTGACGCCAGATTAAGTGCCCCAGAACCTCAGGCCTCTAATCCACACGTCTCCAGCTGGCTTCCTCTCAGACCTGCTGATTATCACAATCTGTCACCAAGCCAACAGGAAACAGGGACACCGAGGAAACCCGGAGCACATGGAAACCATCGCGAGCAAAAACACTTTCGCTTAATTTGGTTACCCATCACCAGACTCGGCAAATCGAGAACTGGAAAAACCCAAACCGCAGATTTCCAGACAGAACTGAAGTGTTTTTTTAAATGGTTTGGTAATTCCTGCTTTCCATTTTCTCAAAAATTTGCTAAAAAAATATCTGATTTCATGAAATGTGCTTGTTTCATTTAACACATCTAAACTTGATGTAATAACTTGTTCTATATATATTCCTTCAGTAATAGTATATATACAGTATCTACAGTAAATAGGACATATTGTTAGTACAGTGCCTATTTAAACTATAGCTTATTATTTACATATTTTTCACTATTTTAAATGGCAAGGATCCAGAAAAAAACAATGCGAGTGCAAAGGCAGCTACATAGTTTAATACACGATGTGATGATACAAAGTTATTATGTTATATTATGGGATATTATATAGCCAACTATATGAAGATGTGTGTTTTATTTCTGACTGTTACAAACGGGTTGTCAACGAATACAATTAACATTTCTGACCAGTGTTTATAAATAAGAATAAGAAGAATAGGATCAAATTTAGTTCATATGAAAAAAAAATCCATAAAATATGTTTAAAGATGTTTAACGTTAAATTTGATGTGTAAAAAAACAACATTTTAAATATTTTGAAAATAATTCTGGACCCTAGTTTGAAAAACCTTTATTAAAAACCAGAAAAGGGCAAAAATATCAGTCAAATCAAGCAAGTGTACATGAAAGAAAAAAAGAAAAAGAAAACAGCAGAAGAAAGCCTTCTCTGCCAGCAGCACATCTACATTACAAACTACACGTGACGTTGGAAAAGCCTCTGCTCAGTAAGAAAAGTTCATTTGTAATCCAACTTTATTAAGGTTTTCCCTGTGGGAGAATATAATTCTGGTAAATATTCATTTATAAGTGAAACACGAGCAGCAGGGAATCCCCCAAGAACCCAGACCAATTAATACCGCATTACTGGTCTGACAACAGAACTGTGTCCTAAATGAACTTCAGTCTGAGTGTAAGCTGCTTAGGATTTAAAAAAAAAAACTCAGAAATAACAACTAATTATAAAAACCTGGAGACCATTCGAAACTCAAGGTCACCAAGACCTCACAAACATGCTGCTCAAATATTCTCATGTCGAAGAGGTTCAGATGTTTCAGCAAGAGCAGATTTCCCCAAATAAAGAAGAGAAGTTTCTACTTACCGTTGTTACCTTCCTCTTGATATTCTCCAGCAGATTCTCCTGTCCGCGGATGAAATACGGATGCTGGAATTCAGTGTCGTCTTTCTCTGGTTTTACCAGCCCTCCCTGTTCGATGTGGACAACTTTCCGAAAACCATCTACAAGAAAGACATTCAAGTGTGTTATAAGCACAAATTCTGTCATGTTGAAAGGGACCTATTAGGCATTTCTGAACGTGTGTGTGTCTGCAGTGTGTGTACACAACAACCCTATTGTGGTAAAAACCCATCCACTCCGTTTGTTATTTTCCACATAAATCTGAAATAGTGTCTCAAAATGAGCCGTTCAGAAATATGCTCCAATGTGACATATGCTTAGGCCCCGCCCACAGAATCTGCCCTATTAGCTTAGCTCCTCCCCTCAGTGAGCTGTCCACAGTCCGCCATGTTTATCTCCTTGCCAGAGCATTTAACAGCAGCATTCAAGTAAGAAATGTATTCTTATTAAAGCTACTAAAGTTATTCAATCAAGAGAAGTGAGTGATTTTTTTTTTTATCGTTTGGTTCATATTAACAGCACAAACTTGTGTGTATTTATTTGACAGTTTAAGTGCAATAAGACTTAAAGGAGAACTTTGTTTAATACTCACGCAACACGCTGTCTGACAGGCAGCTTTCTGTGCGTGCGCTTCAGATGTGTGCGCTCAGAAAACCATTTATCAGAAGTTTAAACTGATATGGCTTTAAAATGCAAATAATATACTTTCATGATGACAAAGAACTGCAATGTCACACGACTGAGATGATAACCAATGTTTTGTTAGTTTTTGGCAGAGTATCCGGACAGAGGCACGAGATGTACAGGCTCCACCCTTTTCTGGAAAGTGGGGAGGGGAGAAGCAGCTCATTTGCATTTAAAGCTACATGCACGAAAACAGTATGTTTTCACTTCAATCAAAAAATGGGGACTTACAACATCTTATAACGATCTGTGGGTTATTGTGAGCTGAAACTTCGCAGACACATTCTGGGGACACCTGAGACTTATATTATGTCTTGTAAAAAGGGGCATAATAGGTCCTATTTAAATGTTTTCTGCTTACAAATTAATGAGACATCTAGAAAACATAAAACAGTTCAAATGTGAAAAGTGCTCTATGAATAAAATGTATTATTATTACCAATAATACAATGATTCTAAACAGCTAAAAATGACAGTACAAATTAATTGACTTGACAGAATATATTGACTTTGAACATATAACAAATCAAAACCTCTCATGTTGACTTCACGCAAAGGTTTAGAGCAGGGTTTCTCAAAATCGGTCCTGGAGGGCCACTGTCCTGCACAGTTTAGCTCCAACCCTGATCAAACACACCTAGCTGTACGTTTCTAGTGATCCTGAAGACATTGATTATCTTGCTCAGGTGTGTTTGATCAGGGTTGGAGCTAAACTGTGCAGGACAGTGGCCCTCCAGGACCGAGTTTGAGAAACCCTGGTTTAGAGTGTTAATATCAACAAAAACATTTATTCTAAACATTCAGGATGTAAAACTAATTATTATGTATGAAACATCATACATATTGTCTAAGGTGCAGAGCATAATGACATCATCTGGGTCGGTCGATTAGGTCTATTATGTTGTCAAAATGTACAAAAGATTAAACAGACCGATTCTGTTGTCGGGCTGCTCGTATACTCACACATATTGAGCTGGCGAACAAAACTGGCCATGTTGTTGTGCTTAAAGTATTTCGGCAAAACCTCTTTGGAAAACCTTCCTTGGTCGAACACATGAAAGCTGGTGCCGTTCTGAAAACACATCAGAAATGATTAAACCAGTGGCTCCCGGTTTCACAGACAAGGTTTAAAGGGATAGTTCACCCAAAAATGTAAATTCTGACTTTTACGCATCCTCATGTTGTTCCAAACCCGTAAGACTTTCGTTCATCTTCGGGACACAAATGAAGATCGTTTTGATGAAATCAGAGATTTCTGTCCCTCCATTGACAGCTACGCAACTACCACTTTGATGCTTCAAAAAGTTCATAAAGAGATCTTAAAGAGTCCCTATTATGGATTTTTGAAAATGACCTTTCATGTAGTGTGTAACAGCTCTAAGTAAATGAAAACATCCTGCAAACTTTTACATCTGAAAGTTCACCACCGTATATAAAGTTATTGTCTTTCAAAAGTAGGAGTCGACTCGGAGTCAAAAAAATTAATCATTTTTCAAATTAGTCATAAGCCGTTTCGTTCATGAAACATTAGCATATTGCGCACGCAGACACCAGGGAAAACTTGAACGCCCTCAAACCTGCCGCTGATTCCTGTGGACACTGGACCAAGGACGAGCATGTGAAGAATTAGCGGATAAAATTCATCTTTACCATGATATCACAGCAGTATATAATCCTAAACTTTTGCTGTTCCCTTTATTTCACTGACGACTGCTTCTCAAATCTCAGAGTTCAATGAAGGATTCGCAAACCACTTGTTCTTGAAAGATGGTGTTCAAAATACTTAGTTTTGAGCTTATATTGTGTAGGTCTCCTGCTAACTGGCTAACTCACGTTATCACTATATTACTGAAATACTTCTGCTAATCAGTTGTGGGCCACTATTACCTATAACTGTGTCTATTAACGCAGATTGTCTGTCATTCTCACTACTTTGAGGAAAGATTAAGCATGGAGCAAGATTTGTTTTACCAACGTTTATGTTACATCAGTCATTCACGCTAGAGCTCGGCTAATGTATCCACTGTTATTGATACAGTTTCCACGTGTTCACCGCAATAAATTAGAAAACTACTCAGTAAATAAATAATTAGGCCTATTAGTGAAATAATCGGTTTGTTGATGGACATGCATTTGTTAATGCTGATGGTGAGGAATTACAGTTACAACATCTCATAATGTACCTCAAACTGAGAAGTGCATCACTGAGAAACACTGAGTCCTGCTCGAGTCGTCCTTGCGATGGAGGATCGGGTTGAATGAATTCTTCCAATGTTTCATCATCGGACTCGCACTCAGATTGATTTGGTAAAACCGACGTCATTGTTCGTTACTGTCTTTAGTTTACGTGTAGGAAGCCTCAGGACAGCTGACGTTGTTATGGCAATGGACATTTTTGTTTAAGACACGCGCACTGTACGCAGTAAACCAATCACAACAGACTGAGCTATCTGGCCAATCAGAGCAGAGTAGTAAATGTGGTGATGTGCAAATGTATATTATGAGAAATTGACCTTTGATGCATGTAAACCTGTTGTAGGAGACTCCAAAACAACATAAGGAAACTTTAAAATAACATAATTGGGGCACTTTAAAACTAATCCATATGAATTGAGCTGTTTAGTCTGAATTTTCTGTAGAGACTCGATCACTTTATATGATCAACAGGTTTAATTTAGGCTTCAATTCACTTATAAACATTCATCAACTCACACATCAGTTGTGGTAAACAAAAGCTTGTTCGCTTGACATGGGAGAACCAATGAGGTTCATTCTCGTGTTACGCAGCACGTTTGAGCTTCAGCAAGAACCAATGAGGTTCATTCTCGTGTTACGCAGCACGTTTGAGCTTCTGTAAGAACCAATGAGGTTCATTCTCGTGTTACACAGCACGTTTGAGCTTCAGCAAGAACCAATGAGGTTCATTCTCGTGTTACGCAGCACGTTTGAGCTTCTGTAAGAGCCAATGAGGTTCATTCTCGTGTTACGCAGCACGTTTGAGATTCAGCAAGAACCAATGAGGTTCATTCTCGTGTTACGCAGCAAGTTTGAGCTTCTGTAAGAACCAATGAGGTTCATTCTCGTGTTACGCAGCACGTTTGAGCTTCTGTAAGAACCAATGAGGTTCATTCTCGTGTTACGCAGCACGTTTGAGATTCAGCAAGAACCAATGAGGTTCATTCTCGTGTTACGCAGCACGTTTGAGATTCAGCAAGAACCAATGAGGTTCATTCTCGTGTTACACAGCACGTTTGAGCTTCTGTAAGAACCAATGAGGTTCAGTCTCGTGTTACACAGCACGTTTGAGCTTCTGTAAGAACCAATGAGGTTCATTCTCGTGTTACGCAGCACGTTTGAGATTCAGCAAGAACCAATGAGGTTCATTCTCGTGTTACACAGCACGTTTGAGCTTCTGTAAGAACCAATGAGGTTCATTCTCGTGTTACGCAGCACGTTTGAGATTCAGCAAGAACCAATGAGGTTCATTCTCGTGTTACGCAGCACGTTTGAGCTTCTGTAAGAACCAATGAGGTTCAGTCTCGTGTTACACAGCACGTTTGAGCTTCTGTAAGAACCAATGAGGTTCAGTCTCGTGTTACGCAGCACGTTTGAGATTCAGCAAGAACCAATGAGGTTCATTCTCGTGTTACGCAGCAAGTTTGAGCTTCTGTAAGAACCAATGAGGTTCATTCTCGAGTTACGCAGCAAGTTTGAGCTTCTGTAAGAACCAATGAGGTTCATTCTCGTGTTACGCAGCAAGTTTGAGCTTCTGTAAGAACCAATGAGGTTCATTCTCGTGTTACGCAGCACGTTTGAGCTTCTGCAAGAACCAATGAGGTTCAGTCTCGTGTTACGCAGCACGTTTGAGCTTCTGTAAGAGCCAATGAGGTTCATTCTCGAGTTACGCAGCAAGTTTGAGATTCAGCAAGAACCAATGAGGTTCAGTCTCGTGTTACACAGCACGTTTGAGCTTCTGTAAGAGCCAATGAGGTTCATTCTCGAGTTACGCAGCACGTTTGAGATTCAGCAAGAACCAATGAGGTTCATTCTCGTGTTACGCAGCACGTTTGAGCTTCTGTAAGAGCCAATGAGGTTCATTCTCGTGTTACGCAGCACGTTTGAGCTTCTGTAAGAGCCAATGAGGTTCATTCTCGTGTTACGCAGCACGTTTGAGATTCAGCAAGAACCAATGAGGTTCATTCTAGTGTTACGCATCACGTTTGAGCTTCAGCAAGAACCAATGAGGTTCATTCTCGTGTTACGCAGCAAGTTTGAGCTTCTGTAAGAGCCAATGAGGTTCATTCTCGTGTTACGCAGCACGTTTGAGCTTCAGCAAGAACCAATGAGGTTCATTCTCGTGTTACGCAGCACGTTTGAGCTTCTGTAAGAGCCAATGAGGTTCATTCTCGTGTTACGCAGCACGTTTGAGCTTCTGTAAGAGCCAATGAGGTTCATTCTCGTGTTACGCAGCACGTTTGAGCTTCAGCAAGAACCAATGAGGTTCATTCTCGTGTTACGCAGCACGTTTGAGCTTCTGTAAGAGCCAATGAGGTTCATTCTCGTGTTACGCAGCACGTTTGAGCTTCAGCAAGAACCAATGAGGTTCATTCTCGTGTTACGCAGCAAGTTTGAGCTTCTGTAAGAGCCAATGAGGTTCATTCTCGTGTTACGCAGCACGTTTGAGCTTCAGCAAGAACCAATGAGGTTCATTCTCGTGTTACGCAGCACGTTTGAGCTTCTGTAAGAGCCAATGAGGTTCATTCTCGTGTTACGCAGCACGTTTGAGCTTCCGTAAGAGCCAATGAGGTTCATTCTCGTGTTACGCAGCACGTTTGAGCTTCTGTAAGAGCCAATGAGGTTCATTCTCGTGTTACGCAGCAAGTTTGAGCTTCTGTAAGAGCCAATGAGGTTCATTCTCGTGTTACGCAGCACGTTTGAGCTTCTGTAAGAGCCAATGAGGTTCATTCTCGTGTTACGCAGCACGTTTGAGCTTCAGCAAGAACCAATGAGGTTCAGTCTCGTGTTACGCAGCACGTTTGAGCTTCTGTAAGAGCCAATGAGGTTCATTCTCGTGTTACGCAGCACGTTTGAGCTTCTGTAAGAGCCAATGAGGTTCATTCTCGTGTTACGCAGCACGTTTGAGCTTCTGCAAGAACCAATGAGGTTCATTCTCGTGTTACGCAGCACGTTTGAGCTTCAGCAAGAACCAATGAGGTTCATTCTCGTGTTACGCAGCACGTTTGAGCTTCTGCAAGAACCAATGAGGTTCATTCTCGTGTTACGCAGCACGTTTGAGCTTCAGCAAGAACCAATGAGGTTCATTCTCGTGTTACGCAGCACGTTTGAGCTTCAGCAAGAACCAATGAGGTTCATTCTCGTGTTACGCAGCACGTTTGAGCTTCTGCAAGAACCAATGAGGTTCAGTCTCGTGTTACGCAGCACGTTTGAGCTTCTGTAAGAGCCAATGAGGTTCATTCTCGTGTTACGCAGCACGTTTGAGCTTCAGCAAGAACCAATGAGGTTCATTCTCGTGTTACGCAGCACGTTTGAGCTTCAGCAAGAACCAATGAGGTTCATTCTCGTGTTACGCAGCACGTTTGAGCTTCTGCAAGAACCAATGAGGTTCATTCTCGTGTTACGCAGCACGTTTGAGCTTCTGCAAGAACCAATGAGGTTCAGTCTCGTGTTACGCAGCACATTTGAGCTTCATCAAGAACCAATGAGGTTCAGTCTCGTGTTACGCAGCACGTTTGAGCCTCAGCAAGAACCAATGAGGTTCATTCTCGTGTTACGCAGCACGTTTGAGCTTCTGTAAGAGCCAATGAGGTTCATTCTCGTGTTACGCAGCACGTTTGAGCTTCTGCAAGAACCAATGAGGTTCAGTCTCGTGTTACGCAGCACGTTTGAGCTTCTGTAAGAGCCAATGAGGTTCATTCTCGTGTTACGCAGCACGTTTGAGCTTCAGCAAGAACCAATGAGGTTCATTCTCGTGTTACGCAGCACGTTTGAGCTTCTGCAAGAACCAATGAGGTTCATTCTCGTGTTACGCAGCACGTTTGAGCTTCTGCAAGAACCAATGAGGTTCAGTCTCGTGTTACGCAGCACATTTGAGCTTCATCAAGAACCAATGAGGTTCAGTCTCGTGTTACGCAGCACGTTTGAGCCTCAGCAAGAACCAATGAGGTTCATTCTCGTGTTACGCAGCACGTTTGAGCTTCTGCGAGAAAATTTGGACTAAACCGCTCAAATCATATGGATTAGTTTTAAGATCCCTTTATGAACTTTTTGAAACGTCAAAGTGGTAGTTGCGCGGCTGTCAATGGAGGAATAGAATCTCTCAGATTTCATCAAAAAGATCTTCATTTATGTTCCGAAGATGAACAAAAGTCTTATGGGTTAAGAATGATATGAGGGTGAGTAATTAATGGCAGAATTTTCATTTTTGGGTGAACTATCCCTTTAAGCTTACTCCCAGACTAAAACACATGTTTTAACTGAAAAGCAACTTGCACTTACATATCTTTAAAATATGTCAGTGCCATTGTTTTGTCTCAAGATTCACACCAGTAATATTATTTACGTTTATAAAAGCTACTAAACAAACTGAGGCCTAATCCTGGCTTACTGTAAGCCATGTCTGTGAAACGGGACCTAAGAGTTTAGTAAACAAACAAATCAATGACAGAGCTACAAAATGTCAAAAGATTCGGAGATTAAAACGGTGACCTAAAGATCTGTAGTCTGTCCTGACAGTCAGCCTAAAAAAAACAAAAGCACCAGGCAAATCCACTTATAATACTCCAGATTTAGACAAGGTACAAATACAATTAAATCAATGCTTTATACCTTTTAAGAGTCTAAACTGGCTCATGACGATTGAATCTAAACTAAAAGACGGATCTGTAAACTGTCTCAAGCCCATTTAGCCCAAATATTATCAGGGCCACTTGTAAACAGAAGTCAAAACAACAGTAAATTCAGGATCCAGCGCCTCCATATCAGAGGTTATTTAAAGACGTATTGGTTTAGGCCTAAATTTGTTCATTTCATAAGAATCTAACTATAATCCAGAGCTGTAAACGTTCCCTAAACCACCTAAAACCCAAAACCAGAACTCACAGGACTCCAGCAGATTAACGGGTCTGTGTCCGGATCCTCCACCAGCGTCCACAGTTTGGTCAGAAACGCAGGTACGTTGTTGCCCGAGACTATCACCCCTCCAGGGCCCACACTGTGATACTCCATCAGAGACAGTTTAGTGATGATTTCGGACGACGATTAAATCTCTGTACTGAGTCACTGATGAAGAAGAGCAGAGTTACAAACTAAAAGTGTTACTGAACGAACACAGACTGCGCTCTTTAAACACACGAATTTGATTATCTTTCCCCCTCAGAGTGTCCGGATCCCGTTTAAAGAGCGATATTTAACATAATTTAATCTGAATAGGTGTTTTTGATGGTTCAGAAGGAGTGGAAATTTCCATTAAATACACATCGCGACGAAACTGCGTAGAAAACAAGGGGCGCTGATAAGCGTCGCGCTGTAATGACGCAATTGCGACGCCTGTTTAAAATATCGCACTAATTTAGAAAATAAATAAATACTGAACGCATAAAGAAAAACAAATATACTTCTCTTTCTATTTGTTTTAATGCGCTAAAAATAATTAATTTGGCAAATTAAAGGTTTTAAATGTGCACGTGTTCAATGGTGAACTTTAACCTTTTGCCTCAGACACGGTTTTAATTAAACGCAATCAAATCGAAAGGATTCTATTTTTAAAAAACGACCAGTTGGAAGGAAATACAAAACTAATGATATTTTAAAACGTTTTATATAAAACGAATGAGAAATAAAACAAACGCGTCATGGTTTGACCTTTGACGTCACTGATTCAAACCCACATGGTCGCAGTTTCAGCATGCGTCCAACTCACAGCGGCACCATGACTAAATTAAAGAATAAAAAAAGAAATATAGAGGAGAATGAAGACGACCAGGTATGATTTGATGCTATAGTGTTGTTTTAAAGCAGTCAGACAGTAGTTGTTTATAACGCGTTATAGGATAACACGCGTGTTTATGTAGCGCGAGGTTAAATTGCAGCGTTCTGACTGAAATAGATAGAGAATAATAATACAATTTGCAATAATAATAACGTTACATTAAATAATGACTGGGCCTACATATAGACACTTCACGGAGTACGTTTAACGCTTTCTCTTGTAGTTTGTCTACCCTGTTTATTTGTCTACTCTGTTTACTGCTTATACTTTCTACCTACGGTGTAATGTTTTTATGTTATATGATATAACAGTAGTATATTATTATAAGTTTGGATGCACATGACTGAATATATACTTCTCATGTCATTGAAAACCTTTTGATCCATGTATGATTTTCATTACAAAAGTAAAATTAGGTATATTTGTATAGGGTTATGCAGTAATGAGTTTGCATTTGTGATGGTCTGCTGATGCTTTCATACTTACACTGAAACTTTTATATGTTTTTTTTCTCAGCTGCCCATCTTTGATAAGGATGGCGGGAAAGATGTTCATCTAGATGATGGTGATGAAGATCAGGCTGATCTGTCAGACAGTGAAGAGAGCGTCTTCTCCGGGCTTGAAGAATCAGGCAGTGACAGTGATGATGAAGATGAGGAGGACGATGATGAGGAAGAGGAGGACGGTGATGAAGAAAAGAGCTCTGATGTCGGGGAAGATAAAGCCGCCAGCGGTGATGGAGACGATCGGCTGTCTGCCAAAGATGTGACCAAACCTCAGGTAATATGAAGCAGCATGTTGACATAGAAAATGTGTGTTTTCTGGTGCCCTGCAATTTAAAGTTGCATCTCTGTTGCCTTTTAAGAGCTGAAATCCACCCTAAACTCAAAAAAAAAATATATATATATCATTAATGATAGTGTACAGAACTTTGATGTGTTCTGTGTGATGCTATAAAACCGTGTTTTGAATCAAGGGTTAATTGAAAGACTTCTTACTGGTCCATAAAAATCACAATACTTGTTTTGTGATTCATTTTTAGGCTTGTGCATATAATCACACACAATATCAGACTTGTATGTAGACCATAAACTTGTTGCTTATAATTATTCTTTAGCCCAAATCTGCACATTGATGCCATCAGGAGAGTTATACACAATGTTATAGGTGCATAAAAGCAAGATATTATGCGTTTTCCTTTGTCTATGATCGTCTTCATGCACAATATTGTGCCGATAGACAATAATATCGTGGATCAACGACAGTCAAGAGATATCAAGACAATATTTGTTTCGTTTTCCCATAATTTATTAAGTTATTGTTATTATTATTATCAAATTTCCCACCCAAGTTTCACGTTAAAGGGGTCATATAATGGTACATGCACTTTTACAAGTTGATAGTACTGAAGTGTGTGTTGGCAGTGCCTGTACACAACCATCCTATCATGATAAAAATCCATCCAGTGGTTTTGTTTTAATCTCCTTATATGTTTGACCCTCTCTGAAATCAAGCCGTTCGATATTGTGACGTCATAAGATCGTACGCCCCTCCCGTTATTGTGATTGACAGCCGTGTTTCAACACAAGACCTGCCCTGAGCGAGCTGTGACAGCTGTCGTCATAGTAGTCCGCCATTGTTGATATGCTGGAGCAGAATGGCGTCTAAGCGATTGTGGTGTTCAGTTCATGTAATAAGGAACACAGCAGTCATTTGGATGTTCCTAAATCCGAGCGGTTGAAGATGCAGTGGCTGAGTTTTGTTTTTGAAGCGATATGTCCAATGGATTGACGCAGGGATTCCCTCACGGGGATTCCCCACGATCGTCTGCACTTTCCTGTTTGCGTGAATCATTTCACACCAGACAGCTTTACAAACGAGAAAAAACGGATCGGTACCAACGTGTTCCTGCTGAACCTCCAGAAGATGTGAGTGTAATGTTTTATTAACCTTTATATTAGTATTTACATTAATCTTTGCGAAATTTGCAAACCTCGTTGCACACTTCACAATGAATGCATCTAAGGTTTACACTCAGGGTACATTACATCATGTTTTCTATGTACGACGATCTCAATATAATTCATAATCCCACGTTTATAATGATCAAAGCGTGGTTATTGTGTTGGAAACGGTGTCCGCACAGAACAGAGGGGCGGGGTCAGCAAAGCTCATTATCATTTAAAGACACATGCACTGAAACGGCGTGCTGAAAACAGAGCTGTTTTTGACCAGGTAAAATTAGTGTTTTCTTACAATACTAATGAGAATTTTTAATTAAAGTATATTACAAACTTTTAATTTAGACCCTAAAGAATCATATTAGCTTGTACAAAAATGGCATTATATGACCCCTTTAACATCACAGCATATATTCGGCACATCACCAACACACTCATAATATAAGGATTAGGATACTCCTCATTGTAAACGTTTTATAAACATACTACAAAACTACAGCCCACGTCAATATTGAATTGCGATGTAATAAACCTATATTCACAAAAGAGCATCATTTCTTGAACAGTTGATTGAGTTGTTCGTTGTTCTTCCACATTTCATTTTCTTTGCATATTACATTAACATAAAATATTGACGATAGGCCTAATAATAATACGTACAACAACACAATAACATTGTTAATATTCGTTATTTTATAGTAAAAATATATAGCTAATAGCAGCCTATAGTAGGTCCGCACAATCAGACAACAATGATAAACAAAGCAGCTCAATTTCAAACACCAACATAACATTTAACACTAAATATTGCACATGAACTGGGCCGTTCAGATTACTTGTTAAAGTGCGATGAATAAATACCTTATGCCAGCAGACAATGTCTGTAAAGATTTGTGTTTTGAGACTCAAGCCCTGTTTACACCTGGAACTGAGATGCGTTTTGGTCGATCGGATCACAAGTAGACGAGGGAGACACTTTCCCGTTTACTCCTGGTGTTTAATCCGTCTCTTTTGTCCACTTTCAACCACTTCTGTCCTGATTTCTTTGAGGGGAGGGTCTATAGGCGGGTAAATATATGGGTTTCTTCAGATCTTTCAATACAATGGACAAAATAAACTCGCGCAATTTACATATGAACGCAACCAGAGATGACGGAAAAACATACGGAGAGCATCAGCTTTCGTTTCTGCTCTGACAGCTGAAGACCAGCCGAATGCAGTGAGTGTGTGTTAGAAATCAGGAATGGTGGGAGAACATTGTGCTTGGTACATTTTTCATCTTCAAACCAAACTTGGGTCTCCAGCCGACAAAGTTTAAATCCCGTCTGGCTAGCGCTCTTCCCATAATGTTCAGTAGACGGAGAGTAGACTGTCTTTTGTGGCTGTTTGAACACATTCGATCACATGATCGTTTACACTACGAAAGCAATCCGGTCGAATGTGTTTTCGACGACCTCTGGAAGTGGTCGAAAGTGGACAAGCTCAAAGCGTTTTAGACCCCGTTTACACCTGTATTTAGCATCGTCCACTTGTGATCCGATCGACCAAAACACATCTTAATAGCCGGTGTGAACGGGTCCTCACTCACCGGCACCATCACCTTCTTCTGCAGTTTGCAGATTGCCTGTGTGATATCCTCGGGCTCGCCTTTTGCGTCCTTTTCACATGTAAGTTTAAAATATTCTAACTGAGCTCTCAGCAAAAGTTTTTCAATGCGACGGTTATGTTACAACATCGCATTCTCATTTCCATGCTGTCAAACTTGTCACGAGACGTGTGGTCGTAAGAGCGATGTATGACTGATGTAGGCCTTTGGTTTTATTTGATTTCAGTCCATATATATATATATATATATACTTGTTACCTGTTTTAAAGGAATAGTTCCCCACAAAATGAAAATTATTGGTTGCACTTTATTTTACAGTACTTGCACTTGTGTACTTGCAGTTTACTTGCATAAGAAAGTACTGGGTAATATAAAGTAACGACATAGGTTTAGGTGTAGGTTCAGGGTTAGTACCTAGATATTACCCAGTTATTGTAATCACTATAAAGTACACAGTATGTACATGGGGAACATGACTGTAAAATAAAGTGCTACCAGATCATTTTCATTTTTGGGAGAACTATTGCTTTAAATACTTTCATATTTATCATGTTAGTTTATCAGTGGACTTCTCGAAACGCAGACAGGGATCCAGAGTCTGTCACATTTACATGTGGATCCCAAAAACATTAAAGAGTTCAGTGCAGAAATCAGAGGAATATTATGGTGACTGTAGGCGTAAGTTGCGATCAGACATGGTGTGGCATGAAAGTCTAGGAACCTCTAGTTTTCTGTGCTTTACTGCGTTTGCAGCTCTTATACAGATGGGATTTCCATTAGAACTGTATTTGTTATTGCCAAATGTATTGCATTCAGCTGACTTTCTGTCATATGGAGTGTCACATTTCCAGACAGTGTTTTGGAATATAGTGCAGCGACTCCAAAGAATATTTGGACACTTCAGTCAGACAAATGTCTGCATGTCATTGCATTGTGTAACGCGATATCAAAGCAGCTTGCTTAAAAACACGCTAATATTTGCATTTGTTCATTTAGCAGATGCTTTTATCTAAATATTTAAAATGCAATTAATTATAAGGAGGCAAGAATATGAGAAGTGCTAAAAATACAACTTTTCAAACATTGTCTAGATTTTTTTTTTCGTCGAGGCCTTCTTTGTCCAATACAATATTCAAAGCCCTCAATGTAAACCAAGATATTTCTAGCTGTTATTTTTTGCTTCTGAAAAGCAGCTGTTGAATTCATTTACATTAAAATACTGAATGTATTTCAGGGTTACATATCATTTCCAGTTTTCTGTGATTTAAAGGGTACTTTTTTATGCACAAATAGCCATTTCTGTCTTATAAAATATATATATAAAAAATATCATATCCATTATAACATTTTCCAAGACTTTTCCAGGTCATGAAATCACCTTTAAAATTAATTCATACACTTCAAATCCACTATCCTGGTTTTCCAAGACTGAGGGAACAAATTAAAATACAAAATGATTTATTATTTTTTTAGCTATTTGGGTTATTTTAAAAAAAAATTGTCCATTTACTGGACTACAAGTTAGACAATGAAGGATAATAAAAAAATGGTTTAAACATATAGAGATTAATTTATTTAGTTAATTAGATATTTTATTTATCTATTTCAAAATAAACAGGATTCAGTCAAGTGCTCACAGAAGACATTTCTAAAAACGTAAATTATTTTATAAAATAACTTTTTTGGGGATTTGATAAAACATAGTGTTGTGAAAATTAAGAAAAATGTATTGTGCAACTCTGTAGATGTCGGACCTGAGATAAGAAAAGCGAAGTCAGCTTTGAGAAAATATCTTGCTGCTTTTGAGCTCAGATACTGACACTTGATTTGATGCTTTATTTTCTAATGCAATGACATTGAAACATTTTTAATAGTCCAAATATTTTTGGGCTGCTGTATATCTTTCAGTTCTACCTCTGATCCTCACTCTCTAGCGCCCCCTAATGCTGCATCACTGATAGTGTGAATGCCAGCTCTTCACAAACCTGTGCTTCTGCATCAGTGGACGTCTGAGAGAAGGAAGAAGATTGTCAAACTGTCATTCTGTGTGCATTGATCTGGAGTCATGGACAGAGAAACATGTCATCTTGGTAAATGGCAGGTGTCTGGCACAGAACAAAGTCAATATTTATCTGTAGCAGTGAAAATGCTGCCTCAGTCCGCTGGTGAACTCCGAACTCAACAGCTGTCAATCACGATGACATCACTCCCCTAGAGAACACGAGTTTCATGTTATGCTTTATAAATAACACGTTTTTGTGAAATCTGCGTCTCAAAACGTTAAAGCATTGCTGGTGTGCATCGTCAGTTAAAGGACATGTGTTCTAGATCATGTTTTGTTACGGTTGCAAAGCTCAGAATCTACAAAGTTAAAAAAGAAATGTCAGTTACAAATCTACCAGCAACCTTGTCTATTCTTACATTTTAGTTTGGGAGATTGATTACAGCAGTCACAAGAGAGAGCGTTTTAAATTTGCCTTCACTCCTTCAGCCATTGTATTAGAAGAACACATAGTTTTGGTTACACTTTATTTTAAGGTGTCATTGTTACAATGTAATTATACATTTAAGTATTGAGTAATAATAATTAACAACATGTACTTACTATAGGGTTAAGGGTAGGATTTGGTTGAGGTTTAATTGTATGTAATTATGCATAATTTGCTGTATGATATAACAAGGACACTGTAAAATAGTGTTACATTTACAGTTTTTTATGAATAGGTTATATTGAGTAAATGTTAAGTGGTATTCGTTGTTGTTAATATGTTACTGTTGTTGTTTTAAATTCAGTGGGTTTTTTTTCCAGTATCTCGTTTACCATAGTATTATGTGTATCCGCAATTTATCAGCCATCGGCTCTGCTATATCACATACTGACCAATGCAGAACTTGTATCAGATATCAATATCAGTGTTTTTACACTCTATATAGATATTAAATATTTTTTTAAAAAGTTATATTTATAATAAATTCTGTTCTTTTGACTTTCTATTAATCAAAGAATCCTGGAAAAAACACTTTCCTCAAAAGTATTAAAGCAGCACAACTGTGCTTAACATTAATAATAAAATAAATGTTTCTTGAGAACCAAATCAGCATATTAGAACATGTGTGTATATCAAGTATATGTAAAATTTTATTTATTATTTATTTATTGGGCTTTTCCCCTTTATTTTTATAGAATAATCAATATTTTTATAGAGCAATCAATGTTGATGGGAAAGTGAGACCTGAACCTAAGCCCACGCGAGCCAACAGCTCTTATACGTCTTGTGCCAAAACTAACTTTCTAAAATGATTTACAAACATTATTCAGTGTCCATTGGCAAGACTGTTAGTGCAGGCCCAGAAAGAGCTAATGCATCTGTAAAGGTGGCCAAGTGTTCATGCTTAACAGCCCTTGCTGATGATGCTGCTGGTCTGATGGTCCATCACTGGTGTACATTAGTCCTCTTCACATGTGAGCAGCATTTCTTCCTGCTCTCATTCGTCAGGATCAGCAGTGTGAGCTTCAGGGCCAAAGTGTTGCACATCAGCGGATGTGTCTGACATTACCGCGGGACACGATCAAATTCGCAGCTTTGAAATCTCTGTCTGGCGTTGCAGCGGAGGCCGTGGGATGTATTGTTCCTGTCTCAACTTTTTAATCCGCTCCCCCGGCTTGTGTTTTTTTCCCTCCGCTCTTTTGTTGAGGGTCTTCTGAGAGATGGATCAAGACTCTGACTGATGCACACCAGGCAGAAGTTAACGCGGCTGCCGGAGACGTTATGATTCCTGCGAGATTTGCTGCAGCCGTGTGTCTGATTCACGCTCGCATCGGGACGGGGGAGGGAAAGACCAGAGGGGCTCATCTTACCATCAAACTCGCTCTTTCTCTAACGCACGCCCACACACAGCACGCGTTGCAGACACGGCTGGTCCGCTTCCATCGCTGACACACGTGACGGGCCAGACGGGACACTTTAATTGAGTAGCCACGGTCTTAATTAAGTATCAGCGTGAATGTTGATGAGTGGCGTCGGATTGTTCCATCCGTAACTCACTCACTCTATAACTCAACCACAGTTCAGAGGAAGCAAACGAAATAATGAGCGACTCGAGGCCTTCGGAGCGGAACCCGGGACTGTCCGCCAACACACATTAAAAACACGTTATTGTGCAAACGTTGGTGTGCGGCGTTACACACACTGAATGTGTGCGCGCAGGTTTGAAACGGATGCGAGATGCGGTCCAAAAGCCTGTCAGTGTTCGTTTCTTTGTCTGATTCATGCATTCATTGGAATAATATTACAATACATTGCTTAAGCAATATATTTTAATAATTGTAATAATGCACAAATATTGGAGAATCCAGTAAAATATATATATTTATGTTGGTTAATATATTGCTTTAACACAACCGTTGTAAACTATTATATATGTATAGCATAAATATCATAATATGACTTTATTTTTTTATCAAAAATACAGTAAACCAGAAATATTGTGACATTACAATTTTAAATAATAGTTTTCTATCTGAATATATATTAAAATGAAATTTATTCCTGTGATCAATTTTCAGCATTATTACTGATCGTCTTCAATGTCACATGATCCTTCAGAAATCAGTCTAATATGATGACTTGAGAAATATTTATGATTCTCAATGTTAATAACAGTTCATATTTTTTGTTGAAACCCTGATACTTTTTTCCCCAGGATTTTTTATATAGAAATCTTTTGTACTGAATAGAACAAAACTATATAGAAATTTACTGTCACTTTTGATCAATTTAATGTGTCCTTCCTAGCTGAATAAAAGCAACTAAAAGTATATATAAGATGAAATATAATGAATAAGTATTAATTTCTTTTAATATATAATGTAATATAGTTTGTGTGAGAGTGTGTTCGGTTTTTTGTAACTTTGGAGTCTCGAGCGCTCGTCGTCATGCTTTTGGTCTGCAACATCTTCAGCCCACATGGGTTTTGCGGTTGCTCTGGCGTTAGGCCACGGGCCGCCAGACGTCCTGAAGAGCTTGTTTTTAATCTGAATCGACACCGTGAGCTCTACTCGAACATCATCTGGTCAAATCATCTGTCAAAAGCTGATTTCTCTGCCCCCACATCCTTCTTTTATTACCGGACTCTTGCAGTAAGAAACTAGTGTGTTCATTTCACGTGTGAAGGATCCCTGTGCATGTTTGGTGATGTATAGCTAAATAATGTTATATTTTTATCATTTTCAGCTTTATCTCTTCCTGTGATTGTTTTGAAAGGGCCTGAAAAGAAGACCTTTTTTTAATTGTGTGTTTTACTTATTTATTTTACTTATTTCAACTATTGCTAATTAGATTCAGAATTTTGAAAAGTAAAATCTTGTTAAAGCATGTTTTCCAGAGTATTTTACTAAATTAATAACTAAATGTGCACATGCAAGACTATTTGATAGTTTAATTTATATGCACAAATGTTATATTACCCAGTAAAAATATATATGTACGTAAACACTAACGTTGTAAGAAAGAAGTCTCTTCTGCTCACCAAGGTTGCATTTATTTGATCAAAAATACAGTAAAATTGTGAAATAGGATTACAATTTAAAACAACTGTTTTCTATGTGAATATATTGTAAAATGTCGTTTAATTCCTGTGATGAAAAGCTGAATTTTCAGCATCATTAAACCAGTCTTCAGTGTCACATGATCCTTCAGAAATCATTCTAATATGATGATTTGATGCTCAAGAAACATTTCTGATTATTAATCAATGATGAAAACAGTTGAGCTGCTGCTTCATATTTTTGTGGAAACCGTGATACATTTTTATTCAGGATTCTTTGATGAATAGAAAGTTCAGAAGAACAGCATTTATTTGAAATGGAAATCATTATATATGTCTTTACTGCAAAATTTCATCAATTTAATGTAGAGATATGATATATCAGCCACCATACCCATAAATAATGAATTATGTCCTTCAGCCGAGACACTTCACATGTGCATTGTTCGCCATGATGGTTTTGAATTTGCTTGAAATATGATTGAAATCACTTCAAAAAGGAAAATACGGTTCAGTGCAACATGTGCAGCCCAAAATCTGTAGGCTACATACAACTATAATGAGAACATAAAGATGAGACTTTTTTTTTGTAATCAGGTTCTCAAAAATTCTACACAATTAGATTTAGATTTATCAGCCAAATGGCCAATATATCGGTTATTGGCTTTCAAATATAAAGAATTATTGGTTATCGGTATCGGACAAAAAATGTATATCGGTGCATGTGTAATTTAATGCATCTTTGATAAATAAAAGTTCTATCTATATATATATATATTACTGACCCCAAACTTTTGAATTGCATATGAAAAAAGAATACATAAACTTTTGAGTGTATGTTTTGAGAGTGTTTTTCATTACATGAACACAGGGAAGAATAAGATTGAATCATTTTCATTTATATACATCTATATAACAAAGCATGGTCATAAACGGCTAATTTTTACGTGCATATACAGTATTCTTACTAAAACACTCAAATATATTGCAAAATTACTTCCATGATCACTTTCAGGGGGCGCAAGTGAATCGATAAATTAGTTTGTGGTTTGAATTGATTCGTGAACAAACTAAAGTTGTTAAAATCAGAGAAAACATCTGTTTTAATGCTTTTATACTCAATGCAAGGAAGAATCAACTGGCACAATGAAACAGAAGTCCTCATGATATTCACAATTTTGAATTGGCAGCAAATTCACTGAGAATTTTCGATATGGCTGCTTATCCTAACAGGTCACGTCCTGATTTGGCCTGTGGTTTAATGACTCAGAACAACCGGTGTCATTCCCCCATCTCTTCCTCTCCTAAACTCTGTTTCAGCTTGTTTTTAGATCTTCAGGGCTAGCGGAAAAATGGGCCGTCCCCCGGGCTGCACGAGGCATTCAGGAACGCAGGGCTCGAGCGTCTTGATGTGGATTTAACTGGGCTTCAGGGAGGAAGTGTTTCACTTAGCTCTGCAGTCCAAGAGATAGCGGGACGTTAAGGAGCCGTAAATCAGCACAGGTTGCTCACCTGCCCCATCTCGGGCTCGAGGGAGACGCGGCGGCTCAAAGCTGCTCTTCCCCTCGACCCTGTTAGGAGATGTGCAGTCCGTTTGGCCTTCTCGTGACTGATGGGCTGTGGTAAATAACATGCGGTACTGGGAGCTTTCATCCCGATGTCCCGGCGTCTCGGCCAGGATGTGAGGTTCTGGTGACTGCTTTTCAACGGCACACGTGTAAATCACCCACAGGAAGTTTGTGCGCGAACTGAAATAAACCACATATCTGAAGCATGTAGACTGTCATGCTGCCGTAAAAAACAGGGTCTGTTTGGGAAATGCTGTACTGAAGTGTGTTTTTCTACAACAGCATGAAATGAGTGTTTTAAAAACGTTTTTTTTTTTGCACAATGTTTGCATTTGTTTTTAATGATTAAGCACAATGCACTGCACATACTAGTTGCATACCATTGCTTTGCCAATAACTAGTGCTTGTTACAGTATGTTACATTAGTTAGTTACATTAGTTAGTTAAACGAGTACAGCGTAATTATGCACATAATAAAAACATGCACTTTCTATATAATTTAGGTTAGGGTTTGGTTTAGGGTTAGTTGCTAGGGTTTGGTTTAGGGTTAGCTCAAACAGCAGAGTGTTGGCGCTTGCAACGCCAAGGTCATGGGTTCAATTCCCAGGGAAAGCAAGAACTGATAACAATGTAAATGTGTACCTTGCAATTTAAGTCGCTTTTGATAAAAGTGTCTGCTAAATGCATAAATGTTAATGTAAATACCATAGAAAGTACATGTAAGATGTGTTACAGGAACACTATAAAATAATGTTTCTTTGCACTGCTACTAGTTACAGACCTAATACTTTTTTTCTGTTTGTTTTTTGTTTTTAATGATTACATTTTTGCTTGTTTTTAATGCAAATTTTTCTGGATCAGTAATTTTTACATGTAAATTAGTGTAATACCATTTTTTAAATGTAAAATCTGCCTAAAGTAAAGAGAGTACAACAAATACTACCATTTAGTGTATAAATAAATTAATACCAGTACGATACAGTTAACAGTTATTGATTAAAGTAATGATTTTCATCTTGATCATTAGATTTTGTCAGATTAAAATTGTCAGTAAAATAGTTTTCACATTTTTCACATTACAAATGTGAATTTAGTTAGTATGGGGAAGAAAAAAACGTGAGTGGGGTGGACAAAATATGGGATTTTCTTTTATATACTTAGTGTTTAAAGTCAATTTGATAGGAAACATGTATAAATTAAGTATTTTATTTATAGTCCTGTTTATAGAAAACAATTGTTCGTATTTGAGTACATAAGCTAAGGTTTCGGTAACAACGTGGTTTAATTTTTTCTACAGAGTTCTGGCCAAAATTCAAAGGAAAAGAAGAAGAAGAAGAAGAAAGCCGCTGGGAAGGAGAGTGGAGAAGAGCGTGTTGTGTCTGACAGAGACAGCGGCCTCAAGGTTTCCTCACAGGTGGACGAGTACGAGCACGACACGTCCGATGAGGAGGTAAGAATCTGTCCGTCATCTGCAGCCCAGGACAAGAACAATCATCCAAAAAAAAAACTCTTTCTGATTTGGTTTGATTATAGTTGTTTTTCAATAGCTTTTTGTGATCTAAAGAAAACACTGCCCTATAAAAATGTACCGTGGTAAATGCATTTTATACTAAAATAACAAAGTTAAAACTTTGGTACTGTGATATTGGCCATTACAGCCATTAAAATTTAAAATGAAACCAATATTCTGAATGTTTTTACACTGTTTGCAAGAGATCTTATATCCATTTGTTGAAAAGTGGGTGTATTGAAACTTTTTTTGTTATTCTTCTTGGCATGGAAATAAACAGTTTTCGATTATTTTAAAAAAATATTTTAATATATTTTAAAGTAGGGATGCACAATATATCGGCCACCATATCGGTATCGGCCGATATATGTTTATTTTTAAATGTTTTCGTTATTTTCACAATAAGAACATTTGACTGATATATTAAAGCCGATAAATAAGGTATTATATCCTTCAGCCGAGACACTTGTTTTTGAATTGCTTGAAATATGATTGTAATCACATTTTTTAAAAGGAAAATACATTTAAAGGCAACATGTGCAATATGTGCAGCGCAAGTCTGTCATATAGACTACATAATATTATAATGAGAACGTCATTATAATTGAGTGTTTGGGACATGGCTTTGAGACTTTTATTTTTGGAATCAGGTTCTCAAATTATATACAAATTTGGATTTAGATTTATCGGCCAATATATCGGTTATCAAATGTAAAGAATTATTGGTATCGGGCAAAATTTTCATAACTGTACATTCCTATTTTAAAGGAGAAATTTTTAAGATTCTGCACTATTGAAGCACAAGATGCTTTTCGCATCCTCTCACATCGTACATGATCAATCGGGTTTTTAGATGTTTCAATGCAACTTTTCACTCAAATTGTTTTGCGACTTATAACATCAATTGCAATCAACAAAGATGTTGTATTCAAATAGAAAAGAATGCAAAACTGAAGCATTTTCACTAGTGCTCTCAGACTGTTGGACCACAATCCCTTTCAGGTGACGGAAAATCCATGGAAGAGTGTTTGCGCTCAACTCTTATTTCCATTAATAAATTGCATTTTCCAGTTCAGCGAGTCTGGATATCACCATTGTGTCCAGGTGTTGTTGGTGCACCTGCATCTGTTGCGATGTGTCCTTTGCATGCTGTCCTCCTATCATTTGTTTCCAGATGGCCATTTGACTTTCAACTCTTTTGACTTTTATTTGGATGCATAACAAATGTATAATTTGACTACTTAAGGGGATTTTGGAGTCTTTGTGAGCACACTGTGTGAAATACCATCATCTTCGCAGGAACCGAAATGGCGGGAAAATGTCCAGTTTTGCCTTTCTTGTGTTATCACATTAGATTTAGTTTTATTCAGATATTATTGTCTGGTTAATGCCAGCTGATGGCAAAGTTATAGTGTAAACTTTAATCTAAAGTTAAAGCAGCAATAATGGAAATCTATTGCTTGATGACATGATACTGAATGACAAGTAGGATATCTTTATGATTTCAGGAAGAAAAATCTCATTCTCAATTTAAATCTAGCGGCGGCTCTTTGTGCAACGTTTGCACAGGAATGATTACTTCATTGTTCCGTGGAGGGGAATATGGTTAGTTGTGTAATATTTCATGTAAAGGAAAAAGATTTTTGTCCTGTTCCTTGGGCTGGAAGTGTCTGAACCGCAGTATTTGATACGTTCCCTTACGCCTGTAAGACGTTACCGCATTTCTGTAATGTCTCTGTTGGCTTTTTCTAAGGGAGACTGTGAAGCATCTCTGCAGTAAGGAGCTCTGTAACGTCTCATATTTACATCTAGGACCATTAAAGAATTCCTTTTCAGCTCTTTAATTTACATGCATCATTGAAAACCGTTGAACCTTGGCACGATGCGGTCTGGATAATTTGCCAGGCCATACAACCTAAACACAGCAGCCATCCAAAACTGTTCTTGGCAATCTGCTTCCGACCAGGAATGTTTTGCAGAAGTGTTATTGTTCTTGGGTAGATACCCGATTTGACTTTTTAATGCCCCCCTTCGTAGTCGTTCAGAACGCATCAGAAACGATGAGTGCTGTCATTATCTAGTTTGTAAAAGTACTTAAATTTTTTACATTTCCGCTGTCTTTGGAGGCTTTCTCTACTTCTTTTAATGACAACCTTAAATCAAAGTTGAGCTTATTTACTTTCTTCGTACATGTCTTTTTGTCTTATCGTGGAGCATTTATCAGTTATTGTAAAGAACTAAAAAGCTTTATGCTTTCATATGTTTTCATATTTTGACAAAAGTGTCTTTTGAATGAAGTTAATGTTTTGTCATGCAATATTTATTTTAGTCCATTTCTACCCTTTGGTTGGTTTATAGTTTTAGTCAACAAAAATAACTTATTTTGCAATAATCTGTAAATTTACAAAAGCGGTCAAACCGTAACATACCAAATTATTACCAGATATTTAAAAGTTCTTAAAATTCAAAGGCATTAATAAATATTAAATTCTCATAATTTCTTCAACAGTATGTTTTTTAATGACAATTAAAATTGTATTTTTTGCATGTTCATCAAATTTTCATCAGTAAATTTATCACTAGCTATGTTTCCACTTTATTTTATTTTGGGATATCGCAAAAAAAAACAAAAAAACAAGCTGGATAGAAATGCCAAGATGCACAAAAAACGTTTCCTCAATTGAGGATTATAATAAAATCCAATGTAACAAGGATTTTTGGTCCAAATAATTTTGAGGAACAAGGTCCAAAGATAAGCCTATGTTCATATACCTTGATGGAAGCACTAACCGCATAAATTGCATTCTCAAACATCAGGATGTGGGAAAAAAGAGCCACAGTGGCTCCTCTAGTTGCACCAAACTTGATATTTTGCGCCTGTTTCACAGGATATTACGATTTTGTTCTCTTGAGCACATGGGATGGAAACTGTGCTTTATTCTCAAACGTTTTATGCGATATTCCAATTTTCTGCTTAAGTTAAATTCACAAATTTGCATGGAAGCAGAGCTCCTGTCGTGCTGAATGTCATCTTAAAGCTGCTTTGAAATTATAATCAGTGTGAAAATTGCTATACAAAAAAACCTTGTCACATCATGATGTGCCAATCATTTTTAATTTTGATGCGTCGTACCAGATGCCATTGGACTATTAGCACACTAAAACACTGTCCGTATGGAGAAATCCTCTCTGTAAAGTTAACTTTTAAATGTAGTTCTAGAACTTCATCGTCTTTAAATCACTGCAGCCAAAAACATCAAAACTAAATCGAGATGAGCATACTAGTCAACATCCATGATCAATAGAAATAGTCAACTAGTTGTCCAAAAACTATGTTCTATAATCCCGGACCTTTCTCTTATCCCACTAGATAAAGTAGACATTATTTCCCACTGCACTGCTCTGCATCAGATATGATTTCAGTGCTAGCACAGTTTCTTGTTATCTTAAACACGGTGGCTTCTCTATTATAATTTGTACTCATTTTCTCATTTTGTGCTCAGTTCGGTAGTCTCACATGGAGATGAGAAGGTGTGAATCTCATTAGCTTGTCAGTCTTGTCTTTTACCCCTCAGGCATCCCTCTTTGAAGGAGTTTGTGGGCCTGATCTCAGCGGTGTTGTCATGCATCTCTGCGTGCGCCTCACATATCGGCGGTGGTCCCGCGGCCATTTGGCGTACGCTAAATTAGCCCCCCCTTGTCTGGGGACGGCAGATTGGGTTGCCTCTCCGTCCCTTCGCTGCTCTCAACACAAGTTGTCTACAAATAAAACTCCAGACTTCTAAATCCCCTGTTTTTCATCCTCATGTCCCCCCTTTGTAATAAAGGGCTATTTCCTGTTAGCCGAGTGGAGAGGGAATACACGAGAGTGCAGCGTCTGTCCGAGACCGATCCGGCAGGAAGGGGCTTTTCCCCCGCAATGGCTTTTCCATGTGCTCTTTGAGATGAATGAAGACACATTGTGGAATTAAGGGGAAAAGGGGCTCTGGCTCCCGGCCGCAGCTTCAGCTTCCTGCCGGCCAACAGCTACCGCTCTCAAAGACTGAGACCTGCACAGTAGCCTAGAAAGATGTGTGTGTTTTAAGTTTGCAACTGGCGGTAAAGTGAGTAATTTGATGCGAGATTTGTGATTTAAATCCAGATTGACGTGTATAGTGACGTCATTCAACCTGATGTTCTTTTAATTTTTCTGATCATGGATGAACCGGATTGGTTCGTTAGTTTGGAATCGACACATGACTGTTTTGGGTTCAGCATTAGGTTTGAAACTTTAAAATGAACACTCAAACAGTTTAATAAAATCTGTTTTAATTTGTTGAGCCTGTGAGTCTGACTAATAGGTTGACTAATGTGTTTATCTAGATGTTGTTCTAGCTTTAATATTTTAGCAGGAGTGATTTGAAAGAGATGAACTACTTGAACTACATCTAAAAGTGGTGAACAACAATAGGTGTCTGTGTTGATGCATCCCACATGAAGTTGAGTTTTAAATATCTATATATCTAAATATCAATTTTTGCAGTGGCTCCATCCATCCATCCATCTCCATATAAAATTACATCCATCTATCTGTCTGCCTGTTTGTGAAAAGAATTTTAATTGTACGTTACATTCAAATTGAAAATGCAATTCTGCATCCACTTTGTACATTTTTTAAGTGTAAAATGTAAAAGTCATTCTCAATTCAACTGAATGTCATACAACCCTGCTTTTAATATTAGTATATTAATATTTGCTTTAAATATTTTTAATAATCATAGTGCTAAATTTGCCTTTCAGAAAGTCAGTTTGCACTGTGCGCACACGTCCCATAGAGGGCGCTGTTTCCGCTGTCTGCCCGGCAGGCACACGGCTGAAATCTTATTTCCAGTGTGCGGTAAGCCATGGATGAGTGATTCTCTTTTGAGGTTTTTCAGAATGGCCCTCTCTCCGGGCTCTAACGTAAAGCTCTAGTGACAGGTAGCGGATCGAGGTCACGTCTGCTAATCACATCGACTGACTGATTCCAGATTCCGGTCCAGTGACCCACTGAGGAGCTGTCATGAGCGCAGGAAACTTTACATCCTCTGCAACTATGTAGAATCAGGCACGTTTAAAAACTTTTTCTGACCTCAGTGGTTGCGTGGCAACTGTTTTGTTTTAATTGGGAGGTTTTATTTAGGGCCGGATATATTTGCATATGTGGTTGGATTTATAATGCGAGACTCTTGCTGTAGCTGAAGGACATGGGTGAGCATTTGATGGATCTAGTTAGCGATTTCCTCCAGTCCCAAATGATGTCAGAGTAATTACATGTTCAGGAGGTTTTGCGGTGTAAAGAGTTTCTTCAGGTGGTCAAATCTCACTCAGGAAGGTAAGGACTGGCTTTGTCATTTCCACCCGGAGATTTGAGAAAGTTTTCGGCCCACGCTGTCTGAAGAAAAGAGCCCTGTTTGCTTTCCCGTACAAAGTAAAACAAACACAACCTGTAATGCCGAGTGGTCAGGTGTCCAGATTGCTCGAGAGTTAAGAGGGAACCCAGCCTCCCCCTCCGGGGATCTGTGCCACCCACTCCTCGGAAAACTGAGACACGGAGCACATATCTCGAGGTGAATTTTATTTGCTTTGCTCTCTAAATTTTGGTAATCCCGAAGTTTAATTTCATGATTGGGCCCATTTCCAAACGCTTGCCTGATGAGTTCCAGATGGGATCTCAAATGATTGCGGTCAATCTGATGGCAGGGAAAAAAAGCTTGAATTTTAGCAGTTCTGGGCTCTTAGAGGGTAATTTAGGGAAGAAACCCCATTTCCCAACCCCATCCTTACAAGGATTGACAGCCTTTCCATGTATCGCTGGATCTATAAGTTGCAGCACAGCATGATTACGACCCAATGCTGCTCAGTTGGGGGGAAACGGTTTACCTTTCCCGATGTTACTTTCGTTCCCTTTTCTCTTTCCATTGGAGGTTCCCACTCTGATGGGTTTAAGTTCTCTTTTATATTATTTTAGAAATTGAAACTTTTGAAGAAATTAACCCTGAATCTATTTTATAGTATCCAAAGAAAACTTCAAAAACCATATGTAGTTGCTCTTTTAAAGTATTTCAACTGGCCATGATGAAAATAGCCAAGGAAGCTGGCGTGGCGTTAAAATGGCAATTAACCAACCAATCCCAATTTGATGGACACTGAAATGTTTCAAGACACTCGGTGGAGGAAGAGATTTTCATCTGAGGCCATCATTACCGCTTTCCCCTCATCACCGAATACTGTATCCTCAGCTTGAATGTACATTTGGAGATTGGCGCTGTCCACAGGTTGCTGTCCTGAATGCCTAAAAGTAATCAAAGCCGTCAACGTGCTTCTCTTGTACGATGTTTCTTTCACAAAGTTCGCCATTCCAAGCGGACGTGGAGGTGGAGGTGGAGGGGGAGGGGGGGGGGGTCGTCCTGGCTCTCCGTTCCAGCAGCAAATTCACATCAATTTATGAAAAAGGAACCAGGGTTTGTATCCATTCATCCTTGGCAGACCAACACCATTTGAAGCCTGAACTCAGCACAACCTTTGACCCTCAGCATTCTGCAGAGCATTCGGCATCTCTTACTGCTGCTATGTCTTGGTCTGCTTGCCATACGCCAAGTGAAATGAGAACCCTGCTTGGTGCACTTTCCCATCATTCACTTTCCTTGCTTGCTTTCTACCATAACAGCTTTCAAAATGAACCCACAAAGCAAAAAGGTTACTTAAAACGATTTCCGAGACTTATACAACAAGTAGTATTTCCAGTAGGGCTGCATGATTAACCAAAATAAAACGGATCGTGATATTGCTAAGTGTTATCGAATCGTAAAGTCTTCAGTTTAATTAAATGAATGTATGCACTGCGTGTTTCAGGGTGAAGTGCGGCATTGAGTTTCGCTAATGTTTGCAGAATACTAGAGCGGCTCGTTTCCACATCACGTGCCAAGCGTCTTCCTATACTTGTAATGTAAAAGAAAACCTTTAAAGACTGCCAAATAAAAATAAAAATCTGATGGTTAGGGTTAGGTTAGCTTTTGAAAAGTAAGATATAAGATAAATAATAGTATTATAATTTACAGTTGCAATGTGAAATAAAAATATTTTTTCTAAAATACTCTTTTACAGTGAAATATTACAATAGTTATTTATTATTTTGCCTGGATTTATACATTTTTATTTAATAATAATAATAATAATAATTATTATTATTATTAAATAGAAATTGATATCCATTATTATTGCAGTAATTATTATTATTTTATTGCCATATCGATATATGATTGTGCGGACCTACAAATAAGCACAGCAAACCTGGAATTTTTTTTAAATTATATTTTACATCAGTCAAAATTTTTGTCAATTAATTTAATTTACTTCTTTTTTTTTTTTTTAATTGTGCATGCCTAATTTCTGAGTACCATTTTCACCAAAACGTCCTTAATGGAAGTCAACGTCTATAGTGTTGGAAGTACAGTGCATTAGCTCGTCCCATAGACCTTTGAACTTTTCCAGTGTCCGTGCCTTGTTGGCCCGAGGTGTTGTCTTGCACCCTGCTCCTATTCTGCTCTCAAATCTTGTTAAAAGCAGCGCCGGCGTCTGTTGTTCATGTAGTTTCTATGCTTCTCTTTGTCTTTCCCCCCAGCACGCCATTGGGTTCAGCGTTTCAGGGAAGAGAATGATTAATATGTTTTGTGCTTCAGCAGACACGGGCATGGATTTTTACAAAAACGTCTGCACTATTAAAATACAAAGAGCGGTTTTGTTCTCCCGGATCCATTGGATCGAGCCGCTCTTTAGATTTATCAAATTAGACTCGAGTGAATGTGGGTGGTGTTCTGTTGCACATGCAATACAGCAAGGTAAAGAGGGGATTTAAGGGCTGTATCCCATCGGGAGCCATTGGTCCCCACACAGTCCTCACACCCACGCCGTACCTTCCAGATCAGAGTCAGGCCAATAATTCCTCCCTCTGGCAGGAGTCAAGCAAACGTGTAAGCTATTTGGAGCCGTAAACTGAACGAATGTATTCCTGTGTGTGTTTGAGAGGGGAGAAGCGGCTCAAAGCCACTACCTAGAGCAGAGGATTGCGCAATAACTTAGGTTTTATCATATTTCTCTATTTTATTATTGATTAATTCATATTTGTACATATTTATTAATTATTTTGGGGCTTTTTGTCACTATGTACAGTAGAAATAGGACTGGAATTGATAGGGAAAAGATGCGAGTCTAGTAGGAGATTAAAGGAGAACTTGGTAACTTTTTTAACTTAATAAAACTGTCTAGAATTCATTTGGATGGTTAAACAACCTGTTCTGGTGATATTGGTGACTTTCCCCGCTCCTCCCAGCGTTCCCAGGTGGAAAACCAACCTTGCAACTTGGGGACTACCATCCCGGCAAGATAGAAATTGGAAGTCTCGTGAGAAACGAGAACGAGCGCGAAACACGAATTGCTACGGCAATTCGACATAAACACACGCGCATGTATGATGTATTACCAGATTACCCACCTCGGTAGACGATACAGTTGGCTTGGTCCGATCAAAACAAACGCACATGAGCAGCGGTAGAGATGGGGAGGAGGCCGCCGCAAGTGAGTTTTTTACGACCGTGTTGTGAAATATACGCCCCCCCACAGCTGTAGGGGGAGCTCGTGGGGAAAACATGAGACAACAAAAGGAAAAATCAGCGAAGAAGTGACTAGAGTTCGCTAGAGTTGCCGAGTTCTCCTTTAAAGTGAGTTTGCATGAAAAATGAGTGAAGTGTTATCAAAATATTTTAGAATAAGGTTATAATTATTGCACTCCAATTTGAATCTGCTCTGACTATATGACGTGCACGTGTTCGCTGAACTCGGAGAAGTTAAAAGTAGACTCGCTTGCTGTTAGGATAGGATAATCATTTATGAGAAATGGAAATACTTGCGTGAATTTGTAACGTGTCTCAAACACATTAAATAACGCGCACCTCTGACAGTAGGGCAAGGTTTTTGATTTAATTTGAAGCGCTAAATGTAAAGCACGTCTTAAGACAACTTGGATCGTGCACTTACTCTCTGTGCTTCGTTATTTCCCAGATGTGTTCGCAACACCAAAGTATATCGATATAAAGGATATTGTGCTGTCCTTGGGTGGAAACTCGGAGTTTAAAATTATGTTCCGCACAGAGAGAATTTCCACACTTGTAGTGGTTAAAACACTACTATTCGTACGGTACACATGCGTTCCATACCAAATACAAATTTTCAGTATGAATACATGTACCATTACACCCCTATGTGTAAAGAGTTTTAAGTACATGCTCAGTCTTGAACTTTGTCTTTTTGATTTTCAAATACTTTTTGACTTTTTCAAAACTACAAATTTGACTTGCTTCACGGCAAGCGTTACGATAGTCATTATTTTGATTTTCTTCGTTTCTGATGTCGCAATACATCATACTTTCATAAAATCATGCAACATACTCTACCTTGTCTGTGGACATCGTTCATTCCAAAGCGGGCGGCAAAATTATTTACGACAGCGGTAATGGACAATTCCGCTTATAACCTGTAGGGGGACCGAGTTATTTAGTGTTGCTTTAACACAGACCTTTTTTTTTAAATCCCATTGAGAAAAAAATGAATGTGTAAAATACTCATGGACTGAAAGAAAAAGTGGGCTGGCACTGTTCTCAAATGAGCTTAATTTGCACTGAACCCATAATATTGTTTTAATGTTAGTAACTAGCTACCTGAAGGCAACCATCACCCTCTTTATTACTGAAATTGTTGCTGCCACAGTGATGTGAGAATGCCAGGTCAGGTTTTTTTTGTTTTGTTTTTTCAATGCACCATTAGTGTAGAGTATGTTTCTGGCCATAGTGTTGTAAGTTGTCAGAGAATAGATGAAAATGATATCGATCAGCAAACGCGCAGCACTCCTCCGGGCTGTTGTCCAAAAACTCTGGGATGGATTGAAACGTCTCAGTTGTCTTCTGAGGATGAAGTGATTTCCAAAGTGTTCTTGTCCAAGGACACAAAGGTCTTCTTTCAGCCCAGCGCGCTCCGCTGAAATCAATAGGCTGATAAAATTGACAGATCGCCGGTAAATTATGTGGAATCTTGGCCTGACACGCCGCTGTCAGCAGGAAATTTCTTTTTAATAGTCTATTTAAGGAGAAGCGGGGATGTGTTTTTCTTAGTCAGAGGGGAATGTTGATCCAGAGGGCCGGGGGTGGAGGGTCAGACGGGGAGGAGGCGCTCGGATAAATCGCGTGCCGGTCAGACGGAGCAAACGGGACCCCAGGCTGCGGTCTCTTGCAGGTGTGTGGAGGTGGGGGGTAGGCGTTGGAAAGCTGGCCTTTTTTTTTTCCCTTCTTCTTCTTCGAGAGCAGCCAAAGTAGCCACCTGTCGTTCCACAGTTTTTAGGACTTCCTTTTCATCCGGTCTTCAGCACAACTCCCAGTTGGCCCAGCATGCATCCTGCCAGAAGACCTGATTGAAACCAACTGCCAGCGGGGGCTGCCTCGGTCTCTGTGAGGACGTGAATGGAGATATGGAGAACGCATGCACTTGAATGTTTACCTCAGATACAGGAAGGAGACGAGCTAGACTTCATTTGAAAATCCCACGACTATAACTGTTCAAAACCTAGTTGGCTGCCTACATTGTACTGACAGCATCCTAAACGAAACATCGCAAGAGATTGATTTGGATCGCTCTACGTAGGCAGTAACCTTGTGATTCACAAAAACAAACAAGAAACAAACGTATGGTGCGGTACACTAATCACTCTTAAAAAGAAAAAAAATAATATTGGCATATATGGCGGGGTATATAAAATATAAAACATTTTCACTTTTTGAAATAAATAAAATATCAAAAGAACAAGGCAAGTTGCAAAAGTTGCAATGCAACATTTCTCATTTTCTTTTTGATGTATTTCTTTGATTCTCTCATCATTTACTCAAGCATACTTCCTTTTTTTGTGAGTTTTCTGTCAAAATAAAAGCTTGATGGTTGAAAATGAAGAAATTAAGAATCCATAAATATTAAGTAATTTTACAGTTGTACTGTAAAATAAAAGTTTGATGATAATAATAATAATACATATTATTATAAAATGCTTGTTTTTTTCTATTTTAATATTTTGTTATGTAGTAGTAGTAGTAGAAGTAGTAGTAGTAATCATCATTATTTTTAATAATAATTATAATGATTTTTTTATCATTATTTTATAGTCATATTGATATATCACAATCACGCAGAAGAAGAGAAAAGTCCTACATGTTCGAAATGATATTAGGATGAGTGGCTGATGACTGGATGTTTATATTTGGGTGAACGATTCCTTTACAGTAAATGATGCCTTAACATGCTCCCTATGTAGGCAACACACTAGGTTTTGGAACAGAGCTTGTATCTCTTATTTTAGAGGCATTTTTTCCACATTGTGTTAAAGGTATTTGATGCATGTTTTTGTACAACGAAGGTGGAAAAATAACTAAAGGAAAAAAGAGATATGGCCCGTTACCACCTCGGCGCTCAGCGTCTCTCCTCCGTTTCTGACGTAGGTGTCTTCAGTCAGACTTTCTCCAGGCTTGTCCTCAAATTTTAAAACCAAAATATGCTTTTGCAGCCATAACTGCTCATCATAACTTGTAGGACAGTGGAAGGAAAAAACACTCCGTGGGATGTTTCGGTTAATGATATAAAGGAAAAGTCAAGCGCCTTTGCTCTTGTGGCTTTGATTCGATGGCTTTCTCTTCTGTTATACGACCAGAGTCGTCGTGCAGGAAAAGCTTCAGGGCCTCATTAGATATTTAATTTTCAATAAATAATGACTTTCTGAATGATGTACCGGATGCTCCAGGTGGGAAACCCATTTGAAACCTACGTTGCCAGAACGCAAACTTTCCACATGCGTCCTCCAAGGTTAAAGCCCTGTGTGCGAAGATCTGCAGATTATTTATTTATTGGGGCGGTGTGGTGCAGGATGTTTTTTTTTTTTTGTTTTTTTTTGTCGTAAGTAATGAGCGCTTGACCTTTTGACGACCTCCTTTGCGGTTTCGCTATATTAGAAATAATGACGGGATTTGTTTTTATGGCCTTTGGTGCTGTATTAGGAGTTGGGATATTAAAAGTGTGCTCTGCAGAACTGTCAGGTGAAGGGGATCCGTTCTTCCGGCCGACAGCATGGCACCGTCCTCGCCGGGTGAAGCGCTCTGATGCTGAACAGACGAGAACCGTGCAGCTGTCATCTGTTAACCATCCTCCAGACGGTCTCGCGGGACCCGGGGGAGGCTGGATTATTACCCCCACGTCCAGCCTTTCATGGAAAGAACTGCGTCTGCTCTGGTCATCGGCCTGCTCTGTTTTTAAACTGTTTAGGACGGTAATGAGGGGGACAATGTGTTTTCAGGTTTCATTTGCTGTTGCTTCCAATTTGTGCCTTGACATTAGTGAAACTCTATCTTTTTTTTCTGTTTTGTAAGTCGCTTTGGATAAAAGCATCTGCTAAATGCATAGATTAATAGTGTAGAGTTTAAATATGCTCATGTCAAGTTAAGTCACATTTATTCATGTAGTGCTTTTTTTTATATAGTACTGATTGTTTCAAAGCAACTCCACTGTAATAGACAGAAAAAATACACTGTTAATGTTGCAGAATTCATCATTTACGAAACACAGTTTCGGCTATAAAGCAGTTCTTCTGAAGACAAGTGTTATTATTCAGCTCAATTTAGGGTACGTTTAAACAGAAAAGTTTTTCCTTTGTGCTTTTGAAAAGCTCTGCACAGACGACCTGCGGAAACGATTAAAAACGCTGTATTCTGCTGCCAGGCCAGTAGATGGCGATGTCACTTTGTAAAGAAACACTACATGTCTGTAGACTGAACGTGTAATACTCATGTGCATGACGTCACTGTTTCCTCAAATTCAGGTTTTTGTAGTTTACACAGATGATTAATGGTATCGTTTTCAAATGTTTCCGTTTTCAGGCCCCCAAAACAGCACTTCTGTGTAATGAACTTTCATGAATGAAAGTTTTTAGTTGAAAATGGTGTCGTGTAAACGCTCCCTTAGTTCAGTGTTGATTCATTTCATTTCTATAAGAGTTAATGTTGACAATTATTAAACAAATTAAATTCTATAAAACTAAAGCAGCTCTACAGAAGACAATAGTGTCATTATTCAGCTAAATTTTGTTCGGTGTTGATTCAGTTCAGTAACAGTGTCATTCTAGCAAAGTTCATCAGTTATGAAACAAAATCGATTCAGTTATAAAGCAGCTCTGCTGAAAACAATCCAGCCCAAGTTTTGTTCTCATTCAATAGTGTCAGTGCAGTCAAATTGATATTAATGAATACTAGGGTGTGTTCACACTTTGCAGTTTTGGTTTGACTAAAACTCTGGTGCGATTGCTCTGTTAGTGTGTCGCTCATTTGAACAAGTGTGAACGCTGCCATCCGAACCCTGATGTGCATTAAAAAAAGTCCACTTTTTTGGTGTGCATCAGGGTTCGGATGGCAGCGTTTACACTTGTTCAAAGGAGCGACACAATAACAGCGATTTCCAAACAATCTCGGGTGCGGTTTGAATGAAATCTGAATGCAACACAGACCAAAGACATCTAAACAAGCCAAAAACAGGATGTGATATCACAAAATGCGACCTAATGCTCAAGCACACCTGGTTCTTCTCGTCATGAGAGCTACATTACCATTACAGTTCGGTACAGGCGTTGGAAACGCGTCTCCTCACAGCAGATCTTCTTATGTGAGGAGTTCCTGCCGCCGTTTTGATTACTTTACACATTTTATAAGCTCTTCACGACTTCTCAACTGGTCAAAATACCATCATACGTAGGCTAAGCACCTTAACGAGTATATTTAGTCCAGTTTTGGATGTTCAGTAAGTTCCATTGCAAAATATATCGATAACCAATAACTCTTTATATTTGAAAGCTGATAACCGATATATTGGCCGATAAATCTAAATCCAATTTTTATATAATTTACGGGGGGGAAAAAGGCTTTTTTCTTCTTTTTTTCTTCTCTTTAGGTTCGGTGTTAAAAATGACAGTGTCGATGCTAAGTGAACCAGGACTAAATGTATTATTCTTTTTTTTGACCAAGAGAACCAAACTACAAGTGTGAACACACCCTAAGCAACCAAACTAAAAAAAACTTCAATGCCGAACAGAAGAGTTCAACATATATTATATTATACTCACTTAACAAAAGTGGTCCATTTCATCGTATTGAACTTGCAATAGCTAAATATCAGCATGATTGAATGATAAAAATGATGTAAAGAAAATGTGCAAAATGATGCTTTCATTGTTTGGTTATAGGAAACATCCCTTCAGACAATGTTTTTTGGATACTGGCTGTGCAACAACATAATTCAGACACTTCTAAGCAGTGACTGATGAGTAAAGCAGATTAATCGGCCGATAACTGATCATTTTATGATTATTTGTACTGGTGTATAATGGTGTCCGTTGGAAAACACGGTTCATAGTTCCCACTGTGTCCGTTCCAAAATATACAGACAGTCTCGCCAATGAATAAACAGTTTTGGTTTTCTGTGAATTGAGTAAATGATGTAAAATAAGCATTTATTTCTTGTTCACAGTTCTATGTAATTCACATTTGCTGCCATTATATATATATATTTTTTTGTATTTTTGTATATATATATCAAATTACATGTATATTAAATATAAAATGTATTTATTTTGGGATATACATTTAATGACATAATATAATATGATTTGATATGAGTCAAAATATGCTAAGGGCTAATGGAACAGCTTTAAAAAGCGATTTTCATTATTATTTACAACAGGATCTGCATTTTCATGGGATTAAATAAAAGATTTATGTAATATATGATATTATTTAATGTGTATCAGCATTGGGCATGTCGGTTGACCACTGCGACTAGAAATCTATAATCTAAATACTTTTTTACACATTTCAGGTTACTCATTTTATTGTTAAAGTTTAATATCTTTTCCATATAGCTGGCCATAGTTGATTTTATTCTTTAGTCGGTCCTCTGTTTGTAGTCTGTGACGTTTTGAGCTCTACTGCAATTGAATTTCCATGAGCGACTAGAACGTTTTTTTCATTTTTACAATCAGACAAGTGTATTTTAATGCGTTGTCGATGCTGAATACTTCCTTTGTCGTCGTTCTTCTTCTGTCTGAGTGCTGATGTCTGTAGTCGCTGGATGCGAGGCCTGCGTCAGACACACAGGTAACCGGGTTCATGTGTGTGGATATGGAGCTGTTCTGTGTGCGCTGGCTGGTGAGATATGAGGGGATGACAGAATGACAGACCGGGGTGAACAGAGGGGTAAGACTCAGCGGGATGCCGCCCAATGCTTTTCTTTTCGTCTTGCGTACCTCCACAGCCTCATCAGAAAAGATCACATTCCGCTTCATTGACAACAAACTAGTTTGATTTACTTTTAAACTGAAAACAATCGATAATGTAGTTGAAAAACAGTCTCCTCTCAGCTCTTCAATAAATGACACTCCAGAGCTTGTGCGTCTCATCGCAAAGTTTTGCGGTTCTTGCGCCAATCGTGGAGAAACTTCTTAACGGCAGATTTATTTAGAAATGAAATCCAGATGGGGCGTTTAACAAAAGTTAAATAATTAGCTGTTTTTGCAATGGTCGAATTGAAATATCATTGAAGCTCAGTATGAAATATCACCCATGAGCTGCTCTTTTGTGTATTAACATATTATTTTTTTTCCCCTTAAGAAGAAGCTGAATGTTTTAGGCATTAACTACAAAAACAATCACAGGAATGCTATTATTATTATATTAATGCAATGACAAAAGATTAAAATAGCTTTTTTTTAGATTAGTTTAACAAAGCAGAAAGTCGTTTTAGTTACCTGAGATGAGAGATGATATGATATTAGTTTGCCGAGCAGGTTTTGGAAGGTGTAGAAGGTGATATGCGAGTCAAAACTCTCAAGACCAAGACAAAATTTGTCCGAACTTCCTCTCACCCTTTTTTGGCGCTGTCAGGGGTGGACGCTGCCAGGACCGCTGCCAAAAGCTTTACCTGCGAATCCCATCTGCGCCACCACACGCAACAGCTGTCCGTCTGACAGGCCTCGCTTTCTGTGCCGTCCACCTCGGTTCGGTCGTCTGTTTCACCTCAAACTTCCTTCTGTCCTCTGACACACAAGATCCAACCAACACCACCAGGAACAGCGGCGTAGCGACCGTTATAATGACTTGCCATTTTTTGGAAGGTATTGATTTAGAATTTTGTTTTTTGGGGGCATCATTTGGCGGCAATCCAAAGAAATAAGTTATCCAGGTAAAACGCCTACTTTAGGACCACGCAGTGAACTAAACGAACACTGATCCTACTTTGTCTAATTCCTGTTTACCAATTTCTGCCTTCTGTGATAAATATTCATGATCCTATAAGGTTTATATTGTGCTTCTTCTTAGTTCTTAAAGACCAACAGTGACTATAAACTAGGAATTCTCAACCAATTAAATGTTGATTGTTAAATATATATATACAGATATGCATATGTACATGTGTATGTATGCATGCATGTATAAGGGGCTATTGGGACAAAACAAGCATTTAAAATAGGCCAAAACCACACAAAAAATCAAGATATGTCATTTTAAAGTGTGATTTCAAGACCTGGAAAAGTCATGTAAATTCTTCTTAAGAATTAAGAACTGATGATAATAATAATAATAAAATGAATATAGTGCTTTTCTAGTTCTAATTTTATCTGAGAGAAATTGAGTAAAAGATATTTGTACAGATATTTATCCTTAGATCATGAAAACCTGGAAATATCACATGGCCTTTGAATATTGTTGTGGACATTAGAGAGTCCTGGAGTCAGAAAGGCTGAGACCCACTGCTATAGATCATAAACAACTGTAAATACCGTAAAAATCTGAAGTATCGTGTCTTTGAGTTAATGAAATATAAGACAATATGAGTGACTCTATATGTGTTTGTATTTCTCAACCTTAGGAAGAATAAACTACGACGTTCAGATTAAAACCAGAAAGAGAATGTGAAATTAAATATTTAGACTGAGGATGCGTGATGAGAGATGATCTACAGAGATGATAAAATGAAAGTGTTGATCTTTATCTGGAGGGACTCTGTTTTTATAGCTGCATTGAGGTGTTGGTCTTAATTAATTACAGAACCGCTTGATGGCAAAGATATTCAAACATCTTCGTGACATGTTGAATCGTGCTAGAAAGAAATGCAGGTGGTTTTCACTCCGTTTGTTCATTCAGTAATTTTTAATTTAAACAATGAAGAATATATGTAATTTCCCATATTAGACATACAGTATATACTGCATTTATTGACTTTATTTTGTGTTTTCATAGCCAGGCTAAGTGTCTTTCGTGTTTTTGTCAGAAATATCGTGTCACATATCAGTTTGCATCCATTCATGCCCTCGATATGAGCACAATCTGAGAATCCTTAATATAGCAGGGTGTTCTGTCATTGTTTTGCTTTGCAAAGTTGGGCTCTGTGCGCGGTGTCTTCTCTGTGATCGTTTGCAACCTTGTGAATGCCGTCCTTTTCTTTGGATAGTCTTTGGCGAGTAGCTTTACCTCAACTCCCTGTGGTCAAAGATAAACATTTGGTGTAGCTTGGTGTGTAAAAGCATGGAAAAGGTGGAAGTGGATGAAGTCCGTAGTGGGATGTTCAGCTCTTGCGTAATCAAGTTGCTGCAGTCTGGTCTTTTTCCAGTCATGTTTTTTTTTTTTTTTTCTCCAATAAAAATGCTCCAGTCCAAAGGCGATTTACAAATAATTAAATATGAATTGATATTTGCATATATACACACCATAACATTGCATTTGCAGTCAACAGTTTATGTACACTGGTGATGCTAATGTTTTGTAAATCCATTCACGTCGTGGCTTAACTCCTCAGGGCTGATTTCCTCTCTCTGTCTTTGCTCTGCAATGAAAGAAAACAATCCATTAGTTACGAAATGTCAGGTGCAACTACTTTTTTTGTCATTTATTAATTTCATTTAGGTCAATCATTTATCTAAAAATTTGCAAATACTTCATTTTTATTTTCATTTTTTCAGAGTTGTTGACTCTTGAGGGTTCATGTCATCGTTCTCCCTGCAGGCCGTTGGTTTGGCATTAATGGGCCTGCTGTTTTTCTCCTATCACCTTTCCGTTTGCGGTAGCACGCGCACACACACCTGGCTCACATTTCCCAGTTTGCTTTGCTTAGAACAGGAGCAGATGGAATGCCATCGTTCCTGCGGCCCCCATCTGATGTAGGCGGAGTTTCTAGTCAAAACACTCAACCTTAACTGATGAAGTCAGACAGAATCCCATTTGAAAATAACCCTGACCCTCAACGTTTTCCTTTCTTTTCTTTACTTTCTTTTTTTTTTTTTCGCTCCTATTTTTTTTTTCCCATCCCCTCCTTTAAGTTCAGTGCCACTTTAAAGTCACCAGCGTTCTGACTCCAGGGATCACTTACGGCCAAACTAATAGGATTTTGCCTACATTTGCTTTTCATATCCTGTCTAACACGCCGTAAAGAAATTATTATTGCTGGAGCTTATGTCCAAATGCCCAGATTGATCGCTCGCTCCCCTTGGTCTGAAGTCCTTTATAAACACATTATTTCCAAGTACTTTGAGGCAGGAAACAAATCACGGCAAATTCTCAAATATCTTTATATCAATAAATTGGTGTTCACCTCTTCTTTTTTTTTTTTTTTTTTCAAGCATCTACGGGGCTCTTAACACAAATATTTGGCTTCACCTTAGGTTGACGGGTAACGTTGACAGCTTGCTAAAGATCACAATGAGACGGTGTGTGTGCATGCATGTGTTTAGTCGTGTAACTCTAGCCTCTCGTGGGTGACAGGACCTGGTAGATTATTAAAACCAGTCTTCTGTTTGAGTTAATCCCAATATATGAGTTTTGCACCCTTTGAATGCGCCATTTACACGCTTTTGATTGTTTTTATAGTGTTCCGGAGTATTTGCACAGACCTTTTTGCTGCTGCCCACAAACGAAAACACTAGTTTCCCTTCGTTTATGGTTATGAAGCGTACCGCCCCACCTGTGGTAAAGGATGACCCAATTCCAGCCCAACTTTAATTCATGTGGCTTCACTTTCCAGAAGGTATTGAAGTATTCACATTTGGCGGTTTTATAAGATCCCGCTTTTGGCCAAATCGTTCAGGATTCATTCGAATAAAATGGCATTTTACGGAGGAAAAAATGTTGGCTCTTTAGTGTGTGCTGCTAATACTTCTAATAATTTCATATTGTGTCAAATGTTCGGGCTCCCGTTAGAGACTCTAAACTCTTCCATATGCTGGCAATGAGAGAAGTCTTGATAATTATCCAGAAAATATTACCCATGTTACTTCTTATTTGGTTACCATCTCAGCAGACGCCATGACTGTGAGGAAGACGTCCCATCTGCCCCAATTTTCTGAGTAGTAGTACAATCTTGTTATGTAATCACACTAGTGTGGATTAGCCTAATGGGCTAGAAGATGTCAAAACAATGCAAAAATGGTCCATTTCTCAATCTGTCATATTTGTGGTACAGCCCTGTGCATGTAGAGATGTAGAAAATGCTAGTTAGTGCGTGAGGCAGTGTGCATGTGCAAATATTGAGATGCAGTCCAAAATGAAAATAAATGCAGATAAAAATGACAGATGAATCAAAATCTGGAAAATGTTTAGAGTAAAATCTATCATTTTTATATAGACACAAATCTGTTTGAGTCTTGAGCGTCTTAGCAGACAGAAGTAGCAGTTTTCTGCCGCGCGACTGTCTGTGTTTGATTTAAAAGTCTGTTTCGCCCGTTCGCTGGAGAATCTCGACGCAGCTGTCTGTTCTGTGTCAGCTTACAGACGCTTAACTTTGGCGAAAACCCGAACATTTGAATTCAGTTATACCTTTACGTCTTTCCCCTGGTGTGTGTGTGTGTTCTTTATTTCGTCTTTCTCTTTCTTTAGAAACAATAAAGCTGTGCGTTTTGGCTGAGTTATACTTTCACGGCGTAATGAGCACTAAGTAGGGGTAAAAGAGACGAGTGTGGTTTTGGAGCACACAGACCCACTTCTGAAAGTGCACTACAAAGGCAAGGCCCGGTCTGTTTCAAATATCTGCCTGCCACTGGAATCCCGAAGACATGGGCGTACTTCTCGTTTGGACTTATAAAGATCTATCATTTCGTTTTGTACGGATTAAGGTTACTGCCTGAAATGGGAGTGTTGGCCTTTGGTCTGTTGTTGTTCATAACCGTGTGGTTTCTATATGATTTTCAACAACAGTTTAACCATAAACAGTTTAGCAAGTAAAAGGAACGGCTATGTTGTGTGCATTTGTGTCAGTCTCTTTATATACGGTGTGGTTTGTACAATATCAAACATTTAAGGATTAGATTTGGATACTTGATGCTAATTTGTGGTTAACTGTTTTCTAGAGAGCAACAGTGGCCGATGTCCAATATATAGCCAATATTTAGCCACTGACTACTTGAATTGGACACGCAAGCTTGTTTGAGTTGATACTTTAGTGCAACTGAGATATTTTGTTGCAGAAAATGATTAAATAGCAGCCGATTAAATTAATTCTGGTGAAATATAAATTGGTCTATCAGAACTGCTAATCAGTTTTTAGGGATTTACAGGCACTTTCTTCTTCACTTTTTTGTACTTAGTGGTTTTCTTGTCACAAGATAAATCCATCTAAATCTTCATATTTTAATGACCGTAAGCTCAAATTGATGTTGCATTTGAGAAATTGGAATTGGCTCTCTCAACTGCAGGCCTATGTGCAAAGACCACTGTGTGTTAAATCTGTGATAATCCTTCTCCGAAAGATTTACGATGTTGAAAGCAAGGTTGCGTATCGTGCTTGACAGAGATATTAATTGGGCAACAAGGAAGAGACTAAGAACAACACAGGATGTTTGAGTGAAACTCTGAGGTTGGTGCACGGCTACTTGGGGGAAAATACCCTGCTGCAGATGTTCCCTAGATTCTCATGGCTTGATATATAGATCACGCACCATTTACATTTGCATATTTATGCCTCCCATTTGCTCATTTGTCATGAATGGCCCAAACTAGCTTCGTTGTAATTCACCCGTGCGGTGCCGAGTCTCCACTGCGGAATAGATTCCTGCTATTGTTGCTATTCTTTTATTGTTTATTTCCTTCGCTACAGACTTTACTTTTAAAAGATCCAGAAAAAGAAAATTTAACTCACTGGCTTCTGGAAGCACTTCAGGTTTTTGAGGATTAAACACACGTTGCGGTGGTGAGATACCCTGACCAAAAATGCTCTTGTGTCATGGCGGAGTGTAATTGTCTTGAGCGTGTGTTATATTTCAACCTCTGACAGTTCTTCGCCATGCAAGTTTAAATTACAGTTTTCCCCCTGTTTTTGGTTTGGTGTCATTGTATTCCTCACAGCCAGAGTGTGATTTACAGTTTTATTTTTAATGTGCTGCGGTGTTGGCTCAACGGGCCAAGGTCAGTGCAGTCACGCTCTCTGCGGGAAGAGATGGATGATGTGTTTGTATATTACCTGACAGTCTCTTTGTTGATTGGATATTTTCCATTGGGGTACATTTAATCCGATCTTTCACTGCATCTGTCTATGAGGTCATGGTAGCAGCGCACTCTGTAACAGAGATATCGCTCTTGATGGAAAAGGACATGTGGATGAAGTCATAACTCAGCTTCAGAGTGCTGAGGATGGTTTTCAGTGTCAAACGTTATCTTGGGGAGGCTGGAATTACGACGCAGATTCGCTAAAAGAGTTAGTTGGCTGTTGTAGGAACATTCATGACTGACTTTTTAAAACCACTAGTTGCTCATGCTTCGGAAAACATGTACCAAATTATACCTTATCAGCTTTCTGTAGTCTTAAGTTTTTGCAGTGCCAGTTTTAGAAGTAAGGAGTATGGTTTACGTGTGTTTTAACTGCTTTGTTTTGGTTAGCTAGATTTACAGAAGTACTTTGCAGAAAAGAAACACAAGCTTACATCCACTTGTTTGAAAGTTATTGTAAAAAACATTTTTATTGGGCTTTCAAAAGATTATTTACTTTCACTCTTGTTAGTTAAACAGCCTTTATTCTCTAACTTTGGACATTAAGGATTTATTTTGATAGTGTTTACTGTATCTCAACTGTATCCTGACTAACCTTGCCTCAAGTCATTGCCCTCAGTGACCTTATAGAGCAAAGAATAAATCAGACCCGTTCTTATCCCTCCCTGAGGTTCAGCTGTATTTCACACCTCTGTCAGTATTTCTTCAGCTTGTTTGTGGACTTGAACATGTCCAGATCATTGCACAACCTTAACGGAGAACACCTGCATGCGTCTTACTCACCATTTTCCTCTGGTTGCTGAGGCAAAACGTGCAGATCTGTTTGGGCTGGGAGTTCTCCGAGTCCCGGCTGGGTGAGCCGTGGTGGTGGTAGTAGTTTGAGGTCGAGGGCCCTCCGCTGTGGCACGGCTGGCCGTCTCCGCATGCTTCACCCACCAGGAGAACGTTTCCCAGGTGAGATATGTAACTGGATGCCAACCGTAAGGTCTCGATCTTTGACAGCTTCCGGTCGGCGGGCTCTGTGGGGATGAGAGTCCTCAATGCGGTGAAGGCCGTATTGACGCTATTGGTGCGGTCCCGCTCCCGTGCGTTGGCTGCGTTGCGTTGACGGCCCTCGGGCAACGGACCTATAAAGCTGGCGGAAATGGCCGGTGGCCCAATCATCCGTCCGCCTCCACTTACTCCAGGTTTTCTCTTTCTTCCAACTTTAACGTCGTACCCCGAGGCGTCCAAGCGAAACGAGCGGTCGTCTGAGCCTGAGCTCTCGCTTCCGTTTTCATCGTCCTCCGACATCATTGAGATCTCCGAGTACAGGTATCGGCTGGGAGCCTGTCGCACCATCGTGAAAGACATTGTCAGCAGGTGCTGAAATTTCCAAACCTCTCCACACTAATCTCGACTGCTTCTTGTAAGACTCTAGAGTTCGTAATGCATGGGGTTTTTAGCTTCGGAACCAATCCTGCACTTGTTTGCTCTCCGGATAGTCCTCTGGCACAGTTGCGCTCTGGTATTACATTGCTCTGCCACTACAGACCCTTTAAATTTAGTTTTTCTTTACAGTCACTCACATCCCATAAGCGCTTCTCTACTTGAGCTGAAATCACCGTTTTGCTTCCTCAAACACACATGCTCTCTCCTTCTCCGGCTCTCTGTCCCTGTGCAGCGCTGGCTCTCCCCCCTGAACAGAGACCCACGTGTGGTTTCACTGAGTGTTTCAGTATGGTTGTGCTTTATAGGTTGTGGGAGTGTCTGGTATGATTCCTCCCTCACACACTCTCTTTCTCTCTCTCTCTCTCTCTCTCTCTCCCTCCCTCCCTCACTCACTCTGTCCATCCTTCTCTTTTACTGCTTATGCAAATATCCCAGCTGGCGGCTCAGGCAGGGAGCAAAGTGGTTCTATACAGCTATCAACATCAGTTTTTTTTAACTCCCAGTTAATAATAGCCTTTCTTTTTTTCTAGCCTGCTTTAGTGGTTTGAAATCGTTCTTCCTTGCTTTCATTCTCGTTTGCTCACTTCCTTTCTAACTTTTTGTCTTTTATTTTTCTTCTGCTTGCTTACTTGCTTGAAGATTGCTCGTTTGCTTGATTTCTTTCTTTCTCTTTCTTTAATCAATCCGATTTGCTTGCTTATTCTTTCCTTCCTTAATTGATTTTTTAATCATTCTTGCTTGCGTTCCATTCATTTCCTTTCTTGCTTCCTTCCTTCATTCCTTGCTTCTTTCTGTGAGATCCAGTTTAATTTGTTTTTTGTTTTTATTTGTTTCCATTACTGATTTTAAATATTTCCTACTTGATTTTTTTACTACTACTTTTTCTTTTCTTCCTTCATTGCTTTTTTCTTTCTTGCCGCCTTATTTGCTTGCAAGCTTTCCTTTTCTTCCTTCATTCCTTTTTTTTCTTTCTTTCCTTCTTATTTGCTTGCTAGCTTTCCTTTGACACCTTCTATCTTTATTTTTCCCTCACTGCTTTCTTCCACTTCATTTACAGTTATGCTGCGTCCTAGAGGGACTCTAACACTCCAGGGCTTTCCGCTGGAGATCTATAAAGTGTGGGTTATTCTTCTACCCATTCTGCCTCCTCCCCTTGAACTCTCTAGCCATCAACTTATATCAGTGGTTGGTTTTCAGGGACCAGTGTGTAGGAGTAGGACCTTCTCAGGGCCGGTCCTTTGCAGTGAGTGTGCACTCCCTTGGTTTTTTTCATCTGCTCTGAGTCAGTGACTCCAGTAGCTTGATGGACTCTGTTGTCCATGAAGATGAGTTGGTCGTCTCGTACTTAAACACATTGCGGTTTTGTCTGGCTGGACTTGTTTAGTCACGGGAGGGAAATAGCAGCATAACATCATCCAGCGGGGCTATTACTCAGATTGTAGCACCTGTTCCTCTCTCAGTCCTTACCAGCAATCAGTTTATGATGAAATGAAGATAAGCCCTCTGAGAAATGGATTTTAGTCATGTTGTTTTTTGAGGGAAGGATATACTGGATCTTTTTGAGGGGGTAATGTTGAGGAAATTTATATGACCTTGCATGGTTTTACTACGGAAGCTTGGAAAAGTTGTCTGAACCTGTTATAAGTTCTGTCACGGTTTTGTTACTTTATAGCTGGTAGTCATTAAAAATATTGTTCCCAAAACATTGTTTAAATGTTCAAATATTGACTTTACTATCCTTATAGGTTTCATTGAAGGACAATCACACAGGAACACCGTGCTTGTTCTCCCAGAACAGAAAATAAAGCACATGGGTTAGACAAGTTCACAGGTCTTTTCTCATCCAAATGTTTTCTTTTTGTTGTAAAGGTGAATAGAGGCACAAGGTAAAAAAAAAGAATAAAAAAAAAGAAATGCATTTCTGTACAACGTAACCATTTTATGGATTTTAAGGGCACTCCTTGATGTCATTATAATTTCAACTCCTATTTACCCTCTGGAAAATATTAAGATATGAATGGTGGCTTGTCATTCCCTCCCCCCCTTCATTTACTCTAGATTTCATATTTTTGACATTAGCTCAAGACTAGTCTGGCCCCGTAATGATGTGGCTTTCGTACCATTTCTCTGCAAATGATGGCTTGAGATGGAGATGATGAAAAAGACGTTTTGAGGACGTGGTAAATCCATATTAATGCCGTCTCGTGTTTAGTCTCTTTGAACCGCAGCCTCATTAATAAGCGATGCGAGTTAAAGGCCAGACAGGATATCTGATTTCCGGCGTTTGCTCGTGGTCAAACCCGCAAGAGAGGCGGATCCTCACAAACCTTCGTTTCTGTACTTTTAAGTCTCATTTTTGGAACATTTTAATCGGTTATTTATTATTAATAGCGTTGATACCTACATTTCAAATTAGACTATACACTCTTTTCCTTTTTAAGGAGAATTTATTCATTCATTTATTCCCCGAAACAGCCATTTGAAACCCATCGTCATGAAGAACAGGAACGTAACACTTAACACCTGAAACTTGCTTTCTCTTTAAATTTAAGATGGAAAACGTTCCCAGTCTGTTGGGGCATGGAGCCTTTGTGTTTCATGTTTTCATTAATGAAAACGGTTTTGTTAATGGCTGCTGTGAGTGAAGAGATTTATATTCCTTTGAGTGGGAGAGCACTCTTTAATTTTATTCTTGTAAAAGGGGATTTTTGACCTGGTTTAACTAGCAGCAGTAAATCACTAGTTTAGTTTTTAACACAATTGTATTGAAATAATGTTTTCCGCATGTCGAAACATGTACGATTATCCTGTTCCGAATAGACTTTTCCTCTTCTTTTTTTCAGGGTAATTAGAATAAAACCTTAAAGATGTTTTTTCCCTCCTTGAAACCAATTTTGAAGTAGAATGGCTTTACCAGTCACTAGTCAGACGTATTCTCTCCCCAGACTGAAAAGTATCAGTTGCACGTCTGCAAAGATTGTGTCTTCGTTAAGAGGCGAGCAAGCCCCTCACTATGAAAGAGTCTCCACTTTGAAGTCTCCAATATTGTGCATGTGCTTGCTTCTTGTGCGAACTAACCATTTTGTTCAAACCCATTTGCAGAAATTTGTTTAGGAGTCAAAGTGTGAAGTGAGTGACGTATTAGAAATATAGCGTGATACAGCAATATAAAAATGAAGTGATGTAGTACATGGAGGCTTTTGTGAATGTTTATGAATCGTGAGTTGACTCTATAAATTGTTTTAGCATTGAAATCATCCATCTAAATGATTAGCTGTAGTCTTCAAGTGCTTGCATTGCTTAAAGTGGTGCCAATATAACCATATTGCGATCCTGCCAATCTTTTGTTTGGCATGTTTTTGCTCTGCACCTGATGCAAAGGTTTTTAAGCCTATATTTAGCAGGAAAAAAGTGCATTTATCGTTATTCGCAATAGAGAAAGATGCTCATTGCATGAAATATTAATATCTTTTAGTGTCACAGTCACGACCGCAATGACACGGCGATATTTCTTTCCAGACTCCAGCTGCGACCTTTCAGTCATTAAAAGAAAACCTCACCGCGGCAGTCCGTATATCCCGGGACGAGTCATTACAGGAACCGGGTCATAACGTGACGACTTTCATTAGGGTCGAGCGAGACCACAGAAGAGATGGAATGTCTCGCTACCTCATAAAGATCGACCTCTGGGGTAACGAATGACAACGCTCGTTATCTCGCCGTCACGCGGGGCCCGGCCTGCTTTAAGGCGAGGAACGGCATCGCATCTGACTGCCATTAGCTCCCACTGACCTCCTCTGGTGCTCTGCGACATCTAATCCAGCCCCCCCGTCTGGAGAAAAACGCTTTCTGGGCTCTGCTCCTCTCAGGCCGCAGAGTTTTTGGTGTTTGGTTAAACACCCAAGGTGCACCAAACTGCGATGGGCTGCTCGGATCCGTAAGCTTGTGTGTGGATTTGTCTGGACGGGTTCACGTCCTGGAAAAGAGCCGCTGTATCGCTTTCAGAGCAGCACACACCGCTTAATCTAAGCCAGACGTGATCTGGCTCACGAAACTGCTGAGGTCACCGCGGTGAGGACTTCAGTTAATTTATTCAAAAGAGAAGGTGGGGTTATATGAAGGGAAAAAAATAAAAGCAATTAGACAGACGAGGCCTTTGTACTAATGTCGAAATTGCTCTTATTGTGACTTTTCCGTTGTTAAAGCGCCTGTTCTTTTTTATGACGTGTTTTCTCTCGGGTACATTTACTGTGCGTAAAGCTTATAAACAGGCCGAAACTACAGAGACTCTTGAGTTTGTTTCTTCCATTGTAATATGAAGGCCGGAAGATCTAATTGAGAGCAGTCCATACACGTGCATTTTATACACGTCCACCGACACGTTTCTGGACTAAGCTATGTTTGTCAAGACCTGCTGTTCTTTGCTTTTGACCAGATTTGTTGTTCAGTTCTGCTTTGTGCTCACATATTGGGGCCTTTTAGTAGTCTAAGTCTAGTGTCAAGAGTAAAATCAATCTGAATTGGCTACGTAGCCCATATTAATTCTGTGTTATGACCCATTTCTGAGTGACAAAGGAGCTGATTGGATGGTTGAAAGTGGCGTTGTGTAGCAGAATGCAGTCCAAAAGCAGCCCCAAAATCTTACTCGGTACAGTGCACTAATGAATTTTTAAATGTTTGTATGAGTGTTTGTACTTCATCAGTAGTTCCACATCTTTTTCTGTTTTTATTTTCGAGGGTGCTTGCTTTTATTGACGATTTAATATGCTTTTTTTACAACTCAAAATGAAGTGAGCAGCAAATGTGAAAAGTGCTGTGTTTTGGAGAGCTCTTTTGGGCCTCGCTCACTTTCTCATATTCCCTTATGCAGGATGCTTGGGTTTGGGTATTATTCCATGATCATTTTCCAATTTTGATTTTTCCAGCGAGCTGTTAGCGGTGGATGTTAGCGGCATCCTAATGGCCTGCGCGCAGCTGCCACTCACCCACATTCGCGTGCACAGGGATGCGGTGCGCTAACACGTCTGCACGCATTCCTGCTGCAGACGCATGGCCCTGTTTGGATGGACCTCATGGAAAGTGTGGAGGTGGCAGCGTTCCACTGCGGAGTTTGAGTTTACTGGGATTATAAATGATCCCATTAGAGGGAAATGCAAACCTGCATTTGTGGGGAGGAGACGCAGGCTGCTCCGTCTGCAAATGGCTTGTCGCTCAGTGGCCCGTGCCGAGCGGGTAAGCCGTGGAACCGCTTCCATAAATCCCGGTCTTAAGCAGTTCTCCTTCCCGATGCCGTGCCTGCCCATCGAGAGTGAGCGTCACCCGGCGTTTAACGCCCTCCATCAAATCAACGCTGCTACTGGAAAATATTCAGTGCCAGCATGAATTCATAAATCAAGTTACTTAATGCACCTAAACGCATCATTGAATTTGAAATGGCCACTTTTTCAATTTCAAGCTAGATTTTCTAAAAGCTCCCTGGAGAATTTTTACAGATTGATCGATGTTATAAATGCACCAGTTTTTAGAGGCGAGAGCAAAGAAAACAGCAGAGATTTACAGGTGTTTCACCACAGAGGCTCTGCTGATTTGCAAAGGAGAGTCAGATCTGTGCATATAAGAAGTAAAATGCTCTTTTTACAGCATTTCTGTTTATTGGATTCCCCTGAGCTGAATAGTGTTTGGCCACGATTCAAATCTGAGTCTCCCTCATGCTCACCGAACCCTTTACATCTTTATATCTCTAAGTGTGTTGCAATTATGTGAAGGAAATCAAAAAAGCCAATTTTCTACCAACCAATTTTGATTATGGACCAATCACAGCTTCAGTTAAGTATGCATTTACATTTAAATGTATGCATTTGGCAGATGTTTGATCCAAAGCGACTTACATTGCATTCAAGCAATGCTTTTTTTTTCTTTGCTTTTTTTTAAATCATGCATTTCCTTGGGAATCAAACCAATGACCATTATAATGGTCATGCTCTACTGTTTGATCTACAGGAAAGCTTTGCATTAAAGGTATTACAACCTGTTAATGCTGCTATCTGTCGTTGTTGCATGACTTTGGAACAGGACTACTTGTTTTCTGTCTCCCAATAGCAGAAAATGGTTTAAAACGCTCATTATTGTTGCAGTTTGGTACCACTAATGGTGCAGAAATGACAAAGTTCATCTGTTGTCATCAGCATTGATCATGCAATGTTTTCGTGCCACGTTAAAATAAAAACAAATCTGCGATTTCTGCTTTCAGCAATGAAATCGTAACGTTTGAGAATAATCTCATAGAAAGCCATGCTTTTTCGTATGAGGTTTTTCCGAATCTTCTTGTTTTTCAAGATTGTGTCTGTCAGTGTTGGTGGTCAGTCAGTCTCTTAGTTAAAACAAGGGTCTCGTCGTCCCTCTGGACTTTCACTGCCATTCATCTGACAAACGTGGTTTTGGTGCTAGACGTACAGGTGCTGTATCACCCAAGATCGGCCTGGTCAACCAGACACATCCATAAACGTCTGAAGTATCAAACACACTTTCCTAATAGACCCTCTCTGCTTGTACAGGGACCAGGGACTCCGACCGCAAACCCTGCAGTCAATACGCCACATCCGTAAGCCTCCTTCAGCTGTTTAAGGCATTATCAGGGTCTGGATCTAATATATAGATGTTTTTAATAACCGTCCCTTTTAACGTGTTGATTCACTCTGGATGATTACTTTCACTAGCCGTCATGAGAAAACCTGGCTGCCACCGTATCAGTCATTTCAGAGTCTTCGCTGCGCTGTTTGTTTGGCATCCGTCGACAGGAACATCTTTGGATGTCGACGTGACATTTTGACTCTCCGTAGATGAGATCCATGAAAGCGAAGAAGTGTTTTGAGAAATAAAGCAGATGTGCTCGTCTCGATCTGTCTGTGCTGCTACAGACGATCATCCAGCGGAGTCTGACCGCGGCGTATCCGTTATTACAAAACCTGCTGTGGAGGACACTTGTGTGCGCAGAGTGAAATCTGCTTGCTCATTTATTGACTCACTCATTCAGTTTTTGTTTACTTATTTTATTTATATGTATTTTTATTTTTTTATACTGCATTGATTATATTCATTTTACTTTTTTTAATCCATTTATTTATTTTATTTAAGCATTTCATCAGTTGTTTACTCTTATCTATTGAGGTTTTTATTATATTTAATATTAATGTTTTTTTTATGTGTATTTTTTTTATTCATTTATTTTATTTATTGTCCATTTATATAATTATTTTATAGTTCTTTTATTCAGTCATTTAATTATTCATTCATTATTTCTTAATACTTTATTTATCATTAATATTTATTGTTTTATTCATTCATTTACTTTTCATTTATCTGTTGATTTATTTTATTTACCTATTCTTTTGTTTTACTTTTTTAATCATTCATTAACTTTATGCTTTTATTGAAGTTTTTGATTAATTTACTCATTTTTTTTAAATTCATTCAATTATCTATTTTGTCAAAAGAAATCATTTAAATCATTCATTTACTTTTATTTTCTCCTATTTATTATTTTATTTAAGTTAATGTATTCTTTTCTATGTATTTATGTTCTTATTCTTTTATTTATTCAATTATTAAATATAACCTGGGACTAAAACATGGGCGATAACTCGTGATTTTCTGCCAGCCAGACTGGCCCCAAACAGTTGCGTAAAAGATGAGCTGCAGATGTTTTTGGGCACATAGTGTGACATAGTATTGCAAATGAAAGCAGACTCCTTCTTTTTTTTTTTTTTTTTTTTTTTTAACTCTTTTCGAGAATACGTATATATATTTTCCCTCGCACTTCCAGGATTCGGTCAGGCAGCCGAGCGGGAATGCTTCACTTCCAGGCATGCGGTTCCCGCTCCAAAAACAACTTCCATTCAGTGCTCCCAAATGACAGCACGCTGGTGGGATGGTTTGCGCTCTGGCTTTGAGCGAAGGAGAAATGCGGAAAGAAGAGTAGAGCAGAAGAAAAATGAATGAGTTGCTGTAGCTGCGATTCTGCACCTTCATCAAGCAGCTCGGTCTTCTGCCACGATGGATTACGGCTCATCCTGACTCACACACGCAAGCCTGACCTGAATCACTCTTACTGACACTGGGAGGATGCAACTTTGTCCCATGAGCCCATTCTGTCCGACTTCAAACACCAATCCGAGCGTAGGTCTGGCTCACTTTGGCAGCGCGGCGAAAGGTGACGTAGCATTCTCAGCAAGCGTATAATTTCCATTCCGCGGAAAGACGCCGTGTCCCGTGTCATTATTCCAGTGTGTTTTGCTCCCGTTAGAGATCTTTTCTGTTTTGTGTCAGGAGGCAATTCTCTGCGGCTTGGAGCCGTCTGCTGGAAATGGGCATTGAACACTTTGATGCATTTGGTAGCATTGAGCCGTCTGCTCTTTCCTTCTGTCTAGACGGCTTCAGGTCGAGAAAAGTGACTATGAGTCATCTTTTTTCTTTTTCTTTTTTCATTCGAGCTGAAGAAGTGGTGGGTTCCCTCATGACGTAATGACCTGTCAGACAGACCAAACCTCTCGGGAATACAGCGGTAAAATTAAGAAGACATTGAGATTCAAGGATGTTCCAAAAGCCTGATTTTCAGATGTTTTTGGCCAATATGTTATGGCTGGTTGATTTTGAAAGTATTTTAGTTATTCACATCTCTAACCATAACACCCTAGCATCACCCTAGTGTTTGGAGGACTTCAGTCCTGATAACCCTGTGTTGATTCAGATTCTATCAGTCTCAATGGAGCCTTGGACTAGCTGTGTTGTTCAGCTGTGTCTTTTGTGCCACTTCCCGATCTCCTTCCCTTCTTTTCCCCATCATATCCTGTCTTTTTTCAATTCCTATCAGCAAAAGTATCAGGAACTGTTCAGCCTCAGCCTCATTTCCATTCATTTCACTGCACATTTATGCACTATCACACCTCTTAGACCACAAGGATCTGTTTTGTAAGTCTTGGAAAATACACCATCACTTTTCATTAGGTTCCAACACAGCGTATCTGTTCTGGTTTACCTCTGCATGAGGTAAACTACACACTAGTTAAAATACACATTCTCCTTTATTCAAACAAACCGTTCTTGCGGAATTATTTTGAATACTGTTTGTTTTGCCATATTATTTCGATCTCTTGATTTGACCTCATTATGAAAGATGAAGTCACAACTTTCGCAAATTCCATGCTGCATTTCCAAGGATGTTCCCGCAGCCAAGGAATTCCGCCACCGTGAGGCAAAGGTCAACTGTGTCGAGGAGCGGAAAATGTGAGTGATACTCCTGAAAGACAGACCTGCGGATTTTCCTTCAGCTCCTCTGAGAGCACCACCAACTTTATTTTTACCCACAGCTCTGGCCGAGCGGATTACGGATATCACGGAGAGAACTGCCTCTTTTTCCCTGTTATTATTGGGGTATTTGAGGACTCCTGACCTGTTTTGATGGATTAACCTGTCATGCAACTGCCACCACACGTCTTGACGGGCCGATGCCTCTTTGGCCTGTGAACCCGAGGAACCCCACAGAGAGCCGCGTCCTCTCCAAAAGCAGGCCACCTGCTTGAGTCGTCCGTTTAATGATCAGACGCGTTCAATCATTCACCGCTGGAGCTCTCAGCAACCTGCGTCTGCACGCTGACTGACACCAAACTCACTGTTGCTGAGCTGCCTTAAAGGAAATGTTCATGGAAATGAATGTGCAGCTGCTTCAAAAAGAACAAGAAAAGCACCATAAACGTAGTACAAACGACTCTTCTGCAATGTTTCAAGTCTTCCTCAGGGATATAATCGCTAACTAAAATTAAATCTGTAATATTCCTTGATGTTCCAGTACTAAAATAACTAAAACTGAAATAAAAATGAATAAAAACTATGTAGACATTTTGTATACAAAAATGACAAACGCAACGAAATTACTAAACCATTCAAATTAAAACACAAAATAATAAAATCTAACTCAAAATATATAAAAAAAGGTAACTTTACGATGTCACATTTGTTAACATTAACTAACAATGAACAAACAATTTTTACCTTTGTTAATGGTAGTTATTAGTAATAAAAATGTTAATGTTTACAGTGCATTAACTAATGTTAACACACACAACTTGATTTTATAATGTATTAGTACATGCTGAGATTTACACTGATTAATAAATGCCATAGAAGTATTGTTCATTGTTAGTTCATAACACTGGTCTTCTGAAGTCATATGATTGTTTCATGTGCAATTTCTTTTCAATTTTTTCAATATATATATATATATATTAGTCTGATCTTATCAACCCAAAGCTCTGAAGTCTCATCTGTTTTCATTTTTGTATTCATAATTGTGTTAGTGTGTCTTTGAGAGGGAAAACAACATGTTAAACCAATGTTTTGCCTCTTATAGTTGGTATTTTATACATTAGTATAATAGAGAAATGTAAAATAAGTTTTAATCATCAAACCCATGATCTGTTGCCGGCAGTAATGCTTTAGTAGCAGAGCAGTTTTATTAAATCGAACTACACAACACACAGCATTCAGGTTTGCATCAGCGCTACACAACACACTGGTGCATGTCCCTCATTGCAGGCGGTTTAGTGAGCTCTGCTTCTCAGTGAGGTTTGTGGCTCTCAGTGTGGCCTAATTCTCCGGCTCTCCAGGGTCTCTCAGGCCCCTTTACGAGTGTCCCTCGTGAAAATCTGGGGGGTCATGTTCACTCTGTGGCCTGTGAAACGTGTGAAATCAAGGGGCACCTCTGTGAGAGGCGGACCTGCTCTGTTTGATGTCGCCCTGTAAAGAATCCGTTTCATGGGTGAGGCATCCTAGCAGAGACATCGTAAAGCAGAAAACATTACCTCATCCCAATCTGCACTTCCTTTTTTTTTTTTTTTTTTTTTTTTTTTAAACATTTTTTGTCACATCCAGCAAACATCTCCTCACTATCTGCTAGCTGCCTGTCCCCTGAACACACTGTAAACAAATGCGGTCTCTGTAGACAGCCCAGGCTCCACAAACGACAACAAAAACAAACTGGCCCAGCCTGGACCACGAAACATAAACAGTGTTCCAGCCAATAACCGACAAGAATGGTTTGGGGGGTTAGTGCGCGTGCACATGAAGGGGGGTGTGGGGAGTGGAGGAGAGAGAAGCATGAAGAGGGATGTTAGCTAGAGGAGAGATGTCCTAGACAACGACTAACGTTAGAATTATATTCTCTTGAATTTTGATAAGGCCGACACACGACCAAAGAGACGACGTTCCGATGAACAAATAGCAAAGAAGAGGGAAAAGAAGGAAGCACTGAAGGGAGGGGAAGGGGACGGGATGAGGAGGAGGGATGGTCGAGCTAGCCTCCGTTTAGTTTGACAATGCTTCGAACATCAACAAGAAGTGACGTCACCCAACATCGCTCAGAGCACCTTTAAGGCTCTCCTTTTTGTTGGCCTGCTTTTATGTATATTGATAGTATTTTATATGGGATATATATAAGGTGTGCTGGAGGAGACTTTGCAGAGTGCTGGACTCTTGCATTGTTAATACAAGATCTTGACCAAAAATGTATGCACCTCTTGATGGAAGTAAATGTTGTGGTGTTATTTCCATCAAGAAGAGGTGCATCAATGTTTGGTCAAGATCTTGTATTGACAATGCAAGAGTCCAGCACTCTGTAAAGTCTCCTCCAGCACATCCCAAAGACTTGCAATGAATTTAAGATCTGGAAATGATTCTTCAAGCTCCTCACAACCATTCTTTCACAATCTGAGACTGATGAATCATGACATTGTTATCCTGAATATGGCCATGATGTCTCTTCCTTTCCTACATGGTTATTTAAGAAAAGATAGCTACACACTCCATCAATTAGGGTTAGAAGAACTGTTGCCAAACATATAACATTCTAGAAACATAATAATCACTGAAATAATGATCCAATCATTGAGCAGTGTATATTATTTCTCACAACCACTTCAGTACATAAATGCTCCTGAAGTGTATGAACCCTAAAAGCGGAGTATTAGAGTTTGAGGTAATGAAATAAGTCAGATGCTAATGATTAGATGGTAACACTGCATGCAGAAGCACATAGTTATGAATATGGAGTTGATGGAATAAAGACACAATTTTATGATGTTGAATTAAATCCCAGGACTGCCCTTCTGTTGCACAGCATACTCTAAAGTATGTACTTCCCATCAGCAGTGAAGTATGTACTTTCAGTGCGTAGGTGAAGTATGTGAATTGAGATTCAGCCAGTGACTTTTTTTCAACGCTGATAAATGTCACGAAGACTGTCCTCTAAAGCTCTGCGCATATATTTCAGGATTGACAGTCTGATTTCTCAGGTGGTTTACGAAGAGGGAATTTTTTCCACTTGTCTCTGGGAGTTTAATGATGTGGTGTGGAAATATCAGGCGTAGAGGTGTAGGCTGCCAGCAGTGAGGTTTCTGACCGTCTTCCCTCGAAACACACACACACACACACACAATCAGCAGTCGATCTCCCCTCGCCGTCCCCACCGCAGTCTGAACAGGAAGTTGATAAGAGCGTGTGGTAAAAGGGGCAGATTTTCAGGCTGTGGACTGACTGACACTTAATAAAGGCAGCGTTCAGTCGCTCAATTGAAAGCAGGTGAGCTGTGCGTCTGATGTTTCTCGTGTCCAGTTCTCTTGGACCGTCCCACTTAGAGAGCCCAGATTGACCCCGTTGACCTTTTTATTCTGAAATCTATTGCAATCTGTAGCCTAGTCATGAAATCCCAAAAGAATTTTATTGAGCTTATTGTGCCCGATTCATAACTCAACCCACCATTTTGCTGCAAAGAAAATGTGATTTCCGACATTGTGAGTGACAACGACTGTTGGAAATCCTGATCACGTCACTGCTCGTTTGCATAAAGCCGAGCTCTTGAGAAGTTCAATGCAAATGAGCAGTGATGTTATCTGGGAACAGGTGTCCATGTGAATGAGGTTTAAATAAACTGCTTTTCATATTTTTTCTATCTATTTTTTTTCTTATCATATCTATGTCTCGAATATAAATATAACTAATAATTATATTCAGGTCTAATTTGTTGCAATCAAAGTGCAGTTAATACATTCAGGTTCAACCCTACATTATTCACTGCTGGATTTTTTTTCTGTTATATTAAATACAGTAGTGTCCAAAAGTGACGATCTTCACCCTTTTTTAAATATTATTTCAAATGTTAAAGATTGTGTAAGCATATTACGTAGTTGTACTATATTGTTCTCTGATATTTTTTGCCCACTTTTATTGCGCTGACAAGCTTGTAGTCCTGCACTTAAAGGGATGGTTCAGAGTAGAATCAACCTAGGGGTCCTTTGTACCATGACCTCGAGCCAAACACTACATCCTTATGCATCGCTTTCTGTCAGGACTTTTACGTGCTTTTCCCAAATCTTGGAAGTGACCTCGACGTGCGGGTTAGCGGTAGCATAAGCCATCAGGCAATTGTTATTTAAATAAACTCCTGATGTACTTACAAACTTTCCAAAGCCTCGTTTTATGAGTACAGAACCTATGTTCTACTGTAAAAGTTCTGTACTACTGTAAAAGTTTGGCACCATTCTGGGCATTAGTAGTGGGGTAATTTACAAGATACATCCTAGGATCCATTAGCGTCTGAACTAAGCCATCCAGCTGATATCTCTAAATAAGCTCTAATTTTAATTATGTTCAACCAAGGGAGAAAAAAAAGCTTAGTTTGGCTCAAGGTTATGGTGCAAAGGACCCTTGGTTGATTTTACTCTGAACCATTCCTTTAACTTACAACATTTGGGTACAAACTGCCAAGATAGGAAGCTCAAACAAATGTGAAGCACTGTTTTGAAAGTTGGCTGGTTTTGGTTGATTTTACCCTGTTTAAATGACTAAAATGCTAGTCTCAGTGCTAGAAGCACTTTAAGGGTCCCTCATTTTTTCATCTTTGAAACTGTGTGAAGATCCAATGACGATCTGTAACGCCTCCGCAGAGGAAGTATCAGATTAGCAAGTCTTTGCTTCTGTCGTTCTTTTTTTTTTTTTTCGTCTTGGCACTGATTCCTTCAAACTGGCAAGGATGCCAATCGTGCCAGACAACACAAGCACTTCACCCGGCCAGACACTGAGATTACAGTGAATGTGTCTCGTAGACATTTAGATTAAATTACGATCAGAATGTCAGCCAATCAGACGCGAGCCTTTGAAGATGAGTGGGCGTGGCCTGCGCAGCTGCTGTCGGCTGTGTGTGTGAAAGCGTGACAGTTCTGCCCACTCGGACCTAATTGGATATGGTAGGGGTGTTTTTATTGAAATCACTCACAGGTGTAGGCCTCGCTTTAAAGTGGCGCTCGCAACCTCTGAGAACTTTCAGCTGTCTGCCGTTACCAGTGTGTGTTTGTGTGTGCGTCCTTCCCAGACAAAGAAATCTCTATTTTCAGACCAAAGCTCTGTTTGGTTTATTAGCTAGCAGTCCTAGTTGTGTAACGTTCTTGTGGCGTACTGTAAAGTGGGGCGGGTTAGTGAGCTTGAGTACAGAGAGTTGAAATGTTCTGCACCTGCAGGACTGACGCTTGGTTTAACCCTGTGACTGCGAGTAAAGCTGGTACAGAGAATAGCAGAACTGGTTAGTGTGAGACGAGACTAGCAAAACAAGTCTACTAGAGGTGGGAAGCAACTGATGGTACAATGTTATATTGATATCTGGATCCCAATATATTAATATTGCAGTTCTTTATTGTAAAGTTATTAAAAATTCTACTTTTACCCGCTTGTTTTTTATTCATCTGCATTAGACTTAACTGCTTTTCTCAATTATATGATGAGTTTGTTCTGAGTTTGGATTTTGGTTGTATCAACTTTTACATTTTGTTGTATTATATTTGCTATTGTATTTTAATTATAAAATGTTATTTTGTTATGTTGTTTTCAGTTTTTTCCCATTTTTCTTTAACCCCCTGAGGTCGACGGTATCGCCGGCGATACCAGCTCGCTTTTTTTTTATCAGTGTAAAAGAAACTCATGAATACTCTGTTGACTTTGATTTTCCATAGGAGTTCCATACATCAATCGATTCTGTTAAATGTGTATTATTTTTGTGTATACTCACAATAAAAACATAGTGTTGTGCTTTTCGACAAATAAAGAAAAATTAACACGAAGCGAGTTCTGCCTTCTCTCTGTCCGTGTAGTCCATTCTGAAACGCGTCCGAAAATGAACCATAACTCAGTGAATACTTCTCACACATACAAGTGATATATGTCTTTATGAAGCTTGAAATCTCTTCTTTTAAATGAAGTAATTTATATAAAAAACAAATATTCTCATCTTGTGAAATCTGTATTAAAAGAGAGCGATTCCAGTCGACCTAATTAGAGCTAATTCAAATGTAATGTGACTCCGCCCACGGAGAGCGTGCGCTATTCAAACGCAAATGGCTGAGGTAATCCGCGCAATCCTGTGAACGCCCCCATCAGCTCGAGAAAACCAAAACACAAGTTTATTCAGAACATTACTTGCTTACACCGTCTTGCAGCGCTGTGAGGAATAATGAGGAATACGAGGAATACGAGCTGAGGAATACTAGTAAGTTTTTCCTTCTCGGGTTTCTGTTTATTGACGAATGAACGGCATGCGCTCTGTTTTTTCTCCATTATGGACACGAGCTCTAAAAAAAAAAACACTAAAAGACTTTCAAACTTTCACAGAGACCTCAAAACAGAAAGTACAAATCCTTTCTTTAAAACGAATTTCGTTTTGTATCAATTGTATCTTAATTTTAATAATTTTTTCATTAACAACTTTCCTGGATTTAAAGTAAATAAGCCTATCGTCAACGAATGATGATGTTTTAGCAAACTGTATTGCTATACTGAGATGAGTAAAAATCGACTGAAATATGTTGAAATAAAATGTTGGCTATTTGTATAAGCAATGTAAACTGCAAATTAACATTTATATGCCCTAATATTTCATGAAAACAACTTTACAGTCAGGCGAAATATGAAAGACAACATTTTGTTTAGTAGATTTGGGTACAGTTTTTACTGTAGAATATACTGCCTCGTCAAATAAGCTTTTGTTTAGCAATTTCTATATATAAAATAGCCTAATATTTTTGTCAAAAATAAAGTCATCAACTAAGATGTTAGCTGTTCCAATGTTGGCTATATTCAAAGTAATGAATACATAGATAAAATGTAGGCCTATAATCTTTCTCTTTTTTTACAAAGAAAGAGTACACTTGAAATATTGTTGAAATTGTAATTATTGTTGTAATTGTAACCTTTTTAATAAAATAGCACAACATATGTACAAGATAGATGTAAGGAAAATCTTAAATGGTCAATATAAGTCTTCTTCTAAATATCTTTTGTCCAAGCATTGTGGCTCAGCCAGTTTCACACCTGTGTGAATGGCTCATCATTATGCAGAGTGGGTGGTAATTCAGGTGAAAACCACTCCTCGTTCACGCCCCCTCGCATATTGGCTTTCCAAGCAAAACCTGTTTTACATCAATTTAAATCAATGTATGGTTTTATTTGAATGATAAAGCAAGACTATTTTCACATAATTTTGAAGAAAAAACTATAGGCGACGACATCCATTGGTCAAAAGTCTTATTGACACATATTTACTATGTGTTTTGTGGCCTTATTTCAGAAATTTTAGTTTTTAGTTTTTTCAATATCCACGCATAAACATTATTCTCTCAAAAATTAAAACATGTACATACACGTGGCTCACATATTATGGTAGCCCTGTTTGTGCTTTATAGAGTGAATTTACACCTTTGCCATTAATATGTTTATAAGCAACTGAAAAAAGCACAAATGTAAGAGCATGTCAGAACATCTCAAGGGCCCAGAAAACCGCTCAGACTCCAGAGGGTTAATATTATTAATTCAATCATTATATTTAAGATGGATTGATGAATGGAAAGAAAGAAAGAAAGAAAGAAAGAAAGAAAGAAAGAAAGAAAGAAAGAAAGAAAGAAAGAAAGAAAGAAAGAAAGAAAGAAAGAAAGAAAGAAAGAAAGAAAGAAAGAAAGAAAGAAAGAAAGAGAAGAAAGAAAGAAAGAGAAAGAAAGAAAGAAAGAGAAAAAGAAAGAAAGAAAATACAATTCTATATTGTATTATGTTTAATATAATTTTATATATTGTCTTATTATATTTACTTGCTTGTGTGTGTAATATTATATAGTATTTAATATAATAATATTTTATATTTGCGTTTGATTCTGTAATATTTCTAGATCACAAATCAAATATTTGTTGTTGGGTTATTTTAATCTTTTCTTCAGTTTTTTTTTTCCTATTATATTAAAATAATTCTATGATTTTATGTTTTTATTATTATATTTGATATGTTTAATGTTTAATATTATGATTATAAACAGTTTTTTTCCCCTATCATATTAATATAATCTTTATATAATTCTATCTTATGATGGTGATTTGAACAATCCAAGATTTTCAATGTAGTAATATTGATATGTGATTGTCAAACACTTTTGGAGATATTAGTCTTTCTCTATTGATGTAGACGGGAGCTTTACAGGAAATAGCTGTACCAAGCTGTTTACCATTTTTACTTGCTTTAATAGTAACAAATCTTTTTCTGCAGGTGTTAGAGCAACGTAAAATGTCCCCTGGTGTTCTAGACTCAATGAGTTTCCCGATTGATTTTTACCACTTTCTCTGTCTATTCACAGGACATCCGTAACACAGTCGGCAACATCCCTATGGAGTGGTATAAGGACTATCCCCACATCGGATATGACCTGGACGGCAAGAAGATCTTTAAGCCAATCAGGAACAAAGATGAACTGGATGAGTTTCTCGACAAGATGGAGAATCCTGATTACTGGTGAGGAGCGTCTGGAACATTCATTTGAAGTCATTCAACCTCTATAATTGGTTATTCACTCATTCTCCTGTCATTACTAGGCGTACCGTCCAAGACAAGATGACCGGCGCTGATATCCGTCTGTCGGATGAGCAGGTGGACCTCGTGCACCGTCTGCAGGAGGGCAAGTTCGGTGACGTCAACTTCAACGAATACGAGGTATTTCGGTCTGGTTTTCCACTCTGTTGTTGTTGAATTCAACGCAGATGCGACAGTAACAGAATTTGTCACCTTAACATCTGCAGTCTGGTCTGTGTAAACCTCTTAAAACGGCTTCTAGATAATAACCCCAGCGCACGATGGGGGAAAAAATGAACCTCGTCAAATTACTCAATTATGAAGCCACAGTCTGCGCTCACCACCGACAAATGAAGTAGCGAAACATTTACACAAGCACAATTAGCCGTGATAAGAAAAACAGCGCAGGAGGGAATGAGTCTGGATGGTGTCAAGGCCGTCGTTTAGCGGCTTCACTTTACAAGCATCAGTGCTAACTGTGCATCGCCGTCTCTTCTGGCACAAACAGGAAGTGAGTCACTCCAGATTTGGGTCTGTCTGTGATCAGTTAGTCGACCTCAGACAGGCTTTAAAGACTGTGAGCGTGAAAAAGCCACCTGTCATCTGACTGGGACTTGTTGTGTCTGGTTGATAGGCCAGATGTTCTCAGTTTCACATTGCCAAATTAAACTGAATACAAATTGTTTGGTTGTGTTCGGGGTGTGTGTGTGTATATATACACTCTACGTGTATGTATGCGTCTATGTATATTACAACTATTTATTTATTTATTTTAGGGATATGACGAGACACTTAGCTCACAAGACATGAGATTGGGTTCACGAGAACTAGATGAGACAAGATTTTTGCACTGAATTTTTAAGAAATCCTCAATGTTGGGGATTGTCCCACTGGTTCTTTAATGGTCTTAACCACTTCATTACTTTTGATCAGGGAGTAGGAATCATAATATCTCTTCCACCTTTTATTTATGTGCAGGGTTTCACAAAATTATGCATTGGAGGTAGTTTCTGCAATAATCAAACAAACAGAAATAACTAACTAAATGTTAAACATACATGCTCACATACTGTTGTGATAAACAGTACATTACCAATTAAACAATTTCAACTCTCTCAAAGAGTGTTTAGTAGAATAGGAAACAAGTAAACAGAATATAAAAGAGCATATAAACAACTTACGGTACATTATACAGCATCCTCATTATGGTATTAAAGTATAATAAATATAGAATATCTTATACAGATGCATAACCATTAGTTAAACGAGGTATGGCCAATATTAGCAAGATAAGCCACGATGCTAGCGGCACTTTCACGTGCGTTTCACTACAAACTAATATACATAAAGATTACGAAACAGCTGCGACTTACAGGCTTAATGTTAGAGATAATCTCAGCAGGATAAACATCCAGTATTACAAATATAAAGTCAGGAAATAAACTCACTTCGTCAATAACTTTTGTCCTGCACTCAGGAAAAAATACGTCATATTCTGACAGCTCTGTATGCGTAACGGAGAACGTGTCACATGCCAAAACCGCATCCAATAAAATTGTGTACTACATACTTTCCATATGTATTAAGTATTCTACATAATACACCCTTAAAAGATATATAATACAGCAGTAGATAATACTTAAAGACATACAATGTAAAGAATTCACAACACTCAATGACAAAATTCATGACTGAAAAAATAGTCTGCAGGTGCATTTTGAAATGTTTTAACTAATCATATTGTAATGAATGTCATTTCAGTTCTAGTGTCCTGAGTATGCATGATCATATACATTGAAAGACGGCAATATACAAGCACTGTAAAATGTTTGGCCACAAACTCAACTGAAGGAGAAAACAAACCGTCTTCTCTCCTGAATGATTTCACATGAGTCTCTTCAGACCTTACTGTACATGAGTAATGAGTTTCCAGAACTTCTGATTGAGACTGTGTCTGACTTCCTAATTGAACTCGTTTCCACAAATTGAACATAGAAATAAAAAGTATAAATAAGTTTTTTAAGTGCAAACAATAAGTGCTACCATAATCAAAGTACTCTCAAATATTCAGTGTCTCAGAGACCAGAGCTAAGAGGTGGTTACCCTACACAGCACAGCCTAAGATAGGTTTGATATCGGGAGACAGGCTATTGAATGTAGCCAAATTTGCACGCATCAGGGAGCTCGCGTTTTAATGTCACTTTCTAGTTTGTGATCACTGTACTCCGTATTAATATAAATGTCAAAAAATCTAAAAGACCAAAGAAAATTCATATTCTCTTGGGGTCTTTTAAAACCGAGGGGTCTTTAGCATGCTGTGCTTTACTGTGTTAAGGTGAAGTTTGCACAGGACGGATTCTTGTTCTCCGTCTGAGCTTTGACTTTTAATTTCCTTTTTTTAAGTGTAAAACATTGGTTACCGTACCTTTAAACACCCATGGGATAATATTGATGTTTTTTTTTTTACTTTGCCTTTACTTTGAGTTCTCCTCTTTCTGATTCTTAATGTTTTGTTTGTTTTTCTAGCCTGCGGTCGACTTCTTCTCCAACGAAGTGATGATTCACCCCGTCACCAACAGGCCTCAGGACAAACGAAGCTTTATTCCATCGCTTATCGAGAAAGAGAAGGTAAGATTGGCTGTCCCTGTCACACCTTACGTTTTACGTTTATGGTGAAAGCGTATATTTACTGTGAAAAGGAAACGGCATGAGAATAGTCATGTTTCGTCTGCTAACTGCTCCCAGCTGTGCTGCGTTACCAATAATGATTCCCACATAGTTTTTAAAGTGGAAAGAGGTCTGAAACGACGGCATAATGGGGATCTGAAATTGGAAATCAAACCTGCAAACGTTTCGGTAAAAATGAGATTCCCTCTTTAGATATTCCGGCTGATTCCGGTCACTATATGTAATGCGTTTCCTGCAGTAAACCAGTAAAAACTGGCGACGTGTGCAACGAGTGTTTTGAGTAATGATCGTACACATGTGCTCTCAATCACGACAATGATGTGTTACTGTGCGTGTGTTTTTCTCTCTACTGTACCGTCACTGCATCCATCTCTCACTCTCTCTCTCTCTCTCTATTAGGTCAGTAAGTTGGTCCATGCCATAAAGATGGGTTGGATCAAGCCACGCAGACCCAAGGAAACCACCCCGCAGTACTACGACCTGTGGGCCAAGGAGGACCCCAACAGCATCCTGGGACGCCACAAAATGCACGTCCCAGCGCCCAAGATGAAACTTCCTGGACACGAGGAGTCATACAATCCTCCTCCAGAATACCTTATGTCGGAGGAAGAGGTGCGCTCACCTAAATATGGCACATCTGTTGTTCACGGTGCTTTTTCATACAGCAACTACTTAAAAAACGGACCATAAAAGTCGTCCGATAACATCAAACTGGTGCAACATTTTTAGAAAATAACTGAGCATTTTTATAATTGATAAATCTATTATCTTTTCAATTGCATTAATAATATAATATTTTATATTCCTTTCTTAGTCATGTTATTGTATAATATTATATAATGTTATTTTACTTGCATTACATGTAGGATTTCATTTAAATATGGTCAATTTAGAACCAAAATTTACCATACAATATTTAATTAAAATATATGTATAGATGAAAATGTATATATTTTTAAACAAAATAAATAAAAATACATTTATTAATATTTATATTGTATAAATAATAATAATAATAATATAAATATTTATATTTTCAATTAAAATGTTTTAATCTATTAAAATATTATTAAATGTATGCTTCCTTTCTGTTTTTCCTCATGTTTAATGCCCAGTTTTAAGTTTGATTAATACATTTAAATTTAAAAGTATTTAATTAAAATATATTATTGATAAAACATATATTTAAAAATGTATGATTTTATAATTACAATTAATATTAAAATGTATTACATTATTACCTGTTAATATTATTACATTTATGCAGCTTTGCCTTTCTAATTTAATGCCCAAGAAAAAAATATTTAATTGCAATATATTTATAGATAAAAAAATGTTTAAAAACTACATCAAATTTATTTGTATAATTTTATAATTATCATTAATATTAATTAATTAATTAATTAAAATATTACATTTGCAGTGTCTTTCACTCTTGCATTCCATATGTTTTATGTGCATTAACTCGCACTGCCTTTCGGAGTCTTTATGCAAAATAGAAATACATTCATTAATAATGCATATACAAATATAAATGTAAATTATGCACTAGGGGAAAAACGTCTCTTATTAAACGCATAAAAGAAGATAATCAGTGAATACCGACTTGAAAGTCGATCTTTTCTTCACACAAACTTATCACATGACTTCAGGAGATTTGCAATAAGTCATATGCACTAGTTTAAAGTTGAGCTTTGGTCACTATGAGCTGGAACAGAGCAGCAGGATCAGTCTTTTGCCGACCGCACACAGGCTTGGCACAACATGAGTGTGAGTAAATAGACCGATCGAACTCTTCCTTTAAAATGTCTCTGGATAAATGCCAAGATCATTTCACACCTGTGGCTCCAACTCCATCTCCATTAGGCCTCTACAATTTGCCTATAAGTCATTTGCGTATGTTTTACATGCTATATTTAACTCCAGGGAACACGTGCATCCCCTCTGCTAGTTAATCTTTATATACAACCAAATTTTGACCCCAATTTTGACTGCACCTGTTCTTTAGTCCGGCTTTTTTCAGAGTTGCCCTAACGTTTGTTCTGTGTGTGTGTGTGTGTGTGTGTGTGTGTGTGTGTGTGTGTGTGTGTGTGTGTGTGTGTGTGTGTGTGTGTGTGTGTGTGTGTGTGTGTGTGTGTGTGTTGTTCAGAGACTGGCATGGGAGCAGCAGGACCCAGAGGACAGGAAGTTGAGTTTCCTGCCGCAGAAGTTCGCTTGCTTGCGGGCCGTTCCCGCATACTCACGCTTCATCCACGAGCGTTTCGAGCGCTGCCTCGACCTGTACCTGTGTCCCCGTCAGCGTAAGATGAGGGTGAGACGCCTCTACACCCTGTCCCGTACAAATACACTCTGCAGTCCAGATTTAAAATTCAACTGTGCCGTTTCTGTACCATTGATGTCACCAAACGGAGTTATGAATGATGAAATCACCAACAACAACAAAAAATTATTCAAACATGAATTTTTTATAAATCAAAAAATATATTAATTGCATGCCTTACTGTTAAAGTTTGGTATCAGTATTTTTTATTTATTTTTTTTATTCAGCTTGCCATCACAGTAATAAATTAAATTTATATTCACATAGAAAAGTTAATTTTAATAGTAATAATATCTCACAATATTACAGTTTTACTGTGTTTCAATCAAATAAATGCACTTTCAAAAACAAAAATATCTTATGGACCCCAAACATTTAATCAGCGATGTAAATTTTATATATGTTATATATCTATAACATTTTTATTGAGCTCATATATTTAGGTTCAGTAATTTCACTTTAATGACAATTAATAGGTCATTTTCATTGCCATTAAAGTGCAATAACTGAACATAAACATACAAGCTTGATAAAAATGATCATTCAAGAAGAAAATTTCAGATGGCACTTAGAGGCTTTTGCATCTGAACTCTTCATATAAAGTTAAATAATTTAATAATATAAAATAATTTTTTATAAATAATATAAAGAAGTTTTATGGCATGATCAATATTAATTTATATATTTTTAAAAATTAAAGAAATTATAATAAAATATTTTATTTTAAATTTGTCCAATTTCATAATTTGTTACAAAGTTGTTTTTTGTGTGGTCAGAAATGCACTTCTTTACTCATTATCGTCTGCTAAATGCATAAATGTAAATTAATTACACTTTAAAGTTGACTTTTTCAAACTTTTTTTTAAAGTTAACTTTTCATCAAAAAGTAATACATTTCTTCTTTTCCAAAATTAGGTTTTTTTTATTGCATATAGAAGTTTTAAAAATGTTGACCTATAATATAACAGCTTAACATTTCACAATCCAATTACATTGACCTGATAAAACTGAGCTCTTCCCTTCATTATTTCTTGAATTTCAAGCATTAAATGTATTGTTGTTTTTCTTGTCTTCAAATTTGTGTTTTAACGACAATATTGACCAGTATTTTCTTTATTTTTTCTTTGTCCAGGTGAATGTGAACCCAGAAGACCTGATTCCCAAACTTCCCAAACCCAAAGACCTGCAGCCCTTCCCAACCACACAGTCTCTGGTACGTCAGTGTTGAGCTGGCCTGGGATCAGTTTTTACAGCCTGATTGTGATGATGACAGCCCGAGGAACAGCTTGTAGATCAGAAACTTGTGATATTTCTGGACTAGACTTTATAATGGCAGGACAGTGAGCTTTGATTTTATTTAAACAGGAAACCGTATTACTTACTGGACCGCGTGGGTGAAAAAGATCAGAAGACGAATATTTTTGTTGTTGAAACCTTAGCGTTTTCAGACAGCCGTGGCTGTAAAACTGCAGACATGAAACAGGGTTTGTCATTCTTTTGGACTGGATTAGAGAAGAACAAAAAAAAGGTCATAAATCACCCAAATATGTTTGCTGGTAATGGGACTAATGTGAAATAATAGAGTCCTGAACGTGTCCTGGAATGATCTTGCTCTGTCTGCTTTTCTTCTCTGACGTGTGTGTGTGTGTGTGTGTGTTTTTGTCTGACAGGTGTACCGCGGACACACTAGTCTGGTCCGAAGCATCAGCGTTTCTCCCAGCGGACAGTGGCTTGTATCCGGTGAGTCTCGTCTCTTCCTGATGTTATGCAGATATTGCAGCTGAAACTGTGATTATCGAAGGACGTTGTTGCAGCCGTGGCTCGGTGGTTTCTGCATGTACCCTGACTCATTGCACCATGGTGCTAGAATGGTCTATGCAGGGTTGCAGTTTGGCTTGCAACCTTCAGTCTCATATCCATCTCTTCTCCCATTGATCTCCCTGTCATATATATGTATATGTATGTGTATATATATATATATATATAATATATAATATACGTGCACACACACACACACACACGCACACACACTGACGTTTTCTATGAATGTTTTAAATTAAACTTATATATAATTCTATTCTATAATTACAATTTAGTATGAAATTTATATTATTATAATTCTATATATGTATGTTTATTTATCGTAAATATATATTAAAAAATGATATATATTTATTTATTTTCAAATTATTTATTTATTTTTATCATATATATATATATATATATATATATATATATATATATATAAATAAAAATTATATTAATATATATATTTCATGTTTTTATTACATAGTTTTAGATATGTTTCTATAAAAAAAATGTATATTATGTTTTTAAGCAATATGGCTCTCAAGGCCAGACTAGATTGTGTGTGTGTGTGTGTGTGTGTGTGTGTGTGTGTGTGTGTGTGTGTGTGTGTGTGTGTGTGTGTGTGTGTGTGTGTGTGTGTGTGTGTGTGTGTGTGTGTGTGTGTGTGTGTGTGTGTGTGTGTGTGTGTGTGTGTGTGTGTGTGTGTGTGTGTGTGTGTGTGTGTGTGTGATTGTAAAATCATTTAGCATAGATTCAGGAATATGTTTGTCATGTTAAATGCGTCCCCTGCTCAGTATCTGAGGTGTGATTGGACCGTCTGAGGTGAAGTCTGTCTGAGCGCTCTTACCTCAGCGGTAGCTAACAAGCTGCTGAAACCATTCCTCACTCACCCGCCATGATGTCAGAGCTCTGGCGCAGGGAGGCGAGCGACCCGTTCGGAGATGAGAGAGACTCGGACGGGCCTGCGGTTCCGGGCAGAGCCAGGATGAGCACAGACGCGCCTCAAATGTCCACATTCACTGGCGCTCCGCGACGCGGATAAATCAATCACGATCCACACGTGACGGCGCTCTTTTTCCCTACTCTAGATGGATTTCAGTTGTGCTTTTATGGCTTTTGGCAGCCCTGCTTTATTGTTAGCTGCTTCATGATTTGTTGTTGTGTCCGTTTTGAGTTATTTGTCATTTTGAATGCTGGACAAACACTTTCTAAATCTCGATTTTCCCCCAGTATAAGGAGAAAATGCGAATGTGATTCCAGTTCTGTGAGAATAATTTGTGTCGTTATAAAAATATTTCATTCATAATGGAGGAAAGGCCTCTCTCTCGAGTGCAGTCTGTTGATCATTATCCGTATTTTAGGTTTGAGGTCCTTTAGATACATAAATGCACGCTATAATCCCGAGTATTCCCTCAGTAGGGACGCCATCTGACTGCTATTAACTCGAGGGGGATATAAATTACTCGAACGAAGCGAGCAGAAAGCATCATTTTAATAACACAAGCAGTCAATTTCACTCAGGGTGACCAATGGCAGCGGTGTGGCCAAATCCACAGAAACCAAATGATATTCGTACAGTATGAAAATGTGGTTGAATTTGCCCATCTGATTTGAATGAGGTGATCCAGGTAACAATACCGACCTTTCAGACGCAGAATGGCAATGGGTTCCCAGAATGCATTGCAGCTGGTGTTCAAATAAGGCAGATAAGCAGGGGAAAGAGTGTAGATGGGGGCTGGTTGCAGTTTAGTGGCAATATCTGCTCAGCCGTCCATAACAAAGAACTTCATAAAGCGCATATGCAAAACCACTACAGTGAGGGGTTGCTCTTTTGTCTAGCTATAAAATATATTAAAGCAGTAATAAAATGCCCTTTCCCACAGTAAAAAATGGCAGTTGACAACCTCCCAAGCATCGCAACCCTTCTCGCCCTGGGCCGGCCCAACTTTCCTTTGGTTTGTTTGGTGTGTGTGTGTGTGTGTGTGTGTGTGTGTGTGTGTGTGTGTGTGTGTGTGTGTGTGTGTGTTTAATAGAGATAATTTCTTCCATATCAATGGGTTGGGCGCTGATGACAAAGCACTAGTGAGTCTTTTGTCCCTGGTCTTTGTTCGCTCTCTGCATTGGGGTTTTCCAATTTTGCATTTGCTGATTTGGGTTTTGCAAGTCGGAAAGTCTTATTGTGAAAAGATTGTACAGCCAGTGGTTGTAAAAACAGGACTAATTTGTTGCAAATGCCAGCAAATTTCAGGAAACGCCAGCAATTTTCTCTACAGATTTGTTTTTGTTCTTGTCAGTGGTGTTTACTAGGTCAAGCATCACTAATCCTAGTAGTGGAAGTTGATTCTTTAGGGTTAGTGATTTGATCAAATGTATTACCATACACTAACATTCAGGTTTTTTTAGTCATCTTCTGCTCTCAAAAGTTGCATTTATTTGATCAAAAATACAATAAAAATATCAATATTGTGACACATTATTACTCTGGTAATCCAGAGTTCTCGTGAGAGCACAAGTTGAATTTGCTCAGCGAGTTACTCTGGTGTCGAGTAATGATGCTCATTAAATATGGCCCTGCACCAATCACATCGGGTTATCTGATATAGGCGGGCCAGAGGTGAGCTAAACATGACGACAGCGCTGTGACGTCGAAGTCATTAGTAAACATTGCAAGATGGCTATGGATGAACACCAGTTGTTTAAAACGGCTTTGGCGGCTACAATGAACGAGTTAGACTTGGCTTTTTATCTAAAACAGGAACAGAAGACAGCACTCGAATCGTTCCTTTGCAAGAAGGGCGTTTTTGCTGTTTTGCCGACCGAATACGGTGAGAGTCTAATCTACCAGTTAGCTCCACTGGTAGCTAAGCGTATGGGGCTCTGAATACGTCACCCCGTGTATTGCTGTGATTGGTCGTAGTGTTAGCCAATTGCGTGCAGTGAGATTTTCAAAGGCATGCTTGGTGCCGCCCCTCGAGCTGGCCGATTTTCATTAGTCGATGCCAGACCATTAATCTTTCAGATTCAGGTCTGGATTTCCAGGCTAACACATTATTACAATAAAAAAAAAAAATGTTTTCTGTGTGAATATATTGTAAAATGTAATTTATTCCTGTGATCAAAGCTGAATTTTCATCATCATTACTCCAGTCTTCAGTGTCACATGATCCTTCAGAAATCACTCTAATATGATGATTTGATGCTCAAGAAACATTTCTGATTATTATCAATGTTGAAAATGCAGAATTCTTTGATGAATTGAAAGTTCAAAAGAACAGCATTTATTTGAAATATAATTAATTTGTAACAATATAAAAGTCTTGCATTTAATATTTCCTTGTGGAATAAAAGTATCTTACTGACCTCAAACTTTTGCATGGAAATCGAAGTATTAAACTTGCTTATAACTTTGGCGTGTAAGTGTTCAGACGTACAATTTTCACCCGAATGACGATATAACAAGTGGAAATTCCCACATTGAAGAGACCAAATTTAGAAGATGTGAAGATTTTTGTCATTTTTTTCTAAAGACTTCAGAAATGCATCAATGATGAGAATCTTACAAGAATTTTGTTTACAGTCTTGCAAAAGGAAAACGCTGCAATTACAGCACGTGAAACCTACAGTTACAGTTTTTGCGCCATAGTCAGACTGCAGTGTACGGCATGAGAGAATGCGGTGAGGACGGCCTGAGGTTACACGACTGTGTGCATATTTACGTTTACGGAGCTCAGATCCTGGCCTGAGAGAGCCTCAAACGGGCATTCCTCACTAATGATGTGGCAAAACCAAGACGAGCGGTGACATAAACTGAAGCTTGACTGTCACTCAGGACACCATGAACTCGCTGTGATCCGCATGCTCTGCTTTAATTGATGCGGACCTCCTTTTCTGGAAACTCTTTTATTTGGGATAGGAGTGTTTTGAACTGATTGATTTAATTAATGAAGCAAGAAAAACACTAGAGGTCATCAGAGGGTGTACATGGCAGTGATTGTACCATATTTAAGGGGTCTCAGATGTTTAGAAGTTGTGAGTGTGAGAGTGTGTGCTTAATGAATACACTAGATTTTTTATTTAAAACCATTGTAAAATCAAAACTACTTGTGGCTAGATGCTATATATTATATACTGTTGAAAAATTGGGGGGAAAGTCTCTAATTCTCACCATTAAAAAAAAAAAAAAAATCTATTTAAATATAATTTCAAATGTAACTTATTCATGTGATCAAACCTGAATTTTCAGCATCATTACTCCAGTCTTCAGTGTCACATGATCCTTCAGAAATCATTTAATATGATGATTTGCTGCTCAAGAAATATTTGGTGTTACTATCAATAGCTATGTTTATTTAATTCTATAGCTATTTTTATGCACATTTTGGGATATCGCATTAAAAAAAAACACTGGATGTAAATGCCATGATGCACATAAATTCTATACCCCTAAAAAAAAGTATTCACTTAATTGAGCTGAATACATTTTTGTGTCAGATAAAAAGACATGCGCATGAACTACAATGAAAAACACATTTACTGAATAAATCCCTCAATGTGCAACAAAAAAGCTCATGTACTCAAAGTAGATGTGATTGGATAACTGGACTAACCAGCGGACCAATCACATCGCACATCACAGCATCTCAAATGCCTGAGCCAAAGCCTGTCATCAGAATGATTTTGTGTAATGACCTCCCAGAAGCGTCTCACGTGATTGTGTTCCCGAACGCAAGAGAACATGACAGCGTTCATTGCGTTTCGTCTGCATGCTCTGAGACGCAAGTCACTTATGATGGAGGGAAAAAGAGCCTCTGTTTCTTCCCCCGATCGCAGCAATTTCTATTTTTATTACAGATATTTTGCGCCAATTTCCCAGGAAGTTACATTTTTGTTCTCTTGAACACATGGGATGGAAACGCTGCTTTATTCGCAAATTATAAATGTCTTTAATGTCACTTTTGAATGTCACCTTGCTGAATATAAGTTAAAAAAAAAAATTAAGAAGACAAATCTTACACTTCTCTGTAATGAACACCCAGATCTAAGTGAGATGTAACTGTGAGAAAAAACACAGATTGATGAAGAAATGTGGCGATTGAATGTCAGCATGAACATTGGGTGCATTTCATAAAGCTGGAGTTTAAAATAAAAATGAATCTCTTGGGCTCTGTCCAGAAACACAACTACAAATTAACGGAGCGGCTAAAAGAGATCAGAGCGGTTGGCGGACACAGGAACATCCATACGCTCCCAAAAACACGCTACACAACACACACAACGCTGTGTGAGAAACCCTAGTCATACCGGGGTGTTTCCGGATACAAACTATGGGAAGTGGATTCTGTTAAAGATCAAAAAGTGTTCACGACATGACCATTTAAGTTTGTATCTTTTCAGCCATTTATAGACACAAAATAGCCGTACAATGAAATCTAAATTGTGCTGTTTTGCCTAAATTCGTGTTACGATTTTAATCAGTTGTGAACAGTTTTGGCAAGCTTTCATTCAGGTCGGGCTCCATTCCCACTTTTGATGAGCAAATACTGATAAATTCAAGCCCTGTCCTATAATAGACTTATTTTTTCCTTATTTGAATATTTTATTACTCTCCGAAATGCCACATTAATGAAGTAAAATGGGTTGCAAATGCTGTTTCTTGTTGACTTTAACGTCTCATTTCTGTCATCCTTTGGGACACATTACAGTCTCAAAGCGCCATTACTGTCCTATAAAATGGACTTTTAACATTCATGCTGCTTTTCCCCTCCATAAAGGCAAATATTACCCTCATTTCCATCTTATTTATGGTCAGAGTCCATACTTGAGCGTCTACAGGAAAGTCTGGGTGTCCCCTGCATCACACACACACACACATCGGCGTGTGTGTGCTTCAGACAGGCCTCTCTGACCGCCAGCGGGTGTCCGCCACAGAGCCCGTCCCTCCTGCTATATCTGTCGCCATACAGCTCAATACTTAAAAAGTGATTATGGCTTTTGGAGTTATTACACTCCACCCTCCTCCGGGCCTGGCCCGTTTCCCCCGTGTTGTTTTTCCTGCGTTTATGAAGCATGCAGGTATAAAAGTTAAAATGAGATTTTACGGCAGATTTCGATGTGTGGCTGATACGAGGATGGGGTTTCCCATCTGTAAAATGAAACCGAGCCGTTTGCCGTTAGATAAGATGATTTTTAAGTGAATTTAAGGATAAATAATGTGTCAAGTGTTCATAAATTGCATTATGCCATCTATAAAATAAATATATTTTATTTAGTGTTATAATTGTATGCCTTCATTACTTTAAGGATGGTAACGTTTTTCAGTTTATAAAACGACATGATGCTTCTTGGGAAAGCAATTTAACATTGATTAAATTAAATTGAACTTTTCAATTTAATTGAATTTTTATATTTGTTTTGAAAATGGGGTAGTGCTTTATTTTACAGCCCTGTTCCCCATGTACATACTTTATACTTATTATAGTAATTACAAAAACTGGGTAACTAGGTACTAACCCTGAACCAAACCTTAACCCTTGTAGTTACCTTATATTACCAATAATTTCTTGGCTAGTACATGCAAGTGTACGTACTGTAAAATAAAGTGCAACCGGAAAAGACATGTTAACACATACAATCAGCTCTTCATTATTAGTCATTTTACTCGCACTTTATGTATACAATGGACATAAATGGCTCTTTTTTTGAATAATGACCGTCTTAACAGCAGTAGCGCACATATATTTTAAAAACCCGACTTCTCTGTCTCTGTCACCTTCAGTAATCTTGTATTATTATTGTTCACACATGCCAAAGCGCTGCTGTATTTGTCTTAGTGGTTGCGTTAGAGCGAGGATGAGTTATCCTCCATGTGTGCCGATGAGAGCAAAGTGCCATCGAGCTGACAGAGCGCTTTTGTTTTGCTTGAGACCACTGGGTCTTAGAGCTGTCAGCGTCCCGAACGTCTGTGTCCACACATTTACACTTAATACATTTCACTCCGAAACATAGAACCCTGAATAGATCAGTAGATTGCAAACAAATTTGTGTATGTATGAATCAGCGTGTTTGTTTGCCCCCTTGACCTCAGGCTCTGATGACTGTACGGTGCGTTTCTGGGAGGTCAGTACGGCGCGCTGCCTGAAGACTCTGGATGTGGGCGGAGCCGTGAAGGGCGTGGCCTGGAATCCCAATCCCGCCGTCTGTCTGGTCGCTGTCAGCTAGTAAGACACGCCTCCTCTTTCTCTGCATCTGAAAGTTGTTCATCTGTATTTGTAACCTTCATTATGTGCTGTTTCTTATTTTACAGCAGAAGTTTTGCAGCATTAGTCTGGATGGGTTTAGAGCTGCAGTTAATTTGGTCAGCATCAGGAAAGGCCAATTATGAGTAGTGTTCATTTCAGAATTTGAGTAACACATTTACAGGAACTGAATGTTCCTAGGGAGGATCATTATTAGTATTAGTATATATAAATTAGTATTTGTTATTATTTAGCCAGCGATTCATATTAATCATTCGTTGGTTGGTTAATAGGAAGGCAAGTTAGATAAATAGTGTTAGATGCAATGCATAGATAAACATTATTATTTTGGTGGGTTGATTAGTTAGTTTAATAGATGTTAGATAAATAGCTAGGTAAGTTAGATAAATGGTTCGGTCTGTCAGATGGATGGATGGATGGATGGATGAACAGACAAATAGATGGATAGATTAGAAATAAAAGATAGATGGACTGATTGATTGAGAGAGTAGATAGCTAGATGGCTAGATGGATAGATAGATGGATAGAAAGACAGATAGATAGATGGATAGATAGATAGGTAGGTAGGTAGGTAGGTAGGTAGGTAGGTAGGTAGGTAGGTAGGTAGGTAGGTAGGTAGGTAGGTAGGTAGGTAGGTAGGTAGGTAGGTAGGTAGGTAGATGAGAGACAGATCAGATTTAACTTGATGTTTGTGTGCAGTGATGACACGATCCTCCTCCTGAACCCTGGCCTGGGCGACCGGCTGCTGTGCGCCGCCACGGATCAGCTGATCTCTTCCTATGAGGAGCCAGAGGAAGCCAAGGACCAGCCTGTGCAGTGGGCCGTCTCAGAGGGCGAAGGTCATGAGCAGGGTCACCGCCTCGTCCTCAAACACCCCAAGGTAATCAAAACGCACACAGAGAGACCTTATGGTAAAGCGTTACCATTCATTCTTATATTCATAGGAATGACATCATCACGATAACCATAGCGATAGCCAGGCAAATTTCTCCTCTGTTCAGTTCAGTATTTTCCAGTTAACAATAGAAGTGAAAATGTCTTTCTTTCGTGTATCCCCTGTGAGAGCGTCCGTCCGTCCCTCACGTGAGCGGCAGCCAGAGGCTTTTAACTATTGGCAGAAGCCACAAGCCTGTGGTCGTCTTTTTCCTGAAATGGAAAGAAATTTAAGACTCCTCTAGTGTCCAATTAAAACTACTGGAAAAAGCAAAGCAGCGACATGCGTTGGCAGACTGGCAGAGGCCGAGCCGGTGTTAATAACGGCAGTAAATTTAGTCCCAGCGTGTCTTTGAGGTTATAATTGGATTAATCGTCTGCGGATTTACCACAGAATGACTTTGACCTCTGCCGGTTTCTCTCTCGTCTCTCTGTGAAGGCCGTGAGGCAGGTGACGTGGCACGGGAAAGGCGACTACCTGGCGTGTGTCATGCCCGACAACAGCAGCAACCTGCAGGTGGTCATCCACCAGGTGAGCAAGCGGCGGACGCAGAACCCCTTCCGCAAGAGCAAGGGTCTGGTGCAGTGCGTGTCCTTCCACCCCGTCAGGCCCTACTTCTTCGTGGCCACGCAGCGATACGTGCGAGTCTACAACCTCATCAAGCAGGAGCTCACCAAGAAGCTGATGGCCAACTGCAAATGGATCTCAAGCATGTCCGTCCACCCGGCAGGTGCGTAACTAGACTTTTCTCAGAGGGTTAATTCACATTCACCGTCATTTACTCGCCCTCATTTCATTCATAAACCTTATGACTTTCTTTCTTCTGTAAAACATAGTAGTAGTTTTGGATGATCTGAGAGCTTCTGTTTTCTATGTGATTAAAGAAAACAGGGGTTGTCAAATGAAAAGGGCAAGGTATGGGTGCGGTTTATATTTATCATGGCTTGGCTAAATTTTGTGAGTAAAATCCAGTCGTTTTAATGGGAGTCAGTGCAATGAAGAATTTGATGCACTTCCTGTTGCAAAGAAATTTACCTATGCACATTCTTACATTTTATATTAAAGATTACATTTTTGATATTATAAAATGATCCAGGCTGTTTGGAAAGCAGCTATTTAGGGTTGGTTTGTATATATGGTTCAAAATGCATTAATGCATGCAGTTATTTTTTTCATTTTAACGTGTAAATATTTAACAAGGTTTTTTTCTGTCATCCTTTGGCTGCGCTACAGTATATGATAACGCTATCATTTGTTCAAGTGCTATTAAACCATTCAAGCCATTCAATCACAATAAGAGGCAAAAAAAAGAACTTGAATCTGTGCTGGCGTGCTGTCAGTGAATCTCCTGTCTGTGTGACACACACACACCGGACTCATGCGCACGGAAAGCCGCTTCAGTGCATCGAGTTTTCTTTCGCGCTTGAACGGACAAAAACACACAAAACTATGTCAAAAAGCCAGCTTTGTCGATCCTCGTAAGCTCTGTCTTAAATGAGTTGAATAAAATCTTAACCATCAAGAGTTGTAAGAAAATAGGATGTGCGTCAGATCTTAGTGATAGCAGCCTAATGAAGCTGCTGTCGTTATGTCTGTCATTTAATATAAATCAAAGAACTAAAGACCAGCGAGAAAATCACTCGCTGCTCTTGACTGAATAACATTTGTAGCTTTAATAAGGATTAATCTATATCAAATTTATAATTTATATAGTGAAGACTGTGAAGTGTTTAATAACTTTATTCAAGTTCTGTATAGTTCCTACATGTTAGATCAGATATTGCATTTTGGACATTTTATTTGCATCTTGCTTCCATCCAGCATTTTTAGATTCAAAATTTGCATGAAAACGGTTCGATGGAAACTTAATATCAAATGCACAAAATGCAAGCTTGAAGTAAGAGAGATAAACTAAGATGGTAGCACATTTACAAATTCTTTGATGCACATCAGAAAGTCATGTTAAATGTTACAGATAGAAACAGTCAGCTACTAATCGCTTGCAAACATGAGGTTTGTCAAGAACATGATCTTCCAATTAATAAAAGAGCCACATTGACTTCTCCAGAAACTACCACTTGTATTTCCCTTTTGTTTTTGTTTTTTTGTTTTTTTGCATCAATAAGGGTTGTTAGTTAAAACTAAAGCCCTAAGTTAATTGAAATAAAGTGGAAATAAAATAAAATTAGAAATTTTGCCTTAGCAACTAACTGAAATAAAAGAATATAATGCATAAAGATTTGAGAGCTACAGCAGAGGGAAAGAAGAGTGAATGCTGATGTCGCTCTGTTCCTGAAGACTTCAGATGACTCCGGTCATATGGATTCTTTTAATGGGGCTCTTTTGTCTTTTTGGGAGCTTTAGAGATCCAGCATAGGCTTTGAATGAAAGGAAAATAGCAGCTTGGAGATTTTTAAAAATACTTTGTGTGAAGAAAGCAAGATATATGGGTCTGGAATGAGATGTCTGTGAATAAACGAGAAGAAATTCATTTCTGGGTGAACGATTATGAACGTTAACGTTTTACGGTAACCTTTCAGAATGAAAACTGGCACATTCTTCAGCCAGTTCGAGTATATTATATAAAAGTGAGTGTTTGGAGTTGACCAGAGGAAAGTAGTTCTGGCTTAATCTGAATCTAAATGTCCCCAAAGTGATGTGACATCAGTGACCACTTTCTGCAAGACAGATGTGATTGGTTTCTCCTCTCTCACCCATTTTCCATAGGTGACAACGTGATCTGCGGTAGCTACGACTGTCGTCTGGCCTGGTTCGATCTGGACTTGTCCACGAAACCGTACAAAGTTCTCCGGTGAGTCAGCACGAGCAGGTTTTTATAATTTGGGCAGTCTGGGTCAGACTCGAGGGAAATTGTTGCTAATGCTGGCGCTGTCAGATGAATGAATGTCTCCTGGGTTCTGTGTAACGTTCCTCCGCTGTCGGGACGCTGACGGGTCTGTCTTGTGTCTCTGTCCGCACAGGCATCACAAGAAGGCTCTGAGGAGCGTGGCCTACCACAACCACTACCCACTGTTCGCGTCGGGCTCTGATGACGGCAGCGTGATCGTCTGTCACGGGATGGTCTACAAGTGAGTCTGATCCTCTTCCTCTCTGGCTTTTGTTTGACTTTTTCCTAATGTTTGACTTTCTTTTTTAATATTCTAATCTCTCTTCCTTCTATGGCGGTGTTTAAATAATACTACCAAACTATTCGTACTGTTGCTGCATCTTGTACTTGAATATGTGCAGTATTCAAAAGAGTGCATTTCCAGGAATGCTGTATCCCACAATGCAATGCACTCGAGTTTCCATTTATCAGTGTGACAAATTAACTGAAATTAAGATCAGATGTGCTTTTGTGGCTAATTGTTTTAGTGGACTGCCAAAACTTTGAAATTAGGTCATATGACAATGAAGCATAATATTGTTTGAAAGGTTCATTGTGTAATAATGCATACTGTTTCAATTAAAAAAAAAATTAAATCATAGGCTAATAAGCTAGTATTCTGTTCTGAACATAACATAAGCTATATGTGTAGTGCATACTGTGTATTGTGTACTGCTAACTACTTTAAATACATTATACAATTGTATGCGGTATGCAGTGATAAATACTAAAAACGTAATGTTTGTGCACTGCTCACCTTTTGAAATATATAAATATTAATAATTAAATATACATTACAATTTTATGCAGTATTCAATGATACATTTTAATAATGTAATAATGTTAGTTAAAAATATAAATATTAATAAATATAATATAACCAAATGTATTTAAATTGTGTAGTATGTAATTATAAATATTAAAAACGATTTATTGTTTCAAACTAGATCTCGTGCTTAATTCAGTGAGTGGCATCTAGTCATGATCTAATAAGTTCATATTAATATTTAAATTCTGTGTGAAACAGATTCATTATATTCATGTTTAATTCACAGTGTTATGCAGATGAAAATAAATTATTTGACTTTTTATCTAATTTTATGTATAAAATGTTTTATCTTTTACACAGTCCAATCAAATAATGAGGAAAGAAAATTGTAAAATTCTTCACACTGGAATTGGAAAGGGCAATGCATTGTGGGAAACTGTATTCTGAGCTCTGTTTCTATACTGCACATTTAGGGCGTTTTCAGACCTGTAGATCATTTCGTTAAAATGTTGCATTTTCTTCATGGTTCGCTTTCACAAGGCAACATTTCGAAGCGTACCAGAATGTGTGTATGCAGGTCACATGTGCGTAAAACTCCTCTTATTGGTCAGTTTCCTCTGCGTCATCCATCAAGATGACACACACACACACACAACTGATCAATTATGTATTTATTTATAATACTGCTGCTTTTTACATGACACATTTCCCATTATGAATTATGTTCGTTGCTTTCTGTTCAGAGTTCGAGTTCATTTTCAGTCGAGCCGAGACCTCATCATTCGGGTGATCTCGGATTGTTTAGATGTGGATCCGAGTGTGATTACAGTTTTCCTATATCCCTAAATGAACCGAAATAAGCTATAAAACACACCAGGTTTCGAAAACAAATGCTCCAAACAAGCCAGGTGTCAAAGCGCCTTAAGTGTCTCCCAGCTATTTCATGCATAGAGAGACGTTAGTATAGAGCACGTGCTGCATAAACACTGTGACTAGTGTGGTGATCTCTCTTAACTCTGTGTAGTTCTCTCTTGTTTCTGTTCTTCTCTCTCTGTCTGTCTGTCTGTCGGGCTTGTGTCCAGTGTTTCTGCTGGGCTAGACTATCATTCCCGAAGTACGGTCAGGAACGCTCTTTGAGAGGAGCTAATGGTCCGTGTACGGTGGAGGGCAAGCCAGATCTGCATGAAAACCCTTCATCAGCTGGCCTTAATAGATCTCTTTAAACTCAAACACAGGATGTCATGTTATTTTTCCACTTCTTACTTTCCCCAGTCAAACTGTTGATGCATCTACAGCAAACCATATTTCCAGAATCCACTGTTTTATGGCCTTTATGGCCCTCAGACCGGCCAACCGTTCTCACCACATTTTGGTAGAGGGAAAAAAAACTATTTCTGTTGGGATGGGACAGGATGGTTGACGAGTCTAAAAATAGACTTTTTTATTAAGGTAGTTGACTAGTCTAAAAATGACTATTTTATTAAGGTAGATCATATTCTATTCTACTTTTTATTTTAGCTTTAATATTTAAGAGTTAAAGGGATAGTTCACCCAAAAATGAAAATTCTCTCAGTAATTACTCACCCTCATGTTGTTCCAACCCCGTAAGACCTCCGTTCATCTTCAGAACACAAATTAAGATATTTCTGATGAAATCTGAGAGCTGTCTCACTCCTCCATAGGCTTCTATGTTATTGAAACTTGCCGGCCCAGAAAAGTTAGTAAAGACAATGTTTAAAATAGTCCAAGTGACTACAGTGGCTCAACCTTAAGTTTATCAAGCGACAAGAATACTTTTTGTGCGCAAAAAAACAAACAAAAATAACGACTTTATTCACGAGTTCACGTAGTGTAACAGCGCAGCGCGTGTAGGTTGTACGTCAGAACGTAGGCTCACTATTGGCCAGCATCACACGCATCACACACATGACCAGCGTCGGCCAATAGTGAGCCTACGCTCTGACGTACAACCCAGAAGCGCTGCGCTGTTACACTAAAGTTTTCTCGTCGCTTGATAAACTCATGGTTGAGCCACTGTAGTCACTTGGACTATTTTAAACATTGTCTTTACTAACTTTCTGGGATGGCAAGTTTCAATAACAGAGAAGCCTATGGAGGAGTGAGACAGAATCAAAAATATCTTAATTTGTGTTCTGAAGATGAACGAAAGTCTTATGGGGTTGGAACAACATGAGGGAGAGTGATTACTGACAGAATTTTCATTTTTGGGTGAACTAACCCTTTAAGTGTGTATGTTAAAATTAAATGGCTTGATTAGCGCAGTTTTATTCATTTTGTTTTTGCGCATTTCCTTTTGAAATATGTCTCTGAGAAACAAGCATAAGGGCTAAAATTGGTGAATTTTGTTCTAATAGTCAAATTTGTGATGCAAATGATGAATGGTTGGAAATAAATTTATGTAAACCTTTTTGATAAATAATTTAAACAGAGTGAAGAGTGAAAAACAAATCATTTCAGTATCACAGTTTAAAATGTAGGGATTAATTATGGCCCGAGCACCGATGGTGTGAGGACCCTCTTGGAATTGCTCTGTTTTTTAATAAATGTAATTTAATTGTTTCATATAAAATCTGTAGACAAGGCATTTCATAATTAGACATTTTGGTGTTGAAATGTAATTTAATAAATATTTTCAACAAATAAAAACAATTCAATATGTACTTTGGACATTTAAAAAGTTGTAATATAATTTAATTACATAAGACACTTAAAAAGTAGCTAAAATAAATGTTTCAAATATAAAAAAGAATGTTTCAAAGATGGTTTTAATATGACCTTCATATAATAAAAATCTGTTAGCTTTAATAAAAATCAACCCCTGGTTAATAAAAGTTCTCATAGTTGAAGAAATGTCCATTGGCAGAAAAGAGTTCAGAAATTCAAGAACCGTTATTGGAGCCAAACATCATGAAAATGATTATTCGAACCCTTCTAATGTGTGTGTGTGTGTGTGTGTGTGTTTATCCTACAGTGACTTGCTGCAGAATCCTCTGATTGTTCCCGTGAAGGTTCTGAAGGGTCACACCATCACTCATGACCTCGGGGTCCTCGATGTGACCTTCCACCCGACCCAACCCTGGGTGTTTTCCTCGGGGGCCGACGGAACGGTCCGTCTCTTCACCTAGAGAACGAGACAAAAGCAGCCACAACCCTCCAGTTTTCAAACCCAGAAATTACACAGCAGTTCCAACTCTCTGAGGACGCCGACATGTTGCTGGCAGGAATCATGTGCCTGATCTGATATTGAACATGTCATTATAATATGTGTTTGAGCTATGTTTTGCCTTTTTTTACGTTAGAAGAAAATACATCCAGCCGCTCGCAGATTCCCACCGGACTGGAGTTCAGAGTAACTGACGCTGTAAAAAGAGAGACAGGTTTGGTTTCAAACCCAAAACCGTGATCGCTCGGAAAGGCCCGTTTCCGCATCGGCCCGTCTGTGCCCCACAGCAAATCAAGCCCGACCGCTAATCCTTGGACAAGGAAGCTGAATTTGAAATGAAACAAATGTCCGACGTGAGGCCGTGCCAAAGGAAACAAGACATGAAACGAAGCTGCAGACGTCTGTCCTTCACTTACACCTCCTGATGTTTTTTTAAACCCCTTTACGAAGCGTTTCATCCAGATTTTTTGCTGCCGTCGCCACCCACCGCTGTTAACGTCTTGATTATTTTTTTACCTTAACCTGTTGACTTTTGAAACCTTTACCAGTTGTATTTCAGAGACCAGTTACCTTTTAATTAAACATGGTGTTTCTTGAAGAGTGTTTGGAGTTTGTTTTCTCTTCTTTTCCTCTGGTGTTTCGCCACAGGTCAGCGAGGGTGATTTTCAGGACTCCTGAATTATATGCAGCGAGACTCTGGGAATAGGTTTCGTTTCCTCCGCCGAGAGACCCAGACGCTGCTGATCAGACGCCAGTGTGTGTTATAGATCATATTTCGTGGAGGCCGTCCACCTGCGGGTCCTTCTCGTCAGTCTCAAGGCCGCGAGTCTCTCCGTGTGGAGGTCGCAGTCCTTTGTTAATTTGCCAGGATCTCCAGGGAATGACGTGTTTGTAGACTTTCCAGTGTAGATTAGATAATGTGATCTCAGACTACAACACAAAATTGCTCCGCAAGCATGAATACTTCTTTTAATGTTTTATGTAGTATTTATGTTGGCATGGCTCCATTATTCTCGTGTAATAATAAATCTTGTACTATGGGGCTGTTGAATGCTTGAATCTGATTTGTTGACACGTTCTAAGGTGTGCAATTATTTTCAGGGAAATGTGCGGCTAAAGTAGTCTCAGAGAGATCTTGACCGCATTACAGCTCTGTCACTTCACCAAATGATTTCAATTATTTCAGACTACAACAGCAAAAGAACCAAAACCCACAACGACATTGACCAAAGTTACATTTTAATATGTATGGACAGCATATACTCTCTCTTTCCCTCTCAAATGCACACACACACACACACTACCGGTAAGTGTGTTGAAAGGTGTTGTCAGCGCTGCTCTGACAATTCTATCAGTAAAATACTTTCACAACTTAAAAGCTACATGAATTTCTCACTAGTGAGGTAATATCCAGATCCAAAATCCTTTCTTTTTCAGAATAAATGATTATGAAATGAATTTTTATGACTCAAAATACTGACTGAATGAGCCACATTCACAGTTTGGCTGACTTTTATATTAATGCTAATAATAGTCTGTCTGATACACTTACATCTACCACAGTGTGGGATTGCTTTACCACATCTCACACCGTTTGATCTCGTTCAGCAAAATGAACAAATCTTTAGTTTAAAATGGTATATTTTAATATAGTCGCTGTACTCGCTCACATACACTATCTTTGATCATATTCCAAATTAGGATCCCAGCTAATGAAAATATGTTCTGAGAACGTTTTACTGGACATTTTCTGTTCTCTGATCATTCGAAACGTTCAGTTTTTTAAATGTTTTCAAATTGTTTCTTGATTATGTGAACTTTAAAGCTGCAGTTCGTAACTTTTTTGGGTTACAAATTATCCAAAATAAATTTTAGCGAGTACATAACCAGCCAGTGTTAATAACTCTCTGCTTGCCGTAGCTCGACTCAAAACCGTAAGCTTGTAATGATGTTTTTTAATTCCAGTGGTACTGGTGGATTTCCGCGGGAAATTCGAGCATGTCTTTGCGTCATTACGTCACATCTGTCCACATGAAGAAGAGTCTCGGCTAGTAGACTATGAGTGTGAGGATGGTGGAGGAGGAGATTTATGGCCTTTTCTCACAGCACTTGATATTATTAAACTTATCAGTTTGATGGCCGATCCAGAAAGGTTCAAACGACAATCACCAGTGACAAGTGGAGATTCACCCGCTGTAAAATGCAAAAGACTTCGGAGTGGCTACAGAAAAAAAGAGACTGTGACTGTGAAAACAAGGATAATATCGGAAGGGCATTAAATGTAGTCACACAATGTTGATGTTGTTAACATTAACAACTTGAGAACAAAGTATAATTTGCACGGTTTGAGTGATATGATAAGCGATTGTTAGATTTAATCAGCGTGATTTACTGCAATGATTTTTTCCCCTTAGTTGGTCAGAACAAAAGTGGATGTTACTTGTTCAGAAGACATTTTCCAGTGAAAATTCTTATGTTGGTCATACTTCCAAAAAGTATAATCTGTGATTGCGAATGACAGTATCCACACCGGCGGCGACTGACAGCCGCACATTCTCCTCAAAACATTGGATTCATCCGCGCTGTGCCGTGCCGAGGCACACCCCACGTAAAGTTGATAATTCCGCGAATAACTACAATTGCAGATTTTGAACAGAGATGGCGACAAAGAGGAAAAACTGCGAACTGCAGCTTTAAGGAAACTTTACATTTTATAATTTTTCAAACGTTATGGGAATGGTACTTTTGAATGTTCTCTGAACATTCGGAAACCAGTAGTAACATTTATAAAATGTCCAATTTAAACATTTCAGAAAAAAACATTCCATATAAGATGTATAAATAATGTTTTCGTGCTTGTGTTTTAAGAACGTAATTAAAGACCAGATAACATTGAACGAATGTTCTGACGACGTTACTGGAAGAACGTTTGTTCTTCCTGTAAACTGGGAAATCATAATGCAGCCATAGATGGTAATGGTATGAATGATTATTTTACTTCCCGAGCCTTTCATTCTTCATGCAATGACCGAATCGTTCATGAACCACCGTGGTATTTTGTCATACCACAGCTATTCAGAAAAGCGCTTGTTCTTTTCTTCTGCGCTGCTTTAGTTTGGCGGTGAATGACAGATTGCCAACTGGATGACCAGTCAGTGCTGAGTTTATCCGTGGATCAGTTCAATCAGAGTTGACGTTTTCACCATGTCAGGCCAGTGGGGGCTACGGAAGAGGATTAGGGCCAGGCAATAATAAAAAAATAAAACCATCTCGAGATTAAAGTCATTATAATGCGAGATTAAACTCGTTAAATTTCGAGAAAAAAAGTCGAAATACAATCTTGAGAATAAACTCATTAAATATCGAGAATAAAGTCGTTGTGTTGCGAGAAAAAACTCGTTAAATTTCGAGAAAAAAAGTCGAAAAACAATCTCGAGAATAAACTCATTAAATATCGAGAATAAAGTCGTTGTGTTGCGAGAAAAAACTCGTTAAATTTCGAGAAAAAAAGTCGAAATACAATCTTGAGAATAAACTCATTAAATTTCGAGAATAAAGTCGTTGTGTTTCGAGAAAAAAAGTCGAAATGAAATGTACAGAATAACGCATTCGATCAGTGTTCATTGCATAGCCTCGATATCAACCTCATCGAGGTTTCGTGGTTTCCCAGGATACCATAAGACACATTATTAATCGTTGTTGGTTGTGTACGCCTCCATCCACAGAATGTAACGACTGTAACCATCTATACAGCCATTAATGGCAATGCCGTACGGTTTTAATTTATCATGGCTGTCCATATGCCAGAATGTATTTGGGCCAGCGAAAGTGGCGTCTTCTCAAGCGTCTCCTTCGTCGAAATTCCACACCTTGAGGATCAACAAGTTTAATAATGCGTCTTATGGTATCCTGGGAAACCATGAAACCTCCATGAATTTCATGTTGGACAAAAGCGAGTACATCGCGCAAATTGGACTGATTTTTTCTTCTAAAAACACCTAGCCGACCTAGACCTAATGTTCTATTCTTTGTTACTGAAAGAAAGTCAAAAATATAGATTGTCTAAGTGATCTAACTCTGCCATGTCCTCTATCAGGTTATGCAATGAACACTGATCAAATGCGTTATTCTCTAACGTTACATTTCATTTCGACTTTTTTTCTCGAAACACAACGACTTTATTCTCGACATTTAACGAGTTTATTCTCACAATTACTTCGACTTTTTTCTCGAAATTTAACGAGTTTTTTCTCGAAACACAACGACTTTATTCTCGAAATTTAATGAGTTTATTCTCAAGATTGTATTTCGACTTTTTTCTCGAAATTTAACGAGTTTTTTCTCGAAACACAACGACTTTATTCTCAATATTTAATGAGTTTATTCTCAAGATTGTATTTCGACTTTTTTTCTCGAAATTTAACGAGTTTAATCTCGCATTATAATGACTTTAATCTCGAGATGGTTTTATTTTTTTTATTATTGCCTGGCCCTAATCCTCTTCCGTAGGGGGCAGCGTGTGCGTTTGCCTGGAAAGTTTTATATTATTTATGTGATTAGCATCCACTACGCCAGGCACATTCTGTTTTGGGAAGTCAGATATCTAAAAATAACTGTAGAAATAGTCATTGTCAGCGCTCCAGTGGTTTTCCCTCAACTCTAGAAAAACATGAATGCGGTAGCAGTAATTCAGCGGAGCGTGACTCTTGTGCTCATGGAAAGAGACTGAAGCCTGATACACGAAAAATATGCCTATCTTGGCAATATATGGGTGGTTCTTCAACTACGGGCACTTTTGGCCTTGTGAACTTGATGTAAAAAAAAGTGTTCAAATCAAAATTGTCACAGTCTAACAGTTAAATATAACTAGTCTAGTTTAATGATCCATAAGAGAACGCACTTACATTATAAGACAAATTGGTGTTTTTTGACATATTTTCCGATCCGCACTGAACAAATGTCATTTCCATCACATGCAAATATTTGATTATTATTTAAAATTCTTATGATATACATAATTTCTCAACAGTGTAAAACCACTTCCACACATAGTTTGACCAATTTATACCTATATTGCAATTACCATAGATTTGTGGATTAAATAAATAAATTGTCATGAGGCCCAAACACAAAGCTTACATCCACCACAACCTGAAATATAATATTGCATTGGTTAGATACATTTCAGAAAAATAACTACTTGTGTTATTACATTAAGTGGAACCTAATCCCATAAAATATGCAGAATTTTTTAATGAGTGATTAGAATTTTGTACATATTTTTAAAAATGTTATGAGGTGGTGGAAATGACTGGGTGTTGTGGAAATGACAATGAATGGACGTCCATGTAGAAAAACAGAAAACATTTAGTTGAAACCCATTTAACAAATCATTAGTCATTAGTCTGTTTGGTTCCATAACCAGATGAACAGTTACAGTCTTACTGTAAACAACTTTAACCACAAATAGTGAGACCTTTATCCAGTTGACCTCCGCAGCATCTTAAAAATAGATGAAAAGGCATTTAAACAAATATATATTTGAATAAATACATTAGTGTTGTACATTTCAATAAATAAAATATTCATATGTAGCCACTCAATCTAAGAATTCCACCTTGTAAGCATAAATGTCATTTCCACCACACCTTTGTCATTTCCACCCAAGAATAATGTGGTGGAAATGTGGTGGAAATGACCGTGGTGGAAATGATAATCCTACAGTATTTTGTAAAAAAATCCAAGCTAGTATTACATATTAGCTATGAATTGGTAGTTAGCATTGCATGCATGCAAAATACATCTATTTGTGTTAAAAAATCAATTTATTTACAAACTCATTTATTGTTACGCCATGTTTGGAAATGACATACAATAAAAATATTTTCATTTTAAGCAACATTTACCTTGAGTTTTCTTATCCAAGTTGCTGAAGAAATTTAAAATCTCCTCCATGTCAGACATGTGCTGTGATGTCATTGTTCATCTCCATTGAAACTACCCAAACAATCTTTCAAAAAAACTTTTTAAAGGGACATTACAGCGTTGTGGTGGAAATGACGGCAATACTGTGGGACAACTACATTTTGTATATAAAATCACATTAATAGTTGTCTGACCTTAAATACCTCAATTATGTTTTGATTCTTTTACTGAAACTTTATTCAGTCATAATAATAAAAAAAAGATAAATAACTTTTTTACACTTCTTTTTCATTATTGAAGATCAAAAGTCTGGGTGTGGGACAAGCACAAAACAGCAATATTTGCATGTATAATGATGTTTAAAAAGGTGAAAAAATCATCATAGACTACCGGTAAAAAGTTCCTAAAGTACTTTCATTGTAAATTTAACTATGAAAGTGTTAATTTTTCAAAATTAAATGTTTTTTATAAAATATGATCAAAGGACATGAAAGTGCCCGTAGTCTAAGAATTGCCCATATATATATTTTAATGTTGCTAAACAGGAAGCATGGATGAGTTTTTGTAAAGCAACTGTGGAAAACTGGCTGATAGTTTTGGAAGCGAGGATGTCTTTCGTAAGACTACATAGATACTTCATGACCAGCAGTGGAGAAAGATGCTCTTTGACCTCAGATGGTGTAGTGCTCTACCAGAAGGGGTTAACTGAGCGCTAACCAGCCGGACATTGACCCCTAATGTGGACCCTGGCACCAATCTGCGGACTGGATAAGTTAACATGACACTATCAAATCAAAATTGACAATTCTTATTTTTAATGGAATATTGCTGTATTTATTATAAATGATTTATCCGTGCACATCTTTTTAATTTTTTTTTATGTACCCTCATAATCTTTAATTAAAAGATTACTGGCGTGAGGGTGGGGCAACCTGTCTCTCACAAGAGATCCACCAATAGCAAACCACAACCATCCAATCAATTCCACACAGACAAAATCAAGCCCCGCCCTACATTTGTTCTTGTTCCAGAAGCGTTTCACTCAGATATACATCACAATGTGGAAGAAAAGATTATTGCAACTTCTGTTTCATGCTGACTTTAAGTTGAACATAAATGCAGCGTGCACTTAAAAGTAGGAAGGTAAAAAAAAGACACTGAAAATAATTCCAACAATATTGTTCCTCATTATATTTGGGGTGTGATATTGCAGCTAGCTAGAATGATTTATGGTTATAGTTATTGTTCTTGGTGTGAATAGGCCTTCAGTCTGACTGGAATTTTACCAGATTTGTATGGACTTACAGAGAGATTTTAGCTTTGTTCAGCATGTTAATACACTTGTTACTCCAAAGAGGCGCAACATAATCCTTCAAATATTCACTTACACATCACTTCATGTAGACCTATATTTGGACAGACAAATGATAACTGCAGCTTTCCTACAGAAAAAGAAACTGCCACAAATCAATCATTTCTAATGTCTCTGACTAAAATGTTAAATGTTAGTTCACCAAAAAAAAATGTCTTTTTGTTCATATAATGAAAGTAAATGTGTTGTTTTGGACCCCACTGACACTCATTGTATGGGTAAAAACCGTTGTAACATTCTTTAAAATATCTTCTTTTGCATTCCACAGAAGTCATACAGGTTTGGGACAACATGAGGGTTAGTGAATGATGACAGAATTTCCATATTTTGGGTCAAATGTCCGTTTAATAAGGTGGAAGCCGTTTGATGAGGCGGCGGTGGACGCCAGGGCTCATAAAACACACTTCTCCATTATATGTTTCCACTGCTGAAATGTTCTCTGTCGACCAAACCACATTTATCAATTAAAACCGTCAGTAGGAGTCGTGGAAACTGCGCAATTGATCGCAGCCGTCAATCCCCGTGCTCTTTTTCCTCTGGGTCTTTTATAACGTTATGTACGAGGAGGAAACATAAAATTACTTTTAATCAATGCAAAGGGATTTTCTCCAAATTCGCATAACAAGTACAGCCAGTGAGGCCATAAGGCGTCTGATTGACAGACCTGCATGAGGCAAGAGAATTCTGAGGTGTAAAGAAACGTGACAGACGCGCGATACTCGTTCCAGATCCCAAAATGGCACGAGACGCATTCCCGGGAAAAACCTCCAGTCTGTGAGATGACATCATAAGTGCTCAGGAGGACCGGGGGTGACCTCATAATGACTTCCTCCGGTCGGGACCTCTTAGTGGACTTGTCAGACACTCAACATTGACGAGACATCAGAGAACGTCTGTCCCACAGTGAGAAAAAACCCTGATCTTTTACAAGCTCTGCTAGACAGTGGACAGTGAATGGGGTTTTGTTAAATTCAGGTTATGCACAGAGGTTTCATGAAGTGTTCCGTATATTTTGCATCCCAGCGCTCCATAATTGGAGTATGACTTCAGACGGTGGCATTGAAACTGTCTGGTAAAAAAAAAAAAAAAAAAAAAAGCTTTTTGAGGCTCTGGATGTCTATCATGGTGCGTCTCGCCCACAAGCCTGTGCGTGTGTGTGTGTGTACCTGTGGTTTTCCTGTCGGTGAAACCCAATAACAGTCCCATTGCATCATTTTGAATAGTTTCAGGAGAAAATGGATGCAGTCTTGGCAGTCGGTGAGTGTTTCCATTGCTTTTCCCTAAACCGTTTTCCTCCTCTGCTCACCCTCCCCGCAGGGAAAACAGTCAAAACAAACAGCAAATAGTTGGTGTTGAGAGACTTGGGCACTTGGAAGGCCACATTCCAGCATAAGTGGAAAAAATTAGAGTCCCTGCCGGAGTTCTGCAGCTCCCGCAGGCTTTGATTCACTAAGTTAATTTGGGATAGCCGCTGAGAGCCGTAGGATTTGGAGCTGGCGAGGAACGATGTTGTCAGCGGATTTTTCTTCGGAATGCCCCACGTCAAGAGCGCTCTGACCCGAATCCACATCAGCCCACCTGAACAGCAGCTGTGCCAGTTTTCCAGATATACCGATGGGTTTTAACTCGAGGAACCCACAAGTTAACCCCTGCCTGAAGATTTTCACTTAATGAAATAATGCTAATTTACTCCTGAGATTACTTCCCTCAGATTATAATAGAAAAAAATGCATATATACTATGGTGTTTTTCCCATTCACTTTCCCTATGAACAGCTGGAACTCTCTGCTAAACATTTCTTTTTGTTACACAGAAGAAAGGAACGAACAACATGAGTGTGAATAAATTATGAATTTTAATTTTAACATGAACTATACATTTATATTTGGCAGAGCTGCTTCCTGGCAAGGGTCAACAATGACCTTAGCAAACTGGCAGCTCAAGATGAAAAGATGTATAACTCTGTCATGGAAAATATGTATAAACCTTAATTAAACAATTTAATAATCAATTAAAAAGGAATTTATACCTGTATGATATTACGCTGTAGCCACATTGGACCAGCGGTTTGGAAAATGGATGGATGGATGATTCAGCTGCGAGCGCCATCTTCTGGTGAGACGTGGGAATTAATCTGAGGAGCGACTTTCGCAGTGCATTATGGGCATTCTCTAGCCATTGAGCATAGATCTGTTGTACCAGCCCGTTCTCATCCTAGGGCGTCATATATTGACGCTCTTGACATTTCGTCTACATCGAACGCACATGGCACCCTTTAGCGTCAATATGAGACGCAGATAGAAATGGGCCAGAAGGCGCCTCCTAGCGGTCTAACCCTAACCCTACACCAGACCTAAACCTACCCATAACCGAACAAAGCTCTGTGCGTCTCATATTGACGCTAAAGGGTGCCATGTGCGTTCGATGTAGACGAAATGTCAAAAGCGTCAGTATTATGACGCCCAAGGATGAGAATGCGTTGCAGCCCGTTCTCATCCTAGGGCGTCATATATTGACGCTCTTGACATTTCGTCTACATCGAACGCACATGGCACCCTTTAGCGTCAATATGAGACGCAGATAGAAATGGGCCAGAAGGCGCCTCCTAGCGGTCTAACCCTAACCCTACACCAGACCTAAACCTACCCATAACCGAACAAAGCTCTGTGCGTCTCATATTGACGCTAAAGGGTGCCATGTGCGTTCGATGTAGACGAAATGTCAAAAGCGTCAGTATTATGACGCCCAAGGATGAGAATGCGTTGCAGCCCGTTCTCATCCTAGGGCGTCATATATTGACGCTCTTGACATTTCGTCTACATCGAACGCACATGGCACCCTTTAGCGTCAATATGAGACGCAGATAGAAATGGGCCAGAAGGCGCCTCCTAGCGGTCTAACCCTAACCCTACACCAGACCTAAACCTACCCATAACCGAACAAAGCTCTGTGCGTCTCATATTGACGCTAAAGGGTGCCATGTGCGTTCGATGTAGACGAAATGTCAAAAGCGTCAGTATTATGACGCCCAAGGATGAGAATGCGTTGCAGCCCGTTCTCATCCTAGGGCGTCATATATTGACGCTCTTGACATTTCGTCTACATCGAACGCACATGGCACCCTTTAGCGTCAATATGAGACGCAGATAGAAATGGGCCAGAAGGCGCCTCCTAGCGGTCTAACCCTAACCCTACACCAGACCTAAACCTACCCATAACCGAACAAAGCTCTGTGCGTCTCATATTGACGCTAAAGGGTGCCATGTGCGTTCGATGTAGACGAAATGACGCTAAAGGGTGCCATGTGCGTTCGATGTAGACGAAATGTCAAAAGCGTCAGTATTATGACGCCCAAGGATGAGAATGCGTTGGTTGTACACTCATTATGGGATTGAAGGAGTGCACTTGATAACATCCATTACGGTTTTGAACATCACTACAAATGGCTGTCCCCTTTAATAGTGCCCTGTTTAAGAGAGGAGGCGATTTCAGACACAGCCAGTGTCTTTTTCATGCCTCCCTCCATCTCATTCACTCATTCATTGCTCACGTTAGTGCCCACTACTAACATAACCCTTGTAATGGAACGGCCTAAGCTCTTGATCTCTTGAAATCTGCTATGGTGCTGTTGTGACGTCACAGTTGTGTTGCATTGTGGTCTATGGATCTGCCTGAAGTGTCCATGCTGAGAAGACTCGCTCCCTCTGTTAAAATCGAGGGGTTGAGGGTCTGTCCGAATAAACCTCCCTCGTCCACTTGAAGTTGAACGCACTTCAAAATGGCTTGCGAGTGTGTCTGAAAGTGTAGTTAAACACAGCCCATGTTTCCATGAGTTCAGCCATATCGAAACTGATGCTGAAGATTATTAATTCAATTCATGTTTATTTGTCACGTACACATCATTTCATAGCAGCTTTACTGTAAATGCATGTTTCAAATCTTACAATCAAGTGTTGGGCCAGAAAATTATTACTAATAGGTTAGGAGGATGTTTACCAAATCTAACCTAATTAGATATTTAAATGAATCAGGTGTATTTACTCTTACTTTTCACAGAAATGGTGCTGGTTCTCATTACACGTCCTGCATTTCAGAGCCAAATGATGACATACCCTGTGCTCATATAATCATGCACCTCACATCACCGTCTTTGTTTGAGTTTTGAGGACATTTTAACATCCAAAGTAGTTTGATTCACGAGCCTCTTTTGATGCAACGGTTCAAGTTATTCAAATATATGATGAAAAAAGAATTCACCGCAATCAATTTGCACATGATATTTGTAAACAAAATAATTTTTCATCGGATGGACAGTGAAAAAGTCAAATGCATGGGAACAGGATGTCCATCAACTAAACATGTTGCATTACCGCACGGCGTGTTTCCATTGTAGACGGTTTCATTGATTGTAATGCAAACAATATAATTTTGTTTAGTCTTGGAAGAGGAGGTGTTGCTGAAAACTTTACTTGGCTACCAGAAAACATTTTCTGGTTTATGACCGGATTGAGTAGCAGAACCAACACCATGTCTGAGGAAAAGAGGTTATTGCGGGGTCCTGTTCAAAACACCCCTAAACAGAGTGTTTAAATGCTCATAAATCATTTCATATTGAGAAGTTGATTCATTTAGAAGATTATGGTTTTGATTGGGCTGGAAAATAAGAGTACAAGAATATTGCGGGCTCAATCGCTCAAGAGAAGTTTTGAGAAAGGTCTAATTTCTGTGGGTTGCTGATGATACTCCAAAAGAACAACACAACATGTATTTGGACACATTGCACTAACTCTAACAGCGAATTTTGTCAGCTGGGAATGCAGTGATATCGAACCTAAAGACTAACCCACTCCAATTATACGAGAAGGGAATATCTCCCAGAGCGAGTGAGGTTTGTTACATGGAGTTGTAGCCTGGACGGAGACGGATACTAGAAGGATTGAGTGTACCAGCAGACTAGTCTGTCAGTTTTATTAAACTGGCTGAACATTGTGACTCATGTCAAACATCTGATCCTCTGGCTTCGTAACCTAATTATTCACATTCAATGTTAGTGAAGTTCTGCATGTAAATGATACCAATGCTGGATCCCAAAGCCTTTAAGTCAACATGAAATCAAAATTGAACACTCATTGTGAACGATTCATCAGTGAATGTTACTCCAAAAGTGTGTTAAATTGCCCCTATTATGCTATTTTAAAGGTTCTATATTTTGTTTTGGAGACTCCTACAATAGGTTTAAAGGCATCAAAGGTTAAAAAAGTTTAATTTTCTCATAATATAGATTGCACATCACCTCTTTTCTCGAAGAGTCTGAAAACGGTTAATTCGAACATTCGGTCACTCTAAACCCCTCCTTCCTGCGAGCTACTCTGCTCTGATTGGTCAGACGGCCCAGTCTGTTGTGATTGGTCGACCATAAACAAAACACCCATTGGCATATCTGAATCTCAGCTCCGGATCTTCCTCAGCACTTGATAACACAGTGATACAAACAGTAACGGTTTTTCCGTATCATTTCCAGCACGAGTCTCATTCTGATGTGCAGAAAGTGGATTCACAGCACAGAAAACAGTGTCTTCTCAACATGTGGACAACATGAACCAAACTCTTCCAGTCTCAGCTACAACTGCAGTGATTGAGGGTCAAAGTAGACGTCGATTGCCGTCAGCCAATGAAGATCATAGGCTGGCATTATGCAAATGTGTTACATTGTTACACATGTAACAGGAAGTGAGACTGGAATTACCGACGACTCGTTTCAGAAGTTCAGAATCGATTCTTTCATTAGGAGACAATAAGTCCATTTATCATTTTATACTGTAATAATGATATTTTTCAACTTTCTGCCACTTTTTACCATGCATGCAATGAAATCCTGATGGATGAAATCAAGTCCCATCTAATATCCTGTTACACCCAGAAATGCAGCGCATTATGAAGTAAAATGGGTTTTGAACGCAGTTTCTAGTTTCTGCTCTTGAATGTAATACTTATCTGCAAACTGCGCACCAGCAGTTGAAAAATATCATTTCTTCTGGCTTTTATTGTCAGTAACAGTGATAAAATGCTTTACCAGGTGAGCTTCAGTCGTGTCTGGGTCAAACTCTTACCCACGCGAGTGCATTTGGCCCGTCAGTAAGGCTTCGCTCGTGAATATGACAGGCTATTTTGTTGCAGGAGTTTCGGGAGGAGAGATGAAGCTTTTACGTGACCGACCGAGAAATCCGAGCCTGAACATTTAGCATGCAAAGCCAAAGATGGATGGACGGTTCTTTTTGCATCTCAGTCGTTGAGTCATTCCAAACGGTAGCAGCCAAACACATTATTGACACAGTGAGGGCACATTAATATTTTCCTAGCATCTCATTTGAGAGACTTTGTCATTCTTTTTTTGGAATTCCTCTGCCTCATCATGACCACAGCGAGGAGATGAAGCCTGCGACTCCAAGCCAAGTGGTTTTCCGAGGAGTCTGGTCCTGACGCAGAAATACAACCTGGTTTATCCGAGAAATCAACGCAGTCAAAGCTCGGTGTTAATGTATAAATAAACCAGTGTAAATCTCTTCCTAACCGCACACCAGCACTCAGACTGAATTCTTTATGTTGTCGGGCTTTCACAGATGCTTCTTTCCATATATGGCTCGATTTACGCTGGAAATAGACTAAACGCTTCTTTAATCAAAGACCCTTAAAAGTTCAAATGGTTTTAACAACCCAAATAGATACTTCTGTAACGTGACCTTTCTGATTGAAACCGGATAATCTATATGAAAAATATGCAGAAAATGATTTTATTTTTATTTTGTTTTATTATTAATTAATTTATTAATAATGTCTTTATTCATATATATATATATATATTTTTTTTTTTTTTTTTTTTTTTTTTTACTTTATATTTTATTATTAGGCTATTTTATTCATTTATCTATTTCTATTATTTTATTTATTTCCTAATGTTTGTACTGGACTTTTTTGAAAGTTATATTAAACTGTCTGAAAACAAAACAGGGTTCACAAACTGTCTAAATATCTTCACTTTGGTCCATTTATGTACATCATAAAGAGTATAAACTATAAAATCAACATTTGAACTGCTTTAAAGGGTTGGGTTTTATTTGTATCATTAGACATTTGAGGAAGTTGAAACCCAATATATTTCAAAGTGTAATTGTCTGTTGTCAATAATTGTCTCCGGTACACAATAAATCTTGGGATTGGCTACGCTGTGAAGGATCCACTCGTTCGATGGCCTTCAAGTTGGGCCAGCGTTCGCTGTGCCGCTGTGATGCATGTGTCCTTGGACTGAGCCTGTGGAAGGATGCAGCCATTGATTGTTCTTCAGTGTGTCGTCTTTAGGAAGGAGGAGGGGATTCTGGGATGCTCCGAGCTCATTTACAGCACAGTAACTCCAGATCCCATCCAGGGCCAGACCGTTGTCTCACAGATCTTCAGTCTGTCCATGCTGACAATGAAGCCCTTCTTCAGTTTGAAGACTTTGGCAGATGCTGCAAAAAAAGAAAACACATTCCTGTTCTTTTTTTTTTTTTTTTTTTTTTTACCCCAACCAAAAGGAAGTGTCCACATTCTGTTAAGAGACTATTTGCAACTTTTATTTTTCCTCCTGGGACTCAAATAAAAGGATGCAAAAATCTGGCTTTTCTTCGTTAAAACTTTCTTCGGTAACATGCCATTTGTAATGATGCAAACATGTTTTTTAAAAGACATTTAGACATATTTAGACTATTTTATGTACTCTAAGTGTCTGAATAAGTGCCTGTATTTATTAGTCATTTAATCAAAATGAGTTTTCAGCACTTATTTTTGCAGAGAAAGCCATTAAGCACATGAATAGCATCAACTGTTTTGTGAAATATGTTTACATCCTGATATAATACATAATCATTTGTGTAAAAACTGTAAAAAATATATATAAATTCCCTACCTAATTCATAGCATCTCATTTATATGTAAACATCTTTGGTGCATCATGTAATAGAGAATATTGTAATAATAAAATTAACTTGTCAATTTCAAAGTCAAACGAATATAAAAAATTACTTATATTTTACTGACAAATAGAAGGATGGATGGATAAATAGATAGATAGATAGATAGATAGATAGATAGATAGATAGATAGATAGATAGATAGATAGATAGATAGATAGATAGATAGATAGATAGATAGATAGATAGATAGATAGATAGATAGATAGATAGATGGATGGATGGATGGATGGATGGATGGATGGATGGATGGATGGATGGATGGATGGATGGATGGACAGGTTGATAGAACTGATTCATTTGAGTCAAAACTTTAAAAAAAGGTAATGGTCAAACCTCCAAAAATTGGGAGAGCAAAGGAAATGATGGGAGAAAGAGATCCTGAATTATCTCTAGACGGACTTTCCCAAATAAGCGCCCAGACCCAATGAGCACTAACCGCCGGGCCACGTCTCTGACGTTAAAGACCTCTAAAGAGTACCAAGAGGGCAGCCAGATCTGATCCTCCTTGACCCCAATTTGCCGCACCTGCGGAAAGCCGAACGCTGGGAGTTTACGGGCGTTTAATTGGAGGGAAAACAGCCCTGTGAACTGCTGGCAGCCGCCTTCATTCAGATCTGTTACAAATTACTGCTAAATAGAGGAACCTTTTTCATTTTCCCCACACATGTGCTTACAACCCCGCGATGACATCATGGCACTCGAGCCGTGCAGACAGTGGTGGAAGAGAAACCGCACCGAAATTGAGTTGCCTGAGCTAATTTAGAGAAAAGTAAAAGGCTGTTCTCTGGTTACTTTAAGCAGCACATTTGATATGGAAGGGGAAGCTTTGAAAAGAGAGGCCCGTCGGCGGCAGTCTCTTATTATCTGGACACGCACGGACCCGTGAGTGTGTGTGTGTGTGTGTGTGTGTGTTTGAATAGAAGTGCCTTGAGACTTTCTCACCTACTCTGGCACGAGTCCGTTTGTTTTTCTGTGATTCTGAAGGGACCTTGCTGATGTTTTTCAGCTGATGGTACAGTTTTGGGCTTTTAAGAGCATTTTCTAACCAAATAATCACTGTAAAAAAGACTTTAGCTTTCTAAACAAATGTTAGTGGTTTTAAAACCTGTGACATTTACTGACCAACTTTGTTCTAATACTAAGTATGGTCTTAAAGTGACAGTTCACCCAAAAATCCTTTACTCATCCTCATGTTGTTTCAAACCATGACTTTATTTCTTCCACAGAATGTAAATGTTTTGTAAAAATATGATCCTCCCAGAAGTGGATAACAGAGAATACTGACTCACTTTCAAGGTCAAAAAGGATGCAATAAGTATACAAAGTAGTCCATCCATACAACAAGTCTTCTGAAGGTGTTATTTGTTGTGGGGGGGGGGGGGGGGGGATCTATGCATCTGTCAAGATCTCCTTTGCGCATAAGAGAGGCTTCGTGTCAAGGAAATAATGTAGTACAAGCACCGAACTTCCAGTTAAACAATGGAAGTTTCCCTATTCCTGCTTAAATTTCAGTTTGTCTCTCACCATAACTGATGACTGTCACATGGATGATATTTTGCATGATTTTGGAAGCTTGAAAGTGAGTCACTAGCCACTGCCATTGTATCGGGGAAAAGTCACAAGCTAGTTTTACAACCAAATAATTCGTTAGCAATCAGATTGATGGCTCTTAGAGCGAAAAGCCTTCATAAATCCGATGAGATTGAAAGGGTTGGTGTAGACCTGCAATAATCTGATCCATAGGAAAAAAACTAAGCATGTAAACGCTTGAATCTGACTACTTCTCAATAAGATTCAAAAATAATTTGCCAACATGAGCAACATGCATGTTTACATACATTTTAAGTCTTCTTGGTATGTTGATTAAAACATTTTTTACGTTTATGACTTTGGAATACATTTAATGCACATGTAAAAGAATATGTGAATCGGAATACAAAGTTTAGTAATATAAACAAAACTGTCAGAATCTGAAATCGGATTGGATTCATTCGGACTGACGAAAATGTGTGCATGTAAACATATATTTACATGACATTCATAAACATTTTTCCTTTTGTGCGGCACATTTGAGCTCCAAAACAGCATTGACTTTCATTGAATAACTAATAAACATTCTAGTTTGTGTTCCACAAAAGAAAGGTTTGGAACAACACAAGTAAATTATGGCCGAATTTTCATTTTTGGGTGAACAGACCCTTTATGCGAGTACAATATTATGCGGTGTCTGTTGTTTTTATAACCTGTAGTGTTTGAGTGCACTTGGGTAATTTTCCTTGTAATTTGAGGTTTGTGAAATTCTCCACACAGATTATGATGGAGAGGCCATCCACGGTAATTGAACATCATTAGCGTTTAGTCACATTCGGCCCCGTGGGTTTGTGTGCTGTTTTAAATACAGTCATACAGTAGTTTAACACAATTTACAATAGCGTTTGTGGCTCTGGCTGAGATTACACGTATCCCATGATTCCCTGGCACAGAGTTCTCTCTCAAACAGCACTCCTGGGAGTTTTCATGTGGAGGTTTAAGGATGTTGTACAGATTAATAACTCTTTTTTTTTTTTTTTTTTTTTTGATCGTACCTTAAACACTCTTCTGTGTGGGTTTGTCAGGGGATATGTTGAAGTAGAAGCCAGTGGGCGATAAAAATGCCTCAGTGCCCACGTCCTGGCTCGCGCGGCCTGTTTCGGCACCAATTCTTCTGTAAATTGACATAGGCATCTCTCTGAAAACAGGATGTGGGGAGCGAGTTAAGCAGCAGACGGATGACCAGCGCTGGCCCGGCTCCTGTTACCCTGTTTTCTACTCCGTCAGTCAGCCTGCTGCTTCACTTATGACGGCCCGCCCGCCTGCAGGGACTCTTATGAAATCGAGCGTGTCTGTCTGTCACAAGCTCTGTGTGTGTGTGTGTGTGTGTGTGTGTGTGTCTTGGTCTGTAAGCCTTGGCTCTAGACTAAGCTCAACTGTATAAGGAGAGTGATTGATATCTTAGACAATCAACCAGTGATAGACAATAATCAAATGGAATCAAATGGAATATTTTGCTATAAATCTTCAAATGCTTAATTCACCCAAAAAGATGTAAATTCTGTCATCATTTACTCACTCTCAAGTTGTTCCAAACCTGATATTTAAATGAAATCTGAGAGCTTTCTGTCACTCTATTGACAGTATGGTCCCTTTATATGCAGCTCCTACTTTGGTACTTCAAAATGTTCAGCAAGTTTGAGCTTCAGCAAGAACCAATGAGGTTCATTCTCGTGTTACACAGCACGTTTGAGCTTCTGCAAGAACCAATGAGGTTCATTCTCGTGTTACGCAGCACGTTTGAGCTTCATCAAGAACCAATGAGGTTCATTCTCGTGTAACGCAGCACGTTTGAGCTTCAGCAAGAACCAATGAGGTTCATTCTCGTGTTACGCAGCACGTTTGAGCTTCAGCAAGAACCAATGAGGTTCATTCTCGTGTTACGCAGCACGTTTGAGCTTCTGCAAGAACCAATGAGGTTCATTCTCGTGTTACGCAGCACGTTTGAGCTTCATCAAGAACCAATGAGGTTCATTCTCGTGTAACGCAGCACGTTTGAGCTTCAGCAAGAACCAATGAGGTTCATTCTCGTGTTACGCAGCACGTTTGAGCTTCAGCAAGAACCAATGAGGTTCATTCTCGTGTTACGCAGCACGTTTGAGCTTCAGCAAGAACCAATGAGGTTCATTCTCGTGTTACGCAGCACGTTTGAGCTTCTGCGAGAACCAATAAGGTTCATTCTCGTGTTACGCAGCACATTTGAGCTTCTGCGAGAACCAATGAGGTTCAGTCTCGTGTTACGCAGCACGTTTGAGCTTCTGCGAGAACCAATAAGGTTCATTCTCATGTTACGCAGCACGTTTGAGCTTCTGCAAGAACCAATGAGGTTCAGTCTCGTGTTACGCAGCACGTTTGAGCTTCTGCAAGAACCAATGAGGTTCATTCTCGTGTTACGCAGCACATTTGAGCTTCTGCGAGAACCAATAAGGTTCATTCTCGTGTTACGCAGCACGTTTGAGCTTCTGCAAGAACCAATGAGGTTCAGTCTCGTGTTACACAGCACGTTTGAGCTTCAGCAAGAACCAATGAGGTTCATTCTCGTGTTACGCAGCACGTTTGAGCTTCTGCAAGAACCAATGAGGTTCAGTCTCGTGTTACGCAGCACGTTTGAGCTTCTGCAAGAACCAATGAGGTTCAGTCTCGTGTTACGCAGCACGTTTGAGCTTCTGCAAGAACCAATGAGGTTCAGTCTCGTGTTACGCAGCACGTTTGAGCTTCTGCAAGAACCAATGAGGTTCAGTCTCGTGTTACGCAGCACGTTTGAGCTTCTGCAAGAACCAATGAGGTTCATTCTCGTGTTACGCAGCACGTTTGAGCTTCAGCAAGAACCAATGAGGTTCATTCTCGTGTTACGCAGCACGTTTGAGCTTCTGCAAGAACCAATGAGGTTCAGTCTCGTGTTACGCAGCACGTTTGAGCTTCTGCAAGAACCAATGAGGTTCAGTCTCGTGTTACGCAGCACGTTTGAGCTTCTGCAAGAACCAATGAGGTTCAGTCTCGTGTTACGCAGCACGTTTGAGCTTCTGCAAGAACCAATGAGGTTCAGTCTCGTGTTACGCAGCACGTTTGAGCTTCTGCAAGAACCAATGAGGTTCATTCTCGTGTTACGCAGCACGTTTGAGCTTCAGCAAGAACCAATGAGGTTCATTCTCGTGTTACGCAGCACGTTTGAGCTTCTGCAAGAACCAATGAGGTTCAGTCTCGTGTTACGCAGCACGTTTGAGCTTCAGCAAGAACCAATGAGGTTCAGTCTCGTGTTACGCAGCACGTTTGAGCTTCTGCAAGAACCAATGAGGTTCAGTCTCGTGTTACGCAGCACGTTTGAGCTTCTGCAAGAACCAATGAGGTTCAGTCTCGTGTTACGCAGCACGTTTGAGCTTCTGCAAGAACCAATGAGGTTCATTCTCGTGTTACGCAGCACGTTTGAGCTTCTGCAAGAACCAATGAGGTTCATTTTCGTGTTACGCAGCACGTTTGAGCTTCTGCAAGAACCAATGAGGTTCATTCTCGTGTTACGCAGCACGTTTGAGCTTCTGCAAGAGCCAATGAGGTTCAGTCTCGTGTTACGCAACACGTTTGAGCTTCATCAAGAACCAATGAGGTTCAGTCTCGTGTTACGCAGCACGTTTGAGCTTCTGCAAGAACCAATGAGGTTCAGTCTCGTTTTACGCAGCACGTTTGAGCTTCAGCAAGAGCCAATGAGGTTCATTCTCGTGTTACGCAGCACGTTTGAGCTTCTGCAAGAACCAATGAGGTTCATTCTCGTGTTACTCAGCACGTTTGAGCTTCAGCAAGAACCAATGAGGTTCATTCTCGTGTTACGCAGCACGTTTGAGCTTCTGCAAGAACCAATGAGGTTCAGTCTCGTGTTACGCAGCACGTTTGAGCTTCTGCAAGAACCAATGAGGTTCAGTCTCGTGTTACGCAGCACGTTTGAGCTTCTGCAAGAACCAATGAGGTTCATTCTCGTGTTACGCAGCACGTTTGAGCTTCTGCAAGAACCAATGAGGTTCATTCTCGTGTTACGCAGCACGTTTGAGCTTCTGCAAGAACCAATGAGGTTCAGTCTCGTGTTACGCAGCACGTTTGAGCTTCTGCAAGAACCAATGAGGTTCATTCTCGTGTTACGCAGCACGTTTGAGCTTCTGCAAGAACCAATGAGGTTCATTCTCGTGTTACGCAGCACGTTTGAGCTTCTGCAAGAGCCAATGAGGTTCAGTCTCGTGTTACGCAACACGTTTGAGCTTCATCAAGAACCAATGAGGTTCAGTCTCGTGTTACGCAGCACGTTTGAGCTTCTGCAAGAACCAATGAGGTTCAGTCTCGTTTTACGCAGCACGTTTGAGCTTCAGCAAGAGCCAATGAGGTTCATTCTCGTGTTACGCAGCACGTTTGAGCTTCTGCAAGAACCAATGAGGTTCAGTCTCGTTTTACGCAGCACGTTTGAGCTTCTGCAAGAACCAATGAGGTTCATTCTCGTGTTACGCAGCACGTTTGAGCTTCTGCAAGAGCCAATGAGGTTCAGTCTCGTGTTACGCAACACGTTTGAGCTTCATCAAGAACCAATGAGGTTCAGTCTCGTGTTACGCAGCACGTTTGAGCTTCTGCAAGAACCAATGAGGTTCAGTCTCGTGTTACGCAGCACGTTTGAGCTTCAGCAAGAGCCAATGAGGTTCATTCTCGTGTTACGCAGCACGTTTGAGCTTCTGCAAGAACCAATGAGGTTCATTCTCGTGTTACGCAGCACGTTTGAGCTTCTGCAAGAACCAATGAGGTTCATTTTCGTGTTACGCAGCACGTTTGAGCTTCTGCAAGAACCAATGAGGTTCAGTCTCGTGTTACGCAGCACGTTTGAGCTTCTGCAAGAACCAATGAGGTTCATTCTCGTGTTACGCAGCACGTTTGAGCTTCAGCAAGAACCAATGAGGTTCATTCTCGTGTTACGCAGCACGTTTGAGCTTCTGCAAGAACCAATGAGGTTCAGTCTCGTGTTACGCAGCACGTTTGAGCTTCTGCAAGAACCAATGAGGTTCAGTCTCGTGTTACGCAGCACGTTTGAGCTTCTGCAAGAACCAATGAGGTTCAGTCTCGTGTTACGCAGCACGTTTGAGCTTCTGCAAGAACCAATGAGGTTCAGTCTCGTGTTACGCAGCACGTTTGAGCTTCTGCAAGAACCAATGAGGTTCATTCTCGTGTTACGCAGCACGTTTGAGCTTCAGCAAGAACCAATGAGGTTCATTCTCGTGTTACGCAGCACGTTTGAGCTTCTGCAAGAACCAATGAGGTTCAGTCTCGTGTTACGCAGCACGTTTGAGCTTCAGCAAGAACCAATGAGGTTCAGTCTCGTGTTACGCAGCACGTTTGAGCTTCTGCAAGAACCAATGAGGTTCAGTCTCGTGTTACGCAGCACGTTTGAGCTTCTGCAAGAACCAATGAGGTTCAGTCTCGTGTTACGCAGCACGTTTGAGCTTCTGCAAGAACCAATGAGGTTCATTCTCGTGTTACGCAGCACGTTTGAGCTTCTGCAAGAACCAATGAGGTTCATTTTCGTGTTACGCAGCACGTTTGAGCTTCTGCAAGAACCAATGAGGTTCATTCTCGTGTTACGCAGCACGTTTGAGCTTCTGCAAGAGCCAATGAGGTTCAGTCTCGTGTTACGCAACACGTTTGAGCTTCATCAAGAACCAATGAGGTTCAGTCTCGTGTTACGCAGCACGTTTGAGCTTCTGCAAGAACCAATGAGGTTCAGTCTCGTTTTACGCAGCACGTTTGAGCTTCAGCAAGAGCCAATGAGGTTCATTCTCGTGTTACGCAGCACGTTTGAGCTTCTGCAAGAACCAATGAGGTTCATTCTCGTGTTACTCAGCACGTTTGAGCTTCAGCAAGAACCAATGAGGTTCATTCTCGTGTTACGCAGCACGTTTGAGCTTCTGCAAGAACCAATGAGGTTCAGTCTCGTGTTACGCAGCACGTTTGAGCTTCTGCAAGAACCAATGAGGTTCAGTCTCGTGTTACGCAGCACGTTTGAGCTTCTGCAAGAACCAATGAGGTTCATTCTCGTGTTACGCAGCACGTTTGAGCTTCTGCAAGAACCAATGAGGTTCATTCTCGTGTTACGCAGCACGTTTGAGCTTCTGCAAGAACCAATGAGGTTCAGTCTCGTGTTACGCAGCACGTTTGAGCTTCTGCAAGAACCAATGAGGTTCATTCTCGTGTTACGCAGCACGTTTGAGCTTCTGCAAGAACCAATGAGGTTCATTCTCGTGTTACGCAGCACGTTTGAGCTTCTGCAAGAGCCAATGAGGTTCAGTCTCGTGTTACGCAACACGTTTGAGCTTCATCAAGAACCAATGAGGTTCAGTCTCGTGTTACGCAGCACGTTTGAGCTTCTGCAAGAACCAATGAGGTTCAGTCTCGTTTTACGCAGCACGTTTGAGCTTCAGCAAGAGCCAATGAGGTTCATTCTCGTGTTACGCAGCACGTTTGAGCTTCTGCAAGAACCAATGAGGTTCAGTCTCGTTTTACGCAGCACGTTTGAGCTTCTGCAAGAACCAATGAGGTTCATTCTCGTGTTACGCAGCACGTTTGAGCTTCTGCAAGAGCCAATGAGGTTCAGTCTCGTGTTACGCAACACGTTTGAGCTTCATCAAGAACCAATGAGGTTCAGTCTCGTGTTACGCAGCACGTTTGAGCTTCTGCAAGAACCAATGAGGTTCAGTCTCGTGTTACGCAGCACGTTTGAGCTTCAGCAAGAGCCAATGAGGTTCATTCTCGTGTTACGCAGCACGTTTGAGCTTCTGCAAGAACCAATGAGGTTCATTCTCGTGTTACGCAGCACGTTTGAGCTTCTGCAAGAACCAATGAGGTTCATTTTCGTGTTACGCAGCACGTTTGAGCTTCTGCAAGAACCAATGAGGTTCAGTCTCGTGTTACGCAGCACGTTTGAGCTTCTGCAAGAACCAATGAGGTTCATTCTCGTGTTACGCAGCACGTTTGAGCTTCTGCAAGAACCAATGAGGTTCATTCTCGTGTTACGCAGCACGTTTGAGCTTCTGCAAGAGCCAATGAGGTTCAGTCTCGTGTTACGCAGCACGTTTGAGCTTCTGCAAGAACCAATGAGGTTCAGTCTCGTGTTACGCAGCACGTTTGAGCTTCTGCAAGAACCAATGAGGTTCATTTTCGTGTTACGCAGCACGTTTGAGCTTCTGCAAGAACCAATGAGGTTCATTCTCGTGTTACGCAGCACGTTTGAGCTTCTGCAAGAGCCAATGAGGTTCAGTCTCGTGTTACGCAACACGTTTGAGCTTCATCAAGAACCAATGAGGTTCAGTCTCGTGTTACGCAGCACGTTTGAGCTTCTGCAAGAACCAATGAGGTTCAGTCTCGTTTTACGCAGCACGTTTGAGCTTCAGCAAGAGCCAATGAGGTTCATTCTCGTGTTACGCAGCACGTTTGAGCTTCTGCAAGAACCAATGAGGTTCATTCTCGTGTTACTCAGCACGTTTGAGCTTCAGCAAGAACCAATGAGGTTCATTCTCGTGTTACGCAGCACGTTTGAGCTTCTGCAAGAACCAATGAGGTTCAGTCTCGTGTTACGCAGCACGTTTGAGCTTCTGCAAGAACCAATGAGGTTCAGTCTCGTGTTACGCAGCACGTTTGAGCTTCTGCAAGAACCAATGAGGTTCATTCTCGTGTTACGCAGCACGTTTGAGCTTCTGCAAGAACCAATGAGGTTCATTCTCGTGTTACGCAGCACGTTTGAGCTTCTGCAAGAACCAATGAGGTTCATTTTCGTGTTACGCAGCACGTTTGAGCTTCTGCAAGAACCAATGAGGTTCAGTCTCGTGTTACGCAGCACGTTTGAGCTTCTGCAAGAACCAATGAGGTTCATTCTCGTGTTACGCAGCACGTTTGAGCTTCTGCAAGAACCAATGAGGTTCATTCTCGTGTTACGCAGCACGTTTGAGCTTCTGCAAGAGCCAATGAGGTTCAGTCTCGTGTTACGCAACACGTTTGAGCTTCATCAAGAACCAATGAGGTTCAGTCTCGTGTTACGCAGCACGTTTGAGCTTCTGCAAGAACCAATGAGGTTCAGTCTCGTTTTACGCAGCACGTTTGAGCTTCAGCAAGAGCCAATGAGGTTCATTCTCGTGTTACGCAGCACGTTTGAGCTTCTGCAAGAACCAATGAGGTTCAGTCTCGTTTTACGCAGCACGTTTGAGCTTCTGCAAGAACCAATGAGGTTCATTCTCGTGTTACGCAGCACGTTTGAGCTTCTGCAAGAGCCAATGAGGTTCAGTCTCGTGTTACGCAACACGTTTGAGCTTCATCAAGAACCAATGAGGTTCAGTCTCGTGTTACGCAGCACGTTTGAGCTTCTGCAAGAGCCAATGAGGTTCAGTCTCGTGTTACGCAACACGTTTGAGCTTCATCAAGAACCAATGAGGTTCAGTCTCGTGTTACGCAGCACGTTTGAGCTTCTGCAAGAACCAATGAGGTTCAGTCTCGTTTTACGCAGCACGTTTGAGCTTCAGCAAGAGCCAATGAGGTTCATTCTCGTGTTACGCAGCACGTTTGAGCTTCTGCAAGAACCAATGAGGTTCATTCTCGTGTTACTCAGCACGTTTGAGCTTCAGCAAGAACCAATGAGGTTCATTCTCGTGTTACGCAGCACGTTTGAGCTTCTGCAAGAACCAATGAGGTTCAGTCTCGTGTTACGCAGCACGTTTGAGCTTCTGCAAGAACCAATGAGGTTCAGTCTCGTGTTACGCAGCACGTTTGAGCTTCTGCAAGAACCAATGAGGTTCATTCTCGTGTTACGCAGCACGTTTGAGCTTCTGCAAGAACCAATGAGGTTCATTCTCGTGTTACGCAGCACGTTTGAGCTTCTGCAAGAACCAATGAGGTTCATTTTCGTGTTACGCAGCACGTTTGAGCTTCTGCAAGAACCAATGAGGTTCAGTCTCGTGTTACGCAGCACGTTTGAGCTTCTGCAAGAACCAATGAGGTTCATTCTCGTGTTACGCAGCACGTTTGAGCTTCTGCAAGAACCAATGAGGTTCATTCTCGTGTTACGCAGCACGTTTGAGCTTCTGCAAGAGCCAATGAGGTTCAGTCTCGTGTTACGCAACACGTTTGAGCTTCATCAAGAACCAATGAGGTTCAGTCTCGTGTTACGCAGCACGTTTGAGCTTCTGCAAGAACCAATGAGGTTCAGTCTCGTTTTACGCAGCACGTTTGAGCTTCAGCAAGAGCCAATGAGGTTCATTCTCGTGTTACGCAGCACGTTTGAGCTTCTGCAAGAACCAATGAGGTTCAGTCTCGTTTTACGCAGCACGTTTGAGCTTCTGCAAGAACCAATGAGGTTCATTCTCGTGTTACGCAGCACGTTTGAGCTTCTGCAAGAGCCAATGAGGTTCAGTCTCGTGTTACGCAACACGTTTGAGCTTCATCAAGAACCAATGAGGTTCAGTCTCGTGTTACGCAGCACGTTTGAGCTTCTGCAAGAACCAATGAGGTTCAGTCTCGTGTTACGCAGCACGTTTGAGCTTCAGCAAGAGCCAATGAGGTTCATTCTCGTGTTACGCAGCACGTTTGAGCTTCTGCAAGAACCAATGAGGTTCATTCTCGTGTTACGCAGCACGTTTGAGCTTCTGCAAGAACCAATGAGGTTCATTTTCGTGTTACGCAGCACGTTTGAGCTTCTGCAAGAACCAATGAGGTTCAGTCTCGTGTTACGCAGCACGTTTGAGCTTCTGCAAGAACCAATGAGGTTCATTCTCGTGTTACGCAGCACGTTTGAGCTTCTGCAAGAACCAATGAGGTTCATTCTCGTGTTACGCAGCACGTTTGAGCTTCTGCAAGAGCCAATGAGGTTCAGTCTCGTTTTACGCAGCACGTTTGAGCTTCTGCAAGAACCAATGAGGTTCATTCTCGTGTTACGCAGCACGTTTGAGCTTCTGCAAGAGCCAATGAGGTTCAGTCTCGTGTTACGCAACACGTTTGAGCTTCATCAAGAACCAATGAGGTTCAGTCTCGTGTTACGCAGCACGTTTGAGCTTCTGCAAGAACCAATGAGGTTCAGTCTCGTGTTACGCAGCACGTTTGAGCTTCAGCAAGAGCCAATGAGGTTCATTCTCGTGTTACGCAGCACGTTTGAGCTTCTGCAAGAACCAATGAGGTTCATTCTCGTGTTACGCAGCACGTTTGAGCTTCTGCAAGAACCAATGAGGTTCATTTTCGTGTTACGCAGCACGTTTGAGCTTCTGCAAGAACCAATGAGGTTCAGTCTCGTGTTACGCAGCACGTTTGAGCTTCTGCAAGAACCAATGAGGTTCATTCTCGTGTTACGCAGCACGTTTGAGCTTCTGCAAGAACCAATGAGGTTTATTCTCGTGTTACGCAGCACGTTTGAGCTTCTGCAAGAGCCAATGAGGTTCAGTCTCGTGTTACGCAACACGTTTGAGCTTCATCAAGAACCAATGAGGTTCAGTCTCGTGTTACGCAGCACGTTTGAGCTTCTGCAAGAACCAATGAGGTTCAGTCTCGTGTTACGCAGCACGTTTGAGCTTCAGCAAGAACCAGTGAGGTTCATTCTCGTGTTACGCAGCACGTTTGAGCTTCTGCAAGAACCAATGAGGTTCAGTCTCGTTTTACGCAGCACGTTTGAGCTTCTGCAAGAACCAATGAGGTTCATTCTCGTGTTACGCAGCACGTTTGAGCTTCTGCAAGAGCCAATGAGGTTCATTCTCGTGTTACGCAACACGTTTGAGCTTCATCAAGAACCAATGTGGTTCAGTCTCGTGTTACGCAGCACGTTTGAGCTTCTGCAAGAACCAATGAGGTTCAGTCTCGTGTTACGCAGCACGTTTGAGCTTCTGCAAGAACCAATGAGGTTCAGTCTCGTGTTACGCAGCACGTTTGAGCTTCAGCAAGAGCCAATGAGGTTCATTCTCGTGTTACGCAGCACATTTGAGCTTCAGCAAGAGCCAATGAGGTTCATTCTCGTGTTACGCAGCACGTTTGAGCTTCTGCAAGAACCAATGAGGTTCATTCTCGTGTTACGCAGCACGTTTGAGCTTCTGCAAGAACCAATGAGGTTCAGTCTCGTTTTACGCAGCACGTTTGAGCTTCAGCAAGAGCCAATGAGGTTCATTCTCGTGTTACGCAGCACGTTTGAGCTTCTGCAAGAACCAATGAGGTTCAGTCTCGTTTTACGCAGCACGTTTGAGCTTCTGCAAGAACCAATGAGGTTCATTCTCGTGTTACGCAGCACGTTTGAGCTTCTGCAAGAGCCAATGAGGTTCAGTCTCGTGTTACGCAACACGTTTGAGCTTCATCAAGAACCAATGAGGTTCAGTCTCGTGTTACGCAGCACGTTTGAGCTTCTGCAAGAACCAATGAGGTTCAGTCTCGTGTTACGCAGCACGTTTGAGCTTCAGCAAGAGCCAATGAGGTTCATTCTCGTGTTACGCAGCACGTTTGAGCTTCTGCAAGAACCAATGAGGTTCATTCTCGTGTTACGCAGCACGTTTGAGCTTCTGCAAGAACCAATGAGGTTCATTTTCGTGTTACGCAGCACGTTTGAGCTTCTGCAAGAACCAATGAGGTTCAGTCTCGTGTTACGCAGCACGTTTGAGCTTCTGCAAGAACCAATGAGGTTCATTCTCGTGTTACGCAGCACGTTTGAGCTTCTGCAAGAACCAATGAGGTTTATTCTCGTGTTACGCAGCACGTTTGAGCTTCTGCAAGAGCCAATGAGGTTCAGTCTCGTGTTACGCAACACGTTTGAGCTTCATCAAGAACCAATGAGGTTCAGTCTCGTGTTACGCAGCACGTTTGAGCTTCTGCAAGAACCAATGAGGTTCAGTCTCGTGTTACGCAGCACGTTTGAGCTTCAGCAAGAACCAGTGAGGTTCATTCTCGTGTTACGCAGCACGTTTGAGCTTCTGCAAGAACCAATGAGGTTCAGTCTCGTTTTACGCAGCACGTTTGAGCTTCTGCAAGAACCAATGAGGTTCATTCTCGTGTTACGCAGCACGTTTGAGCTTCTGCAAGAGCCAATGAGGTTCATTCTCGTGTTACGCAACACGTTTGAGCTTCATCAAGAACCAATGTGGTTCAGTCTCGTGTTACGCAGCACGTTTGAGCTTCTGCAAGAACCAATGAGGTTCAGTCTCGTGTTACGCAGCACGTTTGAGCTTCTGCAAGAACCAATGAGGTTCAGTCTCGTGTTACGCAGCACGTTTGAGCTTCAGCAAGAGCCAATGAGGTTCATTCTCGTGTTACGCAGCACATTTGAGCTTCAGCAAGAGCCAATGAGGTTCATTCTCGTGTTACGCAGCACGTTTGAGCTTCTGCAAGAACCAATGAGGTTCATTCTCGTGTTACGCAGCACGTTTGAGCTTCTGCAAGAACCAATGAGGTTCAGTCTCGTGTTACGCAGCACGTTTGAGCTTCAGCAAGAGCCAATGAGGTTCATTCTCGTGTTACGCAGCACATTTGAGCTTCTGCAAGAACCAATGAGGTTCATTCTCGTGTTACGCAGCACGTTTGAGCTTCTGCAAGAACCAATGAGGTTCAGTCTATTGTTACGCAGCACGTTTGAGCTTCAGCAAGAACCAATGAGGTTCAGTCTCGTGTTACGCAGCACGTTTGAGCTTCAGCAAGAGCCAATGAGGTTCATTCTCGTGTTACGCAGCACGTTTGAGCTTCTGCAAGAACCAATGAGGTTCATTCTCGTGTTACGCAGCACGTTTGAGCTTCAGCAAGAACCAATGAGGTTCAGTCTCGTGTTACGCAGCACGTTTGAGCTTCTGCAAGAGCCAATGAGGTTCATTCTCGTGTTACGCAGCACGTTTGAGCTTCTGCAAGAACCAATGAGGTTCAGTCTCGTTTTACGCAGCACGTTTGAGCTTCAGCAAGAGCCAATGAGGTTCATTCTCGTGTTACGCAGCACGTTTGAGCTTCTGCAAGAACCAATGAGGTTCAGTCTCGTTTTACGCAGCACGTTTGAGCTTCTGCAAGAACCAATGAGGTTCATTCTCGTGTTACGCAGCACGTTTGAGCTTCTGCAAGAGCCAATGAGGTTCAGTCTCGTGTTACGCAACACGTTTGAGCTTCATCAAGAACCAATGAGGTTCAGTCTCGTGTTACGCAGCACGTTTGAGCTTCTGCAAGAACCAATGAGGTTCAGTCTCGTGTTACGCAGCACGTTTGAGCTTCAGCAAGAGCCAATGAGGTTCATTCTCGTGTTACGCAGCACATTCGAGCTTCAGCAAGAGCCAATGAGGTTCATTCTCGTGTTACTCAGCACGTTTGAGCTTCTGCAAGAGCCAATGAGGTTCAGTCTCGTGTTACGCAACACGTTTGAGCTTCATCAAGAACCAATGAGGTTCAGTCTCGTGTTACGCAGCACGTTTGAGCTTCTGCAAGAACCAATGAGGTTCAGTCTCGTGTTACGCAGCACGTTTGAGCTTCAGCAAGAGCCAATGAGGTTCATTCTCGTGTTACGCAGCACGTTTGAGCTTCTGCAAGAACCAATGAGGTTCATTCTCGTGTTACGCAGCACGTTTGAGCTTCTGCAAGAACCAATGAGGTTCATTTTCGTGTTACGCAGCACATTTGAGCTTCTGCAAGAACCAATGAGGTTCATTCTCGTGTTACGCAGCACGTTTGAGCTTCTGCAAGAACCAATGAGGTTCAGTCTCGTGTTACGCAGCACATTTGAGCTTCAGCAAGAGCCAATGAGGTTCATTCTCGTGTTACGCAGCACATTTGAGCTTCTGCAAGAACCAATGAGGTTCATTCTCGTGTTACGCAGCACGTTTGAGCTTCTGCAAGAACCAATGAGGTTCAGTCTATTGTTACGCAGCACGTTTGAGCTTCTGCAAGAACCAATGAGGTTCAGTCTATTGTTACGCAGCACGTTTGAGCTTCAGCAAGAACCAATGAGGTTCAGTCTCGTGTTACGCAGCACGTTTGAGCTTCAGCAAGAGCCAATGAGGTTCAGTCTATTGTTACGCAACACGTTTGAGCTTCATCAAGAACCAATGAGGTTCAGTCTATTGTTACGCAACACGTTTGAGCTTCATCAAGAACCAATGAGGTTCAGTCTATTGTTACGCAGCAGGTTTGAGCTTCATCAAGAACCAATGAGGTTCAGTCTATTGTTACGCAGCACGTTTGAGCTTCAGCAAGAACCAATGAGGTTCAGTCTCGTGTTACGCAGCACGTTTGAGCTTCTGCAAGAACCAATGAGGTTCAGTCTCGTGTTACGCAGCACGTTTGAGCTTCTGCAAGAACCAATGAGGTTCAGTCTATTGTTACGCAGCACGTTTGAGCTTCAGCAAGAACCAATGAGGTTCAGTCTCGTGTTACGCAGCACGTTTGAGCTTCAGCAAGAGCCAATGAGGTTCATTCTCGTGTTACGCAGCACGTTTGAGCTTCTGCAAGAACCAATGAGGTTCATTCTCGTGTTACGCAGCACGTTTGAGCTTCTGCAAGAACCAATGAGGTTCAGTCTATTGTTACGCAACACGTTTGAGCTTCATCAAGAACCAATGAGGTTCAGTCTATTGTTACGCAGCACGTTTGAGCTTCAGCAAGAAACAATGAGGTTCAGTCTCGTGTTACGCAGCACGTTTGAGCTTCTGCAAGAACCAATGAGGTTCAGTCTCGTGTTACGCAGCACGTTTGAGCTTCTGCAAGAAACAATGAGGTTCAGTCTATTGTTACGCAGCACGTTTGAGCTTCAGCAAGAACCAATGAGGTTCAGTCTTGTGTTACGCAGCACGTTTGAGCTTCAGCAAGAGCCAATGAGGTTCATTCTCGTGTTACGCAGCACGTTTGAGCTTCTGCAAGAACCAATGAGGTTCATTCTCGTGTTACGCAGCACGTTTGAGCTTCAGCAAGAACCAATGAGGTTCAGTCTCGTGTTACGCAGCACGTTTGAGCTTCTGCAAGAACCAATGAGGTTCATTCTCGTGTAACGCAGCACGTTTGAGCTTCAGCAAGAACCAATGAGGTTCAGTCTCGTGTTACGCAGCACGTTTGAGCTTCTGCAAGAACCAATGAGGTTCAGTCTCGTGTTACGCAGCACATTTGAGCTTCAGCAAGAACCAATGAGGTTCATTCTCGTGTTACGCAGCACGTTTGAGCTTCAGCAAGAACCAATGAGGTTCATTCTCATATTACGCAGCACATTTGAGCTTCAGCAAGAACCAATGAGGTTCATTCTCGTGTTACGCAGCACGTTTGAGCTTCTGCAAGAACCAATGAGGTTCATTCTCGTGTTACGCAGTACATTTGAGCTTCTGCAAGAACCAATGAGGTTCATTCTCGTGTAACGCAGCACGTTTGAGCTTCTGCAAGAACCAATGAGGTTATGTCTCGTGTTACGCAGCACGTTTGAGCTTCTGCAAGAACCAATGAGGTTCAGTCTCGTGTTACGCAGCACGTTTGAGCTTCTGCAAGAACCAATGAGGTTCAGTCTCGTGTTACGCAGCACGTTTGAGCTTCTGCAAGAACCAATGAGGTTCAGTCTCGTGTTACGCAGCACGTTTGAGCTTCTGCAAGAACCAATGAGGTTCATTCTCGTGTTACCTAGCACGTTTGAGCTTCTGCAAGAACCAATGAGGTTCAGTCTCGTGTTACGCAGCACGTTTGAGCTTCTGCAAGAACCAATGAGGTTCAGTCTCGTGTTACGCAGCACGTTTGAGCTTCTGCAAGAACCAGTGAGGTTCATTCTCGTGTTACGCAGCACGTTTGAGTTTCAGCAGGAACCAATGAGGTTCATTCTCATGTTACGCAGGTTAAGTTGAGCTTCTGTTTATGTTCACTGATCAATGTTTATTTGTGAATAAAAGCCTAAATTAAATCTGTTCACAATAAAACGATAGTCTCTCATCAGAAAATTTTGACTAAACTCCTCAATTTAACCACTCAAGTCTTAGCACATCTTAGTCTTATGCACATTTTTTAAATGTATGCATATCTTGCCATTTCCAGCAGATTTTTTTTTATGCAACATCCTGAATATAATGAATATCACAAATTTTCTTCATCAAATGTTTAGTTTATTTTATAACACAATTTAAAAAGATCATTCAAACTAAAAGCTAATGAAAATATTACTGGCTCCTTCCTCACTTGTTCTTCTCTCCGTGATTATCATCTTTCTCCCATCCCTCCGTTCTTCTCCAATATTCTTCTTCAGCTGATCCAAGACCCCCTGATTTATTCCCCCAAAAACCTTCCTGCTCCGGCCCGGAGCTAATCCCCACCCCAGCTGTGGGGTCCCGTCTGGGTCATAAATCTGAGCCCCTAAATCCTTACCTGGACAGTGTTCAGAAAGTGCATTCCCTGCAGGAAGCTGGGGGTGTTTGTTGCCGAGACGAGGGGGACGGAGCAACGTGATCCTTAAGCTAGCCTAAGTGGTTTGCTCCAGTGCAAATCCATGCATTTCTCCGTTGCACAGTACATCACTCACATTCAGATGGGAAGCATTAGGAAAGTGTTAGCTTTTTATTTTCCGGGCTTGTTGATCAAGATGATGAAGCAAGGTATTTTTATATAACAATGCATTGTGGGTAACTGGCCTCTTCCCACAGGGTTAAGTGGAAATCCCTTGTCCTGCAAGGTTGTGATTCTTAATGTACCATGTGAAGGGGTTCGGAAGCATTTTTATAGCATCCCTGCTCTATTTGTTTGTTTCCCTGCTGCACTCAACCGATGGATTGCAGCCTAAAATTGAGTCACGAACAGCAGGAAAACGGTGCTAAATTCAAATAATAAAATACAAATAACCTAGTAATGTAGAATTACGTAAGAGGAACTCGTAATATGAAAATTTGTGTTAAACAAGTTTTTAAGGAAGGAGAAAACACTTCTCATATCTTGTTGACATCATGGGTTATTCATCCAACTCTCCTCTATATTTGTGCAAGCAATGCCAGAGTTAACAGTTGAATCCCATTGATTTCGGATAAATGTCTGACAAATGCATAAATGAAACTACACAAAGTTTGTGAAAATATGACCCAAACTACATTAAGCGCAGCAATGAGAGGAGAGTTGAAATGGTTTGCATCGACCACATTGTGTTTTGTCTAGATAATTATTGGCTGCCGAAAGCATGCAACTATTGAAATTCAAGAACACTTCAAAATTTATAAACCAAACTGGTCAAATGGCCTCTTCAGTCCAGGTCATGTTAATAATTTTGTATATTATAGCACTTATACTAATAGTAGTCCATGTCAATATTTGATTTTAGGATATTTTTGTTCACCTTGTGATGTCCAGCTGAAGCAAAGCCAGTTGTGAAGCGCCTGTCTGTCTTCCAGGCCGAGGGACGGCTGTGTCAATCACAGATTACAGTCTGCGGGGCCTGAGGAGGACCGTTGAAAATGTGGTGTTTGTTGGACCGCGGTTCTCTGGCCGGTAAGAAAATAAGTTAATGGGTGCTTTGAGCTTCTAAGCAGGGGACGGTCAGACCCCCTGAGAGCTGCAGAGCTAGTCTGAGGAGAGGACGGTTGGCAGGACTGGCTGTCTGCTGTACATTAGCCGGATTTCTTTTCAGATGGCCTGTAATTACAGGGCTGACGGGGAAAAAAGGGTCCGTTTATGATAAAAGTGAGTAAAGGGGTGGGGCTTGATGATGTCATAAGTGCTCACCGCACAGTTTTGGCGAGAACTCTTGCTTCGTGTATCCATCACTTTCTCTATACGTGAATGACTGTACTGCTAAAGGTGTCAGTAAAATTTTCCTTGACTTTATATGGAAAAACAGGTCTCATAAACTTAAAAAAGTGGTGATTTCCAATTGTAGAAGTGATGGGGGACTAGAAGCAGAGCCGGATTAACGCAAAGGCAAACTAGGCACGTGCCTAGGGCCCGATTGGCGGGATGGGGCCCAGACAGAGGGACAAAAAAAAAAAAAAATGTACAAATGTCCTATCTACAATTTATTTCAAAATTTATTAATTAACTAAAAATAGTGACGATGTTTATCTTAACCATAGACTGTTACATTACGTCACATTAACGCCAGCCCATGACTGTACAAAAGTCTACATAGGCACGCAAAGAAGCACAGCTCGTAATGCAGGTCATCGATTTTGGAGTGATTGCAATGTATTTTAAATATAAACGTGTGGGCTACTGTAGATCAGCGTCATTTCTGGAAAAATCATTCACCGCTTTGTTAGTCTACGAGTTTAAAAGAGCGCGAGCGTCATTAACGTGCCCAGACGCGACGCTTTGAATTTGCGCGTACAATGAATAACATCGCGTTGGGAGCTGACTAGTAAAAAAGCTACAAAAGTAAAAGATAAGACGTTTGTATTCAAAGTTAAAAAACCAACACACTGCAACATTTTTAAATGTTTCAAATAAAGGATCTCATATCTATGGGTCTATCTTCTATATTCTGCTGATGATTAGATAATACCCTGACATCATAGCCTATACGAATATTAGTTTAGATTTTTTTCCCTGCTCAGTAGCGATCGTATCTTTCTCTTCCACTTGATTTGTGTATAGCATATTTAAGGTAGCAATGCAATATCTGCCCATAACGCAGCTATGAAAACAATTATAAAAGCACGTTTATGTTCATCTACTGAAGTGGTATTCTGGAACTGTGAATAAACTGAATACACCAGCAAAATAACAACAAGAACAATAACATCTTCATTAAACAAAAAAGAGATTACCTTAGATAAAGTTTGATGTAGTAGGCTACCAGTAAAAAGTCTGGACCCATTACTATTTTTATTGTTTTTGAAAGAAGTTTCTTATTATGCTCTACAAGCCTGCATTTATTTGATCAAAAATACAGAAAAAAAAAACAGGAATATTCAGCGAGGATGTGTTAAATATATAAAAGTGATAGTGAAGACTTTTTTAAAACAACTTTTTAATAATCAAAAAATCCTGAAAAAAAGTATCACATGTTATAAAATAAATATTAAGCACCATTTCTAACATTTGATAATAAATCAGAATATTATAAAGTTTTCTGGAGGATCACGTGACACTAAATTCAGCTTTGCATCACAGAAATATATTTTAAAGTATAGTAAAATAGAAAACCATTATTTTAAATTGTAATAATATTTCACTATATTATTTTTCTGTATTTTTGATAAAATAAAATCCAGGCTTGATGAGCATAAGAGACTTCTTTCAAAAACATTAAAAATAGTAATTTGTCCAAACTTATGTACTGTGTAAGTAAAAATATACTAAATTTAAAATGAAATGTTGTATAAATAAAAAAGTTAGGAATCATATTTGTTTCAAGTGTTTTTTATTGGGGGTGGGGGGCCTCCAACATGAATTTTGCCTAGGGCCTCCAAATGTCTAGAACCGGCCCTGACTAGAAGTGCTACATTTTCACAACATTATTAATGTGTTTAAAATCATTTGGATTAGAAGATGTCTATAATGAATTCAAATTCTGTATGGTTTTTCATTCCTAATTACATCTTTAATAAAATTGGAGGCCTCCCTTTTATCTTAAAATGTAATTATATCTACAGGGTGGGCCATTTAAATGGATACACCGTAATAACATGGGAATGGTTGGTGATATTAAAGTCCTGTTTGTGGCACATTAGTATATGTCATGGTCACCACCCATCTTGAGGAGTTTGCCCCCTCACATATACTAATGTGCCACAAACAGGACTTTAATATCACCAACCATTCCCATGTTATTACGGTGTATCCATATAAATGGCCCACCCTGTATAATAAACTCCCGGTTCTTCTTGCATGGAAATTGTGTTACATCCACAATTTCTCACCACATAAAACCCTTTTGTGGAATAATACGAATATAACTGTTAGAAACAAATCTCTCTTTTATCCCAATTGGTTTAATAGAGATTTAATTTATATCCTTTCTTTATTTGACAATTCTGGTAACATCTTGTCTTATGACCGCTTCATTACTATCCATGACTTCCCTATTCATTTTAAAGAATACAAAACTGTGCTTAAGGCTATTCCTACAGGTCTAGTGCAACTGGTTAAGAGCCACATATTATACAACTAAAAAGATCGAAGGAGTCGGCATTGTTATTGGATGGCATCAGCATTTATGATAAGAAATGCAATAATAAACATATCCGCCAGGTTTTTCAAAAAAGAGACCTAATTTGCCCTAGAGGCAGATCCCATTGGGCTGGAGAAGAGCGTGGTTGTTACACCATAAATATTTTATTCCCAACAAGAACAAAGAAGTCCACTTTAAAATGCTACATATATTGATATATTCAGATATAAGATATACAAATATATTGATATTTCTAGTACTTGTTCGTTTTGTGGGGACGAAGAAACATTGATACACTTATTTTATTCTTGTAAATTGGTTCAGAAATTTTGGTATATTTGGTATAAACACTTCTAAAGAATATATTTTTAACTTTTTTATTTTGTTTGGCAAATATTTAATTCATAAACAGAAATGTATGGGCTCACTTCTTACTCTCTCACATTTTTTGGTTGAAGTAGACTCACTGCTTAAATCTTATAGTTTAACTAGCAATAAAAAATGTGGTAGATTCCTGAAACTATATATGAACGATTCTTTTGTAATGGCTCTGGTGATCAGGTTTAACCAGCTTTCTGTCATATATTATTTTATTTTTTTCTGATTATCTATCTCTTGTTAGTATTGTTTCCCTATGAAAATGTAGGGTATTTTCTCTGTATCCTTTGTCTTTTGTTTTACCTCTTTTATGTTCTCCTGAATGTGTTTGTATATTTACATCTTAAAAAAAACAATAAAAAGTTTTGGCGAGAAATAAATCACCTAAATTCCGAGTAAAGAATACAAATGTTGTGGTAAACAGTCAAATTTGTCTTGCATTAAATGGTGACACTTTACAATAAGTTAACATTAGTTATTTCATTAACTAACAATGAGCAATACATTATTTTGTTCCAGTAGGCCATTTATTCATCTTTTAATAAAAATACAACTTTTCATTGTTAGTTCATGTTAGCTCATGCCCATTGAAAACAAAAAAGTATTAACGGATACAACTTTTGATTTTATGAATGTGTTCATAATACAGAGTCCTGCACATGACATGTGAACAAAAATATATGTATCGTGGCCGCGTTTTACTAATTCGTATCCTTATTTTACGTAAATCATGCGCGCAAAATAATAATTAATTCCATCGTTTTTGTAATGTAGTCCACTGAGGCAAGCGTGGCGAACCCAAATGCAGTTTTATAAATGTGATACAAAATAGTATAACATAAACATGAGCACATGAATGCGAAAACTAAACTTGAACATTACTTGACATAAAACTCGCCAAACAGCGGTACAGGGAACAACACTAGACAGGAGACAATGGAAACATGAGGGATATATACACATACATACAAGGACTAATCACTAAACAAGGAAGACCTGTGAACAATCAAACAATGAACCAATAAGAACACAGGACACATGAAACAAGGAGGCACCTGACAGGATCACATGAGGGCAAGGGAATCACATGACAAACCAGAAAACTACATTTCAAAATAAAAAAACCTGAAAACAAAACATTTACAAAACCCAAAACCAACCATGACAGTTTTACTAAAGGCCTGTTCACACCAAGAACGATAACTATAAAGATAATTAACGATAGCTGTATTGGCATCCACACCAGCGAACGATATAATTCTGTTTATTTTAAGCATTTGCTGCAGTTTTGTCGCCTGCTGCTTTAAATGTTCCAGCTCTTAAAAGCAGGATGGATTCTGATTGGCTGATAAATCATGTGCATGATATAATAATTTGTTCCCTTGTTTTGATTTAATCCAATAAATGTTTAATCTATTTGGTGTTAGGTTTATTTTTTATTTTACTATTATTACTGAAGTTAATTGGGTTTAGGTATGCAGTTGTCACTCATGTAAATAACCAAACGTGTGTACACTGCCAATGTGTGTGTTCTAATGCCATCATCAAACTTCCTATTGGACAATGAGGAAATAATGACCCAATTAGATCATGACTTAGAGTTTCTTTGGTGGATTGAACATCTGTGAAGTCCTTCTGTGACCTCACAGGATCTTTAGATTAGGGTTTATCCCTTCAGATGAGTGGATGTAACTGCATAATGACAGGCCGCCCTCTCTGCGGATGAGCCAATTTTCCCAAAACTCACTCAAAATTAGTCCCAACTCCACCATCTCAAGAATTCTTCTGCAGGCTTCTCAATTCCTTCAGTTTATCCCATCATTAGGTCATCATCCAGCGTTTTCCGAGGAAAAGGTGATTCCAGAATTCCAGCGTCCATTTCTTATAAAACAAACAAAATACATGCGCTCTTCATTACAGTGGCACTGGTGAAAAGTTCACTCGCAATAATGTTTAGAATAATGTCCGTATGAAACAACAAATTTAAAAAAGGGTTAGTGCACTTGCAATGGAAATTTAAGGCCTGAAACATATTCTAAACAACTAAAAAAAATTTGGGAAAAGTTTCAAAGTGCACGTCTTTTAAAACGATACCGTGTTAACTACAAAAATGCAAATATGTGAAACCAGTGACGTCATATTACACGTTCAGTCTGTAGACATGTAGAGTTTCTTTTTAAAAGTGACATTGCCAACTACTGGCCTGGCATGAATAATACAGCATTTTCAGTAGTTTTCGTGAATCGTTTCTACAACGTTGTCGTCGGTACGCGGAACTTTTCAAAAACGTAAAAAAGGAAAAACTTTTCTGTTTTTAGTACATTGTTGTCGTGCAAACTTAAAGTAAATTGACATGTTTAAAGTCATAATGAAATAAAAATTGCTAATTTATTTATGGAATATTGCAATATTTATTATAAATCATTTATTTGTGCAATTTTTTTTTTTTATTCATGTTCCACGTAATCTTTAATCAAAATAACTGATGATGTGTTTACTGGAGTGAGGGCGGGGCAACCTGTCACTCACATGAGATCCACCAATAGCAAACCCCAACCATCCAATCAGTTCCACATGGACAAAAACAATAATTTGTTCTTGTCCGAGAAGCAGTTTCACTCAAGATAATATACGTCACAATAGGGAAGACTATCGCTAATTCTGTTTCATGTCAACTTATTCTATCTACCTCAATAATAAACTTTAAGAATTCAACTTTAGCTACTTTATTTGTGCAAGTTATTATCAATAGTTATTATCTATTATTATCTAGACAATTTTACAGAATAATAAACTTTTTTACTTAATATTATACTTGATAACACTTCACAAGAAGGTTTGATATGTGAACTTCAGTTAAGTTGCATTAGGAATACATGGATTAACCAAGATGCTTTAAAAAAAATCATTGTTAATGTTCATTTAAATATTCTATTGTTCATCGTTAGTTCATGATGTAACCATTATTATTAGTACACACTGAAACCAACAGTAACCAAGATCAATAAATAATGTAAAACTATTATTGTTAGTTCATGTTAGCTATTGAGTTAGCAAATGTTAACACATACAACCTTATTGTAAAGTGTTGCTGATTAATTCAAGAAAGTTATTTAACAAGCTTCACATTTGGGTTTTTAAACCTTAAACACTGAAAAAGATTTGCTAATAAATTTCACAAATAATTACAAAGATGCATTGAATTAAACAAGAAATTTTAAAGTAGAAAGATTTTCTTTTAAAAAGCACCATATGCACAAAAACCATTTCTGCCTCATAGACTTCCATTGTAATAGCATTTCTGTAGATTCTGTTTCCTGAGGGATTATTCAAAACTATTTTCTGTGGTAATCAACAGCATTGCTCACATGTTGTATTTAACCTTTAAAGAAACAAAAAAGACATTTAGCCTAATTTACAATACACAATAAATAAAGCAAGTCACAATTAATAGTGTGTTTCTCGTCTTCTAGTCCAAAGTACATCCAGCTGAAGGAACAGCCAAACCTCACTCTCTCACACTCCGGCTCCCACAGCTCAAAAGCTGAAAACAATCAATTTCACACACACACACACACACACACACACACACACACACACACACACACACACACACACACACACACACACACACACACACACACACACACACACACACACACACACACACACACACACACAAAAAAAAAATGAGCAAGCAAAATCTTAACAATTATATCAATTTACTGCGGTCGTAAACCTTTGTGGAAATGTAAAACCTGATGTATGTCTGAACCAAATACAATTCATATTGAATGCAATCAATCTGGCCACCTTAAGAGAGCCATGAGGCTTTGCTGAAACGAGTCGAGGCCTCCGGAGAGCTCTTAAAATCCAGTATCACACTTAAGGTGGTCCGGTTCAAGGCAGCGTGCTAAATGGGAGGCAGATGCTTGTGCGTGAGCTCCGGATCGTTCCCTTTGAGTGCTTTTGGATACAAATGTGAATCTAAATCTGTCAGTGTACATCAGCTCACGCTCAGGCAGAAGATGTTCACAGATTCGCTCCCGTTTTGAAGCATCTTAAAATCTGTGTCAGCATCACAGAGTCGATGTTCAAGGGGATGAGACTCAAACTCAGGCACAGGAAAAAACAGTGAACGTCACAAAAACAATTCACCAGGTCACATTTCACCCAAAATAAATAAAGAAAATTAAGCATATTTTGCATTGTGACATTATTTATATGTTTCTCGTTATTTGGTGTTTTGTAATGCAACTTTTTTTCCCTTTTAATAGCCAATATTCTCATTTGTTTGTGCTGTAAAAAAAAAAAAATACAATGAATTTTTTTTTTTTATAATATGTTAATGCTAACTTAATAATAAGTTAATATATAAAAATGTAATTTAAGTGAACCAAAAAAGCTTTTAAAAATTTAGGATAGGCTACTGTTCAGATATTTAGGCTATATTTGGTTTCACTTTATTTTAAGTTGACGTACTTACATACTCAAATAAGTACTGAGTAATATTAATTAACTACATGTACTTAGGCTACTATAGAGTTGCGGTTTGGTTTAGGGTTAGTTGTAATTATGCATAATTTACTGTTATTACAATAGTAATTAGGCCAACATGTAGGCCTAGGCCTAGTCACATGTATGTCACCTTAAAATAAAGTGTTAGCCTACTATATATTTAAATATGTTTTTCACTTGTTTTTTTGTCAATATCATTGATTCTTTAATATTAAAGTGCAGTAGGCTACCTTAAATGTAGGCCTGCTCTGTGCAAAAAACGTTGAAAGTTGTCCGAGGTCAGACGCAATGTGACCGGCTTTAGTTTCTGCTTCTCAGACACAGGCTCAGACGACCTTGGCCGGTCCCGGTTTTGACTGATTGCATTAGCCTGTGTTTTGTTCCGAGACTGGAAGGGATCCGGGATCCGGGATCCCGCGGAAGGATCAGGTTCCGTTTAACAGCGGAAGCGCGAGAGCGTGTCACGTGTCACCACTGGGCTCAATCATTTGAATATCTGTCGTGTTTGCCCCCATGCTGACACTCCCAGCGCTGTTGACGCGCCTCCATCAGTCTTCATCTGCCGGTGGAGCTCCGTGACCCCCGAATCGGGCGGCCCAGTCCAGGTAGCGCAACATCACAGGTCTTTAAAAGGCAGCTCGTGGGAAAAATGGGCAGAAACGCTCAGTTGACAAAGCGCTAAACTGTGACGCGCACTAATGCACATGTGCTTCTGATTCCTTCTCCCACGTTAATGGCAAATGTCAACCTGAAGTAATAACTTTAGTCTATGTTACAGATTGAAAACGGTCAAATTTATGGCGTTTGTTGGTGAACAATAAAATGCAATTATTTTACATATTTTATAGTAAAATATTTTTTTTAGAATTATTGTCACAGTCTAGGCTAATGTAGGTATCTCTAATTATGATCTGTTATATGTATGAATGTATATTTTTGAGTGTTTTATTATGTATTGTCCTATTATTATTATATATGCACAATATATAGGCTAATATATGTTGTTTTTATATATATATATATATGTATGTATGTATGTATGTATGTATAACTAAATATATTATATATTGTGAAAATGTAATAATAGCCTATATAAAATAATAATAAAACACACACACACACACACACACACACACACACACACACACACACACACACATATATATGCACTTATTTGATACAAAATACAGTAACATTTTAATTACTTATTAAAATAAGCATAACTGTTTTATATTTAAATATATATGTTAAAATAGAATTTATTCCTGTGATCGAAGCTGAATTTTCAACATCATTACTCCAGTCTTCAGTGTCACATGATCCTTCAGAAATCATTCTATGATTTGCTGCTCAAGAAACATTTATGATTATTATCAGTGTTGAAAACAGATTATTTTATGAATAGAAAGTTCAAAAGAACAGCATTATAGAAATCTGTTGTAATGTGTAATCAAATTAATGCATGCTTGCTGAATAATTATTATTATTTTTTTTTTTTTTTATCTAACTGAATACTAAAGCCAAACCTTTGAATAGTGTATGTAGAGATCAACATCATGCCACAAAAGCTGTTGACGCAGGCTTTTACTGATCCCGACATCTTCGTTTAACAGGCAAGCACGTGACATTTTGCACTTTTAACTGCGGTATTCAAGGTTGCAATGAAAATATTATCGTTCGGTCATTGACAGAAATATGCAGGCCAAACAAAAGGAGAACTTGACCGTTCAGGAAAGAGTGTGGTTTATACCACTGCACTAAACATTTCACGATCAAATTTGGTGATTTACAAACTGGGTCGTTTTGATGAGATGATCAGGGACGGAGTACACCCCTTATTTCCCTGAAAGTGTTCACTGCGCTCCTGAGATGCTCGATTGTGGTTTACAGCTGTTTAAACACAAAGATATTCTCACTGTGGTCAGTATAAGGAACCCAATTAGGCAGTAAAGCTGAACTGTGGAGGGGAATAAACGCGAGAGGAGGATCGAGTCGGTGAACCGGTGCAGTTGCCAGAGGTCGTCGTGAAGTGGAGCCATTTGGCATCGGCCTTTATTCTGCTGGGATACAGGAGCTTTATTTCCCCCTCCAAAAACACTGGTGTTACCCTGATTTATAGACAACGGGGTTTATGATATGAAACGTGTCAGTTTTAGGTTAAAACTCATGAGAAGGCGAGAGAGAATTCGCAAATATATCACCCGTCACCACGTATGGAAGACGCGGCGAATTTGGAAATCCCTTTTTTTTTTCGATAACAAAGTTTGCTTCTCAGGTGAACCGGCTTCACGCAGCTGCAGGCCTACTGAAAGACCCGGGGATATTGTTTCCAGTGACTATTATAGCAAAGACTGGCTTCAAAATTACTGTAAGCTATAGATTTGTCTGTAAATGACGTGATTATAACATGATAAATCAATGTTTTTTAAAATAAAAGAGTAGCCTATGTATAGCATTGGAAAGTCCAATTCATTTTAACCCTCATGTTGTGTTTGCGTCTTTTTGACCCGGAGAGGATTCTCCTGCACCCAAAAATGCTAGTTAATGTTATTGTATTGGACTAAAATTGACTGACTTTACTCATCCAGAGTTAGCCTGGATGCCAGCCGAATTTAGCCCCGCCCACAACATTTTTAGGTCAGGAAGTTCGACTAGAATCTGACTAGAATCGACTATTATTCTGACTAGAATCTGAGTATGACGACATCAGGCTAATCCAGAGTCTTATGGCAAGCCGTTTTAGCTTAAATTGTACCCAGCGTTACTCGTCGTAATTGCATTTTTACTAGTAAGAATTCAGTTAGAGAGCTCTACAATTCAAGTCTTACTAGTAGCAATTACAATTGGAGAGCTCTCTAATTCAGTTGTTACTAGTAAGAATTACAATTACAGAGCTCTCTAATTCAATTATTACTAGTAAGAATAACAATTACAGAGCTCTCTAATTCAATTCTTACTAGTAACAATTCCAATTAGAGAGCTCTACAAATGAATTTTTACTAGTCATATATCTCCATTGACTTCCATTCATTTTTAATTACAGAGCTCTACAATTGAATTGTTACTAGTAAGAATTACAATTAGAGAGCTCTACAATTGAATTATTACTAGTAAAAATTACAATTAGAGAGCTCTCTAATTCAATTATTTCTAGTAAGAATTACAATTACAGAGCTCTCTAATTGAATTTTTACTAGTAAAAAAACAAATTAAAGATATGTATGGCAAGCCGTTTTAGCTTAAATTGTACCCAGCGTTACTCGTCGTAATTGCATTTTTACTAGTAAGAATTCAATTAGAGAGCTCTACAATTCAATTCTTACTAGTAGCAATTACAATTAGAGCTGTCTAATTCAGTTATTACTAGTAAGAATGCAATTGCAGAGCTCTTTAATTCAATTACAGAGCTCTGCAATTATACATATCTTTAATTAGTTTTCTTACTAGTAATAATTCAATTGTAGAGCTCCGTAATTAAAAATTAATGGAAGTCAATGGAGACATATGACTAGTAAAAATTAATTTGTAGAGCTCTCTAATTGTAATCTTTACTAGTAATAATTGAATTAGAGAGCTCTCTAATTGTAATTGCTACTAGTAATAATTGAATTAGACAGCTCTAATTGTAATTGCTACTAGTAAGAATTGAATTGTAGAGCTCTCTAATTGAATTCTTACTAGTAAAAATGCAATTACGACGAGTAACGCTGGGTACAATTTAAGCTAAAATGGCTTGCCATAGGATCAGGAGAGTAAATGTTGGAATTAAGTGTAAATTAGTACATTTATGTGTTTTTGAGTGAAGGGAAAGACCTGTTAATGTTTAATGAGTTTCAGTTATGTTGAAGTTTTTATGGCTGCCATTGTGCTGAAGAGTAGAGCTTATGGTTAAGTTGTGGATAACTGCATGTAAAGATGCTCCATCCAATGAGATAAAGCGTTGCCAATATCAGTGCAGTAACAAGTTTCTTTCTGCGTGTGCTGTGCTGGTTGCAGACAGTCTTATAATTGTACAACATAACTGAATGTAAACAGGTCTTTCCCATTTACTCAAAATCACAGACTTATGAATCTACTCAATGTATTTGAACTGAAATAAATAAAAAACATTGGCTAAGTGCAACTAAAATATATATGTTTCGAATGAAGATAAGAATGAATTAATTTAGTAAACATTAAGTAAAAAACATTGTGTAAAATCAAAAAAGCCCCTTTTTTTACAGTGTAACAATGCTTGTAGTCTCAGAACAGAAAACGTAACACCATTCCAGATCAATTCAAATGCAGAAACATTCGGGAAAAAGACTAAAGAGTATAAAATGTTGAAAAACTAGATGTACCGCATCGCGGTACAAAATATGACCGCCGCTCAGGCCTGCACTGGCTTTCCACAAAAATAAATGACGTGGAGTAATTTGGCTGTATTGCGTGTTTATGTATATACCTAAAAAAAGTAATAGTATGTGCATGTCTGTCTGTGTGTGTGTGTGTGTGTGTGTGTGTGTGTGTGTGTGTGTGTGTGTGTGTGTGTGTGTGTGTGTGTATGTGTGTGTGTGTTTGTGTATGTGTGTGTCTGTGTGTGTGTGTGTGTGTGTGTGTCTGTGCGTGTATGTATGTGTGCGTACATGTGTGCACGTGTGTGTTTGTGTGTGTGTGTCTGTGCATGTGGATTTGTATGTGTGTGTATGGGTGTGTGTCTGTGCGTGTGGATGTCAGTGTGTGTGCATGCTTGCGTTTCTTTGTATTCCTGCATGTGTGTGTGTGACAGTATCATCCTAAACCAGCAACCCTTCGCTCAACAGCACCATCTACAGGCCGATGAGTGTACAGTCACTAAATGTGCACATAAATGAATTTATTTTATACCCCCCCATGGATGAAATTCTACAAAACTTAGCAGAGGATACCCCCAGAGGATGTCAAGTTAATCATACACATGAAATATGGTGCAGTTCTGAACATCTCCACTGAAGATAGGGGCGATTAAAGCAGAATAATATTGCATTTTCATTTTTTATGGGAGGGGCGCAAATCACAAATGAGTGATTATGGGCTAGGTTGATGTGGGCCCTTAAGAGCAACATACCATAAAAATGTCTTCATCCTCGGTGCCACGGTTCAGGTAGTTATTTAGGAAAAACTGCATTTTTTTGGGTTTGGGGGGGCCCAGCGCGGGGGGGGAGTGGCCCCCGGGGACCAAACGAAATTTTTCCTTAGAAGTCTAGTGGGGCTACATGCCCACCAAATTTCATGTTCCCCGGTGCTTCGGTGTCCCTGGTATCGTTGACGAAAAATTTACGGGGGCCCCAGCGCGGGGGGGGAAGTGGCCCCCGGGGACCAAATGAAATTTTTCCGTAAAAGTCTAGTAGACCAACATACCATAAAAATTTCTTCATCCTCGGTGCCACGGTTCAGGTAGTTATTTAGGAAAAACTGCATTTTTTGGGGTTTGGGGGGGCCCAGCGCGGGGGGGGGAGTGGCCCCCGGGGACCAAACTAAATTTTTCCTTAGAAGTCTAGTGGGGCTACATGCCCACCAAATTTCATGTTCCCCGGTGCTTCGGTGTCCCTGGTATCGTTGACGAAAAATTTACGGGGGCCCCAGCGCGGGGGGGGGGGGGGGGGGAGTGGCCCCCGGGGACCAAACGAAATTTTTCTGTAAAAGTCTAGTAGACCAACATACCATAAAAATTTCTTCATCCTCGGTGCCACGGTTCAGGTAGTTATTTAGGAAAAACTGCATTTTTTTGGGTTTGGGGGGGCCCAGCGCGGGGGGGGGGGAGTGGCCCCCGGGGACCAAACGAAATTTTTCCTTAGAAGTCTAGTGGGGCTACATGCCCACCAAATTTCATGTTCCCCGGTGCTTCGGTGTCCCTGGTATCGTTGACGAAAAATTTACGGGGGCCCCAGCGCGGGGGGGGAAGTGGCCCCCGGGGACCAAACGAAATTTTTCTGTAAAAGTCTAGTAGACCAACATACCATAAAAATTTCTTCATCCTCGGTGCCACGGTTCAGGTAGTTATTTAGGAAAAACTGCATTGTTTTGGGTTTGGGGGGGCCCAGCGCGGGGGGGGGGGGAGTGGCCCCCGGGGACCAAACGAAATTTTTCCTTAGAAGTCTAGTGGGGCTACATGCCCACCAAATTTCATGTTCCCCGGTGCTTCGGTGTCCCTGGTATCGTTGACGAAAAATTTACGGGGGCCCCAGCGCGGGGGGGGAAGTGGCCCCTGGGGACCAAATGAAATTTTTCCGTAAAAGTCTAGTAGACCAACATACCATAAAAATTTCTTCATCCTCGGTGCCACGGTTCAGGTAGTTATTTAGGAAAAACTGCATTTTTTGGGGTTTGGGGGGGCCCAGAGCGGGGGGGGGGAGTGGCCCCCGGGGACCAAACGAAATTTTTCTGTAAAAGTCTAGTAGACCAACATACCATAAAAATTTCTTCATCCTCGGTGCCACGGTTCAGGTAGTTATTTAGGAAAAACTGCATTTTTTGGGTTTGGGGGGGCCCAGCGCGGGGGGGGAGTGGCCCCCGGGGACCAAACGAAATTTTTCCTTAGAAGTCTAGTGGGGCTACATGCCCACCAAATTTCATGTTCCCCGGTGCTTCGGTGTCCCTGGTATCGTTGACGAAAAATTTACGGGGGCCCCAGCGCGGGGGGGGGAAGTGGCCCCCGGGGACCAAACGAAATTTTTCTGTAAAAGTCTAGTAGACCAACATACCATAAAAATTTCTTCATCCTCGGTGCCACGGTTCAGGTAGTTATTTAGGAAAAACTGCATTTTTTGGGTTTGGGGGGGCCCAGCGCGGGGGGGGAGTGGCCCCCGGGGACCAAACGAAATTTTTCCTTAGAAGTCTAGTGGGGCTACATGCCCACCAAATTTCATGTTCCCCGGTGTTTCGGTGTCCCTGGTATCGTTGACGAAAAATTCAGTAAGGTGACGGGAAAAAAAAAAAAAAAAACTTTGACAATCCCTATATGACCGCTTTCGCTAGCTACGCTAGCGGCGGTCATAATAATCCTTTAAGCTGCACTTATCAAAGCTTAGTGAACTGTTTTAAAAGTAAATGGTTTACTGTAGGCTAATACACATCATCGTCTCCTTTTTATACCATTCGTGGGCCATGATAACAACCTCAAGGCTTTTAGTTGGTTTAGTTAAACCTGGTTAGACTTTGTTTTTCATATTCCTGTGTATTGAAGATATAAAATTTGACCTCTTCTGTAAAGGATGGAAAGAGACACCTCAAAATATGGATGATAACCCCAGTGGACATTTATTTAAGCACTAGTGATGTTTTGTCTGATTTGGAGTAATGTGTTATTCTTCCTGGTTTGCGCTGGCCTGCTGTAGAATCGCAGGAGACTGTTTTCAGTGGCGTACATCCATCTGGTTTCTCTGGGCTTCCTGGTTAATTCTCTTACCACCTGTTCAACATCTCGCCTCACAACCACCAACCTGCTCAGCAGAGGGCCTCATCAAACCTGAATCTCCACTTTAAAACTCACCAGGCTGTCAGAAGGATTAATATTGCCTCGGGCACCTGTGGGTTTATAAATGACTTTCAATAACATGCCATCAATGATGTAGACTCCTTTCAGTCATATTCTTAATCTATTTATCTTTTCAATTAAATTCAATAATGTTTTGTTGTTTTTTTTCAGCTAAAATGGATTTTCATCTAAACATTTAATTACAAATGATATTTAGTTTAGCAAATGCACTTAATGACCCTTATTTACACATTTCCGCAGTTCTCAGAAGCTGAAGTCATCATAAGAAGATCTAGCAGTAGCCTACCTTTTTTAAACAAAAGCAAAGTGTAAGCCCGTTTATCGGTCCAATGGCGGTTTTCCAATAATACAGGTGAAGGTCTTTGCGCTTTACTGTCTTTCCTTTTACGCAACACAACAAGATTAAATGAAATACATTTTCTCATATGCATTACCTCGTTATTTCATCTGACTCCATGAATGAAAAAAGGTTTTAATGATATCTGTGCATCATTAAGAGTGAGCTAATGCTTGACTATTCTTTAGGTTTATTTTATCCCGTTCAGATTAGGAAACTATGGCGCTCAGAGGTCCTCATGTTTTCTGTTTTTAACGCGGGTCTCACGTACACAAGCTCATCAGTTTTGGTCACTGAACAGAGGTAACTGGCTATATACCTGAGATCGGTCGCATTCACACTTACACAATCAAAGATACTTTGGTATAGCCCCCATGGAATTGCATTCACTTGAATTTAATTTAAACGTTTACTTCAGTTGAGGTATGGCCACTATTACAGATATAAGTTGACCAACATTACTTCTCTCATAATAGCTTTGGATTGGCCATGCCGTGATTTCCCACGTACACTTATCTAAAGTAACATTAAATTAAAACAGAGGTAAGACACACCCAAATTTAGATTCGTCTAGCAGGATTTTGCTGTTCTAAATGGAAATTCACGTCTTGTCTTTGCAAACCAAGTACACTTGAATTGATGGCAAATATTAGTCATCACTAATCTGACGCAAAACTTGCGGGAACATACAAATCCGTTTAATCTACTTGGGAAAACAATTGCAGAGTCAGTCAGAATAAAATCAAATGTAACAATTTATTATGTCAGGTAAATGTATCATGCAAATGTCATAATCAGTTCAAAGATAATAAACACAAAACATCAAATGCTCTGGAATAAAGAGAAAATATGCAAACCTGACATTATAAAGTACATGATGCTGAAAGTCTCGGCCGCTCTCTGCATCACAGGCTAATCTGAGTTACAGAATCGCCCCGAGCCTCTTCAGCATCTCCCTAAATACCTAAATACAGACCAAGGCAGAAACTTCTTTTCAGAAACTTCTTTTTGCATTGATCACCGTCCCAGAGTTACTGGGGACAGGGGTTGATTTACATGGAAACATTTGCTAACAATGGGAATTTGCATTGAGTTTACACCTTTGGGAGCAGGAGGCCATTTGCTGGAAGACACACCCTCCTCTGTGTGCGAGTTATCTCTAAACTCTTAAAAACCTTATTACGTTTTGGTTTACTTCTTTGGGAATGAGACCTTTGTATCAGTCGCACTGAGACATTTCAAATGATACCAAACATGTATAAAACTGTATGATAATAATTCACGTTTAAATCATATAGATTTTTGGGTGAATTTCAGGTGATCTCAGCATGAGAGAAAGGGGGTGGGGGAAGAGGGGAAGAGATGTATTCTGAGGTGAGACTTGCATCTCGAATGGTGGTGCTAACTTCACAAGAGTGAGTTCAAATGTTAATTTCCAGAAAGGTCCTTTATCTTCTCAGGGAGTGGTCGTTTCTCAGCCAGACTGCCCAGCATTTTATAATTTCTCAAGTCTTACTAAAGCAATCGCCATTTTTATGTAGCGTCGTACCGCATTTTAGCACAGCTGTAATGCTTTACTGACGCACCAGAATTGCAACTATTAATTGTATTCACTAGTTTTACCATGTTGTCACTTTTCTTCAAGCCAAGTCTATTTTAGTTGTATAAAACATAACATCTCGTTTCAAAGCAGTTCTACAGAATTGATGCCGCCAGTGAGCAACTAAAAGCTGACACTAGGATAATTTCACATACAACGAATTTCCTCAATTTAGAAGAAGACATTTAAGTTTTTTTTAAACTGTATGTTTATATATCCACACGGTAGCAGCAAACTACAATTTGCTGTCATCATAGTCATGTCTAAACAGCCCCAGATTTCAGTCTTTTACATGAACGTGTGTAGATGACAGATTACCAGCTTCAAAATACTGTACTAGTTTAACTCCACAAACTACTGAAGTTATAGTCAATGCAAGTTTTTAAGTCTATATACGTTTTAATTTGAATATAGTTTTATAATATAAATCACCCTACAGCAATTTCAAAGACGGCTAAAAATGTGGAAAAATTTTCAAGTCAGAACACCTGACTGCGATGAGTCTTTTTTTATTATCATCAAGATCCAGCTGATGCACATTCAATGTCTTTAAAGCTGCTGGAAAATCTAGCTAAAACCGGATTGGTATCAGTTGGGATCTTTGTTTTGGAACGTAGTGGCTGCATGTTTTCTAGCTGGTGGTTGAACATCCAGAACTAGACCTTTAGGATGGTATCACCTGGTATCTTCACCACCAGCTAGTCAATTACATAAACCAGCTTAGAACAGATAGAAACCAACTATGCTATCCCAAAACCAGGTTTGTGCATTTATAATCAAACCAAAGACATTACAACATGTTCTGTCCGTCATGATACTCAGGTGTTCATTGTTATACAGAGCCTTTTATTCATTGATGTTAAACATTCAACTTGATAGAGTCCATTTCAAGAAGTAAACATTTGTTTATTGTGTTTGATGTCCATTTATCCCTCCAGGCCTTCTGGAGATTATTTTAGGTTTTTCTCGGATTCCTGTTTGTCCTTTTCCATTTGTTCCTGCTCGTCCTTTTCCATTTGTTCCTGCTCTTTGGCGTCCATTTCTATCAGTTTTTCCTCCACGTCTTTGGGAATCTCCACCTCCATCAGATTCTCCATTCCCTCCTCCGGCTCGTCTCCAATCAAAACCTTAATCAAAGACGCACAAAAATTGCACATGAAACCCTAATGGAACCGAATACGTTCCGTCAGAGTCGCATATCAAGAGAAAAGTGGTAACGACGCAGGACAAGAGCTAATGAGATGCCAGACAGCACTTGAGTTTTACTGTCATTCCCAAGCACCAATTTCGGGAACCCGACAACATGGAAAAACTTCAGTAACATGATAGCTGTTAAAGTCGTGTTAGTTAGAAACTGCTGCATTATGAAAAAGCACCCATTAATCCTGGATAAATATTAGCCTCGTTCTGTGCTTGGCATATTAGCTGTTTTATTGACGCTAATTAAAATGGTTGGGTTGAGGCAAATGGCCGAACCACTGCTTCTGGCCCCGAGTTCAAAAGGGATCTCCCAGACGTTATGGAGAATATCATGCTTTAATAGGAGACCCTGTGACATCTTTTCCATGGGGCCGTACCCAAATATAAGCCTGCCACGGTGCAAGGAACAGGCTTTTTCCACCAAATTAGTGTCTCCTGCTTTTTTCGACCAAACTCATAAATCCTGGTTTTGGAGGACTGGAATTGATCTGCATACTGTCTGGGGTCTTCCAAAGCACAACAATCCACATCCACAGAAAATGTTGCATGCAACGACCTTGCAAAAGTGATGCAATAGAGATGCAACAGCAGGGGGGCGTGAGGAGGCGTCGCCCCCTAACCCGGACTATCCTGCCCCCGCAGTCACCGTGTGAAGAATGTAAAAATGTATTTTAAAGGCCCATTTTCAAATTTTGGATGGATTTTAAAGGCCTTGAAACATGCAGCATTATTCAATGTGGTCACATAATTCCCACTGAAACAGGAAGATAGGGCGGGGCATATCGAACAGCTCCTCCCCTTTTATAAAATAGCCAATAGCGTTTAGTTTCTATCACAGCTCGGCTAGAGCTGTTGAGTTCAGTAAAGCCGCAGTTTCCTCCTGATCTCTAACCGTTTCTTCTTCTAATCTCCTCCATATCACTTTAAAATACAGCATTCTGGATCTGCGGCGACTCGATCACATGATCTATGTTTCGTGTCTCTTGACCGGAGCTGCGGCGGTTCGCGTAACACTAACGTGAAACCAGACTTAATTCACATTCGCCTCAATGGAAAGATTATTTACACTGTCTGAGTCGTTCCCTATCCCCTAGATAGTGCACTATGTGCAATTGAGCATTATAATGTAGGGGGCGGAGCTTCAGATTCTAGAGAGCATTTGATTGGACAGAAAATCTGATGAGGAGCTGAAGTCCAGAGTGATGTCAACAAAACCATTGATCCATATTGGCGGAAATGAGAGACTGTTTTGACTAAGTTTTGAATGCTTATGTCTTCTAAATGTGAATTTTGTCATTGTTTTGGAGCACACTAGATTATCGATAACTGAAGGCTAACATAAGCCGCTTTCCGACCAAGTAGTTCTAGGAACTTAGTTCTAGGAACTGTCCACTTCTAAACAGTTCTAAGAACTACTCTCCCCCAAACTCGGTTTTGCTGTTTGCGTTCGCACTGGCCAAGTGGCCATAGGAACTGGTAGGAGGGGTAAGGGAGTGACGCAAGCATGGTGACTTTTATTTTGACGGCGCGACGGACCTTTATTTTGGCGGCACTGAGAACGCCAGAGCAAACAATGCTCGCATTCTCTGTGTTTATTAGTTAGCGATCTGTCTAACAGTACTGTTTAATATGTTATTATATAGAACTGTTATAGAAAGTAGACAGTATATGAAAAAAAGGTTATTAGCCTATGCCGTGTGGCTGATGTCCAGTGTTGCTAGCTGGGCAGATATACATAATCATGTTTGGCTTGGTCCCCTCAAAGTTGCGTTGGATTTTCTCTTCAGCATTTAAGGTTTAGAGACCCATCTATCACTGTTTTCCATGTTTGTATAGTTAGTTTATGGAGTAAATATATAGGCTATAATCTGTGTGTTTACGTTCTAGCTGTTTTAAAAATGGCGGGTGCTGGTGTTCCGCGTGCGTTCGGCTAATCAGCGTACACTAACGTCACGGGTAGTTCCTATAGTGCTGGTTTAGACCCTACTCTGAAGTAGGACCCAAATTAGTTCCTACAAATGGAGTTGCTATAATTCCATTTGGTCGGAAAGCGGCTATTTTCATACTAAAAGCCAAAAACATATCTACTTGGTGCAATCTTGAGCTGATTGCTTAGTGAAAAAAGCAATGTTTTTCCATAAAGGATACATGCAATGCTGCCTAAATATTTTCAGAGTAATCTTTACAATACCTGGACGAGTTTCTCACAGGCTGAAATAACATGTGGATCTTTCTCCCATTTGTCAAACTCCCTCATGATGGGATAAACGTTCTTGTCCTTCATGATCTGTCGGCCCAATCTAGTCGCTGTAAGCTGAACACAAACAGATCATTCAGAAAGTGAACTACAGAACAGACTAACCAACGTACAAGAGGAAAAATATAGTGATTATACACTACTGTTTAAAAGATTGTGGTCAGTATGGGTTTTTTAAAAATAAATTTATACTTTAGTTCAGCAATGATGCATTATATTGATTAAAAGTGGCAGTAATGACTCTTATAATGTTACAATTTTTTAAACAAATTAAAATAAATGCTGTTCTTTTAAACTTTCAATTCATCAAATAATCCTGAATAAAAATGTATCATGATTTCCACAAAAATATGAAGCGGCACAACTGTTTTCAACACTGATAATAATCATAAATATTTCTTGAGCATCAAATCATCCTATCAGAATAATTTCTGAAGGATCATGTGACACTGAAGACTGGAGTAATGATGCTGAAAATTCAGCTTTGATCACAGGAATAAATTACATTTGACTATATATTCAAATAGAAAACAGGTATTTAAAATTTTACTAATATTTCAGAATATTACTGTGTTTTTGATCAAAAATGCAGCTTTGGTGAGCAGAAGAGACTTTCAAAAACATTAAGAAATCTTACCGACCCCGAACATTTGAACGGTAGTGTATGTCAATAATTGAAACACAGGTAAATGATAGATTTGACAGGTGAAAGATATGAGATGTGGTTCATACGAGAATGAGGGTTTCTAAGAGCATTTTGCGGATATCAGGATCCTCTTCTCTCTTTTTATCCTCCGGCAGATACTGCAAGTCCACCGGCAAACCTGTAAACACAGACACTGAGTTATATGAATAAATCGGGTGTGTAATTGTTTTACTGTTAAAATAATGACACACTTCACCTTAAAGACACTGTCTGAAATGAAAATAGTAAGTATAAGCGATAAGAAAAGAGATGCTTGCCACTCGAACATACTGCAAATTAAATTAGTATTTTGGGCTAATAGTGATACAGACCATGAAAGCGCTTCAGAAAGGTCATATAAGGTCACCTATTAACTAGGAAGGATCCTCTCCTTTTTGCAATCTGCTTATTCGCTATTTTGGTCAGAAAGCATGGTGCATTAAAGAGGAGAATATGGTACATATAAACATTTCAAACAGCTTTTATGAAACCGCAAACTTTGAACTAAGATTCTAACTTAGCAAATTCACAACTTCCTGCTGTAATGGCAGTATTTCCACTCTGTTCATTCCATTTTCCTCGCACATGTTGTTGGAAATATAATAAACATCAATATGAGTAAACAACGCCATCTACTGGACAAGTGAGAGTGCTGCAACAGCAATCAAAGGAGAGTTTCTACATTTCTAACACATATGATATGAAGCACTTGGATCTGATTTAAAGAGCATCACCTTCATTCTCCTCCTCGGAGAGCTCCTCTGGTCCAGCCAATGGTAATAAAAGATACGGTAAAATATCCACCGCATCACTAAGCAGCCACTCATGATGGGCTGTAGGACAAAAATTAATAAATGCACAGATTTTTGCATTGACTTTCAATGATATCAAAAAAATCACATGCTCTCTAGAGTTCGCACAGATGATGGAGCTCTGTACCGTGGTCAAAGCAGCAGTTTCGGAGCGTTCCCACCACTCCTCCTCGTCTGGTGCTCGATCCCTCGTACTGTGTGTACGGCAGAAGCCTCTGAATCACACACCTGTACAAACACACCACAGACAATATATCACCGCCGTCATACTGTCTGTCTACTACCACTGTTTTACCATGCTTTGGAGATCTGCCATGATCATGTTTTTGTTGCATGTACCCTGATAATATCATGATTTCTTTTTTTACATGAACTATGGTAATATCAGTTTTTCCCCTGTACCACGATAATAAAAATTTTCGAACAAGTACTACGGTAATATGTTTTTTTAACCCATTCAATGATAATTCTATGTTATTTCATATATTATTTTTACTATTAATACCATGTTTTTGGATATGTTCCATGGTAATGTTTTTTTTTTAACCTGTACTATAATAATACCATGTTATTATATTTGTAATATCATAGTTTTTCCCCTGTACCATGATAATGCAATATTTTTGGGCATGTACTATGATAATATAATATATTTTTAAGCCATATCATGATAAGACCATGTTTTGGAATGGTAATATCATATATTTTTTACTCCTACCATGGTAATATTATTTTTTTGACATGTATTATATTAATATTATGGTTTTTTTTTTACTCCTACCATGATAACACCATGTTTTTGAGTGTACCATGCTAATAGAATATATATTTTTACTCCTACCATGATAATACCAAGTTTTTTTACGTACCATGGTAATATCATGTATTTTTACTCCTAGCATGATAACACCATGTTTTTGGATATGTTCCATGGTCATATGTTTTTTAACCTGTACTATAATAATACCATGTTTTTGACATGGTATTTGTAATAACTATTTGTAATATCATAGTTTTTCCCCTATATCATGATAATGCAATATTTTTGCACATGTACTATGATAATATAATGCATTTTTAAGCCGTATCATGATAAGACCATGTTTTGGAACATGTACTATGGTAATATCATATATTTTTTAACTCCTATCATGGTAATACCATGTTTCTGAAATTTTAAAAATGGTAAAAATTTTAAAATCTGAAAATGGTAATATCAGTTTTTTACTCTAACATGTTTTTTAACATGTACTATGATAATATCATATATAGGCTATTGTTTTACTCCTACCATGATAATACCATGTTTATGAACGTACAATGGAAAGTAATATCATTTTTTTTACTCCTACTATGGTAATACCATGTTTTTAAACATGTACTATGGTAATATCATGCATTTTTACTCCTACCATGATAATACTATGTTTTTGGACATGTACTATGGTAATTATAATGTATATTTTTACTCCTACCATGATAATACCAAGTTTATTAACGTACCATGGTAATATCAGTTTTTTTTACTCCTACCATGTTTTTTAACATGCACTATGGTAATATCATGTATTTTTCCTCCTACCATGATAACATCATGTTTTTGACATGTACTATTGTAATATCATGTTTTGTTTGACACATACTACAATAATACCATGGTTTTGGGAATCTGACATGTAATGATGGTGTACCTGTCCCTGTCCAGAATGAAGAGCCGTGCCTCGGGCAGCTGCGTGAGGTTAGACAGCAGGGGTCCCAGGTAGTGGAGCGAAGCTTTCTTATTGAAGCCCTGGTTGCAGAAGACTTCCACCAGTCTGTCCAGTCCGATGTCCTGCTCCTGCAGAGCTCTGAACACGTCTCTGCACGTCCGCTCGTGTCGGCTCAGGTTACTGAGGATGGTGCAGATCCGATCCGCAAACACGTACTCCGGGTCCAGTAGTTTCGGCAGCAGTTTGGCCAGTAAGCCCGTCTCTGTGACCAAAGGCTGGTGAAGAGTCTCGTCCGCTGAGAGGTTAATCAGGGCGTGAAAACAGTCCTTGACGATGGCGATGGAGGGGTCGCTGGTTAGAGTCACCAGGGCTTGGAGGAAGTCTGGTTTGGACTGCAGGTACCGGCACCCGTCCCGGTTCCCTGTGAGGCCCAGGACGTATTCCGAGGCCTGACCTTTGACATCAGCTCTGGTCTCCAGAGTGAGAAATGACAGCAGTTCTGTAGCTTCGACATCACTAAGCATCGTGGCTCTTGGGACAGACTCAAGAGTTTAATCCTGATTTTTTCCTTTTAGTCAAACCTCAAAAGAAAACACAGACAGTTTAATAATAATAATAATAATATCGGACAGTTAAAATCACAGAATAAAAAGAATAAAATCAATAATTTAAAAGATAAAATGTAAAAGTTACATTTTTCTAAAATTTCACCAAATATTTATTTCACCTTTATTTCAATAAGCAAGAACTATTTCTATTGGTTTCACAGTATTATTCAACAATAATAAGTTTTATTCAACCTGCAAAAGAAAACACTGATAGTTTAAGAACTACCTTAATAATAACAATAATAATAATAAATAATATCAGACAGCTAAAAAATAGATTAAATTTAAAAAAGTATAAAATAAAAAGAAAACTAGATTACAATTGGCATAAAAAGACTGAAAATTCCAGTCTTAGTATGTACATTTAAAAGCCATTGCATTGCCATCACTGTACCATGGTACCACAGAGTACACAGGTTTTTATAAGTAGTCAAAGTTTATTATGATAGTGTAGCATCAAAGAAGTGCAAAATAATAATCATAATAAACCGATCGCCATGTTTACTGTACTGAACAAGCACAACCAAAAATCTGACCTATCATACACCTACAACTATATAGAGCGCAGAAAATATGTGATATACAATTAATAAATTTTGTTAACATTTTTTGTATTTGTTTAAATATAATATACATACCACATTGGCGAAATACAGAAAACATGTGCGTTGAATGGACTGAGTTCCTGCTGAAGGAATTGACATATTCCTGATCCAATCAGATTACACATTACGCACTTTTTTTTCCCCGCACTGGCATATGATTGGTTGGTTAACGCCAGGCTCCGCCTTCGCTGCCCGCTCCTCGCGCTTTGTGATGACGCACAATACACTGCGTGTGTTTGAAACATGGCAGCAGTTCAACTGAGCGAAGCGGAGAAGGTTTATCTTATGCATGGAGTTAGAGTAAGTGAAATCTTACGAATGAAAATATAATTTGCATTTATTTAACTTTCAATTAATAGGACATCTGAAAAAAGCCTCTTAACGTGTATTCTGATGAGGTCTGTTTTGGGTTTTAACCTCATGCTGTGTTGAGATTGACTATTTGTAGTCCTATATATGTCAATAACAGATAAAAACACGACAATAATATAAACTTTGACTCTAGCCTTTAAGTTTAATTTATATTTGTCTTCTTTAAATGTGTCACTGGCCTAAACAACCCCCATTGATAGCTCTTACATGTAAATGTATACAGTACAATAAAGGAAATGTGAATGAAGAGCTGACAGGAGTGTACCACTACTACATCTGAAACCCCTAAAGACTTACATTTGTCATGGGAAATGTTTGAAGTATGTTATCCACCTGAAATGAAGTTAAAATCAGTTCTAATGAGATTTGGGAACATCATGAAGCATCAGCCTGGTCTTGATTGCTAGAACATGAGGGTTAAACTGTGACTGTTGTTGACAGGATGACCTGAGACTGGACGGACGGAGATGCGAAGACTACAGACACATGGAGATCGAGACGGATGTGGTGTCAAACACTGATGGTTCTGCTAAAATCAGTCTCGTAAGCTGAATTAAACAGTTTGTTGTAATAACATATAGTGCACTACCTGTGTTTGTGTGATGTTGTGTGATGTTGTGTGTGTTTGACAGGGTCACACTGATGTTCTCGTAGGAGTAAAGGCAGAGATTGGGAAACCCAGACCCATGGTACCAGATGAAGGTTATCTGGAGTTCTTTGTGGACTGGTGAGTGTTTAAAGATGAACACATCAAGCAAACACTGTACATCACTACCAGCTCCACCAAGACTGTGCAGTGGCTTTTAATAATAATCATTACAAATCATTAAGAACAACAGAACATGAAGTACATAATGCATGTGTACGTGTGTAGGTTTACATGAATAGTGGGAGCTTTATTTTTTTATTTTTTTTATGCTATTGTAGTACTTATTAATAATTTGAGTTATTCATATAAGTAATATTATAAAAATAAATTATTTAAAACTTAATATAAAATGTATATTTACAAATATACATTTTTATTGTTTTCATTTTAATTTTAGTTTTACGTTTTAGTAGTTTTGTTATGTGCTTTTGTCATTTGTTGTATTAGTTTTGTTTTTTATACTTCTATTTGGGTTTGATTTATTATTTCAGTTTTAGATTTAGTAATTTTAGTACTTCATCGTAAAGTTATTTTATGTAGCCGAAGGCAACATTTATAAAAAAAATTAATAAAATAAAAATAAAAATTTCATCCAATATTTGGGATTTTATTTAATTTTACAGTATTTAATACTTTTTTTTAAATATATATATATATATATTTTTTATTAGTCAACATTAACAACACTGGTTCCAGGTCTGGAAAAGTCATGTAAATTTCTATAGTGAATATATATAATTTTTTAGTTCTACTCTACAATATTTAAAAACTAAGTTAGGTCTGTTTAAGCAGTTCTCTATGGAAGCTTTTTTCCGCCATGGAATAAAACAATTTGAAAGATAATTGCTTAAAAGATAATAAACTTTTTATCTCACAGTTCTGATTTTTTTTTTTTTTTTTTTTTACACAATGACGAGTTTGTCACACAATTCTGAGAAGAAAACTGTAAGATAATTTTTTTTTAATTTAGTTTTTTATTCTGTGGCGGAAACAAGCTTCCATAGTTCTCCCATAAGCCATATTCAGTAAATTTTTTGTTTTAAATATATTTATTAGGGGTGTAACAATATATCGTGTCACAATATATCGCAATACAAAAATGCAACAATATGTATCGTGGATAGTTCACCCAAAATAAAAATTACCCTGTGAGAATTTTTTTTTAGTTTTCAGAGTCAGTACTACATTAAACTACAATATATTATGTTGAATATAATGTATAATAATGGGGGAATATTAGTAGGTCCTGATAATGCTGATGTTATAAGTCTTATGTTACCAGTAAAAAGTGGCCTACATTATTTTAAATATATCTAGTCAGTGACAGAGTGCAAGCATATTCGTCTAAAATAATTCTGTATTTTCAGGTTCAGAATCATGAATATATTTATTCTGGTGTCACCATTGTCCAAGCCTATTCATTTACACCCACAATGTTATATCAAATTTAGCATTTAATCAACAGTACATTTTTTTCTTAACCTTTTATTATATGTCTTGGAGTATCGCAATAATATCGTATCGTGAGTTCAGTATCGTGATATGTATCGAATCGTGAAATTAGGGTATCGTTACACCCCTAATATTTATTTATATTAAAAAATGTAACTATTAAAACAGATAAATTCCAGATACAGCACAATTAATAAGACAGTACACTATGCAGTTTATTAGACAGTTTAGTACATACAGTATGTGTAGTGCAGTACTTCAGTGTATAAATATGCAGATTAGCAGTGAATAAACGCCCATGATCTGCATGCTAATTAGACACAGTCTCAGCCGTTTTCTCTCCTTCCTGACGTGTATAAACTGCTGGACGTTTCTTTTGCAGCTCAGCAAACGCCACTCCGGAGTTTGAGGGGCGTGGGGGGGAGGAGCTGGGGGTGGAGCTCAGTAACGTCCTCTATAAAGTGTTCAACAACAGGCACAGCGTGGACCTGCGCTCGCTCTGCATCTGCCCGGGGGAGAACTGCTGGGTGCTGTACGTGGACGTGCTGGTGAGTGAACCGAGTCACAGCATCCGGAGAGATCATGAGACATCAATATTCTGCTGGTTTATTCTTCATATAAACGCATGATTGCCTCGACAGCTGCTGCAGTGTGACGGAAACCTGTTCGACGCCATTTCCATCGCAATCAAAGCTGCTCTGTTTAACACACGGTGAGTCGCTCCCATCAGAACTGTAAGGTTTCATCAGGAAATGTTACAACTGGCAGTGTGCTAGTTTAGTATTATCTATATACTATTAGAATATTTTCTTACTTATTTCTATATTTTCAGCTGTCATTTAAATTTTTTATTTGTTATAGTAATTTTAATACTTCAACTTATTTCAGTTGTTTGCCAAGGCAAAATGTCTAATTTTAACATTTTCCATCTAATATTTATAGTTTATTATATACATAATTTTTTTTTTAAATAAATTATAGTTTATTTTATATTTATTTCAGCTTTATTTAATTTAACAATTGTTTTAGTTGCCAATAGCAAAACTGTTTCCAGGCCTGTAAAGTCATTTTTGAAGTCAGATTTAGTTGTTGTTGTTATACTTATTATGATATTTTATTTTAATTTTAGTTTGTTTTAATAACTTTGTTGTTTTTGTCATTTTTAAAATTTCTATTTAGCATAATTATTATTTCAGTTTTAGCAATTTTAGTACTTGCCAAATCAAGTTTTTCATCTAATATTTACATTTTATTTTATTTTAACTCTATTTAATTTGACAAAAATAATAATGGTTTATAGTAAACCTTTCTTTAGTGAATATGTATATTTATAATTATATTCTACAATATTTAAGCAGTTTAAGCAGTTCTCCCATAAGCCATATTTAGTATATTTCAGGACTTTTTTTTGTTATAAAAATATTTGCACTAAAAAGTTGAACCATTAAATCATATAAATTCCAAGGATTAATGCATTCAACTGTAAATCCACTATAAAATTATTGGTAACACTTTATTTTAGTGTCCTTATTACATTCGTTACATGTACTTTCTATAGTAATAAATTATGCATAATTACATGCAAATAGCCCTCAATCAAACCCTAATCCTACCCTAACCCTATATTAAGTACATGTAGTTAATTAATATTACTTAGTACTTAAATATACAATTACAGTGTAACAATGACACCTTAAAATAAAGTGTGACCAAATTATTTTATTAAAAAATGTTATCCATTAATCATAAACATTAAAAATGGTGATTCAGTGAAGTGATGTGAAACGTAAGCACATCCCTTCTCCCAAACAGAATTCCCAGAGTGCACATATCTGAGGATGAGGAGGGCGGGAAGGAGATCGAGCTGTCAGACGACCCGTACGATTGCGTGAGGATCAATGTGGAGAATGTGCCGTGTATCGTAACCCTGTGCAAGGTACAGCAGAGCCTGGGCCGTTACCCACAATGCACCACTCTCCTCGTGTCATATACAGTTATGTTTATGTATAACTTTTTTAAATCGTATGTGTTTGTGCCCTTCAGATCGGTCACAGACACGTGGTGGACGCCACACTGCAGGAGAAGGCCTGTTCGGTGGCCAGTCTCCTGATCTCAGTCACACACAAAGGAATGGTCACATGCGTCAGGAAGCTGGGAAGAGGAAGTCTGGACCCGGAGAGCATCTTTGAGATGACAGAGGTCAGCTTAGTTTCTTCCCACAGCAGTTTTAAACTTCCTTGATCTTATTAATCAGTGGTGTTTGCTAAGGAATCACTTTTACTCCTATTTAGAAAGAAGAGTTTGTTCAAAACCCTAACCCTGCAAAGCCTGACATATGGCATAATAGTCAGAAATATTACTTTTTTTAACAGTTTATTGAACCTTTAGACAAAATATACAACAAAAGCATACAAAAAAGTTTGCATATGTATCAATAAAAGTATCATTGATCAGACTTTTATGGCTCATTTAGTATGATATAGTAAGAATATGGAGGGGGGAAAAGTAAAAAAATATGCAATTGCATTTGCTGATGTTTAAATGGGCAAAAAGTAAGATTTAATTCTGATGCTTATAAATTAAATCAATGAGATCTTTATAATAGGGACTGCTATCATAAAATCTAAATAAATATCAGTTGTCCCTTCATATTTTTCAATAATCTATTGTAGTAAGATGATATTTAAAAGCTTAGTTTATAATCAGAGCTCTGTAGTTTTTATTTTGGGTGGCAACACATAATGCAATTCAATACAATGATAATTGAGAGAGATAAGTGTTAATCAAAAGCCTGATGGATCATATTTGATATATTTCCCCCCCAAACAAAATGCTGTGTGGATAAGCAAGTCAACATTTTACTATCAATATAAAGTTATTCTTATGTTTACTTTATAAACATCAGTAAAGATTTCACAGCGAAAAGACACGTGAACCACGAGCTGAGGGGGAACCTTTTTAGACTGTTAGTAAAAGGATAAAAAATGATAAACTATTAATCAGATGAATCTACTACAGGTTTCTAAGCAAAGTTTTTATCATGCTGATCATTAAGAGGGCTTGAATTTATTTGCTTATCATATATGTGACCCTGGATCTCAAAACCAGTCACGAGTCGCACAGGTATATTTGTGGCAATAGCCAACAATACATTGTATGGGTCAAAATGATAGATTTTCTTTTATGCCAAAAACATTAGGATATTAAGTAAAGATCATGTTCCATGAAGATATTTTGTAAATTTCCTGCAGCAAATATATAAAACATTTATTTTTGTGAGTGAATACAGCACAATCGCCAACATAAATGCACTTTAAAGGAGATTTTCTCAATGTTTCGGGGTTTTTTTGTACCTTCCGATTCCAGGTTTCAAAATAGTTGTATCACAGCCAAATATTGTCCTATCCTAACAAACCATACATCAATGGAAAGCTTATGTATTCAGCTTTGTGAATAAATCTACATTTTAAAACAAATGACCAGGGTCATATATGATACAGTAGACTTTATTGGGTCACTTTGGCACCTGTGCACTGGAGTGTGTATATTAGAGAATTTCCTCCAGCTCTTGTTGTTTATATGTGCAATATCATCAGACGTTCAGTGAACGGACAGTCTGAGCCTGTCTCGTGCTTTAACAGCTAGAGCTTTTATTACACATGTCTCTGACTTGCATAAACTCGTTAATGAAAGCATTTCTGTTCACTGTAATGCTGTGCTGTGTCGCAGGCCGGGAAGCGAGTGGGAAAGACTCTTCACGCGCCGCTCATGGAGCTGCTGCAGAAAGAAGAAAGCCTTGGCAAGAAACGACAGAAAGTGGGATTCCTTGGATAGCTGTTTTTGTTTGTTAGTTTTTCAAATAAATGAGTTAAGTTTCCTATGACGTTTGTTCATGTCTTGCTTAATAACTTCAGCTAACACAGAATCCTCTAATGCAAGGTTATATAACGTTGCTGTTTTTGTTTTTGATTCGTTCATTTTTCCAGCTGGCTGGTTTGAATGGTGCTTTTAACAGATGACTAAATGTTTCTTCATTTCCCTTATATAAATCTGATTGGTTTGAGTGCAATTTCAGCATTTGAGGCTTTTTAATACCTGAATTTAGTAGATGAGTAGAAAAGAATCCTTGAAGTTGTTGTGAGCTGGCGATTTTTATGTCCCAGAACGGAAGGATATTTTTGTTTTAATTGCAGATGTTAGGAAAAAATAATTTGCATGAAAACGGAAGTTGTGATAGTCTTTTCTTCCCTATTGTGATGTATATCCAAATGAAATGGCTTCTCGAACAAGAACAAATGTAGGGCGGGGCTTCATTTTGTCCGTGAGAAATTGATTGGATGGTGGTGGTTTGCTATTGGTGGATCTCATGTGAGTGACAGGTTGCTCCGCCCACATCATCAGAGAAGAGAAGAGATGCGAGAGGGAGGGGAAGTGATTCTGATTCAAGATCAAGAGGCACATTAATTTAAAAAATAATGATGTGCACTGATAAATCATAATAAATACTGCAATATTCCATGAAAAATAAGAAGTGTCCATTTTGATTTCATGGTGACTTCACAGACTTGTGTGGAGCTGGAGCTGGTGTCTCTTCTGCCACGTGTCGTCGGAGGAAGATCTGAGCACAGCTGCTGTGAGCCTGGATCTAGTCCATCCCATAATCACTTTGCTTCTTCCTCTGGCCTGAATGCAAAACAAACAGCGGGAATCACTGCACAGATAACAACCTCATACACCAGAAGAATGCATGATGGGAAATGTGTCCTGATGAGACCTTGAATGCTCCTGGACTCTGAGTGTGCTCTGAGAGCCGGCTCTTCTGTGCAAGCTACAATAGGGATCCAGTTTTATAATCTGCTATATAAATCAGGAGGTTTTAAATGAGAGGAAAACATTTTGGGGAGAGAAACCGGGCAAGGCAGTTTCTATTATTTATTATTGTTAATTAATTTGAAATATATATTTAAAACACACATATATAAGCACACACCATTATGTCCCCACAAAGATGGCATTATCCGAAATCCTTGTCCTTGTTGGGACATTCTTTGGTCCGCAAGAGGAAAACAGCTTATAAATCACTAAGTGATGTTTTTTGAATGTTTTCTGTGATGGGTGTGATGGGTAGGGAGAGAGAATATACAGTTTTGTAGAGTATAAAAATAATTATGCTGTGAGGTGGGTGTTTGCTGTGGGTGTGTGTTTGTTTGTCAGGAGGTGTGTGTGAATGTATGTGAATTTATCTGTGTGTGTTTGTGTGTGCTTGTACAACTATCTTTGTGAGGACCAGTTTGAGTTTTCGACCATTGGAGAGAGTAAAGTGAGGACATTTTGGCCGGTCCTCACTTTCTGAGACCCCTTTAAAGGCCTGTTTGAGGGTCAAGACTTGGTTTTAGGGATAAGGTTATAATGAGGTTAAGGGTCTGTTTAGGGTCAGGGGTCGGGTTAGGCACTTAGTTGTGAAGGGTAAGATTAGGGTAAGTGGCTAGAGATTGCATTGTGTCAATGAATGTCCTCATAAAGATAGATGTACAAGAATGTGTGTGTGTGTGTGTGTGTGTGTGTGTGTGTGTGTGTGGTGAGGTGGGTGTGTGAGGACGTCACTCCTCCGCTCCTCTCAGGATGAAGAGCGACTGCTGCTTCCATTACTGCAGTTTTCCTGCGTGAGCTGGACTGAGAAGCAGAGATCTGTCCTCGCTCTCCAGACTTCACCATGAGACTTCTTCTGTTCGCAGTCCTGCTGCTCCTCACACACACCTCACAGCAGCAGAACACTTCCAGAAAGAAACCCAGCGCTAAGAAAGGTAAGACACGAGGATTTCTGCTCATTCTTGTCTTCAGTTAGATCATTTATTCTTTGGTTATTCAAGCTGAAAGCAGTTGAGAAGGTTCAGAGAGCATCACTTGAAACGCAAGTTGCTGTATGAAGAAAATAAGTACTGATATGTTTAATACATTTGGATATTACTGATCTTTAAATTAAATATTTTTCTAATTTGAATTAAGTCGAATACAATTGTAAAGTTTCAAAATTAGTTACAAAAAAACAACTAATTTTAAAACTAATTGTATGTTATTAATAAACTAATGTAATAAAAATATTAAATATATAAAAATATGAATAAATTAAAAATAAATTTTTTTTATTAAAATGCTATAGGATTAAGAAACAAATTAATTTAAAATGCATCCATGCATTTAACTTTTATTTTTGTAATTCCCATGTATGTGCTCTCTGTACAATTAATTTATCACATACAATAAAATACAATAATCAAAAAGGATATATATTGCATTAAGGAAACAAATTAATTATTGTAATTCATCCATGCATTTTGCTGTTTTTTATTTACAATTCTTTTTTTGTAATTCCCATTATCTTCAATGATTCTCTTAACTCTAACACTAAAAAGGGCTTAATTTTCAATTTAACTGAGTATCATTTATTATTTTTTTCATGTGATTTTGGGTGGTTGTTGATTGTTCTGTCCCTGTCAGACTCGGATGCTCGAGCCAGCGTTGCTCTGGAGGACCTTCAGCAGCAGATCAAAGACATCGTGGAGGAACTGAATCTGGTGAAGGAGCAGCAGGCTCTGCAGACGGGTGAGAGCTACACACCTCGACTCTATCTGCGTTACTGAAGCATCCAGACAGCCCGACTCTCTGTTTAACTGTAAAAAACTAAAAATGAACACATTGTACCATAGACTGGCATATTGTTTGGATTAGTTTGTCCACTTGCATAAGACACATGGCCTCCAGATCCACATGTGGCTTTTGATGATTCTTACAGCTTGTGTTTTCCATGGAGAACATAGAGACAGATGTAATTCAGTCTTTGATCTATGAGGAAATGTTCAGACAAATATGTCATATTTTATTAGATTATATGGCTAATAATTTAAAAACAAAAGCCAAAAATCACTCTTATTAGTTGCCATTCCAAGCCAAAGCAACAAGTTTGTTTAAAGCCATATTCCGCACTTTTGTATCACTTTATGTAAATAAAGGTTTCCAGCACCAAAGTCAGTCATAATTTAATCTTAGATGATCGTTTTCCACTCACCCTTGCTATTAAACTGCCTGTTTTATTCTGCACCTGAAGATATATGTAAATGACCTCTGTTGTGATTGGCTGACCCTGTGCGTGTGGGCGTGTCTGGAAGGGAGGAAGGGAGGGGCAAGTTGCAGGTGTTAAAATCTAAATCATGTATGTAATTAATGAGCTCAGAATGTCCTGGCTTTTAACTTTCACTTTTTTATTTTAAAAAGGACAACACACTTTTTTTTTTTTTTACATTATGAGCCATTTAAAGATTGCAAATACTGTTTCTTTATTCTAGTCTGTCTGAGAGGCATAAAGATCCCCGGCAAGTGTTTTCTGGTGGACACCGTGAAGAAGCGCTACCACACGGCCAACGAAGACTGCATCGCCAAGGGAGGAATCCTCAGCACTCCGCTCTCCTCCGACGAAAACACGCTTCTCCGAGATTATGTGCGCCAGAGCCTCGGACCAGACGCTGAAATCTGGCTAGGTGTAAACGACATGCAAATCGAGGGCGTGTGGATGGACCAGACCGGCTCAGACATCCGCTACCAGAACTGGAAGCTCCCGCAGCCTGACGGCGGCATCGCGGAGAACTGCGCCGTTCTCTCCGGCGAGAAGTGGCTCGACGAGCGGTGTCGTGAGGAGCGGGCCTCCGTCTGCGAGTTCAACATCGTCTGAGATCATCCAGCGTGGCGATCCCCTTGACCTTAGCTGTCCTTTCCATTGCACAATCCTGCTTGCATTGTGTTTGCTCCGTAATTGTATATTTTTTATCTTGAGGAGACCAAAGATTGTCATTTTAGCTACTCCATAAAAATGTTCAGATACAAAAGCTGAACTATAATCAAAGATCAAGAACACAACACTGTAATAAAGCACATTTTTGGACAGTCTCCGTTAAGATCCAGCCAAAAACACACACTAACTAAACAAACATCATTGAATCCAAAATCAGATGGTCTTTTAGTAAGAAGTCCAGCCACCTGATGAAATCCAGCAGAACGATGATTATTTCAGATAGCTAGCTTTGTTACTTGTTTATTGTCTAACAAACTAATGTCTAGCCTGATATAACCTGAACATATCCTTGTATCTCAATAAAATGTTTATCCAATATGTGTGTGTATAATATTTCACACATTTGGTGTAAAACAGGCCCATGTAAAGTTCTGCAGAAAAATGTATATGCCCGTAATTTATTAAATATTTTGGCTGATTTTTTTATGCATTCACCTACAATTTAGTGTTGATTGTCAGATCCATGTATCACATTTAACCTTAGGATGCACAATATTGGTTACTGGCTGATATTACAGATTTTTTTTTTTTTTTTGTATTTTATCAGTCAATATTAAATATTTTATTTTGCATGCTCATTTATGCCAATTTTTACATTTAGATTGCCTTGCATCATCTAACACTCATTCAAAGGCATAAACAATGGTAAATGTAAGCTTTAATTAAATGAAAATACATTTTTTCTAACTGATGCCTACATTTACTTGTATTCTTTTTAATTTATTAAAAAAAACAGTATACTTTAATATCAGCCATTTATCAGTTGCCAGGCATGGCAATAATTATTAGTTTATCAATATCAGACAGAATTTTTAAAATGGTGTTTCCATAATTTTACCATGTAAAATGCATGACACCTTTTAACATCTAGTTTTGCTGATTTTTCCCCAAATCCATTGTGGGAAATATGAAAACTGTCTTTATCTGGTCTGTGTGCTATTTTCATTCTTTATATACATTCTAAACAGGGAAGAACATCTATTAAAATATCTGAGAATTTATTTTAGAAATGAACAACGAAAATATACAGATTGAAAAACAGAAACATGTATGAAACCTGTAGCCTGGAGACAATCACAGTTAAAACAAAACAATTATCCAATAGAGAAAGTCATGGCACACTTCCATGAAGGGATTCAACTCTCAGACGGCTTAATTCTGTACATTCAGGCTAAAAGGCCATAAAAAAAATCTTTAAAACCAAACTTTTAATAAACTATACATGCAAAATACACCTGTGGCCACTAGGGTGGCAAAAGAGAGCGTAGCCTTTTAGCATCAATTTTACACAACAACATTGTCTTTTGTGCGCATTTTTCTAGGCTTGTAGCTAATAGCTTTTCTGCTCCCCCAATAAAATTTTAGAGGTTTGTTAAAACCCAAGCAGTCGAATCATCATATGAATCCACTCCGCGTCCGGCTTTATCCTCAAATTGCCTCCTCGTATTCCGGCTCAGCATTGGAATCAGTGTCCGACTCCATTTGTGGTCGTAGCCTGGATTCGTCGGAAGACAGGCGAATGGGATTTATATCCCCGAAACTCTTGAATGTGTGCAGCTCGTTATCTATCATCCTACGATCTTCGAATCTTATGCTACCCTGTGATACCAGTGGCGAACGAGGCCTCGGGAGATTAAAGGTGTTGGGCGGGTTTAGGAAAGGCTGATATGCATCTCTATCTCCTCCTCTTCCTTCTATCGAATATTCAACGGACGAATCCTTGGCCGACGGGATTGAGTCCGAGGGTCCCGTGAACGGACGGTACGCGTCCACCTGATGTCCGTTGCTCCAGACTCCGTTGTCGATCTCTGCTGGCTGGTTCTTGTCCGCATAATTTCCGTACATTGTTGGGTCATCAATAGAGGCGTAGACGTGGGACTCATTGTCTGCTCTGGATTTTGGGAAGGTGGCGTTACCCGGAAGGAAAGGTTTCCCTCTGGGCAAAAAGATGGAGGACCTATTGGTCTTAGGTTTGTTTTTCCTTCTAAAAGAGAAGAAAATTGTTTAAAAATGTATTTCATTGTATTTTCAAATTCATAAGAGAATACAGAAGAAAATTCAGACTCACTTTCGAATGACGCACACAACTATAAGTGCGATGATTAGCAGCAAAAGCAGAGCGCCGACTACAGCCAAGATAATGCTCAGGAAGTTCTCTGTTTGGGGATGAAAAAAAGGAATGATTATCTGATTATCTTCCATTGCAATACTTCTAACAACAACAACAACAACAACAAGTATAGTGTGATCAATGCACAAATTCATTCAAATGAAGACAATAAATGTCAAAAGAATCTGAAATTCTTGTCCAAAATTTTTGCACTTTAAAAAATAAATACGACCTCACGTTTCAATCACGTTTACACACTGCCTCTGAAACTTTCGTCTGTCATAAAAAAAAAATTCTTAATTTTGAGAGGTGTTTTGACAATTGACCCTTCGCTAAGCCCCGCCCTCCTTAGTTACTGTTGCTACGCCTGACAAGCTTTCCCGCCTGGCACGTCTATTACAGTAGGCCTATGTATGCACATGTGTCAGACATTCCTAAGGAGATAATTTTTGCCAAACAGGTGAAATATCTGAGAGAGCAAGAAAAAAGGGACTGCAGTATGCATTCAAGGGATATATCCACGACATAATATGCAACCGATTAGAGAATAGTTTCATCAAAACTGAAGATAAAGACTATAGGTCCCAGCAGTCGCCTCATACGCTGACCATTCAAATGGGAAACACACAAATTGAGGAACAGCTTTGTTCATGCACAGCAGGGTAAGTGGCATTTGAAAATAATCTAATAATTATAAATCAAACAGCTTGTCCATAAATCTAGTGGAATAAACACAAGACATTAGCCTGACCACTTTGCAATGATAACATTCTCCCGCCAGGCCACTGCTCACACGTCTTGGAGCAAACGTAGGTGTTTTTGTTAATCCTGTCAACTACAGGATGTATGTGTTGTGAATGGGGCGTCCCACACTGCTTGATCCACGCCCGGCATTTCTCCCCTTGGGTTTTAGGTTTCGGGAAGGGAAAAATTTCCACCCACGTCCAAACTTTTAGGATACCGGGTATCAGATTTGCACAATCCATACGCACAACGATTCGGCATGTTTCCCTCGCTTGAAAGGTTGCCAGACCTCCCACGCCTGTTGTGGTTTTCGGGCGTGGCTTAGCGAAGGGTCAATTCAGAGCCATCGAATGACGAATACGAAAAAACGCATGCAAAAATTTCGAGATGGTCCTCACTGCAGAACATGAAATGCAGGGGGAGGAGTTGGATCCAGATCCAACTCCTCCCACCTGACATATACCTAAACCTACCCATCTCCACCCCCTGATCCCTAAACCCACCCCTAAACCTACCCATCTCCACCCCTAAACCTACCAATCTCCACCCCTTAGATGTGGATCCAACCCCGCCCCCTGGATCTTGTGGACTGCATTGAGGTGCTACTGAAAATTTCGGACTCAGTGTGCAACGCCCTAAACTCTGAAATGAAAGCGTTTTGCTCACTGGTTTCCTTGTACAGAGTGACCTTAGAGAGCACAGCGAAGCTTCCGCTCTTGGGCTCGCAGTTGGACAAGTTCAGGTAGAAGCTCTGCTGTTGGATGATGGTGTTGGCGAAACTCTGATCTTCTCTCCAGGACTGCGGTTGGCCTCGTGAGTCCTGCGGTCTGATCGCGATCTCCGTGTGGCCCGAGTCGCATACGGGCTTGCTGACGTTGGAGAACTGCAGTTCGGCCCTGTACTCTTGAGGAACGCCGACGATCCACGTGACGGACGAGGAAGGATTCATGCCATTGGGCCAGTTGGGCGTCGCAAGGTACATGGATCCCGAAACCAGTGGAGATACAGTGTAGATTACATTCTCTGTGAAGAAAGCAGGAAGACAATGCTATGGGACTCAACTCTATTACAATAGAAAAACAGTATTATAGTTTTACAGTGTTTTTGGTCAAATAAATGCAGCATTCTTTGAAAAACATTAAAGGTAGTAATTATTCCAAACTTTTTACTTACCAGTGATCTCTGGACTCATAGTGACTCTTAAAAGTTCTTTCTCCTGGCTCAGGTCTTTTACCGTGTTAGGAGTTACGGTAATGGAAACGTTCCCTTTGACTTGGATTTTTTGGATTGCGCCTTCAGCCATAGAGCAGAACTGGCCGATGTTGGAGCCGTCAGTCTCGGAGACCAGCAGAGAGACCCTCTCCTTACACTCCTTGTCTGGGACAAACTGATGCAGGTTTTTGTTAGGGGCCGTGAGATCCACGGTGCTTTGATCGAGCACACGGAGCAGCCAGGTGAACTGGTGGAGGGGAACATGCAGACTGGGGTCCAGCGTGGGAATAGAGAGGGACAGGTGTCTGGTGTCAAGAGGAGATGCACTCGGACAATCTAGAATTGCATGGAGGAAAGAGACAATCAAGATAATGTGGTGAATGAATCTGAAAATGATTCTGTCAAGATTATGATTTCATGACTGTCATCTATCGGTCTGTTTGTCTGTCTGTCTATCTATCTATCTATCTATCTATCTATCTATCTATCTATCTATCTATCTATCTATCTATCTATCTATCTATCTATCTATCTATCTATCTATCTGTCTGTCTATCTGTCTGTCTATCGGTCTGTTTGTCTATCTATCTATCTGTATCTATCTATCTATCTGTATCTATCTATCTATCTGTATCTATCTATCTATCTATCTATCTATCTATCTCTATCTGTATCTATCTATCTGTATCTATCTATCTGTATCTATCTATCTATCTGTCTCTATCTATCTGTCTCTATCTATCTGTCTCTATCTATCTGTCTCTATCTATCTGTCTCTATCTATCTGTCTCTATCTATCTGTCTCTATCTATCTGTCTCTATCTATCTATCTATCTATCAATCTATCCATCCATGTATCTATCCATCCATGTATCTATCCATCCATTCATCCATCTGTATCTATCTATCTATCTATCTATCTATCTATATCTATCTATATCTATCTCTATCTATCTATCTATCTGTTTGTCTATCCATCCATCCATCCATCAATTTGAGACTACACCTGAAGAGTCAAAGCCAGACCAAACAAAGCATTTTTTCCATGTCTAAATTGTGTTCATGTGACAGTCCACTGCGCATGTGTGCAGCATTTATGCGCCCCCATTACCGTAGGTTTGGGTGGCGGTCAGCTGCAGGTCCTGCACGGGGCAGTCGAGGAAGGACAGGTCAGCTTTGGTGCCCGCAGGAACCACTATTTTCTCATGCGCCACAGAGTTCAAGCTCATTTCACAGTACGACTCTGGGTTTTTATTTTCTATTTGCAGGCTCAATCCCTCCTCTTTCCGGAGATCCGCAGTGCAAAGATCTGAACAGAATAGTAAGACAGACAGCGTGCTATTTATCTGCAACTTTAAAGCATGACTTAATCAAGACCAGATACCCTAAATAGCAATATTATTTCAGACACAAAACCAAATCTACATGCTTCTCCTTACATGGTGTCCCACCCCTGAACACTTCCACGTTTATGTTCAAAGAAAGTCCAGGTACAAGTGAATCTTTTTTTGGTTCACAATTGGTAAGAGTCAGGCTGAAATCTCCCTGTTTATTGATCGGCTGAATGTCCTTTGGTTCCTTTGTGAATGAAGTCTTGTCCGCCAGTGTATAATCAACCAAGACCTTCTTATTTGTGCACTCTGGTGGAGTGTAATTTTGAAAGCGAATTGTAAAATTTTGCATGGGCTCAACAGCAAAGTTCCATTTAATTTTTTCTTCACTGTAGCCTGTGCCATAATTTGGTGTGAAGAAATCAGTAGATGACAGTCCTCTGGGCAGCTTGACGTCCACCATCACAACCAATGTTGTTGCTGCAAAGAACAAGAAATAAAATCATTTCCAATCAAAAACAAAACACTCAAGAAACGTTCTTGTTCCACATCACTTCTTCTAACCTTTTGTATCCGATCCTATGGACACTTTGAAGTCAGATGGGTTCAGGTCTGTACCTTTGGGAACCTCCAGAGACACACGTCCTTTAAACAAGGCCTGGATACGACTAATGGTACCGTTCCGACAAAACGTGCCGATGGAGATCGGACCTGACCGCTGGTATGTAATGATGGTGTAGGTGTGTTTGTCTGGACAGGATTCTGAAGGCTTGATCTGTCTCATTCCTGGAGCTGGAAAGTCCAGTTGAAACATCTGGCTTGATTGAACCTTCAGATCCCAGTTGAAGGTTCTGCTGAACTCCAGGAATCGTGTCGAATCCGGATGCGCTGCAATGATGCTGCAGGCTGTCGGCGAACAATCTGTGATTGGAATAAAAAGTAAAGATTTAGTGTTTTACAAGGTGATTTTTATCAAATGGATAGTTCAGATTCTACATTTTGCTACTCGCCGATTTTTTGGTTGATCTCCACAGTAAAGACGTCACCCGGCTGAGAGCAGTTGAAAGTCACGATGGTGGGCCGAGCTTCAGTGAGGTCCAGTTTGGAGTTGCAGGTCTGAGACGGACCTTCATCCTTACACACATCACAGTCCAGATCCTGAGCCTTCTTAATGAAGTGTACTGTGGTGCCAGGGTCAGGGGTCACCTCAATTTTATGACATTCTGAAAAAAATAAATAAATAAATAAATAAATAAATAATATATATATATATATATATATATATATATATATATATATATATATATATATATATAAATATGGGGTGTAATGGTTCTCAGTATACAAGTTCTCAAAAAAAAAAAAAAATATATATCGCTTTAAGCTTTGCGTTTGAACGGACAAATTCACAGAAAAATTATGTCAACATGCCCGTCTTGGAGAGCATCCCTAGTAATAGTCAGTTATGTCTTAAGTGAATGCAAACAGTTGAGAAAGAAGAACGTATGTGTACAGTATGAGTGAACTGGATCTGTGCATTATGTCTTAAAGTGACATCAGCCTAATATTCCTGCTGTCTGTGTTTTCAGTGTTAATCAAACAACAAAAGACAAAGAGAAAATCACTCACTGCTCTTCACTGAATAACTTTTGTAACTTTAATAATGATTCATTTTTATTCCATTTATACAGTGAAGATTATATGCAATCATGTTGTTTTACATTTGATTACAATTTCTGTACACTGTAAAAAATTTCTAACCCTCCCAAATCAAAAATTTCAAGTGACCGATAACATCTAAATTTTTAAATTGGCCCAAGTGAAATTCTGTAAATTTCAATTGGCCCAAGTGAAAATCGGTAAATTTAATTTTATAATTTACAGAATTTCACTTGGGCCAATTGAAAAATTTAAATGTTATCGGTCACTTGAAATTTTTGATTTGGGAGGCTTAGAAATTTTTTACAGTGTACCTGAAAACTACTGTTTGATATCTAAATAACCTGAAAAGCGCTGTTTATTTTATTTGTATCTTTGCTCTTTTGTATTTATTTGTGCAGTTGGTTGCAGTTTGACTATTTTTTTCTTATTTTCTTTATTTGACAGTAGCTCTTTTTTTCCTGAACATAGCACATACCAAACCATACCGAAACCGTGACCCTAAAACCCTGATAGAGACCGAACTGTGAGTAATTAAAACCTTTACACACATATATGTAGACATTGTATGTGAATGTATCATACTCGTATCACACTGTGAACCCAAAACTGATGTACGTACCGAACCGTGACTTCTGTGTACCGTTACACCCCTAATATATATATAAAAAAAAACTTTGTCCATTTGCTAGATTCATTGGCAGTTGGTTTAATATTATTTTTGCTTTGTGTGAACAGGTCTATAAGGACTAATTTTTCCCATTAGAAAAAATATATTTAATATATAAATAAATATACATGGAGAATGGATGGATACATTGAGATTATTTTATTTAAATTTAATTAAAATACAATTAAATTCAAAAAATAAAATATATCATAATCATATTAAACAAAAATAACATGTAATAATATATCATCAATTATTTATAAAATGAGACCTATTCACATTAAGAATGTTTTTTTCAAAACTTTTCTATTTTGCTATTGATTTGAAACGACTTCTGGCTGTTTTTTGTATGTATGACTTTTTATTAACATTTGGTGTCATTTATTATTTTTGCTTTGAGTGAACAAGCCTTTATATGGACCCAGTCTATTAGGAAAATGATGCATCATGCAATACAAATTAAAATCAAAGACTGCTCTTGGGAAGAGAGATACAAAACCCTACAAAAGTTACTAACCCTACAAAACAATCAATATGGAGCCATGAGAAAGAGCAGCTCGGATGAAGCAGAGAGTTGTAACCCACATAAAAGCAAACAGAAACACAAAGGACTGATTCAGGACTTGAACAGGAAGAGGTCATGAGCGAACACAGCCGCACATTACACTACACATGTCAGGCATTCTGGGATCTTCCCTGATTACATCAAGGAAACAAGAGCACCTTGCCCATATGATAACTGGGAAATTGTGACGTTGCAGAAGGTTCGGTGCATGTCAGACAGCATATATCCATATGCCTCATAATTAGAAATTAGTCTTAAAAATAAACAGGTTGGTTCTTGAAGTGAAGTCTTTGCTCAAACGCTGGTAGGCCTACATATGCATCAATATCTTGTACCACACTTGATAGAAAGACAATCACAAGTTTCGACATGATTTTGATTGCACACTAACTGACTTTCAACAAGACACAAGCAACCCAACAGCAGCGTCTCATATTACTCCATAAGAATGACAACCTCTGCAAATATTTACTCATAATTGTGACAGCAACAGTCAGCGGACACACACTCCTCCAGCCTCTCTAACCTGAACCAGGTTAACATGTATCAGCAACTAAATCAGGTTGTTTGTTTAGTGGCATAACTGGTAAAGGTGTGAGGGGAAGATATGCAAAGCAAATCGCAAGTTTGTTTGTACATTTTCTGGTTTAGGCATGCATCTTTGGCATTATAAAACAACTCAATCATGAACTGACACCTATATCTGCACAAGTAAATGTCACAAAAAAATAAATAAATCACACTTTCTACTCATTTTAATCTTTAAAAATCATAGCTCCAACCATTAATACATCAGCAACACTCTGAAGGTCACTTTTTAACACTGTGAAAATGAAAGTCTACTGTCTCAAAAGCTGAAATGTCAATAGAAAAGCAAACAACAGTTGACATTTTCAGATATGCATTTCACGTGGAGAAAACAGAGAAAGCCTTATGTTTTTCCCTCCCTGCCCAAGAGCATGTTACAGCAAACTGCCCTCCATTTGTACAGTAACAGATTGTTGGTCAATAATTAACTAGTTATTTTTCACAGCAGCTGTCATAACTCATAATTGCAAATGTGTTCATTTTCATAGGCCATGATTGAGGCCAGATTCAGTCCTACTGTGAAAAAACTCTCTCATTTTATATTTCAATAACGATTTTATATAAATAAACACCCAGCATACATTTAATGAAATTAATTGTCTCATGCTAACTATTTTAAACAATACACACATAATACTGTAAGTTCATTAACTGTCGTATCATGAGGGCTATCTGACACATAAGCTCTTTATATCAAATATTTTTATGAATTTCAATAGATAAAACATTAAAACCTGGTAAAGGATAAATAACTGAAACATGACAGTGACGAGGATGTTTAAACGTGTTTGGGGTGGTGCTTCTCTGAAGACTCACCTGAGATTTTGTGAATTTGCAGTAAAATCAATCCAATGAGCACAGGAACCACACACGAGCCCATCATTCCCCTTCAGAGGTTCCTAAACTTTCCAAAATATGTTTTTGTGTTTTAAAAATCGTTTGATTTAAATCCTTGGATCGTGCATGGTGGATTGAGTTAGTCTGACCGCACCGGCGCTTCCTGATTCTGAGACCTGTTGTGCACGCAGAAGGGCGTGTGCGCGCGCACCTTACCTGTCCAAACTTGTGTTCACGATCATACAACAGCTGGGAAATGCGATTGCATTATTCAAAAAACAGTTTAACTCACAAGAAGCGAAGATTTTAAGTGATAAATCCGGGAGATCTGACTTTAAAGGCAAATAAATAAGATTAATCCTTTCATTTTCTTCGGGGACAAAATCCACTCGCTTCAACGTCTGTGATTTTTCAAGTTTATTAGATTGACTAACATCATTCTTTGCTTTTCCTCAGTCGAGACTGATTACTCGAGCACTTCAGCTCGATTTTCTGAGGACAATGATTAATATTCATGAGCCATGAGCCAAGTCTTCCTCCATTGGAAGGTTTTCGAAAAATAACGTCATCGCACATAATTAATATGCATGAGCCAGGACTTCACTTTGATAGGATGCGTATTTTAGCCTAGTCGTTTGATTGTTACTTAAGTCGAAGGTGTTAACTTTGTAAAGTTTCTCTTTTTGAAGTAATACAAGGTAACCGTTATATACGGATAATATAATTCAGTAATTAAATTGCTATAATATTATTATTTTTATTTTTTCATTTTTGAAATGACTTATGTGGCTAAATATCCTCTTGAAAATTAAATCGCCTTTTTATTTATGCAAATTCTTTTCACTTCTATTGTGCTTTCGTGTAATGAGTCCTAACCGTCCAAACACGCCCGCAGACGACAGCATTCCAGTCGTGTCAATGTAAAATGCCTGGAGGAGCAAGCACTTTCACTAGGGAAAGAGTCACTAAAAACACGAATAGATAGGCCTAAGTAGATTTCATAACCCACCCTACAGGTATCACAAGAGGCAACACTTTCATCATGTCGTTTGTTTTCCCCTTTCTGATCACTCCATTTAGGCTGCATAGCCTACCATTAAAAACTAAGTGAAAGCAGGAAATACATTTTTGAAAAATGCATTTTCATGTATGTCATCGCAGATTGCTCATCAAAAGCATTCAAAAAGAAAATCGACCATTAATGGTCTATTGTCTGATAAATGAACCCTGTGGTTACAGATTTCTAGGCCATAGCCTACAGCAAGGAGCATTTAAATGACAGTTTCTCACACATTAAAATCTATTCAAGCAAAATAACCAGACATGTTTCTGAAAGGCATAAATTCATTCACAATATTTTAAACCTTTTCGCATAATGTCATGTGCTACAGAACAACTAGCATTCAATAACCAGCAGAAACTGGTCTGATTGGGAAATTCATCTCCTATAAATCTGTAAGTTTATGTAAACTAATATATAATAGTATATAATGTAGTAGAGTAACAGATAGATAGATAGATAGATAGATAGATAGATAGATAGATAGATAGATAGATAGATAGATAGATAGATAGATAGATAGATAGATAGATAGATAGATAGATAGATAGATAGATAGATAGAATGACAATATATATTTATATATATACTCTCGCAATTACTCATATCTGAACTAGACTGATGTCATCAGTTCCATATAATATCTTAGCAGGTCCATGACTGTGATACACAGCTGTCATTGATATATATATATATATATATAGGCTATCATATGTCCATCAAAGGTCTTCACAGTGTCTCGTCCCTGATACACACACACACACACACACATACTATAACACATATAAATACACCCGCACACATTGGAGAATTCACAGTATGTTCTCCGCTTACCGCCGGGGACAGAGTCTGTCTGCAGGAGCAGGACATCAGTGACGCTTTCCCTTCCCCGTCTCTGTCTGGCACACACACAGAAAATGGACTCAAACTCTTTATGCTTTGGTAAGGTCCACGTCATGAATCTAATCTGGGGAGTGATTCGAAAATGTTTGCATGGGTGTAAACTGGTGACTAATGTTTATAGTGCAGTTTATCAAGCTGAAGAATTGTTAGTTTAAGAGATGTTTGAGCTTTCAAAATGTGTCATGATGTTTTCAGAATTTGATGCAGTTTGATTAGTTCAATAGTTTGATTTCAGTTCAGAGGTGTAAAACTATTCTATGCTACAATCTTACTCAATTAAAAGTTTGTTAAGTGAAAGTAAGTGAATACAAATAAATAGGATGAATTCAGGTTGATTGGGACACTTCCCCCCCCCCAAGTCATCTTAATGGCAAAAAGTGTCTTAATCACCACTCAATTAATAAATGAATATCAAGCGACTTTCATTAAAGTATTGAATAAATATTTATATTTTTCACTTCTTCTTTACTAAAAGAAATATAATCTATAGAATCAGAGAATTACTCATTAAAATAAATTTTATGCTCAACCTTTTCAATCAGTTTACTTGTGTAGGCCTACTGTGTGGTATGGTTTGGTACTATGGTACTGAAATTCATGAACCATGAGGTTTTTTTTATCATGTAAGGAATTTCCCCTGATTCAACTATGTTTACATGCAAAAATTGTATTCATCAATTCATCAATTAATCCGAATCTTCTGTGTGTTGTCTGCCGCCTGCAGGTAAGTGTGCAAAGTGCACAGGAGGCATTTATGGTGCTGGTCAGGCCTGCCAAGCCATGGGACAAGTGTACCACGACAGCTGCTTCTCCTGCTGTGTCTGCGGTGAGACTCACAGCTCATGTGACAGTTCAGATGCATAGAAATATTACACAGGGAAGATGACATGAGTATACAGACACAAAAACATATAAATTCAAAATACATTTTTAATGTCATATAGTGTTCACAGAGCCCCTAAACAGAGTCACTAAAGGAACATGGTAATGATAAATAAAGAGAATTGAGGAAAGAAAATATTTTTAAGAGAAAACGCAAATGTTTCTCATGAGAAAGCAATACTTTTACGAGAGAGCAAAACATTTATGGGTGAATGCAGTACGAGAGAATGCAAAGTTTCCCTGGGGACAACAATACTTTTACAAGTCAGTTTTGTAAATACTAGAACCTCCTTGTGTAAGAAACACGGGGGGAACAGAATCCGACGGCAAACAATCCAGCTGTCAGAATCCGTTCCCGCACACATATGATGAGAGATGTTGATGTAGTCACTGTAATCACTGTAATCTTTTATCATGATAGGACAGAACACAGACTGGAAGCGAAGTGGGAGAGAGAAATAAAGAGAGAGTGATGGGATCAGAAAAAAGGACACAAGCTGGGACTTGAACTCAAGTCTCCCAAAGTGCAACACCTTTATTTGTCAGTGTACTAACCACTAGGCTATTAGCACCTGCTAGCCACAATCAGTTTTGTAAATACTAGAACAGTGTTGTGTAAACACAGGGGGAACAGAATCCAACGGCAAACAATCCATCTGTCGGAATCCGTTCTCCCACCCATATGATGAGAGATGTTGATGTGGTGACGTTAAAAGATGCTGATTCTATACCGTGTGTGATTGGAGCTTAACCAGCATCTGTTTAAAGATTTATGATTTGGTGTTTTTGCCTTTTATCATGATAGGACAGTACTTAGATTGAAAGCGAAGTGTGAGAGAGAAAGAAAGAGAGAGAGAGAGAGAGAGAGAGAGAGAGAGAGAGAGAGAGAGAGAAAGGGGAACAGGATCTGGAAAAGGCCACGAGCTGGGACTCTGGTCTCCCAAAGCGCAATGTCTTTAAATGTCAGTGTGCTACCCACTAGGCTATTAGCGCCAGCTAGCCTGAGGCAGTTTTGTTAAGTCAATTGATCACTTTTTACAGTGTGGGAGAGAAAGAGAGAGAGATAGAGAGATAGAGAGAGGAGGGGGGACGGGATCAGGAAAAGGCCATGAGCGGGGACTCAAACTTGGGTCACCTGAAGCGCAGCGGCATTATGTATCAGTGCGCTGTGCATGAGAATTTCAGCGCCAGAAATTAGAGAGAGCACAACATTACGAGAGAGAGGGCAAAGTATTTCAGGGGAACACAATACTTTTATGTGAGAATGCAAAGTTTCTCGGGCAAACGCAACAATACTTTTATGAGAGAGCGTAAAGTTTCTCAGGGAGCGCAATACTTTTACGAGAGAGCGTAAAGTTTCTCAGGTGAATGCAATACTTTTTACGAGAGAGCGTAAAGTTATTCGGGGAACGCAATACTTTTACGAGAGAGCGTAAAGTTACTCGGGGAACGCAATACTTTTACGAGAGAGCGTAAAGTTACTCGAGGGACTGCAATACTTTTTACGAGAGAGCGTAAAGTTACTTGGGGAACGCAATACTTTTTACGAGAGAGTGTAAAGTTACTCGGGGAACGCAATACTTTTACAAGAGAGCGTAAAGTTACTCGGGGGACTGCAATACTTTTTACGTGAGAGCGTAAAGTTTCTTAGGGGAACGCAATACTTTTACGAGAGGGCGTAAAGTTTCTCAGGTAAACGCAATACTTTTATGAGAGAGTGTAAAGTTTCTCAGGTGAACGCAATACTTTTTACGAGAGAGCGTAAAGTTTCTCAGGTGAACGCAATACTTATACGGTAGAGCGTAAAGTTTCTCAGGTGAACGCAATACTTTTTATGAGAGAGCGTAACGTTTCTCAGGGGAACGCAATACTTTTTACGAGAGAGCGTAAAGTTTCTCAGGGGACTGCAATACTTTTTACGAGAGAGCGTATAGTTTCTCAGGGGACTGCAATACATTTTACGAGAGCATAAAGTTTCTCAGGGAGCGCAATACTTATACGAGAGAGCGTAAAGTTTCTCAGGGGACTGCAATACATTTTACGAGAGAGCGTAAAGTTTCTCAGGGAGCACAATACTTATACGAGAGAGAGTAAAGTTTCTCAGGGAGCGCAATACTTATACGAGAGAGCGTAAAGTTTCTCAGGGGAATGCAATACTTTTTACGAGAGAGCGTAAAGTTTCTCAGGGGACTGCAATACATTTTACGAGAGCATAAAGTTTCTCAGGGAGCGCAATACTTATACGAGAGAGCGTAAAGTTTCTCAGGGGACTGCAATACATTTTACGAGAGAGCGTAAAGTTTCTCAGGGAGCACAATACTTATACGAGAGAGAGTAAAGTTTCTCAGGGAGCGCAATACTTATACGAGAGAGCGTAAAGTTTCTCAGGTGAACGCAATACTTATACGAGAGAGCGTAAAGTTTCTCAGGTAAATGCAATACTTTTATGAGAGAGCGAAAAGTTTCTCAGGTAAACGCAATACTTTTATGAGCGAGCGTAAAGTTTCTCAGGTGAACGCAATCCTTTTTATGAGAGAGCGTAAAGTTTCTCAGGTAAACGCAATACTTATACGAGAGAGCGTAAAATTTCTCAGGGGAATGCAATACTTTTATGAGAGAGCGTAAAGTTTCTCAGGTGAACGCAATACTTTTTACGAGAGAGCGTAAAGTTTCTCAGGGAGTGCAGTACTTATACGATAGAGCGTAAAGTTTCTCAGGTGAACGCAATACTTTTACGATAGAGCGTAAAGTTTCTCAGGTGAATGCAATACTTTTTACGAGAGAGTGTAAAGTTTCTCAGGTGAATGCAATACTTTTATGAGAGAGCGTAAAGTTTCTCAGGGGAACGCAATACTTTTACTAGAGAGCGTAAAGTTACTCGGGGAACGCAATACTTTTACGAGAGAGCGTAAAGTTACTTGGGGGACTGCAATACTTTTTACAAGAGAGCGTAAAGTTTCTTAGGGGAACGCAATACTTTTTACGAGAGAGTGTAAAGTTTCTCAGGGGAACGCAATACTTTTACGAGAGAGTGTAAAATTTCTCTGGGGACTGCAATACTTTTATGAGAGAGTGTAAAGTTTCTCAGGGAGTGCAATACTTATACGATAGAGCGTAAAGTTTCTCAGGTGAACGCAATACTTTTACGATAGAGCGTAAAGTTTCTCAGGTGAATGCAATACTTTTTACGAGAGAGTGTAAAGTTTCTCAGGTGAATGCAATACTTTTATGAGAGAGCGTAAAGTTTCTCAGGGGAACGCAATACTTTTACTAGAGAGCGTAAAGTTACTCGGGGAACGCAATACTTTTACGAGAGAGCGTAAAGTTACTTGGGGGACTGCAATACTTTTTACAAGAGAGCGTAAAGTTTCTTAGGGGAACGCAATACTTTTTACGAGAGAGTGTAAAGTTTCTCAGGGGAACGCAATACTTTTACGAGAGAGTGTAAAATTTCTCTGGGGACTGCAATACTTTTATGAGAGAGTGTAAAGTTTCTCAGGTGAATGCAATACTTATACGATAGAGCGTAAATTTTCTCAGAACACAAAGTTTCTTGGGGGAATGCAATACTTTTACGTGCAAACAAACTTTTTTACCAGAATATGCAAAGTTTCTTGGGGGAACGCAATACTTTTATGAGAGAACGCAAAGTTTCTTGGGGGAACGCAAGATTTTTGTGAGCGAACGCAAAGATTCTCGGGGGAACACAAAACATTTGCGAGATAACGCAAAAGCATTGACTCATTATCTTTCCTCTAATTTTTTTTTCCCACCACCATGTGGTCTCTGTGCAAAGCTTTTAAGAGAGAACGCAATAAACTCAAGATCATGTGTGTTTTCTTTTCTCTAGGCCAGAAACTAAAAGGAAAGCAGTTTTATGACTTTTCAGGACAAGTGTTCTGTGAGGAGGATTATTTGGTCTGTGGTCTGGTCTTGTTTATTAATTATTTCTTGCACTCAATTTAGAGGGCAAGAGTGCTTTTAATGCTTCTTTCCTTTCTAGTATTCCAGTGTCAAGCACTTTGCAGAGGTTTGCACATCCTGTGGATATTTAATCACAGATATGGTCAGTCTGAAAGCCATTTTGAGTGTTTAATGAATCTAATGGATCATGTGGCAGGTGGAAACATTAAATAAAATGAACTAAGATTACCTCTGACCCCTTTAGGTTCTCCAGGCTTTGGGGAAGTCTTTCCATCCCGACTGTTTCCGCTGTGTCATCTGTAAAGAGACGCTGGAAGGACAGCCGTTCAGTGTCGACACACAAAACAAGATATATTGTGTGAAAGACTACCACAGGTGAAGAACATGCTGGCATATGGACACTTACAGTAAGACACTTCACAGACAATGAATATATAATCTAATTATCAAATAATGAAGGATCTCCAAATCATTATGTCAAAATCAAATTTCCCATATATTTATTAAATATTTTAGCCATTCATACCAAATGAGCCCCAATTATAAGATATGAACATTTCTTCATTAACTCATTCATGTATTATGTATTATGTATTGTGTGTGTGTGTGTGTGTGTGTGTGTGTGTGTGTGTGTGTGTGTGTGTGTGTGTGTGTGTGTGTGTGTGTGTGTGTGTGTGTACTTTGACATAATTTTATAATTTTTCTTGAACAGGTCTCTAGCCCAGACCTGTGCTGGATGTAAACAGTTAATCCTTCCCCCTGAGGTATTTTATTATGATTATTATTATTTTGTAAATATCTTTTTATTTTTATGTAGAAGTATTTTTATGGTCATAATATATTTGATCTCATACACCAGTGATCATGATTTGAAATATTGATTTGTGTTTGTTAATGTCCACAGGGTTCAAATGAGATTGTGCGAGTGATGTCCATGGGCAAAAGCTACCATGTGGCCTGTTATGAAGGAAAAAGTGACATTTAATAACTGTATAACCTATTTAATCCAGACTGAAGAAAGTTATAATTATTCAGTATTCTGTGTTTTCAGATTAAATATGTCTCTTTTTGACATTCATATATATATAAGAAAAACTGGACATCTGATTTTGTAATTGTCTTTAAATAAAATACATTTATGCACTGCCTATTGTGGTATGGTATCACTTTTTTGAGGACTTTTATTATGACATTGCCGGAAGAGGCGGAAGTCCTCTATTGTTTTTTTCAACACTGATTTGACGTTTGGCGCGTTCAGTGGAAAGTCGCAGTTTAGTGAGTGAGAATCAAGCATAAGCTCTCTTTTATATAATAAGATAAATATTGTCTTTTATATAAGATACATATTGTCTCTATAACTGACATAGTCTTTTTATAGCCGAGTCTGAAATACATGTTGATGTGTTCTATGAAGGAATTATAAACTCTTCTTACTTTTAGAGTTTGTATTTATAGGCTATTGGTTTTCACGGATAAAGTGACCAAATGGATCGATACAATGATGTAAAAATCCTCCTGAAGAAATGGGAACAATCTTTCTTCCAAACAAACAACAGAAAGCCCAATAAGGTATCGGGTAGTGTTATTGTATGTTATGCTATCAGTGGTTTCCTTGTCTTGTGTTTTATTTTGTTGTGCTATGTGCTCAGTCTTATGTTTTTTAATGTTATGTTGTTTTGTATTTTCTTGTGTTGTTTACTGATATATGTCATAGTTATTGTGGGTATATTCTGTCATTGACTGACAGACATAATGTACAAACATATCTTTTCTTTTGAAGGATGACATTGATAAAGCTCCAGAGGAGACGAGACGTAAGATTATTTTGTTGTCTTTTTTGTTCATGTTGAGCTTTCATACTTTGTTTTGTTTGTTTTAATTTTTGATTTGTGTGTTCTTGTGTTTGCAGAACTTTATAAAGAATATCGTTCTCTCAAAGAAGCAAAAGAAAGAAAGAGCTCAGAGGTGGAAGATCCAGCAAACCCCTCAGAGAGTCACTCATCCACAACTGTGAGAATCTACTTCATTTGAACATTCATCATCAGCCGTCTTTATAGTTTCTGAAGATAAGAACCGATCATATGTGTAGATCCAGTAAATGTTTGCGTTCACTGTTTTAAGGGATCTGGATGCTGGGGATCTCACCTCAACCGGAAGAATCTGCCGGCTGCTGTGCCGAAACTCTCATCCGATGATAAAGAGACGCTGAAAGCTTCAGCTCAGTACTTTGGCATGAAGTTGAAGAACAATCTTGGAGCTTTAACAAAGGTACATATGACTTACCATGAGCTGTGTAATACTACTTAAAAACTTACTATATCTTTATATATTTTTTTAGTCTTTTGTAAATGTGCAGTACCAGTATTTGTTCCAAACAGCTGTTGTTATCATGTACTTTCAAAAATTAAAATAAGTCATAAATAGTCAAATAATAAAATTTAAATAAATCAGTGGAAACAGATCTCTTTAATTTAAAAAATATATAATTAAAAAAAAGTTGTAAGTATGTAATAATTAAAAAGCTAATTAAAAAGTTAAAATATTTTTTTTACTAAATGTTTTTAGATGTTTTCGTAAAAAAAAAAAAAAAAAAAAAGTATATAGTAGTAGTTAATTTTTAATACGGCCTATTATATGGGTAAACATGTCCACTGATTATGACTGATTTTGACAATATTTTGTATATTGCGAAATTTTAGTATTTTTCTAAACATTTAATTTGAAAATGTTTAACTCATGCTGAACAAAATACAGTAAAAATGCCATTACAAATAATCAGTCTTAATAAGTGTAAACCGCTCTATAATTTAATTAAAAAGTGTATAATTTTATAAAAAAGCATTTTGTTATATAGTTAAACATATTCAGAAACATTTACTCTGATTAGGATGTTGTAATGGCATCTTTACTGTATTGTACTTCTTGCATTTCTCAACTTAATCTATATGACATTAATGGCTGTTTTGAACAAATAATGAATCTGACAGAAACAATTCGTAATAAATGTAATTTGGAGAAACAGACTGCAGAATATCTGTCCTCTTATTTTATTGTTGCATATGCTAAATTCTAGGAACGATCATTTTCTCTGAAAAAAGCTACAACCCCTCGCCGAACGCCAACCAAACCACTGCAGGACCCTCCAAACTCCAGCGCAGCACCGACAGACGTAGAGACTCACACACCGAAGTCAGCCAACACACAGCCAGACCCCAGCGCTCCTCCTGTACAGACGGCCAGCGCTGAGTTTGAGGACGAGCCATCGGATCCCTTCCCCTCCTTGACCCCCTCCAAATCCTGGTCTCCAGCTGTGGGATCCGCACACAAGAGCGTGGAAAGGCTCCAGTTCCTGAGGCAAACCATGACCAAGAGGATTTCTTCTGTGGACAGTGGCTGGCTTGCACGCTGCCAGGTCTTCGATGAGGTGGAGGAACCTCAGAAACCTGTTGCGGGGAATTCAGAGATAACGAAAAACGATTATAGTTGTTTACCACCCACTGTTAGAAGCGAAACCGTGTCAACTCAGGGTCAAACATCCCCAAAGACTTCATTAGAGAAGAGTAAATCTGCCTTGTCAGAGGACGAAGCACAGAAAGGTCCGGTAGTGTCTTCAGTAAGGGACAATGTGGTGCTGGATGCAGAATTGGGCTCCCCGGGGCCTCATGGTGAACGGGTATATCAAAAAGACACTGCAGCTCTCACTGGAGATGGTGAGACGTGTTTAGAGGAACCCAAATCTCCTGCAAAAACTAAGAAACGCAAATCCAGGGCCAAAAAAGATCAAGACTCAGGGGAAAAACCACAGGCCGAAGGTGGCAAAAAATCAAAAGGTCGAAAAAGACAGAGGGACAATGATGTGGATGAATCTGAGGAGCAGGAAGGCGGAGTGAAAAAGAGAAGGAGAACTAAGAAAGGAGAGGCAGCTGGGGAGGATCAGCCCAAAAAAGGAGGGAAGAGGAAGGGAAAAGTCGATGAGGAGGAGGATGATGCTTCCAGCTCAGAGGAAAAGAAAACCCAGAAGCGAGCGATTCCTCAGGAGAATCTGCTGGGAGAGGTGGATGAGGAGGAGGCCAGAGCCGCGGCGTACACGATGAGGAACACCGTTAGGGTCAAGTGGGTACCATAAACTTGCCAATAGTTGTCACATGTTTATGTTTTATGATTCATTATTATTCATATCTTGAACCAGGCCTACCAAAAACACAGATGGGAACTTTGTGAAAATCAATCTGAAGAAAAAGTCCCATGTCAAAGGGTTTGCTTTGAGAGGGGCCGCAATGAGGAAACAGGTCAGATCGAACATCTAAGATCTTCTTTAAATGAAGAGTTTAACCAAAAATTCCTATATGATTTACCCTCTACAGTGAAACACAAATACAGATTTATTTTTTAAATAAATTTGAGCTGCCGTTTTTGCACAGTCACAACATATATCTTCCATAGCTCTTTAAAAGAACAAAAAAGCACCATAAAAGTGGTCAGAATTACATTATAATCTTAAGATGTCATAAAATAGATTTAAGCGGGAAGTCTTTTCCCTCCATCATAGCTCTTAACTTTTGCCGAGTGGCATTGTTGATGTCAGATTTGATGCGTCTTAAGTTTCAGCCAATTTTTTGGCAAATCACTCTTTCTATCTTACTTTCTTTTTTTTAAATCATATTTTTTTTAATTTGTTAATTTGCTAATATAATGTTGTTTGGAACCTCTCAAACAGGGATATGATTTTTGTGTATTTATGCGGATTTTCCGTCCAATAGTATGACCTACATGAATTGAGTAAATCCGAAGGAAACTATTTAAATAATTTAAATGGTTAAAAAATTATATTATAATTGTATTAAATGCTGAAACTCTCTGTTTATAAAATGTTTTTTATTGTGTAGTTCACGTATGCTTTATGATTGCAGATGTACATGCAGAAGTTCCAGCTGAAGGGCGAACGGTTCGGCGGTGGGTTCGGGAGGGGGAGGGGCAGGGGCCGGTTCGGCGGCTTCAATCGTCAGGGCGACAGCTGTTACAAGTGTGGCGGGACCGGTCACTGGGCACGAGACTGTCAAGGAAGAGGTGAGACGAGGCTGCCCAGGTCACATGACCCTGCTCTCGTGAATATGTGATTATTTTAATGATATCATGTGCCTGGGTTTGTGTTGCAGCTCCTGTCGTGAGTTCTGCAGAACAGCAGGAAACCCCAGTAGAGGAGGAGGAGTTTGAGCTGCCCACGCTGGAGGAAGTTGCCCGGGCGACAGGAACTCTGCGCTCAGAGCCTATTGGTGGGTCTGCATGGGTCACATGTCAACATACTGGGACAGATGCCATACTTTCTGCAGTCAACTGTCACAAAACACCCTAGCATGATATATTGCAATATGACTTAAGGCAATAGTTCAGAGTGAAGCTCAGCACTGTTCGTGCTCATTGACTGTTCGTCTGGGGAAATTTACTGTATGATTTTTCCACATAGTAGTACATATCTAGTACCAAAGGAACTGGATGGCAATGTGCAAAAACATTTAGAACAACATCATGGCAACCAGTGTTTTGCTTTCTTGCCACAGTGGCTCCTCCTGTTGTGGGCGGGGACTCTTCTGAGAAGGCGGAGCAAGGGGAGGAGATTCTGCTCAACATCATGAGACCCGATTATGAACGGCCTGCCCCTCCTCCACCTATGGAGCCGCTCTACACACCAAAGGATGATGGGAAAGTTCAAGGTACTTGAATGGACTTTAAGAGCTTTAATGGTCAGTAAGAGCTTTATTCTGTGCTAATGTCCCTATTTATTCTCTTTCTTCTCCTGTGGTTTTCCACAGATGTCCCTCCAGAGGTGTACGAAGCGCTCCGAGACTTTGGTTACAAGTCCTTCAGGCCTGGCCAGGAGACGGCCATCATGAGAATCCTGTCAGGTGGGAGGAAGTTATTAGAAGCTCGAGGCATTACTGCATTTCTTTATTTCCTTTTTTGGCTTGTGACTGAGTGTCATGTTGGAAAAAAAACCCACAAGTCTGCATTTTCCATGTGTCTCTGTGTGAATGAGAAGCTCAGTTTGGTCTACTACACATTTTCAAGCACACATGAAGCTCGTGTTGTTTTCAGCGTCTGCTGTTACACTGTTTACACCTGGTATTAAGATCCGTTTTGGTCGATCGGATCACAAGTAGACAAGGGAGACACATTCCCGTTTATTCCTGGTGTTTTAATCCGTTTCTTTTGTCCACTTTCAACCACTTCTGTCCTGATTTCTTTGAGGGGAGGGTCTACGGGCGGGTAAATGTTTGTGTTTTTTCAGAAAAACATAATGCTTTATTTTTCTCCAATGGACAAAATAAGCTCACGTAATTTACATGTGAACGTGCGGAGAGACGCAGCTTTAGTCGGCCACAAGACCAGCCGAACGCAGTGATGAGTGTGTGTTAAAATCAGGAATGGTGGGAGAACATTGTGCTTGGTATGTTTTTCATCTTTATACCAAACTGGGGTCTCCAGCCGACAAAGTTTAAATCTGGTCTGGCTTGAGCTGTTCCCATAATGTTCATGCATTAGTTCAGTTGGCGGAGAGTAGACGGTCTTTTGTGGCTGTTCGACCACATGAGCGTTTACACTACGAACGCAATCCAGTTGAATGTGTTTTCAACTTCCTCTGGAAGCGGTCGAAAGTGGACAAGCTCAAAATGTTTTAGACCCCGTTTACACCTGTCTTTAGTGTCGTCCACTTGTGATCCGATCGACCAAAACTCATCTTAATACCAGGTGTGAACAGGGCTTATATGAGGACATGAACACATGAACCTCATCTCCAGAGAGTTAACTTCCCTGGCATTGTATATGTGACAGAGAAAGATTCCCAAAAACCTGATTTTCATTTCAAACCACATTTGAAAGGATTTTCTGCAAATTTTTGCCGTTGACGAGACTTTCAAAACTGTTAAAAGAGGTTTTTTTTTTTGCTGTTCAGACAACCAAAAAAACTAAATGAATTTGAGTCTGAAGTGAAGTGTGCACAAACGCTGTGTAAAGCCGGTGTTTTGATCTATTGGCGGTTTTGTTTTGGTCTAGGTCTGTCCACACTGGTAGTTCTGTCCACTGGAATGGGAAAGTCTCTGTGCTACCAGCTTCCGGCGTACCTGTACGCCCAGAGGTCAAAGTGCATCACGCTGGTGGTGTCTCCTCTGGTGTCTCTGATGGACGATCAGGTACATCTGACTCTGCAGTGGGAATTGAATTCTTATTAATTTAATAAGCAAATGAAATGAGGCACAGTATTGCTGTTTTAATCATTATTTAATTATTATATATTGTGTTGATGAAAATTATTATTATTATTTTTTTTTAAACTGTTTATTTTCACATTTTTTTCTTCTTACCATTTAAAAAAAAAAAAAAAAAAAAAAAAAACTTTTACATTATCTACTTTTAGTTAGTTAGCAGTGTCCATTTTATACTTCATGTATACACAGGTAGGTATCACACATATATACACATTCTCTACACAGGTTTTATACAGAGCGCAGACCATATTTAAATACTTATTTTCGAGGAGTGAAAAGGGGGGAATCCAATAAATGTATACTTCTTGTTTTCAATCCATATTAATACATATTATTGCTTGCCATTCACGTCCAAAATAGTCTTTAAGTGGAGACCAGTCATTTACAAAAGTATCCAGAGTTCCATCCAGTACATTATGCTGTCTTGCATTATGATGAAAATCATTAAGAGCATTTAGATTAAAATATCTCGTGGAAGGTTAGAGCAGCTGTTTAAAGTGTTTTTGTTTCATTTTTACATTGTTTGTGAAGCTTTCTGGACTCCCGTCGAAGCTGAAAGCCGCCTGCATCCACTCCAACATGTCTAAGAAACAGAGAGAGACTGCCATTGAGAAGGTACAAGACTATGAAGTACTCTTTAAATGATATGTAGCATGTCTTTTAATACAGTAATAAACAATATAGCGATAAACCACTTTAAGTTTTCGTTTAGTTAACGATAACAACTCCTAACCTGACGAGCAACAGCGTCACACATCAAAACATTTCGATTTTCACGTCTTGATGCATCTTTCTTGACACATCGTTGATGTGTGTTATTGTGTGTGTGTAGGTGAAGGCCGGTGAGGTGCATGTCCTGCTGTTGTCTCCTGAAGCGCTGGTTGGGGGAGGTCACTCAGGGTCAGGGTGTCTCCCTCCCGCAGACCAGCTTCCCCCGGTGGCCTTCGCCTGTATCGACGAGGCTCACTGCGTGTCTGAATGGTCGCACAACTTCCGACCCTGTTACCTGAGACTGTGCAAGGCGAGTCTCTCAAATGCATTGGAGTTTTTCTGCATTCCATCAGTGCAAAATCAATGTGAGTTTGTGTTGCGTAGGTGCTCAGGGATCGGTTGGGCGTGCGTTGTCTGTTGGGTCTCACCGCCACGGCCACTCTGTCCACGGCGCTGGACATCGCCCGACACCTGGACATCAGCGACCAGGACGGCATCGCTGTGCGCTCTGCCGCTGTCCCTCACAACCTCCAGCTGTCCGTGTCCATGGACAGAGACAAAGATCAGGTGCGTTTTTATGTTAGCAGCCGCACCGCAGAGCAAGTCAGATGCAACTAGCTGAAAACAGCCATTATTAGGATCATAGATTATGTGGATGACTGGTTACAGTTCTTTTGGTGGCATATTTCACCTATCATGGTCATACAGTTGTAGATATTTGAGTATTGTTTAGTGGCATTTTGTCTTCACAAGATACAGGACAATTAGGCATTACGGATCACATCTAAAAAACAGGGTGTCATGACAATTTTCACACTAATAGTTCAGATGGAAAAAAAGTTTGTCCAGAAAATTCTAAATGGAAGAGAAATGCTAAATATATATATAATTGTTTTAATTTTATTTTATTTACATATATAAACTATAATAAATCATTAATAAATATATATACTAAAATATCAGTGTTATTTTAGTATTATTTATATACTGTTATAGTACTTATTACAGTTTTTCTGAATCGCTAAAACACTAAACTCCATTCTCTGAACCAAATTCTCAATAGCCTAAACCAATTTGTCGAATAAATCACTATTTCTACAAAACCTTAAACAAGTTCAGGCAGTTAGACACTGTTTGCAGATCTCAGGCACTCTTTTAGCAAAACTCTGAACACATTTTCACTTATTAAAACACATTTCTCACTGTGATACATTTGTGTCGCTAAACACAAGAGGTAAAAGTTACACACAACTACAGCACTGTTGTTATCGTTTACACACAACGACTCAAAATTGTTCTCACTTATTTCTAATGATGTGACCAAACCAACTGTATAATATGAGCCAGTTCAGAGTGTACAGGTGACACAGGTGCCCTGATGATATGAACAATATATGGAAACAATCTGAGAGGGAGAGGAGAAATAGTATGTGTAAGAGGAGGAAGAGGACAAGCAAGCAAGGTGTGGACAGTGTTGTTAAAGTGCTGAATGTGTCAGACTTGAAGGTTTTTTTCTTTGTCTGGCAAGAGATAACATTGTCTGTGATGTGGACAAAGTCCTCAGGCCAGAGCCAGCAGGAAGACATTATGGTATCAATCTCTCATTGACCTTGATTTTGCAGTTGCACAATATACAGTATGTGAGTGTACCATAACATGCTTTTCATTTATAGTTTTATTTGACCTTTTTGGCTTTTGCAGTTGGTCTGCAGTATTTTCACACTATGCAAGTGCTGAATAGACAGACATCCAATAGGCCCAATATTCAATATTCTGTACAATACTATACTTGCAATGCATACTTGTTTGATTTTGAGTACAGGTGAAATGGTTTTGAAGCAATTGTTTGTCTTTGCCAGAAGATTCAATGGTTTTGTGAGTTTAGTTTGAAAATTTGGATTTGTGTTTAATGTTTTGAGAAAATGGGTGAAGGTTTCAAGAAATGTGTATTAGCAATTCAGAAAAACTGTAATATTTAGAATTTTATTTTGGTTTTATTAAGTTGTACATTTTATTTTGTGCTTATGTATTATATATATATATATATATATATATATATATATATACATATACATATACATATATATAAAAATTAAGGTTCAGTTTGTTTTTGTTTGATTTTTAGTTTTGAATTTTAGTACTTTGACTTAAACATATTGTATTTGAGTTAGTTTCCAAAGCAACAATTTTAATTGTAATTTAATTTATTTTGTAATTAATTTTAATTAAAGTCTTTTTTTTTTTAGCTTTATTTTAATTATTAAAAAACATTTTAAATGGTTTTCAAGTGTTTAGTTAACAATGACAACACTGATTTTTATTTTATTTTTATATCTGCACCAAAACAGATCTGGTCCTGAATTGATATTTATTCTTTGAATTCCACAAAATTGAATTCAACAAAAAATCTCTATAAAAATGGATCATCGTGATATAATATTTTGAGCTTGGTTTGAGATGTTTCAGAATGATGCATTGTTAAAAAAAAATATTTTTTCATGCAGTAAATTCAGAGCTCTTACAAATGTCTCAATGTTTTCTCCAACAGGCTCTAGTGTGTTTGCTGAAGGGTGAACGCTTTGGCGCTCTAGAGTCGGTGATCGTGTACTGCACCAGGCGAGAGGAGACGTCCCGTATCGCTGCACTGCTGCGCACCTGCCTGCAGGGGGTGATGTTGAGAGAGTCGTCCAAACCAGCGCCAAACAATGAGGACGACAACCCTGTGGGGAAGAAGAAGAAAGCTCTGGGTATGATACATCACTGTCCTGCATAACACTCCAGCTTATTTGCTTTATTTTGAGGTGTTAATGCCATTTCTCCCTCTCAACTCAGCCAGGAAGAAGATCCGTAAGCCGCTGAAGTGGATCGCGGAGGCGTACCACGCTGGGATGTCTGCGTCGGAGAGGCGGCGAGTGCAGAATAACTTCATGTGCGGGGAGCTGCGTGTGGTGGTGGCCACCGTGGCCTTCGGGATGGGCTTGGACAAATCGGACGTGCGTGGGATCGTCCACTACAACATGCCCAAGAGCTTCGAGAGCTACGTGCAGGAGATTGGCCGAGCGGGACGTGACGGACACCCGGCGCACTGCCACCTGTTTCTAGACCCAGAGGTCTGTGCATGTGTGGTACTTTCAGTCATGATTTCAGAGTAGTAGCAAGATTTTAATGTTACTTACATGCTAATATAGTAAGACACTGGTGTAAAAGAGGAATTATCAGCAGACCTCAGAAATTGCACAATAGCTGCTTTGGATCTAAAACCTATAATACATTTCTGTATTAATAACAAATAGCAAACAGAGTTGGATCTACACACCATGAACAAACTCCATAAAATCAGTCCTAATGTTGGGAAAAGAAGTTTCTATCATTTTTCAAATTAATGGGAACAGATGATTTATACCCGATGCCAAACAGGCCATTTCAGGATATCAGGAGAAGATCCACCAACATGTTCTCTGTGTCAAAATCCTTGATCCCTGAAGCATGTTTAATTAGACTGTGCTGGATTAGTCATTTTAGTTCCTTAAACCCATTTTATTTCAGGTTTAAGGAACATAAACAACTTAAAGAGCTCTGACCTGTACCACCTGACTGCTGCAGATTCATTTCAGCGTTGATAGTTTTGACATAGAAACGCATAAATCCTAGTGTGAGGACGTGATCATCTCAGGACCGAATGCAATGATTGGACTAACATTTTTGGTCCTGAGACTTCCACAAAAGATACTGTACATGCTATCAGTATGTGAAGAGTTTCAACCAGCATAACAAAAAGTGTTTATAAAACAAATTGCCTTTAAAGGAACACGCCGACTTTTTGGGACTTTAGCTTATTCACTGTAAGTGACATAAGTGACAAAATGATGCCAACATTTTCCTATTTACGTTGTGATTTGTATAGTCACAACGTGTACAAATAACAAGGTCACATGAGACACAGCCATCTTCTAACCTTATACATACTGGGAACTATATTCTCAGAAGGCGAAGAACTGCTACTTCTGCAGAGTGATTACACGCTGTGACTGTATAAATCACAACATGTAAATAGTTAAATGTTGGCGTTATTTTGTCACTTATTGGGAGCTGTATGCTAGCTGGAGCCGTTTACCTCCAGTCTTTGTGCTAAGCTAGGCTAGCGGTGAGTGCATCAGACAGAGTTACGGCACACACGGAGATGAAAAGGGTATGTATGAACTTATCAAACTCTGGGGGATACGGTGAATAAGATAAAGTCCCAAAAAGTTGGCGTGTTCCTTTAAATTTACATTTTATCATGTGATGTTTATATTTTACTTCAGCTTTATTTCAGTTAGCAAAATCAATTTATAATAGTTTACATTTTTAATTTTAGTGTACAATAACAACACTGCAATAACTGCATTCTATTTTATTATTATTCTATTTGTGTTCAGGGTGCAGATTTGCACGAGCTGCGCAGGCACATCTACGCTGACACAGTGGATTATTATACCGTGAAGAAACTGGTACAGAAGGTTTTTCCTCCGTGCAAATGCCGACAGATTCAGCAGAAGCAGCGAGATTTGGAACAGGTGAAGCTTGAGTAATTACAAATATATATGTGTATGTGTGTGTGAGTTGTGTTGAGGTCTGACTGTCCCTCCCTGTAGGCTGCAGAAGTATCTGACAGTGAGTTGCTGGAGATGGAGTATTGTGCGGACACTGAATCACACCAGCAGAGGAGCGAGACAGTGACTCCCACAGAACAACACACACACACTCCACATGAGCACGACAGACCAACGCAGACAGCCGAGGAGAGCGACGGCGGGCTGAAACTGAGTGACGAGTGTTTACAGCGGCCGTGTCACACACACGAGAGAGCCATTCCCATGCAGGAGACCGTGGAGGCCCTCGACATCACGGAAGAGAGTGAGAAGACTTACAAAAACATGAGATTAAAATATGTATCCACCTCACAAGTTAATGCAATATATTTTATTCTGATCTTGCCAAAAATTGCATAAAAATACACTAGTAGCTTTTATGAATGGAAAGTTCAAAAGAACAGCATTTATTTGAAATAAGTGAATAAATTGTGATTTTTGTGTTAACTATTCCAAATGAAATATGGCGTCGTCTTCAGTTAAGATCTGTATGGCTCATCATTGGTGTGTACGTGTGTGTTCAGGTCTGGAGACTCTGTTGTGTTACCTGGAGCTTCATCCTCAGCAGTGGGTGGAGCTTCTCCACCCGACTCTCTCCGTCTGCAAGCTGCAGTGTTACGGCGGTCCTCAACAACTGCGCAAGATCACCAGACTGTACGTCACACTCACAGCATGGTGTATAAGAGCTCTTCAGGGGTGTGTGTGGTAACTCTGCATGTGCTCAGGTGTCCTCCGGTCGCTGTGACGCTGGCGAGGAAACGCATGGCGGGGGAGCGTGTGGAGTCATGTGACGCTCTGGAGTTTGACGTGGTGGAGCTGGCGGACACTATGGGCTGGCAGCTTCCTCTGGTGAAGAGAGGTCTGAGACAGCTGCAGTGGGGCTCAGGTGAGAGAGGAACACACTCATGAACAAACAGATAACTTTATATGACCTCTATGATAAAAATCTATTTACCTTCCCTTAATTGTCATGAAAAAGAGTTTATGGCAGTAATAAAGAGTTGATTAGAAGATTAATAAACAAATAATAAATATTTAAACATGTGGGCTGGAAACAAACCTCTGTTATCTTTTATTATGTTGTATTCTGTTTGGTTTGGTTCTATTCTAATGTGTTGTGTGCTTTTCTGTTCTATTTTATATATTTATATATACTTTCTATTATGTTATGACTTTTTTATTATTCTGTTCTGTTCTATTATTCTGCACTACTATGTTGTTCTATTCTATTATGTTGTATTCCTTTGTGTTCTATTTTATTGTTGTATTCTTTTATATTGTTTTATTCTATTCTACTATTCTATTGTTGTGTGCTTGCTTTTCTGTTCCATATTATTTTACTCTGTTATACTCTGTTCTGTTCTATTATGTTACCCTTTTCTGTTCAATTTTATTTTGCTCTATTCTGTTCTATTTTGTTTTATTCTATTCTATTATTATGCTATTCTATTAGAGTGATTCTATTTTTGAATCACTCTAAAGGCACGATTCTGTCTTTCTGTTCTGTTTTATTCTATTTGACTCCATTCTATTCTGTTTTGTTCTGTTCTATTTTCTGATGTTTTGTTCTGTTCTATTTTCTGATGTTGTGTTCCGTTCTGTCATGTTGTGTATGTTCTGATGTCCAGTGTGCTGTGATCTCCTCAGGCTCGTATGGCACAGGCAGGAGCGGTGTCCACGTGGAGTTCTCGGCGCTGTCCTTCTACTTCCGCTCGTATGGTGACCTGACGCCGGACGAGCTGGACGCGGTCGGAGCGTTTCTGCACGGGAGAGTGATGGCGCAGGAGAGGACGCAGCTGTACCAGCTCAAAACCTGCTTCAAAGCCTTCCGCAGGTCAGACCGTCACACACACACTCCACACCACTCATCTCATCACAAGTCGCTTTGGATAAAAACATCTGACAAATGAAAAAGTGATCATTTATCCAGCTGAATTATAGCAGTTTTAACGTGCCACATTTTTTAAGAAAAGCAGAAAAGCCTTCTTCCAAAAACATTTACCGACCCCAAACTTTTGAATGGTAATGTATTTTAAAAATCTTGTTGACTTTCACTGATAGAATATTTAGCATTCAAAAGTCATTGCAAGATTTGCATACTGAAATGTGATTGGTCTTTTACATGCACTGACATTTGACTTGAGGGAATGGAATCATCTTTAATATCTCTTCCTGTGTGTGTGTGTGTGTGTGTGTGTGTGTGTGTGTGTGTGTGTGTGTGTGTGTGTGTGTGTGTGTGTGTGTGTGTGTGTGTGTGTGTGTGTGTGTGTGTGTGTGTGTAGCGTTGCGTACCGTAACTGCAGTCAGTGCATGGATGATCTGGAGGAGAGCAGGAGTCACGATCTCAAAGAGCTGCTGCGCGATTACTTTGACAAGAGGAGAAACCTGGACTTGAGCAAACACTATCAGGAGGAAGAGGATGAGGAGGAAGAGCTCAACAAATGCAAGGTGTGACTCTTTCACGGTTTCATCTCGAGCAGATGTTTATGATGTGTCATATCTCTGATTGCTCACGTGTGAATGCTGATGTTGGCTGTGTTGTGTCCTCAGATGAGGGACTGGGAAGGGCAGATCTGTGCTGACATCAGAGGTTTCCTGTCCGGTCGCAGCGACGAGAAGTTCTCCGGTCGAGCCGTGGCCAGAGTTTTCCACGGCATCGGTGTGTTTTTCTTCTGATATTTTTCTCAACTGGGGGGGTGTGATGTGTATCGTCAATGATAATATCGTAATAGTTGTTTTAACGAAGTGAAAGCTAACATAATGGAGTATGTAGAAAACTAGAGCTGCATGATTAATCGTTAAACGATGAAATGTGAAAAAGTCTTTTTTTCTTGTTTTTCAGTGGCATTGCATACATAGGTTGTAATTTTTACATTTAAAGGTGCAAAAGTTCTGATATGATTTTTGTTGAATTTTTTACATCACAAAAACAAACGGGTGTGTAGACTTTTTATATCCAGATATATGTTGTCAATATCGCACACCTGTCATCATGGTTTTATTTGAGAGTAATTGAGCATGTCTCATTGTCTCCTCCTGCAGGAAGTCCGTGTTATCCAGCGCAGGTGTACGGACTCGACCGCAGATACTGGAGGAAATACATTCAGTTTGATTTCAATGAGATCATTCGTTTAGCCACTCTGGAGATCATTAGAACGAGGTGACAAGACGCCCTGATCACATGATCATCTGTGTCAAACTCAAACCACAATCTGAATTTATTTATTTGTGCTGTTTGTCATTATTTTTTAAATGTTCACATGTTGTGTTTGATGACTTTATACAAAATAAAGACTTTCTGGTGAGTCAGAGTGAGATCTGTTGTAGTTGCTCAGCGTTATTGTGCTGTTTTCTGTCCAGATTCATTCTAGTCACATGACACATTTATACTAAACATTCCCCAACAGGTCTCAGGTATTAATATTTGTAATCACTTGTATAATCTACATTCATCACAGACACATCTACATGTTTTTTTGTGGTCTCTCCTACAGTTAGCCTTTAATTACACTCATTACATATGAATATAAACAGACTCCGGAGTTATAATAAAAAGTGCGCTGCAATCTATTATTATTTTTAAATTGCTGCTTTTTTTCGCAGCAGTAAATCATTTAGAAAACAAATCAACACTTAATGAAAAATGTATATATACTGGCATCGATGGTTACATGAAGAACCTTTCTATTCCACAAAAGGTTCTTGACTTTATATAGCATTAGCAGGTTTAAAAAAAATGCTTATTACCGGTACATGGCTTGGTTGAATTCTAATGTAGAATGCGGTGTGTTATTTCTTGATAACAGACCGCTGAGTATAACCAGAGACAATTTATATAACACACCGTTGCCATGAAAAACAGAGCGTTGCTATGGACGCAGGATTCTAACCATAGAGAGCCTAGAGTTTCTATTTTCGAGGGTCGAAAACTACGGATTAGTGTGTGTGTGTGTAACTGTACGTTCACACCCAGGGCTCTGTAAATCTGGGGGCCCTAAGCAGGATAATTTTGGGGCCCTGCAAACCAGCAACTGTATACAATCTAACCCTTACACATTTCATCTGTACCTCTTTTAACATGATTGCCCACAATTATTTTACTGCTTATTAAAGTACACTCACTGAAACGGTAAAAGTAAAGATTACAGATTTGACAAATTTCTACATCTACTTTATTACTGTCTGAATGCTTTGTAAATTTTAAAACAGGACTAACTGTTTTTGTCCAGTAGGCGGCTTAAAACCTTTAGTATTAAAAAATCTTCAATGAAGTTGTTGCATATATACTACAGGTGTTGCTGGAGTCTCGATCTTTGAACTTCTTTTCTCTTTTCCACACTTTAAAAAGAGGGAGATGTTGGACCAGTAATTTATTTTCTTCCTTCTAAAGTGATTTAAACATATTCTTCTATATTGATGTATCAAGGAGATTAAAAATTATACAAAAGATTCTAGTTTGAGTTATTTATATTTTATATATTCCAACTACAAAAACACTACTTCAGCGAACAATCATTAGCCAAATGTGTATATAAAATGTTTAGTTATAAAATATATACATAAATCTAATAAAAACTCTAGGTAACACTTTTTACATTTTACAGTAAAAAAAATTGTTACACGTTACATGTAGTTCATACAAAAATAATTCTACAGTAAAAACTGCTTAAAATGTGGATTTCGTTGGAGTAGTGCCTCTACTATGATGGGATAATGTCCACTTTAACGCACCCTTCGAGGCTACCATGAAATAACACCGCGAATTGTGCAGAAAATGCAATAGGCGGCTCTTTGTGCCTTGTGTAATGTGCCAAGTTCAAAAATTCATGCAAAAATAATTCTACAGTAAAAACTGCTTAAAATTTGGATTTCGTTAGAGTAGTAGCTCTACTATAATGGGATTTTTTCCCCCCTTTTTTTTCTCGTTACTTTTTTCTGCACCTGATTGATAGACTCGTTTCATTTTTGGGGTCAAATTTCCAAGTCCAGGGAAGACCAAAGGCAGTATATAAACGGGACACAGCGACCCCATAGGTTTCAACGGAGAAAAGTGAAGCAAATTAGAAGCTCTCACTTCCTGATGGCTGAGCGAACTGCGCAGACTCAAACTGAGCTTGATGATGTAGATGTGACGTGGGCAGCCCGTCTGACAGTTGTAAGTCTTCTAGTAGCTGTGCCAAGAAAAATCTGAATCATTCCCTTTCGAATCTTGCAGAGACGGAGAGCGTGAGTAGGAGCTGTCCATGAGCTAGGAGCAGGAGCAACTTTATGACTCTCTATGGGCTTCTCCCTTGACTTTATCGGACAAATGGAGTCTTTAAACGCCTCAGGTGTAAAGTTATTTGCTGTCAAAGTGACGCCAAAATGAATGGGAGTCAATGGAATGCTAACAGCAGGTCATGGCTTGTTAGCCCATGGCGGCTCCCGGGGGGTACCATAGACAGTATATAAACTGCACATAGCGACCCCATTGGATTCAACGGAGACAAGTGAAGTCAATTAGAAGCACTCACTTCCCGGGGGTCGAACATACTGCGCAGACTCAAGTTGAGCTTGAGCAACCCGTCTGTCTTCTAGTAGCTGTGCCAAGAGAAATCTGAATCATTCCCTTCCGAAACTTGCAGAGCCGGAGAGCGTGAGTAGGAGCTGTCCATGAGCTAGGAGCAGGCGAAACTTTTGTTAAGTATTCTGATTAATTACTTTGTCATTTTGCCTCCACATCCCCCCGATTGCCTACGAACTTCTCCTCCTGTCCATACGGTAATTTCTCTACTGTGCGACAGAGAGTCGCGTGGTTATGACGCAATCGTTAGCCTATTTTTACAAAAACTGCTTCTATGGGGCCATAACGTAAGATACAAGGTAATGGAGCCTTTTATACATTTTCGTGTTTCTTTAGAAATAAATAATGGACAAATGGAGTCTTTAAACACCTCAGATGTAAAGTTATTCACTGTCAAAGTGATGCCAAAATGAATGGGAATCAATGGAATGCTAACAGCAGATGGGGGTCCGCTAATCAATGGCGGCGCCCGGGGAAGCTTCATTATTTTATGAAACCCTGCCCCCTGGGTGGTACGGAATTCGAGCGCTGGATTGACCCCCTGGGGAAGACAACAACACCGGCGAGTACCATACCAGTACTGTAGTTAGGGGGCCCCCTAGTGACGGCGGGGCCCTAAGCAGCCGCTTAGTTCGCTTATAGGGAGAGATGGCTCTGTTCACACCGCCACCGACTTGAGCTGCAAAGAAGCTTTGGCCGCCCTGTCAAGGACGATTGACAAAAAGTACGGGGAAGCTTAATTGTTGACCCTTTGGCCACTCTGAATTCTGTGTCACACGATGAAATGTAAACAGAAAAAACAAAACAAACAAGCAATACATTGACACTAGGAACCTTTTATAATGACAGCATTTTTATAACTGTTTTGGTCACATTTATTTAAATACCTTTTAATACCTTCACAGCGGTCTGTTATCAAGTAATAACACATTCTACATTAGAATTCAACCAAGCCATGTAAAGTCTATTATTATTCAAAATTAATTAAATAAAGTTTTTATTAAACAGTTTATCTAGAGACATAAAATGTACCCCTAATTCTAGAATGACTCACACGTGACTGAAATCAAGGCTTCATGAAGTCAGAACAATTACTATGAACTTTAAACAACACACTACTAAATAAACTGAAATTATCTACATCTCAACACAACTTTACACAACCAGCAGAAAGAGAGCAGTTGGAATAAAGACCAGTTATTTTTTATTTTTGTGTTATTGTTGATGTCTATAGATGTTTTGTCATTATGAATAGATTTTTTGGCGCGTCTTCGATCCTCTACAGTTGGCGGCCGATGACGTCACCGCTCGTTCGCGCCTCTTCATTGAGTTTCAGTCGAGTCAGAGCGGAGTCGAGTCTTCTGAGGTGAGGAGAAGTTCACGGTATTTCTCATATTTACACAACCATCAAACACACTTTATACAGTTTGATTAAGTGACAGGCTCATTTCTGTATTGTATTACAAGTCATTACAAGTGTATTGTACTTGTGCGTCTTTTCTGGCGTCTTACTGAAACATTTACGCGAGGTGGGGGGGGGGGGGGAAGGGGGGGTATTAATTATAATCCATTTGATTTACAATTAACATGACAATGTGTACAACATTAAAGTTGCCTAAATTTACGTTTATTTTTACGTTTCTGTCAGTCTGAGGTTTCGTTGCCATAACGCGTTGCTATGGGCCTTGCTTCGGACTTGACTGAAGAGTCAGTCTCTTCGAGGGTCGAAAACTCCGGATTAGTGTGTGTGTGAGTTTGTGTGTGTGTGTTATGCGTTCAGGTTATGCGTTTTAAAATGAAAATGCACTGGTGTAAACCTAACGTTATAGGTATTCCACAGTCTGCTCGATGCTCAAGCCATATGGTTCTCTTAGTGCTTAGGCCTACATGGCTCGACGGCAATTTTTTAAAACTTTTTTTTCTATAATAAAAGGTAGTTTGTCGACATATCACATATTTTAAAATATTACATAATTAATTGAAGCCTGTTTGTCATGTATTTACACCGACCAATCAAGTAGTATTTCAAGTCACTTGTCACAAGCATAGACTGTAAAAAATATGGACAAAGCGTCTGTGACGTCACCCATAGACTTTATGAAGAACGGTTTTGAAGCCGTTTATGGGGGGTATGGGTGGCGCCATCTTGGAAAATCTTGGGAAATCCTAACCCCGCCCACCTTCTGACGCAGCGCGCGTCACTCAGCTCGCTCTGCATCTCTGTGTATATTTTAGGCAACGAAATATGTTATAAAACACCATACTAACTCTTTTCGTTTTCATTTAAAAAATCTTAAACATTATAGCCACACAAATGTGGTTCAGGCAACGCGTATTGATTATATTCACTGCACATAACGTTTGCCTATTTATAAAGAAAAAATATATAAAACACAAACCTGCCTCTTTTCGTTTTAAATGTAATATAAAAATATTAAACATTTTAATATGGTCCAGGCAATATGTGCATTTGTACTAAACAACAGATGTTGCAGTAAACAACATTACAGATCATATTCGTTGTATTAAAATTTAAAATGACAAAACTCAACCCAGTCTCTTTTTGTTAAATTTCAGTTTTATCAATATTAGCTATTATAAAAGTATAAGTAAAAGGTACAAGAAGCTATACAAATAAAGCAAACAATTCAGTCAAACATACAAAGTCAGCGCTCGATCTAGTCTAACCATACAACGGTAAAGTTAAATAGCTTAAAAAGTTATGAAACTTCCCCTCAGCCAAAACGATTGGCCAGGGAACAAATTATAGATTTACAAGACCAAAAATCACCCGTTAGATATACACAAGACGAATTATATCTCATGTTTAACCACTACAGAGACGCCAGAGTCAGCGGCAAACCTCAGAACGACTAGCCGAGGAAAGGCTGTTCCAGGCGGGGTACATGAGCGCCGAGCGCCCGGTCATCGCTGGATCTCACAACTGGATACAATTTTCATAAATCTTTATAAATAAACCACAGATTTGAGCTTTAAACAACTACATCCAAAAACTCTTAAAACTACAGATTTTATGATACAGAAACAGTAGTATTAGGCTATATGTCAACTGTATTAAAAAATGGCGCTTCTTATGTTGTCATTCTCCGTGGCGCTGCCTTGTCAGCTGTCAATCAAGCTGTCAATCAAAGTTAACCACGCCCTTATTGTCATACATTTTATATCTAAATACGATCTAAACTAACGAGTTAGAAAAAAATTCACAGCCCTCATGGTTGTCATGCACTCGGAACCTATCGAAAAATACAATAAAAGTCCATGGGATCAACCTGTAAAAACATGAATTTGTGCTGTGAAAACGGACATTTTAACATGGGGGATATGGACATTTGCTCCCTTTTGGGACCTCGCCCTAGCGGATTTTCGATGTATTGCAGTTTTTCGCACTTCCGGGTAGGCTTCATTTTTTCAGATCAGAATGTTGCCGCTTGGTCACAAGTCTTTACTGTCACTTTTCTTTTAATCAATTTGGCACATCCTTGCTGAATATAATTATGAATTTCTTTAAAAAAAGAAAGAAAGAAAGAAAATTACTGACCCCAACCCCAAACGGTATATATTGGTACAAAATATTTCTATTTTAAGATGCTGATCTTTAACTAAGAATCCTGAAAAAAATATTAAATGTTATGAGTATATTATAATAATTTGAATAATAATCAAATATAATTATTTATATTTGAAAGAATTCTTTATATTATTTTCTTTATTTCTAGATAATTGTATTTTAATGAAGAAGCAGAATAATGTTAGGATTAGCAATAAAAATAATTAATGAATTGGCGTAAGTTACTGTACGATGAATAGATAGACAGACATAAATGCTTAGACGTGTCATTTATTATAAAAACAAACTCAGTAATTTAAATTTTTGATTTTGGCAGATCAGCTCCTCCCACGTTGGAATACATCATCAGTGAAGCTCCTCCCACTGCAAGAACAAAGAAAGGTTGGTGTTTATTCTTCATTCATTCATGAAGCTGAAGAACATTCATGTTAGAAACATTCAAGCACTTCATCAGATTTAGATAAACAGTTAAAGTCCCTGTAAAGGCAATTCTAAAAAAAAATTCTAAACACATTATAAATGTTAGAAATGTATTGCTAAAACATTACAAAGACTGAACTGTGAAATACTTAATTGTGGAGTTAGACCGTTAAATAGTTTTTCACCATTGCTGTGTTCTGGATTTTTTGGGCGGGGCTAAAACAGGGGCTAGATGACGCACTGAAGCCCCTGAGCTCCTGGACACGCCCCTAATTGATGACGCACTGGGGCCACTGATGCTGCACATTGTAATATCTGTACGTTAAGTCTATTTATTATTAAATAATTTGTCAGTATACAGTTATTTGGGGGGAAATTTGAATAATTGCATTGCAAGCTGATTTAAGGTGTGCACCTAAATTTTCTGCTTGCGCTCCTAAAATGTTCATTCAGGGGCTACAGCGTTCTTAGTAAAAAAAGTTAGTCTGGAGCCCTGAAATGGTACAGAATGTTCTGGGTTTTATTTTCAAAAAATGGTCAGTAAAGGGAGGTTTGAGACATTTTTATATTGATTGTCAACATCAGATCAAGCTAGGGCTGTAGTCAAGACCACCTTTGTCGAGTTCAAGACCAGGACTAGTCGAGTCCAAGTCAAGACCAAGTCCAAAAAGGTTCGAGTCCAAGACAAGACCGAGTCCAGGACAGGAAAAAAAGTCTGCTAAAAAATATAGCCTATAGAAATTAAATCATTATGTAATAATGAAATAATGAATGATTTTAATTGTATTTAAAGTAATTGACTAATTCAAAGAACAACAAGAAAAAAATTATATAGGCCTAAAGGAGCACACACATTCGTTTCGACTGTCTGATCAGACTCACATTCTGTTCCTGTCAATCATACACGCAATCTCAACCAATTAAACTGCATGAGGGAGGGCCGAGCCAACTCATACACACACACACACACACACTAGAGATGCGGATAAACCGCGGATCGGCGGATGACGTGACGAAAAATAATATTTTAATTAAATTTGGGCGGGTGGCGGTTGAACCAATCAAATGAAAAAAGTTTGCCACTAAGCAAACCTGCAAGCTATGAGCCCAGCTGTCAGTACTATTGGAGGAGGCCTAAACGTCTCGTAGATGAGACTGCCTGGGGTATTTTGTTTCGATATTAGCTAGCTATATTTTAAAACAGCCAGTCATTGTAGCCTACCACTCGTGGAATAGGCATTTAAAAGAGAGGCAGATTATGGAGTGATATGACTCAGAAATTACATCAGGAAATGTTCAGATGTCATTCAGCGAGATGTTCAGATGAACGCAAGAGCTAAACTTCTACAAGCTCAATAACATCCACATCAAAAAAAAAAAAAAGTCGGAAAACTTTGCCCATTAATTAGAAGTGCAAGGCAAGCAGGCAAGTTTTCGGGTTGTTACGGACAATTAAAAATGTGAATATTCACGTTGCACTAGCGGTGGACTTTCAGCGAGTTTATTTAAACATTTTTTTTAAAGAGCCGCTTGTGAGTCAAAAGAGCCGGCTCTTTTCAGTGAGCTGAGTCGAACGAGCCGGCTCACGAAAAAGAGCCGACATGCCCATTGCTAGTTATTAGGTGGCCAGTGTTTCACTTTCCCTTCAATAATATTTTGTTTTAATATCGCGGCGACGTATGTGTGCTTACTGGGAACATAATAGAGACACCTGGACTCGGTCGAGACCAAAAGCCATATTTGGCAAGACCAGTGGCCAAGACAGAGACAAGTCTGAGTCTGAATGCCAGCAAGTCCTAGACAAGTCTGAGACCATAGAAAAACGGTCTCGAGTCCTGACTCGAGTCCAAGACCGGACTCGAGTACTACAGCCCTAGATCAAGCAATTTGCTCTGGAGAGCAGAAGAGCGGCGTAGGGGTAATCGTCGCCGTACTTGGGTCCACCAGACCGTCCGGAGGTATAACCCGGTTTGGCGAGTTTCACCACTTAGTCCAGGAGCTGCACCTGGATGACGGCCCCTTTCATCGCTACTTCCACCTGTCCCGCGATCAGTTTGATGACCTCTTGTCCCGCATCGGAACGAGGAACACCCTCCAGGACACTGGTCACTTCACCATGTGACAGCAGCAAGCAGGCTCCTGATTGGTTAACGCGGCTTGAACAGACGCCAAAGTTCAGATTTTTCAACTAGGCGTCAGACGCGAATTCTCTACAATAAATATGTGAAAAAAAAATCACTTGCGCCAGACGCTCAATTGGCCTCTTTCGCGCAAAATGGACGAAACCGCGTCCATCGCGCCACACTAAACACATCTATCGCGCCGCAGGACCTCCAGACGCACATTAATGTGTCTTTACATTCACTTAACATGGAAATCACTCGCTCCAGACGCTCAATTCGCGTTCGGTGTGAACGCAGCACAAGAATGCTCTGTTTTTGAAAGGAGGAAAATCATGTCAGAAGTAACAGGGTTGAGTAAAACATGTAGGACACAGTTAAAGCTAAAAAAAAAAAAAAGTGTTAATTTAAAACTAGTTAAAGCCACGGCCACTTTACACTTTGAGCATGTGAAGTTTCTACAGACACTGCAATGGTCGTGATATGACGTCACACTCTGCGCAGAGCTGGGAAGAGTATCCAAAAACTGTACTCAAGTAAAATTACAAGTACTTATAGAAATATTTACTCAAAGTAAAAATAAAAGTAAAAATCTTAATAGTTAGTTGAGTAAGAGTAAAAAGTATACTATGAAAAACCTCTCAGGTAGCTAGTTACTAGTTAGCCTACTTCGGATCATATATAGGCCTATGTATGTTCCTATACATACAACTACTGTATGTTCCAGTAGTTGTGTTCACTATTGAACATCTGAACACAAACATCGATCAAATGCACATCGACGGATCTTCTTCCGTCTGTTCTCCAAAACATGCAATTAAATGTATATTTCTGCAAGCATGTTTAAACTGGTTAACTGTGTCTAAGGCCCTGTGTTCACCAAAGCGTTGTTTTATGTGGCTGGCGTAAATCGCCATGAGCGTAACGAGGTGCTGAGTGGTTTTTTTTACATGCTGAAGCGCTGAGGGTTTTTTACAGGTCGCCGAGAGTTGAAGAATGTTCAACATTGGGTAAAACGCAGTGCTCATCACTGTCACTTTTTACCCAGCCTTCCAATGTGTACAGTGGAGGAGGGGCAGGACTAATACGACACCGACCAATCGCCACATTCTACTTGTAGCATCAACAGATGACGACAACAAGCATAATAACAGAGCAAAATAATTTCAAACTAGAGCCAGAGCAAATACTTTATAATCTATTGACATTTTTATATTGAAACAACACAGAAACAAAATATGTGTGAAACGAGATACTAGTAACAGTTTCGTGGATATTCCGTATCATAACAAGCAAAGCACCTCAACTGGAAAAAAAAAAATGCTGCGCTGCCAAAACGCTTTCAAGCGCCCATAGCTAGGCATTTTCAGCAGAGCGCCTCGCGTTTTCAGCTGGCTAAAAGCGGTTTGGTGGACACACGGCCTAAGGCAGGCAAAGGCGTTTTCAAGACGATTTCGCACGCCACTGCGCAATACACACACATTACAGTGGGATGGCGGGTGTTCATTTCATAAACTGTGAACAATGGCTAATTTAATGTATAAATTTTATAAATTGTGAACAATGGTAGCTTATTTAATGTATAAATTAAGGGTATATATCCAAAAAAAACGGGTAATGTCATATTTTGTAGTAGTGCTATGTTGGCGTAATAATCTGTTTGGTTGTAAAATGTATTACCTGAATGAAATGAAATTGAATGTATCGTCCTGTGGAATCATTCATTCACAGACTGACTAAGCTTACGAAGATGTTCAACAAATAAAGATCTTCATCGCTGGCAAAAATATGATGCATTTGCAGATTTGCTTTCACTTGACTGTAGGTCCACGGCCACTTCATCCAACGCTCTTGATGTCCTTAAACCTTCCTGTTACGACTCTGAGTGTGAAACCGCTTCAGACAATTCAGTGTGTGAAGGAAACTGAACAAATCATTCAAACTGATTCACGAACTGATTTAGACAGATCTGCCAACTTGTTTGATGAAGTCTTTGAACAGAGAATCGACTGAAAAGAGTGATTCATTTGTGAATTAAGAAAAGATGCAAACATGCCCAGAAAAAAGATACAGCGCGCTTGGAATAAACTACGCATACAATATGTATTGCATTAAAATAAAGTAACGAGAGGAACGTCGCCCAACGTAACGAAGTAAAAGTACAGTTTTTTCATTAGAAATGTACTCGAGTTAAAGTACCCACATTGAAATCTACTCTACTACTTACTTTTTTCAGAAAAATACTCAAGTAAATTTAATGAAGTAAATGTACTTTGTTATTACCCACCACTGACTCTGCGGCAGCTTTTTTTACAAACATACATTTAACATATCCTAACAAATAATAATAATTCAAATATAAAAAATAAACAATCCACACCACTTGAATAGTAAACGTGTGTGTTATTTCTCACAGGGTAATTCACTTGAGCTTGTGTTTCTGGTGTCCCACATTCACATGCGCATGAATGGAAGTCAGTACAAGGAAAAGTCTAGTGTGAACGGCCATTAATAATTAAAATGTTTTTAGTAAAATTAATATAAATCTCAAAGTTGGTGTCAAAATATGGCAGTATTGTATATTTTAATGTTAATATCATGTTAGATAATTGTGTCATTGATCTAATATATTTAATAGGTCTTGCTAAAGAAACATGGGATTCGTGCCTATAATGTTTTAAAAATAATAATTGGAATATAAATTTACCTCATTCATGGAAAGTTTCAAGGACAAGTTCCTTTCTATTTATAAAAAGGCATCAAATTATCATCATATTTTATAACTGTTGTCTACTTTCCAGGGCTCTACAGTGCGAGTGTTTCACTCGCATTTGCGCCTAAAAATAGTTATGTGCGAACTTGAAAAATAATTTACGAGCACAGTGCGCGAGTGACGGGCTGTTCTTAATACACTGAACAACAGCGCGATGAAGCGAAGCATACCATTGATTTCACATGGAAAGCAAGGAAGAGGACGGGGTCGCGAATGCACGATGTGAACATAACATGATGACGCGCTTAACTTTATTCAAATGAGAGTGACGATTCGCAACCAATAAGCCAATCACTGAAATAGTGTGGGAATGTGCGGGAATTGCTGGATTTTAAGTGAGAGTCAAGTGAATCCTCCCAACATGGGTCATGTTATAGCCAGATATGATGACGCTACTGCAGCACACTTCACGACAGATGAGCGATCTATGAGCGATCTATTCATCAAGCCAACGAGCAAACTGTCGCAAATGAAAGTGAAAGTAAGTCGTAGACGCTCAACACATAATAATCATATTCATTAATAGTAAATAAACTAAATTATATTAGGCTACCAGTGCTGCTGTCGCTCTCTCCTATCGCTGATTTTGAAATGAGCTTATGATCAATAAAATGCAGCTCATATCTATTGCTTATGGTGACGTGAACTCTGCATAAGTCTACATTAAATTTGCATATAGCGCGGGAATAGAAGATTCGATGTATATCAGTTTTGCGAAAACACACTTTTGTGACGAACGTTAGGTGTAAATGGAATTGTTTTGATCAGTAAAAACGCATGAAGTGACCAGGTGTAACAGGCCCCTACACCATAAAAAAAGTCAAGTAAACACTTAGGGCCCTATTTTAACGATCTGAAATGCAAGTAACTTTGTGGGCGGATCTTGGGCACTGTTGCTATTACACCGGCGGAATAAATGACTCTTGCGCCGGACGCAAATCTAAAATGGGTTGGTCTGAAGTAGCTTCATTATTCATAGGTGTGGTTTGTGCATAACGTGAAATAAACCAATCAGAGCGACATCTCACATTCCCTTTAAGAGCAGGCGCGCTTGTTCCATTGCAGATTGCTATTATAACGGCGGTCACAACCGAGGAGACCGACGTTCTCGTCAGGGCCGTAAAACACAGAGAGATGACATTGTATGGGGATGGAGAAACACATCCAAATTAGCTTCGGTTAAAGGGTTAGTTCACCCAAAAATGAAAATTCTGTCAGTAATTACTCACCCTCATGTTGTTCCAACCCCGTAAGACCTTCGTTCATCTTCGGAACACAAATTAAGGTATTTTTGATTAAATCTGAGAGTTGTCTCACTCCTCCATAGGCTTCTAAGGGACTGAAACTTGCTGGCCCTGAAAATGTATTAACCCTCTGGGGTCTGAGCTGTTTTCTGGGCCCTGGAGGTGTTCTGACATGCTCTGACATTTGTGCTTATTTCTGTTACTTGTGACATTTTCATGGCTAAAGTCTTATTACACTGTATTCAGCACAAACTCTGCTACAATAATATATCAGCAGCATGTATGTAAAAGTTTGTAGTTTTGAGATAATGACATTTATGCATGGTTTGTGAAAATACAAAAAAAAAATTCTCACTGAAATAAGGCCATGAAACCCATACTGATTATTTCTTCACAAGACTTTTGAAAATTGTATGACGTAGCCTAGAATATTTGCTCCAAAACTATGTGAAAATCACCCTGACTGCTCATTCAGAGAAGACAATATATTTATTTAAAATTTGTACGACGTGTTTTGTGTGAAAAAGCTATATGCGGAAGGTCATTAATATGTAAGCTTTTCTCACCTGAGAAAGACAAAGACACTCCCCTAACGGCCCTATTAGGAGCTATCAGGCCCTATCATTCTTAACCTTTCACAAAGAATGAGGAGATTTAAAAAATAATGGCTTTTATATTGTTTGGATTTATTTACAACACAACATAATCCAAAGATACACAACAAATGACAAAAAAACACTTATTGAAAACAATGATCCAAAGACAGAGACCTTTGTGCCATTCCTAAAAACATTGTACATACCTTTCATTTCCAAGGTGTTTGATTTTCACTTTACCATGTTCATGTACAGAGACTCATGTGAATGTTGAAGTCAGCAAGACTCAGTGTCATCTGGTCCCTGAAAGAAAAAAAAAATGAACATACTGATATCAAGAGAAAGGCCTGCACGATTTTGGGAATAAATTTTAGATTTTTCTGGTTAAAATTGCTTTTTAAAATTCACAGAACACACACACACACACACAAATGTTTCCAACAATATATAATATAATGAAAACTACTCATGTCATTATAAATGTGAAAAAAGTAAAACTCAGTGAGTGGATATAACAGCCTGTAATCTTCCAAAAGATTTCAGTAACAACTAAGCTAGAGAAAAATATATTGATTATCATAATGTTACTTCAAATGTTTCCATTCGTTATGATTATATGAAATGAGATAATAATAAAAACATGTTTTTATTAAGCCGTTTGGTGCGTTTTGCTTTTCAAACGCGATCGTGTTTCAAAATATGAAACATTCAAATGCGATCGCGCTCAAATATGAAACATTATGGTTACCATATACATATCTACGTTTGAGCAGATATCCACAAACACAGTAACAGTAAACACGGGTCTACATATTATAATATTCACCATATATCTAGCAACAATTCAACTGCAATGTGAAATTTATGCAACAATAACAAACTAATATGTAAGAATATCTTACCTTACATCTTTCTTGTCTTCAAATCGCGTTCTTCTTCTTCTGATGTAAATCCAATGTAAGCTCAGGTGCCCCTTTCAAACTCGATGAAAAGCAGAGACTTATGAAGTTTTTTCGTGCTTTGTGTTTGAGGTAACGGGCGTTCGCGTTCCATGTGGAGATTTGCATGTCAATCTCTTTTGCGCGTGTGGGCGTGGTCAAATTAAAAATAATTAGGAAGCGTTTGAGAAGCTGGACATCTTGTTGGTTTTATACAAATTACTTAAACAGAGAATATTTGTTTTCAATTTGAATCCGATCATTTAAAAGTACACACTTAAATGTGTATAAAGGTATATGGCTCATAAATGTGTGACAAGTATTCGCCAGCGTTCTTTCTTTAAACATAAATAGCATATTAAGCCAATTAAGCAAAAACCTGTCAACAAAGTTCTGCAAAAAAAAAAAAAAAACTTTTGAAATGATGGCTACGCCCCTGCAAGAAGGCATGTGGAATAAAAAATAAAAGCAAGTAAAATAAAAAGCACATCTGTATGCAATACAGTTTCATTATTGTTCATTATTATCCAGAGCGGCTTACTATAAATAATTTGTGCGACCAAATCATGTTTTGCGCCAGTAACTGAAAAAGTTAGTAGCGCAAGTGCCACCATTGGAAAGGTTAGTGTAGTTCCCTGAATAAACTTCACTGAACTCATCAGTATATTTTGGTCATCATTTGGACAGGGTCTGCTACAGCAGGCTTGTATTAATAGTGGATAAAAGCAGGTGACAAGTAAATTATAACCGTAATTAAACTAAACTATTCCTGTTCTATCTCCACACAGCATATATTCTCTGGCTCTGTGGGCATTATTGTCCGACTCCGAGTCGAAATGAACACCGCTACTGAGAGTTTCTGTTCTGATATTATCAGATGAGATTGTCCTTGGTTCTGAGCGGGAGCTCGTGAGGCTCCGCCCCCTGGGCTGCAGCTGCAGTTCATTTGCATTTAAAGGGATACACACTAAAACAGCATGTTTTTCTGAGCTCCAAAAAATGACAATTTAAACATGCTGTAAAAAACTTCACATACTGTACATACTCTGGGGACATCAGAGACTTATTTTACATCTTGTGAAAGGAGTCATAATAGGTGCCCTTTAATGTAGCCTACTGCAAGTACTGCAAAGGAAAAAAGCAAGCGGGCATTTGTTTTTTTTTTTAGCACTTTATACTTTATTGAGGTGTTCATTTTTTTTTATATATTTTGAAGTAGGCTAAAAATAATAATTGCATAATTATTAAACAGGTAGTTCACCCAAAACAGAAAATTCTGTCATTTATTACTCTCCATCATGTCGCTCCAAACCCGTAAGACTTTCACTCATCTTTGGAACACAAATGAAGAACTTTTTGATGAAATGAGAGATTTCTTTCCCTCCATTGACAGCCTACACAACTACCACTTTGATGCTTCGAAAAAAGTTCATAAAAACTAATCCATATGAATTGAGCAGTTTAATCAACTTTTTTCACTGTGCTCCTATATTTCTTTGTGTGCTCTTAGATTTTTTCATTTAGGAGCACATGTACTCATTGGGAAAAAAGTTAGCGTAGAGCCCTGCTTTCTACTATTACATCAGGGCTCACTTTCATGTCCTTTCACTTTATATTTCTCTCTTTTAATTATTTTGATGTACTGAAATTATAATTTCATAATTTTTTTTCTTTCATGTCAGACCTGATGGAAGAGAGCAAGGAGAGAGAAGAACTGAGTGAAGTGGAGGAGGAACATCATGTCAAACGCTCAAAGACTAAACATATATTTTTAAAGAAAAGAGCCAGGAAATCTTTCACCTGCACTCAGTGTGGAAAGAGTTTAACAACCAAACAAAGTCTTGAGGTTCACATGAGGATCCACACCGGAGAGAAGCCGTTCACATGTGATCAGTGTGGAAACAGTTTCACAACCAAAAAAAGTCTTGAGGTTCACATGATGATCCACACCGGAGAGAAGCCGTTCACATGTGATCAGTGTGGAAACAGTTTCACAACCAAAAGAAATGTTGACCGTCACATGAGGATTCACACCGGAGAGAAGCCGTTCTCATGTGATCAGTGCAGCAAAACATTTCTCTGTTCATCAGACCTGAAGACACACTTGACAGTTCACACGAAGCAGAAGCCGCATTCATGTTCTGTGTGTGGAAAGAGTTTTTCACTGCGGCAAAATTTACATAGACATGAGAAAATTCACACTGGTGTAAGAGAGTACATGTGCTTTGAGTGTGAGAAGACTTTCATTTCAGCGAACAAGTTAAAAGTGCACCAGAGAATTCACACAGGAGAAAAACCTTACAAATGTCCACACTGTGACAAGAGATTCAGTCAGTCAGCAGATCTGAAAAAACATGAGAGGATCCACACTGGAGAAAAGCCTTACAAGTGTCCACACTGTGACCAGAGATTCAGTCGATCAGAACATCTGAAAAAACATGAGAGGATCCACACTGGAGAGAAGCCTTACAAGTGTCCACACTGTGACCAGCGATTCAGTCAGTCATCAAATCTGAAAACACATGAGAGGATCCACACTGGAGTAAAACCTTACAAGTGTCCACACTGTGACCAGAGATTCAGTCAGTCATCAAATCTGAAAACACATGAGAGGATCCACACTGGAGTAAAGCCTTACAAGTGTCCACACTGTGACCAGAGATTCAGTCGATCAGAACATCTGAAAAAACATGAGAGGATCCACAGCAATTCCCGGTTTGTTAATAATAGTCTCTACTTTATTTAACTTTAATTATACACCGAACATAAATTTCTAAATCAGCTATTGCAATAATCAAATGTGGACAATGAAAGATTTATGCAAATATTCAATTACAATCTACCCTAAAAAATTTGTTTTAAGGTAAGATTTAAAAATGCTAAGAGATTTGTGACAAGTGCTGAATATATAGACATTCAATAGGCCTAATATTCAATATTCAGTAAAATACTATACTTGCAGTGCATACAGAATACATTATGTTCACCTTATCAGTTGCAATTACTAGGCTTTTTATGTAATTGCAAAAATTGTTTACTGCATACAATATTATTATTTTCTGTAATGTTCTGGATGCTGTTTTCTCCATTTTTTGATGTAGTGTCTAATGGATGATCTGTAGTGCTTATTTTATTGACTCATGTGTGTGTGTGTATGATCTGAAAGCATTATATATGGCGCTTTTCCACTACACAGTACCAGCTCGGCTCGGCTCGACTCGACTCGGCTCTGTTTGGTTTTCCACTGTGTAAAAGTTGTACCTGTACCTGCTTCCAGGTACTTTTTTTCGTACCACCTCCGGCGAGGTTCTAAGCGGGCTGAGGCGAGCTGAGGCGATACTAAAATGTGACGTGAAAACACGACAGATTGCTGATTGGTCAGAGAGAATCGTCACTATTCACTGCGTCATCATTGCACCATCATTGCACGCGCCAGACGGAGTTATCCTGAATAAAAAAACAGCAAAAACAAAAATAAAAACATCCAAAAACAGCATACACTCGATTTCCTCCATTGTCCTGTGTGTGTGGATAGCGGGTGTGTCTCGCGCGTCTCACGTAAAAGATTAAGTCACGGCGGTTTCCTGCGGCGTCGCTATGACGACCAGGTACTATTGTGGAGGTACTATCTGCAATGGAAAACGGAGCGAAAAGCGAGCCGAGGCGAGTCGAGTCGAGTTGAGCTGGTACTGGTAATGGAAAAGCGCCATTAGTTGAAAATTTGGATTTGTGTTTACAGTTTTTCTGAATTGCTAAAACACTAACTCCCATTCTCTGAACACTAACCATTCTCTGAACCAGGAATCTGTTTCCACAATCTCTGATCAGTTTCTTCAGTTCTGCACAGTTACTTTCTCTGACATATTTTTCTATCGACTTATTTTTCAGGCCATCTCCTCCAGTGAACAGAACGATGCTGAACTGAGCAGCTCTTGGACTCAAGATGCTAGGCTGTTCAGTTTCTTGTCTGTCGTCGCTATAGGCTGTTTTGTTTCTTGTCTGTCGTCGCTATAGGCTGTTCTGTTTCTTGTCTGTCGTCACTGCTATATGCTAGGCTGTTCTGTTTCTTGTCTGTCGTCGCTATAGGCTGTTCTGTTTCTTGTCTGTCGTCACTGCTATATGCTAGGCTGTTCTGTTTCTTGTCTATAGTGTTTTGTTTCTTTTACTGTATGTTCTTTGAAAATAAAGTTAAGCTGCTGCAAGTAGATCCTGCATCCTTCCCTGCTTCAACCTGCTTTGTGACATGTTTTTGGTCATCACATTAAAAATAACAATAATATTTAGAGATGTGAAGAGCTGGAAAAAGTGTGAATGGCTTGAAAGTCCGTGAACGTAGGCTCACATTGGCCGAGTTCCGAAGATGAACGAAAGTCTTTTCCGGTTTGGAATGACATGAGAAATGTCAACAATTTTGCACGTTTAAGTCAACTAACCATTTAACCTTTTGCAGTTTAATACATACATACCCTTTTTAATCTCCGTGAGGGCTGTAACTCTGTCTGACGCACCCACCGCTAGCCTAGCTTAGCACAAAGACTGGAGGTAAGTGGCTCCAGCTAGCATACTGCTCCCAATAAGTGACAAAATAACGCCAACATTTTCCTATAATATTTGTCAGTTGAGGCTAATATTTCCAAAATTCAGTAATGCAATACAATTTAAATTAGGGCTCTTACTATCACGATAACAGATTTGACAAATAATTAATCTGATATTGGTGTACCATAAACATTTTGTACAAATGAATGAGAAAAGAATAATGACATACCTCACTGCCTTCTAGAGTTTCCTGCTAGAGGAAGTGACATCATGGCCGTAGCCAGCTATGAGGTCACCGAGGTCCGGACCTCGGTCATTTTTTTTATATTCAAAAATAAAATTTCAAGCTCTCTGAATGATTAATTAGCCGTTTAAATCGCGTCATGTGTGTTTGAAATTCATGTCACTGCGAGAAGGTAGAACAGTGAACGGGGCTTGAGAGCGTGTTGTGAGTGAGGGCGCCGGTGCAGCCTCCGTGTTGCCAGATCCACCTATTATACGTCTTTTTGGACTCGTTTTTCCCATTTATTGTGACACTTTAGGACGTTAATAAAGTGGGAAGTTGAATGTTAGGGCTAGTAGTGATATATTAATTTTCTTTTCCAAAACACAAACTTTGAACTTATTTCGGATTATTATTATTTTATTTTTTTAATGTTTTTCGTGGCATTAATAAAAAGCAGCTTAGACAAACTGTAATTGCTGACAGGAAGATACCACATTCGGTAAGACAAACGCAATGATCATAGTGATTATCTGTAAGAAATGTACAACACTATAAAAACAATAGCATAATACAGATATGTATCATTATTCTAACGTTATTTGTAACTTGTTACGAAATAAAAAGTCTCTCACCTAAAAAAACGTATACTTTCCTTTCCCGTCAGTCTCCTTGCGCGTCCTCTTCAATTACATGCGCAAATGCGGCAGAGTGCTTTATGTCACTTTATTATAAATAAAGCGCAAAAGAAACTACAAGCATGATGCAACAACAAAGAAAAGTGTGCACTTTGCTCATGCGATCAAAGGGTTTATTTCTTGCAAGTGAAGACATTAGGACAAAAGTATTGTAATTTTCCTATAGTGTAATGTAAAATATACTTTTGAAATATTCATTTTCATTTATTAGGCTATATGGATTTTATATAGGAATAATGATATAAATCATTATTATATTATTATACTAATTTGGCATACTAATACACCAGTGATAATGTAGACTGAAACTCTATATCATAACTAAAAAATATGTTTGAGCCCCCTTCAATGTCCAGGTACAAGTCAATGTTTTTTCTTTGTGCACAGTTCATGGGTTGAAGCCCGTTGAAGCTCTTAATTTTGAGCTCTGAAAGAGCACCAGATTGATGCATTTAACCTTAAAATGTACAAAATTTTCGAATACAACCCCGACAGGCTGATCGGGACCCCGACGCGACACGGAGCTTGAATCAGCCTGAAGGGGTTGTATTCGCTATAACAACGCCTCGCTCTACATTATCCCACTTATTACATGGCTACCCACCAAATAAATAAAAAAAATTGACACAAAATATTGATTTAAAAAGGAGTTTATTGATTTAAAAACGATTGTATTGCTTCCTCTAATGAAAATAGTCCGTTCCGTCTCTACGGTTAGAATCCTGCGTCCATAGCAACGCTCTGTTTTTCATGGCAACGGTGTGTTATACATTCTACATTAGAATTCAACCAAGCCATGTAATAAAATATATTACCATCCAATACCATCTTCTTCCGCTTATCCGGGGCCGGGTCGTGGGGGCAGCAGTCTAAGCAGAGATGTCCAGACTTCCCTCTCCCTAGACACTTCCTCCAGCTCTTCTGGGGGGACACCGAGGCGTAGTCTCTCCAGCGTGTCCTAGGTCTTCCCTGGGGTCTCCTCCCAGTGGGACGCGTCCGGAACACCTTCCCGGGAAGGCGTCCAGGAGGCAACAGATGCCCGAGTCACCTCAGCTGACCCCTCTTGATGTGGAGGAGCAGCGGCTCTACTCTGAGTGACCGAGCTTCTCACCCTATCTCTAAGGGATCGCCCAGCCACCCTACGGAGAAAGCTCATTTCGGCCGCCTGTATCCGGGATCTTGTCCTTTCGGTCATGACCCAAAGCTCATGACCATAGGTGAGAGTAGGAACATAGATTGACCGGTACATCGACCGCATTACTGCAGAAGCTGCACCGATCCGTCTGTCAACCTCCCGTTCCATCCTTCCCTCACTCGTAAACAAGACCCCAAGATACTTAAACTCCTCCACTTGAGGCAGGAACTCTCCACCAACCTGAAGTGGGCAAGCCACCCTTTTCCGACTGAGGACCATGGCCTCGGATTTGGAGGTGCTGATTCTCATCCCAGACGCTTCACACTCGGCTGCAAACCGTCCCAGTGCATCCTGAAGGTCCTGGTTTGATGAGGCCAACACGACAACATCATCCGCAAAGAGCAGAGACGAAATCGTGTTGTCACCAAACCTGACACCCTCCGGCCCCTGGCTGCGCTTAGAAATTCTGTCCATAAAAATCATGAACAGAACCGGCGACAAAGGGCAGCCATGCCGGAGTATACAAGTCTGACTTATTGCCGGCAATGCGAACCAAGCTACTGCTTCGGTCGTACAGGGACCGGACAGCCCTTAGCAAAGGACCCCGGACCCCATACTCCCGGAGCACCCTCCACAGGACGCCGCGAGGGACACAGTCGAATGCCTTCTCCAAATCCACAAAGCACATGTGGACTGGTTGGGCAAACTCCTATGAACCCTCCAGCACCCTGGAGAGGGTATAGAGCTGGTCCAGTGTTCCATGGCCTGGACGAAAACCACACTGTTCCTCCTGAATCTGAGGTTCTACTATCTGCCGTATTCTCCTCTCCAGTACCCTGGCATAGACTTTCCTGGGGAGGCTGAGAAGTGTGATCCCCCTATAGTTCGAGCACACCCTCTGGTCCCCCTTCTTAAAAAGAGGGACCACCACCCCGGTCTGCCATCCCAGAGGCACTGTCCCCGACCGCCACGCGATGCAGCAGAGGCGTGTCAGCCAAGACAGCCCCACAACATCCAGAGACTTGAGGTACTCAGGGCGGATCTCATCCACCCCCGGTGCCTTGCCACCGAGGAGTTTCTCAACTACCTCGTTGACTTCAGCTTGGGTGATGGACGAGTCCACCTCTGAGCTCTCAGCCTCTGCTTCCTCAATGGAAGACGTGACGGTGGGATTGAGGAGATCCTCTAAGTATCCTTCCACCGTCCAACGACATCTCCAGTTGAGGTCAACAGCTCCCCACCTCTACTGTAGATAGCGTTGGTAGGGCACTGCTTCCCTCTCCTGAGGCGCCGGACGGTTTGCCAGAATCTCGTCGAGGCCAGCCGATAGTCCTTCTCCATGGCCTCACCAAACTCCTCCCAGGCCCAAGTTTTTGCCTCCACAACCACCCGGGCTGCAGTTCGCTTGGCCTGCCGGTACCCGTCAGCTGCCTCAGGAGCCCCACAAGCCAACCAGGCCCGATAGGACTCCTTCTTCAGCTTGACGGCATCCCTTACTTCCGGTGTCCACCACCGGGTTCGGGGATTGCCGCCTCGACAGGCGCCGGAGACCTTACGGCCACAGCTCCGAGCGGCTGCTTCGACAATGGAGGTGGAGAACATGGTCCACTCACACTCAATATCTCCAGCCTCCCTTGGGATCCGGTCGAAGCTCCGCCGGAGGTGGGAGTTGAAGATCTCTCTGACAGAAGACTCGGCCAAACGTTCCCAGCAGACCCTCACAGTACACTTGGGTCTGCCGAGTCTGTCCGGCCTCCTCCCCCGCCATCAGATCCAACTCACCACCAGGTGGTGATCAGTTGACAGCTCCGCCCCTCTCTTTACCCAAGTGTCCAAGACATGCGGCCGGAGGTCGGATGAAGCGACCACAAAGTCGATTATCGACCTACGGCCTAGGCGTCCTGGTGCCACGTGCACTGATGGACACCCTTATGCTTGAACATGGTGTTCGTTATGGACAAACTGTAACTAGCACAGAAGTCCAATAACTGAATACCACTCGGGTTCAGATCAGGGGGGCCGTTCCTCCCAATCACGCCCCTCCAGGTGTCACCAATATAGGTATATCCAGATATATCTTGCCAATATCGCACACTTCGTCATGGTTTTATTTGAGAATAATTGAGCATGTGCTCGTCTCCTCCTGCAGGAAGTCCGTGTTATCCAGCGCAAGTGTACGGACGCGACCACAGACACTGGAGGAAATACATTCAGTTTGATTTCAATGAGATCATTTGTTTAGCCACTCTGCAGATCATTAGAACGAGGTGACAAGACGCCCTGATCACATGATCATCTGTGTCCTCCAACCTTTCATTTGAAAGTCACGTGTCTAGTATCTGTAAAACCGCATTTTTCCATCTTAAAAATATATCTAAATTACGCCATATGCTCTCAATGACAAATGCGGAACAATTAGTTCATGCGTTCATGACCTCAAGGCTAGATTATTGTAATGCTCTACTGGGTGGTTGTCCTGCACGCTTAATAAACAAACTACAGCTGGTCCAAAATGCAGCAGCTCGAGTTCTTACCAGAACCAGGAAGTATGACCATAATAGCCCGGTTCTGTCAACACTGCATTGGCTCCCTATTAAACATTGCATAAATGTTAAAATATTGCTGATTACTTACAAGGCACTAAATGGTTTAGCTCCGCAGTACTTGAGCGAGCTCTTAACGCATTATAGTCCTTCACGTCTATTGCGATCTCAAAATTCCGGCCAGTTAATAATACCTAGAATGTCAAAATCGACTGCTGGCAGTAGATCCTTCTCCTATTTAGCACCTAAACTTTGGAACAGTCTTCCTACCGTTGTCCGGGAAGCAGACACACTCTGTCAGTTCAAAGCAAGATTAAAGACACATCTCTTTGACCTAGCATACACATAACACATTATAGACTTCTATAATTCCATATTAGGCTGCATAGATTAGGTCAGCTGGAACCGGGAACACTTCCCATAAATCCTGATGTACTCGTTACATCATAAGAAGAATGGCATCTACGCTAATTTTAGTGTCTTTGTATATCCCAAGGTTTTCCCGCAGCCTGCCGGATCCAGGCCATATCCAGATCTGACGAAGGACCTTCGCCTGGATCTGGATATGGCCTGGATGACAACGCAGTGCTGAAGTGCCAACTAGTCTCTCCCTATGGAGAATCCCTTTACCACTCCAGATAAAGCTTTGTCGGGAATTTCGTTTCACGTACCTACCCCGAAGTGATAAAATAAAATTAAATTTTGTATCAAAGTTTATAAGGAAAGACCAGTACTTAGTTTGTAGGGAATTACAAACCTGCGCAAATATATTCAAATGCACATAACTATAGAACCAGTTCTTAATGCGCATGTGAACGCCATCAGCGTTTATCACAGGTTTGCGTTTAAAGTCTGTGTAGAGAGAATGGTGTCATCTTATCGGCCCCTAATTTAATAACAAATGATTGTTGCGACGGAAGCGAATCAAAACTAACCTTAGCTGGAAAATAACTTTATTAAAGAACCGCTATAAAGCCAAAACAATCTCTGTTACCTTAAATTATAATTATATGTTTCTCTGTAAAGCTGCTTTGAAACAATCTACATTGTTAAAAGCGCTACATAAATGAAGATGACATGACTTGACTTGTGTCAAACTCAAACCACAATCTGAATTTATTTATTTGTGCTGTTTGTCATTGTTTTTTAAATGTTCACATGTTGTGTTTGATGACTTTATACAAAATAAAGACTTGTTTCTGGTGAGTCAGAGTGAGATCTGTTGTAGTTGCTCAGTGTGTCCTATAGGGAGCGCTATTGTGCTGTTTTCTGTCCAGATTCATTCTAGTCACATGACAATTATACTAAACATTCCCCAACAGGTCTCGGGTATTAATATTTATGATCACTTGTATAATCTACATTCATCACAGACACATCTACCGCCGCATGTTTTGTGTGGTCTCTCCTACAGTTAGCCTTTTATTACACTCATTACATATGAATATAAACAGACTCCGGATTCGGGAAAAAAGTGTACTGGAATCTATTATTATTTTTATTATTTTCTGATGATGACTATTATTTTTTTTCGCAGAAGTAAATCATTTAGGAAACAAATCCAACACTTTATAAAATGTATACTGGCATCAATGGTTACATGAAGAGCCTTTCCATTCCACAAAAGGTTCGTGACTTCATATAGCAGGTTTAAAAAAATAAAATTAACATCTGTTTTTGTGTAATTTTAAAAATCCCTAAAAATGCATTGTCAGTAAAATGTGTGTGTGTGTCTGTGTCAATTACATGTGTTGCTCGTTCAGCTCAAGTTGCTCTAATGATTCAAACTTACCTGTTTCTGAACATAAACTCTTCAATGCTTTATTAGAATTCATAGAAACTTTTAATTCTGTTATTTACTCAAAGAAATTGATCAGTACCAAGTTTTTATACGAGTAGGAAAAAATGCACATGCAAATCATTTCAAAGAGTTAACACTGATCTAAGTTAACTTGTTTTATATTATAATGAAGTCAGTGTTAGACGAGTATTTTTGTCTCACACCCTGGTTCATTTCCGACCCTGGTATAGAGAGCATTTCTATGTGTAATGTCTCATTTTAAATGTTTTTCCAAGGTTTGCAGTCATTGCACTGTATTTAAATTGGGTGTGTATGTTATATATCAGAGACACCTGTCATTTTCCTTCATTTCTACAAGGATCATTGTCTAATGAACACTTCTTATGAGTCAACGAAACCTCAGCATTTCAGCTTTGACACTGGGATAAAATCACTGGCTTGAAGTGGCTTCACCACAGCAGTCTCTAACATGACTAATAACACACTGACACACGACACCATAATGCTGAAGACAGGCTTTACATAACATTTATGAAAGCACAGAGACTATGAGTGATTATTCTCAGACTTGCACAGGATCTACAGCTCACCCAGAGCTTATGGCTACACAGTACACAATTCATACTTCATATATTACCAGAATCTCATGATGTAAAATCACTTCCATATATCAAGTGCAATATTTTCAATCCAGTTACATCTTCATAGAAACACATACAAATTATAATTAACTTGTAAATATTTAAACTGAGTGCTGATGACCATGCTTTAAAGTGATTCACACAGCTGATTCATCCGTTTCAAATGTTAAATTGTTATAAGACTTACATTTTCTGAAGAAATTGTAAATGGTGTTCTAAAAATAATAGGTTTTAAAATGAAAAATAGCCCATATTAAAACATGGCAGCACTATAAATTGCACACATTTCCACTTTTTTAAAGTGACGATCACACAGACATGTTCGAGGAAGGGAATATGATAATACACTAGTACAAAGCGGCATCATATTTTAGATTCCTATCTGATCTTCATATAAAGACAGGAGTAATAAGATCCCCCATCCGGTCATCAGACCCAGATTTTGCAGGAGAAAAATCAGCCACGGCCATTTGCTGTCCACATGAAGCATGGAGGGGAGCTAGACGAGAGGAAAACAACAGAGAAATGAAGCTTGATTTTTATGATGATCTGATGACACATATTTCAGATGTTTGTTTTACTTGAGAAATGCAGGAAACTACAATGTATTGATTTTTTTCAGAGTTGAATCTGATATTGCTGCTTTTAGCATAAGCCCATATAGCACGTCATTTTCATTTTACACAATATATGTTGGCTATTTTGTTCATTTTTGCTCAGTCATTGCGTTCTGAAAGCAGCAAACGCACCATGTCTGCGAGGGCAATGTACAGGAAGAGTCCGGCGGTGACGGCAGAGATCCACTCCTGAGCGAGAGTTTCTGTGGAGACGGACAGAGCGATGTACAGCCCGATGAAGGAGGTGAGAGCACTGCCCACGTTCAGCAGAAGAGCGCGTTTCACAGACAGACCGCAGTGAAGCAGGATCGCGAAATCACCTCCAGACAACAACAAACACACAAACCTAAACATACAACTTTATTTTGCATCATAAAAATGAAATTATATATATATATATATATATATATATATATATATATATATATATATATATATATATATATATATATATATATATATATATATATATATATGAGGAGTTTAGATGCCAAGCCTCTAAGTGCCATATGAAATTTTCTTCTAGAATGGCTTATATATTTAATTTCAGTGTATATATATATATATATATATATATATTGATGTGACAGGCCTTTTCATGGCGAGTTTTGAGAGATTCACACAAAATCTACTTTTTAGTTTTTTAGCGGATTTAACATTAAACCAGGTTGAATTTTTTTGTTGCATAAATACTCTATTCCTATGACTATGTTCCTGAAAGGAAACGTGTGTGCAGGAAAACAGAAAAACAAGTTTGACTGCACTTTACAGTAATGTTACTGTACATTGTGTACGAGAGTTATTTCAAGAGTACATAGAAAGTCTTAGTATTCAAACTTACATGTTTCTGTAACCTTCAGACAACATTCACACAACATTCAAAGTCTGTCTTGACAGACTTACTTTTTCTAGTTGTTTTCAATGCATTTTCAGTAGCTAGATTGGTTTATCTTCTCAAATGAAACTGCTGAGATCTCACCTAACTCGTGTGGAAGCTCGTGGCACAGGACGGCCAGTGATGTCGCCAGTCCCGAGCGCCAGGACACGGAGAACGCAGCGCCCATGGCCAGACCATCCGTGAAGTTATGGATGCCGTCACCAATGGTGATCATGAACGGCAGCAGACGCTTCTCTGAGGGACATGAGAGAGATGCTCACAGATTTTATGTTTTGAAAGTCTCTTCTGTTCACCAAGGCTGGATTTATTTGATCAAAAATTGTGAAATATTATTACTGTTTAAAATAACAGTTTTCTATGTGAATATATTGTAAGATGTAATTTATTTCTGTGATCAAAGCTGAATTTTCAGCATCATTACTCCAGTCTTCAGTGTCACATGATCCTTCAGAAATCACTCTAATATAAACATTTATAATCATTATCAATGTTGAAAACAGTTGTGCTGCAGCTTCATATTTTTGTGAAAACTGTGGTAAAAATAGTTTTTTCAGGATTCTTTGATAAATAGAAAGTTCAAACGAGAACAGCATTTATTTGAAATAGAATCTTTTATAATATTATAAATGTCTTTACTGTCACTTTTGATCAATTTAATGAATCACAGGAATAAATTACATTTTAAAATATATTCAAATAGATTTTTTTTTTTTTTTACTATTTCACAATTTTACAGTTTTTACAGTATTTTTGATCAAATAAATGCAGCCTTGGTGAGCAGAAGAGTAAAAATCTTACTGAGTCTAAGCTTTTGAAATGAGGTGTAGAAATGTTCACGAAAAGTTTATATGGCAGCAGAAACTTTTTGACAAGTGATCTCATAGGATGGTTCTGCTAAAGGTCACTTTAATAACAGGTCACTTTAGTCCCTTAATGCACAAACATGTGATTAACTCTAAGTGGGGTGTTATTATTTACAGCCCAGTTGTGTTTAGCACAGAGCGCAGAGTATTAGGCGTGAACTGACCTCGTGTGCTGCTGAACGGCTCCAGGAAGGACTTCTCGTTGTTTTGCTCGTTCACCTGAAATCAATGAAACCTGACAGTGTTAACTGATGATCACAGAGGAAGACTGTGGTGTTTCAAAATTGATGGTCAAAATAAAGCAGACATGGTATGGAAAAAATGATACACCAATCACAGATGTTCCTGAATGTTCAGACAGGATTTTGTCTTCTGAGTGAGCATAAAAATTGCTGTAATTTTTTAGAGATATTGTAAAAAAAATAAAATAGAATAAAAATCCACCTTTGATGCTCAAATTTCCCTGTCTAAATCTGACTAAAGCTAATCTAGAAATGAGTTAAATATCCATTCATTAATCAAACAATCAAAAACGCCACCAATGAACACCAACATTCCTGATTCAGATGATAATAAAATCACCTAAAATGACCTCCTGTTTTTTTTACAATTACTGTCTGGGTTTGTGAAATATGATTACCCCTGTCCTCCTCAGGGAAAACTGGTATTGTCTGTAGTGTCTGTGTAGTGATTTGTAACATGATAACTTGTTTATTCGGCCCATGTTCACACAGAAAGACGGTCTCACCAGCTCGTCCTGTGACGTGGAGTTGTTGCTGCGTCTCCTGCTCTGGAACATCTGCAGAACTTTACTGTGATCGCAGTGATGAGGGTCAGACTCCTACAACAGGACAACAGAGACCCTTTAAGGCTAGTCAGTTCATGTGGCGGCCACCTTACTAACATTTTCCAGTCATACCAGTGCACACAGCAAAAAAAAAAAAAAACAATTAAAAGATAAATACAGGTGAAACTCGAAAAATTTGAATATCACGCAAAAGTTCATTTATTTCAGTAATTCAACTTAAAAGGTGAAACTAATATATTATATAGACTCATTACATGCAAAGTGAGATATTTCAAGCCTTTATTTGTTATAATTTTGATGATTATGGCTTACAGCTTATGAAAACCCCAAATTCAAAATCTCAGAAATTTGTAACATTTTCATAAGCTGTACGCCATAATCATCAAAATTATAACAAATAAAGGCTCACTTTGCATGTAATGAGTCTATATATAATATATTAGTTTAACCTTTTAAGTTGAATTACTGAAATAAATGAACTTTTGCATGATATTCTAATTTTTTGAGTTTCACCTGTATAATGAAAACTATAACAACATCCACACCAGCGGACAATATCATTCTGTTTATTATAGCAAGCTGCAGTTTTGTCGTCTGTCTCTTTAAATGCTCAAGCTCTTTAAAGCATGATGGATTCTGATTGGCTGTCAATGTTTTTATCCAATGCAGTTTACCACTGGTGTTCCCCAAGGCTCAGTCTTGGGCCCTCTTTTATTTATTATTTGGACACATTTTTATCAGACTCAGACACCACTTTATTGTCCCACTTAGGGAAACTAAGACTGCAGCAAGGCGCCAGAAACACTAACCTGATAAACATAGATACATATTAGATAAACTATTACATACAAAAGTTCCTAAATAAACAATAAAATTATATAAGTATACATAAAAATACTAGGCTCTATTCTTAATAAATTCATTAATTTGGTGTGCTAAGTAAACTCTCATCAGGGCCAGGGCAGTTTAGTATCTTAATAGCCACAGACATAAATTAACCTTTCATTTTTTGTTCTCTAAAACGACGGCCTGAAGGTAAGGCCTGAAACTCAGTTCATAATGGGTGGTCAACAGTACAAAGAATGACCTGAGCCTTCTTAATAACATAATTATAAATAATTTCAGTAGGACCAGTCTGCTCTACTCCAATAATTTCCCCTGCAGCTTAACCTATTTTTATTAGTCAAGCTTAAAATGCCATTTCGCTCATCAAAAAGTCTTTGTGAAAGTGATCCCGATGATATCGTTCCTCTGTGCCGTTATTGTTATAGTTGTGGTGTGGACTATTTTTTTTTTTACATTTAGAAACTATATCGTTTTAGTTATCGTCCTTGGTGTGAACGGGCCTTTGAAGTAAAAAAAAATCCTTGAAACAAAAGAGATTTACTTGTGAAGTCAAGCTGAATATGATAAGACTTTTCATACAGTGTGTCTTTAATATAAGTACATTGTCTAACTGCACTGAGTTTTTTCTCTTGTTTAAAGTATGAACAAGCTGCAAACAAGTGAAAAAACACACCAGTGCAGTAAAAATCTAAATATATTTATGCTACTATTCACAAGTTTGTGGTCAGTAGGATTTCTTAATGTTTTAAAGTTTCTTCTGCTCACCAAGGCTGATTTATTTAATTAAAAATACAGTAAAAACAGTGAAATATTATTACAATATAAAATAAAATAAGTGTTTTCTATTAATTTAAAAAAAGGTTTTCTGCTTTATATTGTGTGGAACCTGTGATGCATATTTTCAGGATTCTTTGATATTAAAAATTCAAAAGAACATCATTTATTTGCCATTATAAATGTATTTCCTGTTACTTTTGGTCAAATTAATGCATCCATGCTGAATAAAAGTATTAATATCTTCTTCTTTTTTTTAAATCCAAACTTTTTATCGGTATGTGCGTTTATTAAAAAGTCTTAATATCTTTTGCAATGTTGCTTCTGGATGTCATGCTAAATTTAACTCGTTTTAAGGGTTTTAAGAAATTTTAACTGGTAAATTAGACAAAATTACTCAGTAAGAATTGGATTATTTCATTTGCAGTGTGCACTGGGGTTCTGTATAGACTCATAGGGTTCTAGACTCAATTTTAAAGAACCCTTTATGGTAAAAAGGTTCTATAGAAGGTGAAATGATTGCATAAAACAATCATGTTTAATGGGTCGTTTAATTTTTTCTAGTGATGAAGTACAGTATGTTTATGTGCGGTTTAATTCATTATTAAAAATCATCGAAATGATTGGAACCCGTAAAAGATTCTATACATGTCATGAAGTGCCTGAAAGAACCCTTTAAGCTTCTATAGAGCCTTTTCTTCTAGACTGCAGACTCAGTCACTCACTCCATCATGATGATGACCGTGTCGAGTGATGATGGAGAATATGGCTTCCATCAGAAAGAAGACATAGATGCCGCCGAGGACCACCAGGAGTTTGTAAACATAGTCAAGGTTCTCCTCCTCGTGACCGTGTCCATCTTTATGCGCATGAAGACCTAAAAACTACAGGCACAAACCATGAGAACAACGAACGAACCCCATCCTATTCAGACACATGTGAGTCCACCTACCGAGGGAAGCAGATGCAGGAGAGCGTCTCCCGTGAGGGATCCCACGGCCAGGCTGATGCAGAACTGGATGCACATCTGGAAAACCTGCGTACATCTGGAAAACAGCAGCACCACGATCCCAAACATGGCCATCAGGCAGATGATGATGTTGGCGAGGGTGGCATATCCATATCCTGGACACAAAGCGCTCATTGAGTGATTATATAAAGAGATCGTATTGTCCGTGTTATTCTCAGGTGTGGAATCTGGTTTGTGACCAGAAAACAGTGGAGGGATTGTTCTTCTCCAGGAAGAGACAGTCACTAAAATAATAAGTCACAGCATTCAGGAATGATTCTGATTGTCCTTGTTCCCGTCAATGAGAGACTGATGCCAACAATAAGATGCCAACAAGAACTAAATATTGTAGTAGAACCAGAAAAGCAAGCGGCCATGACGTGTCATGTTTCTGATACAGAAACTGAATGTAAGTGATCATCTAAACATTCACCATCGCTGACAGTTACACACTGTATATAAAACATCTTTACTCAAGTTGGTAGCATTTTTTAATACATTTTTCACATTTAAGTTGTTGCCATTAGATATTACACTACCTTTTAAAAGTTTGGGGTCGGCAAGATTTTTAACAATGTATTTGAAGGAAGTCTCTTCTGCTCACCAAGGCTGCATTTTTTAATTAGAAACAGTAAAAACAGTGAATTATTTCTACAATTTAAAATAGCTTTTTTCTCTGTGAATATATGATCAAATGTTATTTATTCCTGTGATCAAAGCTGAATTTTCAGCATCATTACTCCAGTCTTCAGTGTCACATGATCCTTCAGAAATCATCCTAATATGATGATTTGATGCTCAAGAAACATTTATGATTATCATCAATGTTGAAAACAGTTTTGCTGCTTCATATTTTTTAGGATTTATTTAAATTTGATATAACATAAATGTATTCACTATTGTTTTTGATCAATTTATAGCGTGAATAAAATTAATTTTGTCAAATAAAAATATGTACATAGTAGTGACACAAATATAAATATCATACAGGCAGATTAATATTTGGCTATTTTCAAATAATATGGCATTGACCAGTTATTATAGCCTTGCACAGAAGTCTTAGTTCCTCTTGTTAAGTCAATTATAAACCTAGATTTTAATGCACATTTTCTGTTTTCAGATGTTGATTAAATAATGAATCAATTTAATTTCTGTAATTTTTTTCTGCTATGTTTGTCACTCTCGTCAAATTAGCTTTACATAATTTTTCACATGATTCATAATGCAGCTCATATTCGGCTTAACTACTGTCATGGCAGACACACAATTTAAACAGAATCTTAAAGGAGAACTCTGGTCAATGTTAACATTGAGCTCATTTTTTTGTACATTTGGAGTGCTGTCAATACAGAGAACAACCACAAAAATCGGTGTTGCCTACACCGAGTTATTCTATTTTTAAAATTTGCACCCTGTTGACTTCAATGGGGCAAGTACTAAACCTGCTTTTAGGCTCTTAACATCCTTGATGTGTCTTTACAAGTGCACAGAAAATGTGAGCGGTTGAAGTCCAAAGTAGTCGATTGCAGAGTTCACGCGCATAGGTTTAGTTACCAATGATCACGCGCGTGAACTCGGCAATCGACTACTTTGGACTTCCACCGAAAACAGGATGTAAACAGGTATTTGCGCTGGCTTAAATAACATCATTTTTATACATATCTTTCACATCTACTGCAGTCAGATCCACCCGTGTTCACTCAGAAGGAATCATCTAACATGACCTGTGCACTTGTAAAGACACATCAAGGATGTTAAGAGCCTAAAAGCAGGTTTAGTACTTGCCCCATTGAAGTCAACAGGGTGCAAATTTTAAAAATAGAATAACTCGGTGTAGGCAACACCGATTTTTGTCGTTGTTCTCTGTATTGACAGCACTCCAAATGTACAATAAAATGAGCTCAATGTTAAAATTGACCGGAGTTCTCCTTTAATGAGCTTAAAGTTAGTAAAAATGACGCGTTTATAGCAGCTGTCTGAATAATGAAACATTCAGCTGAATGCACAGACATCTGAAGGAAGCTTGAGAACTAAGGTTTGTTGTTTAGAATATGTTTCTGTACTTTATATGGATATGCAATGCAGCTCAGACTAACTGTTCAGTGCTGATCCGTCACTCACTCGCAGCTGTGCTCAGAGAATCAGGGGTCACGTGTGTGAAACTGATCTCAGAACAGACTCCGCTGAGGATCTGCTGGATCAGAGCAGGACTGAGCTGTGTGAACTGATCTCGGGTCAGCGATGAAGAGTTCAGCTGGTAGATCCTCAACAGGTCTTCAGCGCTGAAACACGTCTGTAGACAAAACAACCAGACAGTTTGAGACGTGCACATTTTTTATCATTTTCGTATATAATTTGGCTTCAGTTGCTTTCATTGCTCTGATAAGCATGCATGCTTTAATGTGTACAATTCCCTGATTTATTAATTGCATGGATGTCAAATGACAGGCATTATATATTTATATAGATTGTATATGCATGTTTTCATTCTGTTTGCAGTTTCAAATGTGTTTTTTCTGTTTTCATTCAAAAATTGCGAACAAAACATTAGCACTTGTAACAGCTTAATATCAATGAATGATTATCATTACGGACAGATTGCATGGTCTCAGATAGCACATTATGTCACATCAATCAAGAGAGCTAAACATCAATTATTCATGTTGATAGGTCATGTTACAGGCCTCAAAATAACTCCTCATCTAAATCTAAATGATCAGAGTCCTAAAGCATGCAAAGATTTCCATGATGCCCCACACAAACACTGCGTGTCTTACTGTATCCCAGCTGCTGTTATTATGGTGATCCTTCTGATGAGGCTCGAGGTGGACATCTTCATGATCGTCTTCTCCTCCACCCAGATTTAGTGTCTTCAGGAGCTCCTCAAATTCTGAGTAACAATAGCATTATTAAAAATAGACCACAAACCTTCAGCTTTAAACCAAATATTGTACATAAAGTCTAAAGAACATGAACAGGTATTTAAACATACTTTTACTCCAGCAAGGAGAACCCTTTTAAGGTCCATATTAATGTTTTTGCTATAGCCAAGGTTTTGGGTTCGGCAGGGAATGCATGAACTGGTAAAAATTGTGCTTTGAATAAAAGTGTCTGCCAAATACATAAACATAAATGTAGAACACAGAAACCTGAACACTGATCTGAGGACCCTATAATGTGCTTTAGATATAATATTTGCTTTAAAAAGTGAAAAAGTGCCATTTGTATCTGACCTGAGCAGGGTTATTATAGTTAACAAGAAAAAGAAAAACTAAAACCGCAAAAGACACATTTTTGTCACTTGATATAAAATAAATGTTAACTGAAATAAAAAAAAACTTTAAATTTATTTTTAATTCAGCCACAGCAACATTTCTCGTTTTCATTTAGTATAACTCAGTGTTTTTATTATAACTGAAACTAAAACCATAAAAAATCTATTTTACTTGAAATAAAATACATTTTTTAATTTGCCTTATTTCAGTTTGTTGCCAAGACAGAATTTCTCATGTTCGTTTAGTTTAACTAGATGCACTAAAATAACTAACTGGAATAAAAATTAATAAAAACTACACTTTTTTTTTTAAATTACTAACAAAATTACTAACATTTTAGCTAATATGAAAATGGAAAATATAAATATAACATCTATTTTAAAAATAATAACAATAAATATAATATATAATAGTATCTCAAAGATGCTAAAATATCTCTGGTTTAACTTGAAGTACTAAAACCATTTTTTAACTAATAAACAAAATGACTTTAACTAAAATGAAAATAGAAAATAGAAAAACATTCAACATATTTATAAAAACTTTAATGGTATATTAATGATACTAAAATTATTTTTTTATTTTTTTACTTAAATAAAACCGAATGTTCCCACATGAAACATTTTCAGGTTAGTGTAACATCATCAGGATTATCATTGAGTCATACCATGAAGCGTGAGGTTATCAGAGCCAAACTGACTGAAGATGTAATCCAGAAAGTATTGGTTCTGAGGAAGAGCATGAGCTCTGAGACAGTCTCCACGCAGGACATGATAGAGGACGTTTCCCAACACGGCGTCCAGCTCCACGTGATGATCTCCGATCTCCTCCAGGACGTCATTCAGAGAGAGACACGACTGGAAACGTGGATGGACAAATGACAGATGTGTAACTTTGATATATACTATGATGATGCTGAATGATTAGCACGTTAATCCTGAAGCTGTTCTGCTGTTCCTGACCTCATGTGTGTCGGGCTGATAGTGTGTTTCCATCTCGTCGAGCAGCTTCTCCAGACCCTGATATCCTGGGACATCCGGGTGAGGAGGCCGGCTGGTGTCGTTGAGGTCTGAGAGGGTTTGGATGAACTGGTGTGTCTCTGTGTCCCAGTGTCCCGCTCGCACGGCCCTGCAGGTCTCCATCGGAGCGCTCAGGAACAGACAGAACGCAGGAGCTATCGTGAAGAAATCCTCCATCTGGAGCTCCTGAGAACTGCTGTGGTTCCTCAACAGCTGCTGCAGATGTTCAACAGACACACACTACACAGCAGAGAGAGAGAGAGACACGAAAGGTTACAGTTTGTGTGCAGTTTAAGTCTGCCTTTCAACAAACGTAAAGATACTCATGTCATTTATGTCATAATATGGTACATAAAATGCAGGGGTAATAGTAGAAAAAAATCCTGAGCTTGAACTTTTTTACCTGGGAGGTAAGCGCTAAGCCAAGATATATGCCCTGATTAACATAATTGTCAAGCGGGATCCAGGGGTGTGCTCCCCTAGGAGAACATTTTGATAAATAGTCCCTTAAATGATAGAGTCTTGTGACTTTTGTGGATATAAATGGACATCATTCAGACATGAGATGAACAAACCCAATACAAGCCTATATTACAGTAGCAGGGTTCAGTAGGTCAAATTTAAGACCATTTTAATACATTTTAAGACCATAAAGATTGAAATTTAAGACCTACAAAGCATTGCCAAAAAAAAATATTCAAATCGAAGAATTCATTTTATTTCAATGAATTCAGTCATTGAAAAAGCATTTATTTAATTTACAGATAAAGCAATCACATTAGTAACCTTCCACAACCAACAACGCATGTCAGAGAAAAGAACAGAATCAGATATAAAAAAATGTATAGAAAATTTTACTTAGCATATTATACTGTAAAAAACACATAATTAGTTGATTTCAGTTGATCATAACTAGAGATGAAATGGCATGAACATTTCATTTCATGATTATAGTGACAAAAATTATCAAGGTTATCACAAAATCCTGTTCAAAAAGTAGTAATATACTACACAATGAAATCAATTCACCAAGTTTTATGTCGAAAACCAGCAAATAATAACAAATAAAATAAGCATCAATATGCACTTTTTGTTTACATAAACATTAAAATACCATTAAAAATGCTAGCCAGATTTTAAAAGTGTCTTGCAACAATACTAACATGTACAAGTTCAAAAAGTTTTGACAAAAATGTTTTTATAAAAAGATAAACCTATACCTAAACATATTTCAGACTTTAAATGATTATTTATGAAAAGAATGAGTCAAAAATAGATAAATTACTGACATTTACAATGCACTTTAGCTTATCTTTTATTATTAATAGTAAAATTAGGTCCGATTTTCCCGTGGCGTCTGCGCTCTCCACAACGACAAAAAGTTTGAGCGACTAAAGGATTTCCACCATGAGCGCGCTTATTACCGCTTACCACGCGCCTACATTTGAATGAACTTGAGCGCGCAAAAGACGCGATATATGAACGGCCTGTTGGCGAGCCACCTCAAATCAGGCCACGATCATTTTTTCATCAAGTTTGATCTACCTTTATCGACAAGTTTGGGGTCTTCCCTGGCTTCATAAAGTTGCACTCCATGACTTTGGTTATGTTTCGCGCTGCCAGTGTGGGAAACACATTCGTAGTGTATGGGAAACACAAAACAAATTCGCACGTGGAGTGACTGCTGAATCAATCTGATTGGCCAAAACCCTAGACCAACCCCTGCCTACCCTATTACCGACTGGCTGAAGTAGGCTTACTGGTGCGGTTTAGTCAGTGAAAGCAAAGCGCCTCTCACGCGAACCTGATTTTTTTTTTTTTTTTTTGGCGCCGGAGCGCGATCAGGCCTGTAAAATGTGTTTAGTTGTCATGAAAATGGTCCCAATGCAATCTATCTTAATGATCCTTAAATAGGCTTTATTTTCTTTAAGAATTTTTTTATGCAACACTTTAGTTTAGGGTCCAGTTCTCATTATTAAAGGGATAGTTCACTTTGAAATTAATTTTTGATATGTTTTAGCTTACCTCAAGGGCATCCAAGATGTAGGTGTCTTTGTTTCCGCAGTAGTTTCAATTTTGATATTTTTAGGTCGTACCGTTCTTGTCTGTCAGTCATATAATGCAGGTCGATGGACACTGTCTCAAAACACAAGCACAGAGTCCAAATTAAAACAATTCCCCATCGTCCAAATTAAACAATTCCCCATCTTAAGTACACATTGACGGCCTAAGACACGAAACGAGCGGTTTGTGTGAGAAAACGAACAGTATTTATATCGTTGTTATCTCTTGAAAACAGCACACGTCTAAATGATCTGACGGCGCGGGCGGGTATAAATGTATATACATAGATGTCGCCTTGGCTACGCAGTTCATTGGGACGAAACCGTAGCCAAGCGACATCTAGTGTATATCTATACCCGCCCGCGAGCGGGTATAGATGTATACACTAGATGTCGCCTTTGCTACTGCAGTTCATTAGAACGAAACCGTAGCCAAGGCGACATCTATGTACACATCTATACCCGCCCGCGCCGTCAGATCATTTGGACGTGTGCTGTGTTACAAGAGGTAAAAACTATATAAATACTGTTCATTTTCACACACAAACCGCTCGTTTCGTGTCTTAGGCCATCAATGTGTACTTACGATGGGGAATTGTTTAATTTGGACGATGGGGAATTGTTTTAATTTGGACTCTGTGCTTGTGTTTTGATACAGTGACCATCGACCTGCATTATATGACTGACAGACAAAAACGGTTTGACCTAAAAATATCCAAATTGAAACTACTGCGGAAAAAAAGACACCTACATCTTGGATGCCCTTGAGGTAAGCTTAAATATACCAAAATTTATTTTCAAAGTGAACTATCCCTTTAACTAGTGTCTTATTAGTATGTATGTGTATTACTATATTGGCTGTTTGTTAGTAGGCCTACTTATAAAGCATATATTAATGCCTTATTTTACATTGCCATATTCTTCATCCCTTAATCTACCCAATACCTGAATTTAACAACTACCTTACTAACTAACTATTAATAAGCAGGAATTTGGAGTTTGAGGCAAAAGTCGTAGTTAGTTAAAGTGCGTGCACCTGAGACCCGCAGTGATGGATTAATTGACAGCAGCTGTCAGACTCTAAAATGGAGTCTAAAATCTAACACTGTGTCGCTTTTCAGCGCGAGCTGTGTGGATAAGCCCATTTCCACCTCTATTGCGTTGGAGAAGCAATGCACTTGAGCTCTAGACGGGAACTCACGGTCTTCCAGGCCGAGTACATGCAACCACTGGCGCCTAAATTTCCAAGTCTGCTGGAAAGCTATGCAGTCCAACAGTGCTGTTGCAACCAGCAACACTACACCTCCGTACCATCCTGACCACTGTACTAAATACAGATAAATCTCATAGACAGTATATACACTGGACACAGCGAGGTTTCAACGGAGAAAAGTGAAGCAAATTAGAAGCACTCACTTCCTGATGGCTGAGCGTACTGCGCAGACTCAAACTGAGCTTGATGACGTAGATGTGACGTGAGCAACCTGCCTGACAGTTGTAAGTCTTCTAGTAGCTGTGTCAAGAGAAATCTTAATCATTCCCTTTTGAATCTTGCAGAGACGGAGAGCGTGAGTAGGAGCTGTCCATGAGCTAGGAGAGGGAGCAACTTTATGACTCTCTATGGGCTTCTCCCTTGACTTTATCAGACTTTATGCCTCCAAGTCCCCACCGATTTGACTGCGAGCTTCTCCTCCTGTCTATACGGTCATTTCCAGAGAGTCACATGGTTATGACGCAATCGTTAGCCAGTTTTTACAAAAACTGCTTCTATGGGGCCATAACGTAAGATACAAGGTAATGGAGCTTTTTATACATTGTCATGTTTCTTTAGAAATAAATAATGGACAAATGGAGTCTTTAAATGCCTCATATGTAAAGTTATTCACTGTCAAAGTGACGCCAAAATGAATGGGAGTCAATGAAATGCTAACAGCAGGTGATGATAGCCAATGGCGGCCGCCGGGGGTGGTACGCTATTCGAGAGCTCGATTACCCCTCTGATAAATCTACGCTAGCTCGTACCAAGGGCGTGGTGAGCTGGAACCTGCTTGCGTCACGTAGTACCGCGAATCATTTGCCTATCCTTGCCTTGTTTTTGAATACATAAATCAAATAGTGTAAAATACATTTCAGAGAAAGTTTTTCTCAATCTTTTCCACTGGCCGAATTGTATTTTTAATTGATACTTTTAATGGAAACAGATAGGCCTTGGGCATTATTTACACGAAATTATTTTCTCAGACAATCTGGTATTATCATGATAAGCAGTTATCTCTGTGGTTAAAAAGGAAAAGTGTTCAAAAACAAATATTTCTATTGACTAAATTTGAATATAAAAATGTTGTAACTTCTCAGTAATGATTTCATGTTTAAGTGCTTAACTACATTAATTTGAATGGCATATTTAATCTAAATGTTTATATCAGAAGTAAAACATGGTTTAAATCATTATTTTATTTATTTAAACTGTTATTTGCGTCAGTTTCACTAAACGGCCCAACGCGCTCGCTGGCGCGGACATTTAAGAAGGGATGGATATTTGCTTCAAGTGACAGGCTTAGTGAGTGAAATTATATTTGTATTATCTTTCTGTATATGTTAAATTTTCTTTAGATTTTCTGTCTAAAAGTGAGCAAAAAGACACTTAACTCCAACTCACCATCGGTGTCGCCAATTCCCTTTGTCTCCAGACCAAGGGCGAAATTGTCAATCACACATTGGGGGGGACAGCTGTGGGACTTTTTGTGTTGGCGCATGCACACATTTTTTTAATCAAAATAAAATAAAAGTCAGAGTCCGAACACTTAACAGCATTCTAAAGTCAGTGTACTTGTACCTCTAGGGGGGTCCGGGGGAGCATGCCCCAAGAAAATTTTGTACATTTTAAAGGTAAGTTCATTAATCTGGTGCACTTTGAGTCACCCGAATCCACTGTTAAAAATAAATAATCCACCCGCAAACCGCCCGAACCTATGATATTCTCTGATTTAGATATCTGCATCTGATCATCACATTACAATTATTCAAATTCTTAGTGTTAAGCATGATAATATGGTAACATATCACACTGACATAGGCTGATTTAAAATGAACATTTATTTAAAATAAAAGTTCTTCTTTTGCCAAAATTATATTTCCTTAATAGCCTAAACAGAGGCTTTACTCAGTTTGGGCCATGCAAATTATGGGAGTTTCCCAGGAGAAATAACAAACCGGGAGGGGTCCGGGAGATAGGGCTAAAAAACGGGAGAAACCCGGGAAAAACGGGAGTGTTGACAGGTATGGCCAGATGTCTGTCAGATTTCGCGCTCCTAACTCTTCTTCTGTTTGGTTTTTCCTAACTCACTGACGGTGCACGAGCTACTAAAGGTATAGGGAAAACATGACATGGATTTCAGGAGAAATAGGTTTTGTTAATGTATAGTGTAAGGCCAGTCGAATGAATTTGGGAAATGGACCGGCCGGGATTTTATATTTTCGGAGCTGGAAAGAAAGACGTATTTGCAATCACATCGATATTGCCCGCATAATCATACAGTATGATCAAATATTGGGGGGGACAAATTGTCCTTCTTTGAATATTGGGGGGGACGTGTCCCCCTGTCCCCCCATAGAATTACGCCTATGCTCCAGACTGTGCGTACGCACGGCTCAAAGTTTGCTTAAAGGTATGCACATTCTCCCGTCAAGTTTGTTTTTTATAGATCACAACCTTTGCGTGGGAACTGGCATACGTACGTTTCCATCCCCGTTTTGTGCGTACGCACGCTTTATAAATGAGACCCCAGATCACCATGCTGATCGCGTGAGCAAAGTGCGCACTTTTCTTTAAATCACGCAGCATAAACAGAATGCCTGTATAGGCTACTTAATTAAAGTATTGTAAAATATAACGCTAGAGACCTTTATGTTAGGCTATAAATTTTACATCTCGTGTGTTGGGAAAAGGGAGAAGAGTGAGTTCGGCAAAAGGCAGATTCGGGTCGAACGCGTCAAAAGCTACTTTTAAGCACCTCACGCCTTACGACCTATGCCACTGCAGATATTTTGTGGTGGGTGTCTTTTTGCCAAAAAGACAGGCACTTAGTGCAAATATACGCTCCATTATCGGAAATGTAAAAAAATAAGGATTTTTCTTCCACTCCAAAAATCTTTTGGTGTGGTGGGGGCTCTCACTGGCGCCCCCCAGCTGTTTGCGCCCTAGGCGACCGCCTAGTTTGCCTATGCCTAGAAACGGCCCTGTGTGAGAAGCCCAGTAATAAAGCCAAAAGTCTGGGAGTGCCAGACCTACCTCTTGTTTAGGTTTACAGAGATGTGCCTTCTTAACTCTGTGATTTTTGTATCCCCACAAAAAAGGAAGAATAATCGAATCCAACTTCCTAAAGAAGGATTTCGGTAGAAAGATTGGAACATTCTGGAAAAGATATAATATCTGTGGTAAAAATATCATTTTAATTGCATTTATTCTGCCGCACAGAGAAATCGGAAGTGCTCTCCAAAATTGAATATTTGTTTGCAATTTGGAAATTAAAGGGGTAAAGTTGGCCTTTAAAAGTGAAGAATATTTAATGCTAACAACAATTCCAAGATAAGTAAATCTTTCCATTGAAACATTAAAAGGAGAAGATTGCATCGCAGACAAATCTTTTAGTCCAATCTTTTAGCCCAGAATAACCGGCAGACTCAAATGGAGTTTGGTATATAGCAGGATATCATCTGCATATAAAGATATTTTATTGGCTGCATTTAAGGTGTTAAAGCCATGAATAGAAGGGTCAGAATGAATGGATTGAGCAAGAGGCTCCACGGTCAACGCAAATAAGAGAGGAGAAAAGGGGACAACCTTGCCTGGTCCCTCTATGAAGATTAAAGGGACCAGACAAAGTATTATTGGTTAATACCTGTGCTGTAGGACTTTTATACAAAATCTTAATAAATTTATCACCCATATCAAATTTTCTTAATACTGCGAAAAGATAGTGCCATTCCACTCGGTCAAAGGCTTTTTCAGCATCGAGAGAGATTATTACCAGATTGTCTTGAATAGCTTTGGAGTGGTGCATTACACTCACCTAAAGGATTATTAGGAACACCATACTAATACTGTGTTTGACCCCCTTTCGCCTTCAGAACTGCCTTAATTCTAAATGGCATTGATTCAACAAGGTGCTGAAAGCATTCTTTAGAAATGTTGGCTCATATTGATAGGATAGCATCTTGCAGTTGATGGAGATTTGGGGGGTGCACATCCAGGCCACGAAGCTCCCGTTCCACCACATCCCAAAGATGCTCTATTGGGTTGAGATCTGGTGACTGAGGGGGCCATTTTAGTACAGTGAACTCATTGTCATGTTCAAGAAACCAATTTGAAATGATTCGAGTTTTGTGACATGGTGCATTATGCTGCTGGAAGTAGCCATCAGTGGATGGGTACATGGTGGTCATAAAGGGATGGACATGGTCAGAAACGATGCTCAGGTAGACTGTCGCATTTAAACGATGCCCAATTGGCACTAAGGGGCCTAAAGTGTGCCAAGAAAACATCCCCCACACCATTACACCAACACCACCAGCCTGCACAGTGGTAACAAGACATGATGGATCCATGTTCTCACTCTGTTTACGCCAAATTCTGACTCTACCATCTGAATGTCTCAACAGAAATCAAGACTCATCAGACCAGGCAACATTTTTCCAGTCTTTAACTGTCCAATTTTGGTGAGCTTGTGCAAATTGTAGCCTCTTTTTCCTATTTGTAGTGGAGATGAGTGGTACCTGGTGGGGTCTTCTGCTGTTGTAGCCCATCCGCCTCAAGGTTGTGCGTGTTGTGGCTTCACAAATGCTTTGCTGCATACCTCGGTTGTAACGGTTATTTCAGTCAAAGTTGCTCTTCTATCAGCTTGAATCAGTCGGCCCATTCTCCTCTGACCTCTAGCATCAACAAGGCATTTTCGCCCACAGGACTGCCGCATACTGGATGTTTTTCCCTTTTCACACCATTTTTTGTAAACCATAGAAATGGTTGTGTGTGAAAATCCCAGTAATTGAGCAGATTGTGAAATACTCAGACCGGCCCGTCTGGCACCAACAACCATGCCATGGTCAAAATTGCTTAAATTACCTTTCTTTCCCATACTGACATTCAGTTTGGAGTTCAGGAGATTGTCTTGACCAGGACCACACCCCTAAATGCATTGAAGCAACTGCCATGTGATTGGTTGATTAGATAATTGCATTAATGAGAAATTGAACAGGTGTTCCTAATAATCCTTTAAGAGAGTGTATATTGAAAAGACACCTAGTATTTTGTGAGACATTTCTGCATGGAATCAATCAATTCTGATCGGGATGAATTAGACCACTAATTAATCTACCAAGTCTATTTGCAAGTGTTTTTGACAACATCTTCTGATCGACATTAAGAAGAGAAATCGGTCTGTATCTTTCGACCTCCTCTGTATTTTTACCTTTTTTGGGAATAACAGTTATGATTGCTTCATTGAATCTCGGTGGCAGTCCATTCATTGATGCCTCCTCAAATGTTCTGAGCAGGTAGGGGGAGAGGGAATCACTAAATTTTTTATATAATTCAGACGGCAAGCCAGCCGGGCCTGGAGTTTTACCATTCTTTAAGAAGTTTATTGTGCCCTTTAACTCTCCTAAAGATATATCCTTATTAAGGGAATCATGCTCATCCTGAGTAAGAGAGGGAAGGTTGCATTTATTTAGAAACGTATCCATAGCTTCTAAGTCAGTACAAGGGTCTGAGGAATATAAAGTTGAATAGAATTTTTTAAAGCATGTTTATATCCTTGGATGAAATACATTGTGCTCCATGCTTTGTCTTGATCTTATTAATTAATCTTATTGTCTTGTCACTTTCTAATTTAAGTAACTGTCTCGCAAGCAATTTATGTGGCTTTTCCCCGAATTCAAAATATTTCTGTTTAATGAAGAGGAATGATTTACTTAATTCACTGCAGGGACGGCAGTGGTTCAGTGGTTCATGCTGATTGTCTACAAACCGAAAGGTTGGTGGTTCAATCCCCGGTTCCACCTGACCAAGTGTCGAGGTGTCCATGTGCAAGACACCTAACCCCAGCTGCTCTCGACGAGCTGGATGGCGCCTTGCATGGCTGACACCGCCGTCGGTGTGTGAATGGGTGAACGTGAGGCTATGTAAAGCGCTTTGGTGGCCATAGGTCTGTGAAAGCGCTATATAAATGCAGTCCATTTACCATTTAATTTATCTTAAACAATTTTATTGTACTCATATCTTAACTGTAGAATTTTATTGTAAGTTTTTAATGAGGGAGTTTGTGCATTTTCCTTATCTAATTGGTGAATTTGTTTCCCTAACTCTAAAAGTTTTCATTTATGCAGTTTATTTCTGGACCCCTGATACGAGATAACACATTCTCCTAAAAAGGCTTTCAGTGTTTCCCAAAGTAATCCTGGTGAAACTTCGGGAGTGTCATTTTTCTCAAAAAATATTTCCATTTGTGTAAGCATGAAATCGTAAAATTTAGGATCATCGACAAGTCGAGGATCCTAAATGGATCCTATATGGAGGTGAAACAGTCTTCATATATCCACTAAGTTAGAGTTATTAATAAATGCATTTATTAATAACTTGAATTAGAGTGAGGTGCTCTTTTAGATGATGATCTGTCCAAGTACACATCTATAGGACACAATTAAAGTCCCTCCCTATGATGAGATTAGTTTGAGACATATTTGGGATAAGAGCCAACACTTTCTTGAAAAAATCTGGGTCGTCATAATTTGGGGCGTAGACATTCACTAAAGTAATAGGAAAGGAATGTATCTCACCAGACAAGATACATAACTTTGTTATTATTCATAACTAATTTTAAAAAGCGCTATATAATAAATGTGACTAAGAGAGAATTGTGACGAAGGCACTTGATCACGTATTGTTATTTTACAGTTGGATGTGCAGGTGCCACCTAAAGCACAAGAGACTGAAATCGGCGACGAGGTATGTTATTATCGTCTCAAACGGGCACATGAAAGAGCATAATTTCAAAATATTAATTTTCATGCATCCTGAATAAAACACAATGTATTGTTGCGGACACTTCCAATCTCCCCAGGGACAACAGATGGAAATAAGCTGGCAGCTATAGATGTGGTGCAAAACATCTCTTCTCTTGTGAGAATAATTTCTTTTAAATGAATTAAATATTTCATTCCTTTTTTGTACTCCTCTCTTTAATGAAGGAACTAAAGATAGTCAACCCGACCTCAGGATCGCAGTTGGATGGCTGCGGAAAAACTGCCACTCATTCAGAGGATCTGTGAAAGTGCCGTGGTATCTGAACTTAAAGAAGGAAGACCAGGAAAAGGCCCTTTTTAAACTTGATCAGGCAGAAAAACAAGATGATCTGGAACTGGCCGAAGAGCCTTTCATGTTTCGGTTCCAGTTTAAAGAAGACATGGAAGTTTTTCTTTGCAAGTGTCATGATGAAAAGCACTTCAGGATTAACTCCATTTGTATTTGTTTTTCTCTTGAGAATTACTGTTAAATATGTGCCTGCATAACTTTTATAAGAATGATTTTCTTTGGTTTGATTTAGTTTTATAACTATTATTTAGTTCGAGTTTGTATTTTTATTTAATTACTATTATTTATTTGGAGCAGGTACAGCTAGTGTGATTCTTTTGATATTTCAGTGAAAGAAAAACTTAATTTTTATTTTTTCAGTCCATCATATGATTGTTGTGTATGGTCTATGAAAAAATGGTTGGTTGAGAATTAAAAATGATTTTCAATTAAATCAAATGTTCAAACGCTCAAGCTTTGTTTTCATTGTATTATTTTTTTTTGTTTTAAGTTTTGTTCAAATATATTGTTAATCATTTGACTCAGCAAAACAAATGGATAAAGTATAATTTTAACTTTAAAAGAAGCTATTTACATTTGTATATTTTAGCTATTATGCCAGCAGCCGCAGCTGGAACCAGCTTCCAGAGGAGATCAGACGTGCTCCTACAGTAATCACATTCAAATCCAGACTCAAAACCCATCTGTTTAGCTATGCATTTAATGATTGAGCACTGTGCCACTGTTCGTCCGACTGTTTGTACTGTACTGTTATTTTATTACATTTTTTTAAACTGTTTTAATTACTCTTATTTCTTTTTATTATTTTAATTTCTTCTATGTAAAGCACTTTGAATTTTCATTGTGTATGAAATGTGCTATATAAATAAACTTGCCTTGCCTTGCCTATTGTCTTTTGTTAAAGGTGGGGTATGTGATCTGCCATCGATCAGTCTGATCGGCCGGCAGATTTTGAAAATACACAACTCAAATGGTCCTACCTCTTTCCTCCAACGCTGGCTCTGACTCCACCCGTGTGTGTGTGTGTGCGAGGGGGGTGGGGGGAGGGGGTATGGTACGACCGTTTGATTGACGCACTTACTGTCCAATGATTCTAGGTGGTCTTGGAAATGATTGGCTGGAGTTTTTCGAGTCCACAGATGATTAAATTGCTTAATTTTCATTTCAGTGCTTCTAACTCAGTGGCTGTAAGTGGGCTAGGAATAGGATTTCAAGTGATTTTGAAAAAATGGACAAAAAAGACAATAGGACAAAACACAATAGGACACTTAATAGGACAAAATATAATTATTATCTTTTATACCATGGTCTGGATGAATACACGATTCTGATTGGCTGCAGGGTGTCCATTAAAAAGTGATAGAGGACACCTAATAATAAACCGTCAGGCGTAAACCAAGTTATTGTTTGTAAAAACTTTATATTTGATTGTAAAACTAATTCAAATATAAACTAATGTTTTAAAAATGTGTTATTTGGCAAGTGACCGTGGTGTAAGCGGGTTAATGCCCTTCGAGGTGTCCATTTTCATGTATTAATGAACTTCGGCGGAGGCAACCGCCTCGCTGTCATCCATTAAAGGGTAACTAAACCCCTGGTCAGAGCCTGACTCTACCCACTGGCAATATTTGAAAAATGCTAGAAAAGTGGGCAGAGCCCAGTGGAGATAAAGGGGACGAACCGAAGGCGGGGCTGAGCGGGGGTGGGGATGCGTGGACCTGAGACCCGCAGTGACAGATTAATTGACAGCTGCTGTCAGACTCTAAAATGTAGAGTGACTCACAGGGTCGCAAGACGACGTAAAGTACATGCATCTAATGAGTTTTATTGAGTTGATGTCAATAGCGCGCGCTCTCTGTAGGCATATTCATATTTTGCCGCTATGTGAAAAAATCCAGAAAAATGCACCGGCGCGTTTGTCGACCCCAGAGGATAAACTTTAGCCTAACCATAAATTGTGCTTAAAATCTATATGATCACTCACATCAAGGGCGAAATTGTCAATCACACATTGGGGGGGGACAGCTGTGGGACTTTTTGTGTTGGCACATGCACACATTTTTTTAATCAAAATAAAATAAAAGTACAACAGTCATGCTGTTAAGTGTACTTGTACCTCTAGGGGGGTCCGGGGGCATGCTCCCCCAGAAGAAAATTTTGTACATTTTAAAGGTAAGTTCATTAATCTGGTGCACTTTGAGTCACCCGAATCCACTGTTAAAAATAAATAATCCACCCGCAAACCGCCCGAACCTATGATATTCTCTGATTTAGATATCTGCATCTGATCATCACATTACAATTATTCAAATTCTTAGTTAAGCATGATAATATGGTAACATATCACACTGACATAGGCTGATTTAAAATGAACATTTATTTGAAATAAAAGTTCTTCTTTTGGCAAAATCATATTTCCTTAATAGCCTAAACAGAGGCTTTACTCCCTTCAAACTTAAAATTGTCCATTTTTCATTACATCACTGTTTGGCCGCCTCATAATTCTCTATGCAGGAAAAACTCTGGCAATAACCATAAATGGAAACATAAATTTACAACTGTACTTCGGTTTCTTTGCGACGACACCGCCGTCACCTGCCATGTCTATCGGCTCGCTTTCGGATTAAACTTTCCACGACTGCACAACTGGGTTATAGGTTGCCAGGTTGAGGTGACAAACGGGTTGATATTGTATATGGTGTGTGGATTGTGTGAATAAAATACAATATAAAATGCATTTAATACAAGATCTGGCAACTGGTCAACATTAGACAAACATATTGGTCCGATTATGCATAAAGGAGTTTGGGCCATGCAAATTATGGGAGTTTCCCGGGAGAAATAACAAACCGGGAGGGGTCCGGGAGATAGGGCTAAAAATCGGTAGAAACCCGGGAAAAACGGGAGTGTTGACAGGTATGGCCAGATGTCTGTCAGATTTCGCGCTCCTAACTCTTCTTCTGTTTGGTTTTTCCAACTCACTGACGGTGCACGAGCTACTAAAGGTATAGGGAAAACATGACATGGATTTCAGGAGAAATAGGTTTTGTTAATGTATAGTGTAAGGCCAGTCGAATGGATTTGGGAAATGGACCGGCCGGGATTTTATATTTTCGGAGCTGGAAAGAAAGACGTATTTGCAATCACATCGATATTGCCCACATAATCAAGTATGATCAAATATTGGGGGGGACAAATTGTCCTTCTTTCAATATTGGGGGGGACGTGTCCCCCTGTCCCCCCATAGAATTACGCCTATGACTCACATCAAGACGCCGCTGCGGTGGTGGAGTCCATGCAGGAGGAGCAGCGCTTGGCAGTGCGTCGCTTTTCAGCGCGAGCTGTGTGGAGAAGCCCATTTCCACCTCTATTGCGTTGGAGAAGCAATGCACTTGAGCTCTAGACGGGAACTCACGGTCTTCCAGGCCAAGTGCATGCAACCACTGGTGCCTAAATTTCCAAGTCTGCTGGAAAGCTATGCAGTCCAACAGTGCTGTTGCAACCAGCAACACTACACCTCCGTACCATCCTGACCACTGTACTAAATACAGATAAATCTCATAGACAGTATATACACTGGACACAGCGAGGTTTTAACGGAGAAAAGTGAAGCAAATTAGAAGCACTCACTTCCTGATGGCTGAGCGTACTGCGCAGACTCAAACTGAGCTTGATGACGTAGATGTGACGTGAGCAACCTGCCTGACAGTTGTAAGTCTTCTAGTAGCTGTGCCAAGAGAAATCTGAATCATTCCCTTATGAATCTTGCAGAGACGGAGAGCGTGAGTAGGAGCTGTCCATGAGCTAGGAGAGGGAGCAACTTTATGACTCTCTATGGGCTTCTCCCTTGACTTTATCAGACTTTATGCCTCCAAGTCCCCACCGATTTGACTGCGAGCTTCTCCTCCTGTCTATACGGTCATTTCCAGAGAGTCACATGGTTATGACGCAATTGTTAGCCTGTTTTTACAAAAACTGCTTCTACGGGGCCATAATGTAAGATACAAGGTAATGGAGCTTTTTATACATTGTCATGTTTCTTTAGAAATAAAAGAAACGGCCCCCGGGGGTGGTACGCTATTCGAGAGCTCGATTACCCCTCTGATAAATCTACGCTAGCTCGTACCAAGGGCGTGGTGAGCTGGAACCTGCTTGCGTCACATAGTACTGCTTACGTCACGTAGTACCGCGAACATCCAATAGGAATATTCAACTGCAGTAGCCACCGTTCAACCTGAAGAGGGCAGCACTCTTTTTTACACCATATATTGTAGAATTAAAACATTTTATACCCAAATGTCAAAAAAGTTACTTGAATCAATGAACAGCCCATTCTTATAGATCATTGTAACGAGGTATGATGTTATGGGAAGAAGGAGGCGGGAACCGGGGAACATTCAACAATATTTAATAAATAAAATGAAACAAATACAAAATGAAAGTAAAAGCCAGCAGCCCCTCACGGACGACTGCTGGCAACACCAAACAGAAAACAAAACACAACATCAAATAAAATCAGGCCTGTCCTCTCTCGCTCTTCACTGTCGTCGCTCCTCCTTTATGCTTCCGCTCCTCCGTGAGAGATGCGAGACCGGTGCGTCGCGCAGGTGTCGCGCATTTGCAATCACGCCACCGGCCTCGTGCCGTCCTCCCACGGCCCTCGACCTCGTCCTGCTCGCCACATACCCCCATCGCCCCTCGCAGGCCGGGGGGTACCACCGAGGCTGCGCCTACTCCCCCCCCCCCTCCCGTGGTACCTGGGGGTATGGACAGACGAGGCGAGAGAAAAGGAGACGGAAGCATGAGGAGCGACAGAGACGAGAGAGGGGAGAGAGGAGAAACAAACAAACAAAAAAAAATTCTTGATCCGGTTCCCGGACACACTGCCGCTCGGTCCTCAACCAGCTGAGAGTCACTCGCGGTGCCATGCGATGGCACTGGACATCCGTTGGGGGACGGCTCGACGCTCCTCCGCCTCCTGGCGGACGGCGATGGCTCCTCCGATCGAGGGCAGCTGGCAGCGAGCCTCCCGTCCCCTGCTCCGCCCCCATCATGGCCGACGGCAACAGGCTCCGGCCCACGGCGAACGGGAGCGACTCCTCCGCTCCCTCGCGGATGGCAGCCATCCCTCCTCGACCCAGGAGGACGGCAGCGAGCTCTCCGTCCCACCAGATCTTCTTTCGATCCAGCACCATCGCCTCGGGCAGCAATCGGCGGCAGACGCTCCCTCGTGCTGCCCGACCTCCTCAGCACCGCGATACCTCCCAGCAGCGAGGGCTCTCCGACAGCGTGTCCCTCCTTCCTCCCGGGTTTCGGCACCAATGTAACGAGGTATGATGTTATGGGAAGAAGGAGGCGGGAACCGGGGAACATTCAACAATATTTAATAAATAAAATGAAACAAATACAAAATGAAAGTAAAAGCCAGCAGCCCCTCACGGACGACTGCTGGCAACACCAAACAGAAAACAAAACACAACATCAAATAAAATCAGGCCTGTCCTCTCTCGCTCTTCACTGTCGTCGCTCCTCCTTTATGCTTCCGCTCCTCCGTGAGAGATGCGAGACCGGTGCGTCGCGCAGGTGTCGCGCATTTGCAATCACGCCACCGGCCTCGTGCCGTCCTCCCACGGCCCTCGACCTCGTCCTGCTCGCCACAATCATTAACTAAAAAAAGCTGGTTTAGGGTTTAGTTACCCTTTAATACCTGACAATGGACACCTCGTCAGGCATTAACTATAGACTGTAAAAAAATATGGACGTAGTATCCGTGACGTCACCCGTAGGTTTCTGAAGACCGTTTTTGAAGCCTAAAGTGGGCGGAGCTGGCCGTTGCCATCTTGGAAAAAAAGCACAAAACACTGCAGAGGTGGCAAGTTCAGCAGCTAAAATTTTCTGAAGTGAAGTGACGGCTAACAGACAAACGGCTAGCATTGACATCAGCGGCAATCCACCTCTCACTCAAGTGGCCACACCCTTAATTATGCAGAACTTTAAATATTAATCAATTAAACGGATAAGTTATAAAAAAAATTCACCCCCCTCACAGTTGTCATGAAGGGCAAAATTAGCTGTATAGACCAAAGCCACATACAGACACCAGGCTGTAAACATGTTTTTTTCTGCTGTAAAGTTGGTAATTTTAACATGGGGGAGATACAGATTTGACTCACTTGTGCAGCCAGCCTCAAGCGGCCAGTCAATGAATTGCAGTTTAACTCACTTCCATGTTGGTTTCAAGAGAGAGAAGGGGAGGTTGCCGCTTGGCATTAACCCTTACATAGAGGACACCTAATAAATAAACCGTCAGGCGTAACCAGGGAAACCAGGTTATTGTTTGTAAAAACTTTAGATTTCGATTGTAAAACTAATTAAAATATAAACTAATGTTTTAAAAATGTGTTATCTGGCAAGGGACCATGCCCTTCGAGGTGTCCATTTTTAGGTATTAATGGACTTAATGGAGGCAACCTCATGCCTCACCGTCCTCCATTAACGTAATACCTGACAATGGACACCTCGTCGGGCATTAACCCATTGCAACTCAGTTTTATTAACCCGACTGCAGGAAAAACAACAATAACGTAGTATACACTAGAACATTATAAACTGACTGAATAGGTCATCAAAATAAAACATATATTAGCCTACTTGTGTGCTTTTTTGATGTGTGTGTGTGTGTGTGTGTGTGTGTGTGTGTGTGTGTGTGTGTCTTTGAGCATGTGTTTGATGGTTTTTTGGATGTGCGCGCTCTTCGTGGCAAAAAAGTAGGGGGTTGAGTGTGACGGGGTTGTTAGATAATTTTCACAAGTCATAGAATTCTATGTTTATTTGATGTAACAGGGTTGAGTCGTTGAGCTTGACAACCACACTATCACAATTCTAAATAAGTTATAGTTATAAAAGAGGGTGGTAACTTGTCTGTGTCTACACATAGTGTTGTTCAGAAGACTTCTATGATGTTACTTCCTGTTATTGATGTCACATAAGGATCTATTCATTATTTTTAATGGGGGAGAATGATTTGTGTAACGGGGTTGAGGGATTACTGAGGGACGGAACTAATTAATGTGATTTGAATGAAAAATCATGAATTTACTAATATAAAGTTAGTAAAGGTTAGGCTATAATTTCTAATATAAAGATCATATGTATGCCATTATTTTTAAACTTTATTAAAGGAGACATTTCAATTGATACAAAAAGCTTTTAAAAATAGATGTTGGTGGTGACCCAATATGAAAAATACACTTAAAAAGGGCAGAGGGACACAAATCATACCGGTTTCGTGGAATGACCTATATACCTATATATATATATATATATATATATATATATATATATATATATATATATATATATATATATATATATATATATATATATATATATATATATATATATATATATATATATCTTTTCAATTAAATAGTTTTAAAAGAAAACTTTATAATAACTTTGTTTTAAACTTTCCAAAACATGGAAGTAGCGCAATGCCTTGCTGCGCCAACTTCCAGCATCAGAAACCGTCGTTAGGCTGGCGCTGTCGTCCTTACACTAAATTTCTCAAATCCGCCTTACCTTCCCACAGAACACACCGGAGCAGAGCAGGCGGTTCTCCAGCCTCTCAAACACCGAGAGAAGACCATCTTCTGTGAGGAACTCTTCACCTGGAGACACCAGATCCACAACTCGCGCGAAAACATCATGTTTACCCCCGCGCACTCCTATACTCAGACTGAGGCAGGCAGCGAGAAATAAAACACCGTTAGTCTCCATTATCTGTGTGTTTTTCCCGAAACCACGACTGTCTTCATACGCACACACGAGCTTCAGAGATCCTCACACAGGTGATCATGTCTCTGCTCAGGTAGAAGCTCCTGCTGTCCTCCACACTGAACGCTGATTGGTCAAGAGAAACTCTTCCCTTCACCTGCGCAAAATGCTTCAGACAGGACTAATATTTGATTAAATAATGAATATGATGATAAAATAAAGTAAATTTATTATTATTATAATAAATGTATTGAAACTAAATGTAATTAAATTTTATGGAATAATGACCACAGTGCTTTTAAGAAAAGTGCGATTTTAACCAATTTATAGCAAATGTGTTTGCTGCAGTTATAGCCAACTAAACACTTCAGAGCAATTTTCCTCTATGAAAAGTTAAAATTGATAAATGAAGTCGTTGTCTCTGCAAACTTAAGATGTGTTTTTGGGACACGGTGTGTTGTATTATTGCCAGTGGATCAATGTCGCCTCCTGTGGGAAGCATCTGACAATGAATCGATATGGAGAGAAGGATGCAGAATTGTAATTCTAAGTAAAAAAGGAAGAATTAAAAAGCCTCATTTTGATTCAACTGGATGTTTATGTTGTATACTTTTTTTTTTTTTAAATCGTTGAAAAACTTTAGATGAAAATTCATGTATGGTGTAGGGTAGGGCAGATCCTAAATGAATGCGCCAGTGTCCCCTGCTGTCACCTAACAAGATATTTATAAATAAGCTAGTGTATTGCTTATCTATAAATGATTTGTATTAATTAAAATTAATTTATTGAATAACTTTCTATTTTTGACAAGTCCATTTCCCAGATTTGATTAAACACTACATCATTCTTCTTCATCACATGCGATTAGTGCTCAAATAGTGTTCAAAAACAAAACAAGACACTAAAGTTTGAAGAGAAGAGCTCTTAAACAACTCGTGACTCGGGTTTATTTATAAACTACAGAATTCAGTATCAATTCAGCAATTAATTCACTGTGATCTTCTGCCAGTAATAGATCAGGCATTTGCTGCCAGTCATAAAAGACTACAGTAATCCTCCACTCTCAAGAAGTAAAACACCGCCTGGTCTAGATGTGCATCAAGTGCCAAATCTCCAAACCAAATGTTCTAAATAATAAAATTTTCATTTTCTAAATATAAAATGAAGTTGCAGCCGCTGATCTGATGATCTCACTGACTGACTCCTGACATCAGATTCTGTGAGGATTATGTTATTTTACACACAACATCTGTAAAGCGTGAGTTCCAGCAAAACCCAGACAGCGTCATCAGGCCCAGAGAGATGCACACTGGGACAAAGAGTTCTGATTAACATTCTGATAAAGGAGAAGTTCCACATTTCAAGTGCTTTATCGGTATTAAAAATAATTGTACGCTTGCATTGCCAAACCAACAGCAACTTCATACAAAGAAAATTCTAACAAAGATGAAAAATAAACACTATATAGACTAATAACAGTACATGACAATGTAAAACATTTGACACTTTACCAGTTAATAATGTGTGCAAATATCTTTGGAGTCTCTGCCATTAAAAACCCATTATTATTAGCAAAAGTAATGATGCAAATGTAAGGTTTTGAGGAACAATCCATTAATATGGCATGTAGAGAATAATACATAATTACTGAACGCATTTGTGCTGATTAATCGGTCTGAAAAATTTGATTAATCAACAAGCTTAATCCATGAAATTATTTAACTGTGATTTATTGATAAATAACAATAAATCGACAATAAATCCATAACATCCCCAATCTCATCTGTGAGTTTTCCTCAGAAAAGATGAATGTATGTTATGCATGTTAAACATCATCCATCTATCCATAATATTATCAATCAGTCCAAATGAATGTATTTCCTGTATTAGTCAATGCAAAGCAGCACTTGCTAATTTATGTAACTCTTCAACTCAACTTATACAACATACAAAAGCTGACATAGAGCAAAAACAGTTTAAAGTGTATATAGAAAGAACTTAAAGTTTAGACTGATTAAATCAGTGTTTCCAAACCCTGTTCCTGAAGTTCCCAGAAATGCAGATGTGCAACGGGATCCTGCAGGACCAGAGGTGAAGTGTACTGGATTTGGTTGCACCATTAAAGTAATTAAGCCTCCGTTACAGCATTAAAGCTTTCTAAAAAGTTGAACTACACAAATTCTCCATCATTTGACCTTCATTATATGGAACCTTCCTATTTCATGTATTTTATGTATCTATTTCTATTACTTCTTGGATTTGGTGTAATTTTTTCAATTCCAGTATCCAATTTTTATGAAAATGTGATCCACTTTTTAGAGCAATTTTCCACCGGACAAATTGCGATTGTTAACTCATGATTTCTGTTCTGTGCGTCTGTGCGCACCAATCTTGCACTTCTATCTACTCCTCAACCAGACCACCTAGAGCAGGGATGGGCAACTTCAGTCCTGGGGTGCGTTTCCCGAAAGCATCGTTGGCCAACTATGGTCGCAAGTTCCGTCGTTACCAATAGAGTTCAATGGACATTGCTATGAACTTGCGACCATAGTTGGCCAACGGTGCTTTCGGGAAACGCACCCCTGGAGGGCCACTGTCCTACAGAGTTTAGCTCCAACCCTGAAAAAATCACCTGCCTGTAATTTTCTAGTAATCTTGAGGACCTTGATTAGCTTGTTCAGGTGTGTTTGATTAGAGTTGAAGCTAAACTCTGTAGGACAGTGGCCCTCCAGGACCGAAGTTGCCCATCCCTGACCTAGAGACTTCGGGTTTTCGGCATTATAAGGAAGGTCTAATCTCGGGAACGCACAAAAAAAATCCACGAAAAGATTTCCTATCTCTTAGTGTTGTGATCCCATGAGGTGAGAAAATTGCGCTAAAACACTCACTGAGTTTTTATTACTTGTTTGTGTTTATAAGTATTACTTTTGGCTGCAACTTAAACTGTGGCGATTTCAAGAGAATATTTATCTTTTGTTTAGTTTTAGAAAAGCAGTGTATTGCTGTTATTGAATTCATTTATTGAACAACTTATTTTATACTGTTTCCTCAAATAAAGCAAACCTTGCCTGTAAAAACACACTGACAAAGGAGAAATTTCAGATTTAAAGTGGTTTATTGGTATTAAAAATAACTGTACATTTGCAAACAAGTTGCAGCTTTATGGCGAACAAAGAAAAAAGTTCAAAACAAAGATGAAAAATAAACACTAAACAGACAGTACAACAGTGTATGACAATATAAAAGACATGTGACACTTTAACATTTAACACTGAGGTCTTCTGAATGCAAATGAAATGAACGCATTCAATATATTTTATACTAAAAATGTAAAGTCCAGTGTTTCTGAAGACCTGAAGCTATTTTACATGTAATATGTCTAAAGATTAAATAAAAGTTACGTTTTTGCTACTTAAATACTGTAAGGAATTCTCCGGAATATTGATAATGGATTTTCATTCAAATCATTAACATTAATACCTCAAAACACACATCCATATATGCAACAGTACATGAACGGATACAGGGCGTTCGGTACGGTACAGGCAATGACACAAATTATAACATATCTGAGTTAGCTTATTCAGTGAAATTTTCAACAGCAATTAATCAATCAACAATAATTCATTAACCTCCCTAATCTTAAATATACAGCATTGGTTATTTATTTGATCTATGAATTTTCCTCAGAAAAGATGAATGGTGCATGTTAAAGTGCCCCTATATGCTTTTTTGGGATATTACCTTTCATGTAGAGTGTATGTAATGTGAAAGTAAAATATCTGCAAAGTTTGAAAGATCAAAGTGCACGACAAATAAACATATTGTCTCCTAAAAGAAAGAATCGATTCTCAACTTCTGAAACGAGTCGTCGGTAATTTCAGTCTCACTTCCTGTTACATGCGTTATCACACATTTGCATAATGCCAGCCTATGATCTTCATTGGCTGACGGCGATCGACGTCTACTTTGACCCTCAAACACTGCAGTTGTAGCTGAGACTGGAAGAGTTTAGTTCATGTTGTCCACATGTTGAGAAGACGCTGTGTTCTGTGCTGTGAATCCACTTTCTGCACTTTAAAAGAATGAGACTCGTGCTGGAAATGACACGGAAAAACCAACGCCATCGTTACTGTTCGCATCACTGTATATCAAGTGCTGAGGAAGATCCGGAGCTGAGATTCAGATATGCTAATGTTTCTGACACGCACTGTAAGCAGTTGACCAATCACAACAGACTGGGCCGTCTGACCAATCAGAGCAGAGTAGCTCGCAGAAAGGAGGGGTTTAGAGAGACTGAATTCTCTTTGAGAAATGAGGTGATGTGCAATCTATATTATGAGAAAATTAAACCTTTGATGCATTTTTTTTTTTTTACCTTTGATGCCTGTAAACCTATTGTAGGAGGAGACCTCTAAAACTAAATCAGGAACCTTTAAAATAGCATAATAGGGGCAATTGAAACACCATTCAACCATACTATTATTTATCAGTCCGAGTGAATCACATGTATTATTCAGTGTAAAGAAGGATAGAGTAATTTATGTAACTCTTTATACAGTTTAAAGGAGAACTCTGGTCAATTTTAACATTGAGCTCATTTTTTTGTACATTTGGAGTGCTGTCAATACAGAGAACAACCACAAAAATCGGTGTTGCCTACACCTATTTTTAAAATTTGCACCCTGTTGACTTCAATGGGGCAAGTACTAAACCTGCTTTTAGGCTCTTAACATCCTTGATGTGTCATTACAAGTGCACAGAAAATGTGAGTGATTCCTTCAGAGTCAACACGAGTGGATCTGACTGCAGTAGATGTGAAAGAAATGTATAAAAATGATGTTATTTAAGCCAGCGCAAATACCTGTTTACATTCTGTTTTTCGGTTGAAGTCCAAAGTAGTCGATTGCCGAGTTCACACGCATAGGTTTAGTTACCTATGATCACGCGCGTGAACTCGGCAATCGACTACTTTGGACTGGATGTAAACAGGTATTTGCGCTGGCTTAAATAACATAATTTTTATACATATCTTTTACATCTACTGCAGTCAGATCCACTCGTGTTCACTCTGAAGGAATCATCTAACATGACCAGTGCACTTGTAATGACACATCAAGGATGTTAAGAGGCTAAAAGCAGGTTTAGTACTTGCCCCATTGAAGTCAACAGGGTGCAAATTTTAAAAATAGAATAACTCGGTGTAGGCAACACCGATTTTTGTCGTTGTTCTCTGTATTGACAGCACTCCAAATGTACAATAAAATGAGCTCAATGTTAAAATTGACCGGAGTTCTCCTTTAACTCATAAGTGTACCTGAAGTTGAATTAGAGCAAAAACACTGAAGTCTCAAAGTAGACAGATAGCTTTAGACTGACAGATAGCTCAAAGTGGATACGATTAAATCAGTGTTTCCCAACCCCAAATTTGCAGCAGGGATCAAACAGGGCCAGAGTTGGGATATAAAGATTTAAATCTCAATTTAAGAAAATTGCCCCATCTGACTGGTTTTGTGGTCCAGGGTCACATATATGGTCGGAGGCTTTTGTAAATATTTCAATGTACTTGTGCATTAAGCAGCTGATGCAACCGGCTCCATAAAAAAAAAAAAAAAAAAAAACTAATTGTAATCTGTATTGAACACTAAAGCTTACAAATTATTTGGCCTGATCAGAGCGGTGAAATGAAATTCTAATTTTGAAACCCTGAGACCCTGAGATGTGTTTTCATGGAAGAACCTCATGAATGTAGGAAGATCCTCTTCTGGCTTCACTGCTGTACATGAGCACAGATTCTTCGGCCTGCAGAAAAAAACCCTGCATTAAAACCTTCTTGGACTTTTTTGATGAACACCACTAAAAGGTGATCCAGTCTGAAAAAACTGAGTTTGCTCAAACGAAGCCCAAACTGACCCGAGTAGCCACTGAAACCGGTTTCGTTCAACAGGCTTCGGTCGTTCTGGAGACCCTGAGATGACGTTCTCTCTTCTGCTGGAGCCATTATAGTTCATCTGGCCTAGAGATTATAAAATACAATACATTAGAAAAATTTAGCATTAAGCTTAGCTCAAGCTGACTTACTAATATTCACTTTTGTGTTTCACAATTCATAAGCTTTTATGGCACTGAATTTTAAGGCAGTTTATCTGCATCACTTCAAAAAAATATTAAAACGTTTATTAAAGGAAAACTTGTTATTTTGAAGAATGTTTTTCTTTAGTTCACACAATGAAAGTCAATGGGGTCCAATGTTATTTTGCACCCCATTGACTTCATTGCAAGGACAAAAGAATAATTCAGTTCTGCAGAAAAAAAAAAGAAAGTCATACAGGTTTGAAACAACATGAGGGTGAGTAAATGATGATAGAATTGTCATTTTTAGGTGAACTACTTTAAATAGTTTTAAACATTTTGAACTTACCATTTAACTCTTTGTGTGCCGTTCCTGCGCAGAAACACCATAAAAACACATTTAAAACTACCAGTGCAAATACAGCTGCCGTTACTGCCAAATCATGCCTTCTAGATTCTTCACTGCTATTAGTGCGCTTCTCATCTGTAGGAAAACAACAACAGTCTTTTTACAATTTTTATGAATTCATAACAACATGCAATGACAAAAAAAAAAAAAAAAAAATCCAAATTTAATTTGAGAAAATCTGACTGAGATTTGATCACAAATACAGGTAAAGAGGTCACAAATTAAAGTTAACTTCTGACAGGACATACTCTCATTTTTACCCCACTGTGTTATAAGTGTCTGTGTCAGACTACTATGAGAGACGTGACACTCATAACTCTCTTCTTCATCTCTGTGAATCTCCACACTGATTCTCATCTGAAAGCTCTCGTCATCATTGGGTCTGACTCCAGTAGAGCTGAAGGGTTCAACGCTAGCGTTGTTCAATGTGATCTTCATCTCGATGTGTTTGGGGAAGAAGCCAGTGGCCAGACAGCTCAGATTCAGCTTGCTTCGGTCATGAGGAGCTTCAGAGGCAAACGTGTGAACATCTGGAGCATCTGCAATAAGAAACACCAGGAATAAATCAAATACAACAATATTCCATATTATTTCTACACAAAAGACAAATCAAACACAAACCACCATAAACGTAGTGAATAGTATCATTGAAAATGATTTAGAAAGACACTGAAGTCATCAGATCAACACATACTGCTTATTGAATCATTAAATGTGGAGATCCAGTCTTTGCACTTCTTGAGGAATGACTGGAGATACAGATTATGAAATTTGTCAGCGTCCCACTTCATTTTGGTTTCTTTTGCCTTTGGATTTTTCTCCATCCACTGCATCGTGTCAGAATTAAAGGCAATAAAATCCTCTCCATCATATCCGTACTCATCAAACGCTATTACATTCATCACTGCATCCAGCTCACAGCCGACTCTCCTCTGTAGTGTATGGAGGCCTAAAAATGTATGATAACATTGTTGATCAATATTTATTTTAATAAATAACTCTTTAAATATGAATGTATAAAAAAAATAATCACCAACTCACCGTCACATTTGGATCTTGTGCAGTTTGCCAGAGTATAAACCAGATGTATAAACCAGTCTTTAGATTCATCTGGTTCTTCAGTGTCTCTCCAGATCTCTGAACTCTGGCGGTCTCTTTTCCAGGTTTGTTCTTCATTACTGTAGTGAGAGATCCGTCTGTCATCATACAGACCCACTGCACTGAACTCAGGACCGGAGGATCCAGCAGGTTTGGAGAGAGCGCTGTAAACGTACTGGAGAAGATGTCTCTCTGGAGAAAAATAAAGGCAAGACAAGAATACTGTGGAAACACTCCAAAGTGATCAAAGTGCAGTCTTTTACACGGACCCCCAAATCTGATTATCCCCAAACCCCCATCCTTAAATGTACAATGCAGCTATAATCATTTAACGCATAAAAAGACCCAATTATTATTATAGGTAGGCCTACATGTGTAAAATGTTGTTTGGAAAATATTTAGTTTCTATTGTTAGATCATTGTTTTTTTTTTTTTTTTTTTACAGGGAGTTCTGTACTGTAAGATTCATTGAAATCTATATATTATATTATATTTAAATCAAATTTATACAGGCCTATTTTAATCAATGCATTTAAATATTTTTTTATTTTTTATAAGTATAACTATCTATTTAGATCAAATGTAGGCCTTAGTTATTTAAATCAAAGTGTATTTGTTTATTTGAATAGCCTATATTTTATCTGAATCAAATATGTTAATTATTTAAATCAATTTGTTTATTTTTAATCTTTTTTTTTTATTTTAATCAAATGTAGGCATTTTTTTTGGTTAGTTCGATCTTGTTTTTATTATTATTTATTTTTTTCATTTTTAACACTGTTTTTCTCGTTGCTTTTCCACAGATCTCCTAGCTCTCTCTTGTGGCCCCCAGTTTGGCCCCCAGTTATTAATGAAACATACAGGTACTGCTACTGGTTACCTGATCAGAAGCGGTTCTACTATCAACTAGCCATAGCCTATAAACATCCACATTTTTTAAATACAAAACGTGAAAAATGCAACAGCATTTCTGTGAAACTTTAGATTCACAGTTTTGTCAATGACTTGTGGGCGCACAAGCGGATCTGTCCCACGCGGAAACGATGTCCCACACGATGATGCGTTTTGCAAATGCCATCGAGTTTTTCGAATTCCCACGTCGCCCATAAAATGTCGCCGCATATTTGTCCCAAGACAGTCCGGAGTACATGGGCTCCCCCCCTCTGTTACAATCGCATTCCGCAGGAGGGGGACCAGCCGTCAAACAGCAGCTGAGCCAAACAATGCAAGATAGCCTAATGCAGCTTTAAGTAGCCTACCCCCTCTTGCAAAGGAATCTTTGCAATCTTATTTTGAAGGCAGGAGGAATCTAAGACACATCTGACCTCCTTTTAATTCTGTGTTGATGATGTCCATGTTTTAATATGCCATTGTGACATCAGCTTTTACCGCTCGTGCAAGAGTTTCAGACAACGATGAGGATACACATTATTATTGCATCCCCGGACTAGAGAGAAGGAAAGCTACAAATGCACAAAACTAAACTAATATCAATGTCTTTGAAAAACAAGAAAAAAAAAATGACTTAGACAATTATCCTATGAGGCTACGATATGCAAAAAAAAAAAAAAAAAAAAAAAAAAAAAAAAAAAACCTCGCTCAACTCCTGATTAGGCTAAAATATTCTCTCATATTTCCCTTAAATCATAACACCCTGTCGCATCACGGGCGTTGCTTCACTTTAAACCTTAAACTTAATTTAACACTAACTTTATAAAAAAAATCAACCGCCATCACCAGCGCCATTCATTATATTAAAAAAATATATATTAAAATAAATATTTACTTTGCTTACCGCACTGAACATTGGTTATGCGCAAAGAAATGTAACAGAGACAAAAAGTCGTATTGATTCCATTTTGTTTCCCCAGGAAAAGTAATACCATCAGCATCATGTTCTACAGACCCATAAAGCTCCTGTGAACGTGCCGCTGTCTCGCGATCTCATCTCAGACTCAAGAATCATCAATGAATTACTTTCGTTTGAAAGGCAGAGCCAGAATCTCATTCTTCTTCTGGGATTTTGACTCCTGATAATACATTACCGCCACTAACTGGACTGGAGTGTCCAGAGTACTGGACTGTGGATATAAGCATCAGCTGTGTTCCTCATACACGTGATCATGTCTCTTCTCAGGTAGAAGCTCCTGCTGTCCTCCACACTGAACGCTGATTGGTCAAGAGAAACTCTTCAAAGGCTTCAGACAGTGACTTTCCTGCCATAAATATACCAAAACAACCTTTTTTAGGCTATGTCTTTTTATGCCATAATGATCTGATGCTTTTTGTTTGTGTGTTTTAGAGATCATCAGTAAAAGTGTGAGAGAGCATATAAAGGGCAGATGAGCATTAAACATAATTTATTCACTTCATCTACTGTCCCACTTTAGCTAAAATTCATCCTAATATTTGAATAGACCTTTCAAAACGTTTCAAAATAGTCCTTTCATTTACTCTTGTAAATGTAAATGTCACCCACTGAAGTATCTGACAGTGAATTGAGATGACAAAATAGAGGCAGAATTACAATTCAAAATAGAATTAAGTTAAAATTAAAACAATTATATATATATATATATATACCATAACAATTTTTAATGACAGCCATACATTAAAAAATAAATTAATTGTATTTTTAATTATATGTTTCATATTCCCAATGTTTATCCATAAAAATAAACATTGGGAATTTTATATCCAAATGCATAATGGTGAGCATTAATAGTAGACATTAATGACTGTTAATTGCTCTGACAGCACTGAGAGTAATCATAATCATATCAGGGAATAACTGTGTGCATTCTTTTGGAGCCACCATTTAATCAAATCATCAGGTTTGTTTGCACATGTCTTTTTGGAAGAAAAAACAAAAGTCACCTTTGTCAACTTGCACTTTGTCACAATGATACTAAACTAAATTATTTGAAATGATTTGATTTGAACGCACACATAAAATGACACCAAATACAAATTCAAGGCTTGAAGAGGAAAGAATTCACAACACGACTTTGAGGAATGGGGAAGACTCAGAAGTTACATCTTTTACACTAAAAAAGTTGTGCAATTTTGCATTATAATTTTTTTCCATTAAATTGATGTTGTAAATTCAGAAATGAAGTTTTATTTTAAAAGTGGTTTTGTGCAAGATGATAAAAGAGGGAGTCTATAGTGTTTAATGTCCTGATATTGGGTGAACATTGCAGGTTTTGATTGGGTTGAGGATTTGACTATTTATTACTAATTAACATGCAATTGTGAACAGTTGCTATAGAAACCAATAATATAATTGAGTGATGTGATACAAAAGTGAGGAAACTAATCATGTAAAATCACATTGAGGATACTTAATGGAGTCACTTAAAAATGTTTATTGTGTTGAATTACAAAAACAAAAAATTATAGAATGTACATTAAAAATGTTTTCCGGGCAGGTCAGTCACTACAGGAATCAAAAACAATGTGCAAACCCAAATCTAGGTTTGGTTTTATTCCCAAAAAAAAAAAAAATGTTTTCAAGAAGTTTGTGTGTAGATGAAAAAATAAAGCTATTTTAAACCAGTGAAAGACACTGTCATAGTGATCTGTTGCTTAATCCAGCAAGAACGACGTGTGACGCAGAATAAATGAAGACACTCAGCATTTATTAAATAAATAACAAGAACACACAAACACTGTAAACAACAGAGGACTTAAATACACAGGGCTAGATGATAAACCCAACAGGTGAGACACTAATTAGAAACCAAGACAAAGAAAACCATAACTAGAAATTAAACAGATTTACTGCATATTACAGTATGTGCAATTAATGCAATTCATGAAAAAAAATCTTATTGCAAAATAATGTGGAAGGAATAGTGCAAATAAAACTCTGCAGTGAACTCACAGTGCATTTTTCTTTAAACAAAGAACAGCCCTAAAAATGCAGTAGGAATGTAAAGATTAAATGAAACCATAATTTGTTGAGTCTTTCATACTATAAAGAATACTTTCAATGATCATACAGTCACCAACACAGGGTTTCAATATGGCAAAAAGTAAAAAAGTACACAATACATAAAATTACAAAATGCAAAATGTCAAATACTTAAAATGTAATTCAGGACATTTTTAACATTATAAGAACATATTATATCAGAAACAGAGCAAAGGCAACCTTCTGAAAGTGCATGTAAGACGCATGTAAAAAGCGTCTGTGCATGTTAAGCATGTAAATGGATAGGAAGGACCAGATTAAGGGTACGTTTCGTTTACACAACAACAATGTACTGAAAATGGAAAAAAACACTGTTGCCATGTAAATGAACAGCCAAAAACAAACAAAAAGTTTTTAGTTGAAAACGGTGTTGTGTAAACGGCCCCAAAATCAGGGCTTCCAAACCCTGGTTTTAGCGTAGCTCAACAGTACACACACACACACACACACACACACACTTCACATTCATGAAAACAGTACTCCAAAGCCAGGGCTGGAAAACACTGGCTCAAAGTTACATGATGCATAATACATTCATACCGTTCATACTTCAATTTCCAAAGGGGAATGACCTGTTGTTCATACTACAAGTTCCTACTTCTGTAACAAACACTGGATTTGATTGTCTTGCTCCATCTTAAGGCAGAGCTAATAAAGCCGGACACACACTGTACGATTTTGACCACGATGTGACTGTCTGAGACAACTTTTGCAAATCCTAAAAGACTCATCTGATCCTAGGCTAAAATCTGAATCATGTCCGTACAGTCTGCACAAGGAACAATCGAAAAGTGCTGTTATATATCACACAGTGTAGACCTGGCTTAAGCCATTCACTCCTAATTACATTTCTGTAATTACATCTATAATGACACTGTTGAACCTTCCTTTACACCTCAATCAATCAATCAATCAATCAATCAATCAATCAATCAATCAATCAATCAATCAATCAAATCAATCAATCCATCCATCCATCCCTAATAAGGATAAAGCAGTTTGGATGATAAGTTTACAAACATAACTAAATGTGAAAGAACCTCAGGAATGTAGGAACGCTCCTCTGTCTTTACTGCTATACTGCATTTATAGAAGTTCTTGGTTACAAAAAAAATGCTTTAAGGCTTTATTAAACTTAGAGCTAAATTGTCCCTAAGAGTCCCTTTGCGTGTTTACTAGATGTAGCAATGCAGAGATTAGTTGCTAGACATCAACGAGCTAACGAATCTATTTCTACTGTATGACAATGACTCTTGAGATGAACAATAAATTTATGTCATGCAGACACATGGATTGGCTGTATCATTATGTACCAGATTCACTGAGCTCATTTCAAGAGATCTGGAGATCCTGAGCTGACGTTCTCACTTCTGGTGGAGCGATTACAGTTCATCTGGCCTAGTAGAGATGACACAATATATTTCATTAGACATCTCTCTGTGAGAATAGAAAGTTTTCTCTAAAGGATAGTCCACCTAATGTTGTTCCAAAACCGTGTGAGTTACTTTCTTCCAAGCGTCACAAAAAGAGATGTAAAAGGAGTCCACTATGAGACTTATAGGCTACGTTCACACTGCAGGCTGAAACGACCCAATTCCGATTTTTTTGCCCCTATGCGACCTGTATCTGATCTTTTCATGACAGTCTGAACGACACAGATCCGATCTTTTCAAATGCGACCCAGGCCACTTGGGTATGTGGTCCCAAATCCGATACATATCCGATCTTTTCAAATGCGACTTCAGTCTGAACGGCCACGTCATTGATACGCGAAAAACGTCATAATTCTGCATTGAAGTAGTCGTCGGTTTGAAAACGGACTGCATATTCGTCGAGCTGAGGTAAATCTGCCGAACGGGTCGACCTCGACGAGCCCGTTAATAAAAAAAAAAAAAAAAAAAAAAAGCCCACGGCAGTTATGTTAACTTATTTGTGCTGAATCTGATATTAGATAGGTCAGCGGCTGCTGTCTGGCTCTTGTGTAACGGTCCCTGCGTGCGCTCGTGTGTGTGTGTGTGTGAGAGAGTGAGAGAATCACAGTTAGTTAAAGCAGAGATCGGGCTCTGGTTAAAGTTTAGCAACTTCCGCAAACAACAAGTGACGTCGTTGACCGTTGAGTACTCTTCTGCGCATGCTGGTCACTTCTGGGTCATTTCACGTTCACACAGGAGATCACAAAAGGTCGCATTTAATTGGAAATGTGAACGGCCTTGCAAAAAAATCGAATTTTTTCAAAAAATCGGAATTGAGCATTAAGCCCTGCAGTGTGAACGTAGCCATAGATTTGTGGCTGGAACTGATTGAAATGGAAGAATTCACTGAAAATTGTTCTGCCCATTAAAGCTCTCAAATCTCATTACACATTTAAACACACCAGGTTTGGTTAGGAGAAATGTGCATCATTTACATCAAACTTGGAGTGATGCATCTTGGTGCACCATATTTGAATATACATGAACACAAATGGCATTTAAAGGAGAACTCCGGTCAATTTTAACATTGAGCTCATTTTTTGTACATTTGGACTGTCAATACAGAGAACAACGACAAAAATCGGTGTTGCCTACACCGAGTTATTCTATTTTTAAAATTTGCACCCTGTTGACTTCAATGGGGCAATGTTTAAACCTGCTTTTAGCCTCTTAACATCCTTGATGTGTCATTACAAGTGCACTGGTCATGTGAGTGATTCCTTCTGAGTGAACACGAGTGGATCTGACTGCAGTAGATGTGAAAGATATGTATAAAAATGATGTTATTTAAGCCAGCGCAAATACCTTTGTTTACATCCTGTTTTCGGTCGAAGTCCAAAGTAGTCGATTGCCGAGTTCACACGCGTGATCATAGGTAACTAAACCTATGCGAGTGAACTCGGCAATCGACTACTTTGGACTTCAACCGAAAACAGGATGTAAACACAGGTATTTGCGCTGGCTTAAATAACATCATTTTTATACATTTCTTTCACATCTACTGCAGTCAGATCCACCCGTGTTGACTCTGAAGGAATCACTCACATGACCTGTGCACTTGTAATGACACATCAAGGATGTTAAGAGCCTAAAAGCAGGTTTAGTACTTGCCCCATTGAAGTCAACAGGGTGCAAATTTTAAAAATAGAATAACTCGGTTTAGGCAACACCGATTTTTGTCGTTGTTCTCTGTATTGACAGCACTCCAAATGTACAATAAAATGAGCTCAATGTTAAAATTGACCGGAGTTTTCCTTTAAGAGCTTTTGTTGTCCTGTTTGAAGCTTGACAGATGTGGCAACAATGAACTGTTGTTAAATGAAAAAGAGCTACATTTCTTTCTTTGTATGTTCAATGGAGCATCATACAGGTCTGGAACAACATGAGGGTGAGTACATGACTATTTCCAATTTTGGGTGAATTATTTCTTTCAATTATTTGAACTCACCATTTCAGTTTCTCCATCTGTAGACTAAAACCATGATGGACAGAACTTCAACCGTGATTGCAACTGCAGCTGCTACTGCCAAAGCAAGCCTTCTAGATTCTGTTCGACAATTGGTGCATTTTCCATCTGCAGGAGCACAACAATAAAACTAAACATTACAAATAACAAATACTTTTTAACCATTTTATACATTCATAGTTACATGCAACAGCTAAAAAATAAAAATGTGAATGAGCATTACATCACAAAGACATGTAGATGTCCAAAAGCTAGACAGCTGCAACAATTTAACTTAAAGTTAACAAATGAACAATTATGGCCAGTTATGAAAATGATGGTCATATTTACCCTATTGTGTTATAAGTGTCTGTGTCAGGCTGCTATGAGAGACGTGACACTCATAACTCTCTTCTTCATCTCTGTGAATCTCCACACTGATTCTCATCTGAAAGGTTTCGTCATCATTGGGTCTGACTCCAGTAGAGCTGAAGGGTTCAACGCTAGCGTTGTTCAATGTGATCTTCATCTCGATGTGTTTGGGGTAGAAGCCAGTGGCTAGACAGCTCAGATTCAGTTTGCTTCGGTCATGAGGAGCTTCAGAGGCAAACGTGTGAACATCTGGTGCATCTGCAATAAGAAACATCGTGAGTAAAGAATATTACAACATCTAAAAAAAGACACTTGATTCTGAATACAAAGACATGAAACACTAAGTTCAAAAGACCGAAGACATCAGATCAACACATACTGCTTATTGAATTATTAACCGTGGAGATCCAGTCCTTGCAGGTCCTGAGGTATGACTGGACGACCAGTCTGCAAACTCTTTGATTGTTCCACTTCATTCTGGTTTCTTTTGCCTTTGGATTTTTCTCCATCCACTGCATCATGTCAGAATTCAAGGCAATAAAATCCTCTCCATCATATCCGTACTCATCAAACGCTTTTACATTCATCACTGCATCATCTGGACGTTTATCCAGCTCACAGCGACTCTCCTCTGTAGTGTATGGAGGCCTAAAAATCACAGCATATAAAGCAGTTGTATACTGGATAATCATAATCAAACTTTCACAGTTTGCCTTATGTAGCACATAAATGGTAGATGTGATACCATGTAGAAATAAATGATAATCATTTACATGATTTAGATTTCAGATGTAGTTGGGTTTATGGTTCACATTATAATTCTTGAATGTGCAATATGTTGTAATAACGAATGGCCAAAGTGGAGGTGCAAGTGTCTCAGGTGCTCTTGATGCCAGAATTCATCACATTAACTAACAAAGTCAGTGTACTGTTTGTCATCATTTATGTCTATCAACATTAGATCTAACAATCCTCTTTTTGTCAAATGTTTACTTGAAAGTGTGCTACCGCTTTCGAAGAAACACATTAAGGTGATGATACACAGGGAAACTTTTTGAGCAATGTTGCTTGGGCACTTTCCCATTGAAAATGGGCAATAAATTTCTATCTGGATAATTTAGATCAGTCGTGGGCCCTGTGTCTCATCTAGTTGCCCGTTGACAGAAACATTGCCCAGCAACATTGCTCAAAAAGTTGCCCTGTGTATCATCACCGTTACACTTGCTATGATATTCCATGTTATAGCTTTCAGATATTTTATGTGTGACCTAAACGTCCAGTTATTTTGTGCGCCACAGTAAGTTCACACTCATATTACACTCATATTACAGGTCTGAGAACTGATAAAACAGCTGAACTCAGCAGACTCGCCGTCACATTTGGATCTTGTGCAGTTTGCCAGACTATGAACCAGATGTATAAACCAGTCTTTAGATTCATCAGGTTCTTCAGTGTCTCTCCAGATCTCTGAACTCTGGCGGTCTCTTTTCCAGGTTTGTTCTTCATTACTGTAGTGAGAGATCCGTCTGTCATCATACAGACCCACTGCACTGAACTCAGGACCGGAGGATCCAGCAGGTTTGGAGAGAGCGCTGTAAACGTACTGGAGAAGATGTCTCTCTGGAGAAAAAAGAAAAAAAAAGACAAATTATTCTGAAAAGATACTGACAAGCCACATTGATCACTACAAGTTACATTGGGCTAAGTTCAGACTGTCAGTCCAAATCCGATTTTTGTGCATATCCGATTGAAATCTTTATGTGACTTTCTTACGCCATGTAAAACGGAAACATCAGCCGTTGTTGTAGGAAATATGTCCCTGCAGAAACAAGGTTGCGTTGTTGCAAAGTGCCTGACGAGCAAAACATTAGAATTTAGTGGAGACATGTTTTGAAACCGGTGAAGATGGCAGCATGGCATCAATCAACTCATCCCAGCCTCCGACGGTTCTGCCGCTGCCTCAGAAGACACAGTAGTCCAGCGAGGCAGATACACATGCTCATTTTGTAAATAAGACAACATCTATATTGCAAACCCCTCCATGTTGCTGTTGTTGTTATTGGCATAGAAAGCAATGCAGATATTCTGGAGCACCATGGGACACACAGATCGGATCTGAACAGTTGCGATACACAATGTGCGAAAAGTCAATAATTTTAGATCAGATTCCATTCGGATTTGGACTGACAGTTTCAATGTAGCACTAGTCCATGGGTTCCCAACCACATTCCTGGAGCGCCCTCCCCCTCCCTCCTAGACTCCAAGACCTGAAATGGGTGTGTGAGACAGAGGGCTCCAGGAACGTAGTTGGGAACTCCTGATCTAATCTATGTCCAATATTATTGAGGAATAAAGCAAATGTAAGCACATTGATGGGTTCTGCACAGGACAGTCTCAGCCACACATTCCAATCATGCAACATGCTCGAGGACTTCTCCCTCTGTTATTTCCGGGAAAAATCCTTCCCTAAGCCTTCAGGCTTCCATGCACTGAACAGAAACAAGAACACTGGAACTACAATAATATGCCAAATTGTTTTCTTCGTTAATTTTTTTCATAGGCCTACATGGCCTGTGGTATTTGACTACTGGTCAAAAATGTACACACTATAATAAAAAAAAAAAAAAAAAAAAAAATTTTTTAAGAAGTCTCTTATGCGCATCAAGCCTATTTATTTGACAAAAATACAGAAAAAATTATGACAATTTAAAATAATATTTTTTAAACAAAAATAGCCTTTATTTCTGTGATGCAAAGCTGGATTTTCAACAACCATAACTCAGTCTTTAGTGTCACATGATTCTTCAGAAATCATTCAAATATGCTGATTTATTATCAATGTTGGAAACAGTTTTTTTTATTGAACCTGTGATACTTTTTTTCAGGATTCATTGACAAATAAAAAGTTAAACAGAGCATTAAACTAAAATAGAAATTATTTTATAAGTCTTTACTTTTTTTTATCAATTTAGCACATCCTTGCTGAATAAAAGTATTAATTTCTTAAAAAAAAAAAGAAAGTAAATTACTGACCCCAAACTTTTGAACGGTAGTGTATATTGGTACAAAATATTTATTTTTTAAATAGATGCTGTTCTTTTTTTTTACTAAGAATCCTGAAAAAAATATCAAAGGTTATAGGTATTTTACAATAGAAAACAATTATTTTAAATTGTAGTAATATTTATTTCACAAATAAATGCAGCCTTGATGAGCATAAAAGGATTCTTTCAAAACATTAAAAATAGTAGTGTCCAAACTTTTGACCGGTTGGCTACTTATATACCATTATACTTATAATACTAATATATATATATATATATATATATATATATATATAATGTATGTGTATATATATATATATATATATATATATATATATATATATATATATATATATATGCATGCCCCTTTTTTACATTTGAGCCCCTGCCCCTGAGGAACTCTCACGTACCTGCCAACTTACCGCACTGAGATGCGCATAAAAAAATGTAGCACAGAAAAGTAAGTCGTATCAAACCCATTTTTTTTAAATAATAAAAATAAACGTAACAGAATTTCTCCTTCTTCGTTGGTGTTTTATGGCAGTAACAGAATGTTTATTTTACGGTCGCTTGTCCAGTCCATATGTTCTACCTTTTTCGCTATCTGTACATACCATAGACTGTAAAAAAAAAGTGTGTACATAACGTTACATACTTTTAATATGGTTCTTTCCATATGGCCCATTCCTGACACTGAAGTGTTCGATGTTTTATCCACGATGTGAAGTGTAGGCTACTATTAAGGTAGCTAGTCCTGTTCTACCTGCTTATTACTTGTTTTTTTTCCGATTCATAGTGATTTTAGCCATGAGAACGAAGCACCGTTGGGGGTAATAGGAAGTGCCAAGGCTCTCCGTAGACGGGCTCTGTATGCTGTTAAGGACCATCTCGGCGGTTGAGAGCATAGACATAATAAATACATAGACGCCCTATTGGCCGCTGGATCGTACGTCAACGGCGCCGCCATACTGCAGAGGGCAACTTTCCCATACCTCTCATAACGAGAATTGAGAAAAATGCCTATTTCTTGTGCTGCTTGGGGCTTTACAAATCGCCACACAATTGAAAACAGGTCTCATGGAATTACCTTTCACAAGCAAAACTGAAAATTTGTTTCTGGTTGTATTTCATTTACTATTTTTATTTTCAGAGGAGAAAGGCCGCGAAATTTAAAAATACTGTTACTGTGTCACGAAATGTAGTTTTAAGAGTTTTCCAGTCGACAATGTAGTTGTTTAAAGCTCAAATCTGTGGTTTATTTATAAAGATAGCGCCTTTTTAAAAATGTTATCTGACGGTTTCGGAGTTGTGAGATCCAGGGATCACCGGGCGCTCAGCGCTCATGTACCCCGCCGAGAACAGCTTTGCCTCGGCTAGTGCCGTTCTGACGTTCGCTCCTGTCAGGCTAGTGAGAATAATTCGTCTTGTGTATATCTAACGGGCGATCTTTGGTTTAATTAATCTATAATTTGTTCCTTGGCAGATTGTTGTGGCTGAGGGCAAAGTGAAGTTTCATAACTTTATATATTTAGGCTTATTTAACTTTAACGGTGTAGCCTGCTGTATGTTTGACTGAATCGTTTACTTTATTTCTTGACTTGTATAGCTTCTTATACCTTTTAAAAACTGAAATTTAACAAAAAGAGACAGGGTTGCGTCATTTTATTTTATATAGCCTATTTAATAATATTTTAAAATGTATAAATTTACATTATTTATTATTGTTATTATAATAATATACCACTTGCGATTATCAATCTATTATAGTTATGCTGTTAAATTATTTTACTATTCATTGTATCAATATTTTTTATTGTCTATATTCTGTAATTGATATTTCATATTCTAGTGCTATTATTATAGTATTATACATAAACTATATGCTATTATCAATATATTATTATTATTATTATATTAGTACTTATGATATTATATAATTATACTTTTACTTACTATTTTATTTGCTGTATACTGTTTGTTTATTTTATTGACTAAACTATTTACTATTAGCCTACCTCTCACTTTAGCTTATATTTACTTTGCATTGCACTGTAGTTGTACCATATGTATTACCATAAAGAATCCATCAGTTATCTTTGTTATTGCTAAAATCGGGTCAATGACAGAATATGCTTTTCCCACAATAAGAAAAATTTATTTAATTTAATGTGAAAATTAAATTATATCTCAGTATGGGGGTGTTCACAATTCTTATCCAAGAATGAAAAGCCAAATCCTGACAAGCCTGAGCTTTGGCCATTCCTTATTAAAAAAATATATATATATATTATAAGTCTAACTATCGAGAGTTTAAATAACTACAGATGGAACTTTTTTGTACACCACATACAAACCACGCGAAATCGGTTGATAAATGTAATTTTTTTTTATACAGAAAAACCGCAGCTCACCTGTTTACTTGCATTTGATTACAGCGCAGTCTTGCCCTCCGCAAAATGGCGGACGCGTTGACGTATCGCAGCAATGTTCCAAAGCGGTCAATAGGGCGTCTATGTATTTATTATGTCTATGGTTGAGAGCTTCTTCTTCTTCTTCTTCTTCTTCTTCTTCTTCTTCCGTTTCATGGCCGTTCACTCCTTAGGAGTATTACCGCCACCTACTGTATACCTTGCACACATGAGTAATGGATCTGAATTGCAGAAAGAAAGAAAAAAAAAGAAAAAAAGAATGAAAAAAAAACCCTTTAACATCCCAGAGAATCAGAGCCCAAGCTTCAGCTGACACTGCGTGTTCAGCTCCTCCAGCTTCCACACTGAGCTCCTCAACCTCCAGGATGATCAGAGCTACTTGCTCCTTCTCCTCGGGCTCTAGCTCCAGTGATCTAGTCCTGTAAGCTCTAAAAATGCTATCACATCCTTAAACCTCTGTCTATCACTCAAACCTTTTCCCAATAGGTCCATTATACTCACTGGCCTGTTCTTTATATTACTAAAAATACCACTACACGCTGGTCTTCATATTTACTACACTTAAAAAAACACGTTCTGCTCTTTCAACAACACCACACTCATCACACATACCATTTCCATGCTTTCCCATTAATGCCAGTGTTGAGTTTAACCCTGTATGACCCATCCTCAGTCTAGAAATCATTACTTTTCATTATTTCTTTTCATTATTTTTTCCCTACTGATTTTACAATAATATCACCTACCTGTACTACTACTTTGCCATCTTTGTTGCCATATTTTTATTATTTCTCTATTAATTATAGATCTAACTTCATTTCTTCCTAAAGGTATCTTAATATCAAGTCTTTCCTTAACGCTTTTTTTTTGTGCTAATTTATCCGCTATTTCGTTTCCTACTATCCCAATATGTGCCGGCACCCAACAAAAGTATACAATTATACCCTCTATGTTCAGCCTATATAATAATGTATAAATTTCCACTAGCAGATCTTCTCTGTCAGTTTTTGTTGACAATATACTTTTAAGTGCTGATGCAGAATCTGAGCAAATTACAGTCGGCATCCTATATTCGGCTTAGTCTCCTCTAACCACTGCAATCCTACTATTATAGCAGTTAGTTCTGTTGAATATACAGACATTTTGTCACTCAACCTTAAACTTATTTTCATCTCAAATTTTGGAATATATACACCTACTCCCACTTTTTGTTCGATTGGGTCTTTAGATCCATCTGTATAAATCTGTATACAAGAATAAACATTTTCTCTCATAAAACCATTTATTTCATAACTATTAGTATATCTTTCTTCTGCCTTCTCCCGATCCTCCAGCAATCTCATTTCAACATTAGGTTCAGGAATATTCCTCACCGATACCCCTTTTAATGGCATATTTCCAGACCACATTCCTTAACCCATTGTTTATACTTCCATCCAAAACTATTCCCATTATTCTTTTTATATTCCCAACAGTCATTAAGATTGCTCGTGTGCAATGGCTACAACCCTGCAAATTAACCCAGTACATCATTGTAAGCTTTTCCCTTCTTAAGTCTAGTGGCATCTCCCCCATTTCAGCCCTAATGGCATCTAGAGGGGTTGATCTTATTGCTCCACAGCAGATTCGAAGTGCCCTAGCCTGTATGTTGTCCAACTTCTTTAGCTCTGATTTTACTGCAGCACCATACACTGCACACCCATAATCTAAACTTGACCGTATTAAGGCTTGATATACATGTAGTAGTGCGCTTTTCCTTGCTCCCCACTCATATTTGGCTATTGAAGTCATGCAATTTATTACTCCTTTGCACTTATTCTCAATTTTCTTAATATGTCTATTCCATGTTAATTTTCCATCAAATATTAACCCAACACTGTAAAAAATTTGCTGTAGTTTTGCAGCTGTTTGCCAGTAACTTACTGTAGATTTAAATTTATGTTATTTACTGGCAACAGTTTGTTCAAAGTTAAATGAACATTAAACATTAACAAGTCTTTGTCTTTAAAATGAACAAAGTTGGGTTTTGAGTTACTCCATTTAGTTTGATGAATATGAAATTTTCCTAATAATAGAAACAAATCGATAGCATAATTTTTTCTTTTAGAAAAGTCAAATTCATTCGAATGAAGCAAGACAGATGACAAATTTAAGACTATATTGCAGTTCATTTTAACACTTAGAAATTGAGACATCTCATAGCCTACCAAAAGACTGAAGAACAGGGGCATTCAAAAAACAAGTGCACAATAGACTCTCTTTCACTATTACAAAAACAGCAGTTGTAATCAATATCCAGATGAAAACGCTCTAATGTGTCTTTCACAGGATATATTCTGTGAGCAATTTTAAAAGACACTTCTTTGGTTTTATTTGATACACAATACCGACTAAGAACTCCCCAAACATTTTCCCACTCAAATGAGGGAAACATATTAACCCAAACAAATTTAGATGGAGGAGAAGAGATGTTAACAAAAAGAGATCTAATCAGTTGGTTACTGCATTTATCATTAATTAAATCAAGTTTATCTAAAAACAAATGTTTGGAAACTTTACTTGCAGTGTTACCCCTAGAGTCCTGATTTCTGAATAGAGATACAATTTTGGCAGAAATAGAATTCATGACAGTACAATATTCTTTAACAGAGATATGACACTTAAATTTCAGACATAGTTCAGTAATACTCAAAAACTGACCATCAGAATTCAATAACTGACTAACTAATAATATATCAGATTCAAACCAATGTTTTAAAAATAATGTTTTTCTTCGGTGTGTAATATACTTATTATTCCATATAAAAAAGGAATGAGGAGAGAAGTTATGTTTAAAAGCCAAACACCATGTCAAAAAGACTTGCTTGTGAAAATTAGATAAACAAAGAGGTATTTTGTTGATATCAAAACTGCATCTAAGGAAAAAATTTATACCACCAAGTTGATTAATTAAATGGTTAGGGAAAATATTCCACATAGAGCAATTATTTTTAATAAAACATTTTAGCCAATTTATTTTAAAAGTGCTGTTTAAGGTTGTAAAATCCACAACATTCAAACCACCCTGATCATATGGATTGCATAATATATTTTTCTTCAAATAATGAGTTTTTTTTTTCCAAACAAAATCAAATAACAACTTGTCAAACTCTTTGGTAAATGTCTTGGGTACAAATAGAGCTTGGGAGATATACGCAGATCTTGACAAACCTTCAGATTTAGACAATAGGACACGACCATAAATGGATAAATCTCTCTGCAACCAAGAGTCAAATTTTCTTTTTGTACTGTTGATAATCAGATTAAAGTTAAGAGAAGCACGATATGATTCATCTTTGCAAAGTTTTACACCAAGATATGTGACAACCTCCTTGACAGGGATTCCATCAATTTCTTCAAGGTTAATATTCCTAAGTGGAAAAATCTCACATTTGCTTATATTAAGGTTGAGACCAGATACTTTAGAAAAATTATTTATGGTACGAATTGCTTTGCTAACCTCCGCAGCATTTTTTAAAAATAGAGTTGTGTCATCAGCTAGCTGACATATTTTTAATTCATTCCCAAAAACGTTAATACCTTGAAAGAAATTCATATTTACATAGCAAGAAAGAACCTGAGTGACGAGCAGAAAGAGAAACGGTGAGATTGGGCAGCCTTGTCTGATGCCCCTAGAAAGAAAAAATCTATCAGAAGTTCCATTAACCATTTTAACAGAGCTGTTACATTCGGTGTACAGGGTTGTAATCGCCTTTCTAAAAAAATTCCCAAATTTAAAGTATTCTAGTGTTGCAAACATGAATTTGTGTTCTACTGTATCAAACGCTTTATTAAAATCAACAAAGAGTATTAGATTGTCCTCATTGAGAAGGTGACTATAATCAATAAAATCAAGAATAAGACGAATATTATTACAGATATGCCTCCCTTTCATGAAGCCAGACTGAGACTGATCAATTAATGAGTCCAAACCTAATTTCAGCCTGCTAGCAAAAATAAGAGAAAAGAGTTTGGCATCAGTGTTCAATAAAGTTATGGGTCTCCACCCATCTAGAGATAAAGTATCCTTATTTGCCTTTGGTATTAAGGTAATTACCCCCTGTCTGAGAGATGGAGGTAAGATTCCATTATTTATAGATTCACTAAACATAGCTAAAATAAACGGGGAAAGGGCATCTCTGAAAGTTTTGAAAAATTCATTCGTAAGCCCATCATTTCCAGGAGATTTGTTGTCCTTGAGTTTCTTAATATTGCCGATAATTTCTCCAATACTAAGCTCTTTCTCACAAATGCTGCCAAATTCATCGTTAACCAACTTACTAGTGTTATCCAATTTTCCTAAAAAGGACTCCATTAAGGAGTACTGTATATCAGAGCTAGAATACAAACTTTTATAAAATTCTGCTGTATGTTTTGAAATTGTAGATAAATCATCTGTGACAGAATTATTTATACGCAATTTATTAATTGCTAATCTTTCACCATTTCTTTTTTCTAAAGAATAAAAGTATCTGGTGTTTTTTTCACCATGTTCGAGCCACTTTCTTCTGGAACGTATGAAAGCAGATTTTGCCTTTTCCTCATAATGTTTATTTAAATTCTCTTGTAATTTTATGAGATTTTGAGCTTGTTCCTCTGTTAAATCTGTTTTATCACACAGGTCACCAAACTCTTGGATGATGGCTTGCAATTTGGCCCGTTTATTTTTGGCAATTGTTTTACTCATTTTAATGGCTAAACTCCTCACTTTATATTTCATAAAATCCCACTGCAGCCCATATTGGTTAGTAATTACACCCTGTTTATAGTATTTATCAATTATTTTTAATACTTCACAATTAAATTCCTCATTAAATAATAAATAATTGTTTAATATCCAGTATCCACTTCTGCTCAGGTTCTTTCAATTGTCATTAGAGATGATAAAAATGTGAATAGAATTATGGTCAGTAAAAGGTGCAAGATCAATTGTAACATTGTCTATCAATGATGTCAACTCCTCTGATATTAACCACAAATCTATTCAAGACTGCAAAGACAAGTCATTATTTTGCCATGTATACATGATTTTTTGGGGGTTCATTTTTCGCCAGATATCAACAAGACCTAAGTTATTGCAAAACCCAGAAATAATTTTGTTGCTATCATCTTTTACACATTTGGGAGGCCACCTATCTAAGTTACTATCTGGGACTACATTAAAATCACCCCCAAGAATACATTTTGCATTCATGTATTTGGTTGATAGGTCAATAATTCGTTTTTCTAATTCATTGAGTAGAATCAAATTTGTAGATTTGCAATTAGTACCATAAATATTAGCAATAATATATTGCTTATGAGAGTCCTCTAATATGATTATTAGTCACCTTCCATTATTATTACTCTCACGATGAAGAATGTTGCCCCTGAAATTCCCTCTGAGAATAGCGACCCCTGCTGATCTATTTGTACCATGACTCAACCAAATGTCCTGACCCCACTGACTCTTCCAAAAATTGTAATCAGCCTTTGAACTATGCGTTTCTTGTAATAAATAAAAATCAGCCCTTTTGTCTTTCAAAAATAAAAAAACAGCCTTTCTTTTATTTATATCGCGGACGCCTCTAACATTAAGAGAAACTAAAGAAAAAGACATGAGAAAAAACTTGAACTGTAAGTCCTGGTTTACTAAGTAGAACAATACCCGGACAACCCCTCTATGTCAAAATGAACAAAACTTATTCAAAAAAATAACTTTCTATATATTTAATGTATTGATGATGAGTAAGAAGGGAAAGAGAGAAAAAAAAAATAGGCGTTGGAGGGAGATAGGGGGAACTGTCCATGGAACTGGTTTAACTGTTCAGCACCTCCCTGAGAATATAAGTTAACATATATAACAGTCTGAACAAATTAGTTATATCTTCCTTCTTTTTCCCCTTTACCTGAACACAGAAATATAATGAAGATTGTCAGCTGTCGAACTTCAAGGGAGAAATTTGTTTTCACTCCTTTCTGTCTTCTGCTGCTTGAAATCATCCGATCTCCATTTTTCCATCTTTTGGTCGAATCTGGATCCCATCCACATACGCCTTCGCTCCCACAAAGTAGGCCGACTTTCCAGCTTTCCTGGCGCGCTCCACCTCTGGCCACAGCCGCTGTCTCACTGCTCGATCAGCGGGCGTCAAATCCTCCTTGAATTGCAGCTTGTTAGTCTTCAAGTACTCGCTGGTTTTGGCTGCCCTCCAGAGAATATCTTTCTCAGAACGTGAAATGAATCGAATGATCACGGGCCTGGCTCGCTGGTTCTCACTGTTGATCTTGCCTAGTCGATGAGCCACATCAACTGTGCTCGTGTTGAATTCTGGAGCGACCGCACGACACACCTCCTTGACTCTGGCCTTGACGTCGTCCTTGCTGTTCTCCGATAGCCCGTAAAGCCGTAAATTCCACCTCCTTCCATAACGCTCCGCATCGGACAACCTCTCTTCTAACATCGCAATTTTCTGTTCATAAGCTTCATGTTTCTGCTTGAGAACGTCCATTTCGATGCGAAAGCCGCCCACTTCGTTGTATATGCAGTCTACTTTCTCCCGCAGATCTTCGACGAGCACAGCATTTTCAGACACCTTTGATTCAATTCTGTCCGATCTCTCGTTGATTAAATTATATAAATCAATCAAGGAAAACTCTTTTTTTTCTTACTTTCAGGGCTACTCGTTCCATCACTCTTACTTTTATCAGCATTCGAATTCTTTGAGTAAGAATGTACTTCACTTTGTGTGCGCTTTTCTCCTTTCCCCGCCATGATAGGCCCACTAAGCACGGTTCAGTCAAAATACTTCCTGACGAATAACACGGGGTAAAAGTTGATCTCTTTTCAAAAAATTCGGCACAAAGTTCATGTAAAATAATTATTTTGTCATCAGTTCATAATAAAAAGATAATTTAGAAGGGAAATCCCGGGAAGTTGTTCCCCACTTAGAAAAGGTCGTCTGCACCCACCGCCATCTAAGCCCGACCAACGCGAGACTTGATAGTTAGTAGAGACCAGGGGGGCATGGATTTCTATTATTTTGAAGGTACCCCCGGGCGCCGCCATTGGCTAGCGGACCCCCACCTGCTGTTAGCATCCCATTGACTCCCATTCATTTTGGCGTCACTTTGACAGCGAATAACTTTACATCTGAGGCGTTTAAAGACTCCATTTGTCCATTATTTATTTCTAAAGAAACATGAAAATGTATAAAAGGCTTCATTAGCTTGTATCTTACGTTACGGCCCCGTAGAAGCAGTTTTTGTAAAAATAGGCTAACGATTGCGTCATAGCCACGCGACTCTCTGTCGCACAGTAGGAAATTAACGTATGGACAGGAGGAGAAGCTCACGCGCAATCGGGGGGACGTGGAGGCAAAATGACAAAGTAATTAATCAAAACACCTACTAAAAGTTGCTCCTGCTCCTAGCTCATGGACAGCTCCTACTCACACTCTCCGTCTCTGCAAGTTTCGGAAGGGAATGATTCAGATTTCTCTCGGCACAGCTACTAGAAGACAGACGGTTTGCTCACGTCACATCTACGTCGTCAAGCTCAGTTTGAGTCTGCGCAGTACGCTCGACCCCCAGGAAGTAAGAGTTTCTAATTGGCTTCACTTTGTCTCCGTTGAATCCAATGGGGTCACTGTGTCCATTTCTTTTACTGTCTATGGTAGAGACAGAGAATGTCTAATAGGAAGAGAATTGGCACACTCTGCTTACTTCCGGTTTCTGGACTAGCTGCAGTAACACGTCTCTGTCCATGCGGCGGCGCTCGCAGGCGAGTGCAGAATGAATGGAGGTCTATGGCGAAAAACCCTCAAAATCCACTTTTCTCAGGATATAATTTTTTGTCTAGTAATTTGAATGTTGTATTCGAAAGGAGATGCAAATAAATTACAGATTGCTGGGTGTTAGATTTTTTAGAGTCACTTATTTGGTTTAAAAAGTCTTTTAAAATGTCAATGACGTCAGAATGCTGACGTCATTAGCAGAATGCTAGCGTGTTATGGGCAACAACAACTCAACCTGTAAGAAATCGAAAGGACATAAGTACTCGTTCATTCAACTTTCGACCTATAACCCATGTTGGACTTGCAAAACCTACAATAAAATCGGAGATTTCTCAACAGCAATCGGGTGAAAGAGACACATTTAGCCGTCTAGCCCCATAGACTCCCATTCAGTCTGCAATCGCCCGCGATCACCTCCAGTGGAATTCTAATGGAACTGCAACCAAGATCAATACAATGGGGCTAATAGGAAGTGCCAAGGCTCTCCGTAGACGATCACCATTCTCGCGATCGCGCAATAAACATTTCCACCATTTTGAAACATTTTAAACGAGCCAGAGCATTGCATTCAGCTGTCGGTCAAAGAGAACAGGTAAAAGACATTCCTACTTTTGTCTTGTAAGTATCTGTGTTTTTGTTTTGACATGTGCTCATTTTTTAGCTAGATTATTTGTTATCATGTGTTGAATCGTGACATTTTAGTGGGTAACAGTGTATCATGGTACATGTACTGTAGTCTGTAACCCCATGTTTCCATGTGCCCTTAAACTGGAATTATCTAAATCCAAAGGTGTAAACATGAAACATGTGCAAACAATTATAGAGTGTTATGAAAGCCACAAATATATTTTGCTCTTTTCTTTAGATCATTATGATATGAAAATAGCATTTCCTCACTAAAGCTCTCATCTTTGACAAAGTCCATCATTGATTTGAACTATAATATTGAATTTGTCTGAACAATGGCTTGTTACATACAGAGAGAGCATTTCTAATAGAGTAGAATAATATTTGTCATTGTCAAGCACAATAAGATGAAGTTTCATTCAAAATGCCTTAATTCATTCAAGTTTGAAACTTTCAAATTAATTTTATAATACAGCATAAAAAAACAAATGATTGGCTATATAAAATTAGCAATTATAAAAAAATATCTGGCAGTATATCAATAATGCAAATAGCTCCGATGTGCATTAAAACCTAAACTGAACACACACACACACACACACACACACACACACACAGTATAGGTGAATGTATTAGTCCATGCACACTTGAGGTTAAACTGTCAACAATGATTTTCTTGTGCAAATTAATTTTTTCTTATTTGGCAGATGCTGTGACGACCAACTTCCCAGCAGCAACAGAGTTTTATATTTTATTATCTTAAGTTGTTGATGTTCCATTTTTATATATATATATATATTTTTTTTTTTTCATATATAAATTATTTTTAATATTTGATTTGATCATTTTTATGTTTTGATCTTTTTGAAAGTTGTTAATGTTCTTTTTCTAAATAAAACCTTTATATTTAATTTGTTTGGATGGATTGTCATTTATGAGAACCTGTTATATTTGAGTGAAAAGAATCATTTAGCCATTATTTTGTTGTCTATTACATGTATGTAGTCATTCAATAGCCGTCTAATGGATGACTAGTCTATTCTTGGGCTATGGTTAGACGTCTTATTCTTGGGCTATATGGTTAGACGTCTATTAGATTTTCACTGACAGCCCAAATTTAGCCTTGTTTTAGCCTAGACATCTGGGCTGTGTTTTGACGGCTATACGCTGATTTCACGCAGCCGCCATTTTGAAATCGAAAGTGAGGCTCCGGTGGGCGATATTTTTTTTCCCAGGATGGTAGGGGAAGACTCATTAATATTCATTAGGGAAGTCATCACTGATTGGTCTGATGACCTACCCCTAACCCCGCCCCTAAACCTACCCGTCACTGGGGTCTATGTGATGACCTACCCCAACCCCGCCCCTAAACCTACCCGTCACTGGGGTAAAGACCAATCAGTGATGACTTCCCTAATGAATATTAATGAGTCTTCCCCTACCCTCCTGGGAAAAAAAAATATCGCCTCCGGTGGGAAGAACCCCGGAAGTAAAGATAAACAACAATGCCTTTGGACTACCAACCTGAAGCTGCTGCCGCGATTTACACTATTGGATGTTAATATCCAATATAGGATATGTATATAGTTCATTCCTGCTTCTTTGTTTACTTTCTGAATTATATAAAAAAAATATTTTATTTATAAATGAATTTCACTGTATATAGTCTAAAGAATGAAAGAAATGTATGTACAGTTTTAGAATTGACACAACATCATTAAACACAACAATACGCCATCGCATTCACGACTCTCCTGTGATTAAAGGCGACACTTCCGGTTTTCTTCCCACCGGAGCCTCGCTTTCGATTTCAAAATAACGGCTGCGTGAAATCAGCGTATTAGATGTCTTTAATACGCAAAATTGCTTGCTGGGTATTTTTAAATTTCGCGGTCTTTCTCCTCTGCTATTGAAGCAACTTGAGATTTTAAATATTAGCTATAGAATATACACAATTTACATACAATATACAATTTAATTTAATCTTACCTTGCATATAGCAGCGGGATTTAGGGATTCCATCTCTTCAAAATGACCGGATTGTTCACCACACGGCTTCCTTTTTCTTCTGAGTTTTCCCGGCGTCCGACCAGCTGTTCGAAACGTCATGACACTACAAGGATTCTGGGTAATAGCCTCTAGCAAAGTGAGCTCTGATGCGCACTTGCGAAAGGGGTGCATTAAATGCGCTGATGATCACCCCTGGAGAACACTATTAGAGGATCGGGACACCCTACGGTCTTGCACCCCTTAGCGAGAACGCGCATTGAGGGGCACAAGTGCGGATATTGGGACAGGGCAAAACTTGATCAACAACAATATGGACTCCTGAAACGATCAACCTCTTTAAACTACAGAATATTTATTGATCCGTTCAAAGAGTCTTGTGGACACATCTGATCCTCACAGGTAGAAATATAAGAGAGATTGTGCTGAACAGGTTTCTAATGGAAGTGAACTGGTTTAGTAGGTTTATGTCGAACTGGAATAAGTTGAACAGAACCAGCGCCGTTTGCATAAACCGCTAGTCCTTAGTTAATCAAAGGTAATCAATTTTTTTCTTTAAGACTGTTCATAACTTTTTAAAGTCAGTGCATAAAAACGTAGATTGGTGTAATTTGAAACTGAAAAGAAAGAGCGATGACTGCTATTTAATTCTTAAGACAGTCTTAACATAATAGTTTTATATGCAACTGGCCCGAGGGTTAAATCATGTCAAAAACTCACTCAACTATTTTAGTTGTTCACTGCACTGAAATGGAAGCGATCAGAATTGTATTTAAATATGTCATTTGATTGCTTGTCAAGCAAAGTTTGGGCTTTCTTTAATTTGAGTCACACGACATAAAGCCTTAAGAAATAGGATATGACCACTGATCTATATAATGACATTCTATATAGATCAGTGGATATGACCCTTACACAGACACTAACAAACCTTTGGAGAAGGACCTGGCTGCAGTCTGCAGATCGCGGCGGGGCTACACGTGTGATTTATTTCTCATTTTGATTATTTCATATCACCATATGAGAAAGGAAATGTAAAGGGCGTATCAGTAACAATGACAAGACATAGCCTAAAGCCTACTTATAGTTACAGAAGCTGTTATTGGTCATGTTATTGTATAATAACTAAATAACTCTGCAATAGGCTAAAGTGTCTGTGTAGGCCTATGAAGCTTTCAATTTCTTCTCTACATTGCAAAGCATGATATCAGACTTTTGCTACACTCTCTTTCAGAAAAACAATCTGTTCCTCGTTATCTTAAAGTGACGGAATTTTAAACTTTATCTGTAGGCTACCTGCCATGATGTGGTTATTTCTGCAAACAGTTTCATAAATTCAGCATTAAGTGACATTTTTATTTATCATTCAACTGAACTGTGCTCACACATTTTAGACACTGACATTATGTTTTTGCTAAGTCCATGCAATAAATGCACGTCCTAGAATAAGCAATGTTTTACTTCTGTTTCCGTTTCAGGTCCGGTCAAAATTAGATTTGAAAACATCACATTTCAACTGATTTTTAGCTCATGTTGTATCCAATAAAATCCAGCCCACGTCAAATATTGTGATTCACGTTATTGGGGGTCGGGGCTACAGTAGAAACAAAAATATGTCACTTAATGCTGTAAACAGGTTACAGAGAGAGAGCCCTGTCAGCTGGTATTATAAATAAAGGTTAAAAATAACAACTCAAATTAAATATTATGCGAATTTTATTATAATAACAACATTATAATAGGCTATTTTAATTATTTAAGTAAAAATATAATAAATATGTAATATAGTGCACATATAAAATGTAGCTCATTTTGAGGTAGGCTAAATGTAACATCATTGTTCTCGAGCTGTTTTATTTAGCTCTTTCCGCGGTTGAAAAACACTGAGGTTATCTGGGGGTTATCTGTACTTGTCCTTTAATGTAAACAACATTTCCTATTTAAGATTATTCTGTTGTTGTTGTTATTTTCTTTTGCCTTGAAAAGGCATGAAGAGGTGAAGAACAATGGCAGAATCTTTCCCACCATCAACAAATAAACGAGAAAGGAAAGGGAGTATGGATAATCCTCCAGGTGAGTCAATAACCCCTTCAAATCTATCATATATTTTATCTTGAAAATAGCCTCGCATTGGTTAGAATTAAGCTCTGCGCATTCTGGACATTCTCTCAATAAGATTTTGACTTTAAACTAATGCAGGTGATTTATCTTCTTCATTTCTCTCTCCAGCGATGTCTTCCTCCAGCGGTCCACTGACTGAGGAACTTCAGTGCTCTATATGTCTGGACGTGTTCACTGATCCAGTCACCACTCCATGTGGACACAACTTCTGCAAGACCTGTCTGAATAAGTGCTGGGACAACAGCCAGACCTGCAACTGTCCATATTGTAAAGAAACATTCAAGCACAGACCTGATCTCAAGATTAACACCACACTCAGAGAGATCGTACATCACTATAAAAAGAAAAGTCCTGAGAAAAAAGCTGAAGTTCTGTGTGACATCTGTGAGGAAAGAAAGCTGAAAGCCCTGAAGTCGTGTCTGGTGTGTCAGATCTCTTACTGTGAAACTCACCTGGAGCCTCATTCGAGAGTGGCAGGTTTAAAGAAACACAAACTGATCAATCCTGTGCGTAATCTGGAGGACTATATATGTCAGAAACATGAGAGACCTCTGGAGCTGTTCTGTAGAGATGATCAGACTATCGTGTGTGTGTCCTGCACTGACGGAGATCACAAGAACCACAACACTTTTTCTTTAGAAGAAGTGAGTACTAAGTACTAACAATACTAAAATATTTCACCTATAAATTAAAATAGTCATTATTACCCTTACCATGTCATTCCATCAATCAAATTTTCTATGTTCATAGACTCAGTTGATGATTCAAGACACACAGCAGATGATCCAGGACAGATTCAAGAAGATTCAATACATCAAACACTCAGCAGAAGTCAGGAAAGTGAGTAATTGTGGTTGTTTGCTTGCTGGATGTCTGTACTCTGTAATATGAATACAGCTAATAATGTGTTGATTGTCCTGGTTGATCAGAGAAACACAGAGAAGGAGAAAGCAGCCCGTGTGGAGCTCTTCACTGATCTCATCCGCTCCATTGAGAGATGTCAGACTGAACTGCTGGAGATGATGGAGGAGCAGCAGAAAGCAGCAGAGAAACAGGAGGAAGAGCTCATTGAAGAGCTGGAGCAGGAGATCACTGAGCTAAAGATGAGAAACACTGAGCTGGAGCAGCTCTCACACACTGAAGATCACCTCCACCTCCTACAGGTCAGTCAACATCTCTCTGATCAATGATAATGCAGTATATGACACCATAACACTCCCCATGCTGAAGGATTTCTCCTCTCTCCTGCTGTAGATTTACTCATCCCTGTGCAGCTCTAGAAACACCAGGAACTGGTCTGAGATCAGTGTGAAGACTGATGAGAGTCTGAAGACTCTGAGGAGAGCTCTGACTAAACTGCAGGACTCTCTACAGGAGAAACTCATGCTAACTGGTACAGCAATATCAAATACACCATACAGATACATATATTTATCATCTTCAACAGAAAGAAACATTAATTTTCTGCCATTTTCAGTCTTTTCAGCGGTTTCATCTAAATGTTGTGATTATGTGTCAGATTAAATCAGTTTAGCAGAAGAAAATCAAATTGATAGACATCATGAATTTAAGATGCAGATTTGTTCTTTTTTTTTTTAGGAATATTTCTGACCTGTATCAAACAGCTTCGCAGTGCTGGGCTTTCATTTTCACTTTCTCTAAGGTTATTTTTTATAGTGTTGTCGTTGCTGAATAACCACAACAATACACTCCAAAACTGAGATGAATAACATTAGCCATAACAATATCTAAAATAAAAATTTCATAAAATGTTCACAAAACATTCCCAAAGATGTTCTAAAAAGTAGGAATATTTCGAGCTCAAACACAATAGGAGTTCAGGGATTCTCTAAATATCAGCAGAGAAACATTGATCAGATAAAACATGATGTTAAAACACAATTCTTTAAATATAACCTTAAATCTTGTCTATAATTCCACACATAAACATGTCAAAAGATCTGATGGTGTTTTATTGTCATGTGTCTCTACAGAACTGAAGAGGAGACAGCAGTATGCAGGTACAGTGTGCTGTCTGCACTACACTAGATTACATTCAGATACTCACAGCTTCATCACTGACCCACAGTATGATTAAACACTGATTACATATTACAAACATCAGCACTAAATATCTGTATTGTGAATTTGTGATTTATATTCTCTATTTTCTCAGTGGATGTGACTCTGGATCCTGATACAGCTCATCCTTACCTCATCCTGTCTGATGATGGAAAACAAGTGAGATGTGGAGACATTATACAGAAACTCCCAGACAAACCAAAGAGATTTGATAGATGTGTAAATGTCCTGGGAAAGGAGGGATTCTCCTCAGGGAGATTTTATTTTGAGGTGCAGGTGAAGGGAAAGACTGAATGGACTTTAGGAGTGGCCAGAGAATCCATTAGCAGGAGTGGAGTGATCACACTGAATCCCAGTAATGGACACTGGACCGTGGTTCTGAGGAATGAGAATGAATATTGGGCCTTTGCTGGTCCTCGTGTCTCTCTGTGTGTGAGAGTGAAGCCGCAGAGGGTCGGTGTGTTTGTGGATTATGAGGAGGGTCTGGTCTCCTTTTATGATGTGGAGTCCAGCTCTCATCTCTACTCTTTCACTGATCAGTCTTTCACTGGGAAACTCTATCCATTTTTTAGCCCAGAACCTAATAATAGAGGTAAAAACTCAAACCCTCTGATGATCACACCTGTCAAGTAGCCTACAATAAATGAGTTTACACACCTAATTGGAAATACACAATGAAAATAATGATTTATATAATAAAAAATCTAAAAACCTGTTTAAAACAAAAAATGCCATTTTTTTATTGTTAAAATCTATAATTTCTGCAAATTGTAATGTAAAATATAATGCTTGTTTAACAAATATTTTATTTCAACTTTTCATAATGAAATGAAAAAAAAAAAAAAAAAAAAAAGTTTTACATGAAAATAAACCAAACTATGAAAACATTGATAAATTATATCAAGGCTGTTTTTATGATCGTGGTAATACCAAAGTATGTTTTACCATGAGAATACAGAACAAATTAGAAAATATAGCTGCGGGCAGTGATTGCGGGCCCAAGCCGGTGGCTGGGCCCTCCATCGCTGCTCGCAGCTATATTTGCGTATATATATATATGTAATATACAGTATATATATATATATATATATATATATATATATATATATATATATGTAAGGACCACCCATTGGCCCAACGACGGAATCCAACGGCCTGGCGAAGGTTTAAAGCGTGTATGTCTTTTCAGCGCTCCAGTGAAGTTCACTTAATCTATTGGAACTTAGTTTTAGTATTACTTTAGCTCTACGTTTGATCTGACTCCAATTTCAAATGATAATCAAATTTAGATCGTATTTCTGATTAGAAATTAATCATAAACATCGATTATGAATTAATTTAGATCTTTGATTATCCTGATTATCCCATACTTTCAGTTATTAATACGTTATGGACCCGAATGCCGCACAGAGATCACGTCGGCCAATTCGTGTTTCTCACGGACACAAACTTGTTAATTCTGATTTGAGTCAGAGGATGTAGGGTTTGCTAATATACCCCTAAAGTCAGTCGCCTACTGCTTACGGACTAGAGAGTGTAGTTTATTTTAGCCATTTCCATACAACTTGCTAAACCAGTGATAGACAGAAATCAACAGGTCTCCAAGATGACGTGCCTACTGCTCCGTTCATTCATGTGCCTGTAGTTTGACCTACCTTAACTAAGTTTGCGGTAGCACCAGCCTCCTTAAATATATTAAAATAATGATTTCAGAATACTTCAGAATAAATCAAGATGTAACATTTATTTGTCAGGTAAAAATGTATTATGCCAATTACAGAAGTAATTTATTAAAAGCCAATTCAAATATACATTTACTCAAAGATGAATCTAAAAGTAAGCAATGTTCTCCTGACAAAGACACACAGTAATGTGTCAGGATTTTCCAACAGGAAAATACTGCCATGCATTACTGTGTGGGGGATGATCCCGGTAAAAGATTCCCCCTGATTGCTCTGTCCCCTCACCTTAAATACCAGACCAGAACAAAAGGGGTTAAACAAATGTTGTTTAGAGTTGGTTGGGCCAATCCATGTACCCCAGGGGGGTAGCACCTGGTTTCTTGAGATATCGCGAAGAGATATCAGCCTGAGAGATACATGATTCTCCTAAGTTCTCAATCTTTTTCATTAAACCAATGACTGCAATGAAATTAAGACCATTTTACCAATCGCACTGAGACCCTTAAAATGATACCAAACATGAAAAGGAAAAAACAACACATTCACAAGATACACCATATGCGATATATAGACATTCTTAATTTAACTTTCAGTGACTTGAGGAGGGAGAAGAGGAGGGAGAGGGGGGATGAGTTGAAGTCAAACAAAGCGACAAGGAGATAAGTTTGGGCAGGACAAGGTTCTGTGCTCTGTCTTTGCTATCTGCTGTCCAGGGGGCATTTTATGGCATTATTGCAGGGTGAGTTTTGTTTTAGCAGGAAAATCAGTTCTTACAGACGGCCCCTGGCCCCTTGGGACAGATTTAGATCAGGCCAAAGGGGACATTTTTTGGACATTTTCCTGTTTCCACATTTTCAGTGTTATTCTCTGAGTGTTCATAGGGCTGACCACTGTAGTTTGCAGCGTTCGTCGATTGGTGCAGGAATCCAGTCGTCACCTGAAATAACAGCATTAAGACAGGTTGAATATTAAAATGAAAGCATGGCAGAATGCGGGGATTCTGCAGCAGCTGGACAGGGTGTCACATGACCCTCTTGGCCGGGTTTGCTTCCACCTGCACTTGGCTGCGTTGGTGTTCAGTCTGTAGAATGATCACGTTGTATCAAGTCTGTTTGCTTTGGTCAGCATGATCAGAAAGTGTCAGTGGAAAGTGTCATTATAACGCTTTGCGGAAACATCTTTGTCCTCCCTAGGATGTTTTAACTGACCCTTTGAGAAGTCCTCGGTCACCTTCAAGCAGAAGGTTTCATTTGCCGGGTAGATCAGAACTCCATTGTTGAAGGAATCATTTCACTGATGACGCTCCACTGCGTGTAAGACACCTGAACAACTTTTGAATGACCATGCAATAATTGAACACTGATGTATTTGTGGTTATTGTAAGATGAGGAAAAGTTATTGGATAAACACAAGAACACAAGATAACAAAACATGATGTACTCAAAAATATGAAACCCAAAAGTCAAAGGTGCGAGTGGTAAATATGGTCTCTTTTTCAAAATCATATATTTAATGAACGTGTAATTTGATCACCAAATTCTTCACTACCGCAGTGATCTGGTAGTGGGATTTAGACTTGGTCTGGATGAATCAAGGACGGGTAGCAGAAAGTCACCATAACTAGTATATTTACTAGTTGTATGCATAATTAGAGTAATTAGAGTATATCACATAATTAAACATGGAAATACACAATTTCATAATTATAAAATTGTCTACATTAGTTGTTATAAGTGCAAATCATCAATGAAACTTAATGTTTTAATAGATTCAATTAGAGAATGAAATGTATAGAAACAGAGATTTAAATTCTCTGGTTTAACTTTTGTAATTATCCTCTGTGCATTTGATGTACAGACTAGGTCACACTCAATAGTGCAGGTCTGAATTGTATAGTTGACAAATAGAAATGCCTGCATTTTAGATTTAGCTGTTTAGATCATTTTTTATCGTCATTAGTCATTTGTTGGAAACTAGGGGGCCCTCCTGGTTTGCAACAACGCTAACGACTGGACATAATAAATATTTTGTCCAAAGACCAGTTGCATTGATTAATAGGTCTCAATAAGATTTTTTTTTTTTCATGTGGATTTAAATCAATTGATGTGTGACCACAGCCATGCATGTCCTATGCACAGCACAGTATTTACATACAGGAAGTTTTGAAGACTGTAATGCTGAAAAGAAATTATTAAAATAATTTTCCTTGTCCTATATGTATGAAGGTAAATGATGTATTGCATGATGTGAATAATTTTGGCCTGGATAGTCTTATGATCTATACCAGGTAGAGATGTTCTAAGATTGCCATAGTGATGGTGTGTATTGTGTATATTTGTGTATAGGAGATGGGTGGCGTTTTATAATTTGTGTTGCATAATTTAGTTCCGGTGCTACACCGGGAGGCCACATACAGGAGCTGCTTCTGTAGTGTTGTGAGGTGTGAGCGGCCCCTTGAAGTTTCTCCACCCCCATCTCCTAATGTAAAGTTGTGTGTCCTGCTTAAGGCAGGCAGAACCAGACCCTTGTGGAATCTGGTTCTAAAGAAAGTCATTTGTCAGCCTGTAAGGAAATAGACCTAGAGAGGAAAACACAGTTTAATCTTGAGCCTTTATACAAATTGCATTAAGATAGATGGTCGATCTCAATATTTATTTGATGGCCTTAGCCAGACAGTTGTTACTGATGGCTTTGATCTGTTAAGATTTTATGCCATTAGAAGAAAATTTGTTTTTGTTTACAAAGACATGTATCATTCTCATGATCATGTGTTTGCAAAGAAAAGGTCAATTAAACAGTGATAATGGTCAGATCTTACTGCTATTGCATCTAAACTCACACAGTCTGCTGTGTTGTGAGCATTAGGACCCCCAGGTCTGCTAGGGAAATCTCTTTACATGATGTTGTTTATTTACACTAGCCAGATCTGTATTTAGAGCAATTAGATCACCAGATGTGGTGCTGTGCTTGTTTGTTTTAGCCTTTGGAATTTATGGTGCCATTCAACTCTTGACCATTTGGATCTCTGTGGTCCATAAAGACTGTAGATTTTCTGCCTGATGTTTACATTTCACACAACTGTTCTTACATGTCCAGTAAAATACCTTCCCTGATCAGATTCCATGTGAGCTGAAGCTCCCAGAGAGGAGTTTTTTTTTAACACTTGCACCACTTCGTTTGTGGTTTTGTTGCAAGAGAAAATTTTAATTTGTACCTCCCCTTGTTACTGGGTTAAAGATCTGTTAGATCAAAATTAAATCATCCTGTGGCTTTGGATGAATATTTAAGACATGGTAATCAGGTTGATCATTTTAGTTGGTATATACTGAGCATTAATTTCTCTCATTAAAGATTCTTGCACAAATAGAAGGTAAAGAAATTCTTTCTGATTCATTCTTCCTTTCAGTTTCCTTTCTTACCAATACTTTCTCTAACCATCTATTATCTCATTCCTCCCAACACTAGTAGTGTTCCTCCTTCTTGTTCCCTACATACACGTACCATCTTTCTACATTCTGATTCTTTTAATTCTCATTAAACATTCTTTTTTCTTCTAACCCAATGCTGAATCATCACGAGATTAAAGCCATTCTTGGCCATTACAATATAATATATATTACAATCTGGTCATAATATAAATTATATTTGATAAAATTATATAAATCAAACCAATTTCATTTACTGGTCTCCGGGGTTTCTACTGAGTAATTTGTCCAAACTGACTTGTTATCTTCTCACTGATCTTTTAGAAGGTGATTGGCCCTGCAGCTCCAGCTGTGCTGGCATTAGCATTGTGTACACAGCAACAACCCAAACTGGAAACCAGTTACAGCTGCTTCGATGCTGTGAACATTCAATGGACTGCAGGCATTGAGAAACATGGGTCAAATCATTGCTCAATTTAAAGATTTTTGTGACTACAATTTAGAATTGGACACAATTATCTTGTTTTAGGCTGAGATGTTATCAGTTGCATTCTTTTAAGAATCTTATTTGAATATGAAAGAAAGGTTGGACAAACAGGTCTCATGGAGGGCGCCAAGATTGTTTTATGGTTTGTTGCTTTTATCAGTCTCTTTTGAGACCTCGAAAGCATACAATAATGCAGTGATTGCAAAGTCTGGTATAAAACCAAATTAAAAGCTATGTTTTATAAGACTGAGCCTTAAATGGTGTTGTTTAAACCATATATGGGACATCAGTCATGAACTTTTTGACACTATTAAAAGATTTTCAAAGAACCATGATTACTTTGATGTAATTCATATAGGTCTTTGTCTAAATTATCTCATAAGATAAGGACAAGCTGTGCATGTCCTCTGACACTATCAGGCCTGGTTACAAGCCTCTAGTAACACAATAATTGTCATTATATGCATCAGTTTTAAAATTTAGCGTATTTTTCCAAATTTCAGCCTAGGACTCCTGCATAGCAGCTGTTCTCTAGGACTGGAATCATTTTCCCAGATAATTTCTTTTGAAATATTCTAATTGCATTGCACTGTTTTGTCCAACTTTAAACTTCACACACAAAGGATTCAAGTGAGACAATTTTACTTGTTATCTTTTAGCTCATCAAATCACAAGATTTTTTCACAAGTTAGCGTGACCATTTTCTTATTTCCAGTGTTGCAATGTTGTTGCAACAAAGCAAATAATTAAATGTAACAACATTATTTACCTCAGAATTTAAGTTTTTAGTTTTCAACCCTCTGTTGAGTACCAGAATAAAAATTTGGATGATGTTATCCCAATTTAGGTTTCATCACTTGTTGCTTTGGCAAACAAGGAGGTAAAGTTAAAGCAAGGGATATCTTTTCTCATCTACACTGCCGCTATCATGTCCCTGATATGTGGTTTTATCTAATTCTCAAGCCCCACCGGATTTTGCGTTCTCCGGTCTAACTGGGTATGCCGACCCATTCTATAAATGTGTCTATATGAGGTGCGTCTGAATTTACCCTCAACACTTCTAAAAGGCAAAAGAGAATTGACTTACCAAACGGCTGAAGAAAGAGAAGGACATCTTTTTTCTCTTACTTGTTGCAAGTCCCAATATTTCGCTGAAAAGACACTCGCAACCTGGAGAATCACGTCGGGGTCACCACTTTGTAAGGACCACCCATTGGCCCAACGACGGAATCCAACGGCCTGGCGAAGGTTTAAAGCGTGTATGTCTTTTCAGCGCTCCAGTGAAGTTCACTTAATCTATTGGAACTTAGTTTTAGTATTACTTTAGCTCTACGTTTGATCTGACTCCAATTTCAAATGATAATCAAATTTAGATCGTATTTCTGATTAGAAATTAATCATAAACATCGATTATGAATTAATTTAGATCTTTGATTATCCTGATTATCCCATACTTTCAGTTATTAATACGTTATGGACCCGAATGCCGCACAGAGATCACGTCGGCCAATTCGTGTTTCTCACGGACACAAACTTGTTAATTCTGATTTGAGTCAGAGGATGTAGGGTTTGCTAATATACCCCTAAAGTCAGTCGCCTACTGCTTACGGACTAGAGAGTGTAGTTTATTTTAGCCATTTCCATACAACTTGCTAAACCAGTGATAGACAGAAATCAACAGGTCTCCAAGATGACGTGCCTACTGCTCCGTTCATTCATGTGCCTGTAGTTTGACCTACCTTAACTAAGTTTGCGGTAGCACCAGCCTCCTTAAATATATTAAAATAATGATTTCAGAATACTTCAGAATAAATCAAGATGTAACATTTATTTGTCAGGTAAAAATGTATTATGCCAATTACAGAAGTAATTTATTAAAAGCCAATTCAAATATACATTTACTCAAAGATGAATCTAAAAGTAAGCAATGTTCTCCTGACAAAGACACACAGTAATGTGTCAGGATTTTCCAACAGGAAAATACTGCCATGCATTACTGTGTGGGGGATGATCCCGGTAAAAGATTCCCCCTGATTGCTCTGTCCGCTCACCTTAAATATCAGACCAGAACAAAAGGGGTTAAACAAATGTTGTTTAGAGTTGGTTGGGCCAATCCATGTACCCCAGGGGGGTAGCACCTGGTTTCTTGAGATATCGCGAAGAGATATCAGCCTGAGAGATAAATGATTCTCCTAAGTTCTCAATCTTTTTCATTAAACCAATGACTGCAATGAAATTAAGACCATTTTACCAATCGCACTGAGACCCTTAAAATGATACCAAACATGAAAAGGAAAAAACAACACATTCACAAGATACACCATATGCGATATATAGACATTCTTAATTTAACTTTCAGTGACTTGAGGAGGGAGAAGAGGAGGGAGAGGGGGGATGAGTTGAAGTCAAACAAAGCGACAAGGAGATAAGTTTGGGCAGGACAAGGTTCTGTGCTCTGTCTTTGCTATCTGCTGTCCAGGGGGCATTTTATGACATTATTGCAGGGTGAGTTTTGTTTTAGCAGGAAAATCAGTTCTTACATATATATATATATATATATATATATATATATATATATATATATATATATATATATATATATATATATATATATATATATATATATATATATATACACACACTTAAAAATAATATATATAAATATATGTATATATACGGTGAGGAAAATAAGTATTTGAACACCCTGCTGTTTTGCAAGTTCTCCCACTTAGAAATCATGGAGGGGTCTGAAATTGTCATCTTAGGTGCATGTCCACTGTGAGAGACAATCTAAAAAAAAAAAATCCAGAAATCACAATGTATGATTTTTTTTTAACTATTTATTTGTATGATACAGCTGCAAATAAGTATTTGAACACCTGAAAAAATCAATGTTAATATTTGGTACAGTAGCCTTTGTTTGCAATTACAGAGGTCAAACGTTTCCTGTAGTTTTTCACCAGGTTTGCACACACTGCAGGAGGGATTTTGGCCCACTCCTCCACACAAGATCTTCTCTAGATCAGTCAGGTTTCTGGGCTGTCGCTGAGAAACACGGAGTTTGAGCTCCCTCCAAAGATTCTCTATTGGGTTTAGGTCTGGAGACTGGCTAGGCCACGCCAGAACCTTGATATGCTTCTTACAGAGCCACTCCTTGGTTATCCTGGCTGTTTGTTCGGGTCATTGTCATGTTGGAAGACCCAGCCTCGACCCATCTTCAATGCTCTAACTGAGGGAAGGAGGTTGTTCCCCAAAATCTCGCAATACATGGCCCCGGTCATCCTCTCCTTAATACAGTGCAGTCGCCCTGTCCCATGTGCAGAAAAACACCCCCAAAGCATGATGCTACCACCCCCATGCTTCACAGTACGGATGGTGTTCTTGGGATGGTACTCATCATTCTTCTTCCTCCAAACACGTTTAGTGGAATTATGACCAAAAAGTTTTATTTTGGTCTCATCTGACCACATGACTTTCTCCCATGACTCCTCTGGATCATCCAAATGGTCATTGGCAAACTTAAGACGGGCCTTGACATGTGCTGGTTTAAGCAGGGGAACCTTCTGTGCCATGCATGATTTCAAACCATATTACCAACAGTAACCTTGGAAACGGTGGTCCCAGCTCTTTTCAGGTCATTGACCAGCTCCTCCCGTGTAGTTCTGGGCTGATTTCTCACCTTTCTTAGGATCATTGAGACCCCACGAGGTGAGATCTTGCATGGAGCCCCAGTCCAAGGGAGATTGACAGTCATGTTTAGCTTCTTCCATTTTCTAATGATTGCTCCAACAGTGGACCTTTTTTCACTAAGCTGCTTGGCAATGTAAGAACTGATTTTCCTGCTAAAACAAAACGCACCCTGCAATAAAGCCATAAAATGCACCCTGGACAGCAGATAGCAAAGACAGAGCACAGAACCTTGTCCTGCCCAAACTTACCTCCTTGTCCCCTTGTTTGACTTCAACTCATCCCCCATCTCCCTCCTCAAGGCACTGAAAGTTCATTAAGAATGTCTATATAACACATACTGTATGGTGTATCTTGTGAATATGTTGTTTTTCCTTTCCATGTTTGGTAAGTGTCGCAGCGCGATTGGTAAAATGGTCTTAATTTCATTGCAGTCATTGGTTTAATGAGAAAGATTGAGAACTTAGGAGAATCTTGTTTCTCCTCTCTGGGTGATCTCTTTACGATATCTCCTGAAACCAGGTGCTACCCCCCTGGGGTACATGGATTGGCCCAAACAACTCTAAACAACATTTGTATAATCCCTTTTGTTCTGGTCTGGTAGTTAAGGCGAGGTGACAGAGCAGACTTTGGGACTCTTTACCAGGATCATCCACCACAGTGATGTTTCAGTGTTTTCCTGTTGGAGAGCCCTGACACATCACTGTGTGTCTCTGTTAGGAAAACATTGCTTACTTTTAGAGTCATCTTTGAGTAAATTATGTCATATAATTTCTGAATTGGCTTTTAATCATTTACTTCTGTAATTGGCATGATACATTTTTACCTGACAAATAAATGTTACATCTTGATTTATTCTGAAGTTTCAGAAATCATTCATTTTAGTAGATTAATGTGTAGTCTGGTGTTTCCGCAAATCTTTGTCCAGGATAGATCAAACTGAAGGCACTATGAATGGAGCATGGGGCACATCTTAGGAAGACCTTCTGATTTCTGACTATCTCCTGACTTAGCATGTTGTACGCTGCAAATATTATAAAAATTACACTTATGGGTCTGCAGTGAGTGGCTGCATAGGGTAAAATACTTGCACTGCACCCTCTGACTATTTCAGGACTGGCTAGTTTGTGATCGTGAGCGCACATTCGCGACGTGACGTCTCAAAGCGACACTAGGTCCGTAATGAACGAATAATTGAAAGTATGGGATAATCAGAATAATCAAAGATCTAAATTAATTCATAATCAATATTTATGAGTATTTTCTAATCAGAAATACGATCTAAATTTGATTATCATTTGAAATTGGAGTCAGATTACGCATAGAGCTAAAGTAATACTAAAACTAAGTTCCAATAAATTAAGTGAACTTCACTGGAGCGCTGAAAAGACATACACGTATTAAACCTTCGCCAGGCCGTTGGATTCCGTCGTTGGGCCAATGGATGGTCCTTACAGCAATTTCCCCATAGCCCTTTCCAGCCTTGTGGAGGTGTACAATTTTGTCTCTAGTGTCTTTGGACAGTTCTTTGGTCTTGGCCATGTTAGTAGTTGGATTCTTACTGATTGTATGGGGTGGACAGGTGTCTTTATGCAGCTAACGACCTCAAACAGGTGCATCTAATTTAGGATAATAAATGGAGTGGAGGTGGACATTTTTAAGGCAGACTAACAGGTCTTTGAGGGTCAGAATTCTAGCTGATAGACAGGTGTTCAAATACTTATTTGCAGCTGTATCATACAAATAGTTAAAAAATCATATATTGTGATTTCTGGATTTTTTTTTTTTAGATTATGTCTCTCACAGTGGACATGCACCTATGATGACAATTTCAGACCCCTCCATGATTTCCAAGTGGGAGAACTTGCAAAATAGCAGGGTGTTCAAATACTTATTTTCCTCACTATATATATATATATATATATATATATATATATAATTACATTTTTTGGATGCTAAACTATTGTTTATTATAGGCTTTGTACTTCACTCACGTTCCAATATTGAAGGGAAAAATTATCCTCTTCACATGTGCAAAAATGTGCTTGGAAACATCACAGTTGAGCGGTGATTACTGTGAATAGTATGAATTGTACTACTGACTATTTAAACAGAGCAGTGTAATTTTTATATGTTAGGTTGACTATTTTATTATTATATTTTATTAAGGCTATAATGAACAGACTGCGATGTCAAGATTGCAATGCTGGAGTGTGTGTGTGTGTGGCGCGCAGGCGCTATTGAACAGTGGACACATAAAAAGATACTCTGTCATTTTGTTCATACAGGACATCATTCAAACTGCAAAGTGTTAACTTATATTTGTGTACAGTCGAAATAAAACACAACATTGTGCTTTTGTAAAATTAATTCAAGCAATCTGCCCCCGAAATGGCGCTGATTTTAAAATTAAATTAAAATGTTCACGGCTGCACGGGCATTCATAACGGTGCGCGTCCACGGCGAGGAACGAGCAGAACAGAGTCAATGGGTTTTAGTTCATTCCTACTTCCATAGGAATTAATTGAAAACGCTCGCTCTGCACCATTATCAATGTCCGTGCGGACGAACATATTTTACTTTCGTTTTTAAGTTAGCGATTCAAAAGCCCCCAGCGGTGTCACACTTTGATTAACCGGTGTTAAAATATTCTCACCGTCACATACCTAGTATATTTTTATATAGATACAATAGGCCTACCTGATTTTGAGCACAAGAGGGCAGTATAGCACTTTGAATGATATAATTTATTTATTTTTTGGACTAAAAAAACATTCTGGATGTTTTTAAACTTAAACAATTATTAAATTGAAAATAAATAAAATAAAATGGGTTTAGTTCTGATATTTGTATAATTTTATATAGAAATAAATGGTGTATAATTAAATTTTTAGAAGATATGAGGCTTTTAGTGTTTCCTTTTTTGACATTACTTTAATCCCTCGCCATAGCAAAACCGTTTGAGATATTTATTGTCTGTTTACAATTTAGCATCTTTAATGTATTTTCATCATGTTGAAAAAGTTTGGTGGGAATAAAATAAACCACTTAAAGGAACACTCCACTGTTTTTTGAAATAGGGCTTATTCACTTTCTTTCCTACATTTAGATAGGTGGGCAAATGCATTTTTGTCTCAGTGCATGGACTGTTTTAGTTTGACAGGGTCGGCGCGAGCTTAGCTTAGCTTAATGAATGGAATCCTTTGTTGCCAGCTAGCATGTCCTGAGTCCTAAGTGATTTACTTTTTTTAATTTACTCTCATAAATGATTTATGATTTACTCTCATAAAATCAGCCATGTTCATCGCCATTCATGTACTTTAGGAAAAATAGCCAGCTACTATTCATGCTGGTATGGTGACGGAAGTCGATTTCATGTGTTGCGTGATGTCTCTGCGCCCAAGTAGCAGTGCTTCGCCTGTGCTTCCCCCTAATATAGTCCCAAGTCAATATCTGCCTAGGAAATCGCCTAGTGTTAATCTGCATCGCTATTTGTACTCGTTGTGAATACACAGGCCACGAGAAGTAATTAGGTGTTTGTTTGTTTTTTACATTTTTTTTATCACTTTTACTCAGGACATGCTAGCTGGCAACAAAGGATTCCATTCATTAAGCTAAGCTAAGCTATTGCCGACCTTGTCAAACTAAAACAATCCATGCACTGAGACAAAAATGCATTTGCCCACCTATCTAAATGTAGGAACGAAGGTGAATAAGCCCTATTTAAAAAAACGGTGGAGTGTTCCTTTAAGAGGAGTGGGTAAAAATTCAGAAACACTTCCTGCTGCCAGTTGGTGGCGCTATAACTTTGACTCACAATAGTTACATACAAGTGATCGGCCTCTTACCACGAACACACTGCTGAAGTTTCATCAAGATCAGTTAATGTATGCAGAAGTTATAACACTTCGTTTTTATCTTTTCTCGCCATAAATTCGTTTCCTCGCCACGGCCAAACCGTTCGAGATATCAGAAATTTGGATCCTCAATTTCTTTACTTTTTGCTGACCGAGTTTGGTTTGGTGGCAATTGAAAGAATTGCCTAGGAGGATTATTTCAAAATCCAGAACAAGCGTTCTCCAAACAACCCATAATAGCCGACTTCCTGTTGGGCTGGCGTAAAACTTGACCAAGGGAAAGTTGTTCGGCCCGATGAGATCTATACGTGTACTGAGTTTCATATTAATTCATGCAAGCGTGTTTGATCTATGGACCAAGTTTTCAGACCCCGTTCAAGGGTGAAAAATCCCCCCCACCCCTCACACACAGAGAGACAGAGAGAGAGAGAAAATTCTCCAGAAAAATCCACATTCAAACCAAAATATCTGACTTCCTGTTGGTCGGAGCTAATGACTGTAAATTAGAAAGTTGTCCGGCTTGATGAGATCATTATACACTCACCTAAAGGATTATTAGGAACACCTGTTCAATTTCTCATTAATGCAATTATCTAATCAACCAATCACATGGCAGTTGCTTCAATGCATTTAGGGGTGTGGTCCTGGTCAAGACAATCTCCTGAACTCCAAACTGAATGTCAGAATGGGAAAGAAAGGTGATTTAAGCAATTTTGAGCGTGGCATGGTTGTTGGTGCCAGACGGGCCGATCTGAGTATTTCACAATCTGCTCAGTTACTGGAATTTTCACGCACAACCATTTCTAGGGTTTACAAAGAATGGTGTGAAAAGGGAAAAACATCCAGTATGCGGCAGTCCTGTGGGCGAAAATGCCTTGTTGATGCTAGAGGTCAGAGGAGAATGGGCCGACTGATTCAAGCTGATAGAAGAGCAACTTTGACTGAAATAACCACTCGTTACAACCGAGGTATGCAGCAAAGCATTTGTGAAGCCACAACACGCACAACCTTGAGGCGGATGGGCTACAACAGCAGAAGACCCCACCGGGTACCACTCATCTTCACTATAAATAGGAAAAAGAGGCTACAATTTGCACGAGCTCACCAAAATTGGACTGTTGAAGACTGGAAAAATGTTGCCTGGTCTGATGAGTATCGATTTCTGTTGAGACATTCAGATGGTAGAGACAGTAAAAAGAATGAGAACATGGATCCATCATGCCTTGTTACCACTGTGCAGGCTGGTGGTGGTGGTGTAATGGTGTGGGGGATGTTTTCTTGGCACACTTTAGGCCCCTTAGTGCCAATTGGGCATCGTTTAAATGCCACGGCCTACCTGAGCATTGTTTCTGACCATGTCCATCCCTTTATGACCACCATGTACCCATCCTCTGATGGCTACTTCCAGCAGGATAATGCACCATGTCACAAAGCTCGAATCATTTCAAATTGGTTTCTTGAACATGACAATGAGTTCACTGTACTAAAATGGCCCCCACAGTCACCAGATCTCAACCCAATAGAGCATCTTTGGGATGTGGTGGAACGGGAGCTTCGTGCCCTGGATGTGCATCCCACAAATCTCCATCAACTGCAAGATGCTATCCTATCAATATGGGCCAACATTTCTAAAGAATGCTTTCAGCACCTTGTTGAATCAATGCCACGTAGAATTAAGGCAGTTCTGAAGGCGAAAGGGGGTCAAACACAGTATTAGTATGGTGTTCCTAATAATCCTTTAGGTGAGTGTACATACCAAGTTTTGTTGCTGTAGATGAATCTAACCCCCCACTTTGGTCAAAAGGTGGCGCTACTGAGCCATTCCACCACGCTCGTTTCTGAAACTTTGCACGTCTACTGGCTAATAAATGTGATGTGTCTGTCGAGTTTCATCCAATTTCAAGCATGCTAAGAGTCTCAAAAGCATCAAAAAAGAATATTAAAGTTCGATGCGTTGCCATGGCAACAGTATCTAAGATATCAATAATCCTTTCACAGGTCTACATCTGCCGTGTGTCTACATTATACACATAAAGTTTGAAGCAAATCGGGTAAAAATAAGAGAGTGATTTCAAAGCATTTTGAAAGTGATAAACTTCCTGCTGCCAGTTGGTGGCACTATTACTTTGACTCACAATAGTCACATCCATGTGATCGGCCTCTTAAAACGAACACACTGCAGAAGTTTCATCAAGATCAGTTAATGTATGCAGAAGTTATAACACACTTCCTGTGTCCCATTATTCGCCATAAATTCGTTTCCTCGCCACGGCCAAACCGTTCGAGATATATCAAAAATCCGTTCACAAGAATTCATCCTCAATGGCTTGACTTCATTCACACCGAGTTTGGTGGCGATCGGATGAATTCCCTAGGAGGAGTGAGAAAAATGTCCAGGGTGCTCAATGAGTTCAAAAAAGTTTTTTTGAAGGTGCTCTTTGGGGTCGGGCATTCAGTGAAATATGGTATAAGAAAATCCAAGGCACTCTTCTTAAGAAATTTATAAAAAGCCTTTATTTGACTAGCTATTTCATAATAGAAAATTTAAAAGACATGGGGGGAAAAACAACCCACGCGTAGTGGCACAAACAGCCTTCTTCAGGGTATGTTTTCCAGTCAAACAATTTCCTCTTTTATAGGTGCTAATTAGAAACACCTGAATGACAAATTACATGCACATACAGAGAAGATCCACTAGGAGATTACATTGCAAATTACATCAAAGTGAGAAAAAACAAAACAAAAACAAAAACACACATATATATATAAAAATAAAAAAAAATAAAAAACACTGTCTATACAACAAAAAACATATCACAGAAAAGGACTAAAATCTATTTCTTCATTCAGCCCAGGGTATACTGTGGCCTGTAACTCATATATATATAGAATGTTTCTCTCTGTAAAAGTAATTTTAATCGGTCACCACCCCGAATACTCTTTTCGATTGTTTCTAAACCCTCAACCATTAGGCCTTCTGGATTACTATTGTGCACATTTTGGAAATGTTTTGCCATAGGGTATTCTAAATTAGCTTTTCTAATAGCATTTTTATGCTCCGATACTCTCTTTATGACGTCTCTTAGTATCAGTAGTACAGAGTATCGGAGCATAAAAATGCTATTAGAAAAGCTAATTTAGATTACCCTATGGCAAAACATTTCCAAAATGTGCACAATAGTAATCCAGAAGGCCTAATATATGAGTTACAGGCCACAGTATACCCTGGGTTGAATGAAGAAATAGATTTGAGTCCTTTTCTGTGATATGTTTTTTGTTGTATAGACAGTGTTTTTTGTGGGGTTTTTTTTTAATGTGTATGTATTAGTATGTGTATATATGTGGGTTTTTTTTTTTTCTTTTTCTTTTTTTCTCTCTCTTTGATGTAATTTGCAATGTAACCTCCTAGTGGATCTTCTCTGTATGTGCATGTAATTTGTCATTCAGGTGTTTCTAATTAGCACCTATAAAAGAGGAAATTGTTTGATTGGAAAACATACCCTGAAGAAGGCTGTTTGTGCCGCTACGCGTGGGTTGTTTTTCCCCCCATGTCTTTTAAATTTTCTATTATGAAATAGCCAGTCAAATAAAGGCTTTTTATAAATTTCTACAGAAGAGTGCCTTGGATTTTCTTCTACCATATTTCCCTAGGAGGAGTATTTCACATTCCATTGTATGCGTTTTCCAAATAACGTATAACAACTGACTTCCTGTTGGGCTTTTATAAAACTTAGTTGGAAAGTTGGAAAGTTGTTCGGCCCGATGAGATCTATATGTGTACTGAGTTTCATATTATTACATGCAAGTGTGTTTGATTTATGGACCAAGTTTTCGGACACCATTCCAGGGGGTGCTGTCGAGCCCCCCTGCCATGCCCGGGTACCAGCTTCAGTCCGGCCCTGATGGCCGCAGGTTCTGACGTGTGTGTAAAATTTCAAGAGTTTTTGAGCAAGTAAGGGCCCCAAAAGTGGCAAAAAGGCAAAAAAAAAAATCCTTTTCAGGGCTTGGGCCCTAATTAGTTAAGTTCAATAGACAAATTTAGGCACACATCAGATTAATTTAAATGCTCTTTTTTTTCATTGATACACTTGAGTACATCTTCAAATACAATAAATGACTGTTAAATATCTGTGTACGAAACTCTCACCCGTGAGGTGTGTTGGATGAGCTCTTTGCACTCCTGGAACGTCGTTCACCTGGATGTATTTCCTCCCGTACAGAGACTCCGAGAGTCTCAACGAGAGAGAGAGAGACTCTAGGGATCTGAGTTTAGTACATTATCTCTGATTAAATGGATCAGATGGTCATCAGGATCCAGTGGGGAAACAAGCGGTCACATTCTATATGCGTGTTAAATGTGTGATCATGACTGAAGTCCACTGTGTGTGTCCTGGACAGAGCGTGAGAATGAACATGTAAGGACTGAATTTTCCTGCTAAAACAAAACGCACCCTGCAATAAAGCCATAAAATGCACCCTGGACAGCAGATAACAAAGACAGAGCACAGATCCTTGTCCTGCCCAAACTTATCTCCTTGTCCCTTTGTTTGACTTCAACTCATCCCCCCTCTCCCTCCTCTTCTCCCTCCTCAAGTCACTGAAAGTTAAATTAAGAATGTCTATATATCGCATATGGTGTATCTTGTGAATGTGTTGTTTTTTCCTTTTCATGTTTGGTATCATTTTAAGGGTCTCAGTGCGATTGGTAAAATGGTCTTAATTTCATTGCAGTCATTGGTTTAATGAAAAAGATTGAGAACTTAGGAGAATCCTGTATCTCCTCTCTGGCTGATATCTCTTTACGATATCTCAAGAAACCAGCTGCTACCCCCCTGGGGTACATGGATTGGCCCAACCAACTCTAAACAACATTTGTTTAAACCCTTTTGTTCTGGTCTGGTATTTAAGGCGAGGGAATAGAACACACTTTGGGACTCTTTTACCAGGATCATCCCCCACAGTAATGTTTCAGTGCTTTCTGGTTGGAAAGCCCTGGCACATTACTGTGTCTTTGTCAGGAGAACATTGCTTACTTTTAGAGTCATCTTTGAGTAAATGATGTCATGTATTTTCTGAATTGGCTTTTAATCATTTACTTCTGTAATTGGCATGATACATTTTTGCCTGACAAATAAATGTTACATCTTGATTTATTCTGAAGTATTCTGAAATCATTATTTTAATATATTAAGGAGGATGGTGCTACCGCAAATCCTAGTTAAGGTAGGTCAAACTAAAGGCGCATGTATGAACGGAGCAGTAGGCACGTAATCTGAAGACCTTGTGATTTCTGTCTATCACTGGTTTAGCAAGTTGTATGGAAGTGGCTAAATAAAACTACACTCTCTAGTTCGAGTGAGCAGTAGGCAACCGACTTTAGGGGTATTAGCAAACCCTACATCCTCTGACTGAAATCAGAATTAACTGGTTTGTGTCCGTGAGAAACACGATTTGGCCGACGTGATCTCTAAGCGGCATTCGGGTCCATAATGAATTAATAACTGAAAGTATGGGATACTCAGAGTAATCAAAGATCTAAATTAATTCATAATCAATATTTATGATTATTTTCTAATCAGAAATACGATCTAAATTTGATTATCATTTGAAATTGGAGTCAGATTACGCATAGAGCTAAAGTAATACAAAAACTAAGTTCCAATAAATTAAGTGAACTTCACTGGATCGCTGAAAAGACATACACGCTTTAAACCTTCGCCAGGCCGTTGGATTCCGTCGTTGGGCCAATGGATGGTCCTTACAAACAGATTCCCACACTAAAAACTCACTGAATCTCCTCTCATATATCTTTTCAAACACATCACACAAACACTAAATCACTAAACTGATATTGCTGAGTAAAACAAGATATTTAATGAGAAAACAGGGCAAGACTTCTTTTAACCATTGAAAATGTATTGGATCTTAAAAAAGGGGCAAGTTTTGGAGAGGTTGCTAACTCAGGGGGACGAGAGGTTTCTTCAGCCTTGTCCAAAAGCCCCTTGCCCAAGTGTGCCACACGAGTCCTGAAGCCAAAGCTTTTCGATCGCCCCTTGGTGGCTGGCTGCCGATAGGTCATAAACCCCGCCCATGTAATCGAATGGGACACAAGCCAAACTTGAACAAAATTACACTTCAAATTATTTTCCCCAAAGATGGTTTCTGTCATTGTAAGCAGTTCTCATCATGCAGTGATGTCCCAAGTGTTTACTTGTGCCCAAGAGACCATCTTATTTTTTCCAGTCTATGCCCTGTCCACAAGCTCTGGGACCCCCCTCACACAGAGCTATCGCCCCCTCAAATATGACGTCAATCTCGAGGGCATATTTATATAGGCATATTCATTTATGTAGCGCATTTTATAACTTTAACATTTTATGTAAGATCAATCAACTCTGAGAAACTATGCCTAATTTACAAACTTTTACTCTGAAAAGTAAGTTAGCGACATTTGGTGGAGGTGAAAGACTTTTGGAGTTCACACCCTGCTCTGGAGATCTCCAGTCCACAGCTATATCTACTTGCCCCTTTCCATACTTTATACCCATGCTTTTGTTTCATGTTTTTGGATTATTTTGTTAATAAAGCTGCACTTGGGTTCTCAAGGCTTGCTTTCAGTAGTGATGGGCAGATCGAGGCTTCGTGAAACAATGAAACAGTAGAAGCAAATGTGCCATATTGTGTCGAGGCTTCGAAACAATCCGACACCCGTCGGATTAATAAAAGAATTGTATTATTGTATTTTTATAATATGTGAAGCTTGTAACCTGTAGGCTCCTCACTGTGCATGTTATTTTGGTCATGAAAAATGAATATTAATAAAAGAAATCAAGCCACAATGTCTAATTTTTTTTATTGATTTTTTTCATTCAAAAATATTAATTTTTCTGCAGTGGAAGGACTTAGCCTACTTCTTTTGTTACAGATAATTTCTCCAGCCTTTGAAAAAATCGTTGTTGGAATGCAGATATATTTTTTAGCAAGGACATACAAATGAGGAAAGATTACTGCTCTCTCTTTCCAGTAAGTTAGGGGATCATGAGTTCTGGGTAAAAACGCATCGTTGAGGTATTTTTTGACTTCCACTGTGGCATCAGCTGTAGCATTGTGTATCATCTGGGTTTCACGGATACGATTATCAAAAAATTCCCATAAACTGTCCTGTGTTTCTACTGGTGTTGATGTTGATGATGATGATGGGCCTGATGTTGACATTTGTGGCTCTGAATGAAAATGAAAACAACAATTAGTAACAAATCCTAAACTGATGGAATATAATTAAGTATAAATTACATGAATCAAATTACATAACATAACATAGACTGATACTGCTCACCAGGAGTTGTGTTTGAACGCATCAGCGAAGCACACTCCAGTGTGATGTGCTCTTCAGCGTCCTGGGCTTTGACAGGATTTCCAAATGCCACATTTTTTAACCTTGGGTCCAGCAGTGTAGCCACTGCCAAGGCTCTAAAAGTCTCTTAACCTCCACATCTGGAGTGCAGACCTTCTTGCAGATGTGAGCCTATATGAGCCAAAACAGGAGAAAACCATATTAATTATAATAATGACAACAATATGACAGTTATGGCCAATTACATGGGTAGTATGGTCATTGTGGCCTACCTAATTGTACAGTTGATTGCTGCGTCGCATGTCCTTTTTTCTGTGCAAGCTTGTGCTGCAACATCCTGTACAGTGGTATAAGCTTTGAAGCAGACACTCTCTTTTCCTCTGACATCTCTGTTATTGCTAGTTTGAATGGTTGCAGTAGTGGCAATGATTGTTGAATAATGTCATACTCAAGACTTGTCAGGGCATCAGTGTCACTGTTTAAATTGGAAAGTGCAGCACCCACTGGCTCACGTTGCTCATACAAGCGTTGTAGCATGTCGAATGTGCTGTTCCATCTCGTCTCAACCTCCTGTATCAGTTTCAGAGTTGGTCTGCTCATCAAGCTCTGCATCTCCACAAGCTTGTCCTTTGCTTTGCAGCTGAATCTGAACAACCCCACTATCTTTCTGGCTTTCTGGTGTATTTCATTGATGACTGGGGATTGATCTAGGGCCTTTTTCACAATCAAATTTTAATTATGAGCAAAACATGGGACATGGCGAAGGGATTAGGATCATGTTGGATGCATTGTCAGTCACCATGCACTGAACTTCGGAGGTTATTCCCCACTCAGCCATTAGCAAGGCTTTAGCCTCCATGAGATGCTGGGCTGTGTGGGTTTGGTAAAACCTCCTTACACCCAGTATAACATTTTTGCCTCTGGTGTTATATAATGGCAAGTTACACCATGATATCCGTCCATATTAATGGAGGACCACATGTCAGCCGTAAGGCTAACAAATTCGGCCTTTTGAAGGTCCTCCATTGTCTTCTCCTTGGTTTTGTTGTACATTTCGCTGACCATTGTTTTAAGCACCTTCCGGGATGGGAGGACATAGCTTGGATCAAGCTTGTTCACAAAGGCCCTGAAACCCTCATCCTCCACGATGGTGAAGGGCTGCAGATCCTTCACCACCATGTTTAGAAGAGCCTCATCCAATTCCCTCTGTCTGCCTTTTAAAAGAGAAGACAAAACATAGTTTCAGACAAATACATTGAAAAAATACAGCTTCAAATAGTGCACAGCTATTAAAAGTAGCCTACTGGTTCATTATTTGGAAACCTTCCTAAACAAAGTTATGTTATGAACGTTTATGCTCAGTGTGCAGAGAAAGATAAAATGGAATGTAGAACTACAACAATTAGGAAAACCAAAACTCACTGGCTGTAGATTGGGTACTCATATGTAGACCTATAAAATGTATATTCACAAAATATGATATTATATTGACAACATATTATATTTTATTTACCTTTATTTTACCAGGAAATAATCCCATTGAGATTTAGAATCTCTTTTTCAAGGGAGTCCTGGCCAAGACGTCAGAATAATAGTTCCATTTTAAAAATACATATACAAACATTTAACAGAAAAGGACATTTTGGCAATTTAACATCATCTCAACATATTCACCAGCAGCACTCAGTAACAGTACATGTGCATTTAGTACTCAAATAGTTCTTTATCCTCATTTTAAATAGTGTCATTGTCGGTAAATAATCAAAGTTTAGCTTATTCTGAAATTTATACCAGGAAAAGGTGCAAAAACTTTAAAAGCACTTTCACCGAAGACAGTTCGCGTTCAGAAGATTACATTTCCCGGTAGTGACTTTAAGAGTCAGAAGACAACATAAATAAGGAGGCAGTTTACAAAGTATGGCCTTAAAAAGAAAAATATACCAGTGTTCCAGTCTGCGATTGTGCAGAGATGGCCAACAAACACTCTCATACAAGTTGCAATGATGAGTACGAAAATTGGAATTAGTCACAAATCTTAGTGCTGCATGATATACTGAATCCAGCATTTTCAAAGAAGATTTGTTTGCATGCATATATAAAATATCCCCATAATCCAGCACATAAATGTTGTTTATATAAGTGTTTTTCTCGTACTAAAAGAGAAACAGCCTTTGTCTCTATAATAGAAACCCAACTTTACTCTTAGTTTTTTTGTTAGACCCTCTATATGCTGTTTGAAGGACAAATTTTCTTCTAAAAGGAAACCAAGATATTTATAGACTGATACTCGTTCAATTACTTTCTCATCTAATGTAGTAATTTGACAAGCATTTTCTGTTTTCCTTGATTTAGAAAAGCACATCATTTTAGTTTTATCAGAGTTTAGTACAATTTCTGAAGATTCTTCTGAATAATTATAAAGGCAGATTGCAGATCCTCTATAGCACTTGTCAAGGATGGAGCAGAACAATACAAAACAGTATCGTACGCATAAAAATGACACTTAACATTTGTTACATTTTGACACAAATCATTTATATAAATAGTAAATAAAATGGGACCCAAAATGGACCCCTGGGGGACACCATTTTGTATAAATAATGAGTTTGAGGACACACCATCAACATGAACACTTTGTGTTCTGCCACTCAAATAGTTGCCAAATCATTTGACAGACATTCCAATATCCACCAATCTCTGAGACAGAACATAGTGGTCCACTGTGTCAAACGCTTTTGAAAGATCTAAAAACAGTGCAGCACAATATTCTTTAGAATCAATAGCACTTATAAAATCATTTAAGACTTTCATAGTGGCAGTGACAGTGCTATGGTTTTTACGAAAACCCGATTGCGAATCATTTAAAATATTTTTTGTTAATAAGTAGTCCTTTAACTGGCTACTTATAAGCCCTTCTAAAACCTTGGCTAAAGCAGATAGCTTTGGCCTATAATAAATTATTTGGGTTTGATCGATCACCACCCTTTAATAAAGGAGTGACATATGCTGACTTCAAAACACTTGGTATTAATCCAGTTTCAATAGTCAAGTTGAAAATGTGTGTCAAGGGTTCTGCAATATTCAGCAGCAATATTTAAAAGTATGGATCCAACCCATCAGGACCAGCAGATTTCTTAGTATTTAACCCTATTAGAGCATCATACACCTCCTTCGTTCCAATACAAACAAGATCAAAATCGATAGGTACATTTTCCCTAGACAAAGAGAAGTCCTCTTTTCTCCCCTGATGTTTTGTTGAATGGTCAAACAACAACCCAGAGGATATAAAGTGCTGATTCAAAGAATCTAGCTTACTTTTCTTGTCTGTAATAATTTCATATTCACATTGAAGCTGTTTTTAACATGATTGGCAGTTGTGATTGGGACGTTAGGTTGTAAGGCTTAGGTTGACACAGGCCTATGGACTTTCTAAACAGTGTCCCAACAGTTTGTTATTATATTTCAATAATAATTATATTTCAAACAATGCATACCTTGCTTAGATGGCCCAGCAGTGTCAGTAGCAGGCCTATGTACAGGAGGAATGCTACCATCCTCTGCACCCTGCAAAATGGCAGGATGAGTGCTCCTCAAATGGCGCATCATGGATGATGTATTGTTGCAGTAGGCTAGCTGCCGATAACAGTACATACATCTCACTTTATTTGGGGTTTCCAAATGGAAATGCTCCCACACCACAGATGTACGGCATCTCTTCTGTGGAGCCTCCATTTTTATTTATCTATCTATCTCTTTATCTATCTATGTATCTATCTATATTAATCTATCTATGTATCTATATCTATCTATTAATCTATCTATGTATCTATATATGTATCTATCTATATTAATCTATATATGTATCTATCTATATTAATCTATCTATGTTTCTATATATGTATCTATCTATAAATCTATCTGTCTATATATATTTCTATCTATGCATCTATTAATGTGTCACTATATATGTCTGTCTGTAGCCTATAAGTCAATGTGTAAATTTAAATGTAAGACTAAATATAACTAAACAAATCGGACTATAAATGTCACTATATCATCAAAAATCCGCTATCTCAAAATCAAACTCCTCTCACAAAAACCCACGAGGTCAAGATGCGTTGACTTCACTTTTGTACAGATGTGCGATTGTGTGATCTGTTCCCGACCCTGTCAATCAAACGCTGATTCGGCGGACCATGCCACCTGTCGAAACACTTGTGAAACACTCCGAAGCTTCATTTAGCCGTAGTCACGTGACATGGGTGTTTTGAATCACGCTTCGGATCAGTGTTTCGAAACATCTGCGCTTCGTGATCTCGTAAAGCTTCGGAACGTAAGTTTCGCGTCAGCCATACCTAGCTACTATCGGGTGGGATCTCCGCCGAGAAGACATCATTATCGACCCTCCTCCCAGTAAGACTGAGATGGGCAACCCTTACGCATGACACTCAAGCCTTACTGAACTCTGGAGCAGAAGGTAATTTTATGGACTTCAAACTCGCTCACAGACTCCAGATTCCTATCACCTCACTCATGCACAAGATATCTGTCAACGCTCTCAATGGACAAGAACTTCCCAATATTTCTCACACCACAGAACCCATCGCACTCATCACATCTGGCAATCACACTGAGACAATATCATTTCTCCTCATGGACTCACCACTTGCACCTGTGGTTCTTGGTCACCCCTGGCTCACTCAACACAACCCCAGAGTCGACTGGGGTCACAATTCCATATCCACATGGACAAGTGTCATGAGTCCTGTTTAGTGTCTGCTTGTTCGTCTGTGTCTGTCAAAATTATCTGTGTTTCAGGAGGAGGCAGTGGATTTGTCTAATGTGCCCGCAGAGTACCTCGACCTGAAGGAAGTGTTCAGAAAGTCCCGTGCTGCTTCTCTTCCTCCGCCTTGTCCCTATGACTGTGCTATAGAGTTACTGCCAGGTGAGTCTATGCCTAAGGGCAAGTTATATTCGCTTTCTGTCCCAGAAATGGAGGCTATGGAGAAATATATTTCTGGTTCTCTGGCATCCGGGTTCATTCATCCTTCCTCTTCTCCAGCGGGGACGGGGTTCTTTTTTGTGGGGAAGAAGGATGGGTCTCTGCGACCTTGCATTGATTACCAAAGGTTGAACAGCATCACGGTAAAGAATACTTATCCTTTGCCGTTGATGTCTTCAGCTTTCGAGAGGTTACAGGGAGCATCCGTGTTCACAAAATTGGATTTACTTAATGCAAAATGTAATAAATTTACATTTGGTTCGCATAAGGAAGGGGGATGAATGGAAAACCGAGTTTAACGACTCCAGGGGGCATTTTAAATATTTGGTCATGCCGTTTGGGCTGTCCAACTCCCCAGCGGTTTTCCAGGCACTCGTCAATGATGTGCTGAGAGATATGGTTGATCAGTTCATCAATGTCTACCTGGATGACATATTGATTTTTTCGTCTTCTCTCCAGGAACACATTCAGCACGTCAGACGAGGGCTTCAGAGGTTGCTAGAGAATGGGCTTTTTGTCAAGGCGGAGAAATGCGTTTTTAATGCACAGTCTGTTCCTTTCCTAGGTTACATCGTCTCATCTGAGGGAGTTCGTATGGATCCTGACAAGGTTAAGGCTGTGATAGATTGGCCAAGTCCAGATTCCCGTAAGGCCCTACAGAGGTTTCTGGGATTCGCCAATTTTTACATGTGTTTTATTCGCAACTTCAGCCAACTAGCCGCGCCTCTGACCGCCTTGACCTCCCCCAGAACGAAATTCAGGTGGTCCGATACAGCCGAGGCTGTATTCGCCAAACTCAAGAACCGCTTTGTTTCGGCTCCCATCACCTGATCCTTCACGTTAGTTTGTGGTGGAGGTTGATGCGTCAGAGGTGGGGGTAGGTGCAGTGCTTGCCCAACGTTCCCACAGATGACAAGATGCATCCTTGCGCGTTTTTGTCCCATCGTTTCTCACCTGCCGAACGTAACTATGACATTGGTAATAGAGAGTTGTTGGCAGTCAAGTTAGCATTGGAAGAATGGCGTCATTGGTTAGAAGGGTCCGGGGTACCTTTTATCGTTTGGACCGATCACAAGAATCTAGAATATATCAGAACCGCCAAAAGACTCAACTCCAGGCAGGCTCGGTGGGCATTTTTTTTCGGACGTTTTAACTTTTCTCTCTCGTACCGCCCGGGTTCCAAGAACATTAAACCTGATTGTTTATCTCGTATTTTTTACCTGTCCGAACGCCCGTCCACTCCCGAGTGCATTTTACTCGAGACCCTATTTGTCTCCACGCACACATGGGAGGTCGAATCGAAGGTCAAAATGACTTTAGAAGGGGTAAAGCCTCCGCTTGGTTGCCCACTGAAACGATTATTTGTGCCGGAGGGATATCGGTCCGACGTCATTCAGTGGGGGCATTGTTCCAACGTGGCGTGTCATCCAGGAGTTATCAGATTGGAGTTACCTCACCAGTTTTTTGGTCAAGCAACGATTCTGGTGGCCACTTATGGCTCGTGACATTCGCAGTTTTGTCTTGGTTTGCTCGGTTTGTGTCACTGGTAAGACTTCCAATCGACCCCCAGATGGGTTACTCCAACCGCTGTCTGTCCCTTCGAGACCCTGGTCCCACATTGCGCTAGATTTCATTACCGCCCTCCCTATGGCGTTATTTTTTAGTCAAAAGTTATGAGCGTGTGAGACATGCTCACGAGCACATTATGTTATTTCACACGCGCAAAAATGAACCTTCAGCTGGCATGATAAAAGTACTCGCGCACAAATTCAACAACCGAGAGGTGTACAGGTAGCTGCGAGCGAGCGCCTGGCATACGCTCATAGGTTAACTCTGCTTGTACAGTGGAATCCTGCTCGCGCGCAGCGGGCTTCTGCTCGCGGAGTGCTGTTTTGCTCGCGCAGTGGATTTCTGCTCGCTCAGCTGATTTCTGCTCCCTCGAGTCTACATGACTTTTGACAATTTGGGGGCGGAAACCAAGGAGGGCACTGACCCTGATTGGTAATGTTGTGGTTTAATTCTTTTCAGGGGAATGACTTCAGAGATATTTGACATCAGAAAAAATTAGACTTTATTAACAAACAAAGCCGAGTGTCCCTCTGCAGACAAGACCCTCCCAAGCAGTGTTCTGCTCTTACGTATATACCTTTTCCTTGCTCCAAAGATGGTAATACATGATGGTAATACATTCTATAGGTATTTTGAGAAATAGTTTTGTACCATGTGACATTACTGAAATAGAATTCTCTGCTGCAACAGCACAACTCTCAGGCTTCCAAAGTCAATTCAAAATCAAAAGACACACAGAAAGGAAATAATAGTGTACAAAAACCAGTTAAATTACTTATTTTCTAAATAATAAAATCTTCAACATTCCCTCCTCTGGGGCTTATTTAAGCCCCACATTCGCTATCCTTTCCAGAGTGTAGTTTCAAAATCCAGTCCCCTCAGTTATACTACCTTAATGACTAAATTAAGTCACTCATTCTTATTTTCAATGACTGAAATTATGCCACCACACTCCTGGAGGAGCCAAACATCTTTCTCCATACATTTTTCCTTCTTTCAGTTGTTTTTTCTTTTTCAATGGAGAAAGTAAAAGACTCGAATCCTCCCTAATCAACCATCAAACATTGTTACAAGTGTGTGGATGAAATTGGTTCAGCATTGTCTAATTGTCACAGTTATGTAGAACATGTCAAACACAAAAATCCCTTATACAGTTAAGAGTTCTCTTGGGGTGTAGATATCCTCTTCGACCCAGACACCCAGGATCTGGCTTATTCATTTTCTTCTTCATCCTTATTCGAGGTACTTCAATCAACGTCCAATGATTGTAAATCTTAATTTGGTTTATAAGCTCAATCTTAATAATAAATGATTTATTTGCCCTCTTAAATTAGTTTTCATTGTCTTCTTAATATGGGAAGTACACAACTGAATAATAACCCTCTTTTAATATTGCAACTCCAAAAAACATTTCTAATTCTTTTAAATCAAGCTTTCCTTAACTTTTTTTTTTCAATTGTATTTGCTAAATTAATCTCCAAACATAATTCATTCTACTTTTTTCATGTAATTGTTTTCATTATAATAAAGGCAAATCATTATAATAAATCTCTGCTGATTATTGTAGAATAATTGATTCAGTTTGCGTTTTTTCCCCGTATATTCCATATAAATTTTTATTTAAAATAGGGCTGGGTAAAAATAACTTTCTATCTTTTTTATTCGCTTCTTATTTTGATTTTTAAAGAATCAATCTTTTAGTCAGTCATTTTTAGTTGATGAACAAACATAACATTGTAGTGCATCTTCTATCCATTAAATCGCAATATGCTTCGTTATAACGTTTTACATTTCAAATTCTGTCTACTTTATTATCAAATTTAAACAATAAATATCTCACGTGTTGCAGCTTTTTCTCATTATAGCTCCTCAGTTCAAGCATACCTTAACTGAATACTTTTTCTTCCTTTCTACTAATTTCTAAATGAACTATCATGAATTAACTTAATTATGTCACATGTAATCACTCAAACTAAGAAAGCTTCAAGAGCAATGTTACATTTACTTCATAAAAGTAATTCAATGAACTCATTAGACAATTAGAAAAAATAACTCTCGAAAATAACTTTTTATACTATCTTACATATTCATTGTACGGTCATTTCTTTTTCTGTATATCTAAGTTTTTTCCTTAACCTTTTCAAACATAAAGCATTATAACTTAGTTATTGTTAAAACTTCCTTTTCTGTAATTTAAGTTTTTGCATACAAATAATTTTAATCTTTAATTTTTCTGGAATGACTGCTGACCCATTATTTAAATTAATTCTGTTAGAATTTATCTAAGGAATAATTCTTTGGTCTTAAATTTAATTACTTCTTCTGACCCTCCTCTGCTGATTTCATTGCCTTTACCCATCTCTATCTTGTTCATATAATCCATTACCAAGAGTTTTATTAGTCCTTCTGGTACTGATATATGGCCTATTTTTGTCACTGTTCCTTTCCTACCTTTATTTTTGTCGCAAATTTCTCTTGTATACAGTCAACAATTGCAAAAAATGCCTTTTATTTAATTTTCCTTATTCTTAATTTAGCCTTTTAATTATTGTCCTTCCTTAATTTAGCCTTTTAATTATTGTCCTTCCTTATTCTTTTAATCCCTCCCCCCTTGCGCAGGTGAATACCTGTGCATCTGGTTTGAGAATATTCAAAAGTATGTTTTTGTGCAATAACCTGTCATTCTTACCCCCCTCTGGTACCACCATATAGATTGTTCATAAGGCAATAATCTACATGGTATTGAACAGTCTATATGCTATAACAATTTGTTTGTTATTGAATTTGAACAATTTCCATCTGAGGTGGTCGTTCTATTAGCACCATTTAAAATACATTTAATTAGTCAAATAGCATATTGAATCAAATCATAATTCAAATCATAAATGAAATCAAATATTTGTTAATAGTCAGTGTTAATCTTTCTTTAATTTTCAACTGTAGCCTTAAATTAATTATGTATACCCGTTTTATTGACAAATTACATTCGAGTACCTATTATGATCTATTTTAAAATGTCATTTAGGTCTATTTGTATTTTCCTTCATGACTTATCTTAATTCTCACTGTGCTATGACAGTTACTTGAATTAGTTGCTTATCATTCATTATTTTCATTTGTTTTCTGATTTTTCATTATCGTTTACACTGTTTTTGATATATTCTTTAATTCAATATTTTTTTCTTTCTGGGGTTATTATTAAGTTGCTACTAGTATATTCAATGGCTTTAACATTACATTTAAAGACAGTTTGGTTGATGTTGACTATTGTTTGAACTTGTACTCATCTCTGTTGATTCTCTCTTCTTTGCACAACTCCTTGAAAGTTTCTTATTCTGCAACTTTTCATTTAAAGTTCTTCTTTTTCCATTCATGTTGATCATTGTGAGTTGTAATTGGCTTTTTCCTTTTCTCTCATTGGCAAGGGAAGGTCATTGCCAACATGTCATTGAACCCTCACTTGCTGTTGTGGGGGGTTCCTGGAGTCGTTTGGCGTATTTTAAGTTGAGAGCCATGGACTCAAATGTCACTTTGCTGATCAATGTTCAAGCTTCTTCCGAGATGACAAGGCACAGTCACTGGTTCTTTTTGTTTGAATCGTCCCAGAAACCTTCCTGGAATTGAACTGTTCTCATCTGTGAATGAAACCTTCATTATTTCTGTTAGTTCAGTTAGTGACAACAACAATTTAAATCATCTGCTCATCTGGCCCATTGTCCTTCTTGGTGTCACCTGTAAAATGATCATGTGGGCTGAGTGGTGTTCTGGCCTCTTTTGTGTGTTTTCTGCTCATTAGCAGTAGGGCTTTACCCCTATATTACTTTTTACAATTAGTCAATTCAGCTCTGTTATCTCATCGTTTTGAGTCCCACTATCAGCATACTAGTTATCAGGCATCTTGGACAACACTCAACCCACTTTGCTAAGAGACAAAAGTTACAAGACAATATTTCATACTTTTGACAAAACGTCAGCTCCGTCATGATATTCTGAAAAGAAAGTCAGATGTGTTATGCTCCATCATGATATTCTGAAAGGAAAGTCAGATGTGTTAGGCGCTGCGCAAAATGTAGTACTGTTTTGTTTTCTTTTACAATTTTTTTTTCCCATTTTCTTTTTCTATTGTTACTACAGTTTTGACCAGGATTTTAAACAAATCCATCTATGGTCATTATTTTATTGGGCAGAATATGCCCTGTGGCCCCACATATGAAATTTAGATACAGCTGTAGGCAAAATAATTGATTTGCCTTAGTGTACACTCATTCATTCATAATCAGTCACTCATCGGCCATCACACATTCTTCTTCCGCAGGTTGTGCTCTAAATGCGGAACTTACAAATTTAGCTGTGGAATTCCAAAGGTCTGTCAGACAACGTCACAGCACAGCTAAGCAACACTATTCAGAAGTGTCAGTGATCTTAAGGTTTAGATTAACACCGTTGTTATAATCCCTTTTTTTTCAAACTCTAATAGATTAAATATTTCAGAATAATAGGCCTAAGCATGGTGCAGTTGAGAGTAAGGCAGCCAATTGTAATTTCTCAAATGCATTTTGTAATTTGTTTGGTCTACTTTTTCATATTCTTTTTGTTTTTGCTCATGAGCTTCTTTAAGAATAAAACTGGAGATCTCTACTCAATCTTGGATCCATGGCCAATAACATTTCCATCTCATTATCCCAGTTTTGACATCATTATTTAATATTTTTGGACTTTTGGAGTTATTTATCCTTCTCCAATCTATCTCTATAAAAAATATTATTAAAACAAGATGGAGTGACCAGTATCATTGTTTTGCAAACAAAAATAATCATTCTCTGACATTTTGTGTCTATCTTTTTCTTTGCCAGAGAATAATTCTATCATGCCTTTAGCCCTATAGTTTAATATAATAGCCCTCACTATACCAAATCCAGCCTCAGTTTGAACTATTTTGTGAGTTGAGCACCCACTTCTCTGTATTTTCTTTTTCTTATAGAGCTAGACTTGTACCTATTGAAAAAGCAGAGAGGGTTAGTTTAGCAGAGAATATAAAGAATTGCCATGAGACCAGTGAATAATCAGAATGAATAATGTTAATATAACAATGAACTAAATTTGAAGCAGTCTCTAGAGTGTTCATAAGGTTTGTCACACCTGTGGTGCCGTAAGGGTCAGTTCTTCTGTTTTTAGATCAGTGTTCGTTGACATGTTTTTCAGCCTTGCTGTCACTCAAAGGCCATTGCAGAGTGGAATATAGGCTCTGTTGTTTCTCTGTCTCTTCTCAGTTTGGGATTTTGATCAATCCTGTAACAGTTTTGCATCTCAGGATTTGTCTTTGTTTTCAGGAAAAGTCTCAAGTGAAAGATTCACCTTTTCCAGTCTTAATTCAGTCTTTCTGAGTCTTTTTGAACTTCAGGAGGGGAGCTGAGAACCCCTCACCCATTCTCTTCTTCTCTCTGCATTCGTGTCTCTGCATTCATGTCTTTGCCCTTTGCCCTCTTGTTGCTTCCACAGGACACTGAAAGATGAACACTCAGATCTGCATGAGTCAAATTGAACTTTTACATATAAGCTATTAGCTCTTTATCTACATTCTACTTTTTTAACCTGCATCTTTTCACTGGTTCTTTTATATAAAAAATCTCACTGGTTGACCATAGCATTTCCCTCATTCTATTAGTAAGCAGTTCTTCATTGCAGGAAAAAGCAAGCTAGTTCTGTTTTTCTATACCAGCAATAATATAACTCTGTTGATCTGAGAATAATTCAGTTAAATAATTTTCCCTATCATAAAATCAGACTTCAATCTTTCTTCTATATTTGCATGCTGTGTTCAAAATAATCTAGTATGTTTCTCAACAAACATCAAGGACTTCCTCTTATTTTTTACTCTCATCAACTTCTGTAAAGTATTTTTGACTTTTGAAACTTGGTCACTCAATCTTGCTAACCTTCAGCACACTGCACCAGTTATTTTTCTCTTAACACAAACTTATTAATCTGCAATGGAATACTTTTCTGTCTTCAGGGATAACGAGATACAAATTTTAGACGTCTTCAGATATAATATATAATATATTAAGCACGTGCAATCTTATTTATATTCATCTATTAATATTTATCATTACATTTATTGATTAACTATATATCTTATTATTTTAACTTATTTTATACTACTATATTCTGCTAAGCTAATATCTTGAAACAATTGTTTTCCCTTACTTTTCTTTCTTTTTTTTTCTAATACACACCATTTCAGTCCCTTCATTCACAGGTCAGTCACACATTCTCTGTCCCTCCAAGCAACCAGGGTCAGAGGTCACTTATTTTCAACCACAGGCACAGTCACAGGATCCTACAGGCACACCAACATGATCTAACACACTTTTTTTTCCCTTCTCTGTCAGATCTGAACAATACATTAAAATATTCACTCCTTAGTACAATGACACTTTTAACTATCCTATTCCTAGGATTTAGATAGCCTGAGCAGACCCTTGCACATGCATTCAAGGCGGTAACCGCTACCTAAACCTATAGACTTTTAAAACCTCTATTTTTCCAGCTGCACCTGAGCAGTCCTTCGTTAAAACTTTGTTTAACAAAGCGGTAACCGTGAGCTAACCATCTGTGCACATGCTATACTTCTCAAAGTAAACACAGATAAACCACTGATATCCTTATCAGTAAATACAAATCCTCTGTGTGCATGCTTTTTGCTCATCATCCTTCAAGGCCCTCTTGATGAACAAACACAGAACCTTACGTACGTACGTCAAAACTCTTTGCGCTAAATCAGCATCACCAGTAGTTATAGAATCCACTCAGGATTAAACAAGCACTAGCAAACACTATTGGGTGCTCCCCCGCGCTTTTACCAACTACTTGACATACAAAGACAATACATGTAATTTTCTCTGACATCAAACATCCCACTTTTTAAGTTCTTTAAATTTGGAGAAGCTTGTCTTACCACATCTGGGCCACTGGTGACTAACACATACACCTTATTCAAAAGCAAAAACTGCTCACCTCAAAGTACAGCGGCCACTGTTGTCTGTGTGAGTCACCAGCGATCCCTTTGTGGCTCCTTCAGCTCCTAAGCCACGTCCCTGTTCGGGCGCCATTTGTTGTGGTTTAATTCTTTTCAGGGGAATGACTTCAGAGATATTTGACATCAGAAAAAATTAGACTTCATTAACAAACAAAGCCGAGTGTCCCTCTGCAGACAAGACCCTCCCAAGCAGTGTTCTGCTCTTACGTATATACCTTTTCCTTGCTCCAAAGATGGTAATACATGATGGTAATACATACTATAGGTATTTTGAGAAATAGTTTTGTACCATGTGACATTACTGAAATAGAATTCTCTGCTGCAACAGCACAACTCTCAGGCTTCCAAAGTCAATTCAAAGTCAAAAGACACACAGAAAGGAAATAATAGTGTACAAAAACCAGTTAAATTACTTATTTTCTAAATAATAAAATCTTCAACAGTAATGAGAGCTGTCATTCAAAGGTACCGCTGAACCATACGTCATAGCAGTGTGAGGACGACAGCGCCAGCCTGACAGTCTGATGCCGGAAGTGGGCGGGGTCAAAGTCTGATGCCGGAAGTGGACGGAGTTCATGTTTAACACGGTAGAACAAGGAAAAGAAGAAGAGAAGAAGCTAAAAATAAGTTATATCTTTGTTGGATACAACATACTTAACGTTACGCTTATACAAAACGGCTCTAAGTATTTTGTAAGTTAATATTCAACAATACTATTGATCTGTCATTGACACCATTATATGAGAACTGAACTGAGCTGGATGATAACATTACAGTTTTCTCCAGAATGGCTAACGTAACGTTATATAGATTAATTAACTGAATGAATAACTTTTTTACAACAGAAATGAATCAACACTGAACCTACTTAAGCTGGATTATGACACTATTTTGTTCTAGATCTGCCGAGACAAACTTTGTTGCATTATTTCCCTATCCGTGTAAAGCTGCTTTGAAACAATCTGTATTGTAAAAAGTGCTATATAAATAAAGGTGACTTGACTTAATAAATGTGACTAAGTGAGAATTGTGACTGTGGCGAGGGGGGCGTGGTTTTGCGGAGTCTGTAGCGGGAGAGAGAGGACGGAGCAGAGCGGAGCGTAAGTAGGTCAAGTGCAGATGATGAACACCTGTGTCTGATTTCAGTAATTGGCGTGGAGAGACCGGATATAAGCCGGAGCGCGACAGAGAGAGAGAGAGAGAGACGAGCTGGGACCTCGTTCTGTGCTGCTGGGAGCTGAGCGAATCATCAAGAGAATTCTGAGTTATTGTGTTTGTTGTTGCTGTGCATGTGCACGGTGAACGCGCTTTGTGCGCACCTTTTGTTTATTTCTAAAGAAACGTGAATAAACGAGAGTCCCAGCTCAAGCCGACCCCTGTCTTCTTCCTTCCTTGTCAATATTGAACTGAACCTCATCACACTGGTGCCGAAACCCGGGAAGGAAGAAGATCGCCGCCGCCATGCAGTCCCCGCCAGGTACACCATTTGTGGACATCATCCAGTCACTCGCCGGTCTTCACCAAGAGCAACACCAACATCTGCTGGCGATCAAGGAGGAGCAAGATAAACGCTTCGAGGCGCTCCTCCGATCCCAGCAAGAAGACCGCGAGCTGTACCGGAGCTGGGTAGACCGGGAGGTTCGGGCCATCCCCTCATCTAAGGACAGTACATCTCCTCTGCCGCTCAACAAGATGGGACCTCACGATGATCCAGAGGCATTCTTGGATTTATTCGAGAAATCGGCAGAGGATCGGGGATGGCCCACCGGGGACTGGCCAATGCGGCTTATCCCTCTGCTGTCAGGAGAAGCGCCCACCAACTGCCAGTCCAAAACCTCCTGGTATACCGGGACCTCAAGCGTGCCATCCTCCAGCGGGTCGGTCGGACACCGGAGCAACATCGCCAGCGGTTCAGGACCCTGATACGTAATTTGTCATTATTACTCACCCTCATCATGTCATTCAATCAATCAAATTTTCTATGTTCATAGACTCAGTTGATGATTCAAGACACACAGCAGAAGATCCAGGACAGATTCAAGAAGATTCAAGACATCAAACACTCAGCAGAAGTCAGAAAATTGAGTAATTGTGGTTGCTTGCTTGCTGGACACATAAATATAGACATAATTAATGTCTGTACTCTGTAATATGAACTGGTTATCTGCTATCCTGGTTGAGCAGAGAAACACAGAGAAGGAGAAAGCAGCCCGTGTGGAGCTCTTCACTGATCTCATCCGCTCCATTGAGAGATGTCAGACTGAACTGCTGGAGATGATGGAGGAGCAGCAGAAAGCAGCAGAGAAACAGGAGGAAGAGCTCATTGAAGAGCTGGAGCAGGAGATCACTGAGCTAAAGATGAGAAACACTGAGCTGGAGCAGCTCTCACACACTGAAGATCACCTCCACCTCCTACAGGTCAGTCAACATCTCTCTGATCAATGATAATGCAGTATATGACACCATAACACTCCCCATGCTGAAGGATTTCTCCTCTCTCCTGCTGTAGATTTACTCATCCCTGTGCAGCTCTAGAAACACCAGGAACTGGTCTGAGATCAGTGTGAAGACTGATGAGAGTCTGGAGACTCTGAGGAGAGCTCTGACTAAACTGCAGGACTCTCTACAGGAGAAACTCACGCTAACTGGTACAGCAATATCAAACACACCGTTCAGATACATATATTTATCATCTTTTAATATCAGTAATGAAGAATGAGTCTGTTAAAGCTGAAATAAGAGAAGTGTGTGATCATGTGTTTGTGTCTCATTATCATCACAGTTCTTCTTGAAGAGAGCAGGTCATATTCATCTCTAATTTCAGAAAACATGCAGTAAATTCATCTTGTACTAGAAGCTTCATCACTGCAACCAAAACCTTGAGGCTTTAGTAAATCTGTGAACACTTTTAGATGAGAAACAACAGAAAGAAACATTCATTTTCTGCCATTTTCTTTTCAGCTGTTTCATCTAAATGTTGTGATTATGTGTCAGATAAAATCAGTTTAGCAGAAGAAAATCAAAGACATCATGAATGTCTATTCATGCAGATTTGTTCCTTTTTTGAGGAATATTTCTGACCTGTATCAAACAGCTTCGCAGTGCTGGGCTTCATTTTCACTTTCTCTAAGGTTATTTTTATAGTGTTGTCTTTGCTGAATAACCACAACACTAATACACTCCAAAACTGAGATGAATAACATTAGCCATAAAAATATCTAAAATAAAAATGTCATAAAATATTCACAAAACATTCCCAAAGATGTTTTAAAAAGGAGGAATATTTCGAGCTCAAACACAATAGGAGTTCAGGGATTCTCTAAATATCAGCAGAGAAACATTGATCAGATAAAACATGATGTTGTTCACAATTCTTTAAATATAACCTTAAATCTTGTCTATAATTCACACATAAACATGTCAAAGATCTGATGGTGTTTTATTGTCATGTGTCTCTACAGAACTGAAGAGGAGACAGCAGTATGCAGGTACAGTGTGCTGTCTGCACTACACTAGATTACATTCAGATACTCACAGCTTCATCACTGACCCACAGTATGATTAAACACTGATTACATATTACACACATCAGCACTAAATATCTGTATTAAGTTGTGATTTATATTCTCTGTTTTCTCAGTGGATGTGACTCTGGATCCTGATACAGCTCAACCTTATCTCATCCTGTCTGATGATGGAAAACAAGTGAGATGTGGAGACATTATACAGAAACTCCCAGACAAACCAGAGAGATTTGATAGATATGCAGATGTCCTGGGAAAGGAGGGATTCTCCTCAGGGAGATTTTATTTTGAGGTGCAGGTGAAGGGAAAGACTGGATGGTATTTAGGAGTGGCCAGAGAATCCATTGACAGGAAGGGACTGATCACAACGAGTCCCAGTAATGGATACTGGACTGTGATTCTGAGGAAAGAGAATGAATATAAAGCCTGTGCTGATCCTGATGTCTCTCTGTGTGTGAGAGTGAAGCCGCAGCGGGTCGGTGTGTTTGTGGATTATGAGGAGGGTCTGGTCTCCTTTTATGATGTGGAGTCCAGCTCTCATCTCCACTCTTTCACTGATCAGTCTTTCACTGGGAAACTCTATCCACATTTTAGCCCGGGCCTTAATGATGGAGGTAAAAACTCAACTCCACTGATCATCACTCCTGTCAATTACAATAAATGAATTTTCTGCCGTAATATGAAATACACAATGAAAATTATTTATATAATTAAAAATCTAAACATGTTTTGCTATTTTTTCATCATTTGTTTTTTATTGTTAAAATCTATAATTCTAGCTATAATTGCAAATTAAAAATATAATGCTTGTTTAACAATTTTATTTAAAATTTTTCATAAATATTCATGCCGTTGTTTTCTCCCATCTCAACCTGACAATATATTTTGTAGTATTTTTTTTACATGAAAATCAACCATATTATGTTAATATTAATAAATTATCAAAGCTGTGTCTAATTGCTGTGATAAAAGCTGTGATAATACTGTGGTAAATCAGATGGTAATTCCTCAATATATATCAGAACTGTATGATTGCCATATTCATACACAACACTATGGATCTTCAAAGTATACATAAAAAACGCCATGTTATTATGATCATGGCAATAACAAAAAAGGAGGAGAAGAAGAAGAAAACATTGTAGGTCTATTACCAAGTTACCATTTCAAATGTCAAACAATAGAATAGACAAATTTCAACACACATCAGATTTATTTAAATACTCATTTTTTATTGATACAGTTAAATACATCTTCAAATAAAATATAGGACTGTTAAATATCTGATGGTGCTGATATGAAGTAGAGATACAAATATGAAACTTTATAAAAGATATTTCCTTCTATCAGGACATAGTAGAGATTATTCTATTAAAGATGCCTATTTATATTGCTGTTTATGTTTAATGTCTTTTGATCTGTATGCAAATTGAGCACAGCTTCTTTTTACAGTAGATAGTGATAAAATAAGGTCATCGTTTTGAAGGAAAAGATATATATATAAAGCTAGTCACATATTCTGGTATTTTCACATTGTTCTGTGTCCTGAGAGAAAGAGTAGAAAACTTTATCTCTTTAAAGTAAACCAGTCACAGTAAAGAAACTCATACAGGTTTGGGGCGAGTAAATTATGACAGAATTATTATTTTTGTGTGAACTTTAAGATTCTCTGAGGTCTCTGTGCTACAGCATTACTGTAGATAATGTTCACTAGGTGGCGCTATAGTTTCAAATCAGAAAATACAGAGAAAACAATGAGGTTCACACAGTCAAGGAAAACCTGGAAATATGTTATTTAAAATTTTTACATTTAATTTGTTTAGTGATTTGTTTTTAGTTTACATGGTTAAAATTGTTCTTTGTGAGTGCTATGTCTGGTAAATCATTTTTGATCATGCATATTTAGTCCTAATTATGATTAATTTCTTATGACAGTAGAAATTAATTCTGACAGTACTGAGAGTAATCATAAACATATCAGGGAATAACTGGTGCCACCATTTAATCAAATTATCAGGTTTGTTTGCATATGCCTTTTTGGAAGAAAAAACAAAAGACATGTCCTCTTTGTCAACTTGCTGTCACAGTGTCTGGTTTGTGTTCCCTGGGTAAACACTAGAGGTCCCCTTCCCTCACGGTGTCACTCACTCATGAACTGCAATTCCCACAATCCTATCTGTACTCATCACTGTTCATTGCACCCAGCTGTTCCCCATTATCATTGTTAGTTTCTGTGTGTATAAAAACCCTGTCTGTGTTAGTGTTTGTTATGGAGTCCTTGTTTAGTTCACACCACTTCCTGAGGTCAGTCTTTGCGTGTTCCTGTTTGTTTCTTGTTTTTGGATTACTTATATGGATATTGACCTATTGCCTGGACTGGATGTACGAATACGGATTACCCTTAAATAAAAGCTGCATTATTGGATCTACTTTTGTCTTCGTGTGTGCGATCGTGACAGAAGGACTCCGTCACATTTAAGATCCAGCAGTATGGGGTTTCGTATCCTTCCCCCCCACTACTGAGAAGGAGAGGAGGGGAAGATTCAGTCATTTAATGGCCCTACGGCAGCAGGGTCGGTCGGTGAATAGTTTGTCGCAGGCATTTTGGACCTTATCGAGAGGTATGGGGTACAATGATGCGGCACTTAAGGATTTTTTTAACAACTGCCTCGACGACCCTTTACTCCAATGTGAGATGATGGGGCTGGAGAACCTGGATTTTTGACCTGCCGCAGACCGCGCCGTCTGCCAGCACGGTTGTGTCCGTGGATCTCGTCCGGGGATGGAGTGGACTGGTGTCGAAGCTGGCCGATCCGCCACTGAGATCTGTACGAGCAATCAATCTCCTGAAGGTTTCACGAGTCTCAGCACTTTCAATTCCCCAGGCCGTCATGCCAGAATCTCGGTCCGCCGAGACCACTGATCCAGAGCCAGTCGCCTGCACAGCTGATCCAGAGCCAGTCGCCTGCACTGCCGATCCAGAGACTGTTCACGTCACGTCTGCCGATCCAGAGACTGTTCACGTCACGTCTGCCGATCCAGAGACTGTTCACGTCACGTCTGCCGATCCAGAGACTGTTCACGTCACGTCTGCCGATCCAGAGACTGTTCAAGTCACGTCTGCCGAGCCAGAGACTGTTCACGTCACGTCTGCCGAGCCAGAGACTGTTCACTTCACGTCTGCCGAGCCTGTGTCTCCAGACAAGATGGCCGCTGCCGAGCCTGTGTCTCCGGACAAGATGGCCGCCGCCGAGCCTGTGTTTCCGGACAAGATGGCCACCGACGAGCCTGTGTCTGTCCCTGAGCTGGTGTCTGTTCCTGTTCATAAGCCAGTGTCTCCAGACAAGATGGCCGCCGCCGAGCCTGTTCACATCACATCTGCCGAGCCTGGATCTTCGGACAAGATGGCCGCCGCCGAGAGTTTTCACGTCACGTCTGCCGGGCCTGTGTCTTCGGACAAGATGGCCGCCGCCGAGCCGGTGGTGTCTGTTCCGGTTCCTGAGCCGGTGGTTTCTGTTCCAGTTCCTGAGCCGGTGGTGCCTGTTCCAGTTCCTGAGCCGGTGGTGCCTGTTCCAGTTCCTGAGCCGGTGGTGCCTGTTCCAGTTCCTGAGCCGGTGGTGCCTGTTCCAGTTCCTGAGCCGGTGGTGCCTGTTCCAGTTCCTGAGCCGGTGGTGCCTGTTCCAGTTCCTGAGCCGGTGGTGCCTGTTCCAGTTCCTGAGCCGGTGGTGCCTGTTCCAGTTCCTGAGCCGGTGGTGCCTGTTCCAGTTTCTGAGCCGGTGGTTCCAGTTTCTGAGCCGGTGGTGCCTGTTCCTGAGCCGGTGGTGCCTGTTCCAGTTCCTGAGCCGGTGGTGCCTGTTCCAGTTCCTGAGCCGGTGGTTCCAGTTCCTGAGCCGGTGGTTCCAGTTCCTGAGCTGGTGGTTCCAGTTCCTGAGCCGGTGGTTCCAGTTCCTGAGCCGGTGGTGCCTGTTCCGGTTCCTGAGCCGGTGGTGTCTGTTCCGGTTCCTGAGCCGGTGGTGTCTGTTCCAGTTCCTGAGCCGGTGGTGCCTGTTCCAGTTCCTGAGCCGGTGGTTCCAGTTCCTGAGCCGGTGGTGCCTGTTCCAGTTCCTGAGCCGGTGGTTCCAGTTCCTGAGCCGGTGGTGCCTGTTCCAGTTCCTGAGCCGGTGGTGCCTGTTCCAGTTCCTGAGCCGGTGGTTCCAGTTCCTGAGCCGGTGGTGCCTGTTCCAGTTCCTGAGCCGGTGGTGCCTGTTCCAGTTCCTGAGCCGGTGGTGTCTGTTCCGGTTCCTGAGCCGGTGGTGTCAGTTCCTGAGCCGGTGGTTTCTGTTCCAGTTCCTGAGCCGGTGGTTTCTGTTCCAGTTCCTGAGCCGGTGGTGCCTGTTCCAGTTCCTGAGCCGGTGGTGCCTGTTCCAGTTCCTGAGCCGGTGGTGCCTGTTCCAGTTCCTGAGCCGGTGGTGCCTGTTCCAGTTCCTGAGCCGGTGGTGCCTGTTCCAGCGCCGTGGCCGCCCGAGGGGTCGTCTCCGCCGTGGCCGCCCGAGGGGTCGTCTCCGCCAGGGCTGCCCGATGAGTCGTCTCCGTCGTGGTCGCTCGAGGGGTCGTGGTCGCTCGAGGGGACGTCTCCGCCCTGGCCGCCCGATGGACTACCTGTTCCACCCTGGCCACCTGAAGGGTCGTCTCCGCCCAGACCGCCCGAGGGACTATCTGTTCCACCCTGGTCGCCTGAAGGGTCGTCTCCGCCCAGGCCGCCCGATGAACTGTCATCCCCTGTGTCCATTCCCTCCCATGGTCCTGGCCCTCCGTCCCTCCCCCTGATCCTCCACCGTTCCACCTCCCTCCTGGACTCTTGTTTTGTAGTGTTGTCTTGGAGCGTCTGGTAGCCGCTCCGTAGAGGGGGGGTTATGTCACAGTGTCTGGTTTGTGTTCCCTGGGTAAACACTAGAGGCCCCCTTCCCTCACGGTGTCACTCACTCATGAACTGCAATTCCCACAATCCTATCTGTACTCATCACTGTTCATTGCACCCAGCTGTTCCCCATTATCATTGTTAGTTTCTGTGTGTATAAAAACCCTGTCTGTGTTAGTGTTTGTTACGGAGTCCTTGTTTAGTTCACACCACTTCCTGAGGTCAGTCTTTGCGTGTTCCTGTTTGTTTCTTGTTTTTGGATTACTTATATGGATATTGACCTATTGCCTGGACTGGATGTACGAATACGGATTACCCTTAAATAAAAGCTGCATTATTGGATCTACTTTTGTCTTCGTGTGTGCGATCGTGACACTTGCACTTTATCACAATGATACAAAACAAAATTATTTAAAATTATTTAATTTGAACGCACACATAAAATGACACCAAATACAAATTCAAGGCTTGAAGAGGAAATAATTCACAACACGACTCTCAGGATTATTTGTAAACTGTGGGATGTTGCTTTTACATTTCTGATGTGTGTTAAAATTTGTATATTATTCTATTCTTATAGTTAAACAAACCTAGTTTTACCATGGTAAAACAATTTCACAATTTGCAAGACCTACAAACTTTTCACCAGGGGGGTAATCCAGCACCCGGAAAAGCGTACCTTCTATGGGGGCATCCACTGGCTAACAAGCCATCACCTGCTGTTAGCATTCCATTGACTCCCATTCATTTTGGCGTCACTTTGATAGCGAATAAATTTACATCTGAGGCGTTTAAAGACTCCATTTGTCCATTATTTATTTCTAAAGAAACACGACAATGTATAAAAGGCTCCATTACCTTGTATCTTACACTATGGCCCCATAGAAGCCGTTTTTGATAAAAATAGGCTAACGTTTGCGTCAAAACAACGCGACTTTCTGTCGCACAGTAGAGAAATTACCGTATAGACAGGAGGAGAAGCTCGCAGGCAATCGGGGGGACGTGGAGGCATAAAGTCCGATAAAGTCAAGGGAGAAGCCCATAAAGAGTCATAAAGTTGCTCCTGTTCCTAGCTCATGGACAGCTCCTACTCACGCTCTCCGTCTCTGCAAGATTCGGAAGGGAATGATTCAGATTTCTCTTGGCACAGCTACTAGAAGACAGACAGGTTGCTCACGTCACATCTACGTCGTCAAGCTCAGTTTGAGTCTGCGCAGTACACTCAGCCATCAGGAAGTGAGTGCTTCTAATTGACTTCACTTGTCTCCGTTGAAGTCTATTGCTGGGTTCGACAAAGCATACTTCCCTACTATATAGTAGGGGAAAGCAGTAGGCGAGCGAAAAAGTATGTATGAATCCTAGTATTCATAAAAGAGTAGGTGAGAATGACGTACTAATTCTCGCGAGATTCGGACGTACGTATACTTAAAATGAGTTCGAATATAAGCTTGTTTGAGATGCGCCTCGCCTGAAATGTATATGCGAGAGTAGGCGGCTGCAGTGAGAGGAGGAGTGAAAATAGTGCAGGCAAGCCTGACAGTTCTCTCTTCTCGCAGTGGATCAGACACATGTGAGATCAAAGATGGATATCACGGGATTCACACTCGTGCACAATGTTGCTAATAAACTGGATGGAATTTAAGTTCTGTTGCTTTTATATGAAAATAAATATAATGAACAAGACACCCAAAGTACTTATTTAATTCCATTCCAAATACATGTTTATCAATATTTTTTTCTTTAATACAGACAGATGTTTTTCTTTATTTTTTTTTTTTTTAATTACATTGCATAACCCATAGAGATCGCAATGTCAGATAGTTTGGGGATATTCACACATAACGTATAAAACATGATAGAGTTTTAAAATCAAACATTTTAAAAGAGAACAATTACATCATGGTTGTTTAAACCAATGAACATTAAGCTGTGTCATCATGCAAGTCGTTTCCCATCGTGCTTTTGATCAGCGCAGTCGGTGGAGAGCAACTGCGCTCGACTGCAGAATCCAACACCTCCGCCTTGCATTCGCGAGAGATTTTTGACATACGTCAGCATGACATCAGAGCAAGGCGGACCACACTCGGACACATTTCTAACCGGCATGCATCTCGCGCTGATCACCGGTGATCGATTCTGCGCAGATTTTGCTCATCTCAAACAAGCCTTATGCCTACTTACCTACTTTACAGTAGGAGAAAACTGTACGTGAAAGGAGTAGTATGTTCGAAACAACAGTATTTACAAAAGAGTAGGCGAAGTTCCTGGATGATCTACTACTGAGTGCTCAACCGATGGATACTTTTCTATCCCAGGAGGCCACGTGAGAGGATACGTCATAATCGAACATCGCGGAGATCAGAGAATGTGATTTTTCTCACTTTAACTCATGTTTGCTCACTTTCAATTGTGAGTAAACACGGTTCCTTGTGCTAAAATTGCATGTGTTGAACTAATGTAGAGTAAACTATTGAATCACAACATGAAATAGATATCCGGGGAATGAATGGATAAATGTGTGCTATTATGTAAGAGAATTCACTGTTGTCAACACTGTTTACACAAATGTGCTGTAAGTAAAGTAAATAAACAAATCTATAAAGTAACTAAACAAAAGTTATATATTTTATTTGTCTATTTGTACTGTTGATAAATTGAGGAACATTTATGTTGGACAAAAAGTGAGATAACACATCAGCAGCAACAACTTCAGCATGTAAACGTATTATTTAGCCAAGTTCATGCCCCACTTGTCGACTGTTTGCGAGCCACTTCGGCGCTTGCTCGACAAAAACACACCTTGGCACTGGCTACCCAAACATGACGATGCAGTTCGCAAGCTTAAATCCATGGCCACATCAATGCCTGTGCTGCGCTATTATGATGTTACTAAGCCTATCACAGTACAAAGTGACTCCAGCCAGAGTGGTCTTGGGTGCTGTCTCATGCAAGAAGGACAGCCTGTCGCCTTCGCTTCAAGAGCCCTCACCCCTACTGAAGAAAATTACGCTCAAATTGAGAAAGAGTGTCTCAGTATCGTTTTCGCTTGCCAAAGATTTCACCATTACCTGTACAGACGAGAGTTGGTCACAGCAGAGACTGACCACAAACCCTTGATCACTATATTCAGCAAACCACTTCTCAGTGCACCCAAGCGACTTCAAAGCAAGCTCATGCATTTCAAAACTACAGTCTCAAGGTTGTCTACAAGCCAGGGCCTAAAATGTTCATCAGTGACATGTTGAGCAGGGCAAAATGTACAACTCATCAACCAACCAGAATACTTGAATGTGACGGACCAGCGGCTGAAGACAATCAGGTAGCATACTGAAGGAGATGATGCACTACAGGCCCTTAAGGCCACTGTCCTTGCAGGCTGGCCTGATGAGAAAGAAAAAACAACACACATCATCCGAGAATTCTGACCTTATCAAGATGAAATTAGTGTGCAAGATGTTACCGGGTACCATGTTGTCGTCAAGCCCGTGACACACTGTATTGGCCTAGTGTCCAAGCAGAAATCAGAGACTTTGTGAGTAACTGCTCGACGTGCAATGAATTTGCGCACAACCAACAGAAGGAAACCATGCTATCTCATGACATCCCCGGCAAGGCCATGGCAGATCGTCAGCATGGACTTGTTTAGTCACCGGCAAAAGGACTATCTTCTAATTGTGGATCAAGATTTTTGGGAGATTGAACTGCTTACTGATCTATCTGCAGAGACGGCCATTAAGCGCTGCAAGGCTCAGTTTGCTCGACATGGTCAGCCAGAAAGAGTGATCACAGATAATGGCCCTCAGTTTGGTGCTCTGTTTAAGTGTTTTGCCTCAAGCTGGGAATTTGAGCATGTCACTTCTTCACCAAGATATCCTAAATGAAATGGAAAGGCTGAGTCAGCCGTCAAGATTGCTAAGAACCTTCTGCGCAAAGTTATGCATGACAGAACTGACCCTTGGAAAGCAGTCCTTCATTGGAGAAACACCCCTACTGAATACATGGACAGTAGCCCTGCACAAAGGTTAATGTTGCGGAGACTGAAAACGTCTCTTCCAATAACAAACAAGCTACTGGAGCCAAGTATTGTAACTGGGGTTGTGGAGTGGCTTCACCAACGAAAGAAGTTGGCAAAATCCTATTATGATAGGTCAGCTCGTGATCTGCCAGAGCTGAACAGAGGAGAGAGGATCCGCATGACGCCCCTTCCAGGGGAAAACCCTGTGCTATGGAGGGTCGGCACCTGCCTTCAGAAAGTGGCACCACGCTCTTATCTTGTGAATGTGGGTGGATCCCTGTATAGACGAAACAGAGTGCACCTAAGAACGGCAAAGTCAACCACCACTCAAGCACTGGACAGTGAACCCGAATTGCCTCTTATGCTGGAGTGTTGCAGAGGCCCTTCCATCCGCTGACTCACCTCTTGCGAAGCCCATGCCACATGCTTCACTTGGCCCTGTCAAACCCTCATCATCAGATGGACACACTTACACTAGGGCTGGCCGATTGTCCAAGCCACCCAAGAGGCTTGATTTGTAATAGGTTAGAAATGCTGCTGTGGCAGTTTTTGGAAAGGAAAAGAATGGTTAGTGTAACAAGGACTCTATAGTCAGCGATACTTCAGGTCATTGGTGCCTAATTTGAAGTTTATTGCAGTCATTTTAAATGTTATGAGGCCTAAAGTTTATATAGTATTTTGTTCTTATTTACTTCTTATTTTAGAAGGGAATTCTTTAGTTCATATTTGTAAAGGGGGATGTTACGGAATGTAATGAATCATGCGACCGGTAGTCGATTGCTTTTCCCTGGTTGTTCGCTGGCTGTTCTGTTGTCAATACAGTTGCTGAGCTGCACTCGCATGTCTGCCTCTTATATTACGATTATACTTAATAAACAATAGTGTACACAACTTTACAGCATAAAATATTCAAAATATGAACATCTAAGAATAAACTACAGAATAAAAACTTCCTAGTGACAAATATTAGTGAAATCTTACAGGGAACAAAAACGTAGGCCTATATATAATATTGACAAATCCAGCATTCATAATGTTTCAAGCCACAGGATGATGCAGAAAATCAATAGTGTGGACATCATAGGTGGACATGCAAATGTTTTTTTTTTATTATTATCTATTATCAAGACTATTTTTAAAGGAAAAAGTGGACTAACCATTTGCCAATTTAACAACTTACTGGATATTCATAAAGCAAATTAGAATAATTAATATTTGCCAAACTCTGTGTGTACTAAACTACAAATAACTACTTGTTATTAAAAAGAAAAAATATGAAACTATGTATTAAAAAAAAAAAAAAAGAAACCCAGACAATCACCAGTCCAGTTGTGATCGCAGCACATCTGACATAACTGTTATGTCTCTCAACATGTAGAAAACACTTGGGTGTAAACCATGTTAAAAGAACACAGCCAACATTCTCTACTTGCTCAACAACTAACAATTACAAGTGGAAGTGCCTGTATTAGTGCCACAATGGGGAATAACAGTATTAACACCCACACATAATATAACACTGATCACAGCAGTCATTGTGAGAGAATGGTGGCCTCTATTGGAGACTTTTGGAGATGACTGCTTCTTTCTGTGTGACGCAAGACTAAAATATAGAAAGGACTCAAAGGTCACTCATAGTACTCCATTAATATCTAGAATCTCTTCTCAAATTACTACAATAGCTTGCAGATGAGCATACAAATGCTTTGTATATTAAATAATGCATTTATCTGGCATTGCCACATTGAAATTATTTTATACTTTGAACAGTCCTGGTCCTAGAAGTTTCACAATCCACATATCTGTTATAAAACAATAAGCCAGACTATGTCAGTCTAAGCAGAGGATTTTATGTGCAGCCTTTGTTCTGGAAACTGATAACAGATACATTGGACTATGACCTTAGTTCAGTGAGAGATTCAGAGAAATCAACACTAACTTGATCAATGACAATATGGACGATCTTCCTCTTTAAACAACGGAATATTTATTGATCCGTTCAAAGAGTCTTGTGGACACATGATCCACACAGGTAAGAGATCAAAATATAAGAGAGATTGTGCTGATAATGGAAGTGAACTGGTTTAGTTGGTTTATGTCAAACTGGAATAAGTTGAACAGAACCAGGCTTAAGCATATATAATACTCAACTATTTCAGTTGTTTACTGCACTGAAATGGTAGACCTTTCAGAATTGTATTTGTTTCATTTGACTGGTTGTAACACAAAGGCAAAAGTTGGTGTTTCTGTCAATTTGTCACACTACATAAAGGGCCAGATTGGGAGTTTTAGTGTGAGAGCACAATCCCGTAGTGGGAAATTCTGCATGTGACGACTAGCATTAGCCTGACGTCGTCATCAGATTCTAGTCCTAAAAATGTTGTGTACGGGGCTAAATTCGCCTGCTGGTATCCAGGCTAGACTAGCATATTAAAGGACAATTTCCATAAGATTAAAACAGATTTACTAACAGCATGCGCCGATGTACGGAGCCCCTGAGTGGACCTTTGCAAAAAAAATAAAAATAATAATAATACGGACTTTCGCCTGCGCACTAGAAAGTTTCGCATGCTCACGCAGAACAATTTCCGGCTTGCGTTCAATTTGTCACTGCCATGCTGCCATCTTACTAACAAGAGCACGGATGTGGATGCACATGAATTAATCGAAATCTATTTTAAATTAGGACTTATATAAAGACATATATAAGATAAGATATAATATAAGATATAAGGCCCACTACCCCATCACAACTTTTCTGACATGTTTTGTAGACATTATAAACATTATAAAATACATTAAAATCAGCACATTTACTCAAAGGCTAAAATTTGCTGTTGTTTGACATGTTTTGAAGTGTCTATTTTAGCAAAAATCCCAAGCAAGGTGCTACTAAAGACAAGACTTAGAGACATATTTTAGTCACAATTCAAATAATTTTATTAACTTTGAATAGACTTTTAATAAACTTTGTATTTGTATGTGTATTGATAAAAAAAATTAAACAAGTAATAATCTTCTGCTAGACTGCTACTGAGATGAAGGAAACATTTTTTTTAAGAAGTAAAGTTCACAAGATTGCTATTTAGGGTTAGTACCCATTAAGCCCACGTACCCTTTAAGCCCACTTTCAAATCTGAAGTCAAATAAAAAACAGAGAAAATAATATTTTCTGCTGCTTATTATTTTAACCAATCCAGTGATTTGTTACTTCCCTGGCATTTTTTATTGCATACCAATTACATTTGGCAGTGTTGAGTTAGCCCCACCCATGTGCATGTTGTCTCAGGGGACCTCACACAAAGTCACCCCAAAACTTCTGTGTTTCGGGACCCTTCAGAAATCAACACATGTCTGCACTTTTAAGCCATTTCTTTGGTAACTACATTGATATTATGTCAAATAAGAGATCCATGTATTGTTTTTTGTGTATGAACAAATAGTACTTTATCATTTTATATAATTTTCCTTTAAATGGAAAGATGAGTTTTATTAGCTTGCGTTCAAAGCTAATCTCTAGGTCAAACCATTAGTCTTACAGAAAGATAAAGACTGCCAAATAATTAAGCATATGTGAACTGCAAACAATAAATGTTTTGTGATTCATTTTACATTAATTTACAAATAAATACATCAAAAATTGTTTTGTAGAGAAGATTATTTTTATAAATTAACTTTTTTTTTAAGATGGGCTTAAATGGTACAGCGCCACAAAATGCAGCAAACTAGAGCCAACACAAGCTAACCTTGAATGAAAAAAAAAACGTAACATTTCTCAATGTGGGCAAATGAAAATTACTATGATACTAGTCCACAGTATATTTAAGCTCCATGCATTTATTTGTAAACATATCTTACATTTTTAAATTTCATTTAAACATTTAACATTCAATTAGCATTTTCACCATTACTCACTGTGGAACCATTTAAGCCCACCTTATGTGTGTCAATGATGAATCCATTTGCAATCCATTTTCTGAAAGTGTTTAATGATAACATGTCTTTGTGTGCTTTTACCTTACTAACATTTTAACCTTACCTTACTTAAACACAAATTACACACATTCATTCAAATGAGATAGAGCCTGTTTTGTCCTAAAGTCCTGAATGTATAACCGGGCATAATTCGGGAGCCAAGCTGAGTTAAGGCTTGAGTTTCCTGACATGGAGAGCTCCTACAGCCCCCGGGACTGTCCGGCTCTGAGATATCGCCACTTCCTGTCCATCTTTGTCCGGGCAAAACTCAGGACCCAAGCCGAGTTGGGGCTCTGGACTCAGGGCATGATGGGGTCACCCAGTGGGCCGCCTATGCTGGGTTATTGAGCCCTAACTCAGCTTGCTTCCCGAGATATGGTCAATTCCTGTGGAATATTATCGGGCATAACTCCAGAGTCAAGCCGACCTAAGGCTGCACACTCCCGGTGTCGGGGGCCCACTAGGAGACCCCCCGAAACCCCAGAGTCTGGAGCCTCAACTTAGCTTCCTTCCCGAGATACACCTTTTCAATTCAATTCAAATTTATTTGTATAGGCCTAGCGCTTTTCACAATACATATTGTTTCAAAGCAGCTTTACAGAAAGTGCATTTCAGAAATGTACATAGAAAAATACAGTTAGTTAATCATGTATTAATTTAGGGCATAAACATATCGCCAGCGTCGAGTCGTCTCTTCACAGGCTTCGAATCGTCTCTGCACGGGTGTTGGGGCATCTGTAGTTTCCATGGGAGGCTGGATACAAACCGGAGCTGATGACAGAAAAGCAGATGGGAAATAATACACCCGGTTTAACTTCCACCTTTGACCAGGCATAAATTCGGGAGCCAAGCCAGCTTAAGGCTCCAGACTCCCAGTGTGGGGGGGCCACTAGGAGGCCCCCCCTAAGCCCAGAGTATGGAGGCCCATCTCGGCTTGGCTCCAGCTTGACTCCATCTACAACTCCAGTCAAGCCGACTTAAGGCTCCAGACCACCGGCCACTAACACCTACCCATCCCACCCAGGGCTCTAATTAAATATTAGCCAAAGGAATTTTCTTTTAACTGAATAAATTGACACTGATTAATTAAAGTCCCTGTAAAGTCAAAATTAAGTATGTGTTCTGAGTTTGTCACACCACAGAAAAATGTGTTATTAGCCACCCAGACAAATTTTAATGATAAAAAAGCCGGCAAGTACATAAAATAAGCGATCGAAATCTTAAGAAAATGAGCAGTAGTCTCTGCTCTCAAACGCTGGGGGCGTGTCCGCTGGCTGCGCTGAAACCACGCCCACTCGCGGGAAAGCACGCTGCCGTCGACTCACAACAACACTCAACTGTCACCGCTACAGCCGGAATGGATGCTCCTAGCAGCTTAATTTGTTTTACAAAGCCATACATGTTCGAGCCTGGACTACCTACTATAATTATAACATAAGCACACAAAGGCAACTTACACTCATTGGTGGGCACGCACTGCCAATGATGGCACCAGTTGTCGGCGCGACGGGAGGATGAAGGCCGAGGCGGGAGATAGTCGGTTCGGCCACATTCACCAGTAACAGCGGATTAGCAGTCAATGAATCCCAGTTTTCTCCGACGAAAGTTTATAAAACTATCCCATGTAAAATGATCACTAACTATGGAAGCTTGTTTCCGCCACTGAATAAAACATTTTAAAAGATAATTGCGACTTTTTATCTCACAATTGCGAGTTTACATCTCGCAATTCTGACTTTATTTCTCAGAATTGCGAGATATAAAGTCAGAATTGCGTGTTTTAAAGTCGCAATTGCGTGTTATAAAGTCAGAATTCTGAGATATAAAGTCAGAATTGCGTGTTATAAAGTCAGAATTCTGACTTTTTTTCTCGCAATTGCGGCTTTATATCACGCAATTCTGACTTTATATCTCAGCATTCTGACTTTATATCTCAGAATTCTGACTTTATATCACGCAATTGGGAGATATAAAGTCAGAATTGCATGATATAAAGTCGCAATTGCGTGTTATAAAGTCAGAATTCTGAGATATAAAGTCAGAATTGCGTGTTATAAAGTCAGAATTCTGACTTTTTTTCTCGCAATTGCGACTTTATATCACGCAATTCTGACTTTATATCTCAGAATTCTGACTTTATATCTCAGAATTCTGACTTTATATCACGCAATTGTGAGATATAAAGTCAGAATTGCATGATATAAAGTCGCAATTGCGTGTTATAAAGTCAGAATTGTGAGATATAAACTATTCTGAGGTAAAAAAAAAAAAAGTCCGTCTTTTTTTCCCCCCCTTAGAATTGGACTTTATATCTCACAATTCTGAGAAAATATGTCAGAATTGCGAGATATAAACTCGCAATTATGTGTTATAAAGTCAGAATTGCGTGATATAAAGTCAGAATTCTGAGATATAAAGTCAGAATTGCGTGATATAAAGTCGCAGTTGCGAGAAAAAAAGTCAGAATTCTGACTTTATAAGACGCAATTGCGACTTTATATCTCGCAATTCTGACTTTATATCTCAGAATTCTGACTTTATATCACGCAATTCTGACTTTATATCTCAGAATTCTGACTTTATTTCACGCAATTCTGACTTTATATCTCGCAATTCTGAGAAATAAAGTCAGAATTGCGAGATGTAAACTCGCAATTGTGAGATAAAAAGTCGCAATTATCTTTTTTTTTTTTTTTTTTGTGGCGGAAACAAGCTTCCATAACTAACAGAGGCGGGTTTTGGCGGTGATCCTCAGCTCTCCATCAAGGTGGCTCTTCACAAAATTAATCCACCTCTTGTTGATATGATAGTTTTTCGGAAATTTAAATAAGGACACCGATCTGTTTTGTACGTGATCGCATCCAGGTAATACGCATTTCCGTGACGAAGGCATAGTTAGCTAGCAAACTGTAGGATGTAGTAAATAATAGTACTGACAGTAACTCGCGATTGAGTTGCAAACTGATGTGAATGGGGCTCCAGTGCGTCATCAAGTAGGGGCGTGTCCAATAGCTCAGGAGGCCTCAGTGCGTCATCGAGCCCCCGTTTTAGCCCCGCCCAAACAATCCGGAACACAGCAACGGTGAAAAACTGTTTAACGGTCTAACTCCACAATCCAGTACTTCACAGTGCACAGTCTTTGTAATATGATTTAGCAATACATTTCTAACATTTATAATGTGTTTAGAACTTTTTTTATAATTGCCTTTACAGGGACTTTAACAATAAATTGTCACTGAATAAATATATTGATGTTTTACTTCTTTAAAATCAATTATATTTTTTATATTTTGTGAATCAATGATGATGTGGGCTTATTTGGAACACATGCGGGCTTAAATGGTGCCAAAGTACCAATTAAGCCCATGCCAGACTTCTGACTTTATTCCTAAATTATCTTAATTTTATATTCCAAAATGTACATCAACTAATTAATACAATTTCCAATGAGAGATTAATCTTGCATTTTTAACAAATGATTGTTCTTATAAACTATGTCAATATCTATGAAAAAAACCTAAACTTAGATTTTGGTGGGCTTAATGGGTACACTTACCCCTATCTTGATCAAACTGTTCTGTCATCACTCATCAGCTCTTCCTCAGTTCCGCAGTGCAGAATAAAATAATCATCCTCTGCTGCAGTTGTACGGATTCTTAGCGCGTTTATTGCAACTACATTTCATCCTTTTCTCATCAAACAACCAGACTAACGAATGGTTCGACACAACCAGTACAGAAGAGTCTAGACTGAGTCTAGACTCTTCATACTGTAAATATAGGGTAAATGACGACTGTTGGCCTACCATGGCCGCCCTCGTCCAGTAAGTTTAAAATAATAATAATAATAATAATAAATTAAGATATAAATCAATATAATTCATTGTAAATAAATAAATATTTTAAACACTAAGTACTAAAAGGTAATAATAATTGACTGTATAATAACATTGATGCATGAACTGTCATTCAGACTGACTATTTTTAACAACCAGAGAACAGAGAACATCAGAGATATTAAAATACATACTCTTCTGAGTTTTATGATGTAGGCCTTTTTTATTAAAATGTATTAGCCTATAATTTATATCTCAAGGATGCGCACTTGTGCGTAGTGCACTCAGTCATGTTGAGAGGGAAACACGCATTATATTATTAGGCTAGTCTATTCAGAAATAGTGTAAAAGAACAGTGAAAATAGTGTAACATATAGGCTATGCGTATTTTACTACCCCTTACTGGCTAGCCAGATCCTTAAATGAATGGTATCAGAAAACAACAAGAAAAGAAAAATAAGTAACCACTTATAATAAATAAAAAAATAATAATACATAGTAGTCTATAAAAATAGTCCATTGTGGCCTTTATTACAAACTACCTTTAGCCTATTTTAAATGCCAAGCCTAAACGAATTTATTTCTGAAACTATACCGCAAAGTTAGGTTCGCACATCTTTCGTTCGGTCCAAAGTTTAATAATGACCAGGAATTAATAATAATTTAATAATGAACTGGCTGTTAATAATGAACATCACTTGGATTTGTTCCTCAGCTGGGGAAATAACTTAGGCTAATACTTTATCGTTTCATACTCTGTCATTCGAAACAGTAAAATGTATATTTTTATTTGTGTACATTCAAAATGACTACAAAATGTCATGCCTTTGAAAAAGAAAGAAAACAACATGATGCGGATGTGTAGAACTTTATCCAAGAGCTGTTGTAAAGCCTATAAACTAGGGATGTGCACGAATATTCGAATATTCGATCTGTAATTATTATTCGAAAAATAAAATACTATTCGAATTTTATCGAATTTATGAAGCCGTAGCCTAAATAATTTGCGGGTCGTAAATGCAGTGAATCCCTGATAAATCCCAAGCACTAACTCGCAGTTATAATTAAATGCAGGGCCGTTTCTAGGCATAGGCAAACTAGGCGGTCGCCTAGGGCGCAAACAGCTGGGGGGCGCCAGTGAGAGCCCCCACCACACCAAGAGATTTTTTTCTCGTCCAAGCGAGTGGAAGAAAAATCCTTCTTTTTTTACATTTCCGATAATGGAGCATATATTTGCACTAAGTGCCTGTCTTTTTGGCAAAAAGACGCCCATCTCTAAAAATCTACAGTGGCCATAGGTCGTAGGGCGTGAAGTGCTTGAAAGTAGCTTTTGATGCGTTCGACCGAAGTTCGAATCCGCCTTTTGCCGAACTCGCTCTTCTTCTCCCTTTTCCAAACACATGAGATGTAAAATTTATAGCCTAACATAAAGGTCTCTAGCGTTATATTTTGCCAACGAACTAAAATCGAAATCGTGATATGGCTTTGTGCCTTTATAAAACAGCACAATACTTTAATTAAGTAGCCTATAGGCATTCTGTTTATGCTGCGTGATTTAAAGAAAAGTGCGCACTTTGCTCACGCGATCAGAATGGTGATCTGGTGTTTTCTCCAAAATAAAAGCTAAAGGGTTTATTTCTTGCAAGTGAAGAAATTAGGACAAAAGTATTGTAATTTTCCTATACTATAGTGTAATGTAAAATATACTTTTGAAATATTCATTTTAATTTATACAGTACATATTATTGGCTATATGGATTTTACGTCATAGGAATACTTATATATTTGCTCTTAATTTTTAGCTCTCAAAGTGCATCAGATTGATGCATTAATTTAACCTTAAAATGTACAAAATTTTCTTGCGGGGGAGCATGCCCCCGAAACCCCCTAGAGGGACAGAGGTCCACCCAACATAGTTTCACAAAATCCTATGGGAGAGAACGATCATTTATTAACTTTACTCCAGCATAGTGCAACAAAGTCCTTTTAAGTGAGTAAAACTGTTAATGCCAAATTTTAATTGGGGGGGGGGGAGGGGGGTTCCTTATTACTCAATATGAATCTTGCCTAGGGTGCCAAAAAGGCTAGAAACGGCCCTGATTAAATGCACTGGGTGGCACTGTGGCGCGTTTAACAAGTTGTTTGAATTTTATCATAATGTCGTCTGCCTCGCGAAGTTTGGAATTACTAGTCGAAAATTAGGTTATTAAATGATCTTACAAAATGGAATTACTTTTGATCAAATTAACGAATTAATCTGGAGTTATAATATCATCACCACAATGAGAAATCACATGAAATCCAAACAGCAGTCGACTGAATAAAAAAATTCAAACCTTTATCTAAAATTTATATTTTTATATTTTATATAAATTTAAAACATTCTGTCTTTTTCAGACTTTCTTCTGTGAACACAAAAATGTTTTGCAGAATGTTCATTGAACAGTCAATCAGCTTTCTTTGTCATCATTTGCTTTCATATTTTTCATACAATTGTTGTAAATGGATACTGAGGCTGCCAATGCCTAATATTCTGCTTAACATGTTTTGTGTTCCTCAGAAGAAGGTCCTACGGAACAAGTGTGAAATTTTCACTTTCTTGTCAACTATCCCTTTAATATTTTTTACTTTTTATGTTAATAGTTTGTTTCCCCCATGGCAATGTAATACATACATAAATGATACATAGCCTACATACATCATCCATATTTCCACATTTGTATTAATGACGCTATAACGCAAACCAGAAATTTTAACGCATGAGCACACGGAACTTTCTCGTGTGCACGCGATAAAATCCGAATCATTATTATTTTTTGCAGAGGTTGCATTATTATTTTTTGCAAAAGGACTTATGCTCCGTACTACGCTCCGTACCCATGCAAACCCTCTTTTGGCGTTAAAAAATATTGTCAGGATTTACTAAAGACACGCAGTGAAAAAGTTTCGCTTTCAGACGCAAAATTTATGGGAGGAGAGTATTTTAATGATTGTGTTGGTCATTATGGAAATGATCCGGCTGCGTCTGTAGCCTATTCTTTAATTTGCACATCTTCAATAGATCTCGTGCTGAACTTTGAATCTGAAATGTAAATTTAATTTAAACATCAGTGACCAAATAAACACTCAATATTACAAGGAGCAAATCATTTTTCATAATTTACTGTGAAATACAATCTTTTTTTAGTTTTTCTTGACAAGGTTTGAAGAAAGGGGAAGGATGGCAGAATCTTCACCAACACCCACCAAGGAAATAAAAACCAGGAGACAGAGTATTGAGGATACACCTCCATGTAAGTCAATAAATAAATAAATAAAATAAAAAACAAGAAGAATGAATTAGTGCATGAATAACTTTAACTCTTCTTATATAACATTTGATTATGTACAGTTCAGGGTAGGGTTGCACCAGCCGTTCGTAAGTTCTTTCTTAAATTGGAACGTAAAGTCCACACTAGAGGCTTAGTAACTACTAGCTAGTTTGTAACTAACTCTGTACTTTATTCCGTTGCACCATTTGTTCGTAAGGCAGAACGTAGCTAGTAGGTCGTAAGCTCTCCGTAAAGTAATTCGTAGTCGCATAATATGACGTTTAGCCTCGGTTATCCAATAGCAGCCTTCAAACACGTGAGCAGATGTTGTGTTGAAATGCTGTGAATTTCAGTTTATCCTTCATTCTTTTGCCTCACGTTACTAACGGTAAAAATAAGTTTCCATTAAATACGATACTTGATCATGAATAGCATAAGTGTTTTTATATGTAACATTCAGAAACTTTATTTGAAATGAAATGAATAAGGATCAATAAATAAATATTGATACAAAAAGCATAAGAAATTACGTTTATTGACATAGGCTATTTGACATGCACACCATGGACCGATGCACACAGCGACATGCTGTTTAGGATGGGTTTGTGTTAAAGATAGCCTCTAACAAAGTAATCTTTTCACATTATGTTCTCTCTCTTAAAATGTAAGCGAGTGTAAATGTCTGCATTATATATGTATTAAGAATTGAAGTCTGTCAGGTAAAAGAATAGCTTATTGATGCAGTTCAGTGTGTTTGATATTTTATTCCAGCCGTTACTCCTGATCGGAGGCTGCCGTAAATATTTAGTTTAAACGTAGAGTTACGCTTCAACTAAGTTTAATGGTGCAACGCAAAAATATTTAGAAGTGCGTAAGTCGTAACTTAGTGTCCATTTACGTCAAAACTAGGCTAAGTTATAACTTACGCACAGCTGGTGCAACCGGCCCCAGGAGTGTACAGTAGCAAAATAATTTAAAATCATATGTTTCAAATCAATATTGCTCCTTTGTGTATTTATTTATTTGTAAGTGGTCGTGTAATGAGCTTTATATTAGGGTTCTGATCAGTTTGTCTGGGTTCATTTAGCAGTGATGACCAGCTGACTGTACATGATCTCTGATATATTTGAGATGTGCAGGTGATTTATCTTCATCATTTCTCTCTCCAGCGATGTCTTCCTCCAGCGGTCCACTGACTGAGGAGCTTCAGTGCTCTATATGTCTGGACGTGTTCACTGATCCAGTCAGCACTCCATGTGGACACAACTTCTGCAAGACCTGTCTGAATAAGTGCTGGGACAACAGCCAGACCTGCAACTGTCCATATTGTAAAGAAACATTCAAGCACAGACCTGATCTCAAGATTAACACCACACTCCGAGAAGTTGTAGATCACCATAAAAAGAAAAGTCCTGAGAAAAAACCTGAAGTTCTGAAAAAAGCTGAAGTTCTGTGTGACTTCTGTGAGGAAAGAAAGCTGAAAGCCCTGAAGTCGTGTCTGGTGTGTCAGAGCTCTTACTGTGAAACTCACCTGGAGCCTCATTCGAGAGTGGCAGGTTTAAAGAAACACAAACTGATCAATCCTGTGAGTAATCTGGAGGACTATATATGTCAGAAACATGAGAGACCTCTGGAGCTGTTCTGTAGAGATGATCAGACGTGTGTGTGTCCGATGTGTGCTTTGAAAGACCACCAGAATCACAGCACTGTTTCTTTAGAAGAGGAGAGTGAAGAGAAGAAGGTATAAGTTACTGACAAACTGATTTTAAATGGCTCTTATCATGAGGAATCACATGTTCTTTAATATAAATGAATCAGTTATGAAAACATATTGTGTGTTGTTCTCTGTCTATAGACTCAACTGATGAAGACACAGAAAGACACACAGCAGATGATCCAGGACAGAATCAAGAAGATTCAAGACGTCAAACACTCAGCAGAAGTCAGAAAAGTGAGTTTAAAATTATTTAATTAAATTAATTTTAATATATATTGTTGTTTATTGAATTGTTGTATAAAAGCAATTTCACACTCACAGTCACACTGCTGGTCTGAATATCGACACGTCTGTGATTCCCTGATCACTTAGTAAAGTAATAACACATCTCTCCTCAACAACACACATGATTTGAGGAATCATTCAGTGCAAACGGTGCAGAATGAGGGATTTTGAAAACCGGCTAAAACACTGAAGTATGAGAAATAATAACACTGATTCTTCTCTTAACAAACGCCACTAATAATGTGTTGATTGTCCTGGTTGAGCAGAGAAACACAGAGAAGGAGAAAGCCGCCCGTGTGGAGCTCTTCACTGATCTCATCCGCTCCATTGAGAGATGTCAGACTGAACTGCTGGAGATGATGGAGGAGCAGCAGAAAGCAGCAGAGAAACAGGAGGAAGAGCTCATTGAAGAGCTGGAGCAGGAGATCACTGAGCTAAAGATGAGAAACACTGAGCTGGAGCAGCTCTCACACACTGAAGATCACCTCCACCTCCTACAGGTCAGTCAACATCTCTCTGATCAATGATAATGCAGTATATGACACCATAACACTCCCCATGCTGAAGGATTTCTCCTCTCTCCTGCTGTAGATTTACTCATCCCTGTGCAGCTCTAGAAACACCTGGAACTGGTCTGAGATCAGTGTGAAGACTGATGAGAGTCTGGAGACTCTGAGGAAAGCTCTGACTAAACTGCAGGACTCTCTACAGGAGAAACTCACGCAAACTGGTATGACAATATAAAATACACTGTACAGATACATATATTTATCATATTTTAATATCAGTAATGAAGAATGAGTCTGTTAAAGCTGAAATAAGAGAAGTGTGTGATCACGTATTTGTCTCATTATCATCACAGTTCTTCTTGAAGAGAGCAGGTCATATCCATCTCTAATTTCAGAAAACATGCAGTAAATTCATGTTGTACTAGAAGCTTCATCACTGTAACCAGAACCTTGAGACTTTAGTAAATATGTGAAAACTTAGATGAGAAACAACAGAAAGAAACCTTCATTTTCTGCCATTTTCTGCCATTTTCAGTCTTTTCAGTTTCAGTTTGTTTCGCAGTTTATTTTGTCATTGTTACAGGATAACAACGAAATGTTGTTAGTGCAAAAACAGACAGGCATATAGTTTTAAGTTGTCCACCCATTTACCTTATCAATATATGTCCCCATAAATTAAATAAATTAAATTACCCATGACTTTATACCTAATTTAGCCCCCATAAATACCCCTAGAAAACCCCATAAAGTGCTATGTCCAGTAAAGTGCATGGTACAATTAATAAATCTAATAGAGGTAAAGTTGTTGGAGTGTTTTTGCAGCAATGCAAGGTCCAGATCACAGGTATTAAGGGTGTATGGACAGAGACATTATGTCACAGAGGGATGTCCGATGGGGAATGGGGGGGTAGACTGCTCATTAAGCAGCCTGACTGCATGGGGGTAAAGACTGTTGGCCAGCCTGCTGGTTTTGGCCCTGATGGACCTATATCTTCTCCCCGAAGGCAGTAATTGGAAGAGGTGATGTGCTGGATGTAAATGGTCCTGGAGGATGTTCTTCACTCGGTTCATGCAGCGGGAGGTGTACACAGTTGGGATGTCTGGGAGGATGACCCTAATGATCTTTCCTGCAGTTCTCACCACTCTGTGTAGGGCCTCCTTCTCTGTGCTGGTGCAGGCAGCAAACCACACCAGTAACCCGTAGGTCAACACACTCTCCACTGCACAGTGGTAAAAGTTGACCATGAGCCTCTGGGGCAGTTTTGCCCACCTCAGCTTCCTGAGGAAGAAGAGGCGCTGTTGGGCCTTCGCATGTTGGAGAGGCGATGGTTTTCCCCCACGACAGATCCTCCGTCACAGTCACACCTAAAAACTTAAAACTAGAGACCCTCTCTACCACCTCATTCCCAATGAGGAGTGGAGAGTGGTTTAACTGTCCAGTCTTGCGGAAATCCACAATGATTTCTTTGGTTTTCTTTGTGTTGAGGGTCAGGTTGTACCATGTCGCCAGCAGTTGGACCTCTCGCCTGTATGCAGTCTCGTTATTCCCGGTGATGAGGCCGAGCACTGTTGTGTCGTCGGCAAATTTTATTACATAGTTGGATGAGGAGGAAGAACTGCAGTCGTGTGTAGAGAAGTGGGCTGAGCACACAACCCTGGGGAGCCCCAGTGTTAATGATCAGGGTGGAGGACGTGTGCTTGCCTACTCTGACATATTGTGTGCGGTTTGTTAGAAAGTCCAATATCCAGTTGAATAATGTGGTGCCTAGTCCAAGTCCATGTAATTTGTTACGTAATTTGTTTGGCAAGATTGTGTTAAATGCTGAGCTGAAATCGACAAAGAGAAGCCTTGCATATGTGTTCTTGTGCTCTAGATGTTCTAGCAAAGTGTGTAACACAATAGCTATGGCATCCTCTGTTGACCTGTTCTTCCTGTATGGAAACTGGTATTGATCTAGTGAGGACGGTATGGCAGTTTTTATATGTGTGATGACCAGTCTCTCAAAACATTTTGCAATGATGGGGGTGAGTGCCACTGGCCTGTAGTCATTCAGGCTTGTGACATTAGCCTGCTTGGGGACTGGAACTATTATGGCCGATTTCAAGCATGCAGGGAGCCATGAGGTCGCCAAAGACAGATTAAATATGTTAGTGAAGACCGTTGTTAGCTCGGCTGCACAGTCTTTAAGCACCCGACCCTGTACTCCATCTGGTCCTGCTGCTTTCCTTGGGTTGATGTTGCGTAGGCAACGTCTGACATCATGGGTGCACAAGACTAGGGCCACATCATTAGGGGGGAGAGGGGGCAACACAGAGTCTTTGTTATCTCTGTCAAAGTGGGCATAAAAGATGTTAAGTTCTTCAACTAAGGTGGCACAACTGTTGACAGGGAGGGATGGCACTCCCTTGTAGTCTGTGATTGCCCTAATGCTCTCCCACACCTGCCGGGGGTTTGAGGAGTTGTAGAAGTGTGCCTCAACGCGGTTCTTGTATGCCAGTTTAGCATATCTGATGCCCCTTCTAAGAGCTGCCCTGGCTGCACTGTATGCCTCAGTGTCCCCAGATCTATATGCTATATCCCTGGCGTTAATTAATGTTTTTAGTTTTGGTGTCATCCAAGGTTTTTGGTTTGGAACTACACGGACCTGCTTTGAAGATGTAATGGTATCCACACAGAAGTTGATGTAATCCAAAACTGATTCAGTGAATTCATCCAGAGAGCCCCGTGTCAGCACCTCCTGTCCTCTGAAGATGTCCCAGTCGGTGGAGTCGAAGCAATCCTGGAGTCTGGGGATTGCATCATCAGGCCATGTCCTGACAGACCTAACTAAGGGCCTAGTGGATCTGGCCTTTGGTGTATAGCAGGGGTATAAAAGGAGTGAAACATGATCAGAGAGACCCAGGTGGGGGTACTTCTGAGCTCTGTATGCATGTGCTATGTTAGTATATACCTGATCGAGTATATTATTCCCTCTGGTTGCACATGTCACATTACGATGGAACGTGTGAAGTACAGTCTTTAAGTTGGCATGATTAAAATCCCCCGCCGCAATAAAGGTACTGTCAGGGTGTGCAACCAGACATTTATTTATGCAGTCATGAAGCCTTGTTAACGCTAGTTTGGTATTTGCATCAGGCAGAATGTAGATCGCGCAAATGTAAACAACACTGAATTCACGGGGAATGTAGAATGGTCTGCAATTAAGCAGCAAGAATTCCACGTCAGGGCAGCAAAGCTGTTCAACTACAGTGGTATTTGTGCACCAAGAGTCGTTAATGTAAATACACAGACCTCCACCGGTCTTCTTACCAGAGTCTGCTGTCCTGTCAGCTCGGTAGTTAGTGCGGCCGGCTAGCTCGATCGCTGCCGCCGGGATCGTGCTGTTTAGCCATGTTTCCGTGAAGATCAAGTTGTTGCAGTTGTCCATCTGTTTCTGCATAGTCAATCGCAGTCGGACTTCATCCATCTTGTTCCGGATTGAGCGGGCATTCGATAGGAAGATGGTGGGAAGCGGAGTCTTGAATGGATTGGCCTTTAGCCTGACCCGCACTCCCCTGCGCTTGCCTCTCTTCTGTCGGCACTCACAGCGTCTCCTCCGGTTCACAGCCTCGGGAGTCCCGGGTAGTAATCTAACGATCTCGGGGGGGATGGATATATCCACTGGAAGATGGTATTCTGCTCCGTTGTTAAATCATAATAGTTCATGGCGACTGTATGTGTGTGTCTCCAGTTGAAAGCTGCATGCAATAATATTGAGTGCTACCAAAAGAGCGAAAAACCTATGCCCACTGTCAGAGCTCCTAGCCGCTGCGACTGCGCGCGCCGTCATTCTTGTGTTTCACAAGCTGTTTCATCTAAATGTTGTGATTATGTGTCAGATAAAATCAGTTTAGCAGAAGAAATCAAATCGATAGACATAATGAATGTCTATTAATGAGGTTTCCTTTCTTAGGGAGCTCAACACTGCGTCGTTGAAATCGACTCTTTGGGGACGCTCCCTTAGTGTGCACCTCTGAAATATGAATGAAACTAATCCAATCCTGATTGGTGTTGCGTCATGACGTAACATGTGGCGGCATAACTGGATGCATAAAAGTGACGCTGGCACACACACACAATTGCTTTCGCTCTTCAGCAAGCGTTCTCTGTGAAACTGTCTGTCTTATTTGGTGTTGTTTGTCCCTTAAGAATTGTCCCACTGCATTGCAATATAGAATCTAGTGGCCCGAGGCAGCGCGTAGATTATGGGTCTACTCTGCTATTAAGATTCTGTGACTGGGATCTTGCGTTTGTCGAGGCAGCGCGTAGATTAAAGGTCTGCATTGCAATACAGAATCTTAGTAGCTCAGATCTCGCGTTTGCCGAGGCAGCGCGTAGATTACGGGTCTACTCTCCATTAAAGATTCTGTGGCTGAGATCTCGCGTTGCTGAGGCAGCGTGTAGATTATAGGTCTGCATTGCAATACAGAATCTATGGCTCAGATCTCGCGTTTGCAGAGGCAGCACGTAGATTACGGGGCTACTCTGCTATAAAGATTCTGTGTGGGTGCGAGGCATGCACAGTCAGCTCCTGAGGGTGCTGGCTGTGTTCATTGAGAAATATCTCGGCGCGCGTGCATTCCGTGCGCTGTCGGATGTTTCAACCTTGCACCCAGAGGCAGCGTGTAGATTACGAGACCGTATAAATAAATATTAAAACAGTATTGTCTGGTGATTATGGCTGCATTTAATTCTATGGAAATAAAATGATGGAATATTTTATCTGACTTTAAGAAGTTAGATATTTTAATTCAGCCTACCATCCAGATCTTTTTTCACTTATCCAGTGTTCTTGGCTGCATTTAATTCTGAGGAATTAAAATGATGAGCAGCGAACGTCGAAAATGAGACGAAGATGACTGTCCCCCCCGTGGAGGGACGAGCGAGAATCGCTCCTTCGCGTAGCCCTCAGGAAATCTATGTTTGTGTCCAGCATCAAGTGCGCTTCGGGACACATCGGTTTTCAGCGAATGCACGCTGTAGTGCCCGCCCAAAAGGCTTGCAGCCAGGCAGTGTTCGCATCCGCACATCGGAAACTGGGGGTAAACTGCACATCGGAAACTGCAGGAAATCGATGTCTATATCCCGCCGTAAAGTGCGCTTCGGGCCACATCCATTTCCAGCGAACGCACACCGTGGCGTTCGCCCCAAAATCTTGCAACAGGGCACTGACTATGGTTACAAAATCTTTCTCGACTTTTTCCGGCCAGTCCTCCGCTTCAAGAGGTCGAGAATAGTGCTCAAAAAACACCCGAGGTCAGTCTCGAGGTGCTGGTTCCCTCAGTAGATTTTGTAGAAGAATGGCAACGCCTTCCGAAATATATTATATGGGTCCTGAATATTATAAAATATGGGTACAGACTGCAGTTCGGTCACCAACCTCCCAAGTTTGCTGGGGTGGTACCGACTGCAGTGGTTCTAGAACAGGCTCAGGTTATGGAACAAGAGGTACAGAGAAATTTTTCCCCTACCAGAAAAGGAGTCCGGGTTTTACAGCCGGTACTTTATAGTTCCAAAGAAGGATGGCGGGCTGAGGCCGATTTTAGATTTGAGGCAGTTGAATCGTTCTCTGAGGAGATTCAGGTTCAAGATGCTCACTATTCCCATCATCGTGAATCAAATAAGGTCCGAGGATTGGTTTGTCACGATAGATCTAAAAGATACCTATTGTCATCTCTCCATCCTTCCATGTCACAGGAGGTTCCTGAGGTTTGCTGAGGTTCAGGGGCGAAGCGTACCAATATCGGGTTCTTCCGTTCGGCCTAGCACTCTCTCCCCACACGTTCACTAAGTGTATGGATGCAGCTCTGGCTCCACTGAGGCTTCAGGGCATCCGTGTACTGAATTATATCGATGACTGGCTCATAATGGCCCAGTCTCGAGAAATGGCAGTTTGGCATCGAGATGTCGTCCTTGGCCACATTCAGAACTTGGGGTTGAGACTCAACACTAAGAAAAGTGTGTTAGAACCAGCTCTGAAAACTACTTTTCTGGGCGTGGTATGGAATTCGGTTACGATGTCTCCCGTGCGTATCGAATCCATCCTGGCCATGGTGTCCGGGATAAAGCTAGGCCAGGCCATCACTGTAAAGCAATTTCGAAGACTGCTGGGCCTCATGGCAGCGGCATCCAACATAATTCCTTTGGGCCTTCTACACATGAGGCCCCTTCAGTGGTGGCTCAAAGCCAAGGGGTTTTCCCCCAAGGGCTCTGTCTACTAGGAGATTATATGTCTTCAAGTGGAATGTTTTTCCACTTGGTGTAGAGAACATGAGTTAGGTCCAGTTAACTGCCCAGTGGCTTCAGTTCTGGAGTTTCTTCAAGATTGTTTTTCTGCGAATCTCTCCCCGTCCACACGTAAGGTGTACGTGACTGCCATTGCGGCGTTCCATGCACCACTGAATGTTGGGCCTTTGGGGAGGCACCAACTGGTCATACTATTTCTCCATGATACATGGAGGATGAGACCGACAGTCAGGTCCAGGGTTCCTTCCTGGAAGCTGGCGGTAGTTCTCGAAGGGCTATCCCTGGCTCCCTTAGAATCCCTCCAGTCGGCTTCGCCTAGGACCTCACGTTCAAGATAGCCTTTCTCTTAGCTATTTCTTCAAAGAAACTGGGAGATGTCCAAGCCCTGGCATTAACGCCAGCTTGCTTGGGGTTTGCCCCCGGTGGAGTTAAGGCCATCCTGCATTCGAGACCCAGCTATGTACCTTAAGTGCAATCTAACATGTCTAGGTCCATGGTCCTGCAAGCATTTCATCCTCCATCACATGTGTCGGCAGAAGAGGAGAGGTTCCTTGCTCTGCCAGTCAGAGTTCCGAGTATTTACCTTGAAAGGTCCTCTTCTTGGAGGAGGTCGGGCCTACTGTAGTGTGTTTTGGGTCACCTAATAAGGGGCTCCCGGCTAAACAAACCATAAGTAGGCCTACAATGTGCGCAATTTGCCTTCACCTTTGGCCGTAAGGGCTCATTCTACTAGAGGCATGGCGTCCTCTAGGGCCCTCCTCTCGGGAGTGCCCCTTCGGGGGATCTGTGAGGCAGCCGGTTGGGCTACCCCACACACTTTTATCAGATTTTATAGTCTGCACCTGCCTTGTACGCCTGGCGCACATGTGCTCTCGTCCTAGCTGAGTGCCTGAGATCAGTTTCACTCTAGGGCAGGCCTTCTTCGGTGCGTGGCCTAGTGGGCATTCGTTCCCCAAAGAGTCGTTTTCAACTTCGCAGTGTCGAGTTCCCTACGAAAGGGAACGTCTCGGGTTACGACTGTAACCCTTGTTCCCTGAGGAGGGAACGAGACACTGCGTCATCTTGCCACGCCCCTCGATGCCTAAGAGTGGCTTGCTTCATCGCGAGGCTAATGTGTGTGTGTGCAACACGCAACACCAATCAGGATTGGATTGGTTTCATTCATACTTCAGAGGCGCACGCTAAGGGAGCGTCCCCAAAGAGTCGTTTTCAACGACGCAGTGTCTCGTTCCCTCCTCAGGGAACAAGGGTTACAGTCGTAACACGAGACGATTTGTTCTGTTTTTTTAGAGGAAGATTTCTGACCTGAAGTTCAAACAGCTTCGCAGTGCTGGGCTTTCATTTACACTTTCTCTAAAGTAATTTTTTATAGTGTTGTCTTTGCTGAATAACCACAACACTAATACACTCCAAAACTGAGATGAATAACATTAGCCATAACAATATCTAAAATAAAAATGTCATAAAATGTTCACAAAACATTCCCAAAGATGTTCTAAAAAGGAGGAATATTTCGAGCTCAAACACAATAGGAGTTCAGGGATTCTCTAAATATCAGCAGAGAAACATTGATCAGATTAAACATGATGTTGATCAGAATTCTTTAAATATAACCTTAAATCTTGTCTATAATTCCACACATAAACATGTCAAAGATCTGATGATGTTTTATTGTCATTAGTCTCTACAGAACTGAAGAGGAGACAGCAGTATGCAGGTACAGTGTGCTGTCTGCACTACACTAGATTACATTCAGATACTCACAGCTTCATCACTGACCGACAGTATGATTAAATACTGATTTAATGTTTGATGTTTGACTGATTACAAACATCATCACTAAATATCTGTATTAAGTTGTGATTTATATTCTCTGTTTTCTCAGTGGATGTGACTCTGGATCCTGATACAGCTCATCCTAATCTCATCCTGTCTGATGATGGAAAACAAGTGAGACGTGGAGACATTAGACAGAAACTCCCAGACAAACCAGAGAGATTTGATACAGGTGTATGTGTCTTGGGAAAGGAGGGATTCTCCTCAGGGAGATTTTATTTTGAGGTGCAGGTGAAGGGAAAGACTGACTTGGATTTAGGAGTGGTCAGAGAATCCATTAACAGGAAGGGAAAGATCACACTGACTCCCAGTTATGGATGCTGGATTGTGCGGCTGATGAATGGGAATGAATGCAAAGCCTGCGATGATCCTGATGTCTCTCTGTGTGTGAGAGTGACGCCGCAGCGGGTCGGTGTGTTTGTGGATTATGAGGAGGGTCTGGTCTCCTTTTATGATGTGGAGTCCAGCTCTCATCTCTACTCTTTCACTGATCAGTCTTTCACTGGGAAACTCTATCCATATTTTTGCCCGTGCCGTAAGGCTGGAGGTAAAAACTCAACTCCACTGATCATCTCACCTGTCAATTACAATGAATGAATTTACAGCCCTAATATGAAATACACAATGAAAATTATTTATATAATTAAAAATCTAAACATGTTTTGCTATTTTTTCATAATTTGTTTTTCATTGTTAAAATCTATCATTTCTAGCTATAATTGCAAATTAAAAATAGAATGCTTGTTTAACAATTTTATTTTCAGTTTTTCATAATTATTTTTTTTTACATCAAAATCAACCATATTATGATAACATTAATAAATTAAAGCTGCAAGCAGCATTTATTGGGGTTCAAGCAGTTATGTTCCATAGGAACTATATGGTTTTAAAGCTTTTTAACAGTTATAGTGCCACCTATGGTCCGATCTCCATAAAACTTGGCATGCTTGTTAATGATGTTATGTCACATTATGCTCCATGAAGTTCTGAGTTTTCATTTAGGATTTATAGACTTTTTAGTGTATTTTGCCACGCCCATTTTATAAATGAACCATCCAAATGCAAAAGTTCAATAATTAAGATAATTATTGATCTAGGGAGTCCAGAGAATTGGACTGGTTTGGTTCCGATCGGACGAAAAACCAGGGACTAGTTTGCAAAATTACGTTTTTTTAATTTATTTTCCTGCCTAAATCGAAATTGGATACACGTTTTATCCGCCTTGAGCCAGGGATCACAGTGGTGTAAGACACTTGAGTCTAGGACAATAGAATCCAGCGCCGACCAGAGACACCGAACACTCAGAACACTTAAAACACGACTGATGCCACTGACGATCCTCAAACGACACGTACTTCCCTTCTCCAAAACCTGACAAAAACATTGAGAGGAGTTTCATTTTGAGCAACCGTTTCTAAAATCTCTATAACAACATTATCATCATTTCATAATGAACATCATTTAAATTGTTAACTAGATGTAAATATATATGACCGCTGCTCAGGCCTGCACTGGCTTTCCACAAAAAGAAATGACGTGGAGCAATTTGGCTGTATTGCGTGTTTATGTAGGCTATATACCTAAAAAAAAGTATGTGCATGTCTGTCTGTGTGTGTGTGTATGTGTGTGTGTTTGTGTATGTGTGTGTCTGTGTGTGTGTGTGTGTGTGTGTGTGTGTGTGTGTGTGTGTGTGTCTGTCTGTGCGTGTATGTATGCGTGCGTAGGCTACATGTGCGCGTGTGTGTTTGTGTGTGTGTCTGTGCATGTGGATTTGTATGGGTGTGTGTCTGTGCGTGTGGATGTCAGTGTGTGTGCATGCTTGCGTTTGTTTGTATTCCTGCATGTGTGTGTGTGACAGTTAGGGTTGCCAACTTCAGAAAAGGAAAATGCGGGACAATCGTGGTTATTTATAGGAAAATGAGGGACACTCAAAATATTTGTACTGTATCACACAGTGTACGTCATTTCAGTGTCTGCAGTTAAGTTTGTGTTTAAAAGGTTATCAGACATAAACACATTTGTATTGCTTAACCTATTTATGTATTTAATTCTAAAAATAATTTTAATGTCATACATGAAAAAAGTCACATTACAAACAAACCATAGTTCAAAATAACAGCATTTATCTAAAATAGAAAGCTTTTTTAACATTATACACTAGGCTTACAGTTCAAAAGTTTGGGGTTAGTAAGATTATTTTTTGGGAAAAAAAATAAAGTAATTGAAAGTAAAAGCTTTCTATGTACTTTCTAAAAGCTTTAAAACATTACTGTAATAATAATCAGAAATGTTTTTTGAGCATATTATTCCCTCAGGTAGATTACATGTTTTCTTGCGTGGCTGGATGTTAGACTCATGAACAATAATCACGTTGTTTGCATTCGCCAAAATTGATTAGCCGAAATCAAAACGTGGACAGTGAAAGGAAATTACCGTTAGCGCGAGATGAGTCCGGCTTGAAGCGGAAGCGACCAGGCGGCAGAGGATGTTCGCAAATCAAACAATGATTTGTCTCAAAACAGTGATTAAAAAAAGCTGTGATTGGATGATGACAGGTGTCGGTGATCATTCTCAAGTGTCGTGGTCAGCACTGCTGCTGTTGCTGTTGTATCAGTCAGTGGTTTATCAGCTTGTCAAAAAACGGGACACGGGAGTTCACGCAAGGGACAAATAAATTAGGCCCAAAATGCGGGACGTCCCGCCTAATTCGGGACAGTTGGCAACCTTAGTGACAGAATCATCCTAAACCAGCAACCCTTCGCTCAACACCACCATCTACAGGCCGATGAGTGTACAGTCACTAAATGTGCACATAAATGAATTTATTTTATACCCCCCCATGGATGAAATTCTACGAAACTTAGCAGAGGATACCCCCAGAGCAGTGGCGGCTGCTGGTCTTTCAAAGAGGGGAAGCTCATTTTCGGCCTACATCATAAAAATTGTCCATTTATTTATACGTAAATTCTGCCTAACGTTCCTTTTCAAGAAAATGCTCTGTGACCCTATATCGTTCCAACTAGGTGACTTGACCAGTGTGTCCTCTGAATGGCCAGCAGTGTTAGGTATAATTGTATAAATGTAATAATATAATAAAGGTATAAATAACAATATAATAAAGTATAATAATAATACTACTAATAATATATAGGCTATTTTTAATTATTTTAATAATTATTGTTTTAATTATTACTAATAATATTATACAAAATATAATAGGATAAGTAATAATATAATAAAGGTATAAATGTATAATTGTGTGAAATGTATTATGAAAAATGGCTAGCAATTTCGACAAGCAAATACCAAGAAAGAGGTAGCAGCAGTTTATCTTTTGACTATCACTTGAAAAATCCGCGATGGGACTGAGCTCGAACTTTTTATTGTATGAAATCGCTGTCAATCAAAAGGAGATGCAGCCCCTCCAATCATCACGCGGAAGCCCGGAGTCCGGGCCAGCCCACTCCTCATTCACCCCCAGAGACGCTGAGCGTCCGTGGGCGGGACATAATCGCAGCATTTATCCAATGACCGTCTAGTTTCGAAGCGCTGAAAAAAACTGTTCAGAGCAGCCCCATTGAAGTCAATGGACGCTGGGCTTCAACAGGGAAATGCACTGTCTGTGTCGCTACGGGAATGTATGAGAAGGAGATCGAGTCAGCCGACCTGCTGTATGTAGCTGATTCTGAACGAACTCGTCTTTGAGATTAACGTTTTGTAACGCATTTTTAGTCAATAAAATGTTAACACAATAGTACATATTTGACCATAAATTGTTTTGACATTATAGGGGAAGCCGAGCTTCCCTTGCAGTCTTAAAGAAATCCCCACTGCCCCAGAGGATGTCAAGTTAATCATACACATGAAATATGGTGCAGTTCTGAACATCTCCACTGAAGATAGGGGCGATTAAAGCAGAATAATATTGCATTTTCATTTTTTATGGGAGGGGCGCAAATCACAAATGAGTGATTATGGGCTAGATTGATGTGGGCCCTTAAGAGCAACATACCATAAAAATTTCTTCATCCTCGGTGCCACGGTTCAGGTAGTTATTTAGGAAAAACTGCATTTTTTGGGTTTGGGGGGGGTCCAGCGCGGGGGGGGGGGGGATGCGGGGGGAGTGGCCCCCGGGGACCAAACGATTTTTTTCCGTAAAAGTCTAGTGGGGCTACATGCCCACCAAATTTCATGTTCCCCGGTGTTTCGGTGTCCCTGGTATCGTTGACGAAAAATTCAGTAGATGACGAAAAAAAAAAAAAAAACTTTGACAATCTCTATATGACCGCTTTCGCTAGCTACGCTAGCGGCGGTCATAATAAACATTGATAAGGATGCACTCTAAGAAAAGTCTGTAAAAATATGGCACAATGTGTTAATGAAGGAATTTTCCGTATTGATGTTTCACAGGTGTTTTACCCGTGTTTTGAATTATGCATTGCATTATACTGTATATATATACATTTTTTAAATGGACAATTTTTATATTTAAATTTTTGTTGGGGGGGGGGGGGATAAATGCTTTTTTATGTCATATTTGACACAATTTTATGGCTAATAGTATGATTAGTGAGAATATGAAGCTCATATAGTTGGAGAAAAAAAAACACCTCAGTTTTATTCAAAGGTCCAAACTGAGAAAAAAAACATGCAATTTGTTGTTGCTGATATTTATATGCCCCATAAATGGATGAAATTCTGATTGTTTGTAATGTAAATCATTGAGATCTTTATAACAGTATAGCGGACTGCATGAAATGCATGTAAAAATCAGTTGTCACTCAATGGGCCCTATTTTAACGATCTGAAACGCAAGTGTCAAAGCGCAAAGCGCAAGTAACTTTGTGGGCGGGTCTTGGCGCTGTTGCTATTTTCCCGGCGGGATAAATGACTCTTGCGCCAGGCGCAAATCTAAAATGGGTTGGTCTGAAGTAGCTTCATTATTCATAGGTGTGGTTTGGGCGTAACGTGAAATAAACCAATCAGAGCGTCATCTCACATTCCCTTTAAGAGCAGGCGCGCTTTTTCTCAAGCGGATTCCTATTATAACGGCGGATTTGCCAGGTGCGCGCCAGGAGCGGTTCACAGCCAAGGAGAGCAACGCTCTCGTCAGGGACGTTGGGGATGGAGAAACCCACCCAAATTAACTTCGGTTAAAAAGGCGTTTGATAATTTGGGTAAATGTGTAAGCTAGATGTATGCTTTTATAATAAATTGTCTATCTATCTATCTATCTATCTATCTATCTATCTATCTATCTATCTATCTATCTATCTATCTATCTATCTATCTATCTATCTATCTATCTATCTATCGTAATAATGTATGATTTGCAAAAATGAAAACTGCTGCTTCTGTGTAGATGAGAAAATCAAAGTGTATGCGCGTTGTGCACACGCTACATTGATTATGGCCAAGCATGCGCCCTTAAAATAGCATATGAATAACATGCGCAACGTGCCACTGACTTTAAACTATTTTTTCCTGGTTAGTGGCGGAATTGTTTTCTAAACCTGCAAAATAGCATGAAGGAACGTTTGCGCCGGAACACGCCTCCTTTTTTGCGCTGAACCGCCCAGGGAGCGCAAGTTCATTCCCTAGTTTAGCGACGTGCTTCTGTGGAGGGAAAAACGTGCTTTGCGCGGGTGCAAAATAGGAATGATACATGCGTCGGTGTACAAAGTCAATTGCACTGGGTGCAAGATAGGGCCCAATATCTCCCAATAATGTCTTAGTTAGATGATATTTAAATGCTTAGTTTTATGATCAAATCTCTGTAGTTTTTATTGTGGGAGGCAAAACTGTATAATGCAATACAATGATGACTGAGAGATGAACAAATAAATGTAACAAATAAAAGTTGCTTCAGTCCAGTTTATTCTTGAAATATTAATAACAATATAAACGTTATCCTTACATTTACTTAAAAAATTCAAGATTTCACAGCAAAAAGACACGTGAATCACGACCTGAAGGGGGACGTTATTAAATTTACACTAAAAGGCCTTTTACTTGCTAAAATGTATAAACTATCACTCATACAATAGATGTCATGTAGTAGATTGTGTACAAGTTTTCAGCAAAGTTTTGATAATGTTTTAGAAATGTGCGTATCAAATATGATACACTAAGGTTAAAACATATAAACAGTGAGATATTTGACATTGATATTTGAGTTAGATATTATATTCTCATAGGTCATGACCCGCTGGATGAGAGACTCTTGAGTCCCGATGAACAAGCAGAACTTTATTCAAACACACTCAACAGCCTCCAAACACACGACCCTGTTTATGTGACAACTGTCTCTTGTTTCTGATAGTGTTTCTGTTCTCAGCTGAAGGAACTGCTAATGAAGAGCGCTCTTGTTATAAGGACACATTAACACACACTGACCTGTGATGGGTTTGTCGCAGGCGGCACATGTTTGGGTGTACAGGTTACTGAAGCACTTCACACAGAACGGATCTTCACCCTGCGTTGTGAAAGGCTGTCCGGCCAGCTGAACTTTACAACCCGAACACAAGAAACATTCTTTATGCCAGGGCTCGTCTCTGTACGTAACGCCACCCTGAACCAAGATCTGGAGGAGACGAGACCAAACACACTGTCATTACAAGTTAACGAGGTTGGCAGTGGAAAAAAAGCAAAAACACTCAGTTTTAGATTAATCTTCAGATGTGTGTAGTTTACACTCTTAAAAGTAAAGTTTCCAAAGGGGGTTTTCACAGTGAAAAGAAGAACATTTGCCAAAGAACATTTCAGTGAACAATTTTGAAGGCAAAGACACATAAATAGGTTAAAATTTTAACAATAATAAATATCACCATACTTCCTGTGTTGATTGATAACATTAATAATTCCAAACATTTTTGTAAGTTTTTTTTAAATATTATGTTTAAATATGCAAATAAGGCATTTTCTAATTAACTATGCAATCATCTGCATAAACTCCAAAACAAAAATCTGAATATTGGATGAAGTCAGGTTCAAAATTCTTGTTTCATTTTGTTACATATTAGAATTAAGAGTTTAGGATTTCTCTTTTTATCACTCCATAAATCAGCCAATACTGTCAATAAATACATTTTCACCATGTTTTTAGGAATAAATGGTTGTAACATATCAGGCAAATGATATATGAACAAAGCTCTCTGTAAAAACCTTCAGAATATAGATATGAATAAAACTGTAAAGTTTGGTGTGTGTAAGTGCTACTGAACTGGAGGAGAAAAAAACTAATCTTTAAAGATATGAATTGTAATTTAAATCTAGAGATGCAAATATATATAGTGCCATAAAGTAAACACTTAAAAGTGTATTTTGGATTTTTTGTTTCCACTAGTCTGAAACAATATGATATGAAAAGCCAGTCTATTGAAAATTGACCAGTAAAAAAAAAAAAAAACTATTAATATTTTAATAGTCTTTTCCCATATCTAAAGAACCTGACAGCAGAGAGAAGTATCAGCAACCGGAGGAACAACACACTGTAACCTTCAATCACTCTCTCCCTCCGTCTGTCCTCTCTGGTCTCAGACACACTTACTCCCACTAATCATCTCATCATCATCAGATACTAACAGTGCAACTGATACTCTTTCTCCACTCACAAATCTATAGACAACTTCTGCCCCCTTTCCTCCAGGCCAGCCCGCGTCACCTCCTCTGCCCCTGGTCATGTGATGTTCTCCGCGAGCATCGGTCTAAACTCAGAGCTGCAGATCCCAGTCAACACGTGAGATCATGAGACCATTCTCATACAGTGACACTCACAGTGTGAATATTATATGAGCTCATTGTGAATTCAAAATGTTGAGCCGGTTGAGAGGAGGAAGATCAAATGTCGGTCACTGGGAACATTATAGTTCCTGTTTCTCAACTCTGGAAAAACGTGGACACTGCAGGATTTGTTAGCAAACCGTTTGTGCTGTCCAGTTGTGTTTTGGACTCAGCGTGGAATTGTTACACTGGAGACATAGTGGGTGGTCACTTTAATTGCATTTCACATACGCTCATATGATATTATAATGCTAATATGCACTGTGGCCTGGCCCTGTGTTAGCAGAGTACTGTCACAGGACCAGGTACATGTAAACCATCCATCTTACCAGCTCATGTGTAGAGTCACCTGGCTTCAGAAATCACACCAGTAATCAAACATATTGCTCTCTGTGTTTCAGGATGTCAAGTCTTTTCAAGGGGAAAAAGAAATAGAGGCTAATAAGTGAAAAAGAGTCACCAAAACCACACCAGAATCTGAATGCATCCGTCAAATAGAAATATTTGTGTCAAATGTCAACACCTGAAAAGAATACAAAATAAGAAAACTGAATTTTTGAAATACTTTGTTGATGGAAATAAAATATTAACTTCTACATGATGTTTGTGATATAACTGACCAATATTAGAGGAATTTTAGATCACAGTAAACTCACTAAACTAACAGAATGAGAGTTTAACACAATAACTTTACAGTGGTCTCTCATGCTGAGCTCACAGTTTGAGCGCACAGTGAGTGAGCTTTGAGGTTACACTTTTAGCTCACTGTGACCTCACATCGACCACAGTGAGTATCCTGGGATGGAGAGATCACATCGACCATAGTGAGTATCCTGGGATGGTGAGATCACATCGACCACAGTGAGTATCCTGGGATGGTGAGATCACATCGACCACAGTGAGTATCCTGGGATGGTGAGATCACATCGACCACAGTGAGTATCCTGGGATGGTGAGATCACATCGACCACAGTGAGTATCCTGGGATGGAGAGATCACATCGACCACAGTGAGTATCCTGGGATGGTGAGATCACATCGACCACAGTGAGTATCCTGGGATGGTGAGATCACATCGACCACAGTGAGTATCCTGGGATGGTGAGATCACATCGACCACAGTGAGTATCCTGGGATGGTGACCTCACATCGACCACAGTGAGTATCCTGGGATGGTGAGGTCACATCGACCACAGTGAGTATCCTGGGATGGAGAGATCACATCGACCACAGTGAGTATCCTGGGATGGTGACCTCACATCGACCACAGTGAGTATCCTGGGATGGAGAGATCACATCGACCACAGTGAGTATCCTGGGATGGTGAGATCACATCGACCACAGTGAGTATCCTGGGATGGAGAGATCACATCGACCACAGTGAGTATCCTGGGATGGTGAGATCACATCGACCACAGTGAGTATCCTGGGATGGAGAGATCACATCGACCACAGTGAGTATCCTGGGATGGAGAGATCACATCGACCACAGTGAGTATCCTGGGATGGAGAGATCACATCGACCACAGTGAGTATCCTGGGATGGAGAGATCACATCGACCACAGTGAGTATCCTGGGATGGAGAGACCACATCGACCACAGTGAGTATCCTGGGATGGAGAGATCACATCGACCACAGTGAGTATCCTGGGATGGTGAGGTCACATCGACCACAGTGAGTATCATGGGATGGAGAGATCACATCGACCACAGTGAGTATCCTGGGATGGTGAGATCACATCGACCACAGTGAGTATCCTGGGATGGTGAGATCACATCGACCACAGTGAGTATCCTGGGATGGAGAGATCACATCGACCACAGTGAGTATCCTGGGATGGAGAGATCACATCGACCACAGTGAGTATCCTGGGATGGAGAGATCACATCGACCACAGTGAGTATCCTGGGATGGTGAGGTCACATCGACCACAGTGAGTATCCTGGGATGGTGAGATCACATCGACCACAGTGAGTATCCTGGGATGGAGAGATCACATCGACCACAGTGAGTATCCTGGGATGGTGAGATCACATCGACCACAGTGAGTATCCTGGGATGGTGAGGTCACATCGACCACAGTGAGTATCCTGGGATGGAGAGATCACATCGACCACAGTGAGTATCCTGGGATGGTGAGATCACATCGACCACAGTGAGTATCCTGGGATGGAGAGATCACATCGACCACAGTGAGTATCCTGGGATGGAGAGATCACATCGACCACAGTGAGTATCCTGGGATGGAGAGATCACATCGACCACAGTGAGTATCCTGGGATGGAGAGATCACATCGACCACAGTGAGTATCCTGGGATGGTGAGGTCACATCGACCACAGTGAGTATCCTGGGATGGTGAGATCACATCGACCACAGTGAGTATCCTGGGATGGAGAGATCACATCGACCACAGTGAGTATCCTGGGATGGAGAGATCACATCGACCACAGTGAGTATCCTGGGATGGTGAGATCACATCGACCACAGTGAGTATCCTGGGATGGAGAGATCACATCGACCACAGTGAGTATCCTGGGATGGAGAGATCACATCGACCACAGTGAGTATCCTGGCATGGTGAGGTCACATCGACCACAGTGAGTATCCTGGGATGGAGAGATCACATCGACCACAGTGAGTATCCTGGGATGGTGAGATCACATCGACCACAGTGAGTATCCTGGGATGGTGAGATCACATCGACCACAGTGAGTATCCTGGGATGGAGAGATCACATCGACCACAGTGAGTATCCTGGGATGGAGAGATCACATCGACCACAGTGAGTATCCTGGGATGGAGAGATCACATCGACCACAGTGAGTATCCTGGGATGGTGAGGTCACATCGACCACAGTGAGTATCCTGGGATGGTGAGATCACATCGACCACAGTGAGTATCCTGGGATGGAGAGATCACATCGACCACAGTGAGTATCCTGGGATGGAGAGATCACATCGACCACAGTGAGTATCCTGGGATGGTGAGATCACATCGACCACAGTGAGTATCCTGGGATGGAGAGATCACATCGACCACAGTGAGTATCCTGGGATGGAGAGATCACATCGACCACAGTGAGTATCCTGGCATGGTGAGGTCACATCGACCACAGTGAGTATCCTGGGATGGAGAGATCACATCGACCACAGTGAGTATCCTGGGATGGTGAGATCACATCGACCACAGTGAGTATCCTGGGATGGTGAGATCACATCGACCACAGTGAGTATCCTGGGATGGAGAGATCACATCGACCACAGTGAGTATCCTGGGATGGAGAGATCACATCGACCACAGTGAGTATCCTGGGATGGAGAGATCACATCGACCACAGTGAGTATCCTGGGATGGAGAGATCACATCGACCACAGTGAGTATCCTGGGATGGAGAGATCACATCGACCACAGTGAGTATCCTGGGATGGTGAGGTCACATCGACCACAGTGAGTATCCTGGGATGGAGAGATCACATCGACTACAGTGAGTATCCTGGGATGGAGAGATCACATCGACCACAGTGAGTATCCTGGGATGGTGAGATCACATCGACCACAGTGAGTATCCTGGGATGGAGAGATCACATTGACCACAGTGAGTATCCTGGGATGGAGAGATCACATCGACCACAGTGAGTATCCTGGGATGGTGAGATACTGGGATGGAGAGACCACATCGACCACAGTGAGTATCCTGGGATGGAGAGATCCCATCGACCACAGTGAGTATCCTGGGATGGTGAGGTCACATCGACCAGAGTGAGTATCCTGGGATGGAGAGATCACATCGACCACAGTGAGTATCCTGGGATGGTAAGATCACATCGACCACAGTAAGTATCCTGGGATGGTGAGATCACATTGTTGACTGGAAGAAGAAGTGGCGCAAATCGGTGGGCTGTAGTTAGTGAACTACAAGAAGATTTGTGTTAGTAAACTGATTGTGGCCACCGGCTTGCGGTTTCTTCTTTTTGTTTGTCTCACTCCCCTTCCCTAGTAATAGCCTCAGTGTGGATTGGGCCCATAGGATAGACTAGCCCACCGGGATCTACTCAGCTTTCCTCAGAGTGTTTCACCCATTTGGATCTGATGTGTGCAGTGTAATGCTGTGAAGTGTGCGTCTTTTGAAATAGCTCAAAGAGCATGGTTGCCGTGTTGTGTATAGCTGAGTTTGTAGTGTTCGTTCTACTCTAAAGTGGTGTGCCTTAGCTCACGTGTGGTATTGAAACCTAGGCCTGGTCAAGCTTGTATTCCGGTGCCCCCCCACCTGTGGCTTATCCCTATGTTAAATGATGGATTTGTGTGTTATTTATTGACAACCTAAAGCGACTCATTTTTAACTAAGATCAAATAAAGATTGTATCTTTTTACTTTGCTAAGCCAAGCCTGTGTTTGCTTCTTTGTAAAATAGAGTCCCCTTGCTCTCGCCAGTCTTGTCCAGCGGGTGGCGTAGTCAGCACTGCCATAGACTTACAGGCGGCGACATAAGAAAGACAATGCAATGTGAGCAGGAACACTTCCATATCTTTCTCTCGTCCAAGCAAAAGGTGCTTTCTCATTTCACACTGCCAATAATCATATTTTCAACATGTATTGTAACTTTTTTTGTTTTTGTTTAAATATCTAAAAAATTATTGTGAAAAAACAAGATGAGCAAGATAAAACAATTTAAAACCAATTTAAAAATAGTGTTTCTCAGTTCAATCTGATCTTGTTTTAAAGTTTTTTTACACATTTTTATTGAGAAATAGGCCAAGTAAAAGAAATGCTATTTGTCTACATATTTATTATATTATGGAGACAGGTCTATTAAATGTTTTAAATGAGTAATGAAATACAGGCCAAATTACAGGCATAGCAAAGTTTTTATTTTACTTTTTTGCATTTGTATTGTTTTATGGTGCTTAATTTAACCCCTTGTTTGGGTCTTAAATATAGACACCTTCTACCTTATTTTGTTTATTCTCAGGTTAGGTAAAGTCAGTCGAATTCGTTCTAAACAATAAGTATATAAATTTCCATACTTACAATTCAGTCGAAAGACTGCTCCGTGGTTTAGTTCAGCTCAATATTTAGTAAAACAGAGACTTAAGGCAGGCGAGCTTCTTAATTTCAATTATATGTATTTTTTTATTAAATACAGGTTAACTAGTTTACATAAAAGGTACTAATATATAAAATAAAAATAAAAGTAAATCTAAACCAAATAATTTACAAGCTTTCATCTTCATGAGGCGCAATGGCAAGGCATCTGACACCGGAGAGGCCATCCTTGGTGAATCAGCGTCTGACTGGACATGTCATTCCAGCTCTTTTAAAGTCCATCAACTTTTGGACATCTTCAGAAATCTCCTCCTGGAAACTCCCTATAACTTGTTCATTGGTTATCCTCTCCTGGAAACCCCCTAGGACTTGGTTATAAAGCCTTTGTCTCTCCGTCCTCCTTCTTCTGGACCTTTTCTTCATCGCTGTATCTTCTGTGTCTCGTCCGCAACACATAGACGGTAATGATTGCATTTTTCTTTTTTCTTTGGTTAGGCTCTTTCTAATACATTTTCAATTTCTCTCTACTCTGCCATATGCTTAATAAATGCTTTCAACATTCAGTGTGGTCTGTTTTTCTTTATAAACCATCTTCTCAATAAATGACTTTACATCACCAATTGCAGTGTCTCTTTTTTATAAACCATCTTCTCAATAAATGACTTTACAAACAACAGTTGTGGTGTCTTTTCTTAATGACAATTTCTTAATAAACGTTTATAAAAACAAGTCTCAGTGTCTTTTCTAATGAACCAGATTCAAGGGTTTCTTATAAAAACTCTTTACAGTGTTTTTCTTAACAATAAGGTTTCTTATAAAAACCTTTTACATTGTTTCCATATAATAAGGTTTCTTATAAAAACCTTATACAGTGTTTTCATATAATAAGGTTTCTTATAAAAACCTTTTACATTGTTTCCATATAATAAGGTTTCTTATAAAAACCTTTTACATTGTTTCCATATAATAAGGTTTCTTATAAAAACCTTTTACATTGTTTCCATATAATAAGGTTTCTTATAAAAACCTTATACAGTGTTTTCATATAATAAGGTTTCTTATAAAAACCTTTTACATTGTTTCCATATAATAAGGTTTCTTATAAAAACCTTATACAGTGTTTTTCTTATACAAAACTTTTCTTACACAAAGTTACAATTATACTTAATACCCTATTAGAAGCCTATATATTATGAGGCATAAAAGAATAAATTGCATGTTTCACACACAACACGCCCCTTTATGCAAATGTATTCTTTTATTTCCAAAGTCAAGTAAGTCATGTAACACCCTCTCTTTTTGTCATATTTTGCCAATTTAGCATATACCTGACCTGTCTTAGTAGTGACATTCATTTGAAAAATATTCATGTAGTGCTCCACCCAAGGTCTCTTATTCTTTGGTTTCATTAATTTGCTTTCAATAATTTTTCCTTGTACTGAAGTTCCGGAAGGCCAGATTTCTGTACTTTGTTTTAATATAACCAAATAACATCCATATTTAGCTCGCATTAGTTTGCCATGTGTAATCTCATGCAAACAAGCTCCAACCAATTGTCCACCAGGAGTTTCACAGATAAAGGTGCGGCTACGTCCATCAATCAAACATTTCTTTCAGAAATTGATAGTTGGAATTTGGGCTTTCGGTATTTCTACCTTCCCATTGGCCACTTGAACCCTCCTGAAGTTCTGGTGAGCACATTGGATCGGGAGAGTCTGCCTTTCTTTCACTTGAGGATCCATCGTTTTGCACTACAATATAAAATATTCCATCAAATTGTATTACTTTTATATCGTTCTCTGCACGTCTAGCAAGTAGTCTATGTACAAACAACTGGTCTTCCTTCCTCCAGACTTTATGAGCCGATAAATCACTGTATATTTCTCGGGCCTCTGGCTGGAGCACTTTGAACATGTATTTGAATTTGTCTAACTATTTCTACATTAATGTGTTCCACTAAGTCAAACACATAATACTCAATTACACCTCGTTCAGTATACCAAATCACTATATTTGTTTTTTCCAAAACAGGTGTTACAAAGACTTCCCATTGACAATGCAACCTCTTTCTCCCACAATATTTCATGACATTTCATACATTCATCATTTCTAACTAAATTCCAATAACTCTGATTTTTGGATAACACTTGTCCCGTAGACGTTCTCCTAAGTTCCTATAAACACATTATAGTCCAAAGTATTGTGCCATTTCATAACTTCCAATACTACTTCTTCTTCTCATCATTTACCATGTTCAATTGTCATTACTGCATAAAGTTATACTTTTCTAGATATAATAAATGTATATCTACCAGTGTTGAACATGGCATGTTCCTCCATGCCTCTAAAAGGTTTTGTACAGGTCAGTCTGCTGTATTTCAAGTTGAGATGTGCTGATATCTCAAGTCTCTAGTTCTCTGTCTATGCTATTAGACATTTGTTGCTTTATACAGTCTCACAACACCTATTTTCTTATGTGATGGTATACCCGTACGTAAGTCAATGTCATAGGACCCCTTTTTCATTCCTTTAACAATTTACATATTCCAGATAAACAAAATATTCTTAAAATCCTTCCTAAACTCAATAATAATCAAAAAACTATTGTAACTATATTTAATTTCATTCTAGTATTATTTACTATCCACTTCAGTGTTCTATATATTTGTTATTTTCCTTTTTTAATTAGCAAAAGGGTTTTTCTTGCTTCATCATTAAACAATGCCTTCTTTAAATCATTCCTTCTGTTATTACTATCCAAGTCTGATGCCAATTTGTATATATGCTTTGATTCATTCCTCCAAAATACTTTACAGTCAAGAATTTATTCAAATTGAACAATTCCTCGTCCTCTACCAAATTACCACTAAAATCCCATGTATATGCTTGTTGTGGCATATTTTGTCTTTTACATAATATTTTGTGATTCCTTTAGGAATCTCCCAGCTAATTATTACTTCATAATTATTCATCTCATCAAGACTGTAGTTATGGGATACTATTTTACCCATTCTGTATTATTATACTGTATTCGTACTATAATGCCCTAACTTTGAGCCTTTTATCAGACCCTTACGTTTTATTGTAATTATTTTTCCATACGTGTGCATTACATCTTCCAGCACATTAAACAGTCTAAACTGTATTATCATCTAATCTATACTGTATAATCTCTGTTATTCAATTTCTCTACATTTGTAATTGCTTCAACTTTGTTTTAGTTCTCACTCTTTGAGACTTAATTTCATTTTCCTCTTTATATTTGTTATTTTCATTAAATTTATTTTCACATTTCCAATTTCCTACCCATATACAGTTTCATCTCTCCAGCTTTTCAAGTTTGATTCTTACTTGATTGCTTAATCTTTCTCACTATCTTACTACTACACATTATGTGATTTCCTATTGCATCTTTAGCACACTCATTATGATTGCCATCTAGAGTTATAACTTTAGTCATCTAAAGTAATGCTATCTTTAAAAACTTATTTCTTCCTTACTGAATACTTTTCACTTTCTTAAGGTTACTTCAGCTTTTATCGGTTTCACTATACCATTATAAATTATAAATTAGATTTCTTAATCTCTGCATACTACTATTGTATTCTACTGTATACTACTCCTCTCCATTGTTACTAAAATGTATTCACATTTTTTTTTGTAATCAGGATCTATATATTATATATTTTTTTCAGTGTCTTAATTTATTATAGTCAAATTCTTATTAAATGTTACTATAACCCAGAGTACTAACATAACTACTGCTATGTTTATCATAAGATTTACCATAACATTTGATTTAAATGTTAAATGTGAGCCTTTCTCTTATCACTGTGTTATTCTGGAACATCTCTGTTAGTCCAACATCTCGATTCTCCCTTTCCTGAAAGATATAACATAAAGTTGAGCTTTCTGTAAGACATCTCTCAGTCATTAATCATTCGGCTCCTTCTTAGTCACTCTTCAGTATTCACTTCTAAAGTTCCAAGTTCTTAAGATTACAAGTTCTTGATTTATGTGTTAGAAGATTTTTCGCTTTAAATTGAGCTTCATTCCCCTTCCCCTTCTGTCAAGGATTGTCTTAGTTTGTATACTTACGGTGTCAGATGTCCAAGCCATTACCAACAAATTTACAGTATTTGTTTACAGCCTCATTTACTTGCTCTGCCATATACAGCCTATTGTTTATTTTGGCTTTATTTCATTCATATCATGTTATTAACCGGTTTTAATCCTGTGTAGCTTTGCTTATTGTATTCCTTAACTTTAACTGGCTCCATCCAGAGACACGCTATCAGTAATTTTATTACCCCATTACTCTGCATTCTTGCTGTCTCCCACACACAATGCTAGAATGAGTCTGTTCTGTTCCTTGGATTTTTATCGCAATTATCACAGCTATAGGTAAGAAACCTATATCTTTATATTGTTTTACTTTATTTTTACACACCAAAGCATGTTAGAGGTAATTCATACTCTTCTTTTCTCTTTTATTCCTTTCTTTTCCTCAATAAGTTATTCTACACTGTTGGTAAGAGCCTCTGTCTTTCCTTCCTTTCTTATTTCATCAAACTCAAATATTTCTTAATCCAATGCTTAGTTTCTAATAACTTTATTGTATATGTATCAACTTTTTTAATACTTTATCTTTTGTAGTAATTAAATCCTTAAAAGGTTTAGTTGATAATAATGCTTAATTTATATAGTGCCTCTTCCAAGCACAAGGATGCTTCACAACAACAGTAAAGAACAATCAGTTGTTTTTTTTTTTTAGATGGCCAATATAATGACTTCTCACTCTTTTCATTCGATCTTATGTTCTTATGATTTGCTCTAAATACACGTTGTAAAGTTCCTACTGCACATTACATTGCTTTCTGGTCCATTCCGCAAAGCTTTGTGCAAAACTGTATGCTTTCCATATAACCATAACTTTCCTTTGACAAAGTACATTGTTTTATTAACCCTAATATTCTCGAGTAACTCATACTGTCAGTAACTCGATTGCTTTTATAAAGGTGTATACAATAGTGTTCTTAAAGGGTCATTTCACCCGTGGAGACATGAATGTGTATTGAAAGTGGGTCATTTATGTAAAAGAAATGTGAAATTATTTTTGAATTTGGAGCTTTCTAGACTGAGAAAAGCCAGAAAATGTATTTTTGGCTTATGTGGATGAAAGACAACAACTCCCAGAATGCACTTGCTTCGCTGCCCTACAAGGCCACTCCCAAGCCACGCCTACCGGTAAGACAGCGCAGTTGAGAACAAAAACATCAAGGCAAGGCTAGGCTACGAGTGAGTCTCCGTGACGAGTTTGCCCAAAATGTCCGGGATTCGGCTTTTGGGTTCTACAGTCGCCATTCATCATGTTTACTGTGGCGAGCAGGACGAGGCTGAGGGGCGCAGGAGAACGGCGCGAGGCCGGTGGCGTGATTACTGACGACGACCGACACCTGTGAGGCACTGTTCTCGTATCTCGCACGGAGGAGCAGGTATTTTCTTAGCAATGGTAAAACACACATCAACCGATCACGCCACCGGCCTCGCGTCTTTCAACCGATCACGCCACCGGCCTCGCGTCTTTCTCCCGCGGCGCTAGCCTCGTCCTGCTCCCTGTATTACTGTGATTACTGATGAGCGCGCCTGTGAGATGCACCGGTCTCATGGGCTATCTCTCACGGAGGTGCGGGTATTTTCTTAGCAATGCTAAAACGCAAATCAACCGATCACTTGTTTAAATTCATGTAAACATTACATTCAGATTCACCAATCGGGGTGAATTCAGTTAGATTGAAACAAAAGGTGAGCATGTAAACAATAGATGGCGACCGCAGAAAGCAAAAGCTGAATCCCGGACATTTTTGTCGATCTCGACGGCCGGACATGTCCGGGAAATAGAGTATGGTAACCCCTACTACTCAGCTTTCTTCGTCCATGTTTTCTGCAGGTTTCTGCCGTTGAAATCAAACGCACTCGCACTGATCTGTGATAGGTCTGTTAGCGCATTAGGTCCAACCCCCTATGGGCGGGTTTGAAAGGGTGGATCTAGTGCTTGTAGTCTTAACAGAAATCCCCCCCTCTTACACTTCCTCCTACAATGACGCAAAATGACGATTTTTGCGTCATTGTAGGAGGAAGTGTAAAGAGGTAAATACAGATTTCTCTCGTCTCGGGGGAAAATGAAAAAATGTTGCATGACCATTCAATAGTATGACTGGGTTTCTAACAATGCAAAGCTTAATGCAAATGGGTGAAGTGTCCCTTTAACAATATTTGCCCAAAGACTATCTACTGCTACTAATATATATTTATTTTTAAACTGTAACCAAGTACTTAAAGGTCCAGCTATTTCCAATCAACACCCTTGGTCGATTCTTTCTGGTGTGATTGTAACATAATCACTTTTTTTTTCTTCCCCTTCTAACACAATATCAATACTTTACTCGAACTTGTCTCTATTCACTCCCCAAATAAGAAATACTAATATGCTTATTTGTATTATCACTTTTAGTTTTACAGAATATTGCATATAATCATGTATTTTTCAATGCAACCGTCTCATTTCCTTTCATTATAATTCTTCGTAATATTCTTGTTTATTTATTTAATTTATTTTTTAAAGCTATCTCTGTGTTTTACTTTGACTTCTGATAAATCACTGCTAGGTCTAAATTCCTAACTTGCTCATTAATCTTCTTCCTTAATTCAGCATATCCTTTTTCTGTTAAACTTAGCGCACCTATTGTCGATAAATGTCTAAGTTTTCATTTAAACTTGTCTCAACCTTTTTGTTTTCCGTTATAATAATAACTTGTGTAACTTTTATTTCTTCCAGCCCTTCTAGTGCTCTTAAATTAATACAGCTGTAACTTCTACATATTGAGCTGTACCCAGGACTATTCCCTGGTCTCTTATTTCTTCAAGAGTTTTATCTATCTTGCCTTTAATTTCCTTTCTATTTCTTCTGTCACAGCTTACGCTCTTTATTTAATATCCCCTCTTTTGCATCTAAGCATGTATTATCCTACTGTTGCCCAAATAATTTGATCATTTTTTCATTTTATAATTATCTCTTAGTTTAATGTCTTTTCATTGTTTCATAGATACTAATTCATTTATCCTTTAAATTATTTATTTAAGTTGGTTCCTCTTACAAGACTTTGTAATTCTGCATATCTTTTACTCATATTTGCTTATTTCTTCTCTACAGAAAGAAATGTCACTTAACACTTTAACACGCTCTAATATACATATTGGTATATTGTTTTTCTTATTCCTTGTTATAAATTAATAACCAGTTAAATCTATCTATATAGATCAACCTCTCCTCATCTCTCCCTTCTAGGAGCTAAAAATCGCTTTTTACCACTCTAGAAGTTTTCTTTTCTGCCTCTTCACTACAATACAACTTATAGCCTTTTATTGTATCATTCATTTGTCTTTCTTTCTGAATAAATTCAGGAATTATATTCCTCATATGATTCATGAGCCCCTTTCCTCTTTTTGTATCTTTCTAATGCTCTCTGGGGTTCTTAGACCTGTTATCCACTCTTTCATCAATTTCTTAAATCTTTTGTTTCTTACAGAGACATAAGATCCTAAATTAACCATATCTGCCATTACTGCACTTTGTTTATTTATTTTATTTTATTTTAATCCAGCCCTGGTAAGCCAATTAATTTAAAGCCTTTTTTCCCATGGTTTCAATATTCTCTTTTTCCTTCTTTATAACTATTATTTAATTAATATAAACGTCCACAGGTAATTCTTTAATGGAAATGCTGCTGAGGAATTTATCTATCCCTTTGGTAAGCTCTAATATACTTGATGTTTGTTATTTTTAGTAAATTAAGTATTTTCTTGACTAATCTCTGTTAATGGAATTGATAAAAAAAAAAAAAATAAATAAAATAAGAAATCATTAGCCAAATACAATTTTAAGAGAAATTTACCATTCCTCGATTGTTCAGTCGTATTACTAGCATTAATACCATAATGCCTATTTGACTTTATTACTCTAATTAGTGTTTTATAATTTGTCACTTGTAAAAGTCTCATCTAATTTTGGTGTTTATTGTACAGGACTTTTTGTTATTGCATAAGTAATTTCCTTAACTCCTTGCTCTACTCTTGTATTGCCTTATTTAATTTTCCTTTATCCATCATATTAATAGGATATTATCTTTTTAATCAGTTTTTTATGAGTATATGCTTTACTAATTACTAATAGACTTTATTCCACAATCGCTTTTATATTTTATTAAATAGGGAATTTCTAGTAAAGCCCATAGTAATTTCTCTTTTAATTCTTAATATTATCAATTCATTCCATTTTCATTTATATTCAATTATGTTCAATATTTACTTTTAATCTCAAGACTTTCTTTAAGTCTCTTCCTTCATGTAAATTGTCTGCATTAACCATCATTTTAATGCCGAATTCTTCTCCTACTTATTCACTTTCTATTCTTTCATTGAATACAAATTTTCATCTGTAAATAGAATTGGCTTTGCTGTTGAGGACATCTGAGCAGCTTTGTCTAATATAAATTGAATTTATTTAACCTATTTAATTAACAAAACAGTTTTAATTTTTATTACACTCTTTGGTCACACCCATTTCTTTTTAACAGCCTAAATATTTTCAATGTATCCTATCCTTCTTTTTATCCATAGCTATTTTTATTCATTGAGCATATTTCCTTTTCTATTGACAATTTATTCTGTTCAAGTCTTTTTATACTTGATTTTTCTATTTTACTCATTACCTAACTTCTTTATTCTAGGGTTATCTCTTTCTATTTATCATTAGATATAACTTATCTATTGTATACCATTTTTATTTTCATCCTCACAAATTCCTGTATTATTTTCTGCCAAGCTCTTGTATTCTATTCTTCTGTATTAATTCAAGTCATCTTTATTTATATAACATTTTGTGCTATCAGAGGATCTACTTTTTTTTTGTTGTTTCTATATTTATTTATTTGGAGGCTGCTTTTTCTTCACTATTCTCACTTGCTGAGAGCTTAAATCATACTCAGCTATATTTTCTATATTATATATTTTTATGTTTTCCGACTGCAACTTTTAACTACAGCCTCAAAAACTTTTCTCCTACACATTTCTTTGGGTTGTTGAATTCCAGTTGTCTGACTGGATTCCTCTCCTATCAGAGGTCAAAGGTCCCCTTCTATCATCCTTCCTCTGCTTTGCGTCTACACTCTTTTAGTTCTCAGATATCTCTGAGTTTAAGGGCTTTAGCTTGCGGACCTTTTTATTGTTTCCAGCATTCTCTTTAGTCTCTTTATTTCAGATGTTTTAATGTTTTTATAACTCTTTACATTTCTCTCACTATTCTTCTGTTAAATTCAAAACTTAAAACATAATTATATCACGTTATTCTGTTCTCCTGACTTTCACAATCCCTTTTCTTTAACTATTTTTTGAAGCCGGAGGTATTCGGCTGTTTCTCTTGCCCATAAGTCAGGTCTCTATAAGGATCTCCCTGTTTCTTATCAGCGCTCTTTTCACTGCTAGGATTTCTATTTAATCCCTTTAGCTTATTCCTCAATTTGTTTAGTTAGTCTTTTCAACTGCTATATACTGCAATACCATTTTTTTTTTTCATAGTTTTGTCATATTCCTACCTTTGTTTCAGTATTTTCACTTTCTGTATTATTTATTGATGAACACAATTCATCATTTTCCTGCTCTCCGTCCGAGCTATTTTCAGATGTCCCTGGACCTGTGTCTGTCTCCCTGGAACTTCAAGACTGCTGTTACGGCAATCATTGCTGCTACTTCTATCTTATCATACATTTGTATCACAACTCCTCTTCATTTCTATTAAGAGATTCTTCTTCTGAATTCTCTATTATTCGTCCATTAATCACATTTGTTACTTAATTTCCAATCTGTCCTGTCTCTATTAAGGTTAAATTCATTATTATAACCTTTACTCTTATTCCCTTTTTGAATTAAGGACAATATTATTATTTCAGCTTTTTACTCAAAGCATTTAGTAGTACACCATAGTGTTACAATCTGCCAACATAGCTTATGCTACTCAATTCCAAGTTATTCTTACAGGATTAGACTTTAAATCTCCCTTTTACATCTTTTATCTCTTTAACGCCTGTATTTCTAACAGGTTAAAAACTGCACTGCAGTCCCAACAATTATCATTTGTTTATTTCTATTAAAAACAACCATTCTCTATATAGTCTTAATTTTAAATCATAACATTGTTATTTTTACTTTCAATAATTTGTCATTATTATTTTTTGTTCTTTAATTAATCATTAATTGTTCTCTTATTCTATCTCAGCTTGGAAAAGCCCATCTTAGTATTTCCAAAATTAATTATTTCTTCTTCATATTTCTTAATTTTTTCCTCTTCTGCCTATTCACCTCTGTCTAGTTTATTATCATATATTGTTATTGTTCTCTCTTCTGGACTTTTCAACAATATACTTTCAACTTCTGTATCTTTACACTGTATACAGAACTGTCTCTGGCACTCTCTATCTCGTGTGCTCACTGTATTACTGCTAAGGCTGCTTTTGTCTCATTAAATTTTCCTATTTTCAAGTGGTCTCTGGATGAAAACCAATGCACTAATAGATCTGACTCTATTTCTATCGCCGATCTATTTGCTCTTAAAGCTTTCTTTTCCCACACAAATACCCTAAGATCACTCCAAATATATAGTTTTATGTGGGTCTGTGCTGTCGTGGCCATCCAGTGAAGCGTCCCCCACTGAACAGTTATACAGCTCACACCAAGTCCTTTTCTTCTTCAGACTTATCTCTACAACTCATGCGTATCCAACCTTTCCTTTAGGTTGCTTTAATAATTCATTCTTGAATTATTTGAGAATGTGTTGCATTTAAACTTAACACTGTAGAGATTATATTGTGCATGCACTTATAACCCTGACCAGGTTATTTTAATAATTCTACGGTGAATTATTTTTCGTCTATAGGATTATCTTATCCTTTTTAGATTTATCTCATTCTTTTGAGATTATAACACTACTTCTTTAATAACCCTTCCTTTGGGTTTCTCCAATAATTTGCTTCAAATTATTTTCTTTAGGATTCTTACTTCTTCCTAAGCTCGCTTTTTATCATAATTTACACGACGGTCTTAGTTTTTCGAGCAATTGTTTTATTGATTTTGGCCAGAAATCAATAAACAATATGCCCCTTAAAGTTGGGCGCCATGTTTTATGGTGCTTAATTTAACCCCTTGTTTGGGTCTTAAATATAGACGTATTTCCCATGAGACCAGGTTACTCCTTTCCTGTATGAGCTCACCAGAGCACTCAGAATGGTGCGCGCGCGTGTCTGTGTCCGTCTCTCCGTCTCAGCTCTGACCCCCTCCTTTGCATTGTGAAATCTCACACTAACAAAAGTTGAAAACATGCCTTTAAAAGTATAATATAAATATCTCATTGATCCAATTGTTTTAGTTAGATGAATAAAAGTATAAATGAAATGCTTACTGAAACCAATTATTTAAGTTTTAGACGAATAAAAGAATATAAAATGACAGACTTAAAATTAACACATCAATGTCCATACCATTGATGTCCACAAAAATAATGAAACTAAAGTTAAAAACATGCCTTTAAAAGTATAAAATATAAATATCTTATTGATCCAATTGTTTTAGATAAAAGAATATAAAATCATCTTACATGTTTTAGAAAGTTGAAGTATATCCTACCATCGATGTCCACAAAAATGCAATGGGTTCAAAATTGTTTTACACAACTGAATTCATATAGTCATTCCTGAACGTCTCAACCAGCGCACTCAATAGCGGTGTGCGCATCTGTCTCTGTGTGTGTCTGCCTGTCTGTGTGTGTCTGCCTGTCTGTGTGTGTGTGTGTGTGTGTGTTTGTGTGTGTGGGTGTTTGTGTGTGTGGGTGTTTGTGTGTGTGTCTATGCGATCCCCCCCCCCCATTCCTGTGTGCGCTGACATATGAAACAGGACCCCACTCCACATTCCTGAGCACGGTGAAAGTGTAAAGCCAGTAAAGTAAATCTCATTTAAAGTGAGAATAATGTTTTATATTTCACAAATAACATAATATACAATAATATAAATATCGTGCAAAAATATACTGAAATGCTTGTAAAAAGAATAAAATTCATCTTACATGTTTAGAGTTACAACTCTTGAACTTCAAGAAGGTCTTAAGAGACATAAATCAGAGAGTAAATCTCTCTCACACCGGCGTCTCAGAGGAGTGTATTCAGTGATAGGATGAGACATTGTGAGTGTTGTGTTAAAAGTTTAAATGATATCTTTTAAAAATAAAATGTAAATAAATTATTAAAAGTCTTAAATAAAAACAAATATTCTACAACGATGGTCTGTGGAAAAATTCGACTTGAACTTAAAGTATATATTTTTTTATCATGGGTCTAATTTGATGCGTCACAAGTCATCTCACGCCTGTGAAATGTTCAATAATTTCTTAAGTTAAATCTGTGAGAAAATGACAACAACATAGGTCTATCTTCAGAGAGAGCAACCATGAAAACATTTAGAGACTGGGAATCTTCCAGAAATAAGGTCCTTCTGATCAGCGCTGAGAAAGAAGTTACTTGACAATAATGATAGTTTCAGGATATCGGATGACAGATGAGCCTCTGTGCATCGTGTCAGAGTGTATGTCATGTTAGTCTGCTAACACCTACTTGAAACACTACCAGAGAGGTACAAAAAGCACTAGTTTCATCATCAACACTACTATAGTCAACAACCAAATTATGACTTAAAAAACGTTTTTTATTCATCTAAAACTAAAATAAATGGATCATAAGATATTTATATTATACTTTTAAGGAACGGTATGTTTTTCAACTTTAGCAAGATATTTTATTTTATATTATACACTTTTAAAGGTATGTTTTTCAACTTTAGTTTAATTATTTTTGTGGACATGAATGGTATGGACATACTTTTCAACTCTCTAAAATAATAAGATGATTTTATTTTTATCTAAAACTATTGGTTTTGGTAAGCTTTTCATTTTATATTCTTTTAACGAACAGAATATTTTTCAACCTTAGTTAAATTGCTTTAGATTATACACTTTTAAAAAGAACTTTGGCATGATATTATATAATTTATATACATTATATAAAGGATAGAATATAAAGAGCAGTATGTTTTATGTAAGACGATTTTATTTTGTATCTAAAGCTAAAATAATTGGTTTTAGTAGCTTTTTATTTTATATACTTTTATTCATCTAAAGCTAAAATAATTGGATCAATGTATATTTTATTTTAAAGGATGTGAAGTTTTTGTGTGACATACGCTTCTCACTTTCACTGCGGAGGGAGGGAGCGCCTGTGACACATAACCACACACGCACACACACATATGACACAAAACTTGTTGTCTGTCACACACACACACACACACACACACACACACACACACACACACACACACACACACACACACACACACACACACACACACACACACACACACACACACACACACACACACACACACACACACACACACACATACATCCATATAACATGACACCGGCTGTTTGAAGTCGTCAAAACTATCCGCCTAAACTTCCGTCAAAACAACATCTGTTTTATTTGATTCCGTCAAAACTATCCTTCAAAACGTTCTCGGTTACTAACGTAACCTCGGTTCTCTCTAGAAGAGGGAACGAGTACTGCGTTTGAACAAACGCTGCGGGAAAAGTCTCTTTTCACGAAATACTGAAGCAAAATTATCCTTAATTTTCATATTTGTAAAACGCATTGCAGCAGTGCACAGCCATGGCGAGACGGCTCGCTCACTCATTGGCTGTTCTGCGGCAACTGCATGAGCCTATCGAGCGAGGGCTGATGCAACATCAGACCAATGAGAGCGCTTCGCGCGCTCCTCGTCACATCCCGCCGAAACGGGTGTGGCCATCCCCTATAAAAGGAGCTCGAGTAGGCTGATTCAACTGGTTTTCATCGCCGAAGCGAACCAGAGCGAACCGCGCGCACGGCAGGGAACGCAGTACTCGTTCCCTCTTCTAGAGAGAACCGAGGTTACGTTAGTAACCGAGTACGTTCTCTTACGAGAGTTCTCTCGTACTGCGTTTGAACAAACGCTCGCGGAACCACTTGTAAGACGCCGTGCGTGCTGGGATGAGAAAACACCGACCACTGGAAGCTAGTCCAGGTATACAGTGCATAATCACCGGTAGACTCGGAGAGTCTGGAGGGGGGGGGGGGGGGACAACCACCCCCAGATAGCTGCGTCCTAAGACGCGGTATGACATCACATAGGCAGGGGAAGGCCTGGCTAATGTGGGAAATGTGGGTCTTACGCAAATTTGCCCAGATATATGCGCCCTTAGGCGCGAAACAGCGCCACATAGGCAGGGGAACAAAAAACCCCACCCTCAAATACTTCTGGCCAGTGATTGGCTGGAACACTGTTTGTTGTGTTTCATGGTGCGGGTGAGCCCAGTTTGTTTTTGTTGCTGTTTGTGGAGCCTGTGGTGTCTACAGAGACCGCGTTTTCTTACAGTGTGTTCAGGGGACAGGCAGCTAGCGGATAGTGAGGAGATGTTTGCTGTATGTAACAAAAAATTTTTTGGCCTAAAAAACGCGTGACATCACTTAGAGCACCTTTAATGAAACATGTAAGCTACGAGATGGTGAATATGTTCCCTGTGATCAGAAGCGGTTCTACTGTCAACTAGCCATAGCCTATAAACTTCCACATTTTTTTTTATAGGCTACAAAACGTGAAAAATGCAACAGCATTTCTGTGAAACTTTAGATTCACTGTTTTGTCAATGAATTGTGGGCGCCCGCTAAAGTTGTACTGATTCCATTTTGTTTTCCCAGGAAAAGTAATACCATCAGCATCATGTTCTGCAGACCCATAAAGCTCCTGTGAACGTGCCGCTGTCTCGCGATCTCATCTCAGACTCAAGACAGAATCATCAGTGAATTCCTTTCATTTGAAAGGCAGAGCCAGAATCTCATTCTTCTTCTGGGATTTTGACTCCTGATAATAAATTACCACCACAAACTGGACTGGAGTGTCCAGAGTTCTGGACTGTGTGTTTTATATATATATATATATATATAAAATATGTCTTCCTCCAGCGGTCCACTGACTGAGGAGCTTCAGTGCTCTATATGTCTGGACGTGTTCACTGATCCAGTCAGCACTCCATGTGGACACAACTTCTGCAAGACCTGTCTGAATAAGTGCTGGGACAACAGCCAGACCTGCAACTGTCCATATTGTCAAGAAACATTCAAGCACAGACCTGATCTCAAGATTAACACCACACTCCGAGAAGTTGTAGATCACTATAAAAAGGAAAGTCCTGAGAAAAAAGCTGAAGTTCTGTGTGACGTCTGTGAGGAAAGAAAGCTGAAAGCCCTGAAGTCGTGTCTGGTGTGTCAGATTTCTTACTGTGAAACTCACCTGGAGCCTCATTTGAGAATGGCAGGTTTAAAGAAACACAAACTGATGAATCCTGTGAGTAATCTGGAGGACTATATATGTCAGAAACATGAGAGACCTCTGGAGCTGTTCTGTAGAGATGATCAGACATGTGTGTGTCTGATGTGTGCTTTGAAAGACCACAAGAACCACAACACTGTTTCTTTAGAAGAGGAGAGTGAAGAGAAGAAGGTAAAAGTTACTGACAAACTGATTTTAAATGGCTCTTATCATGAGGAATCACATGTTCTTTAATATAAATGAATCAGTTATGAAAACATATTGTGTGTTGTTCTCTGTCTATAGACTCAACTGATGAAGACACAGAAAGACACACAGCAGATGATCCAGGACAGAATCAAGAAGATTCAAGACGTCAAACACTCAGCAGAAGTCAGAAAAGTAAGTTTACAATAATTCAATTAATTTTAATATCTATCATTGTTTATTGAATTGCTGTATAAAAGCAATTTCACACACACAGTCACACTGCTGGTCTGAATATCGACACGTCTGTGATTCCCTGATCACTTAAAGGTCCCATTCCATGGATTATTTTATTATTTAATAATGTTTCCAGGGGTGCCCTTATAATGTTAGTATGTTTTTTAGATCAAAATTTTTTATAATTTAGAAATAAAATGCATATTTCCTAGCCTGATTTCATTCCCTGGTTTGAACACTCTGTTTGAAGGGGCGTGTCTGCTGTGAGACTTCAGTGTAAACGCCCTCTGCTGTGATTGGCTGACATGCTTGCATATGAAATATCTAGCATTACATGTGGAACTATCTGGAAAACTTTTACTATTACAGCTATTATACGTTTTTACTATTACAGCTATCTGGATTAACGAATCGTGAGAAGTTTAAGTATTTAGATCTATTTCCATCACGTAAAAGGTTGCAGTGATGAGCACTGAGCAGATGACAGTCTGTTGATCGCATGAAAGATCTTATCATTGCAACGCAGTTTCTGCACTCACTAATGATTTCACCAATGCAAACATGAGGCATATAAATACAGTTAGAGCTTCGTTGTGCAGTGTAACAGCGTCATTGATTTCATAACGAGTTTTGGCAAGTGTCCAGATAAACTCGCGCTGTGTGATTGACAGCTTGGGCGATTGGAAAGGGATTGTTCTTTGATCGCTTTCTGTATATTAATCACAGTTTAAGTAAGATTATTTTCATCCTACTAAGAGAAACGAACGATGTGAAGAGTGATCGCTACTTCCATATTAAATCACTACTTACTGCTTGCTGGAATATAGTTGAAATTGCCCCCTTCGTCAGTATGAAACGCTGAGAGAAGTCTGCTTGATATTATTCCAGGTTAGAAAAACAGTCCGTGGTGAAATGGACAGAGCAAACTAACAACTTCGAATTAAACTTTTGCGGTATCCGATTATAGATAAACATCAACCACGTGTCCACGTCTGTTGACATTTCGCCATCAATACGTCTGTGTTCCTGTGGGCGGAGGTTACCGTTCTAGTGACATCATTAATAAAGGAAGTAGAGGGGTGTAGTCCAATCCAGCCGTTTTTTGTAGTCAACTTCTGTTAAATAAAATATCTCGCTTGGCATTGAACTTTGAGCTTTCTAATTTTACAGATATTATTTATACTCTAACAACAACAACTAAAGTTAAACAACTAATCACTAACTAAAGTTGGAAACATGGGATCACATAGAACGGGACCTTTAATAAAGTAATAACACATCTCTCCTCAACAACACGCATGATTTGAGGAATCATTCAGTGCAAATGTGGCAAATGAGGGATTTTGAAAACTGGCTAAAAACACTGAAGTATGAGAAATAATAATAATAAATTTTATTTAAAGGCACCTTTCATGGCACTCAAGGACACCTTACAAAATTCATAAAAAAAGACATTAAACAATCAAACCAGTACAGCAACAAACATTAAATCACATTAAAAGCCTGCCTAAACAGATGCGTTTTAAGACAAGATTTAAAAACTGAGAGACTAGAACTGTTGCGATCTACTACAGGAAGAGCGTTCCATAAATGTGGAGCAGCATAGCCAAAAGCTCGTGAACCCATAGAAGTTGTCCAAGTGTGTGGCAGAACAAGTGTAAGTGCAGAAGCAGATCTTAGAGTGCGGGAAGGAGTGTATATGAAGAAGATCTTGAAGATATGAAGGAGTCAAATTGTTAAGTGCTTTGTAAGTTAAAAGTACAATTTTAAAATTCACACTGAATTTAACTGGGAGCCAATGCAACTTCTGTAAAACAGGAGAAATGTGTTCAAAAGTGGAAGTTTTGGTAATGACTTGAGCTTCAATGACTTTGTACTGACTGTAATTTATGAAGAGATTTGGAAGGAAGCCCATAAAACAAAGCATTACAATAGTCGATTCTTGATGTTACAAGAGCATGCACAAGCTTAGCAGTACTCTTGAGTGAAAGGACAGGACGCAGACGATTTATATTGCGAATATGGAAGAATGCAGAACGGGCAGAGCCGATCCTGACCTCCCTGGGGCCCTAAGCAAAAAAAAAAAAATTTAAGGGGCCCTCCTACCTGACCAAGACTAAAGAAACAATAAGTAAAATTTACTTTTTTTTATTTCACATGCATATTTTTTAAGTTAATTTCACATATGGCATTAAGTATACGTTACTTAACTAGGTAAAAGTATTTTAACTTGGCTAGTAAAAGGTTGGGTAGTAGGCTATACATTTAGTTGAAATTTCCTTTGCATTACATTTCACTCAAACAATATAATATTAAATTATACCACACATTTATGGTATGTGCTTTACTTGGGAAATCCATGTACTTTATACTACAGATATTTTGCGAGACACCATATAAACACGTCAGGTGTTAAGCATAATGTGAATGCAGAGACCTCAATACTTGTAGACAATACACAATGCCAATAACATTTGATAGAAAATGAACTCCAAATGTCACAAAATGGCAAGTTACTAATCCTGACAACAAAAGCAATGGTAAAACTGTATATACAGCTGGAAAACAGTGAAGAATTAACCTTGTTAATTAATCAGCAGTGCATGATTGGAACCCCAATATCAGAATTTGTATTTTATTACGTAGATATTTACGCTTTTGTTTACTTTCTGAGTAATAATATTATAAAGGTAATATAATAAAGGTAATTCCTGATATCAGAAATAGACAGTGTTACTAGTAAAATATTAAGTATTCACACTTCAAATAGAACAAATTGAATTCTTGAAATCACATATGCATCCTGTGCTGTGAATGAATAAAACTAGCTAAAATTGCCACAGCATGTCACTGTTTTAAATGATAACAGCAATACTTAATACTTGAAGGTTATTATTTACTGAGGGATGTGCATCCATATTGACCAGTATGTTCAGTCAATCAACATCTTAATTGCAATATAGACTATAAAGCCAATACATTGTTTTCCATCTGGCATTATTGCAGAGTTGTAACTTAACCTTGACTTGGAGAGTAGATGATCATTGTCTTGTTTTTAAAAGTATGTTTGAGGATTGTCATCCCGCTATGGATGTTTATTTTGGAAAGTGCGCGTTTCATTTCGTGCACGCGCATATGAACGCACGTTAACACGCGACGCTGTTATCTTTTCCCAGCTGCAGTTTATAAACAAGCAAACTCAGTCTACCTGATTGCTGTTCCCACAATTCACTCGCATAGTGTTTTTTTTCCTCTTTCTTCGTGACCAGAAGGATAGTTCCGCTTCATTTTCTCATTTCTCAACGATGTTGTCAACTTTGAATGACGCGCTTTGACACGAGGGGGAGGCGGGGCCTTGAATAATTTGCGGGGCCCTACGCAGCTTGCGTAGTGTGCGTATAGGGCGGATCGGCTCTGAGAACGGGTAACTCTATTTATGAGAGATTCAAAAGACAGAGTTGTGTCAAGAATGACACCCAAACTTTTGACATGATTTGATAGAGGAACAGAACAGTTATCTATTTCCACAGAAGAAATATTCAACTTACTTATTGTATTTTTTGAACCAACAAGAAGGATTTCTGTTTTACTGCTGTTCAATTTTAGAAAATTACTTGAAAACCAATTTTTTAATTCACTTAAGCACTCACCAACAGCAGAAGAGGGAAACTTTGAAGAAGGTTTAGAAGACAGGTAAAGTTGGGTTTCGTCGGCATAACAATGAAAATTAATATCATATTTCCTAAAAATGCTGCCAATAGGTAAAAGATAAATAATAAACAGAAGAGGTCCTAAAACAGAGCCCTGGTAGGCCGCTGTACGTGAGCTGTATTGTTCAGTTTCGTTCCGACAAACGGGGCACTACTTTTTCTTTTGCTCAATATATTCAACGTTAATAAAAGGTATCCAAGTTAAAAGTTTTCCACGCATTATACTGCAGTTAATGAGAAAAGTGTAATTTATTGGCACACTATATTGACTGCGTATTGAGACATATAAAACTGTTGAGCTAGATTTTCAACCAATCAGCATCGAAAAAATGTAAGTACCTCAGAGCCGTAATTAAGCCAATATATAACTACGCACATGTAAACATGGAGGAGGACGTAAGCAAGGCATCTTCATCTGATAGCGGCGATCAAGCTCGATTAACACCCGTAAAGTGTATTCTTCATGTCGGAAAAGATGGTGGTATAGGTCCGCAGCCCTTTACTGAAGTCCCATGAGAAAAAATCAAGCAATGTGCGAAGGATTGTCTCAAAACGTCGGACACTGACTATTACGGAGCTAACGTTAGCTATTGGTAATAAACATGTTGCCCTCCTAAATAAACATGTTGTGTGTGTCAAGATCATTTGAAGATTGTCATTGTAATGCTGGATTAAATCATCAAGATCCCCTGAATGGTCTTTGTAGGGAAGTGTGGACAAACATTCCCCAAGAATTAGGGATCTACCGATATGGATTTTTTTTAATGCCGAATCGATGCCGATACAGATGTCGATACAGATACAGAACATTTATTGAACTTGAAAATGGAACATTTATTGAACTTGAAAAAAAAACAATATTTGACACATTAAAAAAAAGTTCAGTGCTGAAAATACTGAAAGGTGGGGCAAACCTTCTTTCCTTTGACTCCACCCATTCAAAGAACATAGACATGGATGGGGGGAGGGGGGGGATAGTATGACCATTTGATTGACGCACTTGCTGTCCAATGATTCTAGGTGGTCTTGGAAATGATTGGCTGGTGTTTTTCGAGTCCTGCCCATTCCACAGATGAATAAATTGCTTACTTTTTATTTCAGTGCTTCTAACACAGTGGCTGTAAGTGGGTTAGGAATAGGATTTCAAGTGATTTTGAAAAAATGACCAAAAAAAAGAATTACATACCCCACCTTGAAAATAAATATGTAAGCATAATTCAAATTCTGAAAATAAATTTTAAAGAATAAATTCTGAAAATAAATATTTAAGCATAAATAAAATAATTACACTATTGCAGACAGTAGCAAAAAGCAAGCAGCATAAAAAATTGCAACTGTACTATACTTAATTTTAGTGCACTTAATCTCTTGTAGAGCAAATGGATTTCCTAAGAAGATAAGGAAAATGTAAACGGCAATACTGAACAAAAAACAAAAGAATTGTGCGTAATATGTGCATTGCCCCACTTCTTTACCCAACACACCCCTCACTGAAAGTTCTTAATACTCCCAATTTAGGAGCTGCAGGTTATAATGGAGGAAACAGAGACGCTCTGCATTTTCTCCCGTCAGCCTATTCCTCTTCTCATATATCTGGCTGACCTCGCTGAATACCCTCTCATACCCCTTTTCCACCAACAAGAACCGGGTGCTGGTTCAGAGCCAGAGCCAAAGCTGGTTCAGAGTTGGTTCGACTGACGAGCTTACTAAGAACCGGTTTGCCTTTCCACCGGCTAGAGAGCCACAACAGAGCCAGATCTTACGTCACTGTATATGTCTCATGTTGCCCAGCAACCGTTAGTGCTATAGCGCCAAACACGCCAGGCTTGTTCGAGATGCACCGACTTCTCGCAGATCGATCGCCGCATGACATCAAAGCACTGCGATAGCGATCTAAAAGCACAAGGAGTCGTATGCTCTCCAAACACTCCCGCAGCTCCGATCGATCCTCGCCGCTCCGATGCATCTCGAACAAGCCATCAACAATAACGGACGTTGCAATACTATGGATGCTCATGGGTTTGCAAAAATACATCGGAATCCAACGCGTTCGTGCTGCTCGCCGTAACTTACATAGACGGATATTATAATCGAGCAGCTATTAGCTCAACTAGCTGCTATTTAAAAATGGTGGTCACAAGTTTCTATTCGTCTTGTTGGTCACGGTAACCCCGCCCCCAGCCCCTGACGCAAGCGGTTCTTTCTTGGCTCCGTTCTAGACCCTGCAATGATTTGGCGCTACTTAAAAATCAGTTTTACTGGTTCGGAGCTGGTGCTTTGGCGGTGGAAAAACAAAGAACCGATTTGAAACTAGGCTCTGGCTCTGAACCAGCACCAGCTCTGCCTTGGTGGAAAAGGGGTATCACTGGGAACAGAGGAGGGGGGTGGACTGAGAAATTTTCTGGCGAGTGGTGCGAGAAGGTGCAAGCGGGATGCATTTTGTTCCAGCATGCAAGTGGTTGGCCTGTCTGTCTGTCGATCAATGGCTCCCGTAGGTATTGATCCAGCTGCTGAGTGAAAAGCTGCTCCTCCTCATCATCTGTCTCCTCAGAGGTTGGTCCGTGTGCCCTGAGAAGGTTGGCATACATCTGTTCAAGCATGTCAGACAGACTAGCGTCTTCCTCCTCTTCTTCCTCCACCCTTATCCGTTTTGGATCCGGGCCTTGATCTTCTGAGGAAGCCCTTATCCGTTTCTTAGCCTCAGACAGAGTGGCATGCTCATCCTTTATCCAGTCTTTTGCAGTGCTCAGTGTGCCTAGTGCCAAGGCATGACCCCTGTAGCAAGGATCTAGCAGTGTTGCGAGGACTAATCATTTGGTCTTGTCTGCGTTTTCGAACCTTGCCTTTAAACTGTCCAGTATAGTGTCACGGAGTGTTTTGATGCCCCTTGCTTTTGCACCCTCAACTTCAAGTAGCATTTTTAGGACTGTGATGCTGGGAATTATGCACGATATTGATGAGTCTGATCTGCTCATTTCCAGTGTTACCTGTTCAAGCGGGCTCAGTGTGTCAATCAAATTGCCCACAAGAGTCCACTGATCTGCTGTTAGGATTGGTATCTTTCCATGTTCCCCTGCATACAGTAAGTGCCCGTTTCTGCTCCAGCATGCTCTCCAACATGTGAAGAGTGGAGTTCCAGCGTGTTGGCACCGACTGGATTATTCTAGGGGAGGTCAAGTTCTTTTTGAATGTCCTTCAAACGCTGTTTTGCCAGTAGGCCTATAGAATGGTAAAAATGGGTAGCAGAGGACTTTAATTTTGCAACAATGTCCATCACTGCTCGCTGGCTGTTGATCCCGTCATTTACCACCAGCTGAAGTGTGTGAGCACTGCAGCTGAGATCGGGTACTTCGGTGGGCCTCATCCCTTTAATCATATTGGCTCCACTATCGCAAAGCACAAGCACGACTCTTTCTGTGTCGATGTCCCAATGCCTCAGCAGACTGAGGAACACCTCGCTGATATATTCACCTGTGTGAGAGCCATGCATGGCTTTGACATTGAGGACAATTTGTTTCCTTTCCCAGTCACTGTCAATGAAATGACAGGTCAGGCTCATTAGGGATTCTGTGTCACCAGACCAACAATCCGTTGTAAATGCCAAATAGGGGCCTGCATTTTCTAATGTGACCAGCTCCTTGATTTTGTTTTCTACTTTTGTGTGAACATCTTCAAAGAGGTCAGTGCGATAGAACTTTTCTGTTTTGATGGTGTATCTGGGCTCCAGCAATGCCACCAACCTTTTAAAACCAACACAAGAGACAACTGTAAATGGATGATTGTCTGTGGCAATCATCTCAACTATGGCTAGATTAACTTTTTTGGACCTGGTGTCGGAATTACCCCATTTCCTTTGGGCATCGAACATCTGCACAAGATTAGGCTGTGTTGAACTTGCTGCAGAAGTAGAAGCTGCTGCTCGATCATCCTTTTCTTTTTGTGCTTCATTAAAGGCCTCAAGGTGGTGACGTTTCAAGAGGCTCCACATATTGGAAGTATTTTTCGTCTTTGCCTTTTCAGCTCCCATGCTCACCAATATATTGCAGATGTTGCAGCGAGCCCTACCTGGAGTAGGCTGCGTAAAATGCTGCACATTGGATTTGTTGCCATTTCAACACCAGTGTTCGTATCAGCTGCCGTATGCATATGGATAGCCTCAAACTTAGCTATTTGCAGCTCCCTAAATACAATAAGCAGTTTTATAGATGAGGCATTCGCGTTTTCCATTTGGACCCACAAACTTGCTTAGCTATAGTTGCAAGCACATATAGAGCAACATGTTTCTACATGAGCAACAAAGTGTATGGCAATATTTCAGCTAAGTCAAACAGTTAAGAGATGCTTTTAAAGTTTAAAACTTACCGTCGTCTTGAAGCGGCTTCCACCTCTCTGCTAGTGTGGGAGGGGCAGTGCATGGGCTGAAAGTGAACTGCAGCGTCTCCAGCAACACAGAGCTGCCTGTGGACGCCTGTCTGTAAATAATGCCGGGAAAAAACTATCGGCGAATGCAGCAGCTGCGTATCGGCCGATACACGTAAAACCCGCAAATATCATCCTGATATATCGGTCGATCACTAACAAGAATTGAGGGATCAATGTTCTTAATATTACAAAATGTGATTGTACGACTCAAATTAGGCTTAAACACAGATAAAGAGACATTGAAAGACACCAGCAAGTGGTCTGACAGTGATAAGTCAGAAGTAGTGCAATTTCCAGGAATCACACCTGAACAGCAGATCAAATCAAGAGTATGACCTTTTGAATGAGTTGGGACATTGATAAATTGCTGTAGTCCAAAACTATCTAGGCATGATAAAAACTCTAGAACATGAATTTTCTGTATTATCCACATGGACATTAAAATCACCAACCATAACCACGTTTGGAGACAATGAACAAAGAGAAGTTAAAAATGTTGGAATTTCCTGTTGGAATACAGAATTGGCCTTCAGAGGCCTGTATACAATAGCTATGATAGTTGGTACAAATCCATTGATTTGCAAAGCAACAGATTCAAAGGAAGAATAATCAGTTTAAGGAAGAGTTGTAACTTTCCATTTTTCCTTAAATAGTACTGCAAGCCCTGGCCAACAGTGCGTGGTTTACAGATAAAAGCATATCCAGGAGAACAGAATGGTTCAAATGGTAAAAGTCATTACTTTTTTGCCAAGTCTCAGTAAGACAAAGAAAGTCGAACTTACGATCAAGCAGTAGATCATTCACGAAAGGACCTTTATCAGAGATTGATCGAATATTCCATAGTCCAAATGAAAGATCGTTCTTACCGTTGATAGAGGTTATCGTCTTAGTTGGCTTGACTAAGACACTGTGATCAATAGTCCGAACATGTTTCCTTCGAGGATGAGGGTTCGTAGACCAAATGGAAGGAATTCCACTTGGAGAGACAACCTTAAAACTCAGGCGAGATACACGATGAACATATTTACGGCGTGGTGTAAAAGCTATATCCTGATGTAGGTTTAAAGCAGACAGAGGCTCGCCGTAGTGCACACGTAGCTGCAACAATTCCGCTGCCGAGTAGTGAGAGAGCAGATACACAGGATGGAAGATTGAGCAAAGGACAATCCACACAATTGAAATCCAGAAAGTCAGTTTGACGATCATCATTGCCGCAGCTGAAGGAGGATATAAGAAAAGTCTGGCAGCCTCGAACCAAATTGACAGGTGAGCAGGAATCCAGCAATCCAGGCAACAGTCTCAGGTAGCAGTAAAATCTCAGTGAATCTCGGTGATTCCAAAATCGTGCACAAACTTACAAAAATTGTATGCAGTCCAGGCAGTTGAATAAAACAGTGAACTAAAAGCTAGAAACGTTAGTCTAAAAGCTAGAAACGTTAAAAACATTCAATCATTCAAAGTTCCTCAGAGCAGCGGCTGCTAATAGCGCCAGCGTCCGCTCCGTGTTATGTTCTTTTTGTACACATCAGTAATAACAGTGACTACGTTTACATGCAGCCAATATCCGGGTTATGGTCGGGTTAGGGTCACTATTTGGGTTTCTGAAACATTCGGAATAACCCGTTTACATGCGTGAGCAGAGAGAGTTACTCCACATGGAATTTGTAATCAGTTGGCAATATCCCGATGTAAACGGCGACGCACGGTTAGCGACTGGACGTACGGACAACCTTAAGACGCAATATGCGTAATTTCCGATTCTTCTTCATGTATCCAAAGACAACAACAACAGCAGCAGCACGCGGATAATGAATAGTTCGATACAGATAGCGATCGCGTTTGTTTGCGCTTTCCTCCTTTTTCCAAAAGTGTGTTGCTGTGCTGTGTCTCGCCATGTTTACCTCTACTTCTTGTTTACTTCCGGTATACAGCACGTGGGTTTTTGTATGCACCGTCTCTACTCAAAAGACCAAGATTCCTTGCGAACTGAACATGCGCAGAACACAAATCAATGTTCCTTTTGATGGGGATATGCCGATACGTGTTTACATGACCAAATATTCGGGTTAGAAGAGGGGTACCCCAGGTATAATATCCGGGGTTTTAAAAACCGGGATATGAGCATATCCGGGTTTTTGCCGGTGTTTACATGGCCGTGCGCGACCGGGTTATTGCTAATATCCCGGTTTTGAACGGGTTATTGGCTGCATGTAAACGTAGTCACTGATGCTTCTCTTAAAGGTGTTGTATGTAGGTTTTCTACTAAAGTGAATCCTTTTTTTATTGCCTATGTGTGAAGGGGTTGGGATCTCACATTAAAATGATCCACTTTGCGGGTTTTGCCATTACCTCTGAAAGCAAGTATTCTTATTTTTATGTGAAGGTGCCGGGTCGGATTTACCGCGAAATCCAGTGACGTGACCTGCACGCGTGCTCCCGAGCCTCTCGCCTCGTCTAGCCTACTGACTTTGCACTCAGCGACGACACTGCAACTTATGACATGGACTTATGCAACTTATGACATGTCTAACACCAAGAAACGACCTGCTCCCAGCACAACACAGACTCCAACACAAACTCCACATATTGATACAAAAAAAAAAAAAATTCTGCTGAAGCTCGTATTAAAGGCCAGACGTGAATCGCATGAACTTCGGGTGAAAAAACACGGATCAACATCAGCAGGGGATTTGAATCATGAGGAAACCTTATCTACAAACCTAGAATGTACATTTCCTGAAGAAAATATGAAGTGGTGCTTGCAGTGGAAAAATTTGGCACGGTTGATAGGGTTCCATACTTATCATGGTACGAGCATGGAGCATTAGTTCAACGTCGAGCTGATAAAAGTAGTCTATATTGTGACGTTGCAGTGGGAGTTTCCAGCATGTTGTGGCATGCTTTCTCCGGTGTGTTGCGTCTCAGTCTGAAGGCACACGATACACAGTGCTCGCTCATAAATTTGAGCACGCGCTTGTAAACTTATTGGTTGCAATCTGAAACATCACCGCTAGAGGCTGCTGAAATCTACATACAGCTCCTTTAACAAATGCCACTAATAATGTGTTGATTGTCCTGGTTGAGCAGAGAAACACAGAGAAGGAGAAAGCAGCCCGTGTGGAGCTCTTCACTGATCTCATCCGCTCCATTGAGAGATGTCAGACTGAACTGCTGGAGATGATGGAGGAGCAGCAGAAAGCAGCAGAGAAACAGGAGGAAGAGCTCATTGAAGAGCTGGAGCAGGAGATCACTGAGCTAAAGATGAGAAACACTGAGCTGGAGCAGCTCTCACACACTGAAGATCACCTCCACCTCCTACAGGTCAGTCAACATCTCTCTGATCAATGATAATGCAGTATATGACACCATAACACTCCCCATGCTGAAGGATTTCTCCTCTCTCCTGCTGTAGATTTACTCATCCCTGTGCAGCTCTAGAAACACCAGGAACTGGTCTGAGATCAGTGTGAAGACTGATGAGAGTCTGGAGACTCTGAGGAGAGCTCTGACTAAACTACAGGAGTCTCTACAGGAGAAACTCACGCAAACTGGTACAGCAATATTAAACACACCGTACAGATACATATATTTATCATCTTTTAATATCAGTAATTAGGCATATCTAAAATACACGTTTTATAAAATGTTCACAATTATCACAAAGATGTTGTAAAAAGGAGGAATATTTCGAGCTCAAACACAATAGGAGTTCAGGGATTCTCTAAATATCAGCAGAGAAACATTGATCAGATAAAACATGATGTTGTACACAATTCTTTAAATATAACCTTAAATCTTGTCTATAATTCTGATGGTATTTTATTGTCATGTGTCTCTACAGTTCTGAAGAGGACACAGCAGTATGCAGGTACAGTGTGCTGTCTGCACTACACTAGATTACATTCAGATACTCACAGCTTCATCACTGACCGACAGTATGATTAAACACTGATTACATATTACAAACATCATCACTAAATAAATGTATTATGAATTTGTGATTTATATTCTCTGTTTTCTCAGTGGATGTGACTCTGGATCCTGATACAGCTAATCCATATCTCATCCTGTCTGATGATGTAAAACAAGTGAGACATGGAGACATTAGACAGAAACTCCCAGACAAACCAGAGAGATTTGATAGAGGTGTATGTGTCCTGGGAAAGGAGGGATTCTCCTCAGGGAGATTTTATTTTGAGGTGCAGGTGAAGGGAAAGACTAAATGGGCTTTAGGAGTGGTCAGAGAATCCATTAACAGGAAGGGAGCGATCACATCGAGTCCCAGTAATGGATACTGGACTGTGGCTCTGATGAATGGGAATGAATATTGGGCCTGTGCTGAGCCCACTGTCACTCTGTGTGTGAGAGTGAAGCCGCAGCGGGTCGGTGTGTTTGTGGATTATGAGGAGGGTCTGCTCTCCTTTTATGATGTGGAGTCCAGCTCTCATCTCTACTCTTTCACTGATCAGTCTTTCACTGGGAAACTCTTTCCATATTTGAGCCCATCCTTAAACTATGGAGGTAAAAACTCAACTCCACTGATCATCACTCCTGTCAATTACAATACATGAATTTTCTGCCGTAATATGAAATACACAATGAAATGAAAAATTACAAATATAAACATGTTTTGCTATATTTTCATAATTTGTTTTTCATTGTTAAAAGCTATAAATGCAAATTATATTGTGAAAATATAATGCTTGTTTAACAATTTTATTTTCAATTTTTCATAATTATTCATGCCATTGTTTTCTCCCATCTCAACCTGACAAAGTGAAAGTGTCTGTATTTTTGTTTTTATATACATCAAAATAAACCAAACTGTATTTTTGTTTTTATATACATCAAAATAAACCAAACTGTATTTTTGTTTTTATATACATCAAAATAAACCAAACTATAAAATTGATAAAGTATATCAAAGCTGTTTCTACCATTTCAGTTACAAAATGATCTTTGATAATACTGTGGTAAATCAGATGTTAATTCCTATCTATCTATCTATCTATCTATCTATCTATCTATCTATCTATCTATCTATCTATCTATCTATCTATCTATCTATCTATCTATCTATCTATATCACTGTATGATTATTACCATATTCATACACAACACTATGGATCTTCAAAACACCATGATATTATGACCATGGTAAAAACAAAAAATTAAAGATGACATTGTAGGTCTATTACCAAGTTGTTTAGCCATAAGAATAGAATAGAATAATAGACACATTTCAACAAACATCAGATTAATTTAAATGCTCATTTTTATTGATTTACAGAAAACATCTTCTGATGCACAACCTTGGACACATCATCAGTGTTGTTCCCAGGAGTCACTGGGTGTTTCGGGTCTTACAACAGACACCCTCGTCCAGGCGACCCGACCGAGGCTATTCAGACCCAGGCCTGTGTCCAAGTGGCATTCCACTGCCCCCACTGCTCTCCCCTCTTTAACCAGAGCCATCTGGATGCTTTTTCTGCTGCCTCCACGTTGTTGCCTATGGCTCTTCTTCGGTTAGCACCTGTTATGCCCAGCGTCCCGTAGGCCTTGCTGAGTAACTGGCAAATCCCCCACTGCCCACCTCTACTGGCATACACCTGGTCCTCCATCCATTCCTCTGACAATCCTCCACCAGTTCTTGGTATTTCTCCCTCTTTCTCTCTTGAGCTTCCTCCATCCTCTCCTCGCAGGGCACTGTCAGCTCCAACAAGATCAGGTGTTTTGTGGCCTCCAAGACCAAGATGATGTCAGGTCTCAATTTGGACTGGGTGATGTGTGTTAGAATTTTCAGCTGCCTTTTTAGGTCGACTGTCATCACCCAGTCTCGGGCCGTGGAGAGCAAACCTACAGAGCAGTTTTTCAATGTTTTCTCTGGCCTTTGTCCTTCCTTGATGAAATGAATAACCTTGGCTTTAGTTTGGGTGAATCGGCTGTCCTTGATCCCCTTGCTGATCGCCTCAGCGATGGAGGCATGACCAGGTCCTCAAATCCATCGATACCGACCCTCACCCAGCGCCTTGGAGCAGCTGCTCAGGATGTCCTCTAATGTCCCCGGAACAAAGAGGGCATGCAGGTGTTTCTATTTTGCCCCATGTTTACAGGTCGGATGGACTTGGGAGAACGTCATAGACCCCCTGAATCAAGAACTTCCACCTCTCCACTTCCAGATTTCCTTCCAGGTGACACTCCGCTCCATCGCCTGCTCCCACTTCATCCAAGCGCCTTGCTGCATGGCCACTGCTCTGCTGGTTCGCTCTTCCTCGACTGAAGCTCGCACCTCCTCCTGTACCAGCCTCTGCCTCTCCTTTCCGCTGGCAGAGTCAGATCGGGTCGCTGCTAGACTCCCAAGTCCGGCTCTGCCTTGCTCCACTGTTCCAAGGATGGCCTTGTGCTTCAGCCGCGTCTCTGCCTGCTGTACTGCCTCGGCTGCCCTCCACTTCCTCCCTGTCCTCAGAACAATCCCTGCGCCGGACACTTTGGCATCTCTGGATCCAGAGTACTGCAGATGTTCCCTTGTCCGTGCAACAACAAACTCCTCCCTGACTGAGCTAAAAGGGAGCCTGAGCTTGTTGGTGTTCCCATATAGCCCAATATTACTTCGGCTACGCGGCAAGCCCAGCCATCTGCGTAGATAGCTTCTCACCTTTTGCTCAAAACCTTCCACCACTGTCATGGGGACCTCATAGATAAGCAGAGGCCAGATGATTCTTGGGAGGATTCCATGCTGGTATACCCAGGCCTTGAATCTTCCAGGGAGCCCAGACTTATCTACTGTTCTCAACCATCCCTCCAGGTCAGCACCGGTTGACTTAATGGAGTCTCTGTCATTCAGGCTGCAGTTGAAGACCTTCCCAAGGCTCTTCACTGGTCTCTCAGTGACTGACGGGATCTGGTGTTCTCCCAGCATGAAACAGAATCTGTCTGCAACCTTCCCCTTCTTTAGGACCAGAGACCTGGACTTTGCAGGTTTGAAGCTCATGCGTGCCCATGACATGAGTCTCTCCAACCCCTGGAGGATCCACCTGGCTCCTGGTACTGCCGTTGTTGTCACTGTAAGGTCATCCATGAATGCTCTTATGGGAGGTTGCCTTACTCCAGCCTTGCTGAGGGGGCCTCTGCACTCTGTTTCAGCTGCCTTGACCAGCATGCTCATGGCCAGCGCAAAGAGGGTCACTGAGATGGTACAGCCAGTGATTATCCCCACCTCCAGCTGGTGCCAGTCAGACGTTAGCTGGCCAGTGGAGACTCTCAAGCTGAACTTGCTGTAATTGTCCAGGATGAGATCTTTCACCTTCTGCGGTACATGGTGCATCTCCAGTGCAACCTCCACCAGCTTGTGGGGTATTGAGCCATAGGCATTGGTGAGGTCCAGCCAAAGTACAGCCAGGTCCCCTCTGCCTTCTCTTGCTTCCCTGATGAGCTGGGTTACCACGCCCGTGTGTTCCAGACATCCAGGAATTCCTGGTATTCCTCCCTTTTGCACAGACGTGTCGATGTACTTATTGCTCAACAGGAAGTTAAAGAGCATCTTGGCCATGATGCTGAAGAAGATTTTACACTCCACATTGCTCAACAGGAAGTTAAAGAGCATCTTGGCCATGATGCTGAAGAAGATTTTACTCTCCACACTGAGCAAGAAGATGACCCGGAACCATGGCCGCATTAACAATAGGGCTAGGCGGGGCTAAAGCCCCGGGGCCCGAGCAAGGAGGGGGCCCGTGATTGGCTGTGGAGCAGATTGACTACTAGCCATCTGATTGCCAAAGCCTTACCACGCCCCCAATAAATTAGCCCTGTTATTTAGTTGCGCTTTGCCGGTATATTCCATGCATTTTCATGGAATCATTATCATTAATATTATAGTGACCGTTCGCAAAGTCCCGCCTCGTTTAGTTACTGTGTGACAAGCCAGGACGCTCTCACGATTCACGCACATCATGTTCTCACTCACGCAGTGAAAAATACAACGCGGGGCAAAGACTAACGTTACATTGAGTGACTACGCGCTGACATACAAGAGAGAGCTCGGAGCAGCTTACTGTTGATATGAATCCAGTTACTTATTCGTTTGTTACTTATTGATGCGCGGACCTCCCCTTTAAATAACGCAACGCTTCCTTAAGCACCCTGTGTGTATGGCGTTGCTTGCACCAAGCTGTTAAAAATGAAAGAAGAAATTCTGCATTTCTCAGCCATAGTAAGGGTGCGTTAAATCCGACTAAAGGGATTAATAAAGCATATATTGATCTAGTGGAAAACTAAATATTGGCACAATTTACTTTTTTTTTTTTTTATCGACCGTTAAAGTTTTAAATGAGAAACAAATTCAGAGACTCCTTTTTGCGCCATCATTCCTATTAGTTGTGCATTTTCTACTAGGTTGCATCAAAGGGTGCATTTAAAGTGGACATTATCCCATTATAGAAGAGTTGTTTGTCTAAAGAAATCCAAATTTTAAGCAGTTTTTACAGTAGAATTATTTTCTTATGAAGCTTTGAGCTTGACACATTACACAATTCAGAAAGAGCCGCCTATTGCATTTTCTGCACATTTCGCGCCGCTGTTTCTCTGCCGCCTCAATGGGTGCGTTTAACTGGACATTTTCACTTTATAGTAGAGCTACTACTCTAACGAAATCAAAATTGAGCATTTTTTACTGTGGAATTATTTTTTTATAAAGCCTTGAACTTGACACATTACACAATGCGCAAAGAGCCGCCTATTGCATTTTCTGCACATTTCGCGGTGCTGTTTATCGGCTGTTTAAGAGGGCGCGTTTAACTGGACATTAACCCATTCTAGTAGAGCTACTACTCTAACGAAATCAAAATTTTAAGCAGTTTTTACTGTGGAATTATTTTCTTATAAAGCTTTGAGCTTGACACATTACACAATGTGCAAAGAGCCGCCTATTGCATTTTGTGTACATTTCGCAGTGCTGTTTCACGGTCGTTTCAGAGGGTGCGTTTAACTGTACATTTTCCCATTATAGTAGAGCTACTACTCTAACGAAATCAAAATTTTAAGCAGTTTTTACTGTGGAATTATTATTTAGGAAGCTTTGAACTTGAAACATTACACAATGCACAATGACCCTCCTATTGCATTTTCCACCCATTCCGCGGCGCTGTTTCTTGGCTGCCTCCGAGGGTGTGTTAAAGTGGACATTATCCCGTTATACGACAGCTGTTCCTCTAATGAAATCCAAATTTTGAGCAGTTTTTACTGTGGAATTATTGTTTTATTAAGCTTTGAACTTGACATTACACAATGCACAAAGAGCCGTATTGTGCCTTAGGCCCATTTCGCGGCGCTGTTTCTAAGCCGCCTCAGAGGGTGCGTTAAAGTGGACATTATTCCATAATAGTACAGCGCCTCCTCTAAGGAAATTAACATTTTAGGCAGTTGTTACTGTGGAATTTCTTTTTTATGAAGCTTTGAACTTGACACAGTTCACAATGCACAATGAGCCGCCTATTGCATTTTCCGCCCAATCTGCGGCACCTGTTTCTCGGCAGCCTCATAGGGTGCGTTAAAGTAGACATTATCCCGTTATAGAACAGCTGATCCTTTGCGTATTCGGCATTATGATTGGTCAGGTCGCCTGTCAATCAAACCCCCGTGGGCAGCAGGGCATGGTGAATTGATATAGCGTACCAATCAAATGCATTTATTCTATATTTGAACGACCGATCTGCTGCTGCACATAGGCAGACCTATCAGGTGAATGGCTGCCTGCGCTTTATTAGAATATACAACAACTTCAATAACAACTTCAGCAGTGTTTTAGAAAAATGCAGGGTTTTTTTCTCTCTCTCTGTAGTTGGTGACCTAAAGTGGTGTGGGGGGCCCTGCAGTAACTCATAGCCCCGGGGACCAGTGAGCTCTTAATGTGTCCCTGCCCGGAACTGGTCAATGTTCTCAGACTTTTGGTATGCACACTCCCTCCGCATACCTACATGGCTGGGCGATCTTCCCTCTCCTCCAGATCACATTCAGGGCCCTCCAAAGGCTATGTAATAGCTTTGGGCAGTTCTTGTACACCTTGTAGACAAACATCAGATTAATTTAAATGCTCATTTTTTATTGATAGTTATATACATTTTCAAAGACTGTTAAATGGTGCTGATATGAAGTAGAGATACAAATATGAAACCGTATAAAAGAGTAGGCCTATCTTATAAAATTCTTCTTTCAGGACATATTAGAGATTATTCTATTAAAGATGCCTATTTATGTTGCTGTTTATGTTTAATATCTTTTGATCTGTTTGAAAATTGAGCACAGCTTCTTTTTACAGTAGGTTTGGGGAAAGTAAATGATGACATAATTATTATTTTTGTGTGAACTATCACTTTAAGATTCTCTGAGGTCTCAGTGCTACAGCGTTACTGTAGATAATGTTCACTAGGTGGCGCTATAGTTTCAAATCAGAAAATACAGAGAAAACAATGAGGTTCACACAGTCAAGGAAAATCTGGAAATATGTTTTTATATTAATTTTTTTTATTTGTTTTTAGTTTACTTGGTTAAAATTGTTCTTTGTGAGAGCTATGTCTCGTAAATAAGATTTGATCATGCATCTTTCAAACCTTATTAAAAATAAGTGAATCATCAGTAAAAAAATTAGAACAAATTACAAGCAGAGATGAATACTAAACAGTTACAAAGTCTAACTGGTCAGGACACGGACTCAAACTGCAGGCAACAAAAAGGTTTTATTTTTTAAAGGTAAAATAACACTTTGTTCACTGCTGAAATTAAATATAGTTTCATAATAATAATAATAATAAACTTTATTTCAGACCCAGGGGTATCCATAACACAATAAAAACACACAGAGTAAGACATAAAAATACAAAAAATACAAAGCCTTCCACAATGTTCAGTGTCTAACATACAGACATGTTCACCAATGGTTCCACAGTCTGGAAGAAAATCGGACAGAACTTCGTACAGGGTTTACCAAAACAGCGATTAAGTCATTTTCTGACTCGGATACCCTACAGATAAATCTATTCATCAGGTTATGTAAAACTGCAGAGCAGGTAGGGACCCCAACACTGACAAACATATGGCTTGCACTGGAGCTTCTTGGAGCTCTCAGCAGAAGCCTCATGCTGTCATTATAAGCCACTATGAGTTTTCTAATGTTGCCTTGCTTATAACGACACCACAGGTAGGCAGAATACAAAGGTGTACAATACGCTCTAAAGAGTGAGATCTTCACAGGTACAGAGCACATGCTAAACTTACGAGACTGCATATTCGCTTGAGCATACAGCTTCCAACGCTGCCTATAGATATCCTTATCATCAGACAATAATACTGCAATAATATGGCCCAGATATGAGGCTCTCTGCACACCGCAAGTGCAGTGCCAGACAGATAGAAGTCAGGGAAGTTTGACTGTCTATCTTCTCTACTTCTGATAACAATGATCTTACTCTTTAGTGCATTTTATTTTATATAAAAATCAGCACCATACTGTGTGCATATTCTCAGAAGCTGTTGTAGACCAGCACTATATGGGCTAAAAATGACCAAATCATCAGCGTACATAAGGTATTAATTAGTGAGTCACCAACACTACAACCTGTACCACATGCATTTAAAATCACAGACAAATCATTCATATACATATTAAAAAGAAAAGGAGACAGAACACTGGCGAACACCATTGGTCACTTGGAAGGGAGCAGACGTTACATTCCCGCATCTCACTCTCATATTCTGATGCGAGGACCAATAAACCAAGATTATTTTAACTCATGATTAACACAATTGAATGCTTCAGAAGCATCAATGAAGCACAAGAACATTGTGGAATTTTGCCTATTATATTTATCTTAAATTTCCTTCAGTGCAAAAATACACAAATCAGTGCCATGCTTTCGTTTAAAACCAAATTGGTTATCAGTAAACAGGACGTACCTCTCAAGTCTACACAGTAAAACTGTCTCCAGCACTTTGGACATAACACTGGCCAGAGCTATTGGCCTGTAATTATCTGAGCTGTTCAGCTTCCCCACTTTATCTTTAATAACTGGTACCAGCACAACAGAGCGTAGAATCAGGTAACTCTCCATGATCAAAAACACCTGTGTAGCTCATAGCCACCAGAGGACACAGTTTCTTACTAGTTTAAGATTTTCAGCTGTAATATAATCTCTTAACTTCAATATTGCTTCATGGACTTCAGCAGAAGTGATAACAACATCATCATTATACTCTACAAACAGATTACATTTTCATTACATTTATTCATTTAGCTGACGCTTTTATCCAAAGCGACTTACAATTGCTATACATGTCAGAGGTTGCACGCCTCTGGAGCAACTAGGGGTTAAGTGTCTTGCTCAGGGACACATTGGTGTCTCACAGTGGATTCGAACCCGGGTCTCTCACACCAAAAGCATGTGTCTTATACATTGCACCACACCACCCCTAGATTACATTTTTTACACAGTTTAACAGTTCATAATAATGTTTCCGCCATAACTGTGAGATTTCATCAGGACCACCAGCATCTATATTAGATGGAAGAGATGTTTTGCAATTATTAATAGTTTTCATTTCTTTCCAGAAGTCATTACAATATATATTTTTTGCAGCTTCTATACCAGTGAATCTGACCTCATAGTGTTTTCATTTCTTTTAATATAGCGAAGTGCATTTTTAAATCTAGCATTAGTGCCTTTCTTATGTTCAAACAAGGGGCAATGCCTGCTTTTGCCTGACTCAGCCCATTTTTATAAGCATTTCAGGCCTCTGTATGGAGCTCTTCTACATGATCCTTCCAACCTGGCTTAGCATTGCACACTTTTGTCCTAGGTATAGAGGCCTACTTGCAATACCGAGAGACTCCACAATAGCTTCATACAGGGAAAATAAATCCTTACAGTGTTGTACATTCTTACAGTTCATATCCCGACACAATAAGGCATCTTTTGGGACCTTGATATCCCAAAATCACGCGTTGTGTGCGTGGGGCTGTGTGGGCAGATAACGTGCAAGTCCCGATTTTCACCTCTTCTTCTACGTTTAAAATTGTTTTAATGTGTAAATTGGCAAGACAAAAACATGTCCAAATTATAAACTTTCCCTCTATGAGGGTTAAATGAGCAGAATCACATGCGTGCTGAACCGTGGGGCCTGGTCCGTATGGATCAACTGTGTTCCGTTGCACCTCTAATAGACTCGGTACTTCCTTGAAAATAAATTCCAGCACAGCATTACAACAACCATAATGAAATGACCCTTCACAATAGATGATGCTGTACAATCATCTTTGTTAAAGGGCAACATTTGGCAATTTTTTTGTTCAATAAATTCCTCATTCACTTGTTGAGTAATAAAAACACCATCTCCACACCTTTACAACATTTCAAATCAGTTCTCGCCATCTCCAAGTCAAGCCAATGATGATTCTTGTTTTATTACGAACTACATAGTGTACCTTTAAGAGAAACAGCCAATTTGACGATTGTTTTGCAAGATTTGTAAGTTACTTTGATACAGTGTATTATTTAGTGGCCTGATGTGCCTTTTCCTCTGCTGGACTCCTCTGATTGGATGTGGGATCAGTCATAAATTGACATATTCATAGATGATTATGATTGCCACGCCTCTTTTCCCAAACGGGAGGAGTTACTTCAGTTTCATTTTTGTCCTTTCCTTTCCTTTCTGTTCTTTTATTTTTGTTATTTCCTCTCTTATGGATTTGGTCTGAAGTCTCTTACTCAGTCCTAATGTTTATCTAATGCAGTTTTGATCCAGTTCAGACCTATAAGAGCCCGGTTTGATTAGAGAATGAAACACTCAAATGAAACCATTTGAATCTGTGTTTGTATTAGATTGAGGAGCTAGTTTTCAACGTCTCACTGAGTGCAGAGGATATACAGACCATTTCCTTACTGTATTTATAGATGATTTATGGAAAATTACTATGGATTGGAAGGTTTGATATTAACTGGGTCTAAAATTAACCTCAAATGTGATTTTCACAAGTAATTCTTGTTAGTTGGCCTGTAGCTTTTATCGTTTTTATTCTATTTCTTAGGAAATGCACAATATAATATATCAACTATTTTCAGACCCTTTCAAATGTTTTCCTGTCATTATAAAGCCACAAAAATGATGGTGAATCTTGATTTTGTTATGTGTGGTTTGCTTTGGAGCAGATGAAGTTGCATCCAGGATTGTTTCTCATTAAATACGATGAGCACTAGTTAGGGTCTGATATTCACTGATGCCCTATAGAGGATGCTTTAACCCAAGTGTCGACACCCTGTCTAGTCCACTGTGGGACCAATTAGGAGATCAGAAGATCGCTATTTTCGACTATGGAGGTGGAGGGTTATTAAGGTAAGTATATAAACATAACTTTTATAAACGTTTGTTTGAATGCACAGGCCTTTCCCCTTTTTAAACAATCAAAATAAAATAAAATAAATAAACAATTAAAAGTGAATTACTTCAATTCAATGAAAAGAAATAAAATAAATCACTGAGCAAATCACTGTCAGTTTCACCCTAGAAATACATTAATCATGTACCCAACAGCAAATTGACAAAAACCTGTTCAGACTCAACCACAATTTTGTAATATCACACACACGTCGACGATAGTTTCAATTTTCAAATATTCAATCACTGATATCAGTCCCTTCTATTAGGTATCTCAGTTCTCAGTCCCATGGAGGAAAAGAACAGTCTCTGTGCAGAAGTTTTACCTTGAGCAGGGGGAAAAAATGAAATCAAGATACTCTCTTGGTCCTTTAAAGGGACTGTTCGTTATTTATTTAAGGGGCCACCAGAGGAGTTTTGAGATCTGTTGTCAAAAAAGACAGACATTTTTCTATGACCCTCCAAAATGATTGTGAAAAAAGGCATGACCCTCCCCGATAATTTATTGATTAGCCTACTTCTGTACTAGTTTGGCTTGGCAAAGATGTTCAGATAGCCATTGTTTGTTTGTTTTTTAAACCATAAACTCTTGCTTTCTCATCTGGCTGTAACGATAGACCAAACCTACGATTCGGTTCGTATCACGATTTTTTATTTTAGATTTGAAAAAAAAAAATCATGTTTTCGGTGCTGATGCGGTGTGACGCGTTCAACATGTGGGTGGCGTTGCGAATAAAGCATCTAAAAAGCTGTCACAAAGAACCGGCAAAAGTAATGATTATTAATATGTCAAATATAGCTAGACATTTTAATTGTTTTTAATAAACAAGTGTTTTCTGTTTCGACTGTAAAGATGAAGTTGACGATGCGTCGCGATCGTCTCAGAACGCGCCAGAGAGAAATGAACATTTCATAAGGAGAAAGCAGTCTGTTTTCCTTCGTTTTGAATTGTTATGCATGTTTAAAAGTAGACATTTCAAGCTTTCCATATATTTCTCAGGTCTATGAGGCAAGTAGCATACCTTACGCTGAGTTTCGGTTCATTTATGAGACAAGAGTCCAGTTCACTCGCCCGCGCCTCCGTGTCATGATTATTTATTTTCTACTATTGTCACGTATCGGATGAATATAAGACGAGGATTCAAATGCAGAGGAATTTATTGATGACATGTAGACAGGGTAACAAACTCAAAAAAATCACAGAGCTCCAGGAAACGCAACAAGGACAACGAACCAGCACAAGACTACAAACACAAGGAGACTAAATAGAGGAACAAACAAAGGAGGGAAACGAGAAGGACAGGTGGGACAAATTAACCAATAATTAGATAACAAGATGGGAGGGGCTAGACAATAGATAGGAGAGCACATGGCACAAAACAACAAACACCCATGTGCAGCACAAGACAGGACAGACATGTGACATTACCCCCTCCTTACGGAGCGGCTACCAGACGCTCCACTAGGGACGGGATGGACAGACCAGGGAGGGATGGGAGGGACGGGAGGGACAGACCAGGGTGGAACAGGAAGGACAGACCAGGGTGGGGCAGGGGAAATGGACAGTTCGGGAGGCCAGGGTGGAAATATCAGTCCATCTGGCGGCCAGGGCGGAGACTTTCCCTCGGGCGGACAGGGCGGAGACGACCCTTCAAGCGGCCACGGCGGAGACTCTCCCTCGGGTGGCCAGGGCGGAGTAGATCGTGCAGGCAGCCAGGGCTGAGACGACCCGTCGGGCGGCCATGGCGGAGACGACCCCTCGGGCGGCCAAGGAACAGGCACTGGCTCAGGAACAGACACCACCGGCTCAGGAACAGACACCAACGGCTCAGGAACAGGAACAGACACCACCGGCTCAGGAACTGGAACAGACACCACCGGCTCAGGAACTGGAACAGACACCACCGGCTCAGGAACTGGAACAGACACCACCGGCTCAGGAACTGGAACAGACACCACCGGCTCAGGAACTGGAACAGACACCACCGGTTCAGGTACTGGAACTGGCACCAACGGCTCAGGCACTGGAACTGGCACCAACGGCTCAGGCACTGGAACTGGCACCAATGGCTCAGGCACTGGAACTGGCACCACCGGCTCAGGCACTGGAACTGGCACCACCGACTCAGGCACTGGAACTGGCACCACCGGAACTGGCACCACCGGCTCAGGCACTGGAACTGGCACCACCGGCTCAGGCACTGGAACTGGCACCACCGGCTCAGGCACTGGAACTGGCACCACCGGCTCAGGCACTGGAACTGGCACCACCGGAACTGGCACCACCGGCTCAGGCACTGGAACTGGCACCACCGGCTCAGGCACTGGAACAGACACCTCAGGCTCAGGAACAGACACCTCAGGCTCAGGAACAGACACCACCGGCTCAAGAACAGACACCACCGGCTCAGGTTCAGGAACAGACACCACCGGCTCAGAAACAGGAACAGACACCATCGGCTCGGACAATGGAACTGGCACCACCGGCTCGGGCACTGAAACTGACACCACCGGCTCGGGCACTGGAACTGGCACCACCGTCTCCGACTCAGGAACGGACACTGGCTCTGACTCAGGAATGGACACTGGCTCCGACTCAGGAACGGACACTGTGGGTCCGAAAGGCATCTCCAGGATTCTGGCCAGACGCTCGAAGTAATCTGACAATGTCCCAGACGCCACCGGCTCGGGCACTGGAACTGGTCCCACCGGCTCGGGCACTGGAACTGGCACCACCGGCTCGGGCACTGGAACTGGCACCACCGGCTCGGGCACTGGAACTGGCACCACCGGCTCGGGCACTGGAACTGGCACCACCGGCTCGGGCACTGGAACTGGCACCACCGGCTCGGGCACTGGAACTGGCACCACCGGCTCGGGCACTGGAACTGGCACCACCGGCTCGGGCACTGGAACTGGCACCACCGGCTCGGGCACTGGAACTGGCACCACCGGCTCCGACTCAGGAACTGGCACCACCGGCTCCGACTCAGGAACGGACACTGGCTCCGACTCAGGAACGGACACTGGCTCCGACTCAGGAACGGACACTGGCTCCGACTCAGGAACGGACACTGGCTCCGACTCAGGAACGGACACTGGCTCCGACTCAGGAACGGACACTGGCTCCGACTCAGGAACGGACATTGTGGGTCCGAAAGGCATCTCTAGGATTCTGGCCAGACGCTCGAAGTAATCTGACAATGTCCCAGAGGTCACCAGAATGGGTCTCAGGGGTTCATGCTCAGCAGGACTGACGTGGAGTTCAGGCTTGGGTGGACTGACGTGAAGACGACTCGTTGGGACTGACGTGCACCATCTCTGTCTGGGCAGACGTGACGTGAGCCGTCTCTGGCTGGGCCGAGGTGACGTGAACCGTCTCTGGCAGGGCAGACGTGACGTAAACCGTTTCTGGCTGGACAGACGTGACGTGAACCGTTTCTGGCTGGGCAGACGTGACGTGAACCGTCTCTGGCTGGGCAGACGTGACGTGAACCGTCTCTGGCTGGGCAGACGTGACGTGAACCTTCTCTGGCTGGGCAGACGTGACGTGAACCGTCTCTGGCTGAACCTGAGCCGACCTTCTCCTCCTCCGTCTCTTCGGACGGTTGCATGCAGACTCCGAAACCGTCGATGAAGTCCCTACGATGAATGGAACCAGTGGCGAAGACCTTATACTGGACGAGATCAGTGGTGAGGGATCTGTGCTGGACGGTCCCCGTAGTGATGTCTTTCTAATGGGCGAACCCGACGGTAGATGAACCTCTGGGTCGATGAGAGACCGATGTGAAGAGTGATGCTGGAACTCTCCTCTATCACCTCCTCTCCTACAGCCTCCGCGGGTCCCAGAAAATCTGGCCAATCGGGTTCCCTCAAACCGCTGAAAATCAGCAGGGATCTTAACACTATTAACAGTCACAGTACGGATCTCACCGCCTCCCGACCGAGGGCCGACTGCCCTGATCTCCTCATTCCTCTGAGCACACATGGAAAAATACTTAAATAAGGAGATCCCATTCTCCCTCTCCGCAGGACAAAGTTCGCTCCGCTGAATCCACATGATGGCTGGTTCGTTCTGTCACGTATCGGATGAATATAAGACGAGGATTCAAATGCAGAGGAATTTATTGATGACATGCAGACAGGGTAACAAACTCAAAAAACCACAGAGCTCCAGGAAACACAACAAGGACAACGAACCAGCACAAGACTACAAACACAAGGAGACTAAATAGAGGAACAAACAAAGGAGGGAAACGAGAAGGACAGGTGGGACAAATTAACCAATAATTAGATAACAAGATGGGAGGGGCTAGACAATAGATAGGAGAGCACATGGCACAAAACAACAAACACCCATGTGCAGCACAAGACAGGACAGACGTGACAACTATATTTAGACTTCTTCTTATTTATTAAATCCAGATGAAACATTGATTAAAATTAAGATAAAATTAATAAAAAAACGAAATTCACTTTAAAGAAAGGCTTTGTGCTTTCTGTTTGAGGTCTCTGTGCAATTTTTAAAGTCGCTTCAGAGCAGTCATGTTCGTGCGTAATGGAGAACTGTCATGTCCGTAACATTTTTTTTTTTTCACATAAATGCAAACACGAAAAATAAAATAAAAATAATATAAAATTTAATTTTCTGTGGAGGCCGATCTTTATTCATCCGGTGGGTATATATATATTTTGGTTTGCACAGTGTAATTTAAAGAATTACTAAAAAATATTTTGCCACCTAAAAGTTAAAGGTTTTTTTGTGTCACGTCACATGTGTATTTCCCTCATATTAAATATAAAACGCATGTGTAGACTGATATTTTTCTAATGTCTTGACTCCTTTCAGACGTTTCAAATAAATGCATTTTCTGAGAATTTTTATTTTAAGTTTTGACTGCAAATGTCACGTCCATTCACTGGAATCGCCCAATTTTAACGAATTTATCCTAAACTAGTTTTTGTGGTGTAGGTCTATGTATTTTATGTTAACTTAAATAATAGCCTACTAATAGTGATTTAAAGATGTGGTAGCGCTGCGAAGATCGCGAGTCGTCAACTTCATCTGTCTAGCCGACACTGACATAAAAAATAACTGTTTTATTAGTAAACAATTAAAATGTCTCCTGCTATATTGAACGTATTTGCCTGTTCCTTACAAAACACTGACAGTGGGGGTTTTGACCGTTTTTTTTTTTTGAGCAGCAGCGGACAAATTATTTCGACACACACACACAATATTGATAAACAGGATTTTTTGTTGCTTTTTTAATACAATAAAAAATTCATTTAATTTGTTGTTTAATAAAATTATAAGCCTATTATTTTTAGTTTATTAACTGCAACAACAGCTGTAAAGATGAAGTTGACGATCGCCATCTCCGTAGTAGTGAACACGCCTGAGAAATGCACATCATTACATAACCAGAGAGTAGCCTATTTCTTTTCGTTTTAAATTGTTAAAAAGACATTTCAAGCTTTCTTAAGATATATTTCATGTATGTGAGGCATATGTTGAGTTTCGTTAAGTTAGGATGAGATGCGCTCCTGTTTACGAGCAGTGCAAGTGACCACGCGGGCGCCTCTATGATTGTGTTGTCTGCTATATTTGGTATTTGGCAATTTGTTGATAAAGAAAAAATATTAAAATTAAGATACAATTTATACAAAACGAAATTCACTTAAAAAATCGTTTTCTGCAAAACAAAACTTAATTAAGTGGTCAAAATCATGTCTGACCCGCTCCATGTCTCTCGATATTGCGTATACTCGTGTGTGCGGTTCACTTTTCATAATCAACATAGATGACAAAATAACATTATTATATTTTAACAAAAATGAAACTAAATGAGCTTATTTAATGGTAACAACACAGTAGGCCTACAGACTCTGTATTTGTGCAAATTGCTGCACATTCATTTTATTCTGAATTTTGCACACACAAGTTGAAAGGCATTTGTTTGTGCATGCATGTAAAACGAAGCATGTAAACTGTTTGTTTAGAATTTGGATCGATCATCGCAAATAGATCCGAATGAAGAAACGTACAAAACCATAGGCTATAGAAAATGGGTGGGCCCGGACCTAAATGCCCACCCGGGCCCAATGGTAGCGCCGCGGCTGGTGGTAGCCCTACATCTTACACATCGTGGAAACAAAATAAGAATGGAAACTAAAATATGCAGTATCGCCCTACAGCGCACATTCTATCAGCAGTTCTGGCGCCTCAGTCCCAATACTGTTAAACTCGACGTACGTTCACATCACATGTTAATGCAGCGGTAGAGTTACACTCACAGGACACTGCACTTAACAAAAGTTCATTATTTGCTCGTGCTTTAAAGCTTTGCCAGGTAAACATTTCTTTGGCATTCTGTTCTGACATAATGCACTTTTTCTAAGCGCGAACTGAAGCGCACACTGTCAAACCAACACTATCTCACGACCAATTCGTACGAATTTGTACGAATGATAAAAAGATGGCTAATTCGTACGAATTCATACGAATTTGTACGATTTGTCTAAACCATAGACTGTAAAAAAAGATGGACGACGCCCCATCGCTCTCTTCCACTGATGAGAACTGAAGCCACCAGAGTCCCGATATGGCGCTGACATATTGGAACTTGAGTCTGCGCAGTAGCGATTTCGGGACCAGACCTGCGCAGTAGTAAGCAGGAAGTAAAGCCGCGAAATTAACGCTCCGCCCTCACTCTCGCAGGGAAAGTGCATTCTGCACACTTTTTAAAAAATTTATTGCAGTACGACAAGAGGCTTGTTAAAATAAAGTAAATACAATCTCCTCAGTCCTCCAAAGATCCCGAAAAAAATGTCCGTTGGTGCTTCAGTAACTACTTCGCTCGGAGAACCTGTCAATCACAGCTGTCAATCATGACGTTACACCACCGCATCACGTAACTAACTAAAAACCAACTTATTTTTGAAACAGACACTTGAACTTACATCAGCGTGATAAAAACGACAGCAAATGAAAGAAACCACCTTTGGAAAAAAGATATTTGAAGTGTAATTTAATTGATTTGTTGGTCTCGCGTCCCGTTGAATAACACAGGGAGGCGGGGCTTATGACCTATACTAGGACCAGTCACCGGGGGGGCGATCGAGACGTTTTGGCTTCACATTTCAGGGCTTGTGCGGCACGCTTGGTCTAAACCCACGTGATGTAGGTTAGGTTTAGGGGCGGGGTCAGGGGTAGGTCATTCGTATGAATTCATACGAATTGGGCAATTCGTAAAATATGTACGATTTTGCAAAAATCGTACTAATTCGTACGAGTGAGGTCGTATGAATTCGTACGAATTAGCCACCTCGTAGAATTTGTACATTGGGTTGGTCAAACAGCGCCAAACTGGATTTTTGTTGGGTCATACCCATCTGATATCGAAAGGGGGTCTGTTAACGCGAGATCAACATGGAGCTAAATGGAAAAAAATAGCACCAAACAAGCCACTTTGAAATGTTGCTGTTTTAATGAATATAAAAGTTGGGTGACCCTCCCCCTAGACTAAAAAAAGTTGGATGACCCTCCCCTCAACCAGTGGCGTTTTCTTGCGGAGGCCAAGGGAAGCCAGGCTTCCTCACTTTTTCAGAATATAATCGTCATTTAATAAACACTTTTGTTCTCACAGTTTACGTAATCCTTCTGTCATCTCCTCATCGTCTCTCTTCATTCATTACTGAGCGTTTTATGATGTGTAAAACAGCGCCCCTATAAAAGTGACATGGTGAATGAGCGTTGAAAATATGGTACTGCACCCTGTGTCTGTGAGGAGGCCAGGCTGAGTTGGCATCCCTTGATAGAAAAAAAAAAGAATGATTAACCAATCAGGTGACGCTATTGTCACGACACTGCTCCCCTGTGATTGGTCAGGACAGTGTCAAGGGAAGCCATGAACTTGTTGGCATCAGGCCAATCACATCACGTTATTTGTTTGTATTGTAATTATGGAGGGTGGAGATTTGGAGTATTTGATAAAAAAATATTTTACTAAACTGCCTCTACAGCAGCAACTCAGTTTAAGAGGACTGACTGTGTGTGTGTTAGGGTGACCACCCGTCCCGCGTAGCGCGTGCGCGCACAGCGTTTGAAGCCCAATTCATGCGTCCCGCAAATTGAGACCGTGTCACGCATAATCTATGCTTGCTCAAAAAAAAAGTTGGTCGCTCTATTCACCTTATTTTCCATGACAACAAGGGCGACGCCATTACGCTCATTTTGTCATCTTACTTCCGGCTGAGCGGGACTTCAACTTCCGGCTGAAACGACCTACGCTAGTTTCTAGCGTAATTCTATAGTTGTAACGGTAAAATATGTGAAGTATTATATGCTCAGTTAGGGGCTGACATAACAATTGGATTAAGATGATAGAACAATTTAACCAACGGTGTTACGAACACAATGTAGGCTAAAGCGATCGGAGTGTTGTGGTGTACTTTACGATTTACACGTGGAGCACCTGAGGCAATGGCGGAAGGCGCTAAACTTGGAAGTGCTCACCCAAGCGCTGTGTGTTCGTACCATGTGTGTTATATGTGTTCGTACCATTTTATGGACGGGGAGCAGACTGACGAACGAACACCCTTACCCCGAGTAAAGGCTCGGCTACGATGTTCTGGTAAAGAAGTCCCGCCGGGTGCTGAACAGGTTGTCAGATTCAGGTAAGCTAACTTACCTAACTGTTGTTTCCTAACTTACCTATCTATGTGCTTGTTAGCCTAACGTTAGATGAAGTCCGTTCTATGAATACATTGGTAACGAGCCGTTCACAAAATACAACGAATCTTGCATGATTACCATTGGCCACCTATATGTCATATTTCTTATATTTCGTTTACTTTGTGATATGGACCTAAGGGTCTGAAATAAAGAATGAATGAAAGAATATTCACGATAGTACAATATATTATGGTACATTACAGTCTTACAATAGCTCACATTATTCCTGTTAGGAGGCCAGCTAGCTACATCTCTCATTCAGATATTGATATTGACCAATACATAGAGTATGTTATGTTACATAGAGTTAGGAGATTGTGTGTATACTGTCTCGTTTTTAATGCATCTTTCTTTTTCACACTGTTCTAAGTATGAGTGCCATCATAAATGAATTAATTCTCATTTTAAGTACTAATTTAAATCTACATTTTAAATTTAAATCTAATTTTAAAAAGTACTATTTAAATCTATTTTAAGTACTAATGTAAAAATGCTTATGGTTCTATTATTTCCTTAGATCATCGATGAGCGTCAGTGTTGCAGTGGACAACTGTGAGGATGATCACAGCCACATGCCCCAGACCTGTGATGCAGAAACACAATGGGAGGATCCATCTGTCTCTGACCACAACTACGCTCCAAAATCTCAACTCAACCTGAAGCCTCCTACATCTGAAATGGGAACACAATGCGTTGAGCCAGTGCCATACTACATAACTCTGCTGAGAAACGACCACCTTTGTCAGCTCTACACAGGGTCGACATTGGATGCATTCTACTCATTTGCCGAGCACCTTACCAGTTCACACACCACCAGCTTTCAGCTACACACTTGGTATCAGCTCCTGATGACTCTGATGAAGCTGCGTCTTAAAGGGATAGTTCACCCAAAAATGAAAATTCTGTCAGTAATTACTCTCCCTCATGTTGTTCCAACCCCGTAAGACCTTCGTTCATCTTCGAAACACAAATTAAGATATTTTTGATTAAATCTGAGAGCTGTCCTCCATTCTCACTCCTCCATTTTATAATTTTTCTTAATTTGTGTTCCGAAGATGAACGAAGGTCTTACGGGGTTGGAACAACATGAGGGTGAGTAATTACTGACAGAATTTTCATTTTTGGGTGAACTAACCCTTTAATTTATTGCAGGGTGATCTTGCTGAAAGGTTTGGTGTTTCTCAGTCCACTGTAAGCAAGGTGATTTCGCGTTGGCTTGACATCATGGAGAAGTGTTTCAGAGAGCAGTTTCCAAACACAAAATGTAGAGCACAATATATCAAAATATCGCAAATGTATATATTGCAATATGCATAATTTTTTTTAGCTTTAATAAGCTTTAATCAGTTTATATAATTCATACAGTGAAAAACTAAGCAGTGTTTTACTTTTACATTTAATTATTCAGTTTCTGTTGTTAAATAGACCTAATGTAGGATAACCTGAACCCTGTGGTTTACACTGATGTTAAAATAACATCTTATATACAGTAAAACACTGATGTTCACTTTCACAAGTTGAAGGGATGTTTTCTTGTTACAAAAAGAATGTGAAACACATATGTAGGTTATATAATTTTAAATCTAATTTAAGTTAATTTTATATACTTTAAGCATTATCGTATCGCATATCGAATATCACATTGTTTAATGAGTTATCGCATATCGCATTTTTCTTCAATATCGTGCACTTAATAACCTCGTCCAGGCGATGAAGTAATGGCAGACAGAGGCTTCACCATTACCGATCTCCTCTATGAAAGGAAGGGGAAACTTGTCCTCCTTGTGAATCTTGTAAAACAGATGTTACCTGTTATGAATAGTTGTTTTTATAAACCTTTACAGTGTGCCCAGATGTTACCTGTTATAATTAGTTATTTTTATAAACCTTTACAATGTGCCCAGATGTTACCTGTTATAATTAGTTATTTTTATAAACCTTTACAATGACCAGATGTTCCCTGTTATGAACAGGGCTCTACAGTGCGAGTAATTCACTCGCATTTGCGCCTAAAAATAGTCATGTGCGAACTTGAAAAATTATTTACGAGCACAGTGCGCGAGTGACGGGCTGTTCTCAATACACTGAACAACAGCGCGATGAAGCGAAACATACCACTGATTTAATATGGAAAGCAAGCAAGACGAGGACGGGGCGCGACATGAAGCTTTCGTCATCATACGTAACCTTAACTTGTGCAGCGATTGGTGGAAACAAATGTACCTCTAATAGTATTTAGCCATAAGCTGAAGTGACATCCAATAATTTCCTCAGTGCATAACTTACATTTCACGGACATATTCTCCATCTGTAAATGTTAGAAAGTCCAGTTTGCCGTCATGAGTGGGCGAGCTTTCTGCAAGCTATACTTCCGTGAACGAGCGCCCCCGCGTGCATGCGCGCCGAACAGACGGAGCGCAATGAATAGGAGCGCAATTATTCTGACTAAAATATGCATTAGCACTAAATTATAAATATATTTAGCTAAAACATTTGTTGTTGAATATTTGTTGTTGTTGGTGAACATAAATTTGCTAGAGAATTTCAAACCTACATGTGTATTTTTATGATATTAGCTTTTTTTTTTTTTTTTTTTTTTTTTTTTGGTTTAGTAAATTTAACTACTTCTTTAAAAAGCATTATTTTGTTTTTAGATTGTAATGTTGCAATGTTAGAATGTAATGTGATTTGACCCCTTTATGGATAGACTGCAGATAGACAGCAACACTATGTTTGTTTTTATAACCTTCAATGTGAACATTGTTTGTAGGACAATATCGATCAGGATATTATTATTTTTTTTAAATTAAATACAGGTTTTTTTTTATTCAAATAGAAAAATAATAATTACATACTCAGATTATACCATACATCGCCATTTAGCCCAAAAATTCAGATTTATTTGGCAATTGGCTACCCTACCGGCTGAAGTTTTAGCTAAACTTTAGGCTAATGATAGCTACATTATTATCACTGTTAAATTGTTATTTAACAATAAGCCTACATTCAGTCCTGAATTAAAAATTCAGTTTGTTGTGCCCCCCCAAAATTTTTTAGCACCAGCCGCCACTGCTCCTATCGCTGATTTTGAAATGAGCTTATGATCAATAAAATGCAGCTCATATCTGTTGCCTTTGGTGACGTGAACTATGCATAGGCCTACATTAAATCTGCATATTGCACGGGAATATAAGATCCGATTTATTTATTTATCAGTTTTGCGAAAACACACAATGGAATCGTTTTGCTTTTGATCAGTTAAAACGCATGAAGTGACCAGGTGTAAACAGGCCCCTACACCATAAAAGCAGTAAACACTAAGTGAGCTAGATACGCAACACAGTATGATGCCTATAGTCATTATCTCAAAAAAGACCAAGTGCAAAAAAAAACAAAAAAAAACAAGGAACTCCCACACACTATCAATACTTGCAAATGAGTATAAAAATTGTATTAGCAACGTTTAGGTCTCAAAAAAAGACCAAGTGCACTTAAGTTACGACCAAAACAGTCGACACTGAGGACAGGAAGACGACAAAAACTCATTTTTGACTTAATGTAGCCTACTGCAAGTACTGCAAAGGAAAAAAGGCATTTGTTTTGTTTTTAGCACTTTATACTTTATTGAGGTGTTCATTCTTTTATATATTTTGAAGTAGGCTAAAACTAATAATTGCATTATAGCTAATTATTAAACAGGTAGTTCACCCAAAAGAGAAAATTCTGTCATTTATTACTCTCCATCATGTCGTTCCAAACCCGTAAGATTTTCACTCATCTTCGGAATACAAATGAAGAACTTTTTGATGAAATTGAGAGATTTCTTTCCCTCCATTGACAGCCGAAAAAAAGTTCATAAAAAGATCATAAAACTAATCCATATGAACTGAGCAGTTTAATCAACTTTTTTCACTGTGCTCCTATATTTCTTTGTGTGCTCCTAAATTGTTTCATTTAGGAGCACATGTGCTCCTTGGGAAAAAAGTTAGCGTAGAGCCCTGTATGAATAGTTATTTTTATAAACCTTTACAATGACCAGATGTTACCTGTTATGAAGTTTTTTTTTATAAACCTTTACAATGACCAGATGTTACCTGTTATGAAGTTTTTTTTTATAAACCTTTACAATGACCAGATGTTACCTGTTATGAATAGTTATTTTTATAAACCTTTACAATGTGCCCAGATGTTCCCTGTTATGAAGTTATTTTTATAAACCTTTACAATGTGAGCAGATTTTACCTGTCAGTCATTTATTATAAAACAATATAATGTGAGCTCTGTAGATTCCCCTTAAAACTTAAATGAATTAAGTCTTCTAGTTAGAAGGAATACGTCACGGTCAAGTTTGCAAATGAATACCATCTTGGTTTATTACTTATGAAATGTAAATGGTGAGATGTATCTACATGAAGGTAAGTAGAAGGTGTCTCTAGCTTCCTGAAAACATCAAGCACTTCTTACAACTGATTTTATACAACTTATTTAATCATTCATATTTAACCACAGGGTTCCCACACCTTGGTTGACTTCAAATTCAAGGACCTTTCAAGGACTTTCCAGGTCCAATACCCTCAAATTCAAGGACTTAATGCGGGGACACATTAGTTTTGTCCAACAACAAACGATGAGGTACCATCATAGTTTCATGCACACGTGACCTTAATGGCAAGTACCTCATGCGGGAAACACTTAACATAACTCAGGTTTTTTCCTTGCTCAAAATGAGGCGGAGGTGGTACAATCCTATTAATGTATTTTAATAATAAGATAATAAAAATTGTATTTTTTGTAGATCATCACATAGCCTATTGTGTTTCCCACATTGTTTGAGCTTGTTACCTCTAGGGGGGTACGGGGGCATGCCCCCCCGTAAGAAAATTTTGTACATTTTAAAGATAAATTCATTAATCTGGTGCACTTTGAGTCACCCAAATCCACTGTTAAAAATAGATAATCCACCCGCAAACCGCCTATATTCTTTGATTTAGATATCTGCATCTGATCATCACATTACAATTATTCAGATTCTCACTGTTAAGCATGATAGTATGGTAACATATCACAGTGAAGTAGGCTGATTTAAAATGAACATTTATTTAAAATAAAAGTTCTTCTTTTGGCAAAATTACATAATTCCTTAATAGCCTAAACAGAGGCTTTACCGTACTCCCTTCAAACTTAAATTGTTTAATTTCATTGTTGTTTCAATCTTTCATTACATTAATGTTTGAATACACTACTTTTTTGTACCTTTTATAAAGGGCATTTTCCCCTAATTTTATTAAATGTATGCTCCATCTTTCATTTCAAATTCTTAAATTTGATCAAATAATATAATAAGACACTAGGCTGTTACCAATTCAATTAAATAATTTACATTGAAAAATAATAACTGTATTAATTTAGATTCTTTTAAATATTTTTGAATATACAAATAAGGAATGTTGAAAAGAATGATACTTTATAAAACTAAACCGCCAGTAGGAGGCGGCAGGCGACCGTCTTAATGAGCGAGTCAGTGAGTCATTCATTCAAACGATTCGTTCAAAAGGCTGATTTATTCAGAATGAGGCAGTTTATGAATGGGTAATTGAATCTTTGACTCAACCGATTCTTTCAAAACGCTGAATCATTCAGTAATGAAACAACTGTTGCATGCCATGCGCACTGGTTCTGCGGTGATCTTTGTTTGGGACTATTTTCGCTGCTGAAACAGAACAAAAACAGTCATTGCGTCTAAAATGTAAGTGACTTAATTTTAACTATTTGTTTATTGAACTGTTATGAAATCAGTCTCGGTTTCAATCTTGATGGCATTCAGGCAAACAGCTCTCTGGTCGCGTGTAGCCTAGGCTATATATTGTTTCTTAACTATAATATGTTATAAATAACTGTGCGAGCCTCAACAGCGCTACATTATTACCGTCAGTACATTAGGTAGGACTATATTATTATCAACCATAGGCTATCAATCACCATTTACTTTAAATGAAATAAAACAGAATCATCCTCACGTTTTCGGTGATTCCCTAGTTATTTTTTATTGTCGAGAGACGAAGGCGGCCGCCTCATAATTCTCTATGCAGGAAAAACCCTGGTAACGTATCGCATATATGCGCGTAACTAGTGCAAATCAAGCAAGCTAGTATGCAAAGGCCATTAAGTGTTGGCAAAATAACACATTAGGGGACTGGAGTGAATATGGAATTATTTCCAGAAAACTTCTTGCACAAAATAAATTCAAGCACTTTCAAGCACCTGTCTCTATTTATGTTTATTTTCAAAAACTTTCCAGGGCCTTGAAAACATTTTTTCAGATTCAAAAACTTTCAAGGATTTCAAGGACCCGTGGGAACCCTGTAACCAATTACCTAATCTCCTATCCTTAACCCTAAATATTCTCATTCCTTATTATTTACAAATAATTTTTTATTGCTGCTCCGTCAACTCCTTCTGACAGGACGTAGTTAAATATTCCCATAGGTTAACGTTACCTCTGGCCACAACAACAATGACGATGGATGAGACTATAGCCGCGTTTCCACCGCAATTACCAGGAACTATTTGTCCCAGGAACTTTTTTCATAGGAACTTTTTTTGCCCCAGACCGGTTGCTTACTGCGTTTACACCGCGGTCTAAAGTACAGGGAAGATTATGTAAATTAGTCTGGTGACGTTGAACTGCGTGCGACTGCTCCTCCCAGTCTGCGACGGACAGGAAGCGCGTTTGTTTTGAGTTTTGAGCGCGTTTTAAGTATGGAGGAGATTCAAGCTGTGCTGCTTTTGTGTGTGATCTATTGGTTTACTAACGAGGTAATGAACAAAACGGCAGAAAAGAGACGAGCACTAATACTAAAGCGTATTCAGAAAGCTCGTAATGCTAGATATAAAAGTAGACAACGTTTGTTATCAGCTATAGCGGACATTGACCGTGAGATGGATGGGACGAACGCGCGCCATCGGGCAGAAAGAACAAGATTGGTAAGAAATTAATCCATCAAAATGAACAAGAGTTGTGAATAATGTTATTATCGATTACATCAACTTATTTTTTGCAACTTTTGTGTGTTTTAGATATGGGAGTACTATCGAATGCGTCGTGTTTCGCGATCGGTTTGGATACACACTAGAACAACAGAATGGTGGGACAGCGTGGTTCCAACTTTCACCGAAGCACAGTGGATAAAGAATTTCCGGATGTCTAAGGATACTTTTCTGTACCTCTGTCGTCGATTGCAACCCGAACTGGAGAGACATGACACAAACTACCGACATTGTGTACCCATTCAAAAAAGAATCGCCATTGCACTGTGGAAACTTGCGACCAACTCAGAGTATAGAAGCATCTCTCATTTATTTGGAGTCGGAGTTGCTACTGTGTGTCACTGTGTTCACGATTTCTGCTCATCTGTTGAGAAGGTACTCATGCAAGAAGTTATCCAGTTACCAAACAGTGAAAAGTTAAAAGAAATGGCGACATATTTTGAGTGCAGATGGGGTTTGCCTCAGTGTGTAGGTGCAATTGATGGATCACACATCCCCATTCTTGGACCAGAGGAGTACCACACAGAGTACTTCAACCGAAAGGGCTGGCATTCGATCATCCTACAGGCTGTTGTGGACGGAAGAGGTCTCTTTTGGAATGTTTTTTTAGGAGCGCCAGGTAGCCTGCATGATGCCAGAGTGCTGCGTTTGTCAGGATTGTGGGACCTAGTGGATCGGGGTTTGTTACTACCTGATGTAACCAAGAACATTTGTGGACATGATGTAGGGTACTATGTCCTTGGTGATGCAGCCTATCCTTTGAAGAGCTGGCTGATGAAACCTTTCACAGACAACGGACGACTGACACCCCAACAACTTGTGTACAACCATAAAACAAGCAGAGCCAGGGTGGTGGTTGAGAATGCTTTTGGCAGACTAAAGGGCAGATGGAGGTGTTTGCTAAAACGAAATGACTGCAATACACACAAGGTCAAATCCCTGGTGATAGCATGTTGTGTTCTTCATAACCTCTGTGAAATGAATGGTGATGAGTTCAGAGAAGAATGGGTTACGGGTACATTCAACCAGCCTGATGGGGCACTGTCATCCACTGTAGAGGCCGAGGGTCTAGATGCACGTACAGGTCTAATGAAGCTTTTGACTACAATGTAGTAAACTGCAGTATCACTGGTTACACACCAGAAAGTTTTTTTTTTTTGGTAAGGGAAAAATAACCTTCAGGTGCTGTAATGCGCCTTTTTTTATGCTGTATACACCTGTTGTACATTGTTTTTGCTTTGTAACACTTTTTTTGTAAATAAAAATGATTACTTCTGAATCATGCTTTGGTTTTAATTTATTGTTATCACCTTCTGTTTACAGGGGAAACTTGAAAAATTTGAATAACGTGCAAAATTGTTTTTCAGTAATTAACTAAGCTGTAAGCCATAGTCATAATTATAACAGGCTTGAAAATCTCTCACCTTGCATGTAATGAGTCTATATACGAGTTTCACCTTTAAGTTGAATTACTGAATTCAACTGAAAAAGTTGAATAACTTTTGCACAATATTTCTAAATTTGAGTTTCACCTGTATATTTGGCTGTCAAATATAAAATGTAATTTCATAAGTGACTTAAATTACCTACACTTTGCTTATTTTAACCTGTGCACTTTCACCGGAAATGTTTTACATTTAACCAGCACTTCAAAACCTTACCGTAAGAGCTAAAATTACCATGGAGATGAAAAGGCACTTGATCTCAAAGTGACATTTTACAAACTTTATTTAACACAAGGCAAGTACTGCTTACAAAATATAATTTGAAATAATTTTTAAAATACAATCATGTGAAAAGAAATAAATTACGAGAACAGTAATATATTGTGTAAAGAAAAACAAATACAAATGTATTTTTGAATGACTGGGCAAACTGTCCAACGGACAGAAACCCGGCCCTCTGCAGGAATGCAAACAATATATAAAAATTAGAATTGTGCAAATAAAAATAAAAAATGCAAATGTACAATTTAAAGTGCAATCTCAGAGTTCAAGTGGCTACTTTTTGAATGACTGGGCAAACTGTCCAAGAACAGACAGAAACCCGGCCCTCTGCAGGAATGCAAACAATATATAAAAATTTGAATTGTGCAAAAAAAAAAATGCAAATGTGCAATTTAAAGTGCAGTCTGAGTTCAAGTGGCTACTTTTTGAATGACTGGGCAAACTGTCCAAGAACAGACAGAAACCCAGCCTGAAAGTCCCTCTGCTGCCGTCTGCTTTCTTCAGCTTCCGACTGCAGGAACGCCAACTCCTGCCTCCTCATCTCTCTTTCCTCAGCCTGGCTCTCAAGTAACAGCTGCATATATTTGTCACGCTGTTCTTGTCCAAGCTGCAGGGCGGTCCGGTTAGAATCTTCCATGTCCCTCAGCACATCAAGGAAGTCACAATCCCTTTTCCTCTTCCCTAAGTGCAGAAACACATGACAATAAATACACAAGCCCACCCTGAAAACAATAAAATACTTATTTTAAGTGTTTTCACTACAAAATCTTAAATTTGAAACTTATGTTGGGCCATCATGCTCCATATTTTTATCATGGACCATTTAAGTTTGCAATCAAAAAAATAACACAATGACCCAAAACCATTAGGATTACAATTAGGTCAGTTTTGAAAAGGGGTGTAACATATCACGATACAGTGTTATTGCGATACTCCCAAGACATATGATGAAAGGTTAACAAAAAATGTACTGTTGATTAAAATGCTAACTTTGATATTACATTGTGGGTTTAAATGAATAAGCTTGGGCTTGGTGCTTGTAACCCAAGGACAATTGAGACACCAGAATAAAAATATTCATGATTCTGAAGCTGAAAATACAGAATTATTTTAGACGAATATGCTTAACATTGGTAACATATAGATGTTTGGCATTATCAGGACCCACAAATATCCCCCCATTGCATTATATTATACATTAATCTCAACATCATTTTAATGTAGTACTGACAACTAAAACTCTGAAAACCTGATTTTTTTTCCTCACAGTTTTTTTTATTTTGGGTGAACTATCCACGATACGTATTGTTGCATTTTTGTATTGCAATATATTGTTGCACGATATATTATTACACCCCTAGTTTTGAAGTATATTTTTATCAACAGACAACGTTGTTTAATACCTCGTCGTGTGTGTGTTTCGGCGGAAGACATGGGATGAGGGCTACTGGTGATTGCTGGGGAAAACACGCTGGTCTCTGTTGCCTGCACATCGGGGCCATTCATTTCATCTGTAAAAACACGTTGAAAAAAGTTAGTTTGTTTTATCACTGCAACGAGTTTAAGACGATAATATTTATCATGTACATGTGTAATAATTTACCTTCAGCCGACTGGTCCTCAGATTCATGAATGGATTCCAAAAATGAAATTGCAGAGTCTTTTGTCACCGCTGCTCCAGAAAATGCCGGCCTGTGTCCCAACAACGCGTCCAGACGGTCAAACCACTTGTTAGTCCGCCGATCGGATCCGCTTCTATTGTTGTGATCCTTGACTTTTTTGTAGTCTTGTTTTAATTTTTTTAACTTCTCTCTGCACTGTTTTCCAGTGTGAACAATGCCCAGCTCGTATAACCGACTCGATATTTTGAGGTAAACCTTTTCATTGCGGATTGCCGTTTCCAGTTCCCGCTGGATTTCTTCTTCCGCAAATACGCTTATTAAAGCCTGGACCTCGTCGTCGGTCCAGCGGTCGTATTTTTTGGTAAACTCCATATTCATTTCCAGACAACTCTTTACTGCACGAAGCCAGGAAGTGCGATTTTTAAAAATGGCGGCTAAAATAAAATGCAGCGTGGATTCAACCAATCAAATGTGACGTGAGCTCAACCAATCAGCATGTTCAGCGCACAAGTCCCACCCCGAAAGTTCCTGAACTCTGAAAAAGTACTACCTCGCCAGCAGGGACTTTCTGGGGGGTAAATTTTTACCCGGAACTTCATTTAGACCCTGGTTCCTGCGGTGTAAACACACCGAGTACCACCCCAAAGTTCCTAGTTCCTGGGGAAAGTTCCTGCGGTGGAAACGCGGCTTATGTGAGACGAACTGATAGTCGTACAAAGTTTTTTCCGTGCTCCCAATTTAAAACATTTACGGTATTAACGTAATTTGTCATTTTGATAAAGTTTTGGCTAACTATAAACAATCTTCCAACTACTGAAATAGCTACCGGATGTGCCGTGTCAGTTTAGCGGAAGTCGGATGACAAAATGCGGAAGCGCGAAGTATTAAAAGTGGGCGGGGCGGAATAAGGTGAATATCCTCGAGCCTCAGGCAGCCAAACGAACATTACTTGACAGTTCAGCACGCTATTGTTGCCACACCCTATTGTATATCCTTACATGAGCGTCACACCGATTTAAGGGTGTATTAAATGAAAAAGGTTATCTTCTTGTTGCTTACCGTTGGCGTTTCCTATCTGCGAATGTTTTAATAAAAAAACACCATGAAAGATGTTTAAGAGGACTGACTGTGTGTGTGTGTGTGTGTGAGAGAGAGAGAGAGAGAGAGAGAGAGAGAGAGAGAGAGAGAGAGAGAGAGAGAGAGAGAGAGAGAGAGAGAGCGTCCGTGCTCAAATTGTTGGAGTGTAATAAGCATAAGTCCCGGTAAGATGATGCTGGGCGCTCTAATAGTTCATCCAAATAGCAACATATAAATGGTAACGTATGATTTTCTGCCCCCACCCCTTAAAACACACAGCTTAGAGGTTGTGTCTTAATTGGCTTCCTCAGAAATTTTCCCCACGCCACGCCACTGCCCTCAACAAAGAATAAAAAGACATGACCCTCCCCTATTTTCCTCCGGTGGCCCCTTCCAAAAATACCGAACGGTCCCTAAGATGAATTTTCTTCTTTTTCGTCCAGTATCCGATTAGGTTGTCTCGCCATCCATGAGAATCAACTCCACTCAGAAAAAAAAAAAAACTGACCTGTTCAAAAGGCCAGAAATGCACCACCGCATTTAGTCAACAATGGCATCACATTAGGTAAGTATCTTAACATCAGAGTAAATTGACATTTAAACATACAAATTAACATATCAAGTAATCAATGTTTTACAATATTGTACCTTTTACAATAGCTAATAAACTTTTCAGGCACGCGCACGACACACGCACGTGATAACAAATGAAATAAACTTCTGTTTTTCTCACAAAAGTGTTGTGTTTCTTATTTAAACATTAAATTCAGCATACATACATAAAGGAACTCACCACATCCAGATATTCA